>NC_064648.1:209347096-210803724 GCF_023864345.2 Schistocerca serialis cubense
TGCAGATGTGAAGAGGCTACGATGTTCTTGGTGTGCAACACGGCGATCCCTCCTTGTGGTGGTCAGACATGATCGACCAGAACACTGATGATGAGTTTGCCTGCCCTCACTTTCCCACACTGTCCAACATTGGACCACTGTCAGATCCGAGTGCCCTACAAATCTGAATATTGCACTATTCGACTAGCTGACCAAACTGAGGCCTAAAATGAAGCCCCTTCCAGAGTCTGTCTGCTGCTGATAACACTATCTCATACGTGTCCGCGACATCTCCGAGTCTTTTTTTCGTCACGTAACATCTGACGCTGTACACGCCTCTTGCCTACCAGGCAAGTTAAAAACACTAAATGCCACGAGCAACACTGCGTGGGGTTGACCTTTCTATCTGCCATACCCACAGATGGTGTGTACACATACGGAGTTACATTGGCATCTGAGCTTGTCTTCTGGGTTTTTCACTTCTTTCGTCAGAATGTACCAGGGCCACTCCAAAAGAAATGCACACTATTTTTATAAAAATACAGTTTTCATTCTGCATTTGTGAAAATTTTACCGTCTGTAGATACATCCTTCCCGCTTGTTTTCAAATTTAGTTCAACCTGTTCTCGTGAGTGGCGCCGTCACAGCATGTCTTCAAGATGGCTGCTACACTTGACGTTCGTCAGAAGCAACGTGCTGTCATAGAATTCCTGTGCTGTGAAAAGGAGACAGTGGGAAACGTCCACAAGAGGTTGAAAAAGGTGTACGGAGATGCTGCTGTCGATCGCAGTACAGTTAGTCGGTGGGCAAGCAGGTTACGTTATGAAAGCGGGCACGGCAATATTGAGGATTGTCCTCGCAGCGGCAGGCCTCGTACTGCACACACTCCAGACAATGTGCGGAGAGTTAACGAATTGGTGACTGCTGACAGACGCATCACAGTGAGCGAATTCTCATGCTACGTTGGGATAGGGGAAGGAAATGTTTACAGAATACTATAAGTGTTGGCGTTAAAAAGGGTTTGTACTAGGTGGGTTCCCAGGATGTTGACAGTGGCTCACAAAGAAACAAGAAAAACAGCAGGCAGCGAACTTTTGGAACAGTACGAGAAGGGTGGAGATGAATTTCTCGGAAGAACTGTGACAGGTGATGAAACGTGGCTCCATCATTTTTCACCAGAGATGAAGAGGCAGTCAATGGAGTGGTATCGTGCAAATTCACCCAAGGAAAAAAAAATTCAAAACCACACGTTCTGCTGGAAAAGTTATGGCTACGATGTTTTTCGATTCCGAAGGACTCTTGCTTGCGGAAATCGTGCCAAGTGAAACCACCATAAATTCTGATGCATATGTGACGACACTGAAGAAACTTCAAGCTCGACTGAGTCGTGTCCGACCACATCGGCAAAAGCAGGATGTTTTGCTGTTGCACGACAATGCACGGCAACATGTCAGTCAAAAAACCGTGGAAGCGATCACAAAACTCGGATGGACAACACTGAAACACCCACCTTACAGTCCTGACCTGGCTCCGTGTGACTATCATCTCTATGGGAAACTGAAAGACTCTCTTCGTGGAACAAGGTTTGAAGATGATGACTCCCTTGTGCACGCTGCCAAACAGTGGCTCTAACAGGTTGGTTCCAAGATGGCGTAAGGCACTTGAGAGGGATGGAAATTATATGGGGAAATGAAAATATTGTTCCTAAAGGATGCATCTACACACTGTAAAACTTTCCAACATGTAGAATAAAAGATGGATTTTGAAAAAAATAGTGCGCATTTCTTTTGGAGTGACCCTCGTATATTTAAGAATCTTTACTCACATTTGAATGCTCACGAGTGGTAGAAACCTCAATATTATTTTGCTTTTCTTCAGTTTTGTGTCTGCTTTGCCAGTGGCCTTGCTGCGATAGTAACACCGGTTCCCGTCAGTTCAGCGAATTCGAGCATTGTCTGGATTGGCCGGCACTTGGATGAATGACTGCGCGGGCTGCCGAATGCTGTTGGCATGCGGGCTGCATTCAGCCCTTATGAGGAGCTGTTTGACTGAGAAGTGGCAGCTGGCGGTGGCTGGTAGGGCAGTTGGCTGAACACATACTCCTCCATATCCGCATCCAGTGACGCCTAAGAGCTGAGGATGACACGGCGGTCGGTCGGTACTGTCTGGCCTACATCTACATCTACATACATACTCCACAATCCACCATACGGTGCGTGGCGGAGGATACCTCGTACCACAACTAGCATCTTCTCTCCCTGCTGCACTCCCGAACAGAACGGGGGGAAAATGACTGCCTATATGCCTCTGTACGAGCCCTAATCTCTCTCATCTTATCTTTGGGGTCTTTCCGCGAAATGTAAGTTGGCGGCAGTAAAATTGTACTGCAGTCAGCCTCAGATGCTGGTTCTCTAAATTTCCTCAGTAGCGATCCACGAAAGGAACGCCTCCTTTCCTCTAGAGACTCCCACCCGAGTTCCTGAAGCATTTCCGTAACACTCGCGTGAGGGCAAAGGAGTTCCTGGTTTGACGCAGGCCGCCACGAATTTCTCTTTGTGCCATCATCTTCAGGTAAGCACATACGCATCAGAAATAATTAAAAAAAAATTAAGAAGTCAGGAAAAGAAATCAATGATTGTGAAGAAGGTATACTGGAAAACAGAACAGTGATGAAACGTCACTGGCAGAAGCAAACACGTAGAAAAAAGTACAGATGAAATCAGGAAAAGAAGACAGACTTTGTATAAGCACATCTGAAGACCGACAGGGAAATGAGTACGTGTTGAAAAATTGCAAGGTTTGTGAAAGTACATGAAGGTCTAGAAGAAGTTGGCATAAATAATCAAGGACAAAATTTAGAAACAAAATTAAGAAGTGAGGTGGTTTTCAATTTAAACAAGACGGGGAAGTAAATTTGCAGCAGAAGAGACGAAAGCAAAAATAGTGAATAGCGGGAAAATTTCGGAAGATTTAAAACTAACTTAGGAACCTGAAAATGGTCCTTAGCTGGCATGTATGGAAAGAAGAAGGAATTATTTCCCCATAAATATATTAATTCGTACTGTGCTGGTTTAGCTAGTTTCTCAGAGCACACAAGTACTAGAAGTGTACTTCCTCCCATTACATCAAGGTACGGAAGTTGTCCACAGAACGCGTACCCAGCAGCTAGCAGGCTGGCCAACTTTCTCCTATAGGCAGTCGTTGCTAATGTCCCCTACGGTCTCATTATTGTCGGTATACAGAAGTTTGGCCTCTGAGCACTGAACCTGGCTGCTGATTTCTGCCGTGTGGATCTGCGGAGGGGAGGTGACGTCAAACATCTGTAATCGTTCTGTTTGGTGGTCTATGCGCGTCAAAACATCCACGGTAGGCACTGTTGACTTCGGAAACTCAAATTTTTTGTGGAATCTCCGATAAGCTAGTCCGCAGCTCGTGGTTGCTGCCTCTGGATCACGGGGCCCCGGGTTCGATTGCCGACAGGGTTGGGGATTTTCTCTGCCCGGGGGCTGGGTGTTTGTGTTGTCCTCATCATTTCATCATCATCATTCTTGACAGTGATTAGATTGGAATGTGTAAAAATTGGGACTTTGTACGAGCGCTGATGACCGCCCAGTTGAGCTCCTCACAAACCAAATATTGTGGCCGAGCGGTTCTAGCCGCTTCAGTCTTATTGATCCCTATGTACCGCTACGGTCGCAGGTTCGAATCCTGCCTCGGGCATGGATGTGTGTGATGTCCTTAGGTTAGTTTGGTTTAAGTAGTTCTAAGTACTAGGGGACTGATGACCTCAGCTGTGGAGTCCCATAGTGCTCAGAGCCATTTGAACCATTTTTTTTTTGCTAATATTTCAGGCAAAATCTTCTGTTAGCCATAATTCTGTAACTAAACATTTGCGGACCTATGTTTATTCGAATTTTTTTCTTTAGTTTTACTTGTAGAACAAGTCCCATAGTGCTCAGAGCCAGCCAAACCAAATATTATCAACATCATCCGATAAGCTACCGCCTGTGTATCTTGCTCTGATTATCATTCCACACTCAAAGGATGTTTATGTTAACGTGTGGCATGCTGCCATGTTCTTCATGTACGTACAAATACAAGCTGCACAAAAAAGTATCTTATTTACTGAGAGTATGGACCAAAACAACATAAACATTCCAGAAAACATGGGCTCTAAAACGTATATCTTAAGAGCTAAGAGCACTTGTTCATCTTCGTTAGTGTGAAACACATCTCCTCTCTTAAACAAGTGCTCATAGTTCCTCAGGTACACATTTTAGAGCCCATGTTTATTGAATTTTTTTCTTGCTTTGGTCCATACCAACATCAACTAAAATATGAAATATTTTCTTTTAACAAAATGGTTCAAATGGCTCTGAGCACTATGGGACTTAAATTCTGAGGTCATCAGTCCCCTAGAACTTAGAACTACTTAAACCTAACTAACCTAAGGACATCACACACATCCATGCCCGAGGCAGGATTCGAACCTGCGACCGTAGCGGTCGCGCGGCTCCGGACTGTAGCGCCTAGAACCGCTCGGCCACTCCGGCCGGCTTCTTTTAACACCGGAGCCCAGTGTACAGTGCACGACGGAGGGTACTTCGTACCAATATTATCGTTTTTCTTTCCTATTTCTTTCGTGCACTGAGCGAGAGAAAAATGATTGACTTTCTACCTCTGTACATGCATCATCTCTCTTGTCTTATTCTCTTGATCCTTATGTACAGTCAGTTCGACAGGAAAGCGTACACCGCTATCTGTGTGAAATAAAAGTCACTATTATAAAAATATGAAAAACGGCCTTGCCGCAGTGGTAACACCGGTTCCCGTCAGATCACCGAAGTTAAGCGCTGTCGGGCTGGGCTAGCACTTGGATGGGTGACCATTCGGTCTGCCCTTGTGAGGCAAACTGAGGAGCTACTTGATTGAGAAGTAGCGGCTCCGGTCTCGTAAACTGACATACGGCCGGGAGAGCGGTGTGCTGACCACACAACCCTCCGTATCCGCATCCAGTGACGCCTGTCGGCTGAGGATGACACGGCGGCCGGTCAGTACCGATGGGCCTTCCAAGGCCTCTTCGGACGGAGTTTAGTTTGGTTTTATTATAAATATATGTTTGTACGAAAATTTTTCACGAGATTTCCTGCACATTCTCTCGTTAGCGATCTCCATATTGCTCTGACTTTATATAACAGCTGCTTCAAAGTATACAGGGTGTTACAAAAAGGTACGGCCAAACTTTTGAGAAACATTCCTCACACACAAAGAAAGAAAATATGTTATGTGGACATGCGTCTGGAAACGCTTACTTTCCATGTTAGAGCTCATTTTATTACTTCTCTTCAAATCACATTAATCATGGAATGGAAACACACAGCAACAGAACGTACCAGCGTGACTTCAAACACTTTGTTACAGGAAATGTTCAAATCGCATGGAATCCCTGATGCGCTGATGCAGTCCTGGAGAATGGCGTATTGTATCACAACCGTCCACAATACGAGCGCGAAGAGTCTCTACATTTGGTACCGTGGTTGCGTATACAAGAGCTTTCAAATGCCCCCATAAATGAAAGTCAAGAGGGTTGAGGTCAGGAGAGCGAGGAGGCCACGGAATTGGTCCGCCTCTACCAATTCGTCGGTCACCGAATCTGTTGTTGAGAAGCGTACGAACACTTCGACTGAAATGTGCAGGAGCTCCATCGTGCACGAACCGCATGTTGTGTCGTATTTGTAAAGGCACATGTTCTAGCAGCACAGGTAGAGTATCCCGTATGAAATCGTGATAACGTGCTCCACTGAGCGTAGGTGGAGAAACATGGGGCCCAATCGAGACATCACCAACAATGCCTGCCCAAACGTTCACAGAAAATCTGTGTCGATGACGTGATTGTACAATTTCGTGCGGATTCTCGTCAGCCCACACATGTGGATTGTGAAAATTTACAATTTGGTCACGTCGGAATGAAGCCTCATCCATAAAGAGAACATTTGCACTGAAATGAGGATTGACACATTGTTGAATGAACCATTCGCAGCAGTGTACCCGTGGAGGCCAATCAGCTGCCGATAGTGCCTGCACACGCTGTACGTGGTACGGAAACAACTGGTTCTCCCGTAGCACTCTCCATACAGTGACGTGGTCAACGGTACCTTGTACAGCAGCAACTTCTCTGACGCTGACATTAGGGTTATCGTCAACTGCACGAATAATTGCCTCGTCCATTGCAGGTGTCCTCGTCGTTCTAGGTCTTCCCCAGTCGCGAGTCATAGGCTGGAATGTTCCGTGCTCCCTAAGACGCCAATCAATTGCTTCGAACGTCTTCCTGTCGGGACACCTTCGTTGTGGAAATCTGTCTCGATACAAACGTACCGCGCCACGGCTATTGCCCCGTGCTAATCCATACATCAAATGGACATCTGCCAACTCGGCATTTGTAAACATTGCACTGACTGCAAAACCACGTTCGTGATGAACACTAACCTGTTGATGCTACGTACTGATGTGCTTGATGCTAGTACTGTAGAGCAATGAGTCGCATGTCAACACAAGCACAGAAGTCAACATCACATAACATCTTTTCTTTATTTGTGTGTGAGGAATGTTTCCTGAAAGTTTGGCCGTACCTTTTTCTAACACCCTGTATATTGTCTTCCTTTAAGCTTCGTCTTAATACATGATCAAACATTTGAGTCGGATTTGCTTCCGGAGACATTGCAGGCCAATCCATCGTGGACATCCCGTTGTCTTGTTTCCACGCTGTACACAGACGGCTGCGATGTTTCAGATCGTTATCCTCTTGAAGCAGCCAGTTTGCCTTGTTCGAACCAAACATCATCTTAACGGAACTCGGAAGGCGTTTTTGATAAATATTGCACATTTTTGCACTACCTCGTGACGCTTCAGATATTTTGCACTCATTTTAAACTGCAACCTACAAAACGAAACCTTCAACTCTCACACTGTTTATCTACACTCTTGGAAATTGAAATAAGAACACCGTGAATTCATTGTCCCAGGAAGGGGAAACTTTATTGACACATTCCTGGGGTCAGATACATCACATGATCACACTGACAGAACCACAGGCACATAGACACAGGCAACAGAGCATGCACAATGTCGGCACTAGTACAGTGTATATCCACCTTTCGCAGCAATGCAGGCTGCTATTCTCCCATGGAGACGATCGTAGAGATGCTGGATGTAGTCCTGTGGAACGGCTTGCCATGCCATTTCCACCTGGCGCCTCAGTTGGACCAGCGTTCGTGCTGGACGTGCAGACCGCGTGAGACGACGCTTCATCCAGTCCCAAACATGCTCAATGGGGGACAGATCCGGAGATCTTGCTGGCCAGGGTAGTTGACTTACACCTTCTAGAGCACGTTGGGTGGCACGGGATACATGCGGACGTGCATTGACCTGTTGGAACAGCAAGTTCTCTTGCCGGTCTAGGAATGGTAGAACGATGGGTTCGATGACGGTTTGGATGTACCGTGCACTATTCAGTGTCCCCTCGACGATCACCAGTGGTGTACGGCCAGTGTAGGAGATCGCTCCCCACACCATGATGCCGGGTGTTGGCCCTGTGTGCCTCGGTCGTATGCAGTCCTGATTGTGGCGCTCACCTGCACGGCGCCAAACACGCATACGACCATCATTGGCACCAAGGCAGAAGCGACTCTCATCGCTGAAGACGACACGTCTCCATTCGTCCCTCCATTCACGCCTGTCGCGACACCACTGGAGGCGGGCTGCACGATGTTGGGGCGTGAGCGGAAGACGGCCTAACGGTGTGCGGGACCGTAGCCCAGCTTCATGGAGACGGTTGCGAATGGTCCTCGCCGATACCCCAGGAGCAACAGTGTCCGTAATTTGTTGGGAAGTGGCGGTGGGGTCCCCTACGGCACTGCGTAGGATCCTACGGTCTTGGCGTGCATCCGTGCGTCGCTGCGGTCCGGTCCCAGGTCGACGGGCACGTGCACCTCCCGCCGACCACTGGCGACAACATCGATGTACTGTGGAGACCTCACGCCCCACGTGTTGAGCAATTCGGCGGTACGTCCACCCGGCCTCCCGCATGCCCACTATACGCCCTCGCTCAAAGTCCGTCAACGGCACATACGGTTCACGTCCATGCTGTCGCGGCATGCTACCAGTGTTAAAGACTGCGATGGAGCTCCGTATGCCACGGCAAACTGGCTGACACTGACGGCGGCGGTGCACAAATGCTGCGCAGCTAGCGCCATTCGACGGCCAACACCGCGGTTCCTGGTGTGTCCGCTGTGCCGTGCGTGTGATCATTGCTTGTACAGCCCTCTCGCAGTGTCCGGAGCAAGTATGGTGGGTCTGACACACCGGTGTCAATGTGTTCTTTTTTCCATTTCCAGGAGTGTATACACTGTGTCCGCCTACTTAGCTGAGTCGGTAACTTGTTTTCCTACCCTGCAGCTGGCACGGGTTCGATTCGCGGCTGGATTGGAGATTTTCTCCCCTCGTGGACTGGGTGTTGTGTTGTCCTCACCAACATTTCATCACCGACACGCAAGTCACCCTACGTTGCGTCACCTGAAATAATACTTGCAACCCGGCGACCAAAGTTTCCCGAATGGGGCCTTCGGCGATCTATGCCATACGATCATTTCATTTTTTTTTTTCATACACTATGCAAAAGCGCATTGAGTACACATTCGAGACGACTACAAGAGACGTCGCTGCGGACGTTACATTTAAAATTATGGGGTACACTTTCTTGTAGAACTGACTGTACCTTTACCTACCAGGATTTCGGAGTAAACTATGTCGTTCTTCTTCCAAGGATTCCCATTTAAGTTCCCCAACATAAACTGGAAAGAACACACAGAAAATGTTGTGGGGAAGGCTAACCAAACACTGCGTTTTATTGGCAGGACACTTAGAAAATATAACAGACCTACTAAGGAGACTGCCTACACTATGCTTGTCTGCTCTCTTTTGGAGTACTGCTGCGCTGTTTGGCATCCTTACCAGATAGGATTAGTGGAGTACAAAGAGAAAGTTCACAGAAGGGCAGCACGTTTTGTATTATCGCGAAATGAGAAAGTGTCACGGACATGATACAGGATTCGGGGTGGACTTCACTAAATCACTGGCGTTTTTCTTTGCGATAGGATCTTCTCACGAAATTTCAATCACCAACTTTCTACTCCGAATGCGAAAATATTTTGTTGACGCCGAGCTACATAGAGAGAACGATCATCATAATACAATGAGGAAAATAAGAGCTCGCACAGAGGTGTATACGTGTTCGTTTTTTATTGTGAAGGTCGTTGGATGAACCCTCTACCAAGCACTTAAGTGTGATTTGCAGTCTATCCGTGTTCAAATACATGTCAACTCCTATGCGACCAAACTGCGGAGGTCATCGGTCCCTAGACTTACACACTACTTAAACTAACTGACTCTAAAGAAACTTCCTGGCAGATTAAAACTGTGTGCCCGACCGAGACTCGAAGTCGGGACCTTTGCCTTTCGCGGACAAGTGCTCTACCAGCTGAGCTACCGAAGCACGACTCACGCCCGGTTTCACAGCCTTACTTCCGACAGTATCTCGTCTCCTACCTTCCAAACTTTACAGAAGGTCTCCTGCGAACATTGCAGTATCTGCCAGGAAGTTTCATATCAGCGCACACTCCGCTGCAGAGTGAAAATCTCATTCTGGAAACATCCCCCAGGCTGTGGCTAAGCCATGTCTCCGCAGTATCCTTTCTTTCAGGGGTGCTAGTTCTGCAAGGTTCGGAGGAGAGCTTCTGTAAAGTTTGGAAGGTAGGAGACGAGATACTGGCAGAAGTAAAGCTGTGAGTACCGGGCGTGAGTCGTGCTTCGGTAGCTCAGTTGGTAGAGCACTTGCCCGCGAAAGGCAAAGGTCCCGAGTTCGAGTCTCGGTCGGGCACACAGTTTTAATCTGCCAGGAAGTTTCATATCAGCGCACACTCCGCTGCAGAGTGAAAATCTCATTCTGGTAACTGACACTAACTTATACGGGGTGTTCAAAAAGCCTCTCCGCAGTACAGTATGACTGTTAGCCGCGCGTGCCGTATGATTGTTCGCCTGCCTGGGTTGCTTCCCTTCAAGTGGACTCTCCCAACATTCCACTGTTTCCTTTATCTCAGCCAGCGTCAGTAGTATCGTTGGTGTGTGTGTCGTTATGTGTTGAAGTCAACGTTTAAGTTTAGTTCCTTTGTTCGTTAGTTTCGTTTTTCTCACTTTAAAACGCTAACTACTGAAGATCGTGTGTTTTTAGTCGAACAAGTGTTCAAAGCTGGCGGTAAATACACAATTTCAGTTCGTCAAACATTTGATTCAGGTTTCCCGGAGACAACACTCCCACATCGCGATACTGTGCGAGATTTGACTAACAAATTTCGAAGTACGGGTTCAGTGAGAGATGCACCGAGAAGTGGTCGTCCTAGCGTTTTGTCTGAGGATAAACTACTCGATATTTCCGATAAAATGTCCACGAGTCCGAACAAGTCAGTAAGAAAACTCGACCAGGAAATCTATGTTAGTGTCGGAACGTCCCACACAGCTGTAAGGAAAAAATTAGAGCTTTTCCCATACAAAGTGACAGTCGAGCAAGAACAAGAAAAATACTGATCATGGCACGAAACTGCATTATTGGCAATGGTTCAAAAATTTCGTTCAACAAAATGGAAGGCATATTCTTAATGAAACGTTTTTCACTGATGAGACGAGGTTTCATTTATCCGGATACGTGAACTCGCAAAATTATCGTACGTGGAGTACTGCAAATCCATTGTGTATTCATGAGGAAACAATTCATTGTGTGAAAATAGGAGTTTGGATTGCAATTTCTATACGCCGGATTGTGGGTCCCATATTTTTCAACGAAACAATAAACGCACAACGACATTGCAGTGATATTCTTTACCCATTCATAGGAGAACATGTGTTAAGTGAAATACTGAACGGCTATTTTCAACAAGATGGTGCAACCGCTCATACAGCTCGCGTTTCAATGTCACTCCTTGCTGATGTTTTTGGTGATCGCATAATTTGACAGGGACTTTGGCCTCCAAGATCGCCTGACCTTAACACCACCTGACTTTTTCCTCTGGGGTGCAGCGAAAGCAACTGTCTATAAAAACCGTCCAGAATCCATCAATGAATTGAAAACTGCGATATCCACCTTCACTGCTTCTGTTACAGAAGAAATATTACAGCTTGTGTTTGGAAACCTGATTAGACGAATTGAATTGTGTATTCAACAACAGTGGGGACACTTTCAATATTTAATGTGAAAATTTGTAAGTGAAAATGAATATTGAATAAGTTAATAACTTGTATTTCACTGAGTTTCATTTCGGTATAGCACTGCGGCATACGTCACGCGCGGCTAACATTCATAATGCTAGAATCCTACCTACTGCGCGTCACATGTTTGTGTGTGCGTGTGTGAAATCATGAAATCAAAAACGGCACCGTCAAGTATTCGTCGGGCGATCCTTGGAAGTTCTAGTGAAGGTATACGGAAAAATGGTTGTTAAGCCAACTCTTTCCTAAATGTACTTAAATTTGTTTCTAGTATGAGACGATACGAGAGACTTACAAGAAGTCTAATGTTTATGTGCGAAGTGTCAATTTTGTTCTTTGTGAAGCTCAAATATACCGATAGTTGTTGAAAAGTATTCTTCGAGTACCTAATTATTTCGCAAGTAGAGATAGAGTCTATATGTTACTGTCACTAGCATCATTTTTCGGAGGAGAAGTTTATAGAGATTCCAGAGACCGGGTGTCCAGAGAAGAAGATCGGCTGTGTACATCAAGCAAAGCGACTCGTATAAGAGAAGCGGGAAGTTCGCTCATACACTTCACAAACTCTTAGTCGTCAAAAATCGTTAGACCGTTCAAATTAAATGTGCCAGCTAACTGCACTGCACATTCGGCTGCATCTTATTACATATAGTCTGCAGAACGAGTACAAGAGATGTCTGTAATTCTCAGAATTAACCGTTATGTTTAGCAACGAGTGGTTTCCCAACAATCGAAAACGGTTTTACAAAGGAAAGATTAATATTCTTTATTTATCTTTATTCCCTTCTGAAACAGCGCTGAAATACTGTTAACAGCTCTAAATTTTTCTGTTTCTAAAAATGTATATGAAAGCTCAAAAACTATGTTAGCTACGTATACATTTAACGAGAGAAAATATTGTTTCTGGAACAGCCTTAATAGAAAACGCGCGAGATATTCTCAAGTGTAAAACTCCACTCACAAATACACAATTTTAGTTTCCTAGAGGCTATAACGATTACTGTCCAAATTGGTTAGATAATTTACACTACTGGCCATTAAAATTGCTACACCACGAAGATGACGTGCTACAGACGCGAAATTTAACCGACAGGAAGAAGAAGCTGTGATATGCAAATGCTTAGCTTTTCAGAGCATTCACACAAGGTTGGCGCCGTTGGCGACACATACAACGTGCTCACATGAGGAAAGTTTCCAACCGATTTCTCATACACAAACAGCAGCTGACCGGCGTTGCCTGGTGAAACGTTGTTGTGATGCCTCGTGTAAGGAGGAGAAATGCGTACCATCACGTTTCCGACTTTGATAAAGGTCGGATTGTAGCCTATCGCGATTGCGGTTTATCGTATCGCCACATTGCTGCTCGCGTTCGTCGAGATCCAATGACTGTTAGCAGAATATGGAATCGGTGGGTTCGGGAGGGTAATACGGGACGCCGTGCTGGATCCCAACGGCCTCGTATCACTAGCAGTCGAGATGACAGGCATCTTATCCGCATGGTGTAACGGATCGTGCAGCCACGTCTCGATCCCTGAGTCAACAGATGTGGACCTTTACAAGCAACAACCATCTGCACGAACAGTTCGACGACGTTTGCAGCAGCAGAGACCATGGCTGCGGTTACTCTTGACGCTGCATCACAGACAGGAGCGCCTGCGATGGTGTACTCGACGACGAAACCAGGTGCACGAATGGCAAAACGTCATTTTTTCGGATGAATCCAGGTTCTGTTTACAGCATAATAATGGTCGCATCCGTGTTTGGCGACATCGCGGTGAACGCACATTGGAAGCGTGTATTCGTCATCGCCATACTGGCGTATCACCCGGCGTGATGGTATGGGGTGCCATTGGTTACACGTGTCGGTCACCTCTTGTTCGCATCGACGGCACTTTGAACAGTGGACGTTACATTTCGGATGTGTTACGACCCATGGCTCTACCCTTCATTCGATCCCTGCGAAACCCTACATTTCAGCAGGACAATGCACGACCGCATGTTGCAGGTCCTGTACGGACTTTTCTGGATACAGAAAATGTTCGACTGCTGCCCTGGCCAACACATTCTCCAGATCTCTCACCGACAGAAAAAGTCTGGTCAATGGTGGCCGAGCAACTGGTTCATCACAATACGCCAGTCGCTACTCTTGATGAACTGTGGTATCGTGTTGAAGCTGCATGGGCAGCTGTACCTGTACACGCCATCCAAGCTCTGTTTGGCTCAATGCCCAGGCGTATCAAGGCCATTATTACGACCAGAGGTGGTTGTTCTGGGTACTGATCTCACCCAAATTGCGTGAAAATGTAATCACATGTCAGTTCTAGTATAATATATTTGTCCAATGAATATCCGTTTATCATCTGCATTTCTTCTTGCTGTAGCAATTTTAATGGCCAGTAGTGTAATTTTATCATTCCTGTTTCAGCCAGAGTCTTGATGCGTGTGTGTCAGCAAGGCAGTGTAGTTGAACCTGACGTTGTGTTTCTTCTACTGTGCAGGCGAGCAGCAAGAGTTCCGGCGCAGGGGCCTACTACATGACACACTCGTACCCGCCCGGCCCATCCACCGCCCCCGGGGGAGCAGCCACGCTGCCCAGGGGTGGGGCCCTGCTACGCACCTACTCCCCTGCAGTCGTGGGGCCCAAGGCTGCAGGTCAGTGTGTGATCTGCCTCCAAAGTCGCGAGCCCACATCACTTCTTTACCCTGGCATCAGTAGCACTGGCAGAAAGAAAATAGGTTCCCCAAGGATAAACTCTAGGATTATTTCTATTTTTTAAAAAATACCCCAGTACAAGAACTACTATTTGTTGCAAGAAACCAACAGGAACAATAAGAAATACAGAATTAACAAACAGAGAAAATAATAAATGAAATTAAAGCGCTTGAATTTTTACAGGAGGCCAGTTGCCTTAAAATTGGAATTAGCTGTGGAATTCGCAGAATTTTGATTTGTTCGAATAGATTACCCTTGATCAATAAGAGAGACATAAAAACAAAATATTTCACAATTTGAGGAACATAAATCCGAACCTATTATTTCACATGAAAAATTAGTATGCCATCTATCTTAAATGAATCAGTGATGCACAATACATCAATTCATAAACTGAACTTGTTGACAAGATGCATAATAATACTACTTTTAACACACAAATTTTTCGGTATAATTAAATGATGCTTCTCTGTTACTCTCAGTATTTCACCATTGCATCTTATTTAATATCACTCTACTGAAACAAAGATCATACCAAATCAGGATATGTATTACTCTAGGCTTTCACTGCATTTTTTGACATTTAATTACTCTTAGTAAAATATTAAATGTTTACTTTTTCCCTTCCGCCAATGCTGATGGCACCAATCTTAACTGCTAACAACTGTATAAATATTCCAGATATAACTAAAACAATTTAATTTGTAACTTTGTGTTATGTGCATCAGCAGTCTTTCTAACGTAATCAGCTCACTTCTTTTCCTGTGTATGTATCATGTTCATGGTCTTGGTCCACAAACTGTCATACCCATATGTTTTTATTCCCCTTTTACAGATGTGAGCATGGCCAAAAGCTGTATTGGTAATCTATTCAAATAAATCAAAGTATGACCAACATGGCGAATTCTTCAGTCTATTTAAATGAACGAATAAATATATGAACCAACGTTCAGATGTAGTAAAATGGGCATCCTGCATCATCACTGTTAACAACGTGTTCGTCAGGTCATTTGGGAATGTCCCCGACCTATCAATGGAACAAAAGCAACTAACTGTTCATTTTAAGATCGCTTTCATTTTTTGAAACATATTAAATGAGAACTATTATATAATGTAGGAAATAGCTTAAGAATAAAAACTGGAACAGTAGAAACACACAATGATGTGAACAAGAAATGCCAATAAATAAGTAAATGTTATGTATTGAGGCTAGATTCAGAGATGTAAAATGAACCTCTCACTTAATCAAGATCAATACTGTTTGGTACCTCAGATGGTCTGACACCATCTCACAGTTATAAATTGGACAAGAAAAATACAATGGGAACTAACAAGGATTCATTATAGGATAACTTTTATTTCTTTATATACATTTGAGTGACTTCCATTACTGATGTAAGGAACATCTTAGCCATGAAACTGAAATTAAAAAAACACAGATTGAGTGAAACAACAAACTGAAGGAATAGAGTAACTAATATATATTTGTATAGGTAACTTCTAGAGAAATAAACTGAACTTATAGCTTCATGAAAATCAACACTGTTCTCTCATGTGTAGAAATTGGACAAGAGAAGCAAGTCAGGAAACCGGATATGTTCTTTCTTTATTTTTTAAGAAATATATCTGTAAGTTTCGTTAATTGATGTTGGAAACAACTAAACAATGGAAACTTATAAAGTAAAAACATGGAATGACAGAAACAGCAGAGTAATAAACAATGTATATGTATGGGCTGTGGTACTTCCAAGCCAGTAAAACGATTGTGTCACATCATCACAATCAACACTAGCTGGTATCTTAGATAGCTTGACACCATTTCACACATGAAAGAGGAGAAAAGAAACAAAATGAAAACTAAAAAGTAATTTGGCTAAGATAATCTTCATTTATATACTGACCCATTCTTTCTGACTTTCACCTCTGATGGTAGCATAACTTGTTGGTCTTCTCTAACATTCCCACACCGAAACTTCTTGGCACTTTGAGACAGCAAGATAAAACTAGTGTCAAATGACAAGTTCCAGCAACTGTAGTCTAAACTGACACATGATGTAATTGTTAACATATATTTTCAAGCACAACTTGCACACCTGGGTTTCAAGCAAATGCTAGAAAAAATTGAGGGCTACAACAGAGACATCAATATGTATATCTGTGATAACCTATGATAAATTTAAACGAGTAAATTTGTGAAAATTACAGGTGAACAGCAAACTAACATATACCCCAATAGAGTGAAAATAGAACAATGATGTTACTATAAAAACTATTGATCACTCTAGATAATACAACGCACAGACGCTCAAAAAGTAAAAACTGAAAACATTTTGGCTTGGGATCTTCAATACTTACTCATGAAATGAATATACACACATTATTTTGGAAAAAAGCTATTAGGTATTCACATGGTCCTTCTAGAAAAAATTAATCACCAAGTTCCAATTTTAAAGTAACTGACACATAATGAATACAAAAGGAAAGTTATACATTAAAAGAAAAGGGGCCAGGCAGAGGACTAGTTTTGTAGTTGCTATAGAATAATATTCAGGAAGGAAGACTAGTAAGAATACAAGTAATATGTGATAATATAAATGCATGCCTTTTTTAAAGTAGTAATAAGGAAATATGGTGACAGGAATAGAGGTGGACAGCACAAAAAGTAAAAATTGGATTATTTAGTGAATAATTATTTAGTACTTACAAGTGATTCCAGCATGTTAAGAAAGATAGCAATGAGCAAAAAAATGGATTCATTTTGTTTCTAGACGTTTTGGTTTATTGAACTGAATTGCAGCTCATTTCAAACTTGTATGACATGTGATGTCAGATGTTTACTATGAGTTGGTAGTGGCTTTGTTACTAGTGCAGATGATTTCTTTATACTTTTTCTGTTTTTCTTCTGTTTTTGGTTTCAGCCCTGAGAAGTTGTTTCGTTGAATTGCAACGTTATGGTAAACAGAACAAATACACACAGCAAATATTGATGCAGCTTTTTCTTATCATATTTGTATTTCTTTTCAAAAATTCTATTTTATATTTTAAAAACAAATTTTTTGTACTCTTTTGTTCTTGCTTCTTTGCATGATTCTTACTTTTTATATGCCGTAATAACTTTTTCGATATTCTTTACAAAGCTCATTTTGGCTTTGAAATATCAAAGGGTTTGCCTCGTCTAATGAGAATATGTCAAGGTCATTATTTTGCAGTGGACTTTTAGAAATTGGATTCAATTCTTTTAGTAGATTTGGAATGATGAAACAATGTAACAGAATTGACAGCTGGGTCTCAGTTTTATATATAAAGGTAAACAGATGCTGTTACTGTTGTTTCTTTCAAAAGATCTCTGTCACTGTCAGGGACATTTCCACATTATATTTGCACCTAATAGGCAACACTTCAAAAATGACCATGCTGCATTGAAAAATTGCTTTCACAATTATCATTATTTCTGTGTAAATATGATGGAATGTGATTTAAATGTAATGGAAGATACTGCATTATCAGGAGAAAATACTAAGGAGCAGTGTATTCTCAGGCGAGGCAACAGCTGATCTGAAACATTGTTGAATACAGACTTGGCAAATACATTATGTCTGAACAGCTTGCTGTCAATGGTTTGCACATCCTTTGGTATTTGTTGGATCAGTGAAGCTTGGGGATTGGGTTGATGTTGTCTAATCAGAGTTCCAACTTCTTAAACTTTGCATCTTTAATCTTTAGTTCTCAGAGAAGTTGTCTTTCGCTTGATATGCACATGTATTCACAATAGATTCTATGACCTTCGAGTTGCAGATTAAATTCTGTGCTTCACTTGTATCATACACATCTCGATTTCTTCACTGTCGTTTTACTATGCCATTTAACATACGCTCGCCAGACAAAATATTGATCACCCCCTTTAGAAAGAGCAAACTTGTCGCTTTGAAGCGCTGCAGATGGTGTAGAAACAATACTAGGCAGTCATGTGACCCTCCACTGCTGACATAAATTCTGGGTGTATGGAATCAGTGCAATAAAATGGGTCGACTTGAGACAATGGCAGAAAGCAGCTATTATTGTTTCGACTTACCCCTGATAATACCATGAATGAAATTGCTCGATTTGTTGCTGTATAAATGAAGACTGTCCAGCATGTCTAAAGGAAATGTACCACTCATTGCCATGTAACACAGCACAAGATCAGTGACCATATAAAATTTCTATCTGACGATTGCCAGAGATTTGTGTCATATCTTGTCGATGAAAATCAGTCACAAATCCTTCAGGTATTTCTGCTGTCAGTGAATGTATGTCTATATCAATACTGACCAAACACTGGGTAGGAAACTCCATCCAATGGACATTTTGAATTGGCTTGGGATCTTCAATACTTACTATGAAATGAATTTACACATATTATTTTGGAAAAAAAACTATTAGGTATTCACATGGTCCTTCTAGAAAAAATTAATCACCGAGTTCCAATTTTAAAGTAACTGACACATAATGAATACAAAAGGAAAGTTATACATTAAAAGAAAAGGGGCCAGACAGAGGACTAGTTTTGTAGTTGCTATAGAATAATATTCAGGAAGGAAGACTAGTAAGAATACAAGTAATATGTGATAATATAAATGCATGCCTTTTTTTAAGTAGTAATAAGGAAATATGGTCATTGCTCACAGCATCACATGAAGATGCACGTTTCCAATGAGCCAAATAACACACAAACCGGAGGCGTGTAATGTGGTCTGATTAATCGCCATTTTGCCTCTTTTTTTTCAAATGATGCATGGTGTGGAAATGACCGACATCCCAATGAGACACTGAACCCACAGTGTGGGAAGGTTATAGTTGAGGCCGATGGTGCATTTTTTGTACCATGGCCCTTTCACATTTTAGAACATGTACCAGAATGTTTATTTTAATATGGTTGGTGACGAAGTGTTGCCCTTTCTCCTACATCCTCATGATGAGTAGGCAGCGGCTACCTCATTTTTCAATGTTACAGCAACCAAGTTCACAGGGTACGTATACATTGCATGTATACACTCCTGATTTGACTAATACTAGACCGCTTTATCACACCTCAACTGGTGTGCTAAATCACCCAATGTTAACCCAATGTAAAATGTTTCATATTATTTGGAATAGCAGGTAAAATGTAGCAGTCAATGTGTCCATTATAACTGGCCTCAGATGGGTACGACATACCTGAAGTATGATGTGGACTTTTTTTCTCGCCCAACTGAGGCCACAATCAAGGCAAGAGGCTGTGTTACATGGCATTAGCTTGAGTGATTGATCCTTGGGGTCACTAATATTTTGTCTGATGTGTATATGATGTAGCATGGAAATTATGCTGCCACTTTCTTCAGAGTTTCTGCTATTTTGTCTTTCAGTGCACCAACCGTGCTGTAATCTTCAGAAACTGTTAGAGAAATAATTCCAGAACAGTAGTTTCATGATAGATATAAGCCATGGTATATTTTTGAATTGTTGGTTCATATAAGAAAACATAAAAGTCTTGATTACACACACGCACACACACACACACACACACACACACACACACACACACACTGCAGATATTGTGTTTCCTATTATTGTAATAAACTGGGTGTTGGTGTTTCTTCCAAGAGTAAAAGTTCATACTGTTTCGAATTACCCAATAGTGTATTACTTGGTGACCAGAAAACGTTTTCTCCATCAATAGGCACAGCTGTTTTCTTAACAGAAACCTTGGTGTGTCTGGGAATACTGACATTTGGTGGTGGTGGTGATGATACATGCTAACAGTTGTTGTCTCTGTAACGAAGCCTCTGGTGAAGTCTGTACACAAGTCAGGATTCATGCCATATGGATTTACCCAGTAGTCTATGTTTAGTGTTTCTGAGAATTCCCTGTACTCCTTGGTCGAAACAATATATTTAAATTGAAGTACCTGCATATGAAAACTATGTATCCAGCGAATGTATATGTGCCTTACACTGAGACTTGTGTGCCCCCATGTTATCCTTGACATCTTATCGAGTATTCAGGAGTTATGCTTCAAAAAACTTCAACACTTCTGTAACCATTCTTCATTAGTCTTGTACTGACATTGGTCACAAGGGACTTGATTATCCCTCATAACAAGTTGTCCACTGTTGTAAGGTCTGTGCTTCATTGTTGCCTCTTAGATGGAGCTGGAGATGTTGCTGAACCATGTGTATTCCAAATAGTTCATTGGGGAACTCGTGCACCTGTAGCAAAGTATATTGGAGCTCTGTCTTACTGTAACCATACTTGATCTGTGATTCTCTTGTCCTCAGCCTGAGGTATTAATCATGTTTGCAACATGTGGAAGTATTTCTGTTCATGTATCCCTCAAAAAAAAGTCCTGAACAGGTACTGTGATGACTGCTTGGTCATTCCTACAATCTGATGTGGCTTCCTCCCAGCCCAGCTTGTGCACATAATGGGGATTTTCCTTAGACCAGAAAACCATATTCTCCCCACACGAACAGTCACATCTTGCACACTTGAGGGAGACTTGGCATTAGAGGCAACAAAGCACACAAGTCTTTAACCCACATCTCCATGTCTTAGATAATTTTTTTCACATGCATTGGTCTAAACATCTTCAAACCTTTTTAAATGTACTCATGCATTGTTTACTGTGGTACTTGAAGTTCAGCTGCTCTTGTGAATATGGGACAAATATTTATATGAAGTTGTCAAGAGAGGTACAGGGACTTCTCAGAGACCTTGTGTGTCATTGGCAGAACGTAAAGCTGTTTTAACGAAAAACCTTGGTGTATCTGGGAGTGTTGTCAAGTGGTGGCGGTGCATGCTGATAGATATTGGTGTTGTGTTTGAAGGTGGCGGGCCAGGCGGTGTGCCCCCTCCCAAACCAGTGCGCACATACCAGCACAACCCCCTGGGGTCCCCCCTGTCCCCTGCTGGCAAGCCGGGGGTGGGGGGCGGGCCCCCTGTGCCCCCAGACAGGCTCTATGGCCCCTTCTTGCCCCTGCCATCCCCACGTGACGCAGTCTATTCTCCGACGGCAGGTCAGTCTCGGGCCAGTGTCGGCCACTCCTTGAAGCAGCTGCCCTGTGTCCCTGCGCACACCCCTGTATGCTCGTTTTATTCACCCCTCACGCTGGCCCTAACTCACATCCTAATGCTGCTTTTCGCCCTCAGGACAGTTCACCACAGATAAGAATGCCCAGGTCATGCTCAACGTAGAGTTCCCAGATTGGAGTTGGGTCATATCACCAGACATTTTTACTGTCGGTTTGCAGATTCCATGATACAATCAGGGTGCTTGGGAGGGACCTACCAACAGGTATTTGATAAACGTCACCAAACAGTCTGCTTTGCTGCTTGCTTAAAGATTGCATGAGCCACCTAGAGTACTTGAGAGGCTCCTAATATAAAGTCCTGAAGAACTTTCGCCAGTCACCTATACCATTGCTATTTCTCATAATTGACCCAAAGTACTTGAGGGATCCTTCCAGAATCTGTTACCTTTCAGATGGTACAATCCATGTGAGGACCATACCAGAATGTTTGGTCCTTCAGACTTCCCATACAACTTTATTAGTGCCAGCTTGTAGACTGTATGATCCTTCCATGATACTTGGGGGACCCTCCAAGAAAGTGTTTGAAGCATTGCATCAGATGATTGTTTTTTAGATAGCATGATTCAGTGAGAGTAATTGAGAGGGCCTTTCTAAAATGGCTTTGGAACATGCCCCCAAAATATTGGCTTTCAGATGGTATGTTCCATCCAGAGTACTTGGAGTGTGGCACAAAAACATTGCCTCTCAGATGGCATGGTAAATGTGGGGACTTCAGAAGAATCAACCAGAATATACTAGAGGAATTACTTCAGTCAACTCTACTACATATAGCTCATATATGGCCTTATCAAAACACAGTATCTGGAGGACACTCTTGGAATGTGTTAAGAAGAGCGTTTGGAGGAACCCCAGAATGCATATAAGGACATTCCAGCAAAGAACCAGCCTAATAATGGTAGCTCACAGACGGTATGATCAAAGATCAATGCTGTATATCAGCTCAAAACAGAGTTATGACATAGTGGAAGCCAATAAAATGATGCCAGACAAATGTATCTTATTGCACTCCAAATCTCCAATTCGCAATAATGACTAGGAGACCATTTCGAGAAACTTAGCGTGAATTGTATAATAATGTTACTGAATAAGCTGGCAACATGCAACGGTGCTATTTTTGTCCTATTGCTAATCTTGTGCACCTACTCCAGATAAATCCAAATGTAGCAGTGGAACACCACATGAACAAGTGTGAGACTTGATATGTGTGAACTGATCTATCTGGATTTCTGGCTGTGATTTCAATTAGTGGAGTGTGGACCTCGCAGATGGATACTGCACTTAATTTGTAAACTGCTTCGTAAGCTCACAGACAGTGAAGAGTGTCCAGTTACTACCACCTCCCAGTCGAGTCGGTAGACTAGAGGTGAGTTTAAGTAGATGGTGGTGCACATATTACAATATTCCAGAATGAGAATGGTGGCTATTTGATTCACTGTATGGAGTGTGTTCTCTCTCTAATCACAGCCTCCAGGGAAATGGAACACAGGACTTGAAACAGTTGGATTTCCATCAAAACAACAAACAATAGCAGTATACTTCAAAGTTATTAAGTTTCATCCATAGCAGCGTTAAATGAGCACAGATACGTGGGAAGATCCATTATTGTTTGATTACACTCAAGTGATAAAATACTGGAAACAGTTACAACCATTTGCTATAAAACAATGTGGGTCTGGAGCAGCATAAAGTTGAAAGTTGATGGAAAAAGTAGTCTCCACAAAGACTGATAGGGAGAATGCTAAGGAAATATTGTTCACCTCACTGTCAGGCTGGGCTGCACTTGGATGGGTGACCATCTGGTCTGCCGAGCGCTGTTGGCAAGCGGGGCGCAGTCAGAGCTCCTGAGGAAAACTGAGGAGCTATTTGATCGAGAAGTAGTGTGCAGCCTCATAAACTGACATATGGCTGGGAAAGTGCTGCGCTGACCACATGCCGCTCCATGTCTGCATGTAGTGATGTCTGTGGGCTGAGGATGACATGGCGGTCGGTCGGTACCGTTGGGTCTTCACGACCTGTTCAGGCAGAGTTTAGTTTAGTTTAAAGATCTGCTAGGTGCTAACAGCATCATTTGGTCTATGAGTATTGACAATCAGTCTGGGACCTTCAGTTAGTAGAGCTAATTGGTGAGAGTTAGAAGATCCAAAAACCAACGGCACATTTCGTCAAGGGTTCGTTTGGTTATCGCGAGAGAATCAAGGAAAAGCTCAACAAAATCCAGTGGCAGACGCTACAATGGAGCCATTGTGCATCATTCTGAGATCATATAGTCAGGCCGCGTACTTATCCCAGACACATATCGCGAAATACCCATACGGTAAAAATCAGATTAATTTGAGCTCATGCATGACGTACAGATCTAGAAGTTGTCTTCATGACAGCTTAATGCATTGAAATTCCATTAACACCAATTAAACATGGCAGTAACGTGTCAATTACGTTTAAAGTTTAATCGATACCCTCCAGCTCTCTCCAATTTGCTCCGGTGACACTCTGAAACTACCCACTTTTGCTTGCTAAATATCATACACAATCCAACACAGGTGGTGGACTGTCCGTGTGAGAAAGCTTGAACACCCTTGGCAACCAGAGCTTTTCTCAGTGTGTTTTTCTTGGTGTTGCTCCTCTTTTATTAACATGTAATGTTTGTCATGTATGTCTTGTTCCTGGCTAGGTTTGCTTTCCAGTTGTCTGCTCACATGTTGTTTTCTTGGTGTTTCTCACGTTACCCCGTTTTTACTAACACTTGTGGTTGTCATTCGTTCCATCATAATATTGTTGGCTTCTATCTTGCATTTGTTCCTACCCTTGTGTGATGCACAATTTTAATCCAGCAGTTAGTGACACCAGGTCCAATTAGCTACAGTAACGAGCGGCTTTAAGGATGAAACGCGAACAATTTGCGCCTCCTCTGCTTGCGTTTAATTCAAAAGATGTAATTCCATTGAGACTATATATTTTGCTCTATTTACCACTATTGGCCAAATTCAACATATGGCCATTTTCAAGCGTACCTTGTGGCATAAAATGGGTGATTTTGTTTAATTTTGCTAATTGGGGACAAACTGCAGGAAACGATGCCTCTGAGGATAAGAATCAAAAAAGGTGATATGGACACAAAGTCAGAACTGCATTCCAGGGGAGGTAACACCCTCTTGAACTTAGAGATGAAAGATCTTTGAGTGTGGTCCCTGTTTTGGCACTAGGCAGGTGATCCACCAACATGTAGTAAGCCAGATGACCGTGTGGGACATTCTCCACTATCCATATTATGTACTATGCATGCAGGCGTTATTAACTACAGACTTTTCTCCACAAAGTCGGTTTGTCGCTGTTTCGTCACACAGGCCACCATGGCCCTAGCATTTCTATCATCTTCGCTATTCACAGATGACGAGCGGTATCGTCAACCTTCACCCGTGGGCTGTGGAAAATCCACAAAATACAGTGGCAGCGAACCATCAGCACTGGTTTAGCCCCAGTGTGTGGGTAGGGGTCATTGGCAACCACCTCATGGGACACCGATACTCCCACATCGCTTCACAGTCGAGGTACATCTGTCTGCATTTCCCGCAGGTGACCCTGTCTCCCATGCTGGAAGACGTGTGTCTGATGATACGGAGTGTGACATAGCTACTAAATGACTATAGCAGCTCACTGCTGTCTTGTGTGTGGAACTAAAACAATGGCACACTCAGAACATTCCCATTCCCCTGGGGTGTTCTCATGTGTGCTTCAGCCAGTGAAACCTGGAGCCAAAGATATTTTATCTGCACCTTCAAGAGGCATTCTGGCCAGTTGCTTCTTATCCTCTCGGACATCTTTTCTTGCAATTTGTCCCCATTTAGCAAAATCACCCTGTATGTTAGAAGGAAGACAAAGTACTACATCCAAACCGATTGCCAGCAGGCACGAGCATACTAAAATAAAAATATTACTTGCGTGTAGTTGGCAAAAACACACTTACATGTATACACTATCACACGTAGGCTATTAGTAGACCTTAAATAACATAAAAAAACGAGAAATTCCACGATATGTTCCAAATACATTGATGATATTTCGCCTCTTCATGTTTTACACATGTCCAGTGTTATGTTACTAGATATACAGTATGTGCTCAGAAGTATCCGGACACGCCCCAAAACATACTCTCTTCATATTAGGTGCATTGTGCTGCCGCCTACTGCCGGGTACTCCATATCAGCGACCTCAGCAGTCATTAGACATCGTGATAGAGCATATTCGGGCGCTCCGCGAACTCACGAACGTGGTCAGCTGATTGGGTGTCACTTGTGTCATACGTCTGTACGCGAGATTCCCACACTCCTAAACATCCCTAGGTCCACTGTTTCCGATGTGATAGTGAAATGGAAACGTGAAGAGACACGTACAGCACAAAAGCGTACAAAAATTGTTCAAATGGCTCTGAGCACTATGGGACTTAACATCTGTGGTCATCAGTCCCCTAGAACTTAGACCTAACTATCGTAAAGACATAACACACATCTATGCCCAAGCCAGGAATCGAACCTGCGACTGTAGCAGTCGCGCGGTTCCGGACTGAAGCGCCTAGAACCGCTCGGCCACCACGGCCGGCAAAAGCGTACAGGCCTCGTCCGTTGACTGACAGAGACTGCCCACAGTTAAAGAGGGTCGTAATATTAATAGGCAGACATCTATCCAGACCATCATACAGGAATTCCAAACTGCATAAAGATCCACTACCAGTACTATGACAATTAGGTGGGAGGTGAGAAAACTTGGACTTCACGGTCGAGCTGCTGCTAATAAGCCACACATCACGCAGGTAAATGTCAAACGACGTTCGTCCCTGTGTTTTAAAGTCGCTGAATAACAAGTCTCAACTGTTATGTAATTCGCACATGCCATAAAAGCCGTATGACGGATGGTAGGTATACTGTTACAAACGCCGCGCGGACTGGCCGCGCGGTTCGAGGCGCCATGCCACGGACTGCCCGGCCCCTCCCGCCGGATGTTCGAGTCCTCCCTCGGGCATGGGCGTGTGTGTTGTTCTTAGCATAAGTTAGTTTAAGTAGTGTGTGAGTCTAGGGACCGAAGCGGTTCGGTCCCTGAGGAATTCACACACGCGCACACACACGCGCACACACACACACACACACACACACACACACACACTGTTACATACTGTTAGGGCAGATCTGTCACACCAAAATAAATAAAAGACCATCAGGTTACCTTCCTTGAGGAACGTGGGTGCACTCAGCGACTGTGATATGGTTTATAAATTATAGAGCGCAGCAGTCAGTCGTCCTTTTTTTTCACAGGTTTTATTTGGCAAATCCAGATTTCGGCTAGTGCCTACCGATTATCAGCGCACTAGTTTTTAGTCTCAGTGCATGTGAGTTCCCTGTTATTCCGGCGTCGGTCACAATTCTTTGAATACTGCTCAAAAAATAGTGTATTGATAATGGCCAGGCACTAGCCGAAATCTGGATTTGCCAAATAAAATATACCCGAACCGTACATTTTTGAATTATTCATGAACGAATGTATTACGTAGTTAGCAAGTCCTGAAAGCTTAGAAAATGTTCCAATCACGGTACATTTCAGACTACACTCCAGGAGCAGTTTGAGATCAATGTGACGCATCAGGCGGTTAAATTGTAAAACTTTTTCTAATACTGTATCGTGCGCGCGAGCGTACACACACACACACACACACACACACACACACACACACACACACACACACACACTCTGAGAGAGAGAGAGAGAGAGAGAGAGAGAGAGAGAGAGAGAGAAGACAAAGTCTGACAGTGAAACTCGCAAACCCATCGCCGTCTCGCACTGGGGACAACTCTATGGAAGCAGATCGGCAAGATTTCAGGGCCTTGGTATTTCGGTGTCCCACATTGTTCTGCAAAGTGAAAGGGTACCGGGCTGAGAGTTCCGCCAACATTTAATGGCTCCTAACGGCGGCAAATGCACCACTGTACTGCAGTTTCTGGCCTGAAAACTAATTACTTATCGTCCTTACAAGATCAGATCCACTAAACCACTTGTTTCTTTTTTTCACTCGAAGATAGAACTGGCTTTGACCGGCCGTCCCAATTTTTACTTCGAGCTATGTGGCGTAGTGGTTAGGCACTAGACTCGTATTCGGAAGGACGGCAGTTCATATGCCCGTCTGGCTACCCACATTTAGGCCTACAGTTCCCTGGGTTTCCCTTTAATCGCTTAAGGAAAATTCCCAAATAGTTCCTTTTAAAAGGACTCTGGTGACGTACTTCTCCTATACGAGCTTGTTATCGTCTCTAGTAATCTCGTCATCGACGGGACGTTGTACCCTAATCCCCTTCCTTCTCAGCCTTCAAATGGTTCAGATGGCTCTGAGCACTATGGGACTTAACATCTATGGTCATCAGTCCCCTAGAACTTAGAACTACTGAAACCTACCTAACCTAAGGACATCACACAACACCCAGTCATCACGAGGCAGAGAAAAATCCCTGACCCCGCCGGGAATCGAACCTGGGAACCCGGGCGTGGGAAGCGAGAACGCTACCGCACGACCTCGAGCTGCGGACTCTCAGCCTTCGCGCAGACGTTCAACTTCTACGCCAACAACACAAACGTTGACAGTTCGTCTTCCTGTTCCTAGACCTTGAAACTGCCTACAAACCTCCGTCAGTATTCGTTTATAGTCAACTGCGTCTATCTGAATGCATTCTGCGTGACGAATTGTCCATCCTATGTGACAATAAACAACTTCTTCTGCTGCATTTTTCGCCCCGAAAGATCCGTTCTACCACAGCTCCTGTCAGGGTAGCGCCTATACAGTGTGAACCAGAACTCCACCACCAAAATTTTGGAGTTTGTTCAGGGATGTTGTCTGAGTATCGTGGTGTGAGGGGGCCGCGGTCTCTGTTGGCTCGTTACAGAGTCATGATGTAACTGTGATTTATTGAGTTTGTTACCATAATTACCTTGATTTATGGGAAATAACTTCAAATGCTCAAATGTGTGTGAATTCCTAAGGGACCAAACTGCAGGTCATCCGTCCCTAGTCTTACACACTACTTAAACTAACTTGTGCTAAGAACAACATACACAACCATGCCAGACGGAGGACTCGAACCTCCGGCGGGATGCAGTTTGGAATTCCTGTGTAATAGTCTGGATAGATGTCCGCCTATTACACAGTACGACCCTCTTCAACTATCGGCGGTCTCTGTCAGTCAACAGACGAGGTCGGCATGTACGCTTTTGTGCTGTACGTGTCCCTTCACTATCACATCGGAAACTGTGGAGCTAGGGATGTGTAGGAGTGTGGAAATCCCGCGTACAGACGTATGACACGAGTGACACCCAATCACCTGACCAAGTTCGAAGTCCGTGAGTTCCTCGGAGCGCCCCATTCTGCTCTCTCACGATGTCTGATGACTACTGAGGTCGCTGATATGGAGTAGCTGGGAGCAGGTGGCAGCACAATGCACCTAATATGAAAAACGTATGTTTTTGGGGGTGTCCGGATACTTCTGGTCACATAGTGTATATATGAAGAGAACAGCGATGACGATGAAGAGGAAGAAGAAGAGAGTTTAGATAATGGTTTTGAGGGATTTTAAAGATCACTTCGGTTTTATAAACTAAGAATTTCTTTTAGTCTCGCTTTCCAGTCTGATAATGAAAATGCTAGCCTGCTTTTTAAAAAAAAAAATTGAAATTTAGGGTGCGTCTTATAGTCTGTAGCGTCTTATAGTCCGTAAAATACGATGGTAAGCTTAGCCGTACTGCTCTGCACACACTTTAACGAACATCTGACTCAGCCGGAAAAACGTCGGAACCGAGCGGTACTGAATCCAGTCTTTAGCTCGAAGAGTCAAGTTGGCTGTACTGTAATAGGATGGATCAAGTGTTTCTAAAGAAGACGCACAGCGCCTGCCGTCGACATTCACAGCGTTATGCAGATCGTTCGTTGCAATAAAAAAGCAAATATAAATGAAGGCAAGAAATCAAACGAAATACAATTATTCCGTAACGATTCACCGGAGATCACAGATATCTTACACTGAACTACTCAAAAAAATCTCCATGCACAGCCTCAGAAATTTTGTCTGTAGATTTCTGATTCAGCCTGTATATTCCTGAGATTTCAAAGTTTCACTAGGTTGAAATTCCAAATTTACACGAACAAAGATTTTATTATGTCAGAGCTAAGAACTTTTTTGGGGCACATACCCACCCCCTCCCCTCCGGGATCCGCGGCTGTATGGGGACCCCCAAAACAACGTGTCTATGCAGCATAGGTTATTAGTGCAGAGACGCTTGAGTCCACTCGTGTAGCCACGAGTAGGGCCGTTTACTTTGCTTTAATTGACTGCGGTAATAGCATAGGTGAGCACTTGTAGGAGAAAGACGTTGAAACTTGAGTCAAAACAAGGCCCCGGGAGTAGCCAACATTCCTTTAGAACTACTGACGGCCTTGGGAGAGCCAGTTCTGACAAAACTCTACCACCTGGTGAGCAAGATGTATGAGACAGGCGAAATACCCTCAGACGTCAAGAAGAATATAATAATTCCAATCCCAACGAAAGCAGTTGTTGACAGATGTGAAAATTACCGAACTATCAGTTTGATAAGTCACAGCTGCAAAATACTAACGCGAATTCTTTGCAGACGAATGGAAAAACTGGTAGAAGCCGACCTCGGCGAAGGTCAGTTTGGATTCCGCAGAAATGTTGGAACACGTGAGGCAATACTGAGCCTACGACTTATCTTAGAAAATAAATTAAGGAAAGGCAAATCTACATTTCTAGCATTTGTAGACTTAGAGAAAGCTTTTGACAATGTTGACTGGAATACTCTCTTTCAAATTCTAAAGGTGGCAGGGGTAAAATACCGGGAGCGAAAGGCTATTTACAATTTGTACAGAAACCAGATGGCAGTTTTAAGAGTCGAGGGACATGAAAGTGAAGCAGTGGTTGGGAAGGGAGTGAGACAGGGTTGTAGCCTCTCCCCGATGTTATTCAATCTGTATATTGAGCAAGGAGTAAAGGAAACAAAAGAAAAATTCGGAGTAGGTATTAAAATCCATGGAGAAGAAATGAAAACTTTAAGGTTTGCCGATGACATTGTAATTCTGTCAGAGGCAGCAAAGGACTTGGAAGAGCAGTTGAATGGAATGTATAGTGTCTTGAAAGGAGGATATAAGATGAATATCAGCGAAAGCAAAACGAGGATAATGGAATGTAGTCGAATTAAATTGGGTGATGGTGCGGGAATTAGAGTAGGAAATGAGACACTTAAAGTAGTAAAGGAGTTTTGCTATTTGAGGAGCAAAATAACTGATGATGGTCGAAGTAGAGAGGATATAAAATGTAGACTGGCAATGGCAAGGAAAGCGTTTCTGGAGAAGAGAAATTTGTTAACATCGAGAATAGATTTAAGTGAGGAAGTCGTTTCTGAAAGTATTTGTATGGAGTGTAGCCATGTATGGAAGTGAAACATGGACGATAAATAGTTTGGACAAGAAGAGAATAGAAGCTTTCGAAATGTGGTGCTACAGAAGAATGCTGAAGATTAGGTGGGTAGATCACGTAACTAATGAGGACGTATTGAATAGGATTGGAGAGAACAGAAGTTTGTGGCACAACTTGACTAGAAGAAGGGATCGGTTGGTAGGACATGTTTTGAGGCATCAAGGGATCACAAATTTAGCATTGGAGGGCACCGTGGAGGGTAAAAATCGTAGAGGGAGACCAAGAGATGAATACACTAAGCAGATTCAGAAGGATGTAGGTTGCAGTATGTACTGGGAGATGAAGAAGCTTGCACAGGATAGAGTAGCATGGAGAGCTGCATCAAACCAGTCTTAGGACTGAAGACCACAACAACAACAACAACAATAAACAAAATATTGCGTACGGAAAATAAGCTAAGCTTTGAATTGTAGTGTTCTTCCCAAATAGAATAGAGCAAGTCTTTCTTAAAGGAGACGTAAAAGTAACGTCTGACGTCCCCCCAAGGAAATGTTGTGGAACCATTACAGTTCACAGTATACGCCGATGGAAAAAAAAAAAAATTCGCAACACCTAAAAATAATTAATGTAGAGTAATGAAATTTCTGGAGTAGATTTTAAATATAGGTGTTTAACACTGCAACATTACAAGATAATGTAAGTGCGAGATAAGGCATTGCAGATGTATAACGCTGGCACATTAATAACCAGTGTAGTCGCCAGGAAGTTGGATGCAAACATAAGAGGCATGTTTTTTAAGTAAGGTCCGTTTTGTTGTAGACACTAGTAGTTCGCGCGCATACCGCAACGAGCGCGTGCGTTGTGTAGCAGCATGCCTCGGGAACAACTGTGCTCAGCTTCAGCTATTAGCTAACCTGTACGGTTCTGTTCTGTGCTTTCAAAATGTTTAAGACCAGCAACTCGCCCGCCGCGTGTGAGATTCGCTCAGTGATACGGTTTTTGTGAGCAAAGGACCTGTCTGCTGCAGAAATTCATCGACAGATTTGTGAAGTGTAGGGTGATACTGTTATGAGTGACAGCAAAGCGCGTAGGTGGGTACCAGAATTCAAAGGTGGCCGTGACAACGTCCATGATGAGGACCGCTCCGGTCACCCTTTTTTGATTACGGCTGATTTGGTGGCTTCAGTTGAAGCGAGGATTCTTGAGGAGGAGGAGGAGGAGGAGGAGGAAGAGGAAGAGATTAGTGGTTAACGTTCCGTCGACAACGAGGTCATTAGAGAGGGAGCGCAAGCTCGGGTGAGGGAAGGATGGGCAAGGAAACCGGCCGTGCCCTTTCAAAGGAACCATCCCGGCATTTGCCTGAAGCGATTTAGGGAAATCACGGAAAACCTAAATTAGGATGGCCGGACGCAGGACTGAACCGTCGTCCTACCGAAGAGGATTCTTAAAAACAGGAGCTCCACAACATCAGGTGTCTCAGACGAATTTACTATCGGGTTGAGATCAGTGCTTTACAACATTGTTTCTGAACACCTGAAGTTTAGGGAAATGTGCTGCCGTCGGGTCCTGAAACTCCTAACAGAGGACCACAAAAACCATAGTTTTGAGTGTGTGGTGAAGTTCTTGACTCGTTATCACGAAGAAGGTGACAGCTTGTTGAGTCAGATCGTAACTGGAGACGAAACGTGGGTTTCGCATATCACGCCCGAATCAAATGGTTCAAATGGCTCTGAGCACTATGGGACTCAACATCTTAGGTCATAAGTCCCCTAGAACGTAGAACTACTTAAACCTAACTAACCTAAGGACATCACACACACCCATGCCCGAGACAAGATTCGAACCTGCGACCGTAGCAGTCCCGCGGTTCCGGACTGCAGCGCCAGAACCGCACGGCCACCGCGGCCGGCTCGCCCGAATCGAAGCAACAGAGCGTGGAATGGAGACACATACACTCGCCTGTAAAGGTGAAGGCCAAACAGACTCTGTCCCAGGGCAAAATCATGGCGTCTGTGTTTAGGGATTAGGCATGGTGTTTTGTCGGTTGACTTGGTGCAACGAGGAACCACTATCAATGCAGAAACATACTGCCAAACCCTGAGAAAGCTACGCAGAGCTATTCAAAACAAAAGAGGCGGCACGCTGACGAAGGGAATTGTCTGGGAAGTTTAGGACCACCTACCCTACAGTCCTGATATTGCGCCGAGCGATTACCATCTGTACCTCCACCTCAAACAACACCTCAGTAGCAACTGTTACACTGATGACGACGACGTGAAAAGAGCAGAGAACTCTTGATTATCGGAGCAGGCAGCAAGTTTTTATGAAGAGGGTATTTTAAAATTGGTTGAGAGGTATAATACAAAATAATAAACAAACTTGGCAACTATGTCGAAAAATAGAGTGAAGTATGTACTTTCTGAAAATAAACTTACTTTGTTAAATAACGTTTCGTTGTGTACTTATGTTCAAACGGACCTTACTTAAAACAGACGCCTCGTACAAACGTGCATGCACGGTGTTGTATAGGTGCTGAATGTTAGTTTGTGGGATGGAGTTCTGTGCCTGTTTCACTTACTCCGTCAATACAGGGACAGTTAATGCTGCTTGCAGATGATGCTGGAGTTATCGTACGAGGTGCATTCAAGTTCTAAGGCCTCCGATTTTTTTTCTCCGGACTGGAAAGAGATAGAAACATGCACATTGTTTTAAAATGTGGCCGCATTCATTGTCAATACGTCTCAGAGATGGCAGCACCGTACGGCAGATGGAATTTTACCGCCAGTGGCGAGAATGAGAACTGTTTTAAATACTTAAAATGGCGACGTTTTCCTTACTTGAACAGCGTGCAATCATTCGTTTTCTGAATTTGCGTGGTGTGGAACGAATTGAAATTCATCGACAGTTGAAGGAGACATGTGGTGACGGAGTTATGGATGTGTCGAAAGTGCGTTCGTAGGTGCGACAGTTTAATGAAGGCAGAACATCGTGTGACAACAAACCGAAACAACCTCGGGCTCACACAAGCCGGTCTGACGACACGATCGAGAAAGTGGAGAGAATTGTTTTGGGGGATCGCCGAATGACTGTTGAACAGATCGCCTCCAGAGTTGGCTTTTCTGTGGGTTCTGTGCACACAATCCTGCATGACGACCTGAAAATGCGAAAAGTGTCATCCAGGTGGGTGCCACGAATGCTGACGGACGACCACACGGCTGCCCGTGTGGCACGTTGCCGAGCGATGTTGACGCGCAACGACAGCACGGGTGGGACTTTCTTTTCGTCGATTGTGACAATGGATGAGACGTGGATGCCATTTTTCAATCCAGAAACAAAGCGCCAGTCAGGTCAATGGAAGCACACAGATTCACCGCCACCAAAAAAATTTCGGGTAACCGCCAGTGCTGAAAAAATGATGGTGTCCATGTTCTGGGACAGCGAGGGCGTAATCCTTACCCATTGCGTTCCAAAGGGCATTACGGTAACAGGTGCATCCTACGAAAATGTTTTGAAGAACAAATTCCTTCCTGCACTGCAACAAAAACGTCCGGGAAGGGCTGCGCGTGTGCTGTTTCACCGAGACAACGCACCCGCACATCGAGCTAACGTTACGCAACAGTTTCTTCGTGATAACAGCTTTGAAGTGATTCCTCATGTTCCCTACTCACCTGACCTGGCTCCTAGTGACTTTTGGCTTTTTCCAACAATGAAAGACACTCTCCCTGGCCGCACATTCACCAGCCGTGCTGCTATTACCTCAGTGATTTTCCAGTGGTCAAAACAGACTCCTAAAGAAGCCTTCGCCGTTGCCGTGGAATCATGGCGTCAGCGTTGTGAAAAATGTGTACGTCTGCAGGGCGATTACGTCGAGAAGTAACGCCAGTTTCATCGATTTCGGGTGAGTAGTTAATTAGAAAAAAAATCGGAGGCCTTAGAACTTGAATGCACCTCGTACAATGATGTCCCATACCCGCTCTATCTGGTGATCCAACAGGCCCGGGCAACATGTCAACACACTGTAGACCATGATGGGTTACAACTGAGATACGAGGGCTATCCACAAAGTACATTACGTTTTGGAATTAAAAATAAATAAAGTATTGGAATTTTTTTTTATTATATACAGATGAAAGCCACACTTAAATACTACTTTTCTACATAGTTGCCATTTAAATTAAGGCACTTATCATAGCGATGGACGAGCTTGGAAATTCCTTCGTCGTAAAATTCGGCCGCCTGCGCCTTCAACCACGTGGTTACCTCTTTTTTGAAGCTGTGCGTCGTCATCAAAACGCTGCATAGCCAACCACTTCTTCATTGCTGGGAATAAGTGGAAGTCGCTCGGTGCCAGGTCGGGACTGTACGGCGGATGAGGAAACAACTCCCACTTAAAAGATTCGACAACTTCACGAGTGGCAACACAACAGGTCGAATCACCAGTTTCACGTACCAGTTTGCAGTCAGGATGCATGGGATAACCACGAGAGTGCTCACATTGTCATACAAAATCGGGCCCCAGACCATAACTCCAGGTGTAGGTCCAGTGTGTCTAGCATGCTAACAGGCTGGTTGCAGGCCCTCAACTGGACTGATTCTAACCAATACAGGGCCATCACTGGCACTGAGGCAGAACCAGCCTTTCATCAGAAAACACGACAGGCTTCCACCCTGCCCTGCAACGAGCTCTCGCTTGAGATCACTGAAGTCGCAAATGGCTGTGGTTTGGGGTCAGTGGAATGTACGAGGTGCATTCAAGTTCTAAGGCCTCCGATTTTTTTTCTAATTAACTACTCACCCGAAATCGATGAAACTGGCGTTACTTCTCGACGTAATCGCCCTGCAGACGTACACATTTTTCACAACGCTGACGCCATGATTCCACGGCAACGGCGAAGGCTTCTTTAGGAGTCTGTTTTGACCACTGGAAAATCGATGAGGCAATAGCAGCATGGCTGGTGAATGTGCGGCCACGGAGAGTGTCTTTCATTGTTGGAAAAAGCCAAAAGTCACTAGGAGCCAGGTCAGGTGAGTAGGGAACACGAGGAATCACTTCAAAGTTGTTATCATGAAGAAACTGTTGCGTAACGTTAGCTCGATGTGCAGGTGCGTTGTCTGGGTGCAACAGCACACGCGCAGCCCTTCCCGGACGTTTTTGTTGCAGTGCAGGAAGGAATTTGTTCTTTAAAACACTTTCGTAGGATGCACCTGTTACCGTAGTGCCCTTTGGAACGCAATGGGTAAGGATTACACCCTCGCTGTCCCAGAACACGGACACCATCATTTTTTCAGCACTGGCAGTTACCCGAAATTTTTTTGGTCCCGGTGAATCTGTGTGCTTCCATTGAGCTGACTGGCGCTTTGTTTCTGGATTGAAAAATGGCATCCACGTCTCATCCATTGTCACAATCGACGAAAAGAAAGTCCGATTCGTGCTGTCGTCGCGCGTCAACATTGCTTGGCAACGTGCCACACGGGCAGCCGTGTGGTCGTCCGTCAGCATTCGTGGCACCCACCTGGATGACACTTTTCGCATTTTCAGGTCGTCATGCAGGATTGTGTGCACAGAACCCACAGAAAAGCCAACTCTGGAGGCGATCTGTTCAACAGTCATTCGGCGATCCCCCAAAACAATTCTCTCCACTTTCCCGATCATGTCGTCAGACTGGCTTGTGCGAGCCCGAAGTTGTTTCGGTTTGTTGTCACACGATGTTCTGCCTTCATTAAACTGTCGCACCCACGAACGCACTTTCGACACATCCATAACTCCGTCACCACATGTCTCCTTCAACTGTCGATGAATTTCAATTGGTTTCACACCACGCAAATTCAGAAAACGAATGATTGCACGCTGTTCAAGTAAGGAAAACGTCGCCATTTTAAGTATTTAAAACAGTTCTCATTCTCGCCGCTGGCGGTAAAATTCCATCTGCCGTACGGTGCTGCCATCTCTGGGATGTATTGACAATGAACGCGGCCTCATTTTAAAACAATGTGCATGTTTCTATCTCTTTCCAGTCCGGAGAAAAAAAATCGGAGGCCTTAGAACTTGAATGCACCTCGTATGCTACAGGGCGTTTGGCTTGGAGCAGTCCTGGAAGCAACCGATTTGTAACAGTTGGTTGTGCCACTGTGGTGGCAACTGCTGCTCAGATAGGTGCTGCAGGTGCAGTACGATGCGGCAGAGCAACACGCCGAACACGATGGTCTTCCCTGTCGGTAGTGCCACATGGCCTCTCCAGAGCCTGGTCTCCTTGCGACTGTACATTCTCGTGACCACCGCTGAGGGCAATCATGTACAATGGCTACCAAGTCTTTCTGCAATATTGCAGAAGGAACACCTAACTTCTCGTAGCCCTATTACATGACCTCGATCAAACTCACTGATGTGTTGATACCGGCATCTTTGTCGCCCTAAAGGGATTCTTGACTAACATCATCTCACCACGCCCAATCTCAAAGGTAACTAACGCTCACGTACGTTACAGCGGGTATTTAAAGCAAATCTGATTTGCTTCCTCATAGGGGCGCTAGTGGCGCCGCTCTTATTTAATTGGCACGAAATTTGAACAGACATCATCTTTCAGATGTAAAAACATGGTTACCAACTTTCTTTTATATCGCACAACTCCTTCTCGGTGTTGCGACTTTTTTTCCTTCAGTCTATATACAAGGTGTAAATTTTAAGTTGACAAACCAGAATAACTCGAAAAATAAGCTTCACACGAAAAAAATGTGTAGAATCCAAAGTTGATTATTTTCGAAGGGGACATCCGCTGGTGCTAAAATTAGGCAACTTTAAAATTTCAAATGGGAACCCCCCATTTTTTATTGCAGAATCAGATTCTACATAAAAAGCTACGTACATTTTGTCTTAAACATTTGTTTTGATTCTTGGTAGTTGGCGCTGCAGTTCAAGAAAATCCATGTTCTCATTTTTGCGTGGGAAATGGTTACGGATAAATAGAAAATGAGTTCACTCGATTGTAAGTAGGATGTTTCGTTAGTTAGTTAGTTTGATAATTAAAAGTTGTGTGACCTCATGACCACGAAACAAACAAAACTTATCCGACTCTGTGGAAGAAATTAATTCGGTATTTGTAAAACTCTAATTCCTCTCTCTCAAACCCCACCGTATAGGGAGAGAGGGAGAGTTTTAGTTTTAGCGAATCAAAATTAACGAAGTAAATAAGTATTTTTTATTTATCCATAACCATTTTCCACACAAACATTCGAACATGGATTTTCTTGAATTACAGTGCCAACTACCAAGAATCAAAACAAATGTCTAAGACAAAATGTAGGTAGTTTCTTATATAGAATCTGATTCTGCACTAAAAAAATGGGAGTTCCCATTTTAAATTTTAAACTTGCCTCCCGCCCTACCCCCAGGGGGCTGGGGTGGCGGGCTAATTTTGGCACCAGCAGATGTTCCCCTCGAAAATAATCAACTTTGGATTCTACCTATTTTTTCGTGTGAAGCTTATTTTTCGAGTTATTTTGGTGCGTCAATTTAAAATTTACGCCGTGTATATCAGGCGATTCAACTGGCTCTAGTGATAGTTTTTATGCAATCTGAAATGCATTTAAAAACCAAGTGTAAAATTTTCTTATTCTCTCGTTAGCTACGTACAAATATTAGTTCTATAGAAAAAAATGAATTGGACATTTTTGTAGGAAATTTAATTAGATAAGTTTTCGCTGGAGGCCGTTTTTGAGTTACCAGAGAAAAACGCGTTTGAAGGTCACTTTCGTATGTTTTTCTTGAATTGGAAAACCACGGCCTCTAGCAAAAACGTATCCTGTTAAAAAGTTTAACTGCATTAAATTTGCTGCAAAAAAAGTCCTGCTCATTTTTTTCTGTAGCACTAATGGTTTGCTCATTGTTTCTGTAGTGGTTGGCGCGAAGACAGCGAGAGAGTATGAAAATCTTGCACGCATTTGAAAGCGTTGCGTGTTGCGTCAAGCCGGTGGTTGGAGGCAGCTGACTGTCAATAACCTCGGAATCTCCATGGAGCTGCTCGCGGTTAATTCTGTTTTAAATGGAAAAGTCGCAACGGTAGAAAACTGTAGCGAAATGCAGCAAGACCTGCAGAGGACCAACGCTTGGTGCAGCGATTGGCACTTGAACCTCGACACAAACGGATGTAACTCATTGCGCATGAAGAGCAGGAAAGACCTATTATTGTATGATTGCAAGACTGCCGAGGAATCACTCAAAACAGTCGCGTCCATTAAACATCTGGCAGTATGCGTACGGAGCAATTTAAACGACAACATAAAACTAATCGTAGGAAAGGCAGATGCCAGACCGAAATTCATTTTGGAAGAGTCCTCAGAGTATAGTCAACACTTGAAGGAGGTAACGTACGGAGCCTTCGTTCGACTGATACTTGAATACAGCTAGTTAGTCGGAAACACATTTCAGATAGGATTGGTAGATGGAATAGAAAGATCCAAGGAAGAGCAGCGCGTTTCGTCACAGATTCGTGTAGTACGCGCGAAAGCGTCACTGAGATATACGCCCAGCTCCAGGAGCAGACGCTACATGAGATGTGGTGTATATGACGGTGTGGTTTGCTATTAAAGTACCGAGAACATGCGTTCGTAAAAGAGAAAACCAGTACGAGGCATTCGTGTGAATCAAGGAAGTGAGTGATTGTCAAAAAATGGACGAAAAAGAGTTCCGTGTGGTGATTAAACATTGCTTTATGAAAAGCAGGCCCGCATCTCGTGGTCGTGCGGTAGCGTTCTCGCTTCCCACGCCCGGGTTCCCGGGTTCGATTCCTGACGGGGTCAGGGATTTTCTCTGCCTCGTGATGGCTGGGTGTTGTGTGCTGTCCTTAGGTTAGTTAGGTTTAAGTAGTTCTAAGTTCTAGGGGACTGATGACCATAGCTGTTAAGTCCCATAGTGCTCAGAGCCATTTGAACCATTTTTTTTGAAAAGCAAAACGCGTCAGCAGACTAAAGAGAAGCTTGATAAACATTAGGGTCACTCTGCACCTTCGATTAGAACAGTTCTGTAAGTGGTTTCAAAATTTTCGGAGTGGCCATATGGGCACAAGTGATGCTGAACGTTCTGGACGCCCTGTGGAGGTTGCGCCCCCAAAATCATTGATAAAATGTCAATATGGTGATGGATGACAGAAGAGTTAAGGTGCGTGAGATTGCTAGTGCTGTGGGCATCTCGAATGAACGGGTACGTAATATTTTGCATAAACATTTGGACATGAGAAAGCTATCCGCAAGATGGGTTCCGCGATTGCTCACCCTTGACCAAAAACGGAATCGTGTGAAGTGTTGGAAGGATGGTTTGCAGCTGTTCAGGAAGAATCCGCAGGACTTTAAGCGTCGTTTTGTCACTGGGGATGAAACATGGATACATTACTATACTCCTGAGGCCAAATAACAATCTAAACAATGGGTTACGGACGGAGAATGTGCACCAAAAAAGCTAAGACCATTCCTTCAGCCGGAAAGATTACGGCGACTGTCTTTTAGGATTCGCAAGGGATAATCCTCATCGACTATCTGGAAAAGGGTAAAACTATTGCAGGTGAATATTATTTATCGTTATTAGACCGTTTGAAAACCGAGCTGCAAGAAAAAACCCGACGATTGTATACAAAAAAAGTCCTTTTCCATCACGAGAATGCACCAGCACACACCTCAGCAGTTGTGGTCGCAAAATTAATGGAATTAGGATTCCAACTCGTTTCACATCCCCCTATTCTCCAGACTTGACTCCCTCGGACTACCATTTGTTCCCCAATTTGAAGAAATGGTTGGCGGGACGAAGATTTTACTCAGATGAGGCGGTGATTGCAGTAACTAATAGCTATTTTGCAGACTTGGACAATTCTTATTATTCGGAAGGGATCAACAAATTAGAACAGCGTTGAACGAAGTGTTTAAGCCTAAAAAGAGACTATGTCGAAAAATAAGAAAGCTTTACCCCAAACACAGTAGTTTTTATTTTTGCACGGACTTTTCAATCCGCATAATCACACGAAAACACCAATAAGGTAAAATTAGAGAGATTCGAGCAAACGCGGAGACTTAACAGCAATCATTCTTCTCGCGCACTATATTCGACTAGAACAAGTGTTGCACAAAATACTCTTCGCTACACACCATAAGGTAACTCGTGGAGTATAGATGTAGATGTAAAGCTTATGTTCAATAAATTCAGGTAAGCTGAATAATCTTCTACACATACCCAAAGGCCTTTTGAAACTGTAACTTCCTATACACCTCAGCTATGATCCATTATTAGCTGTGTATTCACATTCCTTAATGGGCTTTTAGAAAATACCAGCTAGACGCATAATTTCAAATAAAACTGTAATGTCCATTCGATTAGTACTCAAATTACACATACGTAAAGAGGATTTTCTACATATTTCATCACCTTACTGTGTCCAGACTGATGTTACTGTGATGAAACATACTAATTCTTGTACTCCCACGCAAAGTGGAAGAAAGTGTTTTTAATAGAGCGGTTTTTTTTTTAGATTAAATCGAAGGGATGGCTGGAGGAAAACCTTATAAAAACAATATTCAGTTATGCAATAGCCATACTTGGAAATTCTCAGTAAATTTTGAATCGCGGCAATGTCGCTTTAATAAGCATCGCGCACACATTTATCGAAATGGTAGCTCAAAATGGAATCTCAGGAGCAGGACTGTATTTGATTTATGCTTTTTTGGCACAAAGTGGTAAAGACTATGAGGACTACTACTGATTGGTGGTGTTAACAAACAATAGTTGTAGCATCCGGAATGGTTGTCTTTTCCAGTATTTCCTGTCGCTTCATTGTCAGTAATGATATACGTACCACAAAACGCTCTTTACTAGAACAGTAATCAGTTCTGCGTCATTGAGAAAACTTTCAGCACTTAGAAAGCTACTGTATGACCCGCACTGAACCACAAGGTCAGTTCACGACGGCTGTTTCTCGCTCTCTGTGAGATAATTTTCGTGTCATGCCCACCGGGATAAGTACCAACGAAGCCTTAGGTCCCGGTATTACATATTTAAACTATAGCCTGTGTTTACACCGTCACACCAGTGTGGCATGTAAAGTCAAGATTTTCTCTACTCGAATACTTTGACGAGGAACTTGCATTTTATTGAGACGATTACTTTTTTGGAGTTGCAATTTTCACAAATGACTGTGCTTTAATCATTAGCGCTTATTCAAAGACACTACAAATTTACTGTCGGCTTGAAATCTGTTTTCGTTATTTCTTTACGGTTCCGATCTGCTACCGTGAGATGCAAGTTAAACATTTGCCAAAACAAATGCAACAATTAACACAGTTTTATATGCTTTCAATGTTCTCCTGCATGTTACTTGTTTCATGTAACGTGAGCTTTATTTATGTGGTTTTTTGCAATATTTTCCTGTAAATAGCACGGCTTCTGAATTTTATTGTCTTTGTTTCAGTGCACAAATGTGTCCTATTTTTGCCTATATTGTTTCCAAATTTTACTGTACCTAAGTGCATGAATTCTTAAAACACTTTTGCTATCTCAGAATCATGAACTGTAATATATTTTGCATCAAGTCAGTTATTTTGCTATTAATAAGTATTAATTCAATATTTTTAATTTACTATTTAAGGTACTTTAGTAATATGATTTAATGAAATGTGATTCATTAGTTTAACAAATAAATGAGATCAGTTTATTGCAAATTGTATTTAAGTATAACATTCTGGAATTAGCTTATTAGGAAATTTAAAGCCGAAATATTGTCCGAACACCAGTTCGTTTATAGCAGGAACAGGGAAGGCAACAGATGGAGCGATCTTTACTGGACGGAACAACAAAGAAGCCGGCCGAAGTGGCCGTGCGGTTCTAGGCGCTGCAGTCTGGAACCGCAAGACCGCTACGGTCGCAGGTTCGAATCCTGCCTCGGGCATGGATGTTTGTGATGTCCTTAGGTTAGTTAGGTTTAACTAGTTCTAAGTTCTAGGGGACTAATGACCTCAGCAGTTGAGTCCCATAGTGCTCAGAACCATTTGAACCATTTTTTTTTTTTTTGAACAAGAAAGAAAGCCAGATAATCTGGTAAATTCGTGTGCTATGTGAGGGAATACTGTGAAAGACAAATGGAAAATGCTGGACATTTTACTATGAATTTCGGTAGCAGTTACATGAACAGCAGTCATGATGCATATACAAGAAAAGAAGGCAAGCGAGAAAGGAAATTTTCAAGCCCTCACCAAATCTCGATCCTTTCGCACAAGACGAGATTCCGTGTCACATATACAGATTCCCTGTTTAAGATGAGCTTGTTAGCGAATTGAGCGCCTCCGATCTTGTTGAGGTCATGGCATCGTCAATGACACTCGTTCTCAAGAGCCTCAATTTAGGGCCGTGAAAAGTTGTGGAGGGCGTAGATGTGGCAAAACTGCGATGTACATTTTTACAAGCGAAAGACATTAATTCGAGGACATACTTTGCGCCGACAAAACATGAGTAAATGCTGGTTCATGTTGTTACGAAAAGGTTGACAAGGAAGAATTATTCGTTCTTTTTCGTTTCGTCGAATAATTGCATTTTGCGTGGTTATAATTGGATTAAACTGAAATTAATTGCAACGTTTACAAGGTAGGAGAGGAGAGGAGAGGAGAGGAGAATTGAAGCTGTGAGGACAGGTCGTGAGTCGTGCTTGGGCAGCTCAGTCGATTAGAGCACTTGTCCGTGAAAGACAAAGGTCCTAAGTTCGAGTCTCGGTCCGGCACACAGTTTGAATCTGCCAGGAAGTTTCACGTCATTTACCTGTCGTACTCTGATTGGGTATTTACAACCAGCTGTCGAGAGTTTAAAATAACTACATGCGTACAGCCACATAAAACTAATCGTGACTGGTAGATGGAAGACTGGGATTCTGTGGTAGAATCCTCAGGAAATATAATCCACCCACGGCGGATGTAGTTTACTAAACCCTCGTTAGCATTGCTCAACAGCCTGGAGCAAGTACCAACTGGGATTTTACAAGGCAATAATACGGACTGGTCTTCTTTAATTTTCTTCATTCTTACAGGATTCACTCAGTTTCCGAACCTCTGTTTCTTAAACCAGTACTGTTAACTGTAACACATTTGACTTATTTTTTAACACAGTCGCCAGTAGATGAAATGTAGCTTTGAAGTCCAGTGATCGTAAAGTCGTTGGTTCAAATCTTGTTGGTACCAACTTGTCTTTTACTCTTGTTTAAATTCCACGCTTCCTAACAGATGGAAATGGTAAATTAACAAATACCGAATCATAATTTTGTAATATGAATGTAAAGACAACGGCTGTAAAAAATGGTAAGGTGAAGGTGGTTGTTTTGAGAAATTGTACAGTAAGATATTTCAAGTAAATTAATTGTGATGAGTCACTGTTTTCAAATGTTTCCAGACCAGTGATATGTTTTTAAAATCGTAAATTTCATTCAAAATTTTATTCTTAAGGATTCATCAATAAAAATAATAAAGACTAAAAAGCACAGAAATTATTTTGTGATTGAGCAGAATGTAAAAGTAACTTCATTCTCGCCTTAATGCAGCCGTTAAACGATTTTGAGGATGACTCTTAACATTTCTACCACCACAGTACGACGTAAACTTTCGTTTGGGTCTCTACATTGTTTAATCCCTTAAATAAATATTCGCATTTACCTCACCATCAACAACAACTTCTGAAGCGCATTTACGTTCAGCGACATATTCAGAATCTTTATCTGAGTCGCAGTTATCCACATTATCCTCAGATTCGAGCAAATCCCCCCTGGAAAGCATTTTCCTCACACGAACACCATGTTTTTCTATTATTAGCAACCGTGTTTTCGGCAGTTACCACTGTTTACATGAGGATATAGTGACAAATTTCCCACTGTGAGAATCTGAAATCGGAGCTAAAAAATCTGGGCTTGTCGTGGAACTGTCATCTAATATGAATAAAGCACATCACTTAGCATGTTTTACATACAATAACTCTGTTTCTCATCCACTATCCTTTACCACTGTTTGCAGCCGAGGTCTTCATATCAGATTCCTATTTTTAATTACTAATTGCAAGGAAATAAAATCTGATAGATATTTGAAATGCCTTATAGTCAAATGGAAAGTTAATCCATCAATAATACTCGTCAATCTCTGCACATAAAAAAGTATTTTATGTTCGGTGTGATGTTTCATATTTTTGTACCAAATTTTAATTTATTGTGAATACTCGCATTTTAATGCGATTAGTAATTAAAAATAGATGTTATTTTTATTAGAAAATTATGATTCAGTATATGTTAATCAACATTTCCATTTGCAAATAAACATCGAATTTACATAAAAGTAATAAGAATTGGTACTAACGATGTTCGAACCAATGACTTAGCGTTTACTATTTACCTTACGCGTTCGTCTAGCAAATTTGAAATGTTTTGCAGTTAACAGCGGTCGGAAGACTAATTTTTAAAGGTCATTTTTCTAGTTCTTTGAGAACTGCATCATACTGCTTTACGAAACTGGTGTCCTTCGTATTCTATTAAGTATGAAGGAAATCAAAGAAGATGAGTCTGTAAGGTCCTTTCGTTAGAGGAAATAGGGAAGATCCGAAGAAGAGCAGCGCATTTCATAATAGGATCGTTAGTAAGTGCGAAATCCTCACGGAGATGTTCATGGAACTCCAGTGACAGCAGCTACAATGGGGTATTGTGCATCGCAGAGACGTTTACTAATGTAAATTCGGTAAGCGCGCGTTCCTAAAAGAGACAACCTATATACAGGTTGTGTCAAAAAGAATCATCCAATTTGGCACGTCTATATTTCTGAAACTAATAAATATATACAGTGAATTTTATTGTTTGATGAACGGGAAACTCAAAAAGGTTTTTCCATACCTTTTCATAGGTGTTCAATGCACTCCCCCCTGCCTTGAGATGGACGGCATATTTCAATGTGGTATTCAAATTATTCCCACACTGCAGCGAGCATGTCTCGAGTTACAGCTTCCACAGCTGCTGTTATGCGGTGTCACAGTTCATTCATTATTGCTGATACGGACGCACATAAACAGAGTCTTTTATAAGCCCCCACAAGAATTAATGACATACACTCAGGTCCGGTGACCTTGCAGGCCAGCAGTGTAACGCTGAATCATTTGGTCCAGTGCGACCGATCCATCGTTCAGTAATCCTTTGATATAAAAATCCTCGCAACTTCAGATGCCAGTGTGGCGGTGCCCCATCCTGTTGGTAAATGAAGTCGTTCGAATCAAACTTTGAGAAAAGAAAGTTCTCAAGGATATCGAGATATGTGCTCCCTGTAACAGTGTTCTCGGCATAGAAAAATGGACCATACATCTTTTCCCGTGAAACTGCACAGAACACATTACATATTGGAGAGTGCCTCTCCTGTTGTACAACCTCATGTGGTTGTTCCGCACTCATATTCTCACATTTTTACGGTTCTCTTTCCATTTAAATAGAATGTTGCCTCGTCGTTAAACATTAAGCGTGGAAGATAACCGTTATCCCCCATATTGCCGAGAACGAAATTATAGAACTCCACAAGTTGTTGTTTGCCACCCCCACGAAGAGCTTGCGAATTTTGTACGGTTTCATGTGTAAACGTCAACATACGCGAGACAGACATCGGTGGCATGTTGTCGATCTGCACGGCGAACGGATTTCTGTCGATTCCTTGTGAAAGTGGCAACGGCCTAGCCACAGTGGATACACCGGTTCCCGTGAGATCGCCGAACTTAAGCGCTCCCGGGCGTGGCCGGCACTTGGATGGGTGACCATCCAGCCGCCGTGCGCTGTTGCCATTTTTCGGGGTGCACTCAGCCTCGTGATGCCAAATGAGGAGCTACTCTACCGAATAGTAGCGGCTCTGGTCAAAGAAAACCATCATAACGACCGAGAGAGCGGTGTGCTGACCACATGCTCCTCCTATCCGCATCCTCAACTGCCAAGGGAACCTCCCCATCGCACCCCCCTCAGATTTAGTTATAAATTGACACAGTGGATAGGCCTTCAAAAACTGAACACAGATCAATCGAGAAAACAGGAAGAAGTTGTGTGGAACTATGAAAAAAATAAGCAAAATATACAAACCGAGTAGTCCATGTCTAAGATATGCAACAACAAGGACTTTGAGAGCCGAGGAGCGCCGTGGTCCCGTGGTTAGAGTGAGCAGCTGCAGAACGAGAGGTTCTTGGTTCGAGTCTTCCCTCGAGTGAAAATTTTACTTTCTTTATTTTCGCAGAGTTACGATCTGTCCGTTCATTCATTAACGTCTCCGTTCACTGTCATAAGTTTAGTGTCTGTGTTTTGCGTCCGCACCGCAAAACCGTGCGATTAGTAGACGAAAGTACGTGCCTCTCCAGTAGGAACCGAAAATAATTGATCGCAAGGTCATAGGTCAACACAGGAAAACACGTCTGATATATTCTATACGACACTGGTGACGGCATGTGCGTCACATGACAGGAATATGTTGTCGACCCACCTAACTTGCACACCTGGCGAATGGGTAAAACAATTCTTCTACCTTGCCCAATTTAGGTTTTCTTGTGGATGTGATAATCACTCCCAAAAAAGTGATCAAAACATACGAGTTTGTCACATAAACTGCAACAAATGAATGCAAGAGTTTCACAGTCGCACAGTTTTCCCTGTGCTCTGTCAAAACATATGTTTTTTACGTTTTCAAATGTTTCCGTGTGTAGACCGTCAAATCCTGCATATGCCCAAGCAAATCTGAACATGTCCTGGAATTTTGGAGAGCGAAGTTGATTATGTGTGAGTGCCTGAACTTTGATAATTGTCTGAAAATAAAAAAATTAAATTTTTTGCTCGAGGGAAGACTTGAACCCGCGCTAACCACGGGACCACGGCGCTCCTGAGCTCACACTATCCTTGATGTTGCCTATCTTGTGCATAAACTACTCAGTTTGTATATTTTGCTTATTTTTTTCATAGTTCCACACAACTTCTTCCTGTTTTCTCGATTGATCTGTGTTCAGTTTTTCAAGGCCTATCCCTGTGCCAACTTATAACTAAATCTGAGGGGGGTGCGATGGGGAGGTTCCCCTGTCAGGATGACACGGCGGTCGGATGGTCCACTTGTGGCCTGAAGACAGAGTGCTTGTGAAAGTACGGCGGATGCGTTCGACGTCTGTGTCAGACACTCGGGGACGGCCCCGGCGATTTTCCTTTACACAAGCAATCTGTTTCTCGACATTGTTCATGCCGTCGTCTAATGCTCTGCGCTGTAGGAGGATTCACAGGGTGGGTGGTGGTAGTTTCCTTCAAACTGCTGAGGTCATCGGTCCCTCGGCTTAGAAAGTACGTAGTCTAACTGACGCTAAGGGCAACACACACACCCATGCCCGAGGGAGGACTCGAACCTCCGACGGGGGGAGCCGCGTGAACCGTGGCAAGGCGCCTCAGACCGCGTTGCTACCCCGCGCGGCGGAGAATCCACACCATACCTAGTACGAAAGTCACGCCGAACAGTTATTATTGACCCACTCTGCGCAAAACGTAGAATACAAAACGCTTTCTGTTGTCCCTACACCATTTTACTAGAACTGAAGTGGGCGCACACTGCTGCTTCCAAGCGCGAACCACGTAAAACTCGAGAGTTTGCTCCTTCCAACAATACACTGTTCACGCACATATCTCAAGTAACATAATAGTTGTGTGTTTTTTGTTCCAGTCTTTGATCACAATCTCAATTCTTTAGACGATGACCGGTTTCAGTCCGTAATGACGATCCTCAGATCTACAATCTACAGATATATACACCTAGTGAGCAGTGTGTCTTTCAACATAAAATAGCAATACGTATCACAATATACTATCATACAACCAGGGAAATGTACAGATAAAATACGGTAAAACGTACCTTTTTCACACCGTGTCCTAAAGTGCTAAGGCCATATTGGCATCGTCAAAATCGCGTGACCGCTACGGTCGCAGGTTCGAATCCTGCCTCGGGCTTGGAGGTGTGTGATGTCCTTAGGTTAGTTAGGTTTAAGTAGTTCTAAGTTTTAGGGGACTGATGACCACAGATTTTAAGTCCCATAGTGCTCAGAGCCATTTGAAGCATCGTCCAAACATATAAGTATAATCAGCATAGCATCGTCATATAGATCTAAAATAAGGTGTAGAATAGGCCGCATCGATCACACAGTCATTATTGCAACTGGCTACTGAAGTAACAGTAGCTACCAGAAATCTGTTTGCCTATGGTTCAAATGGCTCTGAGCACTATGGGACTTAACATCTGAGGTCATCAGTCCCGTAGAACTTAGAACTACTTAAACCTAACTAACCTAAGGACATCACACACATCCATGCCCGAGGCAGGATTCGAACCTGCGAGTGTAGCGGTCGCGCGGTTCCCGACTGAAGCGCATAGAACCGCTCGGCCACACCGGCCGGCGTGTTTTCCTACATCCTCCCTAGATGTCGCTACTGTGGGCTTAGATGAAGTCATCATTAACGTAACAGACATAATCTGATAAAAAACACATTATATAAAATACATGTAGCAGACCTTTAAAATTGATAACTATCATGGAAACCAATTGTGATACATTAAAAGACGAATATGGCCTTAACACTTTAGGACATGGTGTAAAAAAAAATATACGTTTTACCGTATTTTATCTGTAAATTTCCCTGGATGTATGATAGCATATTGTGATACGTATTGCTGTTTTGTGTTGAAAGACACACTGCTCACTAGGTGTATATATTTGTATATTGTAGATCTGAGGATGGTCATTACGGACTGAAAGCGGTCATCGTCTAAAGAATTGAGATTGTGATCAAAGACTGGAATTAAAAAAAAATTTTAAAAAAAATTTGACAGTATTGGATCCTGTTTGTATACGCGACTATGTCGTAGGTGGTGAATAATAGTCATGATTTTTTTTAAAACCGGATGATTCTTTTTGATGCATCCTGTATTGCTTCCTCCCACTTTCTCTCGTGGAAAGACTATGGAAGTAAAATTCGAGCTCATGCGGAGGCTTAACAATGGTCGTCCTTTCGACACATTCGCGACTGGCACGGAAAAGAAGGAAGTCAAAGTGTTACACACCATTAGGTGCTCCATCCTATTAGTAAATGAAGTCGTTCGAATTAGTCTCCAACTTTGGGAAAAGAAAGTTATCAAGGATATCGAGATATGTGCTATCTGTAACAGTGTTCTCGGCATAGAAAAATGGGCCACACATCTTTTCCCGTGAAACTGCTCAGAACACATTAAATTTTGAAGAGTCCCTCTGTTGTTGTACAACATCATGTGGTTGTTCCGTACCGGAGGCTTAACAATGGTGGTTCTTTCGACACACTATTCGCGACTGGAACGGAAAAGGGGGGAAGTCAAAGTGGTAGGTGGCTTGCGGGGCATACATGTAGCTGTAGAGTGTAGCTGGAGCATGTGTTAGTGTACGTGCGCGCACGCCCCTCTTGTGTGTACTGACGGAAGCGCCGTGTTCCCCGGTGCCGGCCTTGCTCTCGCCACAGACCGCCTGCACACCGAGAGCGGCTACATGTCTTCGCCCGAGCGGGGCGGTCCCTCGAGGGCTTACGCGCCGCCGTACGCCCCCGCCGGCGCCTCCGCCTACGAAGACCCCTACTACAGCCAGTACGCCCCGAGATCCGGCTCCATCACGCCCGTCATCGACGAGGAAGCCAGGTATGTAACTCACTTCTACTTCCTTACAACTAGATACATGAACAGTACGAAAAGCTGACAGCCTGACTTGTGTTATAAGGCGCTTCTGTTAAAAAATAGTGTGTATCGTAAGTAAGAGCGAAAATGGCAACGAGTTACTCTGGGGCTTCAGAATATGCCTGCGCGAAAACTACAAATCATACAGAAAAGTTTTTAATTCACGTTACAGGTGCTGAGTAGGGGCACTGTTTGTGGCACTGCAAACGTCAATATCTGCTTGCAGGTCATTGAAGCTGCTGACACGAATTGCCTAGGAAGGCATGACAGCAGCCCACTTTTGTAAATCTATTCACTGCGTCGCCTATCTACAGGCGCTAACTAATTCGATGTGACAACATGGAGCTGATGATTTCTCTACATTTTCTGACGTACTTTACCCCTAGTGCAGTTACGCCGTGTGGTTTATTACGAATCGAAACGGAAAGACACTCTGTCCACTGATTTTTCTGTACGGCTTGTAGTTTTCGTGCAGTTGGCTACTGAAACATCGGAGGTCGTTATGAATAACCCGGTTTACGATAACAGCCACAAAAGAGGTTCTAGTTAATAACGGTCCTCAAACGTGATAATCGTCAATGTGCGGTTAGGACCCTGCTGTAACTTATATATGAACAATCGTTCTCATTAGTAAAAATCTGTAAACTTTTCGATCAGGTTCTCATCCAGCTAGGATCGAATTTCACCCATGGTCTACATTAACTCCGTCTTCAGGCCACGGGTGGCCTACCGGGACCATCCGGCCGCCGTGTCATCCTCAGTGGAGGACGTGGATAGGAGGGGCGTGGGGTCAGCACACCGCTCTCCCGGTCGTTATGATGATATTCTTGACCGAAGCCGCTACTATTCGGTCGAGTGGCTCCTCAATTGGCGTCACGAGGCTGAGTGCACCCCGAAAAATGGCAACAGCGCATGGCGGGAACCGGTGTATCCACTGCGGCAAGGCCGTTGCCCTGAGTCATATATTACCCCCAAAAATGCGACGAGAAGCAGCCATGGTCAGGGAATACAACAAGATCGAACCAAACCCTGAACTACCGGTACACATGGATATACCTGATCTGAGTACCAAGAGCCTTCGTTCAAGATACCCTCCTCTTGCTCTCGACAGCCTTACTGGGTCTGACATCAACTGTTGCAGAAGAGAATGGCTCCAGAATGCCCCAACAACTTGCCACCTAATGCCTTGTATTACTGAGGCAGTACCTGGGTTTGATCAGCCCGTATGTCTGTTTCCGAGACCGGAGCCGCTATTTCTCAGTCAAGCAGCTCCTCAGTTTGCCTCACAAGGGCTGAGTTCACCCCGCTTGCCAACAATGCTCGGTAGACCGGATGGTCACCCATCCAAGCGCCGACCACGCCCGACAGCGCTTAACTTCGGTGATCTCACGGGCACCGGTGTATCCACTGCGGCAAGGCCGTTGCCCCATGGTCTACATTAACAAGAAATACAACAATACTTCAGCAATTATGATTTACTGTGCACTCGTCCCTGTTAAAGAAGGTGTTCCGTGTGTCATCCTCGCATTCGGATGCAGTACTGCACTCGTTCTCGCAGGTAGTTACGAATTCTCTCGAACACCTGCTCGTCAATCTCGACAAGACTGTAAAATTCGCTGCTCCAGGTCTTCAACCGTAAAAGCGGCAGTGCTATACACCTGAATAATTCAGACGTTCCGAAACAGAAAAACCCAGAGGATTGGGGTCAGCTGATCTCGGAGGCCAAGGTACAGGCCCTGCTCGACTTATCCATCTTGGCGCCTCAGATGTCGTCTTGTATTAGGAAATATGTGCCCATCATGGATATACCACATTCCCCAAAGACGGGAAACTGGTGAAATTTGAGCGCAATTAAATGAAGACTTGATCGAAAAGTATACATTTCAAATACATTCGTTCTACCTAGGTCAATATTTCACACACAAATCTCTAGCGGATAGTAACCACACATTCACACTTACCTTGCAAATACCTCGTTTGCAGATCCGTGTTTACTAGAACGATTTTGCAACTGTTATCAGGTATTTCTGTCTCAATTGTCGCTAAGAATTATGATACACAGAGTCTCGCTACTAATAGTTCTCAGCCACATTTTGTCTAGTTCGATAGATATCCGGAATTTCGTGTTTGCCATGAGTAAACGGAATTAACTCCAAATAAATACTGCTCTTCGAGAGTTCCACAGAATAACAAGGATCAACCGAAAACGTATTTGTTTCTCGTTACAAGCATTTTTTAAAACTGAAATCTTAAATGCCCATTCGATACAGTCGACCAAAATTAGTGTGGCGCCATATTGTGCTCAATGACAAGAGCTTTCCAATCTTTCGGTGCCTATCTGCTGTTGTGAACTGCATTAGAGGGATGCATACAATTTAAATAAATGTTAAAATGAGCTACAACGTTGAAATGCATATTTTTAATATTATAGCTTCATACTGTGAGCAGCAGGAAAATAATTAATCAGAAAATAATGGTTTTAGGGTTTTTAGGTTACCTCTTGTTTCGTGCTGTTTCCTGTCGGATACTATGGCCCACAACCAAAGCAAGAAAACATTAAATGACACACAATCTTTTTCTGTTACAAAACAGTGTACTTTGTAGATTTCAGCTCTTCTGATTGATTCGTGTCAGTAGAAGAATAATGGAAGATTTGTAGGCACGCCTTAATGCAAACACTTTGTTATCCCTGAACTAGTTTCAGCGATAACTCGCCAACATCAGTTTTCATACTTTTACTTTTTCTGTACTTTATGTGTCACTACTTTCATAACCTGTTGTGTTTCAACATACAGTTTGTAATGCGTTGGCCTCGACTTATTAGGCTACTGTTTTGAAAACTTCATTTTAGTGCTTAAAAATGCAGTTAATGAAATCTTTGTGTATGTGTAGTTTCTCTGAACGTCACTTACTACGCTTACTTCGAGTTCCCAAAACAGATACCCAATACCGCTTCTGGTTCGCCATGTAAACACACCATTGTCGATTTTAAAAATGCAGTCTCAGCTATCGGATTTAATGATCCATAGCCGATTTTTGCTTCCATGTAAACGCTTCATCGTTTTTGAAACGTGTTTACATTGTCTGTTCCGTTTTATTTTTTAAAAAATATCGGCTAACAAGGCGGAGTGACTGTTTTGTGCAGCGAAACAGAAGAAATATTAGATCGAGGAAGAAGTTATCCATACTCCATACTGAACTACAGAGAAACAGATACCGTGTTGATTAGATCGGAAACCAGAACAGCCGAATACCAGAGGCCATTCGTGTAATACAGTAAGTCGATTGGAAAACGTATATTTGACCGGATTTGCAAAAGTAATTCAGGCTTTAATATGAAGAAGCGACTGCGGAAAACGGTACCCGAAATTCTATTTTCGTCTTCGGTAAATTGTGCCGCGTGCAAACGTAGTAAATGATAGCCACAGTAATTCACGTAAACTCTTTTCTGTCTTGTTATCTGTACTCTTAACAAGCAGTTCTGAAGCTCTGTGTTTCAGTTTCGAACGTATCGTGCAAATTAACGTGTGGTTAAAAAAAATACTACAAATTAATGTGTGGTTAAAACGTTGAACTAAGCCTATCCTTTTACAAATAGTGCCTATGTGAATACACAATGTAATTCCCGCACTCCAACTGCAAGCCGAAAATTAAGAAGCAAAATACGCTCTAATTTCGCATTGTGCGAAAGTGTTATAGTCAATAGCATCAAGAATCTCGTCATAAAGTGCCACACGTTTGCGTTTGTCATCAGGACGCAGAGCTTGTAACAGCTGTGTAACTTGTGCGGCTTCATAACCAACCGACGTCTCAAAACACGCCAAATTGTTGTTTTAGGCAGTTGTAACTCCCCACTGGCACGAGGAGTTGATTTTGAAGGACTACGTCGGAAAGCAGTTTGAATTCGTGCAACATTTTCTTCACGAACACGAGTGCGGCCAGAACTCTTTCCTTTACATACACATCCTGTACAGGGTGTTTCAAAAATGACTGGTATATTTGAAACGGCAATAAAAACTAAACGAGCAGCGATAGAAATACACCGTTTGTTGCAATATACTTGGGACAACAGTACATTTTCAGGCGGACAAACTTTCGAAATTACAGTAGTTACAATTTTCAACAACAGATGGTGCTGCAAGTGATGTGAAAGATATAGAAGACAACGCAGTCTGTGGGTGCGCCATTCTGTACGTCGTCTTTCTGCTGTAAGCGTGTGCTGTTCACAACGTGCAAGTGTGCTGTAGACAACATGGTTTATTCCTTAGAACAGAGGATTTTTCTGGTGTTGGAATTCCACCGCCTAGAACACAGTGTTGTTGCAACCAGACGAAGTTTTCAACGGAGGTGTAATGTAACCAAAGGACCGAAAAGCGATACAATAAAGGATCTGTTTGAAAAATTTCAACGGACTGGGAACGTGACGGATGAACGTGCTGGAAAGGTAGGGCAACCGCGTATGGCAACCACAGAGGGCAACGTGCAGCTAGTGCAGCAGGTGATCCAACAGCGGCCTCGGGTTTCCGTTCGCCGTGTTGCAGCTGCGGTCCAAATGACGCCAACGTCCACGTATCGTCTCATGCGCCACAGTTTACACCTCTATCCGTACAAAATTCAAACGCGGCAACCCCTCAGCGCCGCTACCATTGCTGCACGAGAGACATTCGCTAACGATATAGTGCACAGGATTGATGACGGCGATATGCATGTGGGCAGCATTTGGTTTACTGACGAAGCTTATTTTTACCTGGACGGCTTCGTCAATGAACAGAACTGGCGCATATGGGGAACCGAAAAGCCCCATGTTGCAGTCCCATCGTCCCTGCATCCTAAAAAAGTACTGGTCTGGGCCGCCATTTCTTCCAAAGGAATCATTGGCCCATTTTTCAGATCCGAAACGATTACTGCATCACGCTATCTGGACATTCTTCGTGAATTTGTGGCGGTACAAACTGCCTTAGACGACACTGCGAACACCTCGTGGTTTATGCAAGATGGTGCCCGGCCACATCGCACGGCCGACGTCTTTAATTTCCTGAATGAATATTTCGATGATCGTGTGATTGCTTTGGGCTATCCGAAACATACAGGAGGCGGCGTGGATTGGCCTCCCTATTCGCCAGACATGAACCCCTGTGACTTCTTTTTGTGGGGACACTTGAAAGACCAGGTGTACCGCCAGAATGCAGAAACAATTGAACAGCTGAAGCAGTACATCTCATCTGCATGTGAAGCCATTCCGCCAGACACGTTTTCAAAGGTTTCGGGTAATTTCATTCAGAGACTACGCCATATTATTGCTACGCATGGTGGATATGTGGAAAATATCGTACTATAGATTTTCCCAGACCGCAGCGCCATCTGTTGTTGAAAATTGTAACTACTGTAATTTCGAAAGTTTGTCTGCCTGAAAATGTACTGTTGTCCCAAGCATATTGCAACAAACGGTGTATTTCTATCGCTGCTCGTTTAGTTTTTATTGCCGTTTCAAATATACCGGTCATTTTTGAAACACCCTGTATCTAGAAACTGTCGATACCATCTGCGAATGTTCCACCCATTCGGAGGATCAATTTGGTACCTAAACCTGAAACGTATTTGCACTGTAATCACGTAATTGCACTTCGCAAACTCGAGAACACAAAATGATTTCTGCTGCGGAATAGCCATTTTAAACTATGGCCGTTACCAAGCAAAACAGAAGACAACTGACACCTAGCGGTTGTTAATATAAACTAGATTGTGATTTCGTTTCTCCAATACCCGAGAAGAGGCGCAGCGATCGATAGTTTGAACGAAATAATACTTTGTAATAAGAAACACCCTGTATTAGTCACCTTCTTTGTAGATAGTGTGGAGCTGGTATCAGGAAGTCACGTAACGCTACACCGTTGTCATAAGTCAAGGCACTGAAGTGGTGTGTTTGCAGTGCCAAATCAGCACAGTAACATGGTCGACGTGAAGATGTAACAAAATAACAGAAACGAGATATTCTCGCGCCCATGACCATATCGTTAATGCAGTTGGCAGATTTGTATGAGTATCAACGCGGACTGCCCAACGTGTCTACAAAGGATGATGTTCCACTGGCACCCATGTAACACGGTGTAACAACAGTGATCGTAAAAACATCCTAACCGGCAGGGACCGGAGAGGAATGTCGAGCCTTGTCAATGACAATCGCTTTAAAAGTTGACACGAATTGCTGCTGTTATTGAATAATGATGTTTTGAAATGAGGTAAGTGAACACATGTAATTCAAAGACAGTATTCTGATATATAGTTTCATATGGAAACGACTGGTTGCTTAGACGAAGGTCCGAAGATTATAAAATATTGTTGGAAACTAATCACATCATAGCAATAATTGTACAAGTGAGACGGTAAGAAAAGGATAAATCTTACATTTCAACATGTTTGCGGAACTTCTTGCGGCGAATATAACTGAAACAGTGGTAGTTCAAAGATTTTTGCTTTTTTTTAAACACAGAGCGTTGTAAACAATAACAAATGTCAATGAAGATTTTTGTGACGCCGCGTTTTAAGTCACCTCTTTCTCCTCGTCAGTCACGTCTTATTATTAGCGGCTGTAGTTACCATTTTCCCCCTCCCCCTTTCCTAAAAACAAAAAAAAATGCAACGTAATTTATGGATGCTCCCATTACAGTTAATGCTAATTTCAAATGTACAGTTTAATACAATTTCCTTATAATGAAAACAGCCATATAATTATTTTCTGTTACAACAGAACTTATGAGAATTTAACTTTTAGAATTAAACTGAATACTAAACGTCAAAGTTTTCATCAGGACTTATTTAAAACTATTTTAACATATTGAGTTTTCATACGCATTTGCGAAAATTAGTGGAAGGATTCTAGGGGTTATGTTATAAAGTACGCATGATTTTTTAAAATATATGTTTCAAGAAGTTAAACCCGTTGCCAGAATTCCCATAGTAAAAGGCATATGGAAGCAAACTGAAATAAGTATACATGAAATAACTTACGAAAACACTCGAGTGTGCTAGCGGTATGAATCATTATACCAGTTTTCACGCGAACTCTGGAACCGATTACTATGGACATTTAGAGTCTGGTACCTCATAAAAGCTTATTGCTCACTGCGGCAAATAAAAGTTGATGTCTCTAGTGGACCAAACAATGTCGAATCTGGACAGTGGCTGAGTGGAAGGCGAGTAGTGTAATTTGACGAGCCGCGATTTTGCCTCCTTTCAAACGATGTAAGGCTCTCTGTCACCGACGGCCCACTGAGGCATTTAAACCGATGGAGATGGTTCCTTGATGTTTTTACGTGTTTTTCATACCGTGACTTGGTTCCCCTCGTTATCGTGAATGCGAACCAGGATGTTTCTTTGAACATTCTCGCCGACCTTTCTTTTACGTCTTCATGGTAGTATGCTGTAGGCACTCGTCTTTTCCAAGGCATGTTCTCGGGGCACCTCGACTACCCCCCCTAACTCATCATATCTCAGTCCCATAGAGAGAAGTCTGGGACTATTTGGAACAGCGGATGAAATGTAGCAATCAGCGTCATGCTTTGTAGCTCTGCAGGATCAAATCATGAGGGAATGTCTTCATCTGCCTGAGGAAACTTATGGACTCTCTTCGCCCAATTGGCATCTTTATCAAGGCGAGAGGTAGTGTTAATTGGTATCTGTCTGATGTCTCCAGGAGTTTGATTCCATGTCACGTCCGTCGCAGATCGATCACTTGTATAAACGTGTGTTGCACGTGAACCGTCGGATTTGACATCAGATTAAACAATTTATTCGAATCGAAGGAACCTTCAGCGAATAGCTGTCATTAATGCTATACTATAGTGTCCGACCGTCCAAGAACCCGGAAGTTCTCGATTCGAACATATACTCGAGAACTGACGCCGAGTATTCGAACACCACATCCGAGAATAAAACCTGCCATTTCACGATGCAGACTGATTCATGTCGCTAGCACACTCTAGTGTTTTCGTAAAGTTATTTCGTGTATACTTATTTCAGTTTGCTTCCATATGCCTTTTGCTATGGGAATTCTGGCAACGGGTTTAACTTCTTGAAACATATATTTTAAAAAATCATGCGTACTTTATAACATAACCCCTAGAATTCTTCCACTTATTTTCGAAAATGAAAACTCAAGATGTTAAAATAGTTTGAAAACTTTGACGTTTAGTATTCAGTTTAATTCCAAGAGTTAAATTCTCATAAGTTTTGTTGCAACAGAAAATAATCATATGGCTGTTTTCATTATAAGGAAATTGTATTAAACTGTACACAACGCGGCGTCACAAAAATCTTCATTGACATTTGTTATTGTTTACACCGCTCTGTGTTTAAAAAAAGCAATAAACTTTGAACTACCACCATTTCAGTTATACTCGCCGCAAGAAGTTTCGCAAACATGTTGAAATTTAAGACTTATTCTTTTCTTACCATCTCACTTGTACATTTATTGATGATACGATTAGTTTCGAACAATATTTTATAATCTTCGGACCTTCGTCTAAGCAACCAGTCGTTTCCATATGAAACTATATAACAGAATACTGTCTTTGAATTAAGTGTGTTCACTTACCTCATTTCAGATCATCGTTATAACTATGGACACTCGACAGATAAACTTAACGATATAGCTGTCACAAACAAAGTGAAAAAAGGCTATAGTGCACAGAGGAAAGAAACACAGATAGGCAATTGATTGCAATTAAATAGTAATTATTCTGGTATCGATTGCGGATATACCGATGTTGGTTTCACGTCAATTTATTTTTCATAATGGATTATCCTTACGATTAATTCTTTCAATTTTTCCTCTTTTGTTTATAGCTTGATTGCGGAAAGAAGACGGACCATTCCCTAGCACTTTTTTTTTCGTCATAACGTCGGCACAGGACATTTAGTGTCGATGTGTTTTGTTTACGATTGCTGCCAACATCGACGATCAAACAGTAATGACTCTTGAGTAGCAGGCGAAGTCCTGTGGTGTTTGTGTGCCAATTCGGATACAAATAACGTAACAAGTGAGTTTGAACGTGAACGTCTCCGTTTCACTAATTCTCGTTAGTTCCGTTGTAAATTATACCCCGGCTTTCGATCGGTACTAGTGGTGCAAACCCCCGAATTGACAGTACTAGAAGGAAATAAGTAAACGTTGTTTGCAAGAAATTTAAATGACACAACTATTTAGGGAAATGCTTTCTAGAACTAAATTTAAAGCCGTAACTTAACAACTAATCGAGTAATCGATTATTAGGATATAATTAATCGAGTCGTTTAAGTAACTGGAAAGGTAATTAATCGTCCCTTACTCATAATCGACCATCCATAGAAGCAAACCCTTCCGATCAGACGGCTGAACCTATCCGTCGACGTCTCTCATACAACAATGGCACAGGACTCTTTAGCGACTAAGGAACGACGAAAGACGTATAAAATGATGGTAAACAGTGGTCTCGTCAGTGGGTTTGCAGCCAGTCTCGACACGGGGTAACTCGTTGGCAGCTGTAGCAGCGTGTGTGGTGTGTTTTGCAGCGACACGGAGCTGCTGGATGATTCGTACAGCCTGTACGGCGTGAAGCTGTCCGCCGCCGGGGGCAGAGGGGGCGGCCCGCCGGGTGCCGCCCCCCGGGGGCCGTTCCCGCCTCCGCCCCCGGCCGCTGCCGTCGTCCCCTACGATGCCACTCGGTAACCACAGCCACGCCCCCTCAGTAGTGGCGAGGGACTGCATCCGCCCGTAGCTGCCTTGCTCAGCATGCCGTAGCAGGGGATACTAACCGCTCTCACCTCTACGATTTATCCTTCCCCGGCCCTCCCTCCACGCACCATCATCCCGAAGCCCTACTAAAACGACGATGAGTATTATAACTTTTTTTTCATTAGCAGGTTTTACAAAGAGCGCTTACCTGTCGTAGTATTTAGTAAATTTGCTTAAATTATTTAATGGCGACATGCTTCAACGTATAACCTTCCCACCAAGCAAAAAATGCGAATACAAAAACATATAGTATGAGTGTACGTAGAGCATAATGTACTAGTTTACTGATTTGGGATATGGCGCGTCCTGCTCTGCTCATAAGAAATGGCTGTCTTCCTGTTATTCTGATAAACAGAGGAGAACCCAGCACATCCCAATACACGAAACTGGTACGAAGCTTTAACTGCCACCGCAAAAAATAAAGTTACGTAGTTATTTTCGTTTGCTCGTTTGTAGGTACATGTCTACAGGTCTGGTACACACTGAAAACCCCCGCCACAGTGTGGTAGCCGCTAGATTCAGGAGTGAATCCAGGCTCTGTTCTGGGATTCATAGTTTGTTACTGTTTCTCACCCTCCCCCCCCCCCCCCTCTCTCTCACCCCTCGAATATACACAGATTGTCAAAAAAAAAGTGAAGCACCCAAAGACGTGGTCGGATGTGACTGTAACTTTGTACACGTACACAACATCAGCGGGTATGTCAATGATTTGAACTTCAATTCTTCATGACAGGCCACCAGAGAGCATTTATGTTGTTCGGATTTAGTGTTGTTGCCACGCCAGGTAGGGTATATAAGGAGCGTGAGCAGCGTCAAATATTGTGACAGTAGCCTGATGTTGCACTGCGTGGGATGTGAGAGCAGGCATATTCCTTGTCAAGATTGCGGTCGATCTTGTCTGAACACCACAGTGGAGGATCCTCATATTGTACACCAACTGATGTCCGCGCCTGCCACCCGAGAACAAGTAACGGACTCTACAACATTCTGTGTCATCCCAACCAGTGATCGGAGACTAATAACAGCCAGACTACGAAATTGCTGCCTCACGCGTGGGCTGCCGTTAACACCATAACACAAACGACTGTAATGATTATTAAGTGGACACCCTAGCTGCAAACAGGCGTTCATATACTTCATTGAGGACATGTTGAAAATGTGTGCCCCGACCGGGACTCGAACCCGGGATCTCTTGCTTACATGGCAGATGCTCTATCCATCTGAGCCACCGCGGGCACAGAGGATAGTGCGTCTGCAGGGACTTATCCCTGGCACGCTCCCCGTGAGACCCAAACTCCCAACATGTTCACACCACTACGTTCGTAGTGCGCCTAATAGATGTTTGCCCGTCATACTCATTACTCGTGGCAGATTAATCTACCAAGTCCCGTACTAGTTCGGGCATAGCGAGTGCATTCGCACAAGAAGGTCAATGGCCTGGAAACCATATTTTAACTAAATATGACGGTAGTATCAGTTCCCGAATGAACAGATACCGCTGATGACTATGCAGCTTTGCTAGAATGAAATGATAATTAAATGGACACCCTAGCTGCAAACGACTGTGTTTGGCGTGGTGCTGTTACCAAGAAACATGGGCTGCTGATGAATGGCGATGCATTGTTCAGAAACGAATCGCGGTCGTATACCACCTCTGATGAGCATGTTACGGCGACGCGGGGAGAAGCCTCTTGCTTACAATGTTTTGGTGAGGCACAAGCGATGTTTCTCCTAGCGTCATTGGGTATTACTTGGATCACGGTTGGTAGTCAATGAGGGATCTCTAACGGCATGACACAGACATTCTAGGTCCACATGTGTTACCCCTCATGCAACAGTATTATTGATTTCCAAGAGGATAATGCTCGTTCGTATATTGCATGTGTGTCTATGAACGGTCTGTGATGCTGCGGTATCGCAATGTCCAGCAAAATTCACAAATCTGTCCGAACAAAACATGTGTAGGACGAGCTGTGACGTAAACTCTATTCCAGTGCCAGTAAACGGCTTGTCAGGGACCAGTTTGCCTCAGGATAAAACAGGTTTATGACATCCTTCCCAACCGAACCATGGCATGAATCCAGACCAGAGGGGGTTGCAGTTTCATACCGGTAAATGGGCTCTATTCTTCTTAAATTTGACAATATTTCATAATTACTGTAGTAAAACCACATACTATCTCACGCCATTAAGTGCCATTCGTTTCCTCCTGCCCATTTTGGTTGTGTCACCAGACTGCAGTCTCATTGACACAAGCATATAGCTGAAAATTATCCTGTGCTAATCATAGCGTGTCAGTTCTAGAATTTCGTGCAATTTTTCAAAACCCTTGGTTTTCACATGCTTAAATTCTCTGAAAGTTAACAGTGAAATATGAAAATTATAAGGGGCTTTCAAAAAGAAACGAGGCAGGAACATAATTAGAGAAACCAGTACCTGTATTTTAGAAGTACTGACCCTGGCTGTTGAGACACGTGTCCCACTGTGACACAAGGCAGTGAATGGCTGTCTCATAAAATTTCCAGTGCTGCGATGTTAACCAGTTCCGCAAGCACAGCTGCACGTCGTCGTCCGAGGAGAATCGTTTGGCCCTCAGAGCCTTTTTAAGGGGACCAAAAATGGCGTAATCACAGGGAGAGAGCGGTCTGGACTGTATGAGGGGGTGGCTGACAACTTCCCATTTGAATTTCTGCAGGAGTGCCGCTACTGCATTTGTTGTATGAGATTTTACATTATCATGGAGCAGAATGACCCCACGGGTGAGATTGCCTGGTCGTTTTGATTTGACCACTTGGCGAAGGGTGGTCAAGGTTTGCGAGTAACGCCGGGCATTCACTGTTATCAGCACTGCAGGAAGTGAATCAGAAGGGGGGCATCTCGGTCAAAGAGGAACGTCAGCATAACCTTTCCTGCACTCGTCTGGATGGCCTTGGCATTTTTTTTTGTGGTGGTGACCCTGAATGCTTCCACTGGAGACTTTGTCGTTTCGATTCTGGTTCGAGGTGATGACACCGTGAGTCGTCTCCAGCCACCACTCGTGCCAGGAGTGCCTTCCCTTCCTGAGCATAGCGGTGCAGATGAGCAAGACAGCAGGCCATTCGACATGCTTCCTGGTGTGGTTGAAGACTGTGGGGCCCCCACTGGACACACATTTTGCACACGTGCAGTCATTCCTTCGTGATGGTTCAAAATGGCTCTGAGCACTATGTGACTTAACTTCTGAGGTCACCAGTCGCCTAGAACTTACAACTAATTAAACCTAACTAACCAAAGGACATCACACACATCCATGCCCGAGGCAGGATTCGAACCTGCGACCAGAGCGCTCGCTCGGCTCCAGACTGTAGCGCCTAGAACCGCATGGCCACTCCGGCTGGCCATTCCTTCATGATGGTGTGAACATTTGTGACGCTCAATCCGACGACGGCGGCTACGGCTTTCACTGTCACTCGGCAGTCCTGGGTAATGAGTGCATCCGCCAGCTGCACGATGTCATCGGTAATGCACTGTGGTGCTCCGGACTATGCATCATTGGCTAACGACACCCGTCCTTCCCTGAAGCACTTGTGCCGCGCCTTGACCCTTGCACGGGACATGCAGTGTTCACTATCCACTTGCGACATTCGTCGATTAATGCCTGTTCCTCACACTCCTTCCGCTGTCAGAAAACGATCAACACCTCTTCGCTCTTCTTTTGATGCCTCCATGTCACTGTTTGCAGTGCGACTGGCAGCGTTGGATGATTGATGCACGCTGCTGGCAGCTCTGTATAGTCACGTGACGTGCAGACATGCCCTCTAGCGACCGGTCGCGAGCTTCCACGCTCTGGTCGGAACCTCACCTCGTTACACATGCCACGATACTACCCTCCTGTCACTGGTTTGCGCGCTCCAGGCGCTGGCTCGTTTCTTTTTGAACACCCCTCATACGAGGTGCGGCTAGAAAAAAACCGGACTAGTACTGGTGAAACAATAAAACGAATGCAATAAGGCTGAAAGTCGCGTGGCCTGTCACGTGACTCTCGCTCCGCCTACTGCTCGAGTTTCATCTGCCTCCTGCACTCAGTCTCCCCGTGGCGGCTGTTTTAAGTAGTTGACGTTTTGTCTGTGCGTCGGAAAATGTTGAGTGTACAGAAAGAACAGCGTGTTAACATCAAATTTTGTTTCAAACTAGGAAAATCTGCAAGTGAAACGTTTGTAATGTTACGACAAGTGTACGGCGATGATTGTTTACCGCGAACACAAGTGTTTGAGTGGTTTAAACGATTTAAAGATGGCCGCGAAGACACCAGTGATGACACTCGCACTGGCAGACCATTGTCAGCAAAAACTGATGCAAACATTGAAAAAATCGGTAAACTTGTTCGACAAGATCGCCGTTTAACAATCAGAGCAGTGTCTGAGTTAACAGGAGTTCACAAGGAACAAGTTTATCGATTTTTTCAATGTTTGCATCAGTTTTTGCTGACAATGGTCTGCCAGTGCGAGTGTCATCACTGGTGTCTTCGCGGCCATCTTTAAATCGTTTAAACCACTCAAACACTTGTGTTCGCGGTAAACAATCATCGCCGTACACTTGTCGTAACATTACAAAAGTTTCACTTGCAGATTTTCCTAGTTTGAAACAAAATTTGATGTTAACACGCTGTTCTTTCCGTACACTCAACATTTTCCGACGCACAGACAAAACGTCAACTACTTAAAACAGACGCCACGGGCAGACTGAGTGCAGGAGGCAGATGAAACTCGAGCAGTAGGTGGAGCGAGAGTCACGTGACAGGCCACGCGACTTTCAGCCTTATTGCATTCGTTTTATTGTTTCACCACTACTAGTCCGGTTTTTTTCTAGCCACACCTCGTAATATACACTGATGAGCCAGAACATTGTGACCACCTGCTTAATAGCTTGTTTGTCCGTCTTTGGAACAAAACACATCACTGATTCTGCATATAACAGATCCGACAGTTTGCCGGTAAGTTAGTGTAGGTATATGGCATTAGATGTCTATGCACAGGTCATGTAACTCGCGTGAATAACTGGCCGCTGATTTGCATATGCGGTGATGGTGGCCGATAGCAACCCAGATGGGTTACACAGGCAAATTTAGTCGCCGAGACATCAACGTGAGTGCACTGTAATGCTCCTCAAACCACTGTAGCACAGTTCTGGCAACGAGATAAGGACAGTTGTATTGCTGAAAAATGGCACCGCCGTTGGGGAAGACATTGAGCATGAAGGGATGCACGTGGTTCGCAGCTATCAGCGTGTCTTATGTTACTACCAAAGGTCCCATGCAAATGGAGGAGAATGTTTCCAATAGCATAATACTGCTCCCACCAGTCTGCGTCCGTGGTGCGCTGCACGTTTCGAGCCACCGTTCACCTCAATGATGGTGTTTGTGTAGACGACCATCGACCTAGTGTAGCAAAAATGTGATTCACCCGAAGAGTCGACACGTTTACATCGATCGACGATCGGATCCCGATAGTCCCGTGCCAACTGCAGTCGTAACTGATGACATCATTTTGTGGACGCGTACAGGTAATCTGCTGTGGAGCTCCAATTCAACAATGTACGATGTTCATTTATACGTGCACCAGCATTGTGCTCTTTCAGCAGAGATGCCATGGGTCACCATCTTTACAGAGCAGACAAGCCTCCGAACCCGACGTTCTGTGAAGCGCCGTGGACGTTGAACCATTTAGCACCTGGTGGTGGCTGCACTGTCCTTCTACCTCTTTCCGTAGAAGCTCATGACAGTAGCATGTGAACATTCGACCAGCTTAGCAGTTTTCGAGATACTCGTTCGCTGGCTCTGCCTAGTAACAATCTGTCCTTTATCAAAGTCGCTTATCTCAATGGATGTCTGCCCCCCGGTAGCTGAATGGTCAGCGTGACAGATTGTGAATCCTCTGGGCCTGGGTTTGATTTCCGGCTGGGTTGGGGAATTTTCTCCAGCCAGGGACTGGGTATTGTGCCGTCCTCATCATCATCTTATCACCCTCATCAACTGTAGGTCGCCGAAGTGGCGTCAAATTGAAAGACCGGGACCCGGCGAACGGTCTGCCCGACGGGGGAGGGGGGGCTAGCCATATGAATAAATAAATAAAATCTCAATGGATTTCCCCATTTGCAGCCCACTAGGGTGGTCCCCCGTCCGTGTCTGCTCCGCTGACATACTTTTGTTACCACATCGCATGTCTCTGACCCCACCAGGCAGCATTCAACATGGCGGTGAGTGCGGTGGTCATAATATTTTGACTTATCAGTGGTATATAAAAATATAAACACTTCTCCTAAAATGGTATTTTGTAGGTGTAAAAGGAAAGGTCATAGTCCGGCCCCCTCTCCCTTCCTGGATCAGCACCTGACCGAAACAAATGACACAGTCTGTTCTAAAATGGTAATTTGTTTTCAGAAGCATTAGATTATAGCAGCTGTGTCAAATGATTTCTTTAACGGTCTTGATTGGCCTGACAGCTACGGCATTCAGGCTGTTACTAATACAAAATACCATTTTATGAATGGGCTTGCAAATTTTGTTTTGGCTTTTCTAGTGTTGTGCTATACTGTGACGTGGGTTTTCAGTGTGTGTTATCCACCCACAGACAAACAAAAAAATAAGTACACAATATTATTTTTTTTAGAGGATAATTAAAATTTTTATGATGACTTTACGTTAAAAAAAGAGTACATTCCTGAACCGTATGACTGCATCTTCATGCACTACTACCCTAAATCCAGCTGAAATAACAACAAATCTTATGCTCCTTGAATTATTAGGATTATCCAGTTCACATACTGTGGAGGCTACAAAAAGATGGGGGTGTATTTGAGTCACCTATTAGAGTGTGCAAAAATATCTCTACAGATCATTTTGATTGTATGTGGGTCTTCAGCCACAACATTTTTTTTATGTTTTGGAAGAACAATATTGTTACTCAGCTGACTGAATATTTAACATTTTTTAGTAATAAGGTTTATTACAGTCAAATATTTCAGTGGCTAAAACAGTTTTGATTGAACAGCCATTTTCAGTAGCCCATATATGCCAATTTTGCATTACTGTTTAGTTTTATCCACGAAACCATATTCAAACATCTCAGAAAAGCATATTGAAAGACTAAAAGTTTTTCAAAATTAACAATACAATTATGTGGGTACAGACAACCAGTTACACAATTTGGGTCAAGGAGATCCCTTACTATGTACCATTGTATTAAATACACTGTGTCATATGCAGGCATATAAAATGAACAGTTCACAGAAAAAGGTATACAGGGAGCGGGGCGGGGGGCAGAGGGAGGGAAGTACAAAACTGTGAACTCCTGACTTCGTGGCACAATTCTTTGCAACTCAGCAGTGCAAAAGACTGGTAGAAAATGCTGACTTGCGAACACTGTAATCACATGAAAGACAAGTGTTGTTATTGAAGACATGTTGGAATCTGAAGTGGTGCAAAGCAATACACTTAATGTAGCTATGTGATTCTTACAATGGAATGGGCCATATCTAGGAGGTAAGGCATGTACTGTCAGTGTTCACATCTTGTTGGCCTTCTCTGTTGCTGCTGTCCCACATTTGTTTCTGAGTGTAACATTGGTGCCTTGAAACCTAGATATGGAAGTTATTACTACTAAGCGTCCCTTGTCAGAGGCTACAATGTTTCATTCCAGGTGATAACACCGTATGCGGGGTTGTATCACTGTGGCTTGTCAATTGGCAGCTGATTCTGCAGGACCCGCATTCAGCACATCCTGCAGAACCTGCATTTTGTAAACAGTCAGCCACAGCTGGGTTTTGATGACATAACACACTCATGTTTAAAGCACTGAAGTTCCAATGCAGCCTATCAAACTGACTTCCTTAGAGTCTGCAGGTGGGAACCTTTTACCTGATCATTAGCAGCAAACTGTCTTCCTCATGTGTTTTACATGTTTCGATTGCCCAAGAACTGCTGGTGCCACACTGATACTCTATTGACATCTGGTACTGGACTCTGATACCCACAACGAAACATCCTTTGCACACTAATAATCAACAAAAGCCTAACAAACATGAGATTTTCTTCTGGATGGGCTTCATCTTAATACCTTAAACTTTTAGTCTTCCTTGACTGAATAGTTCTGGAGCAAAGTAAATGACAAAATTTATGATGAGAACTTTGAGGACGAGTGTACATTCAGATCTTGATGTCATGTGCACTGATGACAATTTTTTTATTTGCCAAAATATTGTGGTAGTTTGTCAGAGACCTCTGCCAATACATCTGTGAACTAATTTTTCATCGTCTACACCAGGAGAAACTGAACAGTCACAACCTTGACTCTGGCACTGAGTTAAGCCCATATCTGTATCAATTTTTAATCAAGAACACTGCGACATAAGGCACTACAAGCTGGCTAAATTAATTTTTCAACTTCACTCAGTACCCATTTAATAGAAGAGCATAGACAAGTAATGTTTTCAATTAAACATTTTGAATGACTGGCCAGGAAATGTTCCAAATCTCGGGCCATTCCACATCGCAGCCCAAATTCTGCCAGCTTAGGGTAGTATGAGATTTGTTATGCTTTTTCCACTTGGAAATGTAGTGAAACTGGGAAATGGTGCTACTACTTTAGTCACTGGTACTGATTAATTATGCTCCTATTGTTATGTGGCACTGCATGTGCGAAATATCATTATGAAAGATTTATATTTTCTTGCACATGTTACAAGTGGCAGTCCAACTGAAGGTTAGGCATAAGACAACAAGATTTCACGTAAGAGGACAGTGTCCTCTTCATTGTTCATGTCATACTGCTCCTCAATTTGCAATCAGTTCTCTTCTAGAAGTTGCAATTAGTCATCTTCTACACAAGAATTATGCTATTTTAGTTTTGGGAAACAAGACGATAGATATACACTATGCAATCAGAAGTATCTGGACACACCCAAAAACATAGGTTTTTCATATTAGGTGCATCATGCTGCCACCTACTGCCAGGTACTCCATATCAGCGACCTCAGTAGTGATCAGTCATGAGTGTAGAGTACAGCACAAAAGCTTACAGGCCGACCTCGTCTGTTGACCGACAGAGACTGCCGACAATTGAAGAGGGTCATAATGCGTGACAGGCAGACATCTAGCCAGACCATCACACAGGAATTCCAAACTGCATCAGGATCAACTGCAAGTACTGCCACAGTTAGGTGGGAGATGAGAATACTTGGATTTCGTGGTCGAGAGGCTGCTCATAAGCCACACATAACACCGGTAAATGCCAAACGATCCTTCGCTTGGTGTAAGGAAAGCAAACATTGGATGATTGAACAGCGGAAAAACACTGCCTGGAGTGACGAATCACGGTACACAATGTGGCGATCCGATGGCAGGGTGTGGGTATGGCGAATGCCTGGTGAACATCATCTGCCAGTGTGCGTAGCGTCAACAGTAAAATATGGAGGTGGTGGTGTTATGGTGTTTTTCATGGAGGGGCTTGCACCCCCCCATTGTTTTGTGTGGCAATATCACAGCACAGGCCCACATTGATGTTTTAAGCACCTTCTTGCTTCCCACTGTTGAAGAGCAATTCGGGGATGGCGGCTGAATCTTTCAACACGATCGAGCACCTGCTCATAATGCATGGCCTGTGGCAGAGTGGTTACACGACAATAACATCCCTGTAATGGACTGGCCTGCACGGAGTCCTGACCTGAATCCTGTAGAACACCTTTGGGATGTTTTGGAATGCTGACTTCGTGACAGACCTCACCGACCGACATGATACCTCTACTCAGTGCAGCACTCCGTAAAGAATGGGCTGCAATTCCCCAAGAAACCTTCCAGCACCTGATTGAACATATGCCTGCAAGAGTGGAAGCTGTCATCAAGGCTAAGGGTGGGACAACACCATACTGAATTTCAGCGTTACCGATGGAGGGTGCCATGAACTTCTAAGTCATTTTCAGCCATGTCTGGATACTTTTGATCACATAGTGTAGCTGTAGCAAATGAATCAAAAACCCCAATCAGGTTGGACCATTTCCTTAGATTTCGGCTCAACCATTTCCCTCGAAAAATATGAGAAAGCAATGTTAACCTGAAATATCTTCTTGTCACAGTTGATAACCGAACTTTTGATAACAAGACTCATCTGTTTTCTCTTGCTAAACACATGATGGTAATTCTTGACTGGCATAAGTTGTCAGTTTGCCTGTCTTATTTACTCACGTTCTAGAAACTTTACTGCACCTTTTTCATGAATCATCAGGCTCTCAAATGATATTTTCAGTACAAAGGTTTTTGACACACCTAAAATTAGTTTTTTACTGATTGCTTTACATTGTTTGCTATTAAAAATTACAGTTTTTTCCGTAATGACTGTTCAAAAATAAAGATCAGAGAACAAGATGCTGAGTTGTAGGAGAGTGAACAATTAACATAAAAATAGATGCAGCATTATCATTGTACATTGAAGACTAGATTTTTTCAGGATAGGGTGTATTTTGCAGGTCAGTAGTGAAAATGTTCTGGATTTGCCATTTTTTTTAAAGCAAATAGGAGGTTACAGTGGTTGAAGCACCCCCGTCTCAAAAAGCAACCAGCTACGGAGGAGCAAAATGTGCAACATAGTGTCATTGCTGTTTCCAGACATCTGTCCACCAGAAAGCATAGGCAATTACGTTTCTGTGGCAACCTTTCCACAAGAGAATTTTTGCAAAATACTTACAAATCCATCTCCCTCAAATAGAAGGTGCAGAAACAGTTACTGTAAAGTACACAGTTGACCACTAATTCCAATGTCTAAATACCTTGCCATTCATAAATAAAAATCTACTGCCAAATTTCCACTACTAGCTTTCACAGATAAGTGTATCCGTAACCTTCAGAATTGCACACCACACCTCTAGAGTGCCTCCAAACCTGAAAAAAAGTCAAGTGTATGTATGACAGTCTGCTGCCATAACAGTCACACCCTCACAGAAGATATCACGCTCATAAGCAAATGACGGATCTGTTCCTAATCATACCTGAAACCTTCTCTCTTTGCTCCACTGTTTCCACTTCCCTGATGACCATCTTGCTAGCTCTAATCAAATGCATGTGTAGTGCTGTATCTTGTAGTTACTCTGCTTTTAGCCTACCTGTGTACCAACATTAGATTTGAGAATCTAGCTCTTCAAGTCTGGTTTCCAGCACAGCTCTGAGAAAATAGTGGCTCCATATCAACTGATAAACAAATTTTTCATATGCCATTTGTTCAGTTCACCAGAGCATCAGCATAACACTGTTGGTTCAGGCTGTTGATGCAAGGGTAGGTTAGCATAATTCTTTGTTAGGCAATATATCACATGGCCAATGGTATTGTCATAGTCTGAAGTGACTTACCTGCATGTTCTTAGGTGCAGTAGAGGCATGGAAAGAGAAATAAATAAAAAATCAGTAAATAAATACATGCAAATAGTTTTGAAATGCAAGAGAATGTGAGCTGTAGGAATGCATTTGTAGATTAGTCAAAATAGTTACAGCGAGATAAGGAATATCACAGTAATTAAAATTTAAATCACATTATGTCTAAGTTTGTATAATCTAAATGTAATAATAAGCACAAATTTATTATTATATAGTGTTTGTCCTGTATACTACAACAAATAAACAAGAAAGAGCTGATGCATTTATATTAAGCATTGTTTTATTATCCTATGCCAAAAGCTAAAAGTTTCTTTCAGTCTCTTTATAAATGCATTAAAATACTTGCTAAAACTAACTAATGATAAAAACTGTAATAACAAAGATAAAATCAAAACCAAACAAGCACAAGCAATCAGCTTTCCTAACAAAATTTCAAAATATCAATAGAAAATCTTACATAATGCGATACCACATGGTAGCTAAACATACTGCGTAGTCTCATTAATATGACGGAAGTTCTTGGGAGAATATAAAAAATGGAAGGAGTAAAGGTAACCACTTACCATACAGCTGAGCCATTAAGCAGTCAACAGGTACATAAATAATACTGAAATTATCAATTTCAGTCCTATTTAAATGCCTGTCTACTGCTCAACATTTTAGCTATATGGTTATCTCTGCTCACTACCAAGTCTTAGAAGACAAAGTTTATAAAGAAAGAATCTCTGTTGGAGTGCTATAATTTAAAGTATGTTTTTAATTCAATATGATATTAATTTGTATCACTAAGAGTAAAAAGTTTTTTGTACAGATTTCTATGAGTCAAATGTGAATTATAAGTAGTTTTGCACATTGGGGACAGATTCCTCTTACAAAAGATGAACAAAACAAGGAGGTAATGTGATATGAACTGTTATAAATAAACTTGGACAATAATTGCATTGTGTTAGATTATTATAATATTATCCAGCACCAAGAACACAGAAAAGAGGGAGGGAGTGGAATGGGAAATAAGGCTTTTGCAGTTGTTGGTAGTGGGTGGATACTTACTCAACTGCATTGAGTTGTAATTTATGTGGTATGTTAGTGTATATCAAATAACTTATAAATCCTGTCAGAACACAAGCTAGGTATTACATTTATAAGTAACTTACAAGGTGAGTCACCTGTGCCATTAATTTAAAATATTTGCAAAATCAGTAACCAATATTGGACCAATCAGTGTTATCAGCCGCCTTTTGGGCAACACCAATCGCAGTTTGAAACACATTGCTTGCACTCTTCAGAACTTGTCTACTTCCCTCATCTAGGTGCAATTTTTAATGATTTTGTTTAGAGTGCACTACAACTCATAAGTTCGACTGTTTTTAACTATTGATTTGTAGATGCAAGTATGTAACACATTTAATAAAATCTGTTACAGTTTGAACAGCATTTGAGAGTTGTTAAAAAGAAGGATGTAGTGGTACAACATTTACACAGGAGTGGTGTTGTCAAGGGCCTCAGTACAACAGATGCAATTCATGCTATACAAAAAATAACATACAATCTCCCACCAGAAGATGTTATTAAAAAACATGTTCTGATGAAACTACTGGAGTTATTTACCTTTCAATTTAAATCTTAAATTAAGTTTTTAAAGATCCTTTAAATGTGGAACAAATAGTAAATTTCATATTAGCATTAATTGTAATGGGGTAACCCATAAATGTCCAAGTAGGCCCCCTAACGCTCTTGCTTTGTACAGTTAGGGAAAATAGTCGTATTATTGATGTCCTCTATTTGAAATCGATGAAAAGCGCTGTTGTAAATATAGTGTCTTTTCAGTTGTGAAGCCATGGCTGAAATGAGGTGCACGAACATTCACAGATGACGACAGGGATAATGGCACACAGAGGTAGCCCCGGGAAGGCTCCATCTAATAAAAATGGGCCACATAATGGACTTCCAAAAATGTGAGAGAAAACATCAGCCTTCATCACTCAGTCAACCCTTTGTTGACACAATTTCCATATGCCTAGCCTCTCTCTAGAGTGTCATTTGCTTATAAATAAGTGCTAATTCACAATTCCTATGGCAGCAATTTTTTTCTCTGGTTTAATAAAATCCCCATTATGTGCAAGAGTTGGAAAGGAGCCCACCTCTTGTTACGATATGAGCTGGGATGTCATCACAGTAACTGTTCGGACAATGGAAATTCTTATTTGGACAAGTTGTAAATGTGGTTAATACCTGAGGTCGAAGACAAAACGAATCGTGGATCATTTGTGGCCACAGCAGGAAGGAGTTCCAGCAGACTTTGCTATTCAGATGTGTAGTTTCTTCAGTGAACAATTTCAAGGCGGTGCTGGATTGGGTGTGATTCGGTAACATCTCCCGCCCCTATGAAAATGAGCAACATGAAGCCCAGACTTTACCATGCCAAACAGTTCATTATGGGGAATAATCAAGCCCCATATTGCTTAACATGAGTACAAGACTAATGAAAAATTGCACATAAGTGTTGATGAAATCTTTTGAAGCATTTATCTCTGTATAAGACATTACGGTGCACATACAGGGATATGTAATTTTTATATATTCCAGTATACAATATACTTTTTTGAGCTGATGTATTCTCTCACTATAGATCCCTCAGAATGTTTGGCAGCAAAAACAAATTGTAAACAAGCTCTGTGTTGACAGAAAATGAGAAATGTTGCATTGGTTCATGGGAGTCACAAGCCAGGTCTGTAGGAAAAGCAGACATGTATGGCAACAAATGGGAGTGATTATAATCACCAACACATGATAAAAAACATACCTCAGATTGTATGGACTTATCACAAAAGCTTATGACAACTCACTGACAAAAACCACCATCCATTACAATGCAGGAGAATGTGAATCCTGTGGCCTCCCAAGATGATGGTCAGACAAGACCAAGGACGACACTCAACAGGTATCCCTCACACATAGTTATGGCGGAAAACAACCAAACAAGTGGACCCTGCAACAATAGAGATTACATACTGTGAAAGAAAAAGTGATTCCAGTATACTTGTTATGATTTGCAGGGGAAAATTTTGCACAGGAATGAAGGTCAGAATGGCTGGCATAGTGTTGATTTATGTCTATTTCAACACAAACAATGGGTAATGCAACAGACTTGTTCTGTGTATACAGTCACTTCCTTAATATTTAGCACCGTACTACTCAACCCCACTTTTTGCATAAAGTTTTACTGTAAATAATAACAATCATCATACCATCATAGTTCTCCCTTCAAGGGCTCTTAAATTTTGCTAAAATTTGTATTCTTTGTTTGGTTGGCATGAGAGCCAACACCGTGTTACTAGAAGGAGGCCGAAAGGTTTTAGCTCACGCAGGCTGGCGTGAGGTCTGGAACAGGACAAGGAAATTATAATTTAGAAAAACGGATGTAGCTGGTGGAATACTTAACTTTAATCCATTAATGGTGAACGTCGGTCTGACGGTACATGAATCAATATCAATCGTAACTGATAATGGTGCCTTGCTAGGTCGTAGCAAATGACGTAGCTGAAGGCTATGCTAACTATTGTCTCGGCAAATGAGAGCGTATTTTGTCAGTGAACCATCGCTAGCAAAGTCGGCTGTACAACTGGGCGAGTGCTAGGAAGTCTCTCTAGACCTGCCGTGTGGCGGCGCTCGGTCTGCAATCACTGATAGTGGCGACACGCGGGTCCGACGTATAGTAACGGACCGCGGCCGATTTAAAGGCTACCACCTAGCAAGTGTGGTGTCTGGCGGTGACAGCACATTCTTAAAACACTTTTCACACCAAAAAATGTATAAAATTATTACACCTCATTACCCGTATCTGTTATCATAACAATCACTTTTAGATCGTTTTGCTACCACTACTATAACATGGTGGTACTAAACCTGAAAATGGATGTAAGTAGAACTGAAACCGGCAATGCAGCATAACAACTGTACGATTTTATCAAACATTTTTAAAAAAGAATATGGCAGACACTGTCTCACAACACAATGTTGTTCATCATAAAAAAAAGCCTCAATCTGTTAAAAAAATACACATGCCTGTTTCAGTATATCAGAGCTCACAAATACAGGGTTATTACAAATGATTGAAGCGATTTCACAGCTCTACAATAACTTTATTGTTTGAGATATTTTCACAATGCTTTGCACACACATACAAAAGCTCAAAAAGTTTTTTTTAGGCATGCACAAATGTTCGATATGTGCCCCTTTAGTGATTCGGCAGACATCAAGCCGATAATCAAGTTCCTCCCACACTCGGCGCAGCATGTCCCCATCAATGAGTTCGAAAGCATCGTTGATGCGAGCTCGCAGTTCTGGCACATTTCTTGGTAGAGGAGGTTTAAACACTGAATCTTTCACATAACCCCACAGAAAGAAATCGCATGGGGCTAAGTCGGGAGAGCCATGACATGAATTGCTGATCATGATCTCCACCACGACCGATCCATCGGTTTTTCAATCTCCTGTTTAAGAAATGCCGAACATCATGATGGAAGTGCGGTGGAGCACCATCCTGTTGAAAGATGAAGTCGGCGCTGTCGGTCTCCAGTTGTGGCATGAGCCAATTTTCCAGCATGTCCAGATACACGTGTCCTGTAACGTTTTTTTCGCAGAAGAAAAAGGGGCCGTAAACTCTAAACCGTGGGATTGCACAAAACACGTTAACTTTTGGTGAATTGCGAATTTGCTGCATGAATGCGTGAGGATTCTCTACCACCCAGATTCACACATTGTGTCTGTTCACTTCACCATTAAGAAAAAATGTTGCTTCATCACTGAAAACAAGTTTCGCACTGAACGCATCCTCTTCCATGGGCTGTTGCAACCGCGCCGAAAATTCAACGCGTTTGACTTTGTCATCGGGTGTCAGGGCTTGTAGCTATTGTAAACGGTAAGGCTTCTGCTTTAGTCTTTTCCGTGAGATTTTCCAAACCGTCGGCTGTGGTACGTTTAGCTCCCTGCTTGCTTTATTCGTCGACTTCTGCGGGCTACGCGTGAAACTTGCCCGCACGCGTTCAACCGTTTCTTCGCTCACTGCAGGCCGACCCATTGATTTCCCCTTACAGAGGCATCCAGAAGCTTTAAACTGCACATACCATCGCTGAATGGAGTTAGCAGTTGGTGGATCTTTGTTGAACTTCATCCTGAAGTGTCGTTGCACTGTTATGACTGACTGATTTGAGTGCATTTCAAACACGACATACGCTTTCTCGGCTCCTGTCGCCATTTTGTCTCACTGCGCTCTCGAGCGCTCTGGCGGCAGAAACCTGAAGTGCGGCTTCAGCCGAACAAAACTTTATGAGTTTTTCTACGTATCTGTAGTGTGTCGTGACCATATGTCAATGAATGCAGCTACAGTGAATTTATGAAATCACTTCAATCATTTGTAATAGCCCTGTAAGCTAGGAACATTGACTGCATAGCTAAAACCCCATTTGTTGCACTTTATACACTGTCAAGGAGCCATGTTTTAATATCTTCGTTAAGTCTGCAAATATTTTTGATTAATAGGTTAGGTGACTCACCCCATATAATACATGCCAAACAATGTAAACATATGTACCACTATTTCTCATGGCTTGCTGTAAAATGGCTTTTACTCCATCTCTCTTTATATTAGCATAACTTGAGACAAGACTTAATAACAGTTTATCAAAGATTTGATAAAACTGCATAAATTTGTTCACCTTTTTTCTGTTCTTCAAATGTTTATAATGTGTCATTTTCATTTCCTAAAACAGGATGGACCAAAAGAATCTGTACAGCTTCTGATATCTTTGTTCTGTCTGGTTCAACAAAAAAGTTTCATGTTTCTTTATGTATATGTACATGGGCTATTTTGCCCATGATTTATCAAAAGTAATGTCTTTCAAGTTAAATTCTCCAATACATTTAAATATTCAAGTTCTTTCCATCAAATTTTCTTTTAATTTCATCTTACTGGTTGTTGTCAGGTTGTTTCTTCTTTGTCTGATTCTTTTCAACTGTTGCACTACATGGTGAGGTAAGTGTCTGGGTATACCCCCATAAAAGATGAAAAAATTGAGGAATCACAATGGCGTCTAGTACGGGGTGTCTGTAAGTGGAGGTGCAACATCTAGCAGCTATGGTGACAGCAGCAGCCATCTTGAAATCCGCCATCTTGGACCTGGGTGGCGTGTCTCAAATGGGAAGGGGTCATGTGACACACCATTTTGAATGGCCTCTTTGTCAGGAGTACGCATGTGAAATCTGTCTCAAGCTATTTATTTGTGTAGGAATTACGACCTGTTTAAAGTTTAGGATACTTGTCAGAGTCGACATTACAGCATATGCCCAATATGACCTCCTTACATAAGACACACAATCAGTCTTTTTTGCCAGTCCTACTGCACACATCACAGGATCTATGAGTCAAAAAGAGGCACATGCGTCACCTGTATGCCAGCAAAGCTGGGCTACATTTTATCTCGTACATAATTCGGTTAAAATGTTCCCACAGATAAAAGTCAAGATGCGTACGATCATGGGACCACAGTCGCCATTTGATAGGTCCCCCCCCCCTCCCCCCTCCTCCTACCTATCCAGCTGTTATCCAATAACTGTCAGACTTTAGTAGCATAGTGTACAGGTCCAACTGTCTTGTTGGAAGAAGATTGGGAAATCACACTGTCAACAGCATTGGAACCACATAATCACGGAGCATGTCAAGATACCTCTCCCCATTCAAGGTTCCATCAACAAATTCCAGACTCACAGTTCTTGTTTATCAAATCCCACACCAAACTAGCACTTTTTCACCACTAGAACCTTCACAGGGATCCAAACATGAGGGGTTCGCATCTGACCAGTAACAATGATTCTGTTTATTTACTTCTCCTTGCATGTAAAAACTAGCTTCATGACTGAACAACACCTGTTGTGTGAAGTTTGGATTCCTAGATCCACAGCTCATTCTCCTCGTCAGTTGTTGTTCTTGGACATCCACTGCATGTCTTGTCCACCACCAAACCTGTTACACGAAATCTGCCCAATAACTTGGATACCGTCACATGTGACATGTCATTTCTCTCAGGAAGCTGGGTACTGAAGTCATCAGCAATCACTCTGATACTTAATCCATCACTCTACAACACAATTTCAATGCATTCCTGTGGTGTAAGTGCCATTGTGTATCACCTGAAACAGTAAATGAGAATCAATTACCTCCTTGCAATTTCAGACTCTTAACAGGTCATAACTCCTACACAAATAAAGATGTCTTAAAACAGATTTCACATGAAGTTCAAAATGATGTGCCACATGACCCCCTTTCCATTTGAAACACATAACCCAAATACAAGATGATGGATTTCAAGATGGCCGCCGCTGTTGCCATAGCTCCTATAAGTTGCGCCCCTACCTATAGACACCCCATACCAGATGTCATTATGAATCCTCACATAATTCATCTTTTATATGGGTCCAGACTTTTGTCTCATCCTGTATATCTTATTAGCCGGTGCTTTGATTCAGCAAGACATGGGATTATTGAAAATTATTGTTCAAAATTGCTTAGATGATGCAGATGGATTTTGTGTACGAAGGAATCAAGGGAGTGTCATATTTCACAGGAGTTATGCTATTGGTACGAAATGGTGCCAATTTCCTTTGAGTATTCATGAATTTCTGCCGTTCTATCTTGAAAGATAGACAACAAAATTGTAATTCCAGTTTTATGATTGATTATCTTGTCTTCAATTTGATAAGATTTCTTACAATTTTTGAAACCTGTCACTAATTAATATAGTTTCAGATGTTTAAATTGTTTCAGTTTTAATAACTGTGTTAGACTGTCATAGTTTTGGCTGTTGTGATAGAGATTTCTTGTTCAATTGTCCCCACTAAGTGTATATGCCCTTTGTAGTTTACCAGTTCTTTCTTTGTTAGTACCTGATTTAGCCCTGCCAGTTCAGTAACCTCACCTAAACACTTGAAGACAGGATTTCCTAAATCCACTTGTTAACATTTGATTGTTAAACCCCAATCTGGTACCTTCCATGTAATGAACATTCTAAGTTTAAATTTGGTATTCTGATTGTTGCCACTATTTCATAAAGTTTTACTATGAACAGCATTACTGATTGTCTGTTACTGTAAAGGATTGCAATGTTTTTAGCAAATACTGCTCAATGAAGACAACTTTTCTTTTTGCCATTTTCGTACAACTTTCTCAAAAATGAAATTGAACAGCTGTGAGGATCAGCCATACACAGAAGACACTGATTCAGAAATGTTTCTTTATTTCAATTTCTTCTCAAAAATCAGGAACTGCAGCACTCATGTGTACAAAACTTTCTTGTCTGGAATAGTTCATGCAAGGTACCATGCATTTATAGTAATGTCATCATTGTGTTGGCATATGTTTTGCAAGGTTTGCACCATTGGTCTTCCACAGCTGTGCTCTGCATATTCTTACATGTGATGACCTCAAATGAACAGCAGGAGTATTTCTTTATTTCACAGATCTCATTATTTAAAATCGTAATTAATTCTTGGTTAAAACTTCTACACCACACAATGTTTTGTTTTATGGTTTGTGAAATTTGGCTGAAACAATTGCATTTTTACACTACAAGGCATAAAGTGAAATGTGTCACCATCTCTGACAATTATTGATCAAAAGATGTTGAGACACCAAAGTACCTGATGAGCTTGCTAGGGAACTGTCCATCTGTGCGTTCTTTCTCTTTTTCAACTTCACGACAGTTGTATTCGCACTGATCAGATGACACTTCATGGTTTGTTTTCTCTTTCTCTACTATCTCCGTGGAACAGTAAGAAGCTCTGTCATTCAGTTATAGGCAGTTGAGCCCTTCGTAGCCCATTTTCATTATCCCCACCACCTCACACTCACACTTTTTCCTCTTAATGTCTGCCTGTTTTAATCTTTTACTTGGGCTTACACTGCATACTTTTTTCTTCAGAACCTTCACAAAACTAAGCAACTTGTCTCAATTAATAGAAATCCCTTGTGTTTCTAGTTGGTTGTGTTTGTCAAAATATCAAGGTATTTCAATCAGTATCACTTCCATAAACTTCTGACAAAATGTCAAAACAACGTCCTCAATGACTTTATACGGGTTACGCTTCATGGTGATCAATTCCGGTCCAGTGAGATGGGCAGGTAGATGGAGGGTGAGAGGGTGGCACAGCTGGCCTCGAGACTCAGGATGACCAGTCTGAGTTCACCTCACACATCTCTCAGCTGTGGAGGGGACATTTGCAGTGGACTGTGCCAGTAATAGACCTGAAGCATAACTCAATAACCACACTTCATCTCTGCTTACGAGGCCATTACTAGCACTTATTTAATTACTTCCTTTACTGTGATGCCCGAAAATCTACTGGTGCTGCACAGCACTGCTCTCTGAGGCACACATACGTGGTGTGCTCCAAGCAGTGGTGTGAAACATACTGTTGTATCTGTCCAATATACCACAGCCCACACTTGCATTAATGCTGCAGATGTTTACTGTTTACCAGAAACCAGTGAACTTTTTATTAATTCAGCTCTTGGTGAAGAGAAGCTTATTAGTCACAATTTTGAAGACACAGTATGAAAATCTCGTTTAATGGCGATTTTAGTCACACTAAGATAATTTGTGCACACCTGCCGCCATCATACACACACACACACACACACACACACACACACAATATCATTGAAAGATTTGTCTACAATTCTTTCAAACAAAGCAACATCATTTGGTTATTTTTTCCATCTTATTTGACCAAGCACTCTCAAAGACTGGCAGATAACTTCGATTTCTATAAATAGTTACACTTCATATTCTCGCAACTGTTAGCTCATCAATCATAAATTGCATTTACACTATTCATCTTCTCTCTTAATAACTGAAAAACATCTGCCCAAAAGAGAGAACCAACAATGTGTATATAAAGGAAGTCGAAATGAATGTTTCAAACCACTGTCTTTATTTTTATCACCGACTCTAATATTGAATAGGGGTTTTAATTACTGCTTTTTGTCCGCTTCTTAAGAGGCACTTGTGTTGGCAGATGAGTGCTGCACACAAGATATTTTGGCACCGACACCAACTTATTCATGCTTAGGGATAGTATCATCCCATAACTTGTAGTTTAAATTTCAATGGATCAGATTTTCCCTATTTTTTTTATTTTAGTAATTGTGAAATGACATTAGCCTTTACTTCTGTTATATAAAGAGCCCTGTAACAAAAACTGGCCTCGTTGAATATGACAGAGATAATTGTCGTAATACTTCTATCTGTGTTTGACTGATCACTTGCTGCTACAAAATACATGTTTTGACATATTTGTTTAATGCAATTCACTAACTATGTAGACAAGTTATATAATAATAACCCTGAAATCAAGTGCTGTGTAATTAATGAAAGTTTAGACAAACATATCCTTTAAGCAGAACAGTTTATGTTCCCAGTCGTTTGCTCAGTGGTACAAGTGAGGAAATCTGGAATATATACTTAAGTACAATTGTAAATAAAGCTTTAGGAGTGAATTAAAAGAAAGAGAGTAGAAACCATTTGCTCCAAGTTTCGGAGAGAGGCTTCAAGCCAATGACAAGCTTAAAAACGTGTACATCAAAACAGCATGACATTTCAGAGTAAAATTGTCTTTGCAGCACTTGTATTACAACATTTATTATTTCTTCTTAATTTTGCAAATTTTCACTTTATTTTTATCATCTACTCACAGAACATTTCAATTACTTCCAGTTTGTTCTCTCTTTTTCTTATGACCCATATTTCATTCGTAACCAATGCTGTACCTCAAATATACAATTTCAGGAACTTCTTTTTGAACTCCATGTCAATATGCGGTGGTAGCAAACCTCTCTCCAACTTTTCATTTATTCCAAGTTTTTAACCTCATATACTGTGATGTCTGAGCATGGAGTTTTAAATGGTGCATAGGAAATTTAAAATTGTCTCTGTGGCTAGTGCAGTAATTGGACTAGAAATGAATGTTTCAAATATATGTTGCTTTTTTTTTTTTACATAAAAATCAAGAGCTCACAAACATAAAGTGATGCAGTATATTTCTGGTGACAATATTAGTGGCACCTGACAAAATACAAATTGCTGATGCTAAGCTATTGCATTTATTTGCCAAGTAGCCTAGATGTGCCTTCCAATTTAATTTTTTTTATCAAGATTTAGGCCTAAAAACTTCATGTGATTTGCTTCTGTGATCTGCCGATCATTGCAAGTTACTAGAACTGTTTTAGAAGTAGCAAATAATACTTAATGAACACTGGTTATAAATATAATTGAAATACCTTTGTCCATCATTATGTTTCATTCTATTTTTCTGTTCTGTTTTCCTTGCGCGGTCTAATTTTTGTAAATGTGATATCAAGTATCAGCTTTCTTGTGATGCTGCTGGTACATTCAGTGTATTTAAGTGTCTATTGGTCATTCTAGACTTTATAGTTATTTTTGTTTTCATGAAAGATGTGGCTCCATAATTAATGTTATTTTGAGCAAAATATTTCAAATGTGGTGTAAGAATGATTCTCAAAAGTTTTTATTTAGGAATATTGACAGCTATTGAAAACAATTTCTTATGTATGCCGCTGCCTAATATTGTGTACAACATATTCCTCTGATGTTAACAGCTTACCTACAAATCTCTCAAACCACTAACATGTAGCAAGTTTCAAATGTGGCAAGGAGTCCGAGAAGGAACACCACAGCAAATACATAGATTCAAAATGAAGTTTGCCTGCAACATGAAGATGTTGCGTTGTGCATGTAGTGCTGATATAGAATGTCTGTGCTATTAACAGAACATGTAATAATGGATAAAAAAGTAAACTGCATGCTAATTTATAGCATTTTGAGACGTTAGGCATGCTCAGTATTACAACAGTGAAATGAGAATTAAGCTTTTAAGTGAGTTCTGGATAACAGGAATTTGAATGCAATTAGTATTTTGCAGAATTTACAAATAATTTGTGAGTTTCATTATTTTTGTGGTTAAATGTCCCTGTTAGAAAGAAGTTAGTGTATGATACTTTGGAAGCTATCACAATTGCAAGGAAACTTCTTGTAATGCTTACCACAGTTAGCATGAAATTCTTGTTTACAACAACTTTTTCTAACTCCAACATTAACTTTTTGGGTATAACTAGCATGCACCACTATAATTATTAAACATCTCTGCTGTAGTATAAATTACAAAATTACACAAAAGTTTGCACAGTTGTTACAATGTAGTCTTTAATAGGACAGTGTAATTTTCTTTACACCATAGTACCTATTTTACTGAAAGAGTTTGGAGCTTTACAGCTCAAAGGAACTGTTTTACAGAGGTAACATGGTCATTGTGTGTCATATAATTTTGTGTTGTGAAAAATTGTCCTTAAAATAGTATTATCCTCAATACATAAATTTGCATATTAGTTTGTATTGAATGCAATAATTCTCATCTCAGGAAGATAACGCATCACTCCCTAAGACATTATGTGCTAATGCAATAAACATTTCATATTTTCAGTTATAGACTGTAACACCTAGAAATACATTCTAAACTTTAAGTGGAATACTGGAAAATTGTTTTAAAATCCAAAACTGAGTCACAACAAAAATTACCACAGCTAGAAACAGGCCTGGAATCTCTAGAATGTCAACTAGATAAAGAAATAGACGTTGGAGCTGATTAAGGAAGAAAAGTGTCTCTAAAACAGACAGTCTTCTGATTTAGAGCTAATGCTGCAGATATTTGTAGAAATCACAAATAACTACCATGCACTGGTTTTCTAAGAAATACAGTCACTAAAGAACTGTGTATCATATCATTCCATGTATGTGTATCATATAATGCACAACTTAAAAGAGGTTAGAGAGAAAAGATGGTTGCATTGTTAACTGGAGTGTATCATATAATGCACAACTTAAAAGAGGTTAGAGAGAAAAGATGGTTGCATTGTTAACTGGAGCTTGACACTTGAGCTGGAACAACCTACCATAGAGGGTCACTTGAACACATGACAGAACATCTCTCTTACTTCCTGAATTGTTCAAGATAATGGAATTAGGTTTTTGGGAACTAATAGTGAGCTGTGGGACACACAATTTTATTATATGATTAATACTATCAACTTTTATCAATCAGTATAAAGTTTGAATATAATAGGGAAACATTCCACGTGGGAAAAATATATTTAAAAACAATGATGATGTGACTTACCATTCGAAAGCGCTGGCAGGTCGATAGAAAAACAAACAAACATATACATACACACAAAATTCTAGCTTTCACAACCAATGGTTGCTTCGTCAGGAAAGAGGGAAGGAGAGGGAAAGACGAAAGGATGTGGATTTTAAGGGAGAGGGTAAGGAGTCATTCCAATCCCGGGAGCGGAAAGACTTACCTTAGGGGGAAAAAAGGACAGGTATACACTCGCACACACACACATATCCATCCACACATACACGGACACAACTGCGGATGGATATGTGTGTGTGTGTGTGTGTGTGCGAGTGTATACCTGTCCTTTTTTCCCCCTAAGGTAAGTCTTTCCACTCCCGGGATTGGAATGACTCCTTACCCTCTCCCTTAAAACCCACATCCTTTCGTCTTTCCCTCTCCTTCCCTCTTTCCTGACGAAGCAACCATTGCTTGCGAAAGCTAGAATTTTGTGTGTATGTATGTGTTTGTTTGTTTTTCTATCGACCTGCCAGCGCTTTCGTATGGTAAGTCACATCATCTTTGTTTTTTCAGTATAAAGTTTGTTTGACTATCATAGGCACAAACAAAACGGACAAGTAGAGGACTCTGAAACTAGCAAATAATACTAATAAACAAAGGTCTAGAAACCAATGGTTTTCCTAATACAATGTACGCACAACTGTAGTCGTGCAATGTTACAACCCTGTTAATATCTAAGGCTACATTTATTTCAAAAAATTACGTGTGAAGCATAAAGTACAAAGTGATACATTGTCCTCATTTGATTTTATCATTATTCTGGACAAATAAGTACTAGAAATATTGTTTTGGCAACTTGTGTAATGTTTGGGGTTTGTCAATATGGTGCCCCCCCCCCCCCTCCCCCTCCCCCAATTTGAAGCTGTGGAGCTTTTTTGTGTGGGGATATTAAAAGCTTTGGTGTATACCACTCCTATTGAGAGTGTCAATGAACTCCAGCAAGGCACTGTGGATGCTTGTCAATGCATTTAGGACATTCCAGGGACTTTTGAGCATGTACAGGCATCAATGAGGCGGCCTGCTGAAGGCTGCCTTTACACAAATGGTGGTCACATGGAACACCTGTAATGTGCTTGTCCTCCAAGAATATATCTGCAGTTTCCTTGGGGACTCTGTTACAAGGTGTTCACATACTCATTTGTAATATATTGTATCGAGTAAACCATCGGTTTCTGGACTTACGCTTATTAGGATGATTTGTTTGTTTCATTGTTTTCTACTCATCCCTTTCATTTTTACCGACAATAATCAAACACCTTGTACTGAAGCAAGTATATGTTTTTTTTAATTGCATCATTAACAGGCCATAATAATTTGTTCAGCATTTGAAAGCTCTTAAAATTACACATACAGTGGTATGTGTATGAAAAGAAAATTCAGTTGAGAAAACTAATAAATTATGAGACAGATTTACTGGCCAGTAATTTTTTTCGGAAGGTAAAATGTGTAGTACTGCTGCAAATCATTATAAATGAAAGTGATGACACGTCTTAGCTCTCAGAACTATTAGTTCCTTCCCCTGGGAGGGGAGAGGAATAGGTTGGGGAAGGTTGAAAAGGAAGGGCAGGTTACTCAGAGCCCAGGTTGAAATGGACTTGCTTGTTGTGAAGATGAGGAAGGCAAAGATGAAGGAGAGATGTTGTAGACAGTAGGAGTGAGGTACTGGCAGAATTGGAACTGTGCAGACATATTGTGCACAGTGGCCGTATAGCTCGATCTCTTACAATTCTTAACAGATATTGACACGTGCGACATACTGTAGGTCATTCTCGGTCGCTGAGCATACCTGTGATAGGAGAACAGGACCTTACGTAGAGACCCTTCATCAGTCCCTAATACGGTTTCACGGCTGGCACAGGATCCGAGTGGAGCACATGGAGCGGCAGCTGGCAAACCTGACAGGCCTAGTTCAGAAGGCGCTGACGCAGACTCCGACAGCTGTGGGGAGCACCTCGGCAGGGGGACCCACACCCGCACCACGGGACTACGCAGTAGGAACGGGCGTGCAGTCCGGCACGGGTGCAGGATCGAATGCCGTCTCCGCAGGGACGTCTGCTGCCTCCACGGCCTCACAAGCTGGAGGCAGGGACACGAGCTCTGGTGGATACAGGAATGGTAAGCAGATAGTTGGCATAAGAGTACAAGGAGACAGTACCTGAAAGTGTACTGTAATATCCACTCTGTGTGAAGCAGACAATTAGTCTCTAAGGTTTTTGTGATAATTGCTAGCATTATGTTTAACAAGAAATACTGTTCCAGTAATGTAGATGACAACGTTACTGATGGTCTGATGTATTCCGTGTCACATTTATAGATAGATTTAAGAAAGTATTTCAAACAAATTTAGTCTCTATACAGTTGAAATAGCAAGGGCGTAACCTTTATGATTATTCCTGTTGTGTGTCATCATAAATGAAAACTTGTGCGAGACCTGGACTCGAAATGAAATTTCTTGCTTTTTACAAGCAGGCTTCCTGAGCACACCATCATGTCTGACTCAAACTTTTATTGTCACCAATAATTTCCAAACACTACTACCAGAGGTCTTGTATTCACAGTGTCCTGAAGCCCTTATGAAGTTGATAAATGACACGTTTGCGTGTACACAGACAAAGCTGTTCCTTTTATTGTTTATTTTTATTTAGGCTGCTCCAGTACCAGGCTACAGGTCCATCTTCAGCAGTCCCAGAAATAATAGACAATAAACTACACTCCTGGAAATTGAAATAAGAACACCGTGAATTCGTTGTCCCAGGAAGGGGAAACTTTATTGACACATTCCTGGGGTCAGATACATCACATGATCACACTGACAGAACCACAGGCACATAGACACAGGCAACAGAGCATGCACAATGTCGGCACTAGTACAGTGTATATCCACCTTTCGCAGCAATGCAGGCTGCTATTCTCCCATGGAGACGATCGTAGAGATGCTGGATGTAGTCCTGTGGAACGGCTTGCCATGCCATTTCCACCTGGCGCCTCAGTTGGACCAGCGTTCGTGCTGGACGTGCAGACAGCGTGAGACGACGCTTCATCCAGTCCCAAACATGCTCAATGGGGGACAGATCCGGAGATCTTGCTGGCCAGGGTAGTTGACTTACACCTTCTAGAGCACGTTGGGTGGCACGGGATACATGCGGACGTGCATTGTCCTGTTGGAACAGCAAGTTCCCTTGCCGGTCTAGGAATGGTAGAACGATGGGTTCGATGACGGTTTGGATGTACCGTGCACTATTCAGTGTCCCCTCGACGATCACCAGTGGTGTACGGCCGGTGTAGGAGATCGCTCCCCACACCATGATGCCGGGTGTTGGCCCTGTGTGCCTCGGTCGTATGCAGTCCTGATTGTGGCGCTCACCTGCACGGCGCCAAACACGCATACGACCATCATTGGCACCAAGGCAGAAGTGACTCTCATCGCTGAAGACGACACGTCTCCATTCGTCCCTCCATTCACGCCTGTCGCGACACCACTGGAGGCGGGCTGCACGATGTTGGGGCGTGAGTGGAAGACAGCCTAACGGTGTGCGGGACCGTAACCCAGCTTCATGGAGACGGTTGCGAATGGTCCTCGCCGATACCCCAGGAGCAACAGTGTCCCTAATTTGCTGGGAAGTGGCGGTGCGGTCCCCTACGGCACTGCGTAGGATCCTACGGTCTTGGCGTGCATCCGTGCGTCGCTGCGGTCCGGTCCCAGGTCAACGGGCACGTGCACCTTCCGCCGACCACTGGCGACAACATCGATGTACTGTGGAGACCTCACGCCCCACGTGTTGAGCAATTCGGCGGTACATCCACCCGGCCTCCCGCATGCCCACTATACGCCCTCGCTCAAAGTCCGTCAACTGCACATACGGTTCACATCCACACTGTCGCGGCATGCTACCAGTGTTAAAGACTGCGATGGAGCTCCGTATGCCACGGCAAACTGGCTGACACTGATGGCGGCGGTGCACAAATGCTGCACTGCTAGCGCCATTCGACGGCCAACACCGCGGTTCCTGGTGTGTCCGCTGTGCCGTGCGTGTGATCATTGCTTGTACAGCCCTCTCGCAGTGTCCGGAGCAAGTATGGTGGGTCTGACACACCGGTGTCAATGTGTTCTTTTTTCCATTTCCAGGAGTGTATATATAATACATAATAGAATATGCTGCAAGACATCTCGTAATTTTGTGTTAGATTGCTTTGGGGATGGGGCAGTTTTACTTCAATTTTTACTGGGTTTCAGTGCATCCTTATTGTGTTACAAATGAGATAGTGTCAAAATCAAACGAGGGAAAATCCAGGAGTGAAAAATGGCAATATTATGAAAAGGATAGATTGCTATTCACTGCGTAGTGGAGATGTTGACTCTCAGACAGGCAAACAAAAAGACTACTAAACACACAAGCTTTTGGCCAGAAGGCCTTGTTCTGAAATAGACAACAGATACACACACACATTCATGCACATGCATCTCACACACGAGATGAGGTAGCGTCCTTTATATCACCAGTGATGTGTTTTGTCATCAAAGATGTCAGCATTGTAGGTTCATGAACATTATTTTCTGTTATTTAGGGGATGCATGTTATTTAATTACTTCGATTGTTTCAGTTATTAATAGTAAAGTGTATGTAAAATCATGAAATGACTGACATATCGCAGAGCCAGCTGATTTTACACACAGAGGCAGATATCTCAGCAGCCTTGAAGAAATAGAAATCATTGCTCACATGAAAAAAGATCTGAATAATATTCTACATGAACAAATAGACCTACAAAAAAAGAATTTTATAAAAACTTTCACAAATGTCGTCCTGCGTAGAGAACTCGTCAAGAAATGAAGTAACCTCATGAACTACATATCACTGATGACAAAATACATTGCTTGTATTGTAAAGTAGCCTGCTTCATCTGTAACACAATAAAGACGTGCTGATAACCAGTTGAAAATCGAAGAAAAAAATTCTGCAGAAATTCTATGAGGGAAATAATAAATTATATGCAAGTTCTGAGGCAGCCTAATGCAAAATTGTGAACACGTGTCATAGCATATAGTATTATGTACTGTATATTTGTAGGACTGCTGAAAATGAGCATGTACCCCAATACTGATCTGGCTACAATAAAAATAAACAATGAAACAACTAGCCTTGTTCCTGTCTATTCAGACATGTCATTCATCTACCAGAGGGTTTCCCAAGGGGTATGTGGAAATAGTGCCACTTTGGGAATAGATTTTGTAGAGGGAAACATCAGTGACAATGGAATTCAGGATGGTAGTCTGGGGAGTTGTGTCCAAATAGCCTAATTGAGAAGGTGACCCCTCAAAAAAATTGCAATTATTTTTATTAGTTTCCTCACCTATTTTACATAATGGACATTAATGTTCTGTGTCTGTATCAAATAACTCTAACAAATTTGAAGATAATAGGAAGCAGGTGAGGGGGTTATAACCAAGTGAGTGCTGCATTAAGACACAAGAGCCACATTCACAGGAGTGGTTCAAATCCTCACACAGCCATCCAGAATTATGTTTTCGAGATTTCACTAAATCACAAAGGCAAATGTTGAGGTGGTTTTAAGAGAATGAAATTTTCACTCTACAGTGGAGTGTGCGCTGATATGAAACTTCATGGCAGATTAAAACTGTGTGCCACACCGAGACTCAAACTCGGGACCTTTGCCTTTCGCGGGCAAGTGCTCTACCAACTGAGCTACCCAAGCACGACTCACGCCCCGTCCTCACAGCTTTACTTCTGCCAGTACATCGTCTCCTACCTTCCAAACTTTACAGAAGCTCTCCTGTAGCGAGGTTCGCAGGAGAGCTTCTGTAAAGTTTGGAAGGTAGGAGACGAGGTACTGGCAGAAGTAAAGCTGCGAGGACGGGGCGTGAGTCGTGCTTGGGTAACTCAGTTGTTAGAGCACTTGCCCGCGAAAGGCAAAGGTCCCGAGTTCGAGTCTTGGTCCGGCACACAGTTTTAATCCGCCAGGAAGTTTTGTTGACGTGGTTTGTTTGAAAAAGTCATGGCTAATTCACTTCTGCAATCTTTGTGTGTGCACCATCTCTAGGGACCTTGTCGTTGACAGGGCATTAAACCCCAGCCTTCCTTTCTTGTAAGTTTTCTGAGGAAGGAGAAAGGTTTTCATAACCTGTCTTCCGCAGCTCAAATATATTTAAATCTGACATAAAGAAGGACAAAAAGAGAGATTGGAGTTTAATCATCGGTTGGCAATGAGGTCGTGAGATGGAGCACATGCTCAGACTGGGAAAGGAAATAGGCTATATCCCTTTCAGTGCAACTGTACCGGTCTGAAACTTCCTGGCAGATAAACTTGAACTCGTGACCATTGCTTATCATCGGCAAATTCTTACCAACTGAGTTACCCAAGCATGACTGACGGCCTGTTCTCACAGCTTTACTTTCACCAACACCTCTTCCAGGAGTGCAAAGCTACCAACATTTGCAGGAGAACTGCTGTGAAGCTTGGAAGGTAGGAGATGAGGTACTGTCTGAAGTTAAGCTGTGAGGGCTGGTTGTGAGTTGTGTTTGGGTAGCTCAGTCTGTAGAGCATTTGCCCATGAAAGATAAAGGTCTTGAGTTCAAGTCTCAGTCCAGGACACAGTTTTAATCTGCCAGGAAGTTCCATATTAGTGCTCATGCCGCTGCAGAATGAAATTTCATTCTGGAACTATCCTGTTGTTTACCTTACATGATTGAGTGGAACCATATAAAACCTGAATGTGCATAGTGAGACAGGGCTTTGAATAACTGGCCCTCCATGTGTTGGAGCAGCCTTAACCACCACAACATTTCACTCAATTGTAATGGGCATCAGTCAAAGCTTCTTTTTAACAACAATAATAATTTATTTTGTAACAAGCTCTAGCGACAATACCATTTGCTCGCTAACACTATGTGATGATAAAGAAAAATACTATGATGTTTGATGTGCTATCGTATAAATCAGATTCCATGTTTGTCTAGGGATACAGAAGTGATTATATGTAGCTGATATACATGAAGAAACTGACAAATCCAACATATTTGTACTATGAATGAATGTATTACTTAATGCCCAGCTAGTCTGACAGATTGTTTTGATCATAAAGTACACCCTTCACAGTTAGAAATTCTTAGTATCATGTTACTGTCAGTCAGCTGGTTAACTAGTATTGGCTATGTGTTATCACACTGCCGATTTCTATCCTTTTATGGACATGGAACCAGTATTATACAATAACACATCAGATGTCACAGAGTTCACTGTTTTCACCCAATATTGTCAGTATGATATGTCCTCCATAAGCTCATCTTAAGACTGGCAGTAGTTGCAGAAAAAAAGTGTTTGTATCACTCCATGACAACCTTTTTGAAAAAGTTGTGATATATTGTTGCAAAATGCAGAGAAATGTAGCACTGTACATTCTTCCCAGAAATGCTAAATGCAACTTTGGTTAAAGGTAAGTAAATCAAACACATTTTGCATTTCTGTACAGATTAACAAGCAAATGACACACAAGAAAAACAGTGATGAAAAGTTCCACAACTGTGGCAGGCCTGCCTGCCATTAACATAATGGCCAATAATGCGGTGACAATACTAAGATACCTGGAGATAAACATTCAGTGGAGAAATGGCTGTGAATTACTTCTGCTACATGCAATACATCATTCAATCAGTAACGTGGTGGACATACCACATGCTGGTGAAACGTGTGATGATTGTCAAAGCTAAAAGAAATCCTTGTGGAATGAGTGTGTGTAATTATGTAAATTGTTTTAATAACTGAGATGTGAAATTGCCTTTTGTTAAATGGAAAGCTACACATAAACCACATTAAATTGGAGTCTATGTACAGTACAGATACACATTGGGCCAGAGTAAGTGCCAAGTTCAATTCATGTTGATGCATAAAGCAGGAATTATTATTTTGCCTTTTTCTTTGCCATTCCAGTTTCAGATAAAAGCAACAGGCAAAGGACTACTTCAAATCCACTGGCAACACCAGTAGATGCCTCATTTAAGAACTGTTTTCTCTAATGGCCATTAATAGAGATCTTTGTAATGTGACCTTTATTCTTGGACCTGAGTGGTACAAATGATACTGATATGTTACCCGCAGTAAAAACAACAGTAATTATAGCTACAAAATTGAAAAGTTAACTGTAATGACAATTACAAGTCAGTACAAGAAATAGGTGTAAGGGTGATGAGGGAGGCTGTGGGAAAGATGACAAACTTTTACTCTTAGGACAGAAATGAAGGGCACCAGGCCAGTGGTTTGTGTTTAAAATGAACTTGCAAAATGTAAATTTTCATTGCCAGAAATGTCACATTTATTAAAATAGTCTGGGCTATTGTGCAGTGGTCAAATGAATTTCTTGGAGAGATGCAAAGTTTTATACAAAAAAACTCGAGGAAAATTATTAGAAGAACACAAAGGCAACTAAAGGAGGGGAGAAACAGATAAATTAGCTGTAGTGGAACATGCTTTGCAACCAGGAGACTATCAGATTTGATGTGGTAAGATTCATGTCCTGGCTCCCATAAGCAATTACTATGATAGGCTGTACAAAGGGGTGAAAGAGATTATTAAACACACCAATAGTTTGAATCAGAATGAGGAGGGTGTGAAAGAAATTCGTTTTGCCATAGCCCAGTAGCATGGAATAATTTAATAATTGCAAAATGGATTTGCTACTTCATATATATCAAGACTCCCAAACAAGAAGCACTGTAAATAAGGCACACAATTTTCCAATTTTATCAAAGTGCAGAATATGCTGTCATGGTGAAGAAGAAAAATAAGTTAAACAAATTACTTCTGTATTGTATAACACATAAACAGTGACAAACAACAACAGAGCATTTTCTAATCCAAATTTATGATTTTATTTGCCACTCTATTTGTCTTACAATCAAGCTCAAACTATTTTTGTGTATGAAGGAAAGCAATCAGCAGTATTAAATGACTACAGTCATAAAATAAAATATTTAGTGATTTGGCATGTTTTAAAACACTAAATATTGCATGACAAAGGCTGTTTTACCACCAGTTAAATTATAAAGAAAATAACTTTACAATAATAATAATAACTGAGATGAAAGTGACAAAAAGAAACTAGTGAAAGTCACAAATTTAAATGTAGTTATGACAAAAGAGCTTAAAGAAATTAATAACTGAATTTATTACTGTATTTTACTTTCTTCATAGTGATTAGCAGACTGTAGTGTATATTAAAATGATTTCCTTGATAGTTTTGTAAATAAGAACACAGAAATGTAAAACATTCACACTAATATGTGCTAATACCAAAAATGCTATATAAGAGTGAATATTTATGGTAATTATTAGGCCTCTTTGACAGTATGTTATCTTTTCTTTTGGTTTAATCTATTTGTATATTCTGACTTTCTAAAACTACTATTAGTATAAGGTAATATTGTTTTACCACAAATGATTCATTTCCTGTAATTTGTATAAAATGCACTTGTTTCTTTTGGTTACTCTTTTGAACTAGATATTGCATTTCAGGAACACTGTAAGAACATGCTAAAAGTTTACCATATTGGCTATCATTTATGCTATGTACATACAACTGTCTTTCTACAATTATTCTCCCAGTTGTTTTTTCACAGACTAAGTACTGTGAGAGTAACTTGTATATAAATTGTGCATCAACCTGATGATCCAGTCTTTATATGCTTTCTCAGAACATCCCCTTTTGTTGTTTTTTGTGGCTATACTGTTTCCCATTTCTGTCATTCACAAGATCTTATCATAGTGAAATATACGTGCACAGAAGTGTCCTGTCAGTTTGACGCTAACGAAGCATAGTGTGAATCAGCAGGAACAAATCGAATTCCAATGCACAAGTATTCAATTCGAACCTTATAGGCAGATATAACCACTATGATAATCCAGGACAAATCTGTTCCTTCTAGCTACTGAGCCGTTTTTTTCTGTGGGCAAAATATCTGTAAAGCTATTATAAGGACTAAACTTTATCTGAAATGGGGTTTCACATAATATTTGGCCACTCGATTTCCTAAGCAGAATGAGGAGTAATAATGGAGCTGATGCTGGTCACATGTCTATTAAGATTGCTCTATTTGTTTGTTACTCAGTATAACATGCTGGTTCCCAACCTTTCTGAGACCCAGCATAACACAATACGTCAGCCAATAACATTAACAAAATTTCCCACCAAACTAAATCATAGATTGGAAAGAAATTAACACTCTTATTTTTAAAATAACAAAAGATAAATTTTACTTAATTAACATTCAAAAAATTCATTTAATTTGTATTTGTAGGTTTTAATTAAACCAAGAAGTAATGAACTAATAAGATGATGTGTACACTTAATTTCTAACAATCTTTTTTTATATTCAGTCTGGTATCAGCCATGGCACATCAAACGTTATGCTCCAAATTAATTAAGTTCCATGTGTAAGGCTCCATTAGTTGAAAATCTTTCACACCTGCAAGTTGTGTGTAATGGAATCAATATTTTAAAATCTTTTCCCATGCTAATGGCTCTTTCTCCACTGAGATTTTCTTTTTTCCTTTCTTTTTTTTTTATTCAAGATAACCGGTTTCAATAGTCTTACCTGTCATCTTCAAGTCTTAAACATTTTTTTGTAGTAAAACATATCCATTTAATGCTCACCTTATGCACAAGATGTTAAATGGATAAAGCTCGTTGTTGTTGTTGTGGTCTTCAGTCCTGAGACTGGTTTGATGCAGCTCTCCAATACTAAATTAGTGATCCCTTGATGCCTCAGGACATGTCCTACCAACCGATCCCTTCTTCTAGTCAAGTTGTGCCACAAACTTCTCTTCTCCCCAATCCTATCCTCATCATTAGTTACGTGATCTACCCACCTAATCTTCAACATTCTTCTGTAGCACCACATTTCGAAAGCTTCTATTCTCTTCTTGTCCAAATTATTTATTGTCCATGTTTCACTTCCATACATGGCTACACTCCATACAAATACTTTCAAAAACGACTTCCTGACACTTAAATCTATACTCGATGTTAACAAATTTCTCTTCTTCAGAAACGCTTTCCTTGCCATTGCCAGTCTACATTTTATATCCTCTCTACTTCGACCATCATCAGTTATTTTGCTCCCCAAATAGCAAAACTCCTTTACTACATTAAGCGTCTCATTTCCTAATCTAATTCCCTCAGCATCACCCGACTTAATTCGACTACATTCCATTATCCTCGTTTTGCTTTTGTTGATGTTCATCTTATACCCTCCTTTCAAGATACTGTCCATTCCGTTCAACTGCTCTTCCAAGTCCTTTGCTGTCTCTGACAGAATTACAATGTCATCGGCGAACCTCAGAGTTTTTATTTCTTCTCCATCGATTTTAATACCTACTCCAAATTTTTCTTTTGTTTCCTTTACTGCTTGCTCAATATACAGATTGAATAACATCGGGGACAGGCTACAACCCTGTCTCACTCCCTTCCCAACCACTGCTTCCCTTTCATGCCCCTCGACTCTTATAACTGCCACCTGGTTTCTGTACAAATTGTAAATAGCCTTTCGCTCCCTGTATCTTACTCCTGCCACCTTCAGAATTTGAAAGAGAGTATTCCAGTCAACATTGTCAAAAGCTTTCTCTAAGTCTACAAATGCTAGAAATGTAGGTTTGCCTTTCCTTAATCTTTCTTCTAAGATAAGTCGTAGGGTCAGGATTGCTCCCCGTGTTCCAATATTTCTACGGAATCCAAACTGATCTTCCCCGAGGTCGGCTTCTACCAGTTTTTCCATTCGTCTGTAAAGAATTCGCGTTAGTATTTTGCAGCTGTGACTTATTAAACTGATAGTTCGGTAATTTTCACATCTGTCAATACCTGCTTTCTTTGGGATTGGAATTATTATATTCTTCTTGAAGTCTGAGGGTATTTCGCCTGTCTCATACATCTTGCTCACCAGATGGTAGAGTTTTGTCAGGACTGGCTCTCCCAAGGCTGTCAGTAGTTCTAATGGAATGTTGTCTACTTCCAGGGCCTTGTTTCGACTCAGGTCTTTCAGTGCTCTGTCAAACTCTTCACGCAGTGTCGTATCTCCCATTTCATCTTCATCTACATCCTCTTCCATTTCCATAATATTGTCCTCAAGTACATCGCCCTTGTATAGACCCTCTATATACTCCTTCCATCTTTCTGCTTTCCCCTCTTTGCTTGGAACTGCGTTTCCATCTGAGCTCTTGATATTCATACAAGTGGCTCTCTTTTCTCCAAAGGTCTCTTTAATTTTCCTGTAGGCTGTATCTATCTTATCCCTAGTGAGATAAGCCTCTACATCCTTACATTTGTCCTCTAGCCATGCCTGCTTAGCCATTTTGCACTTCCTGTCGATCTCATTTTTGAGACGTTTGTATTCCCCGTACAGTAAAGCTGCATGCCCTCGGGAAAAATTACGGCTGTAGTTTCCCCTTGCTTTCAGCTGTTCGCAGTACCACAACAGGAAGGCCGTTTTGGTTAATGTTACAAGGCCAGGTCATCCAGACTGTTGCCCCTGCAACTACTGAAAAGGCTGCTGCCCCTCTTCAGGAACCACACGTTTGTCTGGCCTCTCAACAGATACCCCTCCGTTGTGGTTGCACCTACGGTACGGCTATCTGTATCGTTGAGGCACGCAAGCCTCCCCACCAACGGCAAGGTCCATGGTTTATGGGAGGAGGGATAAAGCTCAGTACATTATAAACATTTGTGATCGTTAAAATATTTAAAAACACACAGCATATTGTCCAAAAGAGCACGCCCACATACATATTGCTCATGTATCATGTAACAAGCATCTGTGAGCGATATGTATATGGACATGGCTTAGGTAGAGGTTGTCCGAGATCCTTATTTTGTTCCACCGCAGTTGCACTTACTGAAGAAGAGGACCAGGAAATGATTGAGTAAAGTGGTGCAATGAGGCTGTACAAGCAGATAATAATAATAAGAATAATAATTATAATAATAAGTGTATTGCAGCTAAATAGGCATACAAGTTCAAAGTACAATGATAATAATACACGAAATCAGAAATTTTACATATTGTGATTTGCGTAGTCTCTTATTGACTGCGTCCTTTTGGTACAGAGTTCTATATGGCAATGTTTGCATATTTGATGACACAGTTTACACTTACACATTGCATTTGGTTCAGTATGTGAGGTGTTTCTGCAAATAAGGTGGTGGAAACCATGAACTGCCATTCTGATGATCTTGCATCTCATTTTGAAGTTTTCCTTAGTCCATGTTCAGTCAATCATGGCACCTGTAATGTAGAATTCTGGAGGCATGTCTTCCCTTTTTTCCTTCAATGTTTTAAGTAGACTTTCTGAAGCAGCTGTGCTGGGTAGCATCAGGTTTGCCCATAGGTCTTCAATGAGGAAAGGTTCCCTCGCTAGCAGGTATACAAGTCTGGATCGTGTTGTTTTGGGCACTCCTATTGCTTTCTTTATATAAGTTGCCTTTACTCTTTCTAGTGTCATTAGGTTTTTCAATGTAAGATGTGGTCTGATAATTTCTATGCCATATGTAAGTATTGGGAAGATTTTGGGTCTGAATAGTTGCCATCACTATCTGCAGGCTGTGGGATCTAATGTATGGTATTTCATAGATTGCCATTATTGCTTGCACTGCTTTCTCTGTTACATATTTTGTGAGACATTTTGCAGTTGTTTCTATTTGACCCCTAGGTACTTGCAGTCTGGAATGATTGTCAGTTTTCTCTCTCATATGAAGATCTTGGCTGATGCAGGTGCTATTGCTCCATTTCGGAGTATCATCATTTCCGTTTTCACTGCATTTATTTCAAAGCATGTTCGACACACTAATTTTCCACATTGTTTAGCTTCTTGTAACTTTGCAATGTCCTCTGTATCTATTACAATATCGCCTGCATGTGCATATGCAGTTACCTCTCCCTTCGAGATATTCTTTCAATTTCTTCCATTGCAAGGACTCGATGGGTCTCCCTGAAGTACACCATTTGATTGGAGTATTGGCTCTGATAGAGAGAATTGTTGTCCGAGATCCTTATTTTGTTCCCTCGCAGCATTGCACTTATGATTCGTGTCCGTATGTTGTTTTCTCTTAGGGTTTTCTCTAGTGTTTGGTCACTAATTTTCTGTTTATAAAGTCAAAGGCTTTTAGAAGTCTATAAATACTACAGAAAACTTTTCTCGGTCTTCAAGGGCTTCCTATACACTCTTTAGCAGGAATTCTATTGCAGTCAGAGTTGATCTTTCTTTCCTGTATCCCATCTGGCTTTTGGTGAAGTGTTTGTTGATTGTTTACTTTATTCTTCCTGTTATTATTTTTGCCAACACTTTGAAAGGTATCTGCTAGGGTTCTTGGGGTCTCCCTCCCTTTGTATAGCACTTGTACTATTGACTGTTTCCACTGTTCTGGAATGGAGGCTGTTTCTATGCACTTATTGTAGGGCAGTGTCTTTTACATATTTGTTACAAATTCTGTCAGGGCCTGCAGCTTTTTATTGTTCTTGGTGCTGTTAATGGCGTCTTTGAGCTCTTCTATAGCCAATGGGGACCCATTCCATAGTTGTTTGTGGCATGTATACTGTCTGCCCTCTAGTCTCCCATTTAGTCCTTCCTTGTTCAGTATGTTGTCAAAGTGCACCTCCCATATTTTCATACTTGTGTAATGGCATTTCAGCTCGTTTTCTGCAATGTAGTGCAATATATGGGTCTTTTAGGGCTTCATCCACTAGTTTCTTTCCTTCACTTGCCCAGAATGTTCTCTGCTTTTCTTTTGGAGTTTTGTTGTACATGTACCATTTTAGACTGTAATACTCTGTGTGGAACCATTTTTTCCCTCTTCTTTTGTACCTGGGATTACCGGCTTGTCTTAGGAGTTCTCCTATCACTTCTGTTGATTTCTCTAGTCTTGAATTGTCTATTAGCATGTATATTTGTTTTATGTTGTCTGATTTTATTTCTACTTTCCCAATGTCTATGTGGCCCTTCCTGTTTTTTTTGGACTTTCCACCATGCTCACTGGATATTTATTTCCAGACGGATATGTTTCCGAAGTGGTGTGTGGTCTGCAGTCCATAGAGGTGATATGCTGCCCCTAGTTGGTATCGCTATAGATGCAATGTCTGTTGTGCTTCTGCCATTGTGGGAAATATATGTGGGTGGGATTGTTTAGGATAAAGCCTTCTTCCTGCAACTTTTCCACCATTATTTTTGCTTTATAGTTTTGTATATCCTTTCTGCAGTTTAAGTCCCTAGAAATAATTGGTGGTTTATTATGCTTGATCTGAGTGATCAGCTGGTCTGTTTCATCTATTATATCAATGGCTGTTTTGTTCAGTTGGAAGTATGCTGATATTATTTTGCTGATACCATTGTAATGTGTTTTGTCTATGTGAGGAGTGTATGTTTGTGTATGACAGTTGCTGTTATTGGTGTTAATTCCAGTTTTATGAGTACAGTTATTTCTCCACTGGATCTTCCTTTGTCACCTTGCTTGCATGGAGATGAGTGCAGTAAAATTCTGGGTGTTGCCAGTTTTTGGTTAAAAATGTTTCTGATATGATTGCAGTATCACATCCTTGTAGAAAATCTCTTGGAGCTATGTTTATTGCACGTTTTAGACCTTCTATATTCCACAGGAGGATCTTTAAGGTTCCTACCGCTCCTACTTCTTCGCAATTATTTGGGTGGTGTTCTTCTGTCTTATGGAAGAGACACCCCTCTGTCCCATTTATAATGTGCTGAGTTTTATCCACTTGACATCTTGTGCATGAGGTCAGTGTAAAATGAATGTGTTTTACTACAAAAAAATGTTTAAGACCTGAAGATGACAGCGAAGATTGTTGAAAGTTGTTGTCTTGAATAAACAAAAAATATTTTGTGCGATCTCAGCTTTTGAATGGTTTTTAACCATTACTATAATGTGGGATACGCCCCTGCAATGGTACCATTTCTTATAACTCATATCATACCATTTCTTATAACTCATATCTATGTTGTTGTGGGTGAAATGGGCACTGCTTTCAATACCACATGCTGCCAATTTCTGGTTTTTGTGTCAGATGCTAGCGTTGCTTCTCTCTCCCCTTCTCTCTCTCTCTCCCCCCCCCCCCCCCCTCTCCCCCCGCACATCTTGCACAATAGTTACTGTGGTTGAGCAGATATGAGTGTTTAAAGTGGTGGCCACCGTATCGTGTTGGTCACCAGGACATCTTCTGTCTCTTTCACATCAATCCATGTTTCAGAGGAAAAAGATTCAAGGTTGTTCCATAATGTTCTCAAGCTTTTAGGAATATATTTGAATGCTAACAAATGTTCTAGAACATGAACTTCAAAATGGCATGCTTCACATTCATCTGCACTCTCACAAAATCATCTTGAGCAACGAGTTGTGCAAACAGCTCATCAAAACTCTGTCTATAGAGACAAACTACATAAACAAAGAATGGTTGTATGAGTGAACAATTTCCACAACAAAAATGGTGTAGTTTAACACACAAATCACAGATAATCAGCTGTGGGTTCTTGGTGGAAATATTGTCAATTAACTAAACAAACACTATTTTTTGCCTTGTTTCACAAATTTTATTATTGTTACTGCACAACATAGGTTTCGGGTTACAAGTCAATTTTCAAATACGTTATTGATTCCCAAAGATGATAATGGAAAGATAAACATGATGATGAGGCAAAAGTTCTTAATATATCAATCCATGGCTGAACGTAAAATTACTTCAGTGACCATTTTTTAACAAATTACATATGGAATTACACAATTCAGAAATTACACTAACATGATTAAACATACCTGGGAATAAACTTACGCATTAGCCAACAACTTTTTATCTACGAAGGATTAAGGCTAATAGCTTTACTTCTATCCTGGAGTTGTGATATCATCTAAAAGAGGTGGATAATTGAACTGGGTCTGCCAAACATTGCCTTAACAATAATCACAAATACATAATAGATGCACAAGTCTTACACACAAAGGAAAAGGGGGCTAAACTAAGCCAGTTAGAAATTTTAGAAATTAAAAAAAAAAAAAAAAAAAAAAACAGATGTGTACATTCTCACACCTGTTATTAAATGAGCAAACCCAATTCAATTATTTGCCTCTTTTTAGATGATGTTACAGCTCTAGGATAGAAGTAAAATTTTGGGCCTCAATCCATCAGTAGATAAAAAGTTGTTAGCTAATGCATAAGTTTATTCCCAGGCATGTTTAGTCATGTTAGTGTAATTTCTGAATTGTGTAATTCCATATGTAATTTGTTCAAAAATGGTTACTGAAGTAATTTTACATTAAGCCATGGATTGATATATGAAGAAGTTGAGATGACTATCTTTGCCTTATTGTCATGTTTATCTTCGCATTATCATCTTTGGGAATCAGTAATGTACTTGAAAATGGGCTCATAATCCAAAACCTAGGTTGTGCAATAACAATAATAAAATTTGTGAAACAAGCCAAAAACAGTGTTTGCCTAGTTAATTGATATAGAATATGATAGCAAGGGAAGAAAAAATATTTAATTCCATTAGTATATTGATGAACTAAGATGAAAGATAAATTTCCCAACAGAATTCTTAATTAGTTCAATGTTCCCAGTATGTCCTCACCAAAAAGGTTTCTAAACATCATCATAAAAGCAAGAATATTAACTGTAAAAGACAAAGCAAAGTCAGTATTCACGACACAAATTCCACCCATTTCAACTAACTTAACATTAACTGGCTAAAATCTCCAGTTTCTGGTGACATTAGTGTACAGGATGACTATAAATAACATTCCAATGTTGTTAAGAGAATTTAAGATATTCACACTTTCCACAAGGACAGCTATACGTAGTGTGTTGGAAAACCACAAAACTAGCCTTCTTTCCACATAAAAGCAAAACATGAAATGTAGTTTATAAGAACATACTCCGAATTAAGTTAGATGCTATACAAATGAAATGATTAATTTGACTTTTCCAAATTTGGAAAACAGATGGGAAAAAGACCAAGTAAAGTGGGTCCTTTCCAGTTAATAGCAGAATAAAACCACGTATGGCCAAAAGTACAAAATGACATTCTCAAAACCATTGTTAATACTACTGCTTCAATATGACTACTATATCTCTCTTTTTGCTCATTTGGATCATCAATTTCTTGCAGAAGTAATACACTTAATCTATTGAAGACTGTTTCCACTACTGGATCCACCCTTAAATTATCCCATAAACAACAGTCATCAAATAAAAATAAATCACTGACACTATAGACAGATAATATGTCTTTGTTCTTAAAGAAATGAGATGTAATTGCAATCTTATTCAGGCCCTGTAAGTTTGTAAATCCCTAATTTAGTGACTCACAGAAAATGGCAGCTCGGTTATCTTTGAGTGATGCACTTTTTAAAGGACGTAGGAAAATTCGAGGGACCAGCTGTCTGGCTCTTGTGGAATGTTTATTCAGTGGAATGAAAATTGGAAATACCAAAATGATTGGGCAAAAAGAAGCTAATTTGTCGGCTTCCATCCCCCAGTCACCTCTGTTTACAAACTACGGAAGAAATCTGGTAGTGCAGTAGTGAAGACAGCATAATACTCGAGAAAAAATTGTGATATTAGATCACGAGTACAACATTTCCCAGTTGTGCTCCGGACAGATCTCGGCTCCAAAAACTGACACTTCTGTGCACGGTTCGCCCTGCCGGGGTGGCGTTGACAGTGGCGGCGCTCCCCTGGCTGGGCCGCTTGTTCTCATGTTTCCTTTTCCTTCTCTGTCTCTTGCTCTCTGCTGCTCATGCCGTGTGTTAACTTGGTGCCTTTGCTCCCCCGACAAGCTGCGGACGAGTACGATAAGCACTCAAGTTCCAGCTCTGCCTCAATCCCAGGTTGGTGCCCATAAAAAAAAAGAACCAAACAGGTCGCGGCTGACCGTTGTTTCTTACTACCAGTACTCTTGTTGTTGTTGTTGTTACTGTTGATGTGCTGTTGTTTTTGTCACTGTTGTGGTTGTGCAGTATGTGTTGTTCCCGTTGCTGTCTACTGCGCTTCTCTGTGATGACAAATTACAGAAATGGGGTTTGGGGGGGGGGGGGGGGATATAATGTGATCCTCAGCAAGAGGAATTAGTTCACTGCAGTGTCAATAACCTTTAGGTAGAACAGTTAAACCACTGTCACAGAAACCTGGATTGTCGTCATATTTGAGCTACTTAGAACAGTGGTTTTCAGCAACCCGTGTAGTAAGTTAATATGATACTGTAAAGTTGTCGGTGAAATACAAATCACTGCAGTACTAAATGTAATGACGTAAGTAATGAGTGAGGCTTTGAATGGCAGGTCGGCACAAAAACAAGACTGGACCTGCAGCCATCAAACAGTGTGTTTCCTTGGACCCAAACAGTCAGAGAGAGGAGACAAAAAAAAGGGGAAGAAAACACAAATATGCACCTACCTGGCACTGCAGTCCTACTAATGCAATATAGCTATTTATTTATTTTTATTAAAAATGTATGGTGGAAGTACATAGTTCCAAAGGTTAGCTGCGATTCAGTATTTTTTGAAGGACATTGTGGTCACCTTTTGACATAAAAGCTATTTATTCAAAAAGCACACTACCGACACTGCAGTTTTGCCCATTATCAATTGGAGTACTGTGAAAATTGTGTTTCAAGGGACGCCGAACTTTCAAAAAAATATGTGACAGGTATACACTATGATGAGCCAAAGCATTATAACCACCCACTTAATAGCTTGTTTGTCCGTCTTTGGAACAAAATACATCACTGATTCTGCATATCAGGAATCCGACAGTTTGTTGGTAGCTTTTTGGAGATATGTGGCACTAGATGTCTATGCATAAGTCACATGATTCTCTTAAATAAAGGGTCCTGATTTGTGTACGCTGTTATGGTTCCACAGGAATTTACATCAGGCATATTTGGTCACTGCAGCATCAACTTGAGTTCACTGTAATGCTCAAACCACTATAGGACGTTTCTTGATTACCGTAAGACACGAATGGTTATACTGCTTAAAGATGACATCGCCATCGAGGAAGATATCGAGCGTGAAGGGATGCAGGTGGTCTGCAGCTCTCAGCATGTCTTTGATTACCACCATAGGTCCCGTGCAAGAGCAAGAGAATGTCTCCCATAGCATCGTAATGCTCCCAGCAGCTTGCGTCTGTGGCATGCTGCACATTTTGAGCTGCTGTTCGCCTCAATGATGGCGTTTGTGGAGACAACTGTCGACCTAGTGCTGCAAAAATGTGATTTGCTCAAAGGGCTGACATATTACCATTGATTGACAGTCGAATGCTGATGGTCCTCCACTGTAATCGTAACTGAAGATGTTGTTGGGTCAACATGTGAAAACATAGGATGGTCTGCTGTGGTGGTCCGTGTTCAACAATGCATGATGAACGGTGTGCTCTGAAACACTGGTGCATGCACCAGTATCTGCTCTTTAGGCAGAGATTCCACAGCTTACCACCTATCCTGTTTTACAGCAGTCAAGCCTCCAAACCCCACATTCTGTGAAGAGTTGTGGACATCCAACCATTTAGTGCCTAGTGGTAGTTTCACTGTTCTTCTACCTTTTTCTCTAGATGCTCATGACAGCACCATGTGAACATTCGACCAGATTCACCGTTTTCAAAATACTCATTCACTGGCTCTGCGTAATAATTAAAAACTTTTTTTTACTTTGATAGCTGTTCTTTATAGATTGTTATAAGCTGCATCCAAATCTAACCTTAGTCTTTTTGTATCACCCACAGTTTTCGAGCAATATGCTTTTTACTATATAGTATAAAAATCTTATGCTATACGGTAAACAGGGAAGTTAATGAAACGCTTTGTTACAACATAAGCATGGTTTGTATTTACAGTAAGCTACTTAAAACAATGATATGTGTAAATAGAGATTTTACTTGTCAGCTGGAGTTGGTTTGTATTTTCTTTCTCCTTTTTCTTTGAAGCTTCTTGTGTAGCTTTTTCTACAATGAGTCACTTGCTGAACTTCTCGGTGAAGTGACCAACAGTAGTCCGCCGTCATGATGGTGTTACAGCGGCCTTTGTAGCGTTTTTCCATCACTTTAATGTCCTGGTGAAAATGCTCTCCTTGCTCCTCACTAACATCTTCCATATTGTCTGGGAAGTAATCAAGGTGACTGTTCAAAAAGTAAACTTTCAGGCTCATTAAGCATCCTAAAGTTTAAACTTCTTTAACATTGTAGCTATAATAGAAACATATTCTGGGTCTTTTTCATGTCCTAAGAACTTTGTAACAACTTGCTTGAATGATACCCATGCTTCTTTCTCATTTAAGGGCACTGTAGATTCAAAGTTAACATCAAACATCAATTATCTAATGTCAGGTCCGATAAAAACACCTTATTGTAGTTTAGCTTTTGAAAGACGTGGAAACTTTTGGCACAGATACTTGAAATGTGGTCCAACTTTAGGCAAAGCCTTTACAAACTGTTTCATTAGGCCTAACTTTATATGTAGAGGTGGTAAGATCTACAAGGTTTTTGCATAGAATGTTCTCACCAGGTTTTAAAGACTCCTTCGCAGGCCAGTTCTTTCTGCACCAGTTTTGATCCCTAGCCCTACTGTCCCATTCATGCGAGAAACATGGAAATTTGGTAAAGCCACATTGCTGACCAAGGAGCATGCATGTTAGTTTTAGATTGCCACATATCATCCAACCATGAGCGGAACAGCCTATTTTATTTAGCACTACTTCTAGGTTTTCATAGCTTCCTTTCATATGTACAGAATGTCCAACAGGTATAGATTCATTACCCCTCCTTTTGACATTATTTTAACTATATAAAAGCTGTTAAATTCTTTAAAAAACTGCTTAAATGGTGGGCGATACAGATTTTAAGTATCATATTTGGATTTCCCACCCTAAAAAACAAAGAATAAGGTATTTTCAGCAAAAAAGTTATTCCATCGTTGGCCTGTGTAATCTGCCCTTTGTCAGAGTCACTCCCAATGGATTTCCCCATCTGTAGCCTGTATCTCCTCTAGGATGATCCCCCATCCATGTCTGCTCCACTCACATGCCTCTGTCACACGCCTGCAATGCCACAAGGTGGCATCCAACATAGTCGTGGTCAGTGGTCATAATGTTTTGGCTAATCAGTGTATGCTTGTTGTATGCTGGGTATTAAGTGTTACCAAGATTTGTTACCAATAAATATCCATCACATATACATGTACGTATATACATGTCAGATATTTTTTTTAAATTTGACATCTGCTGAACAACAATTTTCAGAAAACTCCAATAGACAGTAGTCATACATTTCAGTAGTACATTTTATGAATAAATATTTGTAGTCAAAGGTGACAATGTCCTTTAAAATATTTTACTTGACTGTGCACCCCAGCCACAGAAAGTTAATCAGTATTCAGTACTGTTTACGTGCCTGTCACCTGCTCAACACACTCATCTATGCTGCATGTTGTAAGTCACCAACAATGAAATGGGCTTCCCTTTTCCCTTCTTATTTCTCTTTTGATGTCATGTACTCTTTTTAATTACAAACAATAAATAAGTGCAAAGCGACTGCTTCAGACTCTACTGTTGATGTATTTTGCCGACCTGGCACTTTTCTTTCTTCATGTGCTGTTAACATTTTCCACAAAGACAGAATCTGTGCAGTCTATCATCTCCAGTTCTAAGTGGTAGCAGAATAGCATTTGTTCTCTGAAACAATAAAAGCTGTTTTCACAGACACGTGTATGTCACATGCAAATGACTTAGAAGAATTTCTGTTTATGGACATACAGGGTGGCTCGTAAGTTTGTACAGAAATCAAAGTACCCATTAGTGCTGTCAAAGTATGAGAACATTTGAGTAGGAACAGACAGCCTACAATGTAAAGTAATACCAAGAGAACATCAGGGAACACACTTTGCTGAACTGATTTGGTCCTTTGTATATTTTGATGTGTGTATTTGACTTTTGAAAGATGTTTTACAGTTGCCAACTTGTAGTAACTGATCAGCATTATGCGCTTGATTTGACATGCCTTAAATTACTATGCCAGTGTGATGATGATGATGATGATGATAAAAATAAACAGCTAAGTGAATACACCTGATACATGCAAGTAATTGAGTAAAAGCAAGCAAGGGTATCAAAAAATTAATATCTCCAACAATTCACGAAAGGTTTTTAATCATACCGTATGACACTTTTCAAAGTTTTAACTGTCATCTTTGGTTGATTTTGCTTTACAGCATCTGGTTTAATGTCAGTCTGTTACTGAACTCAACTTGTTCTTTTACATATGCAAGACAAGCAAAAACACGCAAATATGATGATTTAAACAGAGTGTGTTCCTGACATGACCTAAACCTACTGTCCACTTTTGTGTCCTTATAATAGTAAGATTTTCTAACTGCTCACCAGTTCCACAGTAATACTGATTTATAAAGGAGGGAAGTAACTTTACACTGTAAAATTTATAAAGCAGAGTTACAGTAAGCTAAGGCATATAATAATAATAACTTACCAAGTAGTTTATTTCGAAATGTTATGGAAACCTAATGAAAATATTTTTAAAACCCCCACCACTCACCATAAAAACTGGAATGCCCACTACTGGACAGTAGGGACAAGGTTTACTACCAGTGACCTAATGTATACATTCTTAGTTGAGTATTTGTGTTCCTTTTTACATCACCATTTGCTACTTCAGCATATGTACAAACTTTTGAATCATCCTGTATATTAGTGTAGAATGTGAGTGCAACAGATAAGCAAACAGCACAAAGTTAAAAGTATATTGTTGAAAATTCTATACACAAAATAATACCTCTGTGCTGTTTACGAACTACTGGGTTATATAGTTTTGTTCTTGTTTTGTGTATGTATGGCATTAGGCTCACATTAGTAAATAATATTGACATACAAGCGCAGACATTTTGCTCTGCAGTATCAGAAACAAACATTTAAAACAACACACATGTTCTTTTTGGATCAAAAGTATCTTAGTGCTGCCACTTATCTCAAATACAAAATTGCACTGAGGTAATTGTCATGCTAGCAGAAAATACAACATATTTGGATGAGGAAAAATGACAGCATGATGTTTCCAAAATGCATTGTGTCATTACAGTAAATTCATTCTTTTTAATCCCTGTTATTCCTTGCATTTCTGGTGCTTTATGATGCAGCAGAATGGATGTGGTTCTAAGCTATGTATGTGCCCCAGCACCACACTGATAGTTCTGTATTTCTAAACTGCACAGTGCATCCTAAATTCACTCATGTTATTAACCACAAATGCCATTAGGGAGTAAATGTATTGGCATGTGTGTGGAAAGAATCCCAAGGTCCCTAAAGAGATTAATATGTGCAAGTAACACACAAATATGCTTGTAGTTCCTAAGTTAGGCTCCTTTCAAAGAGCCGCCAACAACAGCTGCCAGACACTATCACCAGAGGTCACCTAATAAAATAATCCCACTGCTTGATCACAGTGTGTCCGATCCCCTTCAGCAGTTGCTGGCAGAGTCAAGAAGATTAGATTAGAACTTATTCCACGTATGAAGTAGGTTAGATTTTGACCTCCTAGGGTAAGATAGGTGTCGCAGTGCTTCTGTGCTTGGAGAAGAGTGCCACACGGTGGCTCTTGATATTAAAAAGATGCCAAATGCATGTGAATGAGCTGATGTGTCTCAGAAACAACATGGCAAGTACTGTACACTCCTCAGTTATTGGTACAGCCAGATGAGTTTTACAAATATATGAGATGAAGGGAGAAACGTTTTTTTACGTACTCAAGATTTGTTGTGACCTTGAAAAGGAAGGTTAAAAATTGGTTTTCTGTATATATTTGAAGTTGTGCATCCATACGTCAATCAACCTTCAATGACTGTCATTCAGCACACCTGTACAAGACAGGTGAAACACTGAAAAGTGGAAACACATGCACGACAGTTGCAAACCACTTTGTATAAGAGAATCACCACTATACTGGCATAAAAATACTGATAAGCAGTTACAATAATATGTAGACAGCTAACACCCACCTATCGAAACCCAAAATAGATCCACTACAGTAAGTGATGGGTAGATCACATAACTAATGATGAGGTATTGAAAAGAATTGGGGAGAAGAGAGATTTGTAGCACAACTTGACTAGAAGAAGGGATTGTTTGGTAGGACATGTTCTGAGGCATCAAGGGATCACCAATTTAGTATTGGAAAGCAGTGTGGAGGGTAAAAATCATAGAGGGAGACTAAGCGGATTCAGAAGGATGTAGGTTGCAGTAGGTACTGGGAGATGAAGAAGCTTGCACAGGATAGAGTTGCATGGAATGCTGCATCAAACCGGTCTCTGGACTGAAGACCACAACAACAACAGTAATTATTAGCATAATATACGCCACCCTTGTCACTTGCACAAATTATTTTTTGGATTTATAAAATTCACACCTAAAATTTCCAATAAAGATTTTCCCTATTTGTGGTTTCCAATAAACTTGCAATTTCAGTCCATAGATTATGAACTATATTCCAATTGTGATATTTTTCATCCACACGATGCCACAAACTCACTGTTTCTTGGACTAAACTCACCAGTTTCTCACAGCTTGTGTGTGAGAACATTGGTCAATCTGACCAAAGAGGAAAAACTGATTTGAATTTAATTGATTGTTGTCCGTAGCCCGTACATACTGATGATGAGATCAGCTGCAGTGTAACCACACATGTAGTGCTGAACTGATTTGAAAATACTGGCCATTTTCAGCCAATGTCAGTCGTTGGCGCTATCCGCTCATATCAGCGCTACCCATAGTCATTGGTGGAATCCACTCATATTGGTGCCACTGTAGCTGCAGCCTTATATTTGCATCTGTACACAAATATCAGCCCATGCATGTTCAGAAGCTGATTTAGAAGTAAAGAGTGATGTTGTGACTTACTGCAGTCAAGCATAGGTCTCTCCCTCCACAATGCCCCTCCCCCTCTCCCTTCCCACTCACATTTCCCTTCATTAGTAGGATCTGCCCTATCAGTCTATCCCTTCCACTTGTCTACTTATGGCATAAAGCACCCTCCCCCCTGCCCCCTTCTTCTAGTTACTCAAGCTACCCATCTAATCTCCAGTACTCTTCTGTAATAGAGATGGATCATTCGCAAATGAATGGGTCCGAGGGAACGGTTCACCAAGATGAACGGAAGGAGTGAGGAACAAATTCTAAGGAACAGTCTTTCATAACTCACTTTGGTCGTGGCTTTCTACTTATAGTTCCCGGGAACAGGAAATGGTCGGTCTCGTTCCCGCAATGGCAAGTCAGCCGGCCTCATTCCAGCCTCGGTCCCATTCCCATCTATGTCTCGGTCTCGGTCTCCCTCGTCCACTGCTGACTGCTCCTAGTTAGTTCAATATTGAGTAGTTGTTTGTTTTGTTGACTGCACACGCCCATTATAGATATATTTCAAACATTTTTTGTACTCTGAACTTCTGGTTCTTTTCATATTGTATTCAGCGTCCACGACCGGTAATTAAAATGTATCTTATAATTACAAAAATTACAAGGTATGTAATATATACATATTTTCAGGTAACAAAAGGGCATATCAGCTTACTTCACTGTTTTGATAAACGGCAGAAGACATACCTATAAAAAGGCATGTTATTACACATGCAAAGGAAGTCGGCGTGGCACACACTAGTGGTCATTTTCTGCCTTTTTTTGATCCAAGGTAAAACAGCAAGTTCATTGTTATGGAAGGCGGACCGATTTACAACTGAACGAAGCCCGTGCTCCATAATCGAGTGTCTGGTGTCACATTTTGTAAAGAGAATGTGGTGACTTCTATAATATTTTTTCACTGGTACAGGGTGGCGCACAAAAATCAGCCCCGAGTACTCAACTGGTCACTGTCGCACACCAATCGTCATCTATTGCTTTGAAGTTGTTGTTTGCATTAGCTTATTTGTTATTTCTTTACTTCCTAATTATTACATGTTTATCTATTCTGCTCATAGTGGTCAACGGTTGGCGAGCAGTCTGTACTCATATTATTTCACTGTGATCAGCCACCTAACACTACAGTTGACTAAACGAGAGGTTCTGCAGAATCACGAAAATTACTTCTACAAGTGTGTGAGAATTCTGTAATGAATAAAAGTTCTGTACTCCAGGGGGGAGACAAGTGCCCCTCTTGGCACCTTCCATCTTCAGTCACCTATTCTACTAATTTTCAATTTTTCATAAGAATCATATACCCTGCACAAATGAACAGTGAATGAGTAAAAATGTATGGTTCTCAAAAAAGATCGTTCACCAGTGAACTAGTTCCCAAAGATGAACGAGTTTGTCCATCTCTATTCTGTAACATAACATTTCAGAAGCTTCTACTCTCCTCTTGTCTGCACTGTTTATCGTCCACGATTCACTTCCATATGAGATTACCCTCCAAATACTTTCAGACAAGATTTCCTAGGACTTAAATTTGTGCTTCCATAGTTCTCAGGGGTACTGCTGGGTCCAGTTGTCAAAAATCCACAATATTTTGGTGGACAATCATTGTGGGCTTTCAGTACTTATATCTGTCGGTCCATAGTTCAGACCCCGCTGACACTGCACCGTGCTCGCTGGCAGAGCTATGTGCAGCTGCGACAGTGGAGAGGAGAATCTCAGTTGCCTTCTGCACTCCACCCCTGTCACACCTCACATCCAAGTGTCACGTTTTGCTTAGTATTGGCTCCTGTGCCTTGCTCAGTTGGAAGACAAAGTCCCTGTTGGTTAAATTTTCAGTTGCACCAATTTCAATTGCTGGTTTATTTTATCATTGGCAGCAACGACTTGTGTAATACATCTTATGCTCATTTTCAGTACAGTGTTCTGCTATTGCAGACTTGGGAGGCAGAGAACTGCTGTTTTCACAGTTGTATGCCAATTTCTGATGATATATTGCCATCAAATGGCATGAAAGCCATAAAATATCTAGGCGTAACTATCCAAAGCGACCTTACGTGGAATGACCATATAAAACAGATAGTTGGAAAAGCAGACACAAGACTCAGATTCATTGGAAGAATCTTAAGGAAATGTAACTCATCCACGAAAGAAGTGGCTTATAAGGTGCTTGTTCATCCGATTATTGAGTATTGTCCATCTGTGTGGGATCCCTGTAAAGTAGGACTGATAGAGGAGAGAGAGAAGATCCAGCGAAGAGCAGCGCGTTTGATCACGGGATCGTTTAGATGGTGAGAGAATGTGATGGAGATGCTAAACAAACTCGACTGGCAGACTTTACAAGAGAGATGATGTGAAATTTTGGTCAGACAACATATTACTTCTTCCCACATACATCTCGCGTAATGACCACGATGTGAGAATTCGAGAAATTAGAGCCATTCAGAGGCTTACCGACAATCGTTCTTCCCACACACTATTCACGAGTGGAACAGAATTGGAGGGATCAGATAGTGGTACCAAAGGTACCCTCCGCCACACACCATTAGGTGGCTTGCAGAGTATGTAGAAACCACTGCCAGACTGCTACGAAAACACCACATAATGCCAGTTTCCCACCCACCAGGAAAAGTAAGAGCCTTCATTAGGGACGGATGACCCAGATCCCAAAAATGCAGGGTTGCACTAAGTTCTGTGTGAATGTGAAAAAACTTATACTGGACAAACAGTCTGTGTAATTGAAGATCGGTGTATAGAAAACACCTGCTTATTGCAGCCCAACAAGTCTACAACAGCAGCACACTGCACTGAAAATGGACATATAATGAATTACCAACAAACGAAATTGTGCCTACCACCGATAAATTGTGGGACTGCGTTTTCAAAGAAGCAGTTGAAATGGGTGTGACTGGTAATTTTACCAACAGGGACAATGGCTTCCAATTGAGTAAGGCGTAGGCGACAATACCAGGCTCCATCAATGCAAAATGTGAAACCTGGGAGTGAGATGCGACAGGGTTGGAGGGGAGGTGGCAACTGAGCCTCTTCCCTTCGCCATCGCAGTTACATGCAGCCTCACCATCGAGCACAGTGTGGCTCCAGCAACGTTTGCACTCTGGGCTGCCAGGTACAAATATTGCGAGGCTGTCAGCACCACCTGATGATGGCAGAACAGTTGCCTGTTGAGATATTGTCAACTTTAGACAGTCGGGTTTGTTCACCCGGGAATTATAGAAGCAGCATGGAATTATAGAAGTGCCAGGAAAGCCTCGGATCACACTTAAATTCATGTTGGATGTCAATATATTTCCTTTTTTTACAAAAGCTTCTTTCTGTTGCCAGTGGGAATTTTGTACGCTTTACTTTTGCCATTGTCAGTTACTTTGCTATCCAGGTAACAAAACTCATCTACTGCTGTTAGTATCTCATTTCCTAATTCTTTCAGTATCACCTGATTTGACTGCATCCCATTGTACTCCTTTCACTTATGCTGGTGTTTGTTTTCTAAACTCTTTTTCAAGACATCATTCACACCATTCAGCTTCCAAGCCCTTTGCAGCCTCTGAGAGAATCAGTGTCATTGGGAAACCTTTAAGTTTTTATTTCTTCTCCCTAACCTTTAATTCCTTTCCCAAACCTCTCCTCAGTCCAGTGTACTACTCACGCAGTGTACATTTTGAATATCGTGGGAAATAGACAACAACATTGTCTTATTCCACTTAATATCCTTTGATTCTTATATCTGCAGTCTGTTTTCTGTACAGGTTGCAGATAACCTCTTGCTCCATGTATTTTATCTCTGAAAACTTCAAAGTGTCAAAGAACGTACTCCAGTTAACACTGGCAAAAACGTTTTCTATGTCTACAAATGCTATAAATGCAGGTCTGCCTTTCTTCGGTCTATCTCCTAATATAAGTTATACAGTCAGTACCGTTACATGTATTCCAAAATTTTGCCTGAATCCGAGCTGATCTTCCCCAAGGCTGACTTGTATGAATGTTACTTCACCAACATCTGGTTATACGTTATGGAGTGCAATGTTTACTATTAAATCAGCTTCAGAATATGTGTGGAAACCTGATACATCTAAGTGCAGATGCACCTAGCACATTACGTATGCATGTTTCTGAGTTACATGCACATACTGATCTCTTGAAAATGGCAGCTGCTTGCGTAGCTCATACAGACATTTAATTACTACAGATAAACAAAGAAAACAAAAGCGATTCCACTTAACAACTTTGTAGAGGCCATGGATACATTTAAAACAAATTGTTCTGTTCAATATTTGGAGATGCTCAAAACTGATTCTTGCCAATATCCCCTTGCAAGTCAAAAAGCACATGACATTGTAACAGATGGACATTAAGATTTTTCTCCACATATCAAGTGTTTGGCAAACAATAATATAGCAAGATAGAGAGTGCAGAAACTGCATTCATTATTACTCTTCTATTTATGTTGAGTGCAACAATGTGTACAAGAATTACCAATCCTGGAATGGTATTATTATTTTCAGACATATGTATAACCTTATACTGGAAACAGCACACTGTATTTTGATTGTTTGAGATAGCACATCATTCGCTTCATTTCTGACGTGCTCAATTACGTGAGCATATTTTCATGTGCTATTTCCAGCACAGACACATAGTTCTAAAGATAAAACTTTTTGAAGCTGTTTTACCACTTTCAACTGTTTGGAAAGTTTAAAAGTAATATTTCTTTAATAGTTAGCTGTGCCTATCAAGCGATTTCAATGCATCATCATGATCAAGAACTAAAAATGCAATGCTCCATTCACACTTCACACCACTGGAGTAAGATAGGAGTGTATATAAGGAAAAGTGACCATTTATCACTTTTTTGTCACTAACACAATGTGTGCTAGCCATATTCACTACAGTGATGGCTCAATTTATGTTGTCAACGATGCAGTACTTGAAATTTGTTTGCAATTCCATGTTATTCCAATGACGGTGATGCGTAGATGGAGCTTTCATATTTTAATCACCTGATAATGGGTGCATGCCAAAATTAGCTGATAATGTAAAAGTGAATAAATAAACATCCATTTCAAAAAATGTAGGAAGCCAAAGATGGCAAAATGATTTTAACATTAAAAAATTCTGAAGCTCTTTGTTGCAATCAAGATGGATAATGGCTATTTTTCAGTACCCTTGGGTTTCCGATAGGTTCTTGCTGCTATGTTTTCACTTAGAAAGTGTAGCTTGAAATATTATTAGTTTAGGCTGACAGTTGTACTCTTGCATGTGTGCAACAATGGCAGTGATTTATTTTGGAGTTCTGTATATTTTTAAACAAGAAATGTCTGGAAACCCAAGAAGAATGTGAAAGCTGAGCTGTTTCATGCATGCTCAGATCTATGAGGTGTCCCATAGGAACCAAATGGCATTCCTGCTGTGAGACATTCAAATCTCACAAAGCAATAGATCCTCATGTGTAACTTCATGTGCAAACTTGTTTCTTTCCTTGCTTAACTAACAAATTCCCTGTTGTCATGTTTTCTGTATGTTTTTATTTTTCTGCTCCCTAGTGTTTGGCTCTTCATTTATAGCATTATTCTGTCTCATTGAGCCTTCATGGGCTAGTGGCTAACTTGACTAGTTACTAATGTCAAGATTTACAGGCATGTTTGTGTTAAGATCTGGAATGGGATCTACTCACCCTTGTGATAAGAGCTTTCAAATTTAATATGATACAGGAAATTTCTGGGTGGAATACAAATAATGGAAGAAGTGTAGGTGATCACTCCCTGAAAAGTTGAGTGACCCACAGGCACATAAACAAGACAGAAAAAATTTCCTGAGGTTTTGGAGAAATTCCTTCCCAAGAACTCTTTCCTCCAACCCTCTCCCTCTTTACTCAGCAAAACCCCTCACCACAATCAAGCTGGTCAGTGCAGGTGTCAGAGGTTCGGGAAAACCAGCTTTTCATGGATATTGCAGTCAACCGGGACAATGAAACCAATCAAGTGTGTGTGCATGTTTTGTTTACTAGCTCAAAAGGACATTGCTTCTATGCTTAGCAATGTTTTAAATTTTTATATGGCTGTCAAGCACCCAATGCCTCAACTATACAGTGAATTACCTGTACAGCTTCCATTATTTGTATTCTTGAAGAAATAAGCAGTGGCACTGACACACAAACTGTTAAAGTGGTATTGTAGCATCAAAAGAGATTGCACAAAACTGTGAGCCACATTCCAAAGTTGTTACTTAAGGCCAGGATTCATGTTAATGCAAGAAAAGCAGGAAATAAACACCCGAAGTGGGGCTCACTACTTCTGCAGAGGACTGGGAAAACCCAATTTTTATCTGTCTTTGTCATCACAGAGAACTGTGTTGTTGTTTTTCGTACTTTGTCCGTATGGCTTTTATTGTGTTATCTTCTATTGTTTTTGTGAAGTAGATACATTTAAGTTATTCTTTACTGTTTTTATTAGGTTACAGTGTGTGATCCTTTTAAATCCTCTGAACTTACTACTATTCTTTATTTAATCTTTTCCTTCTATCATTTTAAACTGTAACTTTGCAACTATGCTATAGTATCTTCTCCAGTGCTGAGAAGAGAATATATTTCTCAATTCAGTCAGCAACAGGTAATTCTGATGCATCAGTAATAGCTGTTCATGTGCACTAGGAACCTCTCAATCATGTCCTTACTTCCAGTTACTCTCAGTTTCTCGAGTTTTAACTTCTGCTGCTCTGAAAGTGTTAACCGTTTTCCATGTTGTTGTCATTTCAGATGATTCTTACCTAAGGAGTGATACGAAGCCGCCAAAACTAGGAAAAGGTTAGGAGAAATTTTGCTAGGAAATGCCTCCGAGCTTTCCTAGAAGTCGGCACATTTTGTGCAGCTTTCCTGTTATGCAGAAGTGTAAAATGACAGTCACAGTCAGTCTCGTCACACAGTTCTTGTGAAGAAAAGAAACAAAAAGTGTGTGTGGGAGGGAGGTGGGAGGATGGGGAGAGCAAGCAGGGGGGAGGGATGAACCGACAGGCTTCAATTTCCCTAATATGAATTGTTTGCTGCTGACCAGTAGATGGCTGAAGGGCATTTGTAACAGATGAGCAATCATAAACTCCCTCTGCCACGCACTTAAATGTGGTTTGCAGAGCATCCATGTAGATGCAGAAACAGATGAACTCAAGTTTGTTGGCCGCAAAACATTATCTCACTACACTTTTGATTTGGGTCTAGTGCTGATTGAGATAAATAAAAGATGGAGTTACTGCTACAGTTGATTCCAAGATGAAACCGCTCTCTGAGCCTTCTGTTTCGCTGTCACTAATTAGGAAATCACTAGCGATGACAAGACGTATGTAGAAAAACACTTTCTCCCAGTAAGGTTCATCAGTATTATTGTATGTAATGATCTTTTCCCACAATAACTGCTGCAATTACAATGCGATCTTGTTCGCTGGCCCACTTTGATTTTCTTCATTGGTATTGAATCTGAACATCAGTGCCCAGACATCAATTTCCTAAAGCAGTACAATACAGTTATCAAAAAGCCTAAAAGAATTGTCTTTGGAGATCAAACTATTTCAAAGCAATGTTAAGTACAAAAATTTCGAGTTCCCAGTATAATTGCTGATAACTGAATGAGTATCATAAAAGTCTTGTAATTGGAAAATCTTCCTAGTGACACCTTTTTTACTTTTATTTAAATTCCATAAATACTAATAAATAGAAATGTTTAAGACAAATACTGAAATATATTGTTTAATAAATGTTATACCCTCCAGCCAAGCGGTGTAACAGGTAGTGATGGAAATCACACATTGCAGTAACAACTGTTTGTTTATTGACCATGAACTAAACTCAATAATACAGCTCTAGAAGACAAAGGTCCACACCCGAGTAGAACTGAAAGGTCCGTCTGTGACATTGCGTAGCAGGTGCCCCCTGTGACGAAGTCCACAATCGTCAGTAGTGGTGAAGAGTCGGGAGGTGCTGATGGTCGTAGGCAGCACTGTACCACATGGCTGCGAACTCATCGGCTGTCAAAATGCAAGTTCGGTCTTCAGTAGTGACTGACGGACATCCATCAGCTGATGACCCTGGCGAAGGCAGGCACTGTCTGACAGGTAGTGGCAGCAGTGGGCATTGAGGTCTGAAGAGGTGACTTGTCGGCGGTTGACAGTCAGTCTGGAGCTCAGATTAGAATTCGCAATCGAGGGTCTAAGCAGCAACCTAAGTACCCATCCGTGGACGAATACAGGTACGGTGTCACGTGAATATGCGACCGCACAGAAGCAATAAAGGTGTCTGTGACTGCAACACTGTTTACCGTGACCTGTACGCCATGTATTGGCACAGCTTGAACCCCCAGACGTATCTGATATCAAAATCAAGCAAAGACAGATGGTTGATGATTGTAGGGAAACAGGAGCAGCAGTTTCAAATGTGGCACTGGCGCCTCACATTACTTGGTGTCACTCAGGCCACAGTGGGCTGGATATGCTACGAACTGCCCAATTCGTGCACACATAATTTTTGACTCTCTCTGCTAGTTGCCAGAGGCTGCAATCATAGCTATATATGTGGAAAACCATGCCAGCTATGGCAGTCAATAGTTTTTACTCCTGATGACAATGGTGGTGGAACTGATAGTGATCGAAAGCTCGTGTATTTTATTCAAACTGACGCCTCTTGAAAACCAAGAAGATTTTATTTGAATGTGAGATTCAAATGAAAGTAAAGAAAGTTTCTTCTAGCAACAATCAAACCACTGTCTTCACAATTACAAGACTTTCACAGTACATATTCAGTTACCACAATTATATCAATAAGCTGAGTGTATTAGATTAGGAAATGAGACACTTAAAGTAGTAAAGGAGTTTAGCTATTTGGGGAGCAAAATAACTGATGATGGTTGAAGTAGAGAGGATATAAAATGTAGACTGGCGATGGGAAGGAAAGCGTTTCTGAAGAAGAGAAATTTGTTAACATCGAGTATAGATTTAAGTGTCAGGAAGTCCTTTCTGAAAGTATTTGTATGGAGTGTAGCCATGTATGGAAGTGAAACACGGACGATAAATAGTTTAGACAAGAAGAGAATAGAAGCTTTCGAAATGTGGTGCTACAGAAGAATGCTGAAGATTAGATGGGTAGATAACGTAACTAATGAGGAGGTGTTGAATAGGATTGTGGAGAAGAGAAGTTTGTGGCACAACTTGACTAGAAGAAGGGATCGGTTGGTAGGACATGTTCTGAGGCATCAAGGGCAGCGTGGAGGGTAAAAATTGTAGAGGGAGACCAAGAGATGAAAACACCAAGCAGATTCAGAAGGATGTAGGTTGCAGTAGGTACTGGGAGATGAAGAAGCTTGCACAGGATAGAGTAGCATGGAGAGCTGCATCAAACCAGTCTCAGGACTGAAGACCACAACAACAACAACATCAATAAGCTTGAAATGTTTTGTACTTACAGCACTTGGTAATATTAAAATCTTCAGCAACAATTATTCGAAGAGTATTTTTAATTGTATCATAATACTTTAAGAAACTGATGTCTGGGCACCACCTAAAAATCCTATAAAATGAAGAAAACCAAAGAGGGCAAGTGATCAGTAAGTTGCCCTGGTAACAGTATCGCCAGAAGTTTTGTTTCAACAACTATTTTATTTTTCTCTGAAAAGTCTCTCTAGCTAATCCTTCAGAACTAGTCCTTGTTACAGTGAAGAAATTTGACAATGTGAGTTCCACTGTGTCCCTGCTTGTTGTACTGAAATCTCTCATTTTTGGAGAGTCCTCGTCCAGTGTTTTAACCTCTCGTGAATGTTCAACATAAACAATACTTACGCCAAAAGAAAATTTGTGGCATTAGCAGTTGATATGGGGCAACGAATTTACTATCATACACTACAGCTGAAGTTGAAAAAGCAAGCTACTACTCTTCATTTCCTTTCTTTTGTAATCTTGGATGAGTATATTTATTAGTAATGCCTTATATAGAAATGTGTTTCATGAGGAAAAGGGGGTAGTGTTGAAGCAGTGCTGTGATACTTGCCCCTCCCCCTCCCTCCATTCCCCACCCCACACCCTCCCCCCTCCATCCTCATTCACCTGCTCTTGTTTCCTTACCTATGTTCCAGAATATATAAGTATTGGAGAAAAACAGTGGGTTCTTATGTTGTTTAGAGCACCTGTGCAGGCACAGTTTGCCCAAGCCTAACATGTTGATGGTAGATGAAACACAGTTTACTAAAATGTGACCTTTGTCATAAACTGCCTAGGTTTGTCACAATTCTGGAGACAATTCGCAGCAAATTTGAAATGTATCTACCTTATAATGTAATATGGACCCCATATTGTCAGCAGCTTGGTGGATTGAGGGAGGTTGGGGGTGAGGGTATGGGCAAGGATTTCTGTTGCATTAATAAGACTGAGAAACAAGTGACTGTCATTTCTAAGGGAAAACATTAGGTTCATAATACAAGCACCATGAAAGTTGCACAAAATGTGTTCGTTTGTTTGGAAGATTGTTTTCTGCATTTTTTTCCTGCATGAAGATGCGGTTTGCGCGTATGCATATTTCATTTGTCAAATTAAACATTTTTAAGTGGATGTCTTGCTTTTCCTGCAAATTCACATTGCGGAAGAACATTCCTACAATGCATGGATGTATTTTTTTTTTCTTTACAGAAATTCTGAGATGAACTTTTATTTATCAATATTCTTCTTGTATCTGTGTAACTTTCTTTTCCTTTAATTTTCAGGGACTAAGATACATGGTTTAATGCAAATACAAATTAAACAAAGAAACTTAAACTTTCAAAATAAAATTTCTAAAAAAACCTTACCCAGGTCTATTTACCAAGTTTTGCGAATAAGTGCTGAACTGCAAAAGAAGTTGTGAAATATTTTTGTTTATGATTTAGACATTAGAAAACATTTATTAGAACTTACAATAGAATAGTTAGTTATGTGTTTCTGTTAGTGATAGTATTGATATTTGTAGTTCTGGCATTTCCTTTTCTCTATATTAAAAAGCTGGGCAGGGCATGTCAAATAATAATAAGCTACAAGGTTTCATTCCATAATTCTTCATTTTACACAAATAAATTATTACAGTGACAGATAAAAAGACTGATTTCATCTCCTGAACAATAAGCAGCAACACATGGGACTTTGCCAGTTATCAGAACTAGAACTTTTCTCATACACCTCCAACTTAGAAGATGAACAAGGAGTAATCTTCTGAAAATGTGGCACCTTTTAGACAGACCTTGTGGGCTGCAGACCAGAGGATGTCATATTAGTTAACCTTACTGGAAAACTGAACATAATCATTATTATATATTTTTTTAAGTTATCTGTCGGCTTCAGCCACAATGTTCAGTGATACTAATCATGTAATTACATACATTTTGAGAGGTCATGCTCCCACCACCAGGCAAAACTTGTACAAGAATCTTACAAACTTACAGAATGGTTTTATTTGAACTTGGGATCTATAGATGTTAAGAATTTCTTGAATGATTCCATACCACCTGTCACAATCAATTTTTTATAAACCTAAAATTGATGGTTACAAGCAGTGTGCAATCATTCAAAAAATTCAAACTACATGAATAAGAGTGAATAATATCAATCCTGTCACACCATAAGATATTATGCTAGATTTCATTCAGTTTTATTCATCTTGTGTTTGTGAGAGCATTCTATTGGTTTTGGCTGATGATGAGAGTATGATCTCCCAAAATTCCATTGTGTGTAATCTTGGTAGAACTACAACCTCTTGTTCAGTAAAAAGGGTAAAATTAAAATAATAATTAAATTCTGATCTTTAATATTATAATGAGAACTCTTGGGTGGAATAAAAGAGATGAAATGAGTAAAGACAATCCTATACATAAGGCACACAAAACTACACTCAGATACTTCATTGAAGCACTGTGGTCTGGAATGTGTGTGTGTGTGTGTGGGTGGGTGGGTGGGTGGGTGGGAGGGTGGGTGGGTGCGTCGGCGCGCACGCACGCACAAGCGCATACGCCTTGCCATTTGAAGAAGAATGCCTGTTTGTACGTCAAGCTACATGTTAAACTTCTGGTTTATTTGGTTATTCATTTTCAGTGCCTCATCCTTCATGGTGAGTGGTTGTCTTCACTTATTCCATTCTTAAATTCCAGAAAAAACTGAAAAACAAACAAATGGAATAGTAGAGGGTAATGATTAAAGAAGGGATATCCATATTGGGAGATTTTCAGCAAGTGTGTTAATAGGTGGAAGTAATGTAAATAGTGAATTGACTTGTAGCAATACCATTGCCAACACTCTCTCTTGCCCTGCACTCCTTATTCATTGAATCTTTCTCTATTTAGTCTTTAGACTCAGAATATCCGTTCATGTGTTGCTGCTGGTTAAGAGGTCATCTTACATTTCTGTAATGTGAAATTGTGTTTTCTGCCTTTAGCTTAGTCTGTAGCTCTAATTTTCACTTTCATTTTTTAGAGATTGCAATAGCTTCTCTATTTCTGAAATGTGCATACACTAAAAAGATGTTTGTGGTGATATTAATTTAATTTTAAAGGTACATTTGTACTCTGTAGTGGTTTAAATGTATATATTAATACAGTTACGTAAAATTAAAAAGCAAGTGTGTTCAGAAAGTTATATAGTGCATAAGAGAAAGCTTCAGTCCATAACATACGTCAATATCACCTCCCCACTCCTGCTTTCCAACCGAAAATCGAGTTCAATGGCATTCTTGCCAAACTGATGGTATAAGCCAGCTGAAATACTGCTACATAAGATGTGGCTGTCTCTGAAATTATTTACGTTCTTATCTCTATAATTATTAACATTCTTACCATCAAAATCGCAAAATTAAGATTTTCTCATTCCATTTCTTACAATCCTAGAAGGGTGTTTCTGTAATTCTTCCTTGTGCCACCTGTTGTTCCACATTTCTTATGCAGTCTAAGAGTTGTGGACTTAATTGTCACAGCAGACGCAGTTATAATCAGAAGTGTAGCCATTGGCTTCATATATTAATAGAGGGAAACATTCCACATGGGAAAAATATACCTAAAAACAAAGATGATGTGACTTACCAAACAAAAGCGCTGGCACGTCGATAGACACACAAACAAACACAAACATACACACAAAATTCAAGCTTTCGCAACAAACTGTTGCCTCATCAGGAAAGAGGGAAGGAGAGGGAAAGACGAAAGGATGTGGGTTTTAAAATGTCTGCTTGCGTCTGTGTATGTGCGGATGGATATGAGTGTGTGTGCGAGTGTATACCTGTCCTTTTTTCCCCCTAAAGTAAGTCTTTCCGCTCCCGGGATTGGAATGACTCCTTACCCTCTCCCTTAAAACCCACATCCTTTCGTCTTTCCCTCTCCTTCGCTCTTTCCTGATGAGGCAACAGTCTGTTGCGAAAGCTTGAATTTTGTGTGTATGTTTGTGTTTGTTTGTGTGTCTATCGACGTGCCAGCACTTTCGTTTGGTAAGTCACATCATCTTTGTTTTTTATATATATATATATATATATATATATATATATATATATATATATATATATATATATATACACCCCTCAATGTATTTATATCACCAAACATGGAACTGGAGCACACAATAGATAAATAAAGTGCAATAATCAGATTTATTGCAACATATCTCACCTTCCATTCATTGATTCAGTAACTGCCATATCAAAACATTTTAAAACTGAAGGCCAAGATGACTGCAAAGATAAACAAAAAAGAGTGGAGGCCTAATGTGTTTCAGTGAACTAGAAGATAGTCCAATGCAGTAGTTTAATTCAAACATCAACTCAGCTGGCTATCATCAGTGTAGAGCTTTGTCCAGTGAGACAAGTGAAATATGTTTAGTGATGTATCTGCAGAAGAGAGGGAAAATAATACACTCCTGGAAATTGAAATAAGAACACCGTGAATTCATTGTCCCAGGAAGGGGAAACTTTATTGACACATTCCTGGGGTCAGATACATCACATGATCACACTGACAGAACCACAGGCACATAGACACAGGCAACAGAGCATGCACAATGTCGGCACTAGTACAGTGTATATCCACCTTTCGCAGCAATGCAGGCTGCTATTCTCCCATGGAGACGATCGTAGAGATGCTGGATGTAGTCCTGTGGAACGGCTTGCCATGCCATTTCCACCTGGCGCCTCAGATGGACCAGCGTTCGTGCTGGACGTGCAGACCGCGTGAGACGACGCTTCATCCAGTCCCAAACATGCTCAATGGGGGACAGATCCGGAGATCTTGCTGGCCAGGGTAGTTGACTTACACCTTCTAGAGCACGTTGGGTGGCACGGGATACATGCGGACGTGCATTGTCCTGTTGGAACAGCAAGTTCCCTTGCCGGTCTAGGAATGGTAGAACGATGGGTTCGATGACGGTTTGGATGTACCGTGCACTATTCAGTGTCCTCTCGATGATCACCAGTGGTGTACGGCCAGTGTAGGAGATCGCTCCCCACACCATGATGCCGGGTGTTGGCCCTGTGTGCCTCGGTCGTATGCAGTCCTGATTGTGGCGCTCACCTGCACGGCGCCAAACACGCATATGACCATCATTGGCACCAAGGCAGAAGCGACTCTCATCGCTGAAGACGACACGTCTCCATTCGTCCCTCCATTCACGCCTGTCGCGACACCACTGGAGGCGGGCTGCACGATGTTGGGGCGTGAGCGGAAGACGGCCTAACGGTGTGCGGGACCGTAGCCCAGCTTCATGGAGACGGTTGCGAATGGTCCTCACCGATACCCCAGGAGCAACAGTGTCCCTAATTTGCTGGGAAGTGGCGGTGCGGTCCCCTACGGCACTGTGTAGGATCCTACGGTCTTGGCGTGCATCCGTGCGTCGCTGCGGTCCGGTCCCAGGTCGACGGGCACGTGCACCTTCCGCCGACCACTGGCGACAACATCGATGTACTGTGGAGACCTCACGCCCCACGTGTTGAGCAATTCGGCGGTACGTCCACCCGGCCTCCCGCATGCCCACTATACGCCCTCGCTCAAAGTCCGTCAACTGCACATACGGTTCACGTCCACGCTGTCGCGGCATGCTACCAGTGTTAAAGACTGCGATGGAGCTCCGTATGCCACGGCAAACTGGCTGACACTGACGGCGGCGGTGCACAAATGCTGCGCAGCTAGCGCCATTCGACGGCCAACACCGCGGTTCCTGGTGTGTCCGCTGTGCCGTGCGTGTGATCATTGCTTGTACAGCCCTCTCGCAGTGTCCGGAGCAAGTATGGTGGGTCTGACACACCGGTGTCAATGTGTTCTTTTTTTCCATTTCCAGGAGTGTATCACCACAAAGTCGGCCCGTGTGAACAGAAAGCCTAGTGTCCTAGATAAGACCAGTGTGGCATTACATTCTGCAGTTATTACTTCCTGAACACACTTAATACTGTAAAAAAGGCATGTGGATGTGCTAAATTAAATGTACATATAAAATGTTTTGACAGATGCAACATTTCAAATAACTAGCAAAAATTAAAACTAATTTTTTTATTAGAAAAGTTTTGCTGTTGTATGTATTATCTACTCATTACAGTGATGCCATTCTGATTTGTGCATGCCAGAGGGATTAGTATTTTTACATGGCTTTTGACAAGTAATGGCTGGGGAAATAGTGAAATATGGCTCACTCTTTTGTTTTTGTGTGTGAATTAACTAATTCTTTTCCATTAACAACATTTTTACAGGGATGTATCCCATAAGTCAGTCTCCTCAGAGTTCCAGCACAACAACAGTGGAAATAAGGGACTCTATAAGCCACTAATCATTCCTTCAGACCCATCTTTCCCTCATTTATCCCAATATTGTGTTGTAATTAATGTTTTCTTGTGTAGTTTAATGGGTGATGGACTCTTCCATGTTTTGTGCATCTGTTCTTTATTTCTTATCATGGGCACTGAATTTTTTCTTCACTCGTTTTCTTGTCTCCCCTAATGCATTCTACATATATATTTAGTCTGATTTCCACTGAAGATTGGGGAAAAGTCTCTACTTAGCTTACATCACATAGAAAAGTGGCTTTTATAACTAATTTATTCTCGGGCTACTCCGCTCAGCCTTTCTTGACCCACAATTTTTGTGGCATTCCTATTTAAGCCCTCAATAGTTCCATTCACTCCAAGCTTTTCATATTATTCATGAGATAAAGAAAATTATGTTACTGGAAACTCAAAAGTTATAAAAGAAGCAAGTAAATGTAACATTTAATGTCCCATCAACAATGGTCTCACATTAGTGTCGCATATATCTCTCTCTCTCTCTCTCTCTCTCTCTCTCTCTCTCTCTCTCTCTCTCTCTCTCTCTCTCTCTGTGTGTGTGTGTGTGTGTGTGTGTGTGTGTGTGTGTGTGTGTGTGTGTGTGTGTGGCAGGGGAGGGGGGACACTTTACCATCTGGTAAGTAGAACATCTTTTTTCTTTGACTGCAGTTTCATTCAGGTATTCCCAAATGTTCATTCAGGTATTCCCAAATACATACAGGATGTTCCGAAATTAACACATGAACTCTTCAACTGTCAGATACAGCATTAGATTTTAAAATAAAAATACTCCTGCAAAATGCTGAATGATCCATTGTTTATGAGAAAAGTCTGGCAAATGTGCAATGTGGTAACACTCTAAGATGGAGAGCGTGATTTACACTTGTCTCAGGAGTTGCGCACACCAAGTCAGCTTGTTCTCATCACTGAATTAGTTCCAACCACTAAAATGTCAGAGTTTGAACTGAGCCAGTACCAATGATTGTTATTTATTTCTTAAGTTTACCTTACTACTACATGTGAATTGAATTTATTATTGAACTTAAGCTTACTATTCATCACTCTTTGGTTGTGGTACATAAAAAATTATACACATAAAAGTTCAATATTACTGTAACTAGGGCAGTGTATCCTCTTAGAATGAAAGTATTTCCATGAACTGTTGTTCAAAATGGTTTCTATGGGCACCAGTACATATTTTAATAGGCCATTCGCACAGACTGTTGTTGAAGGGAGGGGGAGTGTCTCTTTGGTCTTTCGGGGTGGAGTAGCTGCTCCCCCACGAAGCCATTTCGAGTCTGATTGGCAAGCGAAGAAGTCCATCAGAGGTGAGGGTGGTTCCAGCAAGACGGGTTTCAGTACAATTCTATATTGAAGTATTGAGCTACAGGAGACACAGATATGTGCACTCGTCTGGTAGGCATGGCCTACCGATGGCCTGCTGCATTCCCAGGATCCCACGAAAAGCCCAGTGACGTCAAACCTTGGATCCCAAGGAGTGTGGCCGGCAGCTGCCTGGCAGAGGCTCTTTGACACAATATGCAGGCTAATGAGTTCTGTTGACAAACTCTTCCCTCCTGGGTCATCATCGTGCCTGTCTATTGATAATGTCTTTTGGGCCGAGTTGTTTTGCTGTCTGGCAGCGGTGGAATGCACTGGCGATGGTGCAAGGCTGTGTCTTCACCTAGTTACATGAGTCTCGCCACAAGTTGATGTAATCCCAGAGGAGGTTAACATGTTGGGCAAGTCATCAGCCATATGCCTTTCGGGATGTTGTCGGATCACTATGCCTCGACATTCCCCCGTGTCACGGTATGCCATCTGCACTGTGATAGTAGTTTCAAAAGTCGAAAAACGTGAGATGGTATCTTTTGTAATGTATCAGCACCAGTGGCTATCCTGCCTAGATGAACGCTCTCAAAACTGTTAATGTTAAACATATGTGTTCTGTACGCAAAGTGATGTCAACTGTTAACATTTTTTAAAAAATAATTTGCCTTAGCTATACATAGCTCTCCATCCCACAGCGCTGCCACATCGCATACCTCATAAGAATTTTCCTCAAAAGTGATGTATCGTACAACATTTTGAAGGATGGCATTTTGGTTGTAAAATCCAATGCACATTGCATAGTGAAGAGTTTGAGCAGAGCTCTACAGAAAACCTTTCCCTGTAAGCCAAATTGTACTGGTACAGAGGTTACAAGTTGGTTAGGAACCGATAAATATGAGTGAACATTTTTGTGGTATATTAAAAGTTCTTGAACGGAAATGATCGTGTTACAGTATACCATCTGTGTAACACTGTTACACAATACTGCAGAATGGCAGCTATAATATGACCCTCATGGAAGACTTAGTAACAGGTACTTGACCATTTTGCTCTTTGTCAGCCTATTGTGATATAATATTCGGTAAGATACTTGGTGAAGAACTGAAAGCATGTATTAAATAACATTAGCAGACATTCTCATATTTTATATGGTCTAAGGTAATGACAAATCTAATGTATACTGTGAGACATTTACACCGCCTAAAGTGTAACCTCATCTTCCAAGTATGTGTAATCGTCTCTGTTATATAAGTTCCAACTCCAGTCCCTTCAAAATATCTCTGACCATGTTCTGTCAGTTTTCTTTATGTGAGCTAAGCAGTCTGTCACATGTCACTAAATATTATGTTGCTCATGGTTTAAAGCTTAACTGTGCATTTTTGTCATCTACATTTTTGTTCAAACTGCATGGAAACTTTTTCTGTAGCTTGAAGCTATAAAATGGCAGTGCTATATACAAATTAATGCCTATATGATTTCCAACTGGGTTTCATCTATGGAAAAGTTAAATGAAAACCCTCTTATTCTCATAGACAACAGACACGGACATACAGTTTCCAGAGTTCAGTATTACAGTTAACAGCATCTGCACATAAGATACAAAATATGGTCACTATGCTATAGAGGTCATGAAAACATATCTTCTTTTAAATCATGCATTTATGACTAGAATAGACTAGCCATGCACTCAAACAATCTGAGTATTTAGAAGGGAGCAATTTTACTTGTAAGTGAGAGTAATATAGAAATTAGGTTTTTTGCTAGAGTAAATCTACCACTAATGTCTACAACAAAGGAAGGGATATAAGATTTAGTAGTTTTTTGACACTGGATCGTGTCCATGACCTCTCACTATGTTTTGGAACATGTCACTTGAGAAACATAGAAAAAGGAAAGTTTCTTATACCTGTAAGAGATGACAGTATGCATAGGAAAGGTTCTCACAGTCAGAAGATGATGCCCTGCCGCTGTCCCCATATCTGTTCAAACAGTTTTGATACTATGTAACTTGTCTCTTGGGCCACAGCGAGACTTCCATGTGGCATGCAGTAAATGTCCTTGGTGTCCATTAAATTTATTATAAATAATTTGAAAATTTGCTGTGCAGTGCCAGTACAAAGTTCTGCATGAAAAATGGGCACAAAATCAAATTTATATGGGGACTCCAAAGGCATGTCATAAATTGACATTTATAGTAATAACTTTAAGAGAGTCCCATGGCATTTCCTAGATGCAATGTGAAAGGAGGCATTGGCATGTAGAGAGAAGTTAAATTGCAAATAAAGAAATTTGGAAACTGTGGAACAAGAACAGATAAAATAGTGGTACCACCTGCGTATTTCTAATCTCAGATGTGAAAGATGTAGTGCACAGGTAACTGTATTCCACTGGAATGTCGAGAACGTTCTGCTTGCGCTTTGCATCTGCTTACTTTGCTTGCTTTTGGACTTCAGTCCTTTGTCATGCCTCTCGTCATCCTTTTTGTGTTGTCTGTGTTGTCAATGTACTAACACCTGGGGTCACTCCCCTCCATTTCTTGTGCTCCTGCAGACAAATCCGTGTCTTTTGAGAAGTCTGTGTCCTTCTCCGATGAACCACCCGACATGAATTCCCCGAAGCAGCATTCACCACAACATTCTGGTGAGTACAGTCAGAAATTTCTTCATTATTCTTGCTACAATTTTGTTGAATCAAAGGCCCCACATCTGTGAGTTTTGTATAATAGCTGTCACCAATATTATTCCTCGATGGTAAGATCTATAGATGTCCATTGCATCTATTTCATATAAATGTATTAATTTGCTTCTTGCATGCACAGTAATATAAATAGGCTACAAACTGTGTTTATACTGAAATGAACACCAGGGAACAAAATTCAGGTGAACAAGCATTCTTTCAGATGTAAATGGGTAGGCAAACTCAAATGAGCAACATCTGGTCATGTTTGGTTAACATCCACATTCATACTTTGCTAACCAATATGATATGCATGGTGGATGTACTTCTCATTGCGCCAGTCAGTAGGGCTTCATCCCAATCTATTCACATATTGAGTGCAGGAAGAATGATAGTTTAAATGTCTCTCTGCATACTGGAAATACTCTAATATTGTACTCACAATCCCCAAAAGACTGATATATAGGGGTTTGCAGTGCATTCCTAGAATCATGATGCAATGCTGTTTCTTTAAACAATGAAAACAGACTTTCGTGGAGTAGTTGGTTTCTTATCTTCAAGTGTCTGCCACTTCAAATTTTTCAATGTCTCCATGGCATTCTCCAGTTGGTTAAACAAATGCGCTGGCCTTCTTTGTGTACATTCAATATCCCCGATTAGTCCTATTTGGTACAGGTCCCATACATTTGAGCAAATTCTAGGATGGGTCAGATGTATATTTTATAAGCGATCTCCTTTGTAGATTGACTGCGTTTCCCTAGTATCCTATGAATGAATGATAAGTCAGGCACTGCCTTTACCTGGAACTGAGCCTATGTGATCCTTCCTTTTCATATTCCTACAAACTGTTACAGCCAGGTATTTGTTTAAGTTTATGAATTTCAATTGTGGCTCTTTGATGTCAGAGGAAATTACATTTTTTTGTTTTGTGAAGTACACAATTTACCATTTCTGAACATTTAAAACAAGTTGTCAATCTTGGTGTCACTTTGTAATCTTATCAAGATCTGATGGATTACTTGTTCATCCTTTTTTCAAGCAGTACTTCATTACAGATAACCACACCACTTACAAAAAGTCTACGGTTATTATTAAATTGTCTGTAAAGTCATTAATCTACCATATGAACAGCAAGTGTCTCAACACATATCCGTAAGGCAACCTGAAGTTACTTATTTACATTTGTCTGTGACTCTCCATCGAAAATAACATCCTGTATGCTCCCTACCAAGAAATCCTCAATACAGTCAAAAATTTTGTGTGGTGCTCCATACAGTCATACTTTTGACAATAAGCGTGGGTGTGATGCTGAATGATATGCTTTTCGGAAGTCACAAAATTTTGCATCTACATGACTCCCAAGATCCATGGCTTTCATGATGTCATGTGGAAAATTGTAAGTTGTGTTTCATACGATGTATATTTTTGGAATCTGTGCTGGTTAGCATTTTTTGCATTCAAACTGGGGAGTGAGAAAGGAGGCCAAAGCTCAGGAAAAGGTGAAAAGCAAAATGAGTAGTTAAGATGATGATAATGATGATGATGATTAGTGTTTTAGGGCGCACAACAACGAGGTTATCAGCGCCCGGAGTAGTTAAGAGTAGGGCATTTGTCTCCAGTTGTTAAAAACCAGCACGTAAGTGTTAATCTTTCTACAGCTGAAATTATTCTTCAGCAGTCAGTGTCCTGCTCTGCAACTTCCACTCAGTTGCATTGAGCAGCCAGCAACAATTGTACCCTGACATCCGAGGTGCGTTCCATAAGTAATGAGACCAAATTCATAAAAAATCATTTACTGAATATATTCGTACAAATAATCAAAAATTTTCAACATAGCACCCTCTTGCGTATATCTTTGCAGTTACACTGCAACCAGTGTAGTCAAGCCAATTTTTTACAGCAATCTCATAGCCGAGAATGCAAGGTCAGATTACATTTTCCACTTACAATACTTAATGAACTTACACATGATACTGTTCAAACCTGACATAACACACCTACAAACAATAGTAACAGCACATAATCCTATGCATAAAAAACAAGAACAAAGAAAATCAAAGCAGGTAACAAAGAAAATCAAAGCAAACAGCCATACCAGATAGCTAGTGGGACATTATTGTAGTTTCACTGTGATAGGCAACTGTGAAGTAACATGTCCCGTGTAATTGGATAAATGCGTGGCTTAATGACATGCCTCTCATGTAAATCTCTCTCCACTATTTTCTTCATAGCTGTCAATTCTGAATTTCTTCATAGCTGTCAATTCTGAAGTAATTATCAACTGAATGTAGCAAAGCACTACGGTATAGGATGGATATTTGCATTGATGCATGCTTTGCTGTATGCCTGAAAAATAAAAAGTAGCACTCTGCAGAAGGGGTGGGGTCCCTCTGATCTCAAACCTCCCAAATGATTACTTTGACAACTGAAGCAGTTTGCAAGCTGGAAGCAAACTAAAACAGTAATGAAAGTAATCCCAAGAGGAACTAGATTAGTAAAACATTGAGGATAGCCATACTTCAGTATTATTATTATTATTATTATTATTATTACAGTTACTGGTACATAAAGTGTTCTAGAATTTAGATGTTTTTAATTATGTGCAGTGAGAAAGTGAGTCCGTGGAAATGTTTATGGGAAAATTGGTTAGCGATGCACATAGTAACATGTACCATGTGAAAGTTGATTTTGCTTAGATGGTTGGACCATGAAACCAAAGAAAAAGTAAAAATGAAAAATGAACCAAGGGAATATATGACCACTCAACTTTTCTGGTACAATAACAGCTTGTTTGAGCACTCTGTTCACATACAGGAAAAGACAGCTTCTGCTATGTGCTAGGAGGAATACGCAATGCGGCTGACAAACTCTGCAACATCAGAGTGGTGCACTACCCCAGTGCTATGATGATAATAATAATATCTAATTTTTTAAGTGGATTCTGTTGTTCCATATTACAGAAATCACGTTCTCAGCAAGAGTTGATTGTTACAAAAAATTATCTGAATGCTATTACAAACAACTATTGTCACAATATGCATGAAAAGTAACAAAGTTTTACACTGTGCTTTAATTTTCAGAATCTTTCAAAATGGTTTTTGGTATTCTCATTGCGTGAAAACGTACTGTTCAACATTTCCACTGAAATCACGAAACACTCTCTATTTTCAACTCACCTTCATTTCACCTCTTCTCATGAATGAACAGAATAACTCCACATGAGGAAGGTCTGGATTACACAATGTGGAGCCTAGTACTAGCTAAATACCCTTAGATGGCTTTTGAGGGATATATAGGACCACTTCACCAGTTAAGACTCACTTCATCTTAAGTGCAACAACTTTTATGGTAATGGAAAAACACAAATTATTAAACGAAGGGTATAACAAGTTACCAGAAAAAAAATAATAATGTTGAGAAAAATATATAAAAATCAATTTATGTTGTTGGTTAGTATGTTAGAACGCTTTACAGAATGGTAGGTAGGTAGGTAATTTCTTTCGAAAATAATAAAATATAAAGATTAACCAAGCTATAGGCAAACATACAGAGAAGAGCAGCACGAGTGGCCACAGATTTGTTTACTCCGTAGGAGAGTTGTCACAGGTATACTGAAAGAATTGAACTGGAAGATTCTTGAAGATAGCCGTAAACTGTCCCGAAAAAGTCTATTAACAAAGTTTCAAGAACCGGCTTAAAATGAATACGCTATGAATATACGACAACCCCCCTCTGTATCGCTTACATTGGGATCGTGAGGATAAGAATAAAATAACTACTGCACGCCAAAGCTAGTCAAACAATCATTCTTCCCACGCTCCAAACCGTACGTGAATGTAACATTAAACTGGTACAATGGGACGTTCTGTCTGCCATGCACTTCACGGTGGGTTGCAGATTATATAGATGTAGCTAGAATTCATAATAAGCATCAAAGTGACGCCACAGCATTCATTACCATTACGTCACTGATCAACGCTCATGCGTTACATCAATTCATTTCGATTCGGCAACCGCGCCCGAATCCGGAGTACACAGCAAATTTCTGTGGCTCCGAGAATTAATTTGTCTTGGGTCGCGTCCTACATTTTCTTATATTAAGTGGGATAGAATGGCTTCAGCCAAGAAATATCTCCGACCAAGAACCCCCAGACATAGGCGATGGAAAAAGGTATTATTTTCATTTAGTCCTCAGGGATGTGGTGTAATTAACTCAAACATAGTATATTTAAAACAGTAGCTTACCAAATTTAAGTTTTTTCCTACGCGACACGCGTAATTGCATTTCGAATTGTTCGTCTTTTCTACTTCGATTGTCTTATTAAACAGTAGTCTAAAATTTGTTACGGAAAACGTTGGTGACAGCTTTGCTATACCATAAACTTTTATTATTAAAACAATACTGTTGTAGTTATTACACTATAACTAATATTAATGTATTTTAGTTCGTAATAAACATTTACGAGAATATTGGCATATCTTTTTCCATCTTTTGCTTACTGCTAATTCGTAGACTTAATTTTTTGTACGAAGAATATTAATATAACCTTTGGCCAAGGGTTCTTCTTAATTAATTACTCAATTTTAACGGTTCTGGAATACGTAGCACTATTTAGAACTATTTTGCTAATTTTCTGTAGTCTATTTACAACTGATTTTAAACTTTGTTTTAACGTCAGATATTTAATCTTTCATTTGTCTTGTGTGCGCAAATGTCTATCGCATTGTTGGAACTAACGGTTTTGTTTGCTAATTTTCTCAAAATGCAGCGGATTCGAAACCAACTAAACCAGCCATTAAATCGTCAACGCTTCCTAGAATGTCTTCACAAGGTAAAGGCAAATTTAGAAAGGGGAAAAGCTCGAAATTTTCCGTAAATTAAGTATTTCATTGTTGTTCTTTCATTGTTATGTATTATATTGCCTTGATGCTATTCGAGTAGAATGGATTTATGTACTTCCAGATATATATATATATTTTTTTTGTAATTTCGTAATTTCCATTGTTGCATTCGTATTGTACATTGTTTCTGATTTTTTTTTATTTTCGCAAAAGTTAACCCGTTATGTAGCCATTAAATATGATTGAGTTAATGTCAATTATGAATGTATTCCAGCACCTGAATTATTGTAAAAAAGCATTAGAAACTGAATCGCATATGAGTTTGCCATTATGGATGTTAACCTATATGGAAAACTTGTTCGGCTCGAGTAAATGAAACCAATGCATCCGTAGATTAGAAGAAAATATAAACGTGTTTCGAAAGCTGCAGACATTACAGTTTGCTAGGCCAGCGAAGCAGTGTCTGCATCTATACAAATATGCATGTGAAAAACGCCTATTTCATTAGTTGCATCAAGTAGCAGTTTGTAAAATATTTCGTAATTTCATAAGTTTATTTTGCGTAGTGCCTTTAGCCGCAGTAGATTATTTATCACCAAGTTAAAGTGTATCACAATTTCATTACAGTAATAGCGATCATGGGAACATCACTTTTCAGCCTCACAGGAATATTGCAGTAACCAACAGGCACTACTCAGGTATTAGGAACAGTTGTGAGCTGCCAGTATGAAAAATACAGGTTTTGTGGGTAATTTCATTCTCTTGTACCCAATCAATGCAGAGATGTACAGTAACAAAATGTAAAAGCGTGTAGGTCTACTGATTGCATCTCATTGTGCTAAGCAGTTTGCACTTCACTTTGGCTATTCATTTATACGAACCTTAAAAGGGTGATTGAAGTTCTTAAAATGAACATCACCGAAATGTACATCACTGTAGGATCTTCCAAGGACGTTTTTATCCATGCCATAGTGAAGATCAACATGTGTTTTTTATAAGGGAATGTAACTGCTATGAATGGTTTGATATCTGTTTAGGCGTTTTAGTTTTATGTGTTGATCTACGTAACTTTTATGCAGTTCAAAGGTCCATAGTGTTCAGCATCTTGGTATATGTAAGTATATTGATAGTAGACATGTGGAAGAATGCCATATCAGCAGAACATAGTAGATGGTCATGCTTCGAGCATCACACTAGTTTGTGTTACGAATGGAGTGAGGGTGTGTTATTTTAGCTTTCATCAGTTGTTGGTGCAACTGTGAAACATGATTTTCACACTGTTCAATCCTATTTACGTAGAGCGTAGAATTGGATAGTTTCTTTTGTGGTCGTTGCCTGCTTGAAACTAGTGTTGTCACAACTGTTAGAATTTCTATGAAAATGTCTGCCACAGTAGCCAGAATAGTAAATAGCACAAAGTATTCTCATCAAAAATGATTTAAGTTAGATGCAGTTGCAGTACCTGTCTGTTGTAGAAATTTGACACTGTATAGATGCAAATACAAATAGATGTGGTGTTCATTTTGATTACAGAGAGAGATCGACATAAACCAGCCCCTCCACCAAAACCGGTTTCATTGTCTCCTGGCCAGTATGATGGTCGGCATGTCTATAGAGGTTTGTGTTGTCTCTACATCTACATTTATGCTGTGCACTATGTCGCCAATCATACTTTTGTCACAACAATGCCGCACACAACAAATATCCCTATTCAAGTCCAAATGTCCATGTAACTACAGTAGTAATTGCATAAATATAGAACTTAAACATATATAATTGCATTTGCTTCTCTTTCATCAATTTCAAGTCGAGCAAGGCATCTAAACCTGTTATGAGAACCACATTTATGCGAACTCTTATTCTCATTGTTTGATAGTATCCTTTTCATAAGCTGCTAGTAGTAGGTACGAAGCCTACAAGGTTTATTACATGTTTGAACATCATTTATCTTCATGATAAGTAATTGTTAATAGATAACGTCAAAATACTTCGAACTTGCCAAGTTCAAAAGATTTTGTTTCCTTTGTCCTCAAAATAACTTGCCATTCAGTGGTCATATGACATGTATCTGATGTGGCAGCATTGTCCTTATCAGTTAATGCATAATAATAGGAATAGTCAGCAGTAATCACTGATGAAACTGTTTTCTTTCCATTGGTGAAACTGTTCCTCTGACAGAGATAAAGAGAACCATTGCACTCTTTGTGTTCCATTGTACCAAAAAACTCTCTGCACCGAAGAAATGCTGGTATATATCAGTTTCTGATTTTTTGAACCATTGGCAGCACTGACTCTAGTTGCTTCGAAGTGCATGGGAGAGAGAGATTTATTTATTATATTCCAGTTTTATTGGATTTACGCCTCTTCCATTCATGAATGGAGCATGGAGAAAGGAATTGAACATAAGATTCTGTACATGCTGTAATTATCCCAGTCCTCTCTCCATTATTTGTGCATGATTACTACATAAGGTGCTACAGAATCAGCTGTAAGTAAATATTCTACAAGCACTCATTCTGAAGATATTATTAAAACTCATTGTAAGGAAAAGATAGATTCCTACTTACTGCAAAGATGACACATTAAGTTGCAGACAGGCACAGTGAAAAGAAACTTACGCATTAGCTTTTGGCCAAAGCCTTTGTTAAAAAAGTTTCTTTTTGTTGTACCTGCCTGCAACTTAACATGTTATCTTTACGATAAGTAGCCATCTATCCTTTACTTATATTGTTGCTATTCCAACCTGGGGTTTCCATTATTTTATTAAGACTTATCCTACGTTTAATAGCTATCTGTAGCAAAATTAATGTTGTTTGGACATTAGGTAAGATGCATAAACAATTTTTGTGTTATACATCTATTGTAATACACATATCCCACCCAAAGAGTATGTTATTTAACACTTGACTTACCATAAGAGAAATCTGTGAGGTGTATTCAAAAAAGTAACTGGGCAGTTTGATCATGAAAAATATGTTTGCTATGAATCACTGTTGTTGGCAGCTTTAGTTTTCTACAAACATGCAATTTCATTTTCAACTTAATTACCATTCACTTCTAAATGCTTTTTGTGATGTTGGAAGTTCTCCACCAGAGAACTGAACCATTTGACTATTGTCCACCAAGCCATTGTTTCAAATGCAAGGAGACATAATAGTCACGGAGTGCTAGGTCAGGACTGTGGATTAGGTCATCAGAAAGTTGCCAAGAGAAATGTTGCATCTTACATTTGATACATGTGGCAGTGGGCAGTGTATAGACACACATAGTTGAGAGGGGGATTATCTCGGACAAAAGCTGCCCCCATAGTTGGTTTTGGATGGCATGTCTCAGTTTAGCAAGCATTTCACAGTACACATAATTTGTAATTGACCCATGCTCTATGATGTCAATCAAAACATCACACTTTGCAACCTAGAAAATGGTGGCCATCATGTTTTGACTAGCTTGGATTTTTTCGCTTTTGTGGAAGCTGAATGATGATAACACACTGAATGTTGTTTTGATTCAGCAGTGGTTTAACAGGCTTAATGCATTGCCACCTATAATAATGTAAATGTGTGAAACAAAATCATCTCTGTCTTGTTTATAGTAGTTCAGAAATATTTATTTGCTTGTATCCTCTGCTCACTGTGTTGATCAGTACGCATTTTTGGTTCCCACATTGCTCACAAATTACAAAATCCCAGCTGATCTGTGACAGTTGTGAGTGTGTCTAGTATAAAGAATTCATAAGCTGGAGCAGTAAGTATTGATTTATATACAGATCCAAGGTTGTGGTCCACTTGTATGATTTCATTGTTCTGGACACGGGCCGTCAGGAACATTTGTACAGGTGCTATTGAAAGATTGACACCATTGCCTAGTAATTTTTCTTCCCTTGTTACTGTAGGCTCATAAACAAGTTGCAACTCCTGATGTATTTCAGCAGCTGTAGATACTTTTGCATCCAAGAATTAAATCACAGCTTGCATCCTAGGTGCATTTTGTTTTATAAACATGAGACGTATGATGAAATGTATGATGAAATAAAAGAAATTATTCAGATGGTGAAGGGGAGACGAAAATTTAATAGTCATGGGTGACTGGAATTCGATATTAGGAAAAGGAAGAGAAGTAAACGTAGTAGGTGAATATGGAATGCGGGTAAGGAATGAAAGAGGAAGCCGCCCGGTAGAATTGTGCACAGAGCATAACTTAATCATAGCTAACACTTAGTTCAAGAATCGTAAAAGAAGGTTGTATACATGGAAGAAGCCTGGAGATACTGACAGGTTTCAGATAGATTATACAATTGTAAGACAGAGATTTAGGAACCAGGTTTTAAATTGTAAGACATTTCCAGGGGCAGATGTGGACTCTGACCACAATCTATCGGTTATGAACTGTAGAATAAAACTAAAGAAACTGCAAAAAGGTGGGAATTTAAGGAGATGGGACCTGGATAAACTGACTAAACTAGAGGTTGTACAGAGTTTCAGGGAGAACATAAGGGAACAACTGACAGGAATGGGGGAAAGAAATACAGTAGAGGAAGAATGGGTAGCTTTGAGGGATGAAGTAATGACGGCAGCCGAAGATCAAGTAGGTAAAAATACAAGGACTAGTAGAAATCCTTGGGTAACAGAAGAAATATTGAATTTAATTGATGAAAGCAGAAAATATAAAAATACAGTAAATAAGCAGACAAAAAGGAATACAAACGTCTCAAAAATGAGATCGACAGAAGTGCAAAATGGCTAAGCAGGGATGGCTAGAGGGACAAATGTAAGGATGTAGAGGCGTATATCACTAGGGGTAAGATAGATACTGCCTACAGGAAAATTAAAGAGACCTTTGGAGAAAAGAGAGCCACTTGCATGAATATCAAGAGCTGAGATGGAAACCCAGTTCTAAGCAAAGAAAGGAAAGCAGAAAGGTGGAAGGAGTATATAGAGGGTCTATACAAGGGCGACGTTCTTGAGGACAATATTATGAAAATGGAAGAGGATGTAGATGAAGATGAAATGGGAGATATGATACTGCGTGAAGAGTTTGACAGAACACTGAAAGACCTAAGTCGATACAAATAGTATTAGAAATACTGATAGCCTTGGGAGAGCCAGCCCTGACAAAACTCTACCATCTGGTGAGCAAGATGTATGAGACAGGTGAAATCCCAATCCCAATGAAAGCAGGTGTTGACAGATGTGAAAATTACCGAACTATCAGTTTAATAACCCACGGCTGCAAAATACTAACATGAATTCTTTACAGATGAATGGAAAAACTGGTAGAAGCTAACCTCGGGGAAGATCAGTTTGGATTCCGTAGAAATGTTGGAACACGTGAGGTTAGAAAATAGATTAAGGAAAGGCAAACCTACGTTTATAGCATTTGTAGACTTAGAGAAAGCTTTTGACAATGTCGACTGGAATACTCTCTTTCAAATTCTGAAGATGGCAGGGGTAAAATACAGGGAGCAAATGGCTATTTACAATTCTTTCAGAAACCAGATAGCAGTTATAAGGGTCGAGGGGCATGAAAGGGAAGCAGTGGGGTGGGAAGGGAGTGAGACAGGGTTGTAGCCTATCCCCGATGTTATTTAATCTGTACATTGAGCAAGCAGTAAAGGAAACAAAAGAAAATTAAAATCCATGTAGAAGAAATTAAAACTTTGAGGTTGGCTGATGACTTTGTAATTCTGTCAGACAGAGGAAAGGACCTGGAAGAGCAGCTGAATGGATTGGACAGTGTCTTGAAAGGAGCATATAAGATGAACATCAACAAAAGCAAAACGAGGATAATGGAATGTAGTCAAATTAAAATCAAGTGATGCTGCGGGAATTAGATTAGGAAATAAGACACTTAAAGTAGTAAAGGAGTTTTGCTATTTGGGGAGCAAAATAACTGATGATGGTCGAAGCAGAGAGGATATAAAATGTAGACTGGCAATGCCAAGAAGATTATCCTGATTCATAATGTTTAGCAGCGTTGGGAAATAAAATAATTTTATTTGTTTATATGTCATGTTTTCTTTTCTATTCTTCTGAAGTCCGGAAAGTGATTTCTCACCTCTCTGAATGACATTACTCTATTTCACTAATTGTATTGTGGGCAATATACAGAAATTTTCATGTTCTCCTGCTTATAGTCCCACACAGCTTTTAAAATAAACTTCAATACTTGTGCTTTATATGTCTTATAGGTTATTTAAAACCGTTACAAAATACCTTCGTTCACACAATCAGCACTAGAAAAACATTTCTTACACATGCATATTCCCCATGTAAATAAGAAATGTAAGTTTCTGAAGAAGAGAAATTTGTTAACATCGAGTATAGATTTAAGTGTCAGGAAGTCTTTTCTGAAAGTATTTGTATGGAGTGTAGCCATGTATGGAAGAGAAACGTGGACAATAAATAGTTTAGACAAAAAGAGAATAGAAGCTTTCGAAATGTGGTGCTACAGGAGAATGCTGAAGATTAGATGGATAGATCACGTAACTAATGAGGAGGTATTGAATAGAATTGGGGAGAAGAGAAATTTGTGGCACAACTTGACAAGAAGAAGGGATCGGTTGGTAGGACATGTTCTGAGGCATCAAGGGATCACCAGTTTAGGATTGGAGGGCAGCGTGGAGGGTAAAAATTGAAGAGGGAGGCCAAGAGATGAATACACTAAGCAGATTCAGAAGGATGTAGGCTGCAGTAGGTACTGGGAGATGAAGAAGCTTGCACAGGATAGAGTAGCATGGAGAGCTGCATCAAACCAGTCTTCAGACTGAAGACCATAACAACAACAAACATTAGGCCATGATCAAAGGATATTTCTGTGCCTAACGTTTCCTCTCCTAATAGTAACGATATTATCAAAGCCCGTGAAAGCTCAAGATAGCAATGTTAGATATAAACAACCTCCAGAGGTGGAACTGTTTATGTGTATCTGTGCAACAGTCGGGTCATGCCGATGTGTGTTATGAAGGTGTTTGCTTTGTTTAGCTCTAAGGCCCATGACTTGTCTAATTTCATTCCTTTTTCTTTCCTATTTTTGTATTTCTGTAGCCTCTCTGTACATCCTAGCATAGTGATAGGATAATTGATCTTGTTACAACCATAATACAGGAGAAACACGTTTGATGGTTCTCTGGCTCCAGTGCATAATCTAATACTGCCAATTTATCCATGTTTCCCAGATGACAATTGTTCTGTGTTCCTTAAGTCGGGCATTGATGCTTCATTTTGTGCTTCCTGTGTTCGTGGTCTCTCTCCTATGAGTAGTTAGGCACACTTTCTCTGGTGTTTCATCAAAAATTTCCAATTTCGTTTTTGGATTTTTTAGTTGGAGTCAGCCCAAACAAATAGTGCTTAACATACCTTTCATATGACACACAATGTTGAAGGAAAGTGTTGGTTAGTTTCCTGTTGCAAGCAGAATTTTTTTGGAAGTGGAATTTTATGTGCCCATTTGATAAGAGCAGTCCCAGATTATCTAGTGCAATGTTTGTTTTGTCGATGTCATTATGTAGTATTCTGCCTAGTGGCAGCTCCATGTCTTCGTACGGAGAATTTCGGATTCCACTGTTCCCTGTCCTCAGCTTCTTCCTTCAGTCTGTTGTATCTCCTTCCATCTTTCATGTCGTCCAGACGTTGAATTCTTCTTTTTCATCGTCCTGCGTTTCCTCAGAGTCCCTTCAATGACATCATGTATGAGTCCCTTGTGTCTAAGTACATGTCCAATCCAGTTGGCCTTTCTCTGAAGAATTGTACGCAGAATACTTCTCTCCTACTCTTTGCAGTAAATCATCATTTTTTATGTGATCTGTCCACTTGATTTTTCCCATTCTCCTCCAGCACCACATTTCAAAGCTCTCTAAGTATTTTTTCTCCTTCTTTCTCATGGTCCATGACTCAGCTCTATACAGTGAAATGCTCCAAATGTAGCACTTTATCAGTTTTTTTCTCAATGCCAAACTCAGCTTGCTGGTCAGCAGAGTCCTCTTCTTCTTGAAAGCAGCTTTGGCTATGGTGATTCGTGCTCGGATTTCGTTGGTGCAGTGGGCATCCTTTGTGATAAAACTTCCCAAGTACTTGAACTGAATCACATTTTCCAGTTCCTGATTGTCAACAGTTATCTTCAAATGTTTCTCATGTTTTGATATGCGCATCACTTTTGATTTTTTTATGTTGCTTTCCATGTGTATTTTCTTCTCGTTTCCACCAAATTGTTCATCATGTGTTGCAGCTGTCTCTGATTTTTAGCAAGCACGACCAGGTCGTCTGCATACTTGTGGTGTTGATGAGACGTCCTCCTACTTTGAAGTTTCTGCATCCTTTCCAGCATTTCTCCATACAGGTTGAAGAGGTTTGGCGACAGACAACATCCTTGTCTCACTCCCCTTCCTATTTCCTCACACTTCGTTTCTCAATAGTTCGGTCGTACCTTTACCCTTTGTCCTAGGTACAAGTTCCTTATAAGTCTCCAATCTCTCCAGTTGATTCGTATTTCCTTAAGGATGTTCATCAATATATTCTAATTGACTCTGTCGAAGGCCTTCTGCCAGTCTATAAAACAAGCGCTAACTTCTTTGTTAACAGCCAAAACTCTCTCTGACAATATCCTCATCATGCCAATGGTGTCTCTGGTTCCTTTTCCTTTCCTGAAGCCAAATGTTCTTCTCCTATCACTTCTTCAATTTTGTTTTCCAACTGTCTATTTAGTATTCTTGCAATGATCTTTGCCACATGCGATATCAGACTAATTGTTCTATAATCACTACACTTCTTGGCTTGCTTTTTCTTCTCAAGAGTAACCACTGTGACATCCAAAAAGTCTTCAGACCGTTCTCCAGTTTCATAGATTTTAGATTTTGTTTATGAGTTGTGTCAGAACTTTCAAACTTTCATTTCCGATTTCTTTAAGCAAATCCACTGGTTTCCCGTCATCCCCTGTAGCTTTCCTACTCTTCATGTCCTTTATCGCCTTCTCTACTTCCCTTGTCAGTATACTGGGCCCTTTTTCATCTTCATCAACAGCTTCCTCTGGCTCTACGTCGATGTCATCTGGGTGATGTTCTGTATCATATAGTTTCCTTATATATTCTTCCCATGTTTTCAGCACTTCCACTTGTTCAGTCACTACTTGTCCTCTAGAATCTTCTATTCCGAACGTCCTCACACTTTTGTTCTCTCTTCCTCCCAGTTCCTTTGTTTTCTGGTACATGAGGTCGTACCTTCTTCTTCTTTGTTGTTCTTTTATTTCGTCACACATTTCTTCTAAGTACTTTTCCTTCGCCTTGTCTGTTTCCCCCTTGAGAGCCTTGTTAAGTGTTCTGTATTCTTCTTCATTAACATTTTTACACTTTCCTCCATCTTCTCCAGCATCTCATGGGTGATCCAGGGTTTTCTCACACTCTTTGTTTCCCTCCCAACTTCACTCTTCAGAGTATTTAACAAAACCATTTTAACATTTTGCAACTGATCTTCCGCATTTGCACTTGTATTTTTGTGTCTCACTTTGTTAAATTTTTTCTCTAGCGATTCTCTTACTGCCATGTTTTTCTCTCTTAGCTTTTCCAAGTCCCATCTCTGTTTTCCCCTCCCATGCTGTTGGATCTTCTTCAGCCTTGTGCTGATATCTGCAACCAAAAGGTTGTGATCCGAGTTGATGTTGGCAGCTGGCATAGTCTTGGGGTCCTTCACACTGCCCCTAAACCTCTGTTTGACGAGTATGTAGTCTATCTGATATCTGTTCATATCTCCTGGGCTCTTCCATGTGTACAGTTTACTTTTCCTTTTCTTGAACCAAGCGTTCATCACTACCAAATTATTTCGGTGACAGAATTCCACTAGCATTCCTCCTCTGTTGTTTCTTTTTGCTAATCCATACTGTCCAACAATGTTTGCTTCATTGCCTTGTCCAACCACACTATTCCAGTCACCCATGATTCTGGTATTTACTTTTCCTGTTCCTTCGGACTGAATGATGTCTTCTATTTCATCATACATTTTCTTCGCTTCTTCGTCATCGTGATCTGATGTTGGCATGTACACTTGGACTATTAGAATGTCTACTGGTTTTGTACTTATTTTCACAAGCATTAAATGGTCACTATGACATATGACTTTATTCACACTTTGCACTAATTCATTTCCCATCACTATTGCTACACCACGTTCAAAACTTTTACCACCAGAACAAAACATTGTGTAATTACCTGATACTATTTCACCACTATCTGTCCACCTCACTTCACTTAAACCCATTATGTTCACTTCACATTTGTCCATTTCTCTCTTCAGATTTTCCAGTTTTCCTGCTCTTTGAAGTGTCCTCACGTTCCATGTTCCAATCCTGAAATTAAAATGTTCATCTCTTTTGATGATACCACCTGAAATACTCCCCACCGGAGACCCGAATGGGGGATTAGATTATCCCCGGAATATTTTACTCCAGGAAATGCCATCATTATCCTCCGTCTTCCAACGTTCAGGAAATATAGTAATGTGGTAGTCTTTCCATTTCCTTTCCACGTTGCAGTATCATGGCCGAAGAACCAGACTATGGTTGGTTTCGCCCATGAGTCTTCGATCTTGATCCATCTGAAGCATCATTTGCTCTGTGCATCAATTCGATACTGGTGCCTGCTGCTGCCTGGTACCAGAGGAAGTATAGGATTGGGAAAAGAAAGACCCCTAGCCCTCGAAAACTAGTAGCATCAGGGTTGGAAAAAACAAGAGTTGGCTGAGGATGGCCAGACAGGAAAGATAAAAGTGAGGAGCCTGGCATAAGTAAGTGGAATCAATGCCAGGGCTCAGCTCGGAGTCACGTGGTTGCCAGCCACGTACTCACTAGGTGCGAGTCCCCTGGAGACATTTTATCGATACATATTGACAAGGACAGTAAAACTTGAAGAATAACCAGTACCCAAGCTGCAACAGCGTCCCCATGGCCTGCACTAACTGCTGCCACCAAGCATGCAGTGCTATTGAGCAGCTGCTTATTCTTCATGTTTTACTGTCCCCATTAATACATATCAATAAAACAAACATCAGACTAGATTAGTTTTCGAGTGCTCTGTCGAGTGAGCACATAAAATTCCGATTTAAAAATAATTTCGTTTGCAAGGGGAAACAAACCGACGCTTTGTGTTGACACCATGCATCACATGAAAGATGTAACAAGTAGTAAATGTTTGGGCTGACTCCAGCTACATAATGCAAAAACAAAATTGCAAATATTTGTCGAAACACCAGAGAAAATGCACATGACAACTCTAAGGAGGGACACCTGGCATAACTTGACCGCATGTGCAAGGGTCTTCATATACTCTTGTTGTGGCAAGCGATGGGCGTAGGTCTTTTACAGTGTTGAATATCCATGCAATTTTTTGTGTACTTACACAGTGCTCTTTTCTTCCTAGTTTTCTGCTGTCGTGATCTGCGCTCCTTTTATGAATTGAAGGAACACTTTCCCTTTAATTGGTTCTTTTTCACTAGAAGTTTGAAACCATTTAGGATGTAGTGCTCTGTTTATCTCTTTGTCAGAGTATCCATTTCTTCTGAAAGTAGTTCTTAAACTAACAATTTCTTTCTCCATGTACTGTCATTCACAAAATCTTTTAGCCTGATCCACTGATTTTTGGACCACTTCTCTTTTGTGAGTTGAATTTTTGTGAAGGTATTGTATCTATTTGTATGAGTGGACTTACTGCAAACTTTGTTCCCTAAAGTTCCACCAAGTTTTCTGAGTACAAGTACATCCGGAAGTGAAATATGACATTCTTTCTCATTTTCCATATTTTACTATGTATTAAGCTTTATATTAGAATTAACATCATTTAAAAATTAATGAATTCAGGGTTTTTCCCTTGATACACGGTAGAACTGTCACGAACAGCTTACTTGGTCATCTGAAGGACTAGTTCTTCAAATTTTTCGAATAGAAATTCACTATAACTGCATGAAGTGGGTTCCCCACAGCCACACTGTCATTTTCCTGAGGGAATTTGTTGTCCCATTGATAGTAAGTTGATGTGAGACAGTGTTTGAAGAGCTGTGTGCCATATCCTTATGCAAAAATACCTTCAAACTTTGGTGTCACCTCATTAAAAAAAAAAAAAAAAGCCAGTGGTACAACACCAAAACTGGGGGCAGCAACAGTTTTGTAGGCATTGTTGTTGCCTTCATCCACATTCCAGTGAATGTAAACAGTCAGTAGATGGCACTGCATTTGTACAACATTGTTCTGAGGTGACAACTTATATCAAACGACCATTACTTTTCGAATATGCCTCGTATTACACAGGAGAAATTAAAGATGCCCTGGAGTTTCAGATACATGTCACTCCTCTGAAGACACATTGATCAGTGTAAAGTAATTAAGATATTTTATAGTGTACAATTTAATTGACTGTTATTTCATGTAACACTGTGCTGCTGTGGTTTAATTTATTTTCCAAAGTCTGCTTTTAAAGGAAACACACAGTCTACTTATTTATTTATTTTTATTTTCTCACATAAACTTCCCTTGGTATTAAAACTGAAATGTGTGAGAAATGGAGTGCCCTTCAATGCAGTGTTGCTAATCAGTGAATAGAGATATCACAAGCGGTTGTGGGATTCAAGGGCTCTGCAGCACATTAAGCAGGTGGTAAGGGGTCGAGAAGAGTGAGAGTGCAAATGATGGTTAGCTTCCTCAGTTTGACATTTGAACAAGATAAATGTATTGCTTGCTTGCTTCACATAGGACAAAGTAAAAAAAATGGAAGAGGATGTAGATGAAGATGAAATGGGAGATACGATACTGCGTGAAGAGTTTGACAGAGCACTGAAAGACCTGAGTCGAAACAAGGCCCCGGGAGTAGACAACATTCCATTGGAACTACTGACGGTCTTGGGAGAGCCAGTCCTGACAAAACTCTTATCATCTGGTGAGCAAGATGTATGAGACAGGCGAAATACCCTCAGACTTCAAGAAGAATATAATAATTCCAATCCCAAAGAAAGCAGGTGTTGACAGATGTGAAAATTACCGAACTATCAGTTTAATAAGTCACAGCTGCAAAACACTAACGCGAATTCTTTACAGACGAATGGAAAAACTGGTAGAAGCCGACCTCGGCGAAGATCAGTTTGGATTCTGCACAAATGTTGGAACACGTGAGGCAATACTGACCCTACAACTTATCTTAGAAAATAGATTAAGGAAAGGCAAACCTACATTTCTAGCATTTGTGGACATAGAGAAAGCTTTTGACAATGTTGACTGGAATACTCTCTTTCAAATTCTGAAGGTGGCAGGGGTATAACACAGGGAGCGAAAGGCTATTTACAATTTGTAAAGAAACCAGATGGCAGTTATAAGAATCGAGGGGCATGAAAGGGAAGCAGCGGTTGGGAAGGGAGTGAGACAGGGTTGTAGCCTGTCCCTGATGCTATTCAATCCATATATTGAGCAAGCAGTAAAGGAAACAAAAGAAAAATTTGGAGTAGGTATTAAAGTCCATGGAGAAGAAATAAAAACTTTGAGGTTCGCTGATGACATTGTAATTCTGTCAGAGACAGCAAAGGACCTGGAAGAGCAGTTGAACGGAATGGACAGTGTCTTGAAAGGAGGATATAAGATGAACATCAACAAAAGCAAAACGAGGAAAATGGAATGTAGTCGAATTAAGTCGGGTGATGCTGAGGGAATTAGATTAGGAAATGAGACACTTAAAATAGTAAAGGAGTTTTGCTATTTGGGGAGCAAAATAACTGATGATGGTCGAAGTAGAGAGGATATAAAATGTAGACTGGCAATGGCAAGGAAAGCATTTCTGAAGACCATAAATTTGTTAACATCGAGTATAGATTTAAGTGTCAGGAAGTCGTTTCTGAAAGTATTTGTATGGAGTGTAGCCATGTATGGAAGTGAAACACGGCGATAAATAGTTTGGACAAGAAGAGAATAGAAGCTTTCGAAATGTGGTGCTACAGAAGAATGCTGAAGATTAGATGGGTAGATCACATAACTAATGAGGAGGTATTGAATAGAATTGGGGAGAAGAGGAGTTTGTGGCACAACTTGACCAGAAGAAGGGATCGGTTGGTAGGACATGTTCTGAGGCATCAAGGGATCACGAATTTAGCATTGGAGGGCAGCATGGAGGGTAAAAATCGTAGAGGGAGACCAAGAGATGAATACACTAAGCAGATTCAGAAGGATGTAGGTTGCAGTAAGTACTGAGAGATGAAGAAGCTTGCACAGGATAGAGTAGCATGGAGAGCTGCATCAAACCAGCCTCAGGACTGAAGACAACAACAAAAAGGCGCAAGTTCAGAAGTTAGTCTAACTGTTACATTGTTAAGAACCAAAGTATAAGCGATGCCTTTCTTGGACTGACATTATTGTTAGGTAGTGCCCTGATTCGCAGCTTTCCACACAGTTGCAGTGAGCAGGCGGCAAAGTTGTCTACCAACATACGTGTAGTCTTGGAACAAGGATAAGGAAGCTTGGAACTGTAAATCAAATGATACAAAATAATCCCATCTGAATATCATAATGTTGCATCACAACATACTGTAGTAATGTGCATGCAAGACGAGGACTGCATTATTGTGTTCTGCACAGAGAGGGATGGAAAATACTTTGTGGTGGCACCGATGTGCTTTCTGATTTTATCGCAGGTCTCATGCTTCAACTGATGACTTCTGTGGTGACTGGCAATGCTGGGATAAGCGTTACACCGAGCCACTGCTTCTGACTACACCTAAAGCAGTTTATATGCTTGGAAATATATCACTATAAAACTTCTTAATGTAATACGTGTTGTGTTCGCTTTGTGCCACTGATAATGAACCCTATAGTGACTAGTAACCTCACCATATTTAAACTAAGATAAAAATCAAAGTTACATGTTCTACATGCACTCCAAAGGCCATGCTGCAGGATGATGTGGCAAATGATACTGTGGGTTGTAGCATTATGTGGTACACTATTACTTGAGACTGTGCATTGCCTCACCACTTACCTTCTTACCTGCACGGCACTATAATGTGGTATCGAATGAAACCTATATGCTGGTGACATAAGCATAAGAAAAACAGCAATACATTGTTCGCATGCTTTGATGCTTATTCTGTCAGGTTCTCTTCCATTCCTTCCACTGCAATCATTTGCTCACTGACAGACGTTAGTAATAATGTATACTGGTGCATTGTTTTCTAAATGTTTGTCCACTTACATTTATTCCTGTTCGCACTGATGAAAATGGGGCTTCAAGCGCGCGCGCGCACACACACACACACACACACACACACACACACACACAAACACACAAAGAGGAGGACAGGCTTTCTTATCGTGCTCATTGCTTCGAACTTTTCCTGCAATTTGTGATCCAATTTGGGAATAATATTACTATATTTATTTGTTTGTCATCTGTACCTTTTCTTGTTTGTTGCTGCCTTTCCTTTTTTAATTTTTTTTTTGGAAATGCTTAATAGTTCTGAAGCATACAACTTATAAAATTGGCTATATATATATATATATATATATATATATATATATATATATATATATATAGAGGGAAACATTCCACGTGGGAAAAATTATATATATATAATATATATATGCTTATATACGTATGTTCCGTATCTCCTCCTAAACCACTGGACCAATTTCAGCCAAACTTAGTACACACATCATTTACTAAGTGAAAAGAATCACTGTCGGGCAAGAACCACCCACCTATCAAAAGAGGTGGGGGTGAAAAAGTGGTGTAGCCAATGGTACTGGAGAATGAGAGCACTTAGAGATGCAGAGAGTTGCAACAGACTTTACACGTTATTTGAAAATTACAACCTCCATAAGATGATGAAAAGAGAAAATTTTATTTCATACTTCATTTCGCTGTTCGTGCAGTAAAACTGCCAAATGGAGCATAACATTTTAACTTAATACTTCTTTACTACTAACTGTATATGTGACACATTTTGCAGACAGTATTCACATATACTACAGAATGTACCAGAAAAATTATTTAATTGTATGAAGCTTAGTTCTGGAGATATGTCATAAACACTAAATGTGTGAAAAAATACCACATCGTGCAAGACGATTAACTACTCCCTCTACATGCAAAGTTTTTGCAGGCAGTATACAACTTGCTGTTGAATGTACATACAAATATGTACCATTGTACGACACACAGTTCAGGAGATACGATGTGAAATACTGAGATGCGAGAAAAAACTGTCACATTGTGCTTGACGTTTTGATTTATTACTTTTTTGGTAGTAATTCTATTCTCAGTACATTTTCCTGACAATAGCTACATATACCGCTGGATGTGTTTGCAAAATTATATCATTGTACAGCCATAGACCACGAGGTATGACATCATAAACATTGCGCTGCATGAAAATGAAACTGTAGGGCAAAATTCGCTAGACATACAAGTGAAATATGTGTATAAGTACATATGAAGTACCTTAAATATGTGTAAAATACATTTGATGCTTGTGTGCAAGCAAAACCATGGGTACAAAGCTCATCTTAACCCTTGGAATGATTTAAATCATATTTGGTATACATATTAGTTACAATCTGGGATGAAATACTAGGTGTAAGAAGCATCAGCCTCATACTGAGGTGAGTGTGATAATGTGGAGAGAGAAGGGAGGAGGTGGATATGGACAGGCAGAGAGTGGGAAGGAGGAAATGGACAGAGGGGGGAATAGCAGGTGGGTAGTGGGGAAGGAACAGATTGACAGAGAGGGAAGGGACCAAGAGATGAGCAGTGAGAGGAGTAGGCAGAGATGTACAGAGAGTGGGGGCAGGAGGAGATGGACTAACAGAAGATTGGAATAAACACACAACCAGGCAACACCGGGTAATCAGCTTGTGTGTGTGTGTGTGTGTGTGTGTGTGTGTGTGTGTGTGTGGATAGGTATAGTTCTTGTGACAAGTAATAGATGCTACCCATTTATCTCAAATATGTAAATTTTTCTTGTAATAGCTAAGAAGTGTTTATTGTTATACTTAATTGTGAAATGTTGCACAAGTGATCACTTCCATCAAATATCAACCATAATTTATGTGATCACTTATATGTGGGTCTCATGTACCTTTTGTTTTTTTTAAAAAATCTGTTAAAATTTCACAGGAAGTGAGCAGTATTATCATTAAGTTTATTGAATATTTTTGCCTCAAATATGGTTGAATGTTTGGAAAATGACTCTCACAATGCCTGATATGTGAAAAATCCTTCAGTTAAATGTTCAGAATTGTTTAACAGTAGGTATGCCCTTTGAAGAGGTTGTAGCATTATTCTGTATGTGGCAGACATTGAATGCTCAAATGCTCTTCTACTGAGCATGAATGGAGCTGGAAGTTGTAGAAGTACATTTTCTAAGCATATAGAGAATGATGGCCATAGCTACTGGCAAGTCCAATGACCTCCACTGGGCAAACAAAGACCAAAAACTTAATCTGTTGGAAGCCGTAGAAATCAACAGACAGCCGGCCCACAGTCCTGATTTATTATTAAATGACCAAAAACGGCTCAGTACTTCCACCATTCTATACATCATTTGATCTTCAAAGTTTTCCAATACTCCCATACCATCTCTTCCATTTGTTCCTCAATTTTTTCCTGTAATTATTTATCTTGTTGTGATTGTCTATGTGCTATCCATATTCTGATGTTTCACAGTATGTACATCTTCTGTACATAAGACATATTGATCCATCTTCCACTTGTACTTATTCAAGATATTCTTCAGTACTCTTGTCTTGCACCAATTTTATTTATTATAGTTCTTAATTTGTCGTTGTTGTTGTTGTTGTTGTGGTCTTCAGTCCTGAGACTGGTTTGATGCAGCTCTCCATGCTACTCTATCCTGTGCAAGCTTCTTCATCTCCCAGTACCTACTGCAACCTACATCCTTCTGAATCTGCTTAGTGTATTCTTCTCTTGGTCTCCCTCTACAATTTTTACCCTCCACACTGCCCTCCAGTACTAAATTGGTAATCCATTGATGCCTCAGAACATGTCCTACCAACCGATCCCTTCTTCTGGTCAAGATGTGCCACAAACTCCTCTTCTCCCCAATTCTTAATTTAATTCAGTTTAATTTAAATTGGTATACAGGCACTGTTTGTGCAAGGTTTCATGTTAATGTTTTCCTCGTTCCCTTGATGTTTATTTACTGTTTAATGTGTTAATTGCAATACCACTATACTGTCAAATATTACATTTACTTTGTGTTCATATCTCACTCTTGATGATGTGTAAGATTTTTGCAATGTTGTTCATGAATATTGTACCTTTTTTGGATGACAGTAGTCGATTAAAATTGGATTATGGCCTCATAAACCAAAAATTGGTTAAAAAATAAATTAATACTGTAGAAGTCACATTGTATTGTATATTCCATTTTTACACTCCTGGAAATGGAAAAAGAACACATTACACCGGTGTGTCAGACCCACCATACTTGCTCCGGACACTGCGAGAGGGCTGTACAAGCAATGATCACACGCACGGCACAGCGGACACACCAGGAACCGCGGTGTTGGCCGTCGAATGGCGCTAGCTGCGCAGCATTTGTGCACCGCCGCCGTCAGTGTCAGCCAGTTTGCCGTGGCATACGGAGCTCCATCGCAGTCTTTAACACTGGTAGCATGCCGCGACAGCGTGGACGTGAACCGTATGTGCAGTTGACGGACTTTGAGCGAGGGCGTATAGTGGGCATGCGGGAGGCCGGGTGGACGTACCGCCGAATTGCTCAACACGTGGGGCGTGAGGTCTCCACAGTACATCGATGTTGTCGCCAGTGGTCGGCGGAAGGTGCATGTGCCCGTCGACCTGGGACCGGACCGCAGCGACGCACGGATGCACGCCAAGACCGTAGGATCCTACGCAGTGCCGTAGGGGACCGCACCGCCACTTCCCAGCAAATTAGGGACACTGTTGCTCCTGGGGTATCGGCGAGGACCATTCGCAACCGTCTCCATGAAGCTGGGCTACGGTCCCGCACACCGTTAGGCCGTCTTCCGCTCACGCCCCAACATCGTGCAGCCCGCCTCCAGTGGTGACGCGACAGGCGTGAATGGAGGGACGAATGGAGACGTGTCGTCTTCAGCGATGAGAGTCGCTTCTGCCTTGGTGCCAATGATGGTCGTATGCGTGTTTGGCGCCGTGCAGGTGAGCGCCACAATCAGGACTGCATACGACCGAGGCACACAGGGCCAACACCCGGCATCATGGTGTGGGGAGCGATCTCCTACACTGGCCGTACACCACTGGTGATCGTCGAGGGGACACTGAATAGTGCACGGTACATCCAAACCGTCATCGAACCCATCGTTCTACCATTCCTAGACCGGCAAGGGAACTTGCTGTTCCAACAGGACAATGCACGTCCGCATGTATCCCGTGCCACCCAACGTGCTCTAGAAGGTGTAAGTCAACTATCCTGGCCAGCAAGATCTCCGGATCAGTCCCCCATTGAGCATGTTTGGGACTGGATGAAGCGTCGTCTCACGCGGTCTGCACGTCCAGCACGAACGCTGGTCCAACTGAGGCGCCAGGTGGAAATGGCATGGCAAGCCGTTCCACAGGACTACATCCAGCATCTCTACGATCGTCTCCATGGGAGAATAGCAGCCTGCATTGCTGCGAAAGGTGGATATACACTGTACTAGTGCCGACATTGTGCATGCTTTGTTGCCTGTGTCTATGTGCCTGTGGTTCTGTCAGTGTGATCATGTGATGTATCTGACCCCAGGAATGTGTCAATAAAGTTTCCCCTTCCTGGGACAATGAATTCACGGTGTTCTTATTTCAATTTCCAGGAGTGTAATTACAGAATACTTGGTTTAAGATCTTCAACAGTGATTATAATTTTGGCCTTAAAGGTTTGGAACACCCCGTAGTCGAGCTTTGGGCCCTTGATTGTACTGTGGAGTAACAAAAGTAATGGCTGAAAGAGGAACATCAGATTATCTGTCCAACATTTTCTCATCTGCACAAGTGAGAAGCATTTTCCCCAGCACCTCATCATAGTAAATCAATGGATCATATATACTCCCTGGAAAAATGCAGGAATTTTTTCATCCGAAAAAAATCGGGGAAAATCGCAGGAATTTTTAAGAATTCTGGGTGTTACTGTAGCAAAGAACTTTACTTTAGTCTGCCACTGCAGAATAATACTGCAGCAGTAACTAAGAACTGATACTCTATCAAAGGATTTTGCTTTATCCCTCTTCTGCAGAATAGTACTGCAGCAATGAAAGATAAATGAGAGAATAACACTGAATAAAACTTAAGTTGCAAAGAAAATGCATCACTTACAACAACAGAACACATTGCACACACAACCATCTACTGACAGCAAAATGTGTCAATCAATTTAAAACAAAGACTATGTAATACTTTCTAACAACAAACTGCATTCAATGAGAGTGATGTCACAACTATTTACATTTCTAATAGATTGAGGAAAAGAATATAGGATCTTAAAGGGTAACATACACTAAAAAACGATTTCGTGTTTATACTTTCATTATACAAAAATACGCAGCTTAAATCTTGCCACACAGCAAAGATCTTTCCATAGCACATTTTTTGTTTCCTAAAGTGTTAAGAAGTTCTACATCGGCATATAAAATCTTTACAATTCTAAGGATTGAAAAGTTTCAACAGGTCTGAGGGATAGCACACTACTTGCCATTAAAATTGCTACACCAAGAAGAAATGCAGATGATTAATGGGTATTCATTGGACAAATATATTATATTAGAACTGACATGTGATTACATTTTCACGCAATTTGGGTGCATAGATCCTGAGAAATCAGTACCCAGAACAACCACTTCTGGCCATACTAACGGCCTTGATACGTCTGGGCACTGAGTCAAATAGAGCTTGGATGGCCTGTGCAGGTACAGCTGCCCATGCAGCTTCAACGTGATACTACAGTTCATCGAGAGTAGTGACTGGCGTATTGTGACGAACCAGTTGCGTGACCACCATTGATCAGACGTTTTCAATTGGTGAGAGATCTGGAGAATGTGGTGGCCAGGGCAGCAGTCAAACATTTTCTGTATCCAGAAAGGCCCGTACAGGACCTGCAACATGCGGTCGGTCATTATCCTGCTGAAATGTAGGGTTTTGCAGGGATCGAATGAAGGGTAGAGCCACGGGTCATAACACGTCTGAAATGTAACGTCCACTGTTCAAAGTGCCGTCAATGCGAACAAGAGGTGACCGAGATGTGTAACCAATGGCACCCCATACCATCATACCGGGTGATACGACAGTTTGGCGATGACGAATACACGCTTCCAATGTGCGTTTACCGTGATGTCGCCAAACACGGATGCGACCATCATGATGCTCTAAACAGAACCTGGATTCATCCAAAAAAATGACGTTTTAGCATTCGTGCACCCAGGTTCATCGTCGAGTACACCATCGCGGGCGCTACTGTCTGTGATGCAGCGTCAAGGGTAACCACAGACGTGGTCTCTGAGCTGATAGTCCGTGCTGCTGCAAACGTCGTCGAACTGTTCGTGCAGATGGTTGTTGTCTTGCAAACGTCCCCATCTGTTGACTGTGGGATCGAGACTTGGCTGCATGATGCGTTACAGCCATGTGGATAAGATGCCTGTCATCTCGGCTGCTAGTGATACGAGGCCGTTGGGATCCAGCACGGGGTTCCGTATTACCCCCCTGAACCCACCAATTCCATATTCTGCTAACTGTCTTTGGATCTCGACCAATGCGAGCAGCAATGTCATGATACGATAAACCGCAATTGCGATAGGTTGCAATCCGACCTTTACCAAAGTCGGAAACATGATGGTACGTATTTCTCCTCCTTACATGAGGCATCACAACAACATTTCACTAAGCAATGCCAATCAACTGCTATTTGTGTTTGAGAAATCGGTTGGAAACTTTCCTCATGTAAGCCGTTGTAGGTGTCACCACTGGCGCCAACCTTGTGTGAATGCTTTGAAAAGCTAATCATTTGCATATCACAGCATCTTCTTCTTGTCGGTTAAATTTCGCGTCTGTAGCATGTCATCTTGTTGGTGTAGCAATTTTAATAGCCAGTATTGTATATTGTCATTTAACATGGAAAAAAATGTTTTTAACCCACAAAAGAGTGTATTTTTAAATGGGAAACTCGGGAATTTTTTTTTCTTGTCTGCGTGTCCACCCCACTATACTTCTGACTGATGTGTTGTGGGACAACACAGCATGCTTTATGAGACAACATTGTGCTTGTATGTTCAACTGCAACCTCTGTGGGCCGCTCATATTCACTGGTGAGGTAGTATTGAGTCTCAAAGAAAGGCAGGTGGGTGCTGAGGCATAAACACTACTTTGCTGATGGCCTAAGAATCCTGTCAACTGAGTACAAGGAAAAGATGTGACAGTAGGTGATTATAGTTGGTGGGGATGCCAAATTTTGTGAAGCAGATACTTTACTTTCCTCTCTAGTATCCGCTTCAGCTATTACCAAATGTAGTACAGTACTAACATTGCAGTTTTTGAACAGGCCTATAAAGTCATTGGGAGGACTTTTACGTATGTATGGTAAGAACAGGAATGGACCCAGGAATGAACCCTGTTCCTAGCTTTCAGAACCAGTAGTTTCCTTGTTGGGAGGAGGAGAGGGGGAGAGATTGGGAAAGGTTAAACAGGAAGGACAGATCATTTGGACCCCTGGATGACAGGAATCCTTTTATTTTGAAACAAAGGGAGACAAAAATAGATATAATAATGACAAACAGTAACACATTAAAAGGAGGATCCCCTTGAGGTCTCCCATCATTCTCGAAATACACTGTCTTATCAAAAGTATCTGGACACCTATTAGAGGACATTAATAAATAGTGTATCTGTTCTTCATTTTACAATGGCTTGTACTCTGCTGGGAAATCTTTCAGTGAAATGAGTGAATATATGTGGCTGGGAAATCTTACAGTGGGATGAGTGAATATATGTGGAGGAAAGGCAGTCCATCCTTCGTCAAGGGTCAAAACAGAAATGGTAGGGATGTTGCACACAAGTCTGGAGCAAAGTCGATATTTTAACTTGTATCAAAAGTGTTCCATTGGCTTAGGTCGATACTCTGGGCAGGCTAGTTCATTTCAGGAATCTTATTGTCCACAAACCATTGCTTCAGAGGTGCTCCTTTATGATAGGGTTCATTGTCATGCTTGTACAAACAGACATTATCCCTAACTATTTGTCAACTGTGAGCAGTACACAGTGCTGTGAAACCTGTTCATTTAATATTTCCTTAAGCGCAATAAGGGTACAACACCCTAATATCGTAACACCAGCTTGTCCGTGCTTCACTGTTAGCACTACGCATGATGGCAGGTAACATTCTCTATCTATGATCTATCAACCCAAATCACACTTTTCCAGTCCTCCACTATCAAGTGGTGTCACGCTTTACATCAGTGTAAGTGTCACTTAGCACTGACTACAGAAGTACGTGGTTTATGGGGAGCTACTCGACTATTATATCCCATTCTTGTTAGCTCCCCACAGACAGGAGTGATCCCTTCCACAGTGCTTGACGGTCCCCACCCCTCAGTGCATGAGGTCTACCTGGTCTCAGTTTAGGTGTAGTTGTTCCGTAATGTTTCCACTTCACTGTCACATTACCGACAGTTGACTTGGGCAGCTTTAGAAGTGTTTAAATGTATCTAATGAATTTGTTTCTCAGATGAGATCCAATGACTAGTCCATGTTTAAAGTCCCTGAGTTCTCCTGATGGAACCATTTGACTATTACTGCTTGTCTACTGACAACACAATAGTCCCAGCCTCCATTTATAGAAGCATCTAGTTGTCAGTTCCGCATTACATAGGTGTGTCCAGGTACTGACCAGATGGTGTATGCCTCTCTATGCAGCATCATTTCTCTGTTCTCATTTTCATGATCTATGTGTGATTTATGATGGTGGTAACAGAATTAGTGCGCAGTTTCCCTCAATTACATTGTGCCAGATGAAAAAATAAATAAATAAATCATTGGCACTCTGGTGGATTCTTAGATTTAAATCTGAAGGAGGCCGAGCGGATACTTCAAAACATTGAAAATAATTGATCACGTAATTACAATTTGAACAAGATGAAATACTTTGAAACAATCCATGTCCACCGGACTGTCTAGGTATATGGCACTGAACACTAATTTATCACTTGATACAGTACAGAATAAGAGTCTGTTGTCTCATTGTACAACAGACTATGAGCTTGATACATAGTTCTGTACAATACAACTCTTGCACTGCTGGCTCTGTAGTGAGAAGCTAGCAACTGAACACGGGCTCGTTTACTAGCTATTTTTTCCAGTAATACTTCTCTGCTGATGGGCTTGCTACATGTCCCAGTTGCTGTCTTAATTTTGACTCCTGTAACTGGTAATTCTATTAATCCTAAACCTTCAATTTGCTGCCAGAAAGATTCAGAAATTGCAGATAAACTTGAGCCAGAGTCTAATAATGCAATATCTGTAATTCTTCCCACATTTATATCAGTTATTGGCTGTATCACCTCTGTTTCTACTCTGTTCAGCCCTGATTCTTGTAATAAATCTCTTTCTACTTCACACCTGCTTTCCTCTTGCATAATGCAAATATCTTTAGATCTTTCTCCAAAACATACATCAGTATCCCCTTCAAACAGATCCTTAATAGCAAACTCAACATTCTCTTCTTCACTTAATTCTTCCAATTTTCTGGCAATTTTAAATTTTATTTTACCCCATTCTTCAGGCATCAAAGCATTGTGTAATTTTGCATAGGACACCCAATCACTCAAATTACAATCAGCCTCCTCCTTTCCTAACCATTCACAATTAACATCTTTCAGGCTTGCATCCTCATCAGTTAAGAAACATAGGTTTCAATTTTATCTTCTGGGCAACCTACAGCAACATTCTCCATATCATTACACATTTCCATATCCACATTGAAGTCATTATCACTACCACAGTTAACACCTGCACCCACAAGCACCGTAACAGTATCAGTAGGTAATTGACCAGCATTTCCCACATTGTCAAATACACCGCTCATATTAGCCTTTACATCACACTGAATAACCCTCTCCTCACCTTTTCCACAATTCTCCATACTATTTCCGATAGACATCAAATTTTTCACTCACTGTCTTTATTGTATCACTTAGCCTCTATTCCATATCCCCTATTTTCGAATCCATTTCTCCAAATATTGCAGTTTTTATATTCCCTATTTTTGAGTCTATTTCTCCTAATTTACTAGTAAGTTTTACAAAAAATGTACTCAGGTCACTTCCTGGCATCAAGCCTATTTCTTTTGGCATGCTAGGGCTACTACAGTTACTCCTAACATCCACTGATTCGCCTTCACTTTGAGATTCACACATCTCCTCGGCCATGGCTAATGAAAGGGCACAATTTTGCAATGTAGCTGCTGGCTGTATTTATCTTTTATATCCTCGTGTTACGCAATGTCTGCAGTGAGCTCCGCAGTACAGCTATGCAATGAATCGTAGTCGGCGGCGTGGACATGCAGCAAACTCGATCAGGATCGAGAACACGTTGCGTGGGCCGCTGGCAGCATTGTTTGTCGGTGGCACGGACGACGGCATTGATCATAGCAGCACATGGATACAACAGCTTCGACTGCTTTACCCGTAGCAACACACGGGCACGGCACAGACGACGGTTTTTTCCCGCGGCGACACGTGGACACGGCACGGACGACTGTTTTACCCGCGGGAACACGTAGACACAGCACGAACGGCGGTTTTACCCGTGGCAACACGTGGTCAACTCATCAGACTGTGTAAATGACTGCCTCACAATCATGGCGGCCTTATATCGGCGTATCCAAGGGGCAACGCGTATCTCGTCCAGCACAAACACTCCGCTACTGCTAATGCACTGATTTAGCTCAGAGCCCCCACACTGACTGTTCAAATTCTAACCATCGGACGGACACCCGATTTCGAAATACTATAGAATAGAGAAGAAAGTCCTAACGCGGACGAGCCTCCAATTGCAACTGAACTCGGGCTCGTTTACTACCTATTTTTCACGTGGCTCATCTGCAAAGGGGGTTGGTAGTGAACGGTTGCATTTGTGCCCCTATTATTGAGTCTGATATTGGCTAGCTTTTTAACAGCAGTGAATTGAATTATACACATTCAGAGTGAAACTTATTTATTCAAAAGAAACACTTTAACTTTGTGGCCATGCATTTTTAAGTTCACAAATAATAATCGGTGCAATTCATACACTGTTTGTCTCACACCCACACACTTTCACTTTGTTCCTTTGCATACACTGGCGTCCATGCTTGCACTCGCGGCACTTTTCCGCTCCCAACATGCCACCACAACGGACAACGAACAAAGACCCTATTTTCCCGCTCATATCCACAGTCCTGAGTCGGGTCACATGACACCACATTAGTCAAAATATTCCCTAAACATGGCCACAATTCATTTACAATATTTTATAATATTTAAATACTTAAATCCAAATACATTATATAATTTTACACATTTATCACCACACTTGTATAATTCATTGCAATTAAAAGAAAACCAAAACACTATGCAACGGAACTACAATGCCCATCAAAACACAAAACAAGTACTTTCCGGTCTGCTTTGCCCAGCATACTATCTCTGCTGCTGTGCTTTAAATTCAAATTATGAACTACTTGAAAGAGCTCCATGTTATCCCCTGTTACCTTACAAGCTGCCGTTGTCTTTGGTGATGACTGCAGAGTGGGCCTGAGCAGCACTCCGCTGTGACGTAAGTCAGTCTCAAGCAACTGTAATGTAAAGAAATTCTTGAGGTCGTGTCTATCCGACGTCTCTCATATTTTTTACTTTGTCATGGTACCTCGATCTTCAGGCAATGCCACGGGTTACTACCTCTCTGAATTTATCTTACAGGATGTAGAGAGAACACCTACCTTTCTCCCAGTTAATTTTGCTGCACATTTTTGTTATGCTTTCTCATTTCCTATATTGCCCTGTTATGACTAGCAATGTGTCTCTGTGTTCGTTCAACGTTTGTTGTCGTCCTTATTTGATAAGGACTCTAGACAGTGGAATCATGTTGTAGAATAAACTGCATTAGCACCTCGTATGCAATTACATTTTTGTAAAACCTACCTGGATAGCCTTGCACGTTAACACCTTGCTCCAGGGTTTGGGGATGTGCGTCAGCTCCGGATCGAATTCGCCTGGTGGATTAACATCTACATCTGCATACATACTCCTTAAGCCACCATACAGTGCATGGTGTAGGTTACTCTGTACCACTACTAGTCATTCCCTTTCCTCTTCCTCTTGCAAAGAGAACCAGAGAAAAACAATTGTCTGAAGGCCAGAGCCCTAAGTTCTCTTATCTTATCTTCATGGTCCTTATACAAAATGTATGTTGGTGGCAGTAGAATCGTTCTGCAGTCAGCTCCAAATGCCGTTTCTTTAAATTTTTCAATAGTGTTCTGTGAAAAGAATGTTGCCTTCCCTCCATTTGAGTTCACTGTAACACTTACGTGTTGTTCGAACCTACCAGTAACAAATGTAGCAGCCCACTTCTGAGATGCTTTGATGTCTTCCTTCAGTCCAGCTTGGGACGGACCCCAAACACTCGAACAGTTTACAGGTGAACCACTCTTTCCTAAAATTCTTGTAATAAAGAACCACTCATTGCATTTCATGTCGCTTTGCAATGTTACGGCCAGAAACAACTTGACTGTGTCCAGCAGGACACTAATAATTCTGTATCTGAACATTACAGGTTTGTTCTTTCTACTTGTTGGCATTGTCTTACATTTTTCCACATTCAGAGCTAGCTGCCATTCATCACACCAGCTAGAAATTTTGTCGTGAGCTGTATTGCCTCCTTCTACAGTCACTTAACAATAAACCTTCCCTTTCACCTCTGTGCCATTAACAAACAGCTGCAGATTACTGCCCACCCTGTCCACCATATCATTTATGTATATTGAATGTAATAGTGGTCCGATTTCACTGGGCAGTCATGATAATACCGTGTCTCTGATGAACACTCACTGTCGAGGACAACGCACTGTGTTATATTACTTAAGAAGTCTCCAGGCCATTCATGTATCTCGGAACCAGATAACTGACTGATTACTGACTATAGACTTTCTTTGAATGACCCTAAAACTGTCACAATGGAATTGGGTAGCTGGGGGGGAGGGGGGGGGGGGGACTTGATTTCACCTAGACCTGTTATGTATAACCTGATAACTTCATTGTCACATTCAAATTTGACCTCAGTATAGACAATATTTTTGCTAACTGGAATGAGCACTCACTGCACTGAACCAACGAGGGCCAGTATGCTGGCCGTCCTAGATGTGGTTTTTAGGCCGTTTCTCTGATTAGGTGAATGCCAGGCTGCTATGTCCCATTTCTGTTACATGACTCACAAACATTCTGAAAACATTAAGACACAGGCAGTTGGGGGTACAAAATTTCTGTGCAGGAAGGGGAAGGGCAGGGGGTGATGACAGGAACGGCATCTGCTATCTTATATGATTAAAGTTGCCAATTCCAGAATAACAAGCTGACTCCATGAAGAAAAAGAAGAGGATTACATATCCCCAAAAACATCAGATGGATCTTGCAAATTATCATGGGAACTTAATACACAAGAGCAGACTATGAAGTAAATATATGAGAGGCCTAAATTTTTCCTAGAGCCTGTTTGAATATTTTTAAAGTAGGCTTTAATGTTTGGGGTTTTGCTCTTCTGCTGATAATATCAGTGTCTGCTGCAGATTGTCTTTTCTGCTGATCATATTAATGCCTGCTGTAACATTATCTCTTGATGTTTCAAGGTGATATATAACTTGCATTTTACTGCCACAGCCGACCTGCAGCTGACGCCAGAGATGTACAACCAGTTACGTGGATTGCAGAAGAAAGCAAAGGACCTCCGCCAGGAGGTGCGCAACCTGAGACGCATGTCCCAAGCACAGGCCCATTCAGTGCGTGAGACGATCCGGGACACTTTCATCAAGATAAGGTGTGGATTGAACAGCTTTTATTGGTGAAATCAGTCTGTATTGATTCTTCCTCTCTCTTCTCCTATTTATGGACAGCTAAGAAGAATGAGCCATTTTCCGTACATTCTCTTAGGAGGAATGGAAAACAGGAACAGACTGGCCAAAAAGCACTTCATTGGAATTAGACAACACACACACACAAGCAGTGATATATCCTTGTTCATTCTATTGAAATAAATTACCAGCTTATTAAATTTTCTGCTTTCCTCATTGGTGTGGTCATCATTACTCTATTTTTATTTTGACTGGTACAGGAGTCACAAAATAAATCAATTTAATATGTACCAATTTCTGGCTGAGACGCCTCAAGTTTTTTGAGAGAATCTGGTAGAGGAGAGGCCACTTGGTTACTATTTGGGGAAAATCCAAATCCAGATTGAAGTATATTTTTTGTATTTTGAAAAATTGAGCAATTATTGAAAAAATGTTCTTCAGTTCCTTTATGCAAATGAATGCCTAGCACTGATTTATAAATTAGACCAGTCTGTTTCCGGTTAAGTGTCCACAGAGTGACAGCTTGGCACCCACGGGCACAGATGGGCAGAACATGCAACTGAAACATGGGCAGTAGGTATGTGAGATGTCATGTTGTGATAACCATGAGGTTATAGGTACTTAATCTCTCATGTGAGATACTGGGGTACACGTGCACTGAGGGAGCTAGTAAAATACAGGTAGTGTATTGCTATATTAACTGGTCTGGCTGTATGAAGTACTGAAATGATTAGACTATAGCCTGATTATAATTACTTGTTAGTTGATTTCTATCACTTGCCAGTACAGTGTTGCTACGTCAGCTACATCTACTGCTCGGTTATAAGTGACACTTATATGTGGTGGATCACTTCATAATTGCTATTGCTTAAAATGTGTAATGCGGATCAGTGCTAGAAGCGAGGTATGATGAGATAGTGAGATGCTCTGTCAGCAGCTGAACTTCAGTGACCAGTGACTGAACTGTGGCGGGTGACACATTTTGAAGCCCTGAATTGAAATTCACACTAGCCTAACCAAAACCTAGTGATGTGCAATGTATCAGAGAAAACGATGGTCAGCAATCTGCAGCATGACTGTTAATAATGCTCACTGTTAAAGCTAACCTCCACAAGCAAACACAAGACAAAAATTTCAGATCCAGCGATAAAAGGTTCTCACTTTCATTAATTACCTGAAACTCTCCTCACATGGGCTACATGTGCTGCCACTTTAATAACCAATGAACAGCCCTGTTCGGCACTTGGCTACAGGTTATAGATGACACAGAAGGATTCCAAGTGAAAAAGAATTACAGGAAGAAAAAATAAGGACAAATAAAAAAGTCCGTATGATGATAAAAATGACTCGGCAAAGTATTAGAAATAAAAAAATACATTTAAGCCAATTCACTGAATAAAAATAGTAATCAATCATTTTGATAAGACAAAAAATAAAAAATTTGAAAGTGTCTGATGAGATTCGAAACCACAATCACCAGCACGAGAGGCAAATATCTTGACCACTACACCAGGCCACTATATTCGTCACTATCCAGAACTAATCGCAATAATGATTTGCTACCTTCAAAAAGTTCAACCTCATGCAATGTCTTACGATCTTACGAAGCTTATCTAATATAGCTTACTTAACATAGGATTATCTCTATAATGATGATGATAACAATTGCATATGTGATGTCGAATTGCGTTTTGTGCTGTGTGTGAAATATGCATATTCCATTACCGTTGTTATGTGTGTGTTCTTTTTGGTGTGGTTATCATGACCAATGAAATGTGAAATAACAGGGGATGACTCATGATTCAGGATTCCAATAAATGAAGGAAAAAAGTCGGAGAAGGAATTGAAGTTGATCTGACCAATTGCTGTGGCAGTCTGATGACAACAAACAGTTTGAGAATGACATTGAGCTCTTGCTCCAGTAATTTTAATCAGATGATAATGTTGCAGTGTAATTCACACAAACATTTGTTGTTACTTTTAACTGTTTAGAGTTTACACTATGTGTACTGTGTTGGTTTACATCACAACCATGGAAGAATGAGTGAGTGCACAACTTCATTTTTCACATCCTGCGGAAAAATGTTCCCAAACTTCTGAAGGGAATGTAGGGAAGGGAAGGGAATTCTTCCTGCACGTGGTGAAGGTGTTACCTGCCCAGTGAATACACTCAAGTTCTTCACTATTTTCCAATGTGCTGTTGTGATACCGTTGACAAGAATGGGAGGCAGTTTTTTTGCGCAATCGGGTAATTTATTTTAGATGGGATACTAAAATTACTTGTGATTTCCTATTGTGAACAAAGGCAGTATTGATATCTTCTGGTCAGGTACTTGAGTGAAGCTGGAGGTCACTGACCTGCCTAAAGATGATTTAATAGAACTGACAAGATATATTGGCATGCAAGAAAACATTGGACCAAGAGCTGATTCACATTGCACTCCTAAAATTAATTGCTTCCAGGACAACTTTTGATTGCCACAGAGAACATTCATTATTGTGGACTGTGGTTAGACTGATTGGTTTAGTATTAATAAGCAAAATTAAAGTGTTTATAGTATTAAAAAGCAAAATTAAAGTGCGACTGAATCCTTCTGTTGTTTGTATTTTTATGAAAATGTGGCTCAGCTGAAGCTACTGATACTGAATGGAGGCTTTGCCATGTCAGAATGTGATGTGTGTGAAAATAAAAGTGACTATATCTTTTTGTGTCTATATTGTTTTGGGATCTAAGTTGTGGCGGCAGACTGATCTGCAGCATAAGTCAATATGTAGTTAAGTTGAAAATTGACAATTTGATTGTAAGTTGGCAAAACCAACAAATGTGAATACAAAATCTTAAGATACGAGACAATGATTTGTAACATAGTCGGAGGGCTAGGTTACATTGAAAAGTGACAGTTTGGGTTTGTGTTTATGAAGTGCTATTGAAAGCTTCAGTTAATTGAAAAGTGTGATTTATATTGAAATTGCTCTCCTCTTTCTTTGTTACAGTGGTTTCTGTGGCAAGTGGTGTTGTTGTATGCATAACATATCCTCTTGTTTCTTGTGCCAGAGCAATAAAATTATCTCCTTTTTTTGGCAGAGCAATGCTGTTGTCAGGTGGGGAAGAAGTTTGGGCAGCAGGTGGTGATGCTGAGAAGCTGCGTCTTAGTAGGGAAGAGGACCTCTACAAGCAGGAGATGCTGCGTCTTGAGAAAGACCTTACGTGAGTTGCCATTCCTTGTGGATACCTGAGCATAGTTGAAACTGGCGGTCTGATGGTTGGAATTAGATATAAGATCAAAATGCTTTTGGTCTACCTCATGCAATAACACTGTATCTGAAGATTACTTTGATTAACTATTCACCACACATCCTTTTCAGCAGATTCCACGCAACATCTTTTAGCATTTAATACACTCCTGGAAATTGAAATAAGAACACCGTGAATTCATTGTCCCAGGAAGGGGAAACTTTATTGACACATTCCTGGGGTCAGATACATCACATGATCACACTGACAGAACCACAGGCACATAGACACAGGCAACAGAGCATGCACAATGTCGGCACTAGTACAGTGTATATCCACCTTTCGCAGCAATGCAGGCTGCTATTCTCCCATGGAGACGATCGTAGAGATCCTGGATGTAGTCCTGTGGAACGGCTTGCCATGCCATTTCCACCTGGCGCCTCAGTTGGACCAGCGTTCGTGCTGGACGTGCAGACCGCGTGAGACGACGCTTCTTCCAGTCCCAAACATGCTCAATGGGGGACAGATCCGGAGATCTTGCTGGCCAGGGTAGTTGACTTACACCTTCTAGAGCACGTTGGGTGGCACGGGATACATGCGGACGTGCATTGTCCTGTTGGAACAGCAAGTTCCCTTGCCGGTCTAGGAATGGTACAACGATGGGTTCGATGACGGTTTGGATGTACCGTGCACTATTCAGTGTCCCCTCGACGATCACCAGTGGTGTACGGCCAGTGTAGGAGATCGCTCCCCACACCATGATGCCGAGTGTTGGCCCTGTGTGCCTCGGTCGTATGCAGTCCCGATTGTGGCGCTCACCTGCACGGCGCCAAACACGCATACGACCATCATTGGCACCAAGGCAGAAGCGACTCTCATCGCTGAAGACGACACGTCTCCATTCGTCCCTCCATTCACGCCTGTCGCGACACCACTGGAGGCGGGCTGCACGATGTTGGGGCGTGAGCGGAAGACGGCCTAACGGTGTGCGGGACCGTAGCCCAGCTTCATGGAGACGGTTGCGAATGGTCCTCGCCGATACCCCAGGAGCAACAGTGTCCCTAATTTGCTGGGAAGTGGCGGTGCGGTCCCCTACGGCACTGCGTAGGATCCTACGGTCTTGGCGTGCATCCGTGCGCCGCTGCGGTCCGGTCCCAGGTCGCCGGGCACGTGCAACTTCCGCCGACCACTGGCGACAACATCGATGTACTGTGGAGACCTCACGCCCCACGTGTTGAGCAATTCGGCGTTACGTCCATCCGGCCTCCCGCATGCCCACTATACGCCCTCGGTCAAAGTCCGTCAACTGCACATACGATTCACGTCCACGCTGTCGCGGCATGCTACCAGTGTTAAAGACTGCGATGGAGCTCCGTATGCCACGGCAAACTGGCTGACACTGACGGCGGCGGTGCACAAATGCTGCGCAGCTAGCGCCATTCGACGGCCAACACCGCGGTTCCTGGTGTGTCCGCTGTGCCGTGCGTGTGATCATTGCTTGTACAGCCCTCTCGCAGTGTCCGGAGCAAGTATGGTGGGTCTGACACACCGGTGTCAATGTGTTCTTTTTTCCATTTCCAGGAGTGTATGTTTCCAAATCATGGGTATCACGTAATCTCTCCAGTTCAGTGGACTCCTGCTTCTTTTCTTGGACTGAACAAGTTCGTGATCATCTCTGACTCATTAAGTGCTCCGTTGCCTCCCAGCACCTTAGCAATTCATTGGGACAAAATGTTTATCTGAAGCTACCTACACACTGAGTTGTGGCATGTTTCTTACAGCAGGGTGTATACGCCCCAGGACAACTGGGAAATCTGGGATAAATCTTGGAATTTTCATTGTTTTAGTTTTCAGTTAAATTTTTGTGGTTTTGACTGGTAAGAACTGATACTATAACAATGAATTTTACTTTAGCCCACTACTGCAAAATATTACTGCAGCAATGAAACATAAACGAGGGAAAAAACAAAATAAAACCTAAGTTACAGAGTAAATGCACCATTTAGGACAACAAAACACAGTGCACACACAAGCGGCTGCCAACAGCAAAATGTATCAAAGGCTTTAGGACGAAGACTATGCAATACTTTGTAACAACAAACTGCTTTCAGCAAGCGTGACGTCACAAACGGTTTACATTAGGTTAGTTTGAGTAGGTACCAGTGGGCGTATGCACATGTGAGCAGTAGTGTCGTGTATGAGCAGTACCTTCTTCCACTTGTGGCTGCTGGAAGTGCGGTTCTTAGCTGTATCAGCAGTAGCAGCAGACAGCCAGATGCTAACCGGAAAACATTTTCTGGCGCACCCAAGTTGCCAGACTCGCACATGCACAGAGCAGTCTTGAGTTGTAGTGGGGTGAGTAGTAGTCTCCACATGAACCGTGTTTACATTTGGTGATTTTGTTGTTTCCTCTTCATTTACAGCTCTCAAGCCAAATGAAAGCAAAACGTATTTCTGTGGCCAGGAGCTATAAAGTGGATTAAAATACATTCACATAAATATGGAAAGCTAAAATATGTTATTAGTTTCAGTTTTCTGATTTCATTTTTTTCCAGGATTTTGGAAGTCGGGCATTACTTGCCTTGCAGAACAATGTAGTTATTTTGTTGATTTGATAAAAAAATGATTTTAATTAAAATCTTTTCCACAGAGGCAGTCAATTTATTTGAAACAGTATTTGCTATTGTCAACTGTTTGCAGAATTTCAAGTGCATGTTTTTATCTTCTGGGATGTATGGCATTATGCCATAATAAAGAACTAAACATTAGATAATAACAATACTAATACTCAAAAAAAAAAAAAAAAATTGCATCCCAAAAACAACACCCAAAAAGCTTAATATCAGGTTGGGGCCTACTTCTTTGTTAATCTGGACATACGAATGTACCCTTTAAGCCGAATCATGCATTTTAGTATAGTTTACGAAATTCCGATGCTGTTGGAGTATCCTCTGATGTCCTGTTTCGTTTATGATGTAATGTAAGATCTCATAAAGCTTTATATGTATGAACATATGGGCTACCTTCATCATCGTAGCTGCGCGTGTACAGTAACACCGTTTTTTAGGGCTCTCTGACAACTGCTGAAATGATGTATTCTGACAATCGTGGGAAAATATTGTAATTGGTGGTTTGAAAAGCATTACTTTCAAAGTACATTTTATTTTACACAATGTGAATTATGTTATGTGTGTGAACGTACTTTGAATTTCTTAAATGACAGAGTGTTTGAATCTCATTTAAAGCTTAACACTGTGAGGGCTAGTCACTTAGAAGAATTTCAAACCCGGAAGACCAGACATTTATGTCGGTGCTTAAAATTTTACTGGCTCATTTGTGTGATTTATCGAAGTGTAACACACACATAAAACACAAATATTATATGTGAAAGCTTAGCTTTTCTTGTAGCAACACTGTTTACATAATTAAAACCATTGACTTTTCCTATTTTTGTGTGTGTGTGTGTGTGTGTGTGTGTGTGTGTGTGTGTGTGTGTGTGCGTGCTACTTAGCAGTGATATTGCTATAGGCTGATTACATTGTGTGTCCTGTGCTCTGAATCACTACGTTTACTTGTGACACATTTTCTGAAAGACGAAAACCAAATTTTGGAAACCACTTTAAAAAAGCCACTCCACCAGTATTAGCCGAAAATTTTTAAAAAGAAGACGAAACCTGACAGCCCGAGCATGTTTAAATACTGGCTGTGTTTACAAGAGAGTGAAAATTGATTGCAGAATTGGAAAACCAACAACCAGAAGCAGATTTCTGGAATTGATTTTCAAGTTTTTACATGATCGCCCAAAGTGGTATTGGGAAATCAGTTTATGAAATCTGGTTTTGGGAGCTGGAGCCCCATGTAAATGCGGCAAATATCTGCTATCATTGGCTGGCGAGATCACGTGACACGAGCTATGATTGGCTTTCAAAAGCCCATCTCAATCTTGATTTCAATACTTAAGAAACTAATGTTCTGTGTTTGGCGGAATTCGACTATGTACTTAAGTAATATGAAAATACGCAGCATACATGTTGCTGCATATCAAAGATCTTTCCAAAACACATTTTTTTTTCCTGAGGTTTGTTTCCTAATGTCCCGGGAAGTTCTACGCCAGTGTATAAAACCTTAACCATTCAAAGGATTGATAAGTTTTACAGTTCCTAGGGAAAGTATACTGTCACTTAACACAGAAGAAGTGTATTTTTAACCAGGAGATCCGGGAATTTTGTTTCCTTCTCCGCGTATACACCCTGTACAATGTTTCTAGAAACAGTTGTCTGTGGCAGTCTCAGCACAGATCAAGAGAAAGAATGTTTCTGGCCAGCTACTGCATTTTGCTGCACTCATCATACTTTGAGTAATAATTTCATTGAGATTCTTTAGCATCCAATACAAAAATGAAATAGCAAGGAATTATCAAAATGGCATCTTTGTTTGAATCAGAGGATTGTCTATGGCACTTTAAGATGAACAGAAATAGTAAAAAAAAAAAAAAAGAAAACAGTAGTTGGTGCAGAAAATTGTTGCTGTGTTCAACAGAAGCAACAAACTGTGTTGAGAAGAAAATCTGTTTGCTAGTAGCACTGTACCAACACTAGGCGAAGGAAGTGGAGGAGTGGCGTGGACACCATTTACGAAACATCATGACAACATGGTAGTGTAATTTCAACTAAAAATTCCATGAATTCTGCGTTCTTCTTCTTCTTCTTTTTTTTCAGTTGCCTATACCTTTTCCTAATCCTTCAGGCATTTGGTGTTCTAAAAACTTCACATAGTATTTAAGACATTGTTTTTTTTTTTTTAAATGTGAAATAAATATACACCCCTGAATGGCTTTTCTCTTAGCAGAAAACAAAGTGTAATGATAAATCTTTGGTTCACTGCAATTTCTTTGCAGATATTTATGTCTTTCTTTGAAACAAATGGTGGTAGCATAATTTCATCAAAGTTGTTGAATTAAATCATAATGAAGTTACTGAAACCTATGCCATCTTCCATATTTGGCTTCAGTAGCAGGTTATCCCCGCCACTTCTTTGGTAGTATGGCTCCTCCTGTCCTTCTCTTTGTTTGTTCAAACCTTTGAGCATTAATAGCACAGCACTATGTGCCAGTATGTTGTCCCAATCACAAGATAGCTGCTGATTCTGATATACTATGAGAATTACTTGTTGCCAGTGTGAACAGAGTCCTTAACAAAAAGCAAACATGTTGTGAAGACTGCAAGAAGCATGTCTACAACACAAACAAGTTTCCATTGGTGGCTTGAATGTGAATTTCTGAATATTGTGTTGAGGAAATTCAGAATGTTTAATAGAAACAAGTGGCAGCTGTATTGACTGACTAGCTACAGGACATTTCTACTTAATGAAAACATTAGTTTTTCTAGGAACTGTTCTTCCTTTTATATCAACAAAAATGATAGAATTTGCAAATTCATGAAGAGAAAAATTATGGCAATTATCTCACATTGCTGTCAATACGCGAGATCATTGAAACTTGGAAAACAGTCATAATCGTGTAGAACTACGAAAGGAGAGAAAACATGTTAATCCTATCATTGGGAACACCAGGCAGTTATAGAGACAAATTGTTGCACTGACATCAGAAATTCCCAAAGGCAAAAATGTGTCTTTGTTAATTATAACAGTAATTCAGTCTATATCTTTTGAAATTTCCGAGCACGTCTATTTTTAGAGAAAATTTTATTGATGTGGAACCAAAGAAAAAACAAATGAGAAGCAAGCTTTTTTCTCCCAAAAAATCGATCTGCTATGGGTCTGTCAGGTTCACCACTAAATTAATGTTAGTATTGCAGTTTAGTTGAAATAATATTGTTTTAAGTTTACATTTATTTTAGGGAGCTGGAGAGCACAGTTGAAGAACTGAGGGGTAATGTGATCAACCGGAAGACACGGGTCAACATGTCTGATGTTGAGAATATGGCTCTTATTCTCAGTAAATCAAGGTTAGTCTCTTGCATGTAGCAATGGTTATCTAACACTCACAGAACATTGGAATACGTAGTTCACACTCAGCTTACTACTTACTTAATCAAAACCAAACATGCAGACAAATATCACTCAAGATTTTGCAAATCATTTCATGTTACCTTAGGAAACTAAAGGGTGACCTAAATATACTTAAAATGGACAACTTACGTTTAGAGATAATCCTTCCTGGAAGGAATCTACTGCCATGTATCGCCTCTACATTTCTCATACCAGATTAACCCATAGTGTTACTTTATGTAATGAACCACCCCTACGTTATGGCTGCAGTGCCCTGCAGACAGTAGCTCACATCCTGATGGAATGGTCTCTCTTTCTGGCTCTCCGAGCTAAGCGTGGTTTTCTGGATTCTTTGCCTCTTAACATTGATTGTGGACTTATGGGCAGTTGGACATATTCTCCATTTTTCCATGAAAGTGGTTTTTATTCCCATATACAATGCTTTAAACTATCTTCAAAGTGGGTGTGGAGTGGTTGGGGTTCCACTGCATACTGGGTTTGGGTGGACCCTCAACCCTACTTGCTTTGCCAGATGTCCCTGAAATCCCTTTTTTACACTGTTTTAATTGCTTTTAGATGTGGTCTACTCCTTTTTCTGCTGCACCCTATTTTCCATTTTAGAGGGAGCGCTGTGTTAAATAGTAGGTGCTGCTTCCCTTTTTAATGCTTTGCTTATAATGGATTTGGGGTTGGATTCCCATGAGAGGAACAGCCCCCATTGCTTTCAGAGCACCAGTTGTCAAATGACTGGCCCCCACCTGCCTACTATGTTGGTTATTTCTCTGACTTTCTTTCATTATTGTCAGTCCGACTGATGTTCTTTATGTTTTTAGGCTTCTCAGTTTTACTGTTACCAATCTCCTGAATAGACGGCATTCTTTATTCTGTAACCGTCTCTGCCCTTAATTGGGTTGGGGTGTGAGGTGGGGATTTTCTTGCCATAGACAAGGCCTGGGAGGACTCTCATCTGCTGTAATCTATTTACCAGCCCAATCTTCTCCATAAATTATTTCTCGGCTCTGTCATCTATAGTGCCTTCAGTGCTTCAATATTACCACATCTACACACGTTCATCATTCAGTCACATTTCTGGTGGACATCGCTAACTCCAGATGAACTACCTCTTGACAGAGGACTGATGACCTTCCTTTTCAGCCCCTTAACACCCAACTAACCAATTACGTATTGATAGTAGGGCTGCCTAGTATACACACTGTTCTTGAAGGAAGTCATTTTTCTGTTTGTTATTTATTTATTTAATAGCTGGTCAGCAAATTTTGTCCCTTTGGGCATTGTCAAACAACATCACACAAAGTTATGTAATTTGTCAGCATGTCATGATCCACACAACAATGTGCAATAGGTAACATGCAATGATAAAATTTACACCTGTTAGCCTCCCTCGTATAGACTTGCTACTTAATAAAAGTGTACTTGTAGGACAGTTACATGCTATGAGTCAGTGCCATAGGCTTCAATGTAAAATGTGTGAAATGTATGTTTATATTTACAACTAAATTGTAAATGCAGTACTGCTGTTAATCTTCCATCACTGGTACACTAAGTCACACGAAAATAAATTATTATTATACCTATATGAACAATAATTCTGTGTCCTGGTTTTTACTTGTTTGTCCTGAAGTTTTATGCATAATTTTGAAAATTTACTTAAAAATGATGTGGGTACTCTGTGTATGTATCCACTTTAGGATTCCATGTATTTGCTGACCTGGGTCTGTGCAACTTGGCCTTTCCAATTTCACCTAAAGGTCTGTAACCAGCATGATGTTTCCTTGTCAATATACAGTTTTGTACCTGAAACTGTAATCATTTATTAAAATATTGGACCAATATCCAACCAACAATATGTCACATTACCGAGTTATTTATTTCTCCTTTCTACAGGGGAAGAAAGGACACCAGTATGAAGTTAATAATGATTTTTTTGATATATTTCCAGTAAGACTGTTGCAGACCTCAAAGTGCGTTTCCCAAGTCTACAGGAGGGAATGAAGAGCCTTTTGTCATCTGAGATGGAGAAAGTTGTCAGGGAAGAAAAGTGAGTATCCTTATATGAATATGATCTGGTTTTTAGTAACAATAACATATGATTTTTGTGCTGTTGGAAAAAAATTAATACAGGGAATTGCACTTAAATTCTTTTTTAAAACTTTTATTATCAAACTCACCTAAATTGACTTCAGTGAGAGGACTGTTTTATCATATTTTATTGATCCTCATTCTTCATTTTTCATTCAAGGTACACTGAGACATAGGATACGCAAGTCGGGAAATGATATGATGGATCATGTTAAATAACATGAAACATTTTAGATTTATATTTCAGTGCATAGTGTCAGTCAGTATGTGTCTGAAATTCATAGGCTCTACACAGTTTATTCCTGGAAAATTTATAGAATTACTGCGAAATGTTAAACAGTTTTTAAGAAATCCCTAAATATTCATATGGGTTGCCTGCTGAGAAGTTCCTCTGAGCTGTAGAAGCAGTGTTTAGTTAAATACGCCAACAACCTGGCTTTAAGACTTCATTTTTCTTCCATGAAAGAAAAAGAATTCATTTCAGGGTAGAGTCATCCTTGAACTTGAAAAACTTATCCAACATTTTTTAGTACCATTTATTTAATGCGCCTCATCAAAACCCCAGCTAAACATTTGTTTCCAAAATTATTCTATGACTGCTGTCTTTTTCTGCTTCCTTAGGTCATTTTTTTAGGTTAGAGACTGGAGAGTCATGCCTGTGCCAAACAAGAAAGGATAAGGAATATTTTTAATACACTTCTAACACAGAAGAATGGAAAAGAAAGTTGAGACTCTCTTAGCTGACTATAAGTTTGGCTTTAGGAAAGCTAGAGACACCAGCGAGGCAGTTCTGGCATTGCAAGAAGACTTAAGGGAAACTGAAATATCTTCATAGGATGTGTTGATTTAAAATGGTATAAAATGTTCAAAATTCTCAGAAAAAAAAAAAAGAAGTGTAAGATACAGGGAAAGACAGGTAATATACGGTAATGTACAATAATCAAGAAAGAACACTAATCATGGAAGGCTAAGAACAAAATGCTAGGGTTAAAAGTGTGTAGGACAGGAATGCATTCTTTCTTCCATGTTTTTCAATCTGTACAGCAAAGAAGCAGTGATAATGATAATAAAAGAAAGATTTGGGACTGGGGTTACACTTCACAGTGAAATAATACCAATGATAAGATTCACTGATGACATTGTTATCCTCAGTCGATGTGAGGAAATATACATGGCATATTGGATGGATAAACAGTCTGCTGAGCACAGAATATGGATTGAGAGTAAACTGAAGAAAGGCAAAAGCAATGAGAAATATCAGAACTGACACCTGTGGGGAAACTTACCATCAAATTTGGGAGCCACAAAGTAGACAAAGTTAATAAATTCTCTTACCTTGGAAGCAAATTAATATGGGATGAGCGAAGCAAGATTGGTGTAAAAAGCAGACTAGCAGTGGCAGAAAAAATGAGTACTGCCAAAGAAAAAATTCCCAGACAAAGATGTCTGCTAGCATCAAACATTGCCAGTAATAGTGATGGCCATTCACCTCACATCAGTCTGAGCAGTTCGGCCCAGTTCTATACATGCTTAGCTCACTACAGTCATCTGCTAACACAGTGAGCTTCTGTCTTCATGCACCTATTTCCACCTAAAGGTCTCAATTCTGCTGTGCAACTGAACATCCATCTGATATGATCACTGACTGCTACATGCTTAGCTCACTACAGTCATCTGCCAACAGAGTGAGTTTCTGTCTTCATGCACCTATTTCCACCTAAAGGTCTCAATTCTGCTGTGCGGCTAAACATCCATCTGATACGATCACTGACTGCTAGGACCTAGAGAGTAGCACCAGACCTAGCTAAGCTACTGTAGCCCTAACCTCATCCTCAGTTCGGATCTTCCCTTCGCGGTGACAACATCTAATTTCAGCGCCATGCATGCACTGTGAGAGACATGCCAAGTGGCGATACACTTCATATCAGAGACGCTCGTCCCACACATGGAGACTCACCTGTGCTGTGCCACCTTTATTCCTGATTGTAGGTTGGTATGTAAATCAGGCTTTGTGCTGCAAGACATTCATCTACATCTACATCTACATTGATACTCCGCAAGCCACCCAACGGTGTGTGGCGGAGGGCACTTTACGTGCCACTGTCATTACCTCCCTTTCCTGTTCCAGTCGCGTATGGTTCGCGGGAAGAACGACTGTCTGAAAGCCTCCGTGCGCGCTCTAATCTCTCTAATTTTACATTCGTGATCTCCTCGGGAGGTATAAGTAGGGGGAAGCAATATATTCGATACCTCATCCAGAAACGCACCCTCTCGAAACCTGGCGAGCAAGCTACACCGCGATGCAGAGCGCCTCTCTTGCAGAGTCTGCCACTTGAGTTTATTAAACATATCCGTAACGCTATCACGGTTACCAAATAACCCTGTGACGAAACGCGCCGCTCTTCTTTGGATCTTCTCTATCTCCTCCGTCAGACCGATCTGGTACGGATCCCACACTGATGAGCAATACTCAAGTATAGGTCGAACGAGTGTTTTGTAAGCCACCTCCTTTGTTGATGGACTACATTTTCTAAGCACTCTCCCAATGAATCTCAACCTGGTACCCGCCTTACCAACAATTAATTTTATATGATCATTCCACTTCAAATCGTTCCGCATGCATACTCCCAGATATTTTAAGAAGTAACTGCTACCAGTGTTTGTTCCGCTATCATATAATCATACAATAAAGGATCCTTCTTTCTATGTATTCGCAATACATTACATTTGTCTATGTTAAGGGTCAGTTGCCACTCCCTGCACCAAGTGCCTATCCGCTGCAGATCTTCCTGCATTTCGCTACAATTTTCTAATGCTGCAACTTCTCTGTATACTACAGCATCATCCACGAAAAGCCGCATGGAACTTCCGACACTATCTACTAAGTCATTTATATATATTGTGAAAAGCAATGGTCCCATAACACTCCCCTGTGGCACGCCAGAGATTACTTTAACTTCTGTAGACGTCTCTCCATTGATAACAACATGCTGTGTTCTGTTTGCTAAAAACTCTTCAATCCAGCCACACAGCTGGTCTGATATTCCGTAGGCTCTTACTTTGTTTATCAGGTGACAGTGCGGAACTGTATCGAACGCCTTCCGGAAGTCAAGAAAGATAGCATCTACCTGGGAGCCTGTATCTAATAATTTCTGGGTCTCATGAACAAATAAGGCGAGCTGGATCTCACACGATCGCTGTTTCCGGAATCCATGTTGATTCCTACATAGTAGATTCTGGGTTTCCAGAAATGACATGATACGCGAGCAAAAAACATGTTCTAAAATTCTACAAGAGATCGACGTAAGAGATATAGGTCTATAGTTTTGCGCATCTGCTCGACGACCCTTCTTGAAGACTGGGACTATCTGTGCTCTTTTCCAATCATTTGGAACCCTCCGTTCCTCTAGAGACTTGCGGTACACGGCTGTTAGAAGGGGGGCAAGTTCTTTCGCGTACTCTGTGTAGAATCGAATTTGTATCCCGTCAGGTCCAGTGGACTTTCCTCTATTGAGTGATTCCAGTTGCTTTTCTATTCCTTGGACATTTATTTCGATGTCAGCCATTTTTTCGTTTGTGCGAGGATTTAGAGATGGAACTGCAGTGCGGTCTTCCTCTGTGAAACAGCTTTGGAAAAAGGTGTTTAGTATTTCAGCTTTACGCGTGTCATCCTCTGTTTCAATGCCATCATCATCCCGTAGTGTCTGGATATGCTGTTTCGAGCCACTTACTGATTTAACATAAGACCAGAACTTCCTAGGATTTTCTGTCAAGTCGGTACATAGAATTTTACTTTCGAATTCACTGAACGCTTCACGCATAGCCCTCCTTACGCTAACTTTGACATCGTTTAGCTTCTGTTTGTCTGAGAGGTTTTGGCTGCGTTTAAACTTGGAGTGGAGCTCTCTTTGCTTTCGCAGTAGTTTCCTAACTTTGTTGTTGTACCACGGTGGGTTTTTCCTGTCCTTCACAGTTTTACTCGGCACGTACCTGTCTAAAACGCATTTTACGATTGCCTTGAACTTTTTCCATAAACACTCAACATTGTCAGTGTCGGAACAGAAATTTTCGTTTTGATCTGTTAGGTAGTCTGAAATCTGCCTTCTATTACTCTTGCTAAACAGATAAACCTTCCTCCCTTTTTTTATATTCCTATTAACTTCCATATTCAGGGATGCTGCAACGGCCTTATGATCACTGATTCCCTGTTCTGTGCATACTACAGAGTCGAAAAGTTCGGGTCTGTTTGTTATCAGTAGGTCCAAGATGTTATCTCCACGAGTCGGTTCTCTGTTTAATTGCTCGAGGTAATTTTCGGATAGTGCACTCAGTATAATGTCACTCGATGCTCTGTCCCTACCACCCGTCCTAAACATCTGAGTGTCCCAGTCTATATCTGGTAAATTGAAATTTCCACCTAAGACTATAACATGCTGAGAAAATTTATGTGAAATGTATTCCAAATTTTCTCTCAGTTGTTCTGCCACTAATGCTGCTGAGTCGGGAGGTTGGTAAAAGGAGCCAATTATTAACCTAGTTCGGTTGTTTAGTGTAACCTCCACTCATAATAATTCACAGGAACTATCCACTTCTACTTCACTACAGGATAAACTACTACTAACAGCGACGAACACTCCACCACCGGTTGCATGCAATCTATCCTTTCTAAACACCGGCAGAATTTATCTCTGGCTTAAGCCAGCTTTCTGTACCTATAACGATTTCAGCTTCGGTGCTGTCTATCAGCGCTTGAAGTTCCGGTACTTTACCAACGCAGCTTCGACAGTTGACAATTACAATACCGATTGCTGCTTGGTCCCCGCATGTCCTGACTTTGCCCCGCACCCGTTGAGGCTGTTGCCCTTTCTGTACTTGCCCAAGGCCATCTAACCTAAAAAACCGCCCAGCCCACGCCACACAACCCCTGCTACCCGTGTAGCCGCATGTTGCGTGTAGTGGACTCCTGACCTATCCAGCGGAACCCGAAACCCCACCACCCTATGGCGCAACTCGAGGAATCTGGAGCCCACACGGTCGCAGAACCGTCTCAGCCTCTGATTCAGACCCTCCACTCGGCTCTGTACCAAAGGTCCGCAGTCAGTCCTGTCGACGATGCTGCAGATGGTGAGCTCTGCTTTCATCCCGTTAGCGAGACTGGCAGTCTTCACCAAAACAGATAGCCGCCGGAAGCCAGAGAGGATTTCCTCCGATCCATAGCGACACACATCATTGGTGCCGACATGAGCGACCACCTGCAGATGGGTGCACCCCGTACCCTTCATGGCATCCGGAAGGACCCTTTCCACATCTGGAATGACTCCCCCCGGTATGCACATGGAGTGCACATTGGTTTTCTTCCCCTCTCTTGCTGCCATTTCCCTAAGGGGCCCCATTACGCGCCTGACGTTGGAGCTCCCAACTACCAGTAAGCCCACCCTCTGCAACTGCCCGGATCTTGCAGACTGAGGGGCAACTCTGACCAAAAAGAATTTGGGACCACATAGGTATTAATCCAGTTTCAAACTCCTGCCTGTCAAAACAAGTACTGTATTCTTGCATTAGAACGGTGTTCTGTTCCTTTTGAAATTGCCCTGACCATGAATACTTGGTGACAAGATAATGACTAAGTTCAGTGTCCTGAACTCACTTGGAATGTGTGTAGAACATTTATTTTTAGGGTGAATCAGCACTAAGGATGCTATTCTTACTGTGACACTCTTTTCTTTAGTGTCATCATATCAGCAAATGATATTCACTAATAACTGTTAAATTTTGAGAACATTCAATGCTCCCAAATGCATTTTACTTATTTGAAATAATGTGTTGTTTTTTTGAACTCCTTGTGAACATTATTCACTGTCCAGTACTCAACATGCCTTTTCTCAAGCTTTAAACTTCAGCAAAATTTATGTGATTTTTTTTCTAAGTTAGTTACGGGTACTTTCTTACAAAGTAATTCACTTCTCTCTCTCTTTCCCCATTCCCCCCCACATTGAAACAAAAGCATTATACCTGTGCGATAAAAATCATTGTCCTGCTTCCTCAGCCATTGGCACACTGCATTTTGCAGGGTCTTTGCATCTTCAAGGTGATGAGCTTTTTTGAGTGGGCCAAACATATGGAAGACCAATAGTACGAGGTCAAGGCTGCATGGTAGATGAAGCAGTTTATGTAGTTTCGCCATTTGTGGAGTGACAGGTGTGTGGTTGTGCATTGTCGTGCAAAAGAAGAGCAGCTGCCATTACTTTTGATGGATAGACTCCCTGAAGATATGCTTTCAGCTTCTTAAGCATTTTTGCATATTGAATAGAGTTTATTGTGAAATCTGTCCCCACAAAATCAACCACAAACACACTCTCTGTATCCCAAAAGAATGTAGCCATAACCTTCGTAGTGGAATGTTTTGTTTTGAATGTTTTTATTGTCAGTGATGTTTTGTGATGCCATTCCATTGATTGCCCCTGGGATCCAGGTTCATAAAAATGAACCTAAGACTCATCTCTAGTTACAGTTCACATTGCAGTGCTGTAACAGATTCGATGCAACTGTTTTCCTTGCTTCTGTATACTGTTCGATCAACATTTTTGGTACCCAGCGTGCACAGATGTTGCAATAGCCTAGTTTTTCAATAATGGCCATCACATTGCCTTTACTAGTGAACAAGTGGTAATACAATTAATCTGTTGTTAACCAGCAGTCATCATGGATGATGTTGTCGACACATTGGGTGCTGTGTGAAGTCACTGGTCTTGCTCACCGGCTGATCCATTTTGCATCAGCCAACTGTGTTTGCCCTCCAGCTTCTCTACAGCAACAAACTCCCTGTTTAATGGTCCACCGTATCATCTCCATACACCATCTGCAGTCTTTCATGAATTCATGAATGTGTGGATGTTTCACATTCTGCAGTAAGGAATTCAAACACGGAACAGTCTTACATGTTTGTCAGTGTCAGCCATTTTCTAGTGCTTCCATCTGTTGATGTAGAACACTGTTGCTGGAGTGGCCTATAGAAGAATATTAGGCTAACTGTGCCAAATTCATGATTACTACATTATCAACTTAATAAAGGAGTGAAAAAGTAGGAGACGTTACTGACTATCCCTTGTACAACTGCTTCCAGAACAAGTCCCTCAGTCTGCACTTGTTTGACACTGATTACAGTGAATTCGCATGTCAACTACTATCAATAAAAAGATACAAAATCACTTGGATTGATTGCAATAGCATCACATCCTATTGATAGGTCATTTTGTTTTTTGAGGTTTCATTTTTGTTGAGTTATTCGTGTCAGTGTTACTAAGATCCATTTGAAGATATTTTTAAGCCATTAGAAAATGCTGGGCATATATTATGGGTAACTTTTTTATATGTAAACATATGTGCATACAAGTACATGATGTCGCATTTGTTTACCAGTGCTGGTACATAGAAGAAATGTGGGGATTGGGAAAAAATATGTGAATACACGGCTATAAATGTGGGGGTTACAGGAGCTTTCCTTCTGACTTATGTGTAGTGCACTGGTATTGTCTTTTCCATTTTCTTTCTTGTATACCAGTTTTGCCAATAATCTGAGATGCCAGTACATCTGTTATCATCGAGTTCCTGCTACGTCAGACTTGAAAGCCCTTTGACAAGGGGAAATTTCCAATGCTGTATTTAGGCCTTGTTTGCATGACAGCAATTGCAAATCTGTGGGGGTATCTCGAGCTACTGTATCTGGTGTCATGGTTGCATGTGGAGAACGTGGTGAAATTTGGTCTCATAAACACTACAATGGGAGAAAAACGAATCTTTGTGAATGGCTGGGGGATATTAAAAATTTCTGTTATCTTCTGATTAGAAGACTGCTGCTACAGAAGTGACTAATGAGCCTAATACACACCTGGAGGTGTGTGAAAGTAGTGCTGCAGGAACTGTATAAACTAGGCACTTATGATAGTAACGACATTCTGTCTATAGAGTAAAATGAATGGCAGGTAAACACTTTTCTTTTAGACACATCATAGAACGTATTATTAATCATGACTGGTTCCGTCACACTGAAGACTCCCCAGTAACAATAGCTTGTTCAGAAAAATTATCTGCTTTAGTTTACAAGTTTCCTCTGAAATGTGTTGCCACCACAGCTCATGAAGTATGTGAAAAGCCACGTTTGGCCCACCTTTGATGCTTATCTTCATGCACATTATTTCAGGTTTAGAATCTGTAATAATCTCAGTAGATATTACTGACTTCTTTATGGCAATAAATATGCTACCACCATTGTCGACTATACTATCCTGGATATATATTCCAATCTGAATTTAACATATTCCCGCTGTTCTCTTCTGGTTTTAGCCAGGTTTCTGCTCCTAATACTACATGGACGTTATTGCCTTCAATAAGTGAGACTAACTCGGGAAGTCAATTTAATTGGCCTGACACTGCTGCAACATTTCCACTGCTATCAAAAATGAATTATTGCACAATAGACCCCTTTTTCAGTGGGCTGTGCCATATTCTTTTGGCTCTTACTGCTGCATGCTATGGTACTGTGGCATGGAGATTTCAGTGGGTTGCAAACCTGCAACATGTACTTAACAAATAAACAAAAAATTAATTGCATAACTTTATTTTAGGTACTGATAATTACAACTTTATGTCTACTCTTTGTATGTTTATAAAAATACAATCTTCTTGTGCACCACACAGTAATTATTTGTTTTGGAGCAAATCATTGTGTTCAGATAAACACAAGAGAGAAAGAAAACTTTATGATTCCCATTGACTGACTCATAAACAGTATGCCTAAGTGCCTCAATATCTAGTATCTAGGTGCCTCAATATGTGGAATGAAGATTTATATTAAATTAAAAGGGAACAAAATAGTACAGATGATACAAGATCAACCAGAAAGAAAGTTACAAGGGGCACCAATAACAGGATGCTATTATTTAGTGGAAGAGTTCGTGAGGAATGAATTGGTAATTTGAGCTGCATGAAACTTGTAACTGTTCATTCGTAGACATATAATTTCGGTATTATAATCTTTATTGGCTTCAAAATTGTTGTAACTGTAGTGTGATTTTCTAAAATGTATACAGTAAACAAACCAAATGGCTCATAAATGTTCATCATGAAATGAACAAACCAAAATTGCATTAAGTTTCAAATGTATGGAGTGTGAGTGATCATCTTGATAAGGAGCTGGATTTAAATAAGAAGCGGCATGAAAAGAAAATGCTTAATTTCTGTATTAACAGAAACAGACATCAAGAAAGCCAAATGCCGAAAGTTCACAATTTTTTTAATATATTGACAATTTATCTAATTTGATTTAAAAATCCATTGTAAATTCTGAATATGGTCACTGTATGGCTGAAACCAGTCTCGATTAAAACTATGTTCTTAGATTGCATCTGAAAGAAAAGAAAGGAAGTGTGTTAACATTAGGTTTGGTTATCGCCAAACCTATTAACAGAAGTGGAAGCTAGTGGATGCAGTGTGAAGTCTGTGAGGAGAAGGTCTATGGTTTTAATTGTAACTGTTTCGATTTCCATGTCTTTTCAGTCACGATCATACTGAAATTTCCTGCCCATAGGTTCCTTAAGGAAGAACCAGAAAGATTAGAAAGTGCACTCCGACGCTGCAAAAAACTCACCGGCACCCTGGTCACGCTCAAAAGGTAACTGATGTGTTTCCCACTGCCATTTTCACGTAACATTAAGACCTGTTAGGTAAGTAGTAAATAAGGATGTTTCATTAAGTTCTTTTTGAATTACTTATGAATGACACTGGAAACAAAGAAATGTTGCTGTCATTCGGACTTAAAAGGCTCTTGAAAAAATAAACAGTATATCAACTTTAACCCCAGAGTCAAGACCTATAATAAAGTTAGCATCTATTTGGTTTGAGTAATATATTTTGGAATTTTTTTAATTTTTAACAACTTACTACTCCATATTTGCACTCTGCATTCAGTCCTTGGAACTGTTGCCTGTTATAAAGTCTGATGTTGGTGTCTTACTCACTGACAACATCCATGCTGAAAAAAGCATTGTTGAAATTTAGACTATATTGTATTCAGTGTTAGATCAGGACCACACCATTGCTGTTGAAAAAGATTTGCTCATTCTCGCCTTCTTGGGTTTTGGGGATACTGAGCGTGCCATTCTGAACTTTGCTACTTTGTTTCCGGGTCATATGAAAAAGTCGAAGTCTCATCACCAGTAATAACATTGTCCAAATAACCCATTTCAGTGTCCATACGTTCCACTAGTTCACTTGCGATCAACACTTGATTGACCTTGTGTTTGTCTAACAGAATTTTTGGCACCAGCTTGGTGTAATTGCTCATGTGCAACTCCTCCATAACAACATTGAACATGGAACTTTTTGGACTGTTCCGAGTGTCAGCTAAAAACTGAACACTCAGTCAGTGGTCAAAATTCAAAAATTCATGAACATGAGGTCCACTTATTCAATGATGCTGATGCTACTGTTGTTTGGAGCAGACTGGCTTTCAGTGTGCTGTAAAGCTGGGGGTCACCCCGACCTAATCCAACTGGTCCAACTGCATGCTGCAACCTATAGTGGTGCAGCAGAAAATATATTTCATGACTTTTTGGACACACCTTGTATGTATTCGTAATCTACGAAAGAACTGATATGCTAATATTCCTTCCAAAAACCCTCAGTGAAACTGCTGGAGGATGTGGAACCAGAAAAAAAACTCTTAAACATATTTTAATGAGAGTTGTCAGTTTTTGAAAATGTAATGTAATTAGGGGGATAAAAAAGCTACTCACCAAGCAGCGGCAGGAGAACACACATGAAATATCCACAAGCTTTCGGAGCCAGGGGATCCTCCTCCTGCCAGAAGGATTGTAAGGGAGGGGAGAAGGGTGAAAGAAAAGACCGCCAAGGCTTAGGAAATGGCGAGAATTACAGAAATGTCATCCTGAACCCCAGATCAGAGAAGACTTACCAGACGGGATGAGAAGGAAGGACTGCACCAAACAATATTTGAAAAGCTGAGAGCTTATAGGTGGAAGACAGGTTAGCTGGGTAATAAGGAAGACAGAGATTACTGATGATTGATGATTGCTTATTACTCTATCGTTCACCTTTAAGCTCTCAGGTTTTTGAATCTTGTTTCATGCAGTCCCCAACAATCAGCCTTTTCTTCTCATCCTATCTGGTAAGTCTTCCCTAACCTGGAGTTCTGTGTGACTTCTCTGTAATTCTCCTATTTTCTAAACCTTGCCAGTTCTTTTCCTTCATCCTTCATCCCTCTTTCCTCTCTTATGACTCTTTCACAAGAAGAAGGAGCCATTGGCTCTAAAAGCTTGCAAATTTCATTAACTTTCATGTGTGTTCTACTGCCACCACTTAGTGAGTAGATTTTTTAAAACATATTTTACTTTATAAATTGATACAAAACATCATAATTTATACAAACATGTAAATGTCTGCAATTGCTGTCAAATTATTGAAACTGCTTGGCAATTAATAATGGAGATCTTTCTGCACTAAAGTAAGTGATTTTAAATATTTGTGTAAATTATACATATTTCTAGTATTGCTTTCATGATCAGAGCCAGTGATTTCAAAGAGATATGTATTATCTGCAACAAGTAAGTTCTTTGAAAAGGTTACTGTAAGACATTCCCAATTCATACCACAAGCAATTCAAAGGCAAAATTCAGCGTAGATTGATGAGTTACCCTAAATTATTGTATGTTTTTTACATTTCCTCTTCTAGACATTGCACATCAGATTTGGTAGATGTCCTTCTTTTTAAGGCAGTATATGGCAGACTAAATTTGTGTGCTTGTTCTCACTCTTTAATAATTCTGTGTATATAAATTATTCCAGTGTACATAAAATTATTCATTTTAACTAAACAAATGTAAGAGTCATTTAAGTGTGTGAATTCTTTCCATAGCTGCAGTCTCGTTGCTGCACTCATATTTATGTAGAAGTCATCATTGGGAATAATTTCTGTGGCAATATTCAGTGTGATACACATAACTGGAAATCTTTTGCTATCCAGTACAACAAAGATGAGTCCTAATGTGGAGAGAAGGTTCAAAAGGACAGAGTGTTCTAGAACAGCCTTCACATTATTTTGTTGCAGTTTTCATTAATTGCATACTTGGCAATGGTTAATGCAAGTGAAACAGGTGTGACTCAGAGATAAGGCAAAACTTGCTAGGATGTAAGTAGGAGGCACATCTAATTGTGCGGAAAAGTAGGAACAAGGCATTTTGTCATATTTAGCCCTTCAGATGTTAACAAAGCATCTGTGCTTTCCAAGTGGCCGTATGTTACAGCCAACATTAGTGTTACTCTGTAGATAATATTTGTATCCATCTCTAGTGATCCCCATAGAACTCTAACTTTGCCCATCTAATATCTGGGTTTATTAAGGAGTCAGAAAGGAGATATGTCCTCATTAGCTGGGTGCATGTACAAGAGAGAACTCCAAAACTTTCTGGCAGCAAGCAGGCAGCAGATTACCCTCCCCCTAGCTCTCCATCTGTTGCTCATTGAGTGCCCAGCTGACAAATTTTTGTCCAGCAGCTCTGGGAACAAACTTACTTTGCTGAGGCAACAATACTTAAGTAGCACATAGACCACAGAAAAAATTGGACATTTTTAAAAAAAATCAGGAACTAAAGTTAGATTAGCTGGGTGACCTGTATGCCACAGACCTGATCTGTCACATTTTGTTGTAGGCTGGCCTCTGTACAAGAGCAGCGCCTCCCCCCATCTACGACGCCAGACTCACGGCTCTCTCCGACTCCTGGGGGAGGCGGTGCTGACTCGGACACTCCTATCACACCACCAGCGCACGGGAAGGTAAGGGACAGATCGGCGAGAGAAGCTGCCATAGTTGAGTAGATGTTGCAGTAGACTAAGTGTATTGGTAGTGATTTCACCATTTGTAGAACCCAAATACTCTTTCATCTGTCAGTCTCCATTTCTCTCTATCTCTGTCTCTTTCTCTTCTAGCTCTGTCCTTTGCACACTTACCTCCTTCATAATTTTTGTCTCCTTCTGTGTCTTTCTCCTTAAACTTATTGGTTGGTGCAGTGGAGGTTGTATACGATTCAGATCAGTGTGTTGCCACATAGCATATAGTATCAACTGATACAGCTGGAAGTGAAACTGTCCAGGCTGCCAGATCAACAGCTTTTCCTGACAGACAGGATACAGCATGGTATCCCAGATGGAGAGTCATCTACAGATACTGGAATGATAGGACCTTCACTGTTTATGTTATACATTAATAGCTTGGCACATAGTGTTAGTTGCACTGTCAGGCCTTTTGGTAATTGAAACGGTCATGTAAGAGGAAATTCTGTTTGATAAAAGTTGCATAATATCTAAATATTTCTCAATAAAATATCACCTTGGTATAGAGACCATGTATTTTGACATAGAAAAATGCAAAGTTGTGGACTTAAAGAAATGTAAAAGGTTTGTATCCTTTAGCTGCGGGATAAATGAGTCCTGATTGGAATCGGTCATGTCACAGAAATGTTTGGGAGTAACAATGTGTACAGATGTAAATTGGTTGACCATGTAGGCTCAGTCATAGCCAAAGCAAGTGGCAGACATGCAAAATACTTATATTTCATGAATTTGAAGTGTATGGGATGCATGTCAGGACAAAATAACAGGTGATATGAGGCATGTACACAAAGGGGTAGAGCAAATGATCACAGGCATGTTTGACTGGTGAGAAAGTGTAACAGAATTGTTGAAAAGTCTTAATTGACTGACACTAACAGAAAAATTCCCTATATATATTGTGAAAAATGTCCTATACATCTTGTGAGAACATACATAGAAAACTTCAAGAACCATGTTTCAAAGCACAAATAATGAATATTCTTCAGCCTTTTGTTATCTATCCTGTCGAGGTTGTGATCATAAAATTAGACTATGATGATAAGGAATACCCTCTACCACAATATAGATGTGGCCTAGTGGAAAAATACATCTATTGGAGCACAAAGAAGGCAAATATGCTCCTGTTTAAAAGACTGAAAAATATGATACCAGGTGCCTCGTTCTCCCTTCCTCAGCACCTTTAAAAATTTTCCCAGAAATTTCTGCACATAACAAATACTAAAAGTAGGCTTTCACAGGATGGTTGGTATAAGTCTTCAAGTATCTGCAAGTTCAGGTTTCTCAGCATCTCCACAGTGCTCTCCCATGAGTCAACAGTGACCATATGTGCTGCCCTTAATTTGTATACATTCAGTATACTCTGTTAGTGCTGTTTCACATGGGTCTCTCACAATTATGCAATATTTCAGGATGTATTTTTGTAAGCAAGCTCCTTTGTAGACTGACGGCAATTTCCCAATGTGCTGCTAATGAATAAAGTCTGCCACCCACTGCCCTATGTGATAATTCCGTTTCGTATCCCTACAAAATGTTATACCCAGTTTGTATAAGTTGAGTGGTTTCAGTTGCAAGTCATTGATAGTGTTTTCATAGGACGTGATATTTTCTCATTTAGTGAAGTGCACAATCTTGCATTTCTGGACATTTAAAGCAAGTAGCGCATCTTTATCCCACATTGAAAATTTATCAAGAGCTGGTTGAATATTTGTCCAGCTTCCTTCAGACAGTACTTCATTTTATGTAACTACCACCATCCGCAAAAAATCCGAGTTTACTGTTAATATTGTCTGTCAGGTCGTAAAAATTCAGCATGATAAACACAGTGGAATCCACGTAAACAAAACGACAGTAACAAAATATGCACATTTTGTACCACTTGCCAAAGGCTACTGGATTCTTTAGCACAAGACATGATTTGGCTTCACATGTTCAGTTATTATGTTCAGATATCAGCCAACAGTAGACCAACTTCATACAATACGGCATAAAACCAAGCTTTTTGAAGGCAGCAAATGATCATTGCAACTGGTTTTATAAATAAAAGCGCATAAAAGTACAAAGTAAAGGTCTTCCGTAGTGCTATGGTATAGTTACAGTCTGTTGTGCAGAAGGGTGTGCTATCAATCTCATTGGGTGATTATATTTTAATTTTTTTTTAATTATTATTTTCAATTAATTGGTTTCAGTGTAATTTTTTATTTTAATCTTCCGTTGCATCACTTTCATCATTGTATTGATTTTTATTTGCTCTTATGTTTCTTCGTATCATTGTTTTTTTGTTTGGAATCTGCTAGTGTTGCCTATAACCTATAGGTGAGTTCTAAGCAGGACTGCTCATCAGCCGGTATTGTGTCAGCTCATGTTGCAAAAGCGAGATGCTACAGTTAACTTTTAATGCTGAAATGTCCATACAGGTCAGCTGTAATTGCCATGAGCAAAGCAGGCACGATTAATAATTCTGCCGCAGGTTGCTGACCACCATTTTCTCGAATACATTGCACATCAAGAGGTTCTGGTTAGGTTAGGACACAAGTGTAAATTCAGGGCTACAAAACACATTGTCTGACACAGTTCAGTCATTGATCATAAATCAGCTGTGGACAGTGCATCTTGTGTTCCTTCCATACCTGATGGCAGCAGCTGCCAACACTGCTCCATGTTACATGAACAGCATTTCAGCACTTGTGAAGGGACCCACTGTGTTTTGTGTCACCTTTAACTGAGAGGTAGATGATGTAGCAACACTGTAGCACCAAAAGTCAGCCACAGACTTTTAATCTGACGATACTGCTTTCTTTCAACTATCGGGCAGTTTTTTTTATCCAAGGGATCTACAACATATCATGATTAAAATGAGGCTAATTCAGGAACAGAATCCAATAGGGGCACCATCGGGCCCTGGCGTCGATGCAGAATATTTGATTTGTGACCTTTTTCCCAGTATGGTACAAACTGATGACTCCATTTTTGTGCATAACGCTGTGATGATTAATCTATTAATCTAATTGTCTTCATCAAATGCGAGTGAGGGTAATAGAGTACACTCAGCACTGTAGCTTACGCACCATCTAATTTGTTGTTACACATTCTATTCAGCATCTTCTAAGTTCTGTTGCCAGTAGAAGGATATAAGTTAATATTATATATTCATGCCTCTGTGGTCAAATGTGTCTATGGTACATTTTGAGAAAATTACACCAGAATCTGTGTCGTCATGACTGGCGTGTTTCTGTAATGAGATGGTAAGTTTTTAGTATGATCAGATTATGTAGAAAAATTTAAATATATAATAACAACTTAACATGTTCCATGTTAATGTTTAATTCAAGGTGATATTAGGAAAAAATATGGATATGTATCTTTGCTCATTGTGTTGACAGAAAAAGAGTGGGTAGCTTCCTGGACCTGTCTGTAAGACATTGAGTCATGCCAGCCTTTATCAACATGCCATGAGCCGTCACCATTTCTCAGAAGTGAACACTGAGGCCACTGTGAAGATGAAATTCTGTTAGACAAGGAAAGCCCCACAGAAGAGTTGGTACCTGGTTTGACAAGTAAACAGTTTTTGGTGGAACAGGCTTGAGTTGGCATTAAAGCAAATGACAGTGGTGCATGCAGAGGACGCTGAGACTAACAAGGAGATGCTCTGACATGGATCTCAGCTTTCAAAGAGTGCAAAAAAAGAACCACTTATAGGGACTGTGAACATCGCATGTGCCAAAAATTGTAGGCATTTTCCAACAGCAGACTGTTTACGAAATGCATTTATTTGTTTAAATTAAAAAGCGGTTGTACCATCATACATTTTTCTTTAATATAGATTTCATTGATATGAACAGGAAAGAGTAGTGACATTTTATCCTCTGAGTGATAGTTTATTTAATTTGTTAAGTTCTGTATTTCACCACTGCGCCTAGAGCTATGACTGCTAAGTGGATCAAAGCTGAAAGGGACAACAGAATTCTGGCAGCTGAAATGACAGACTCCACTGCACTCTCCAGTAACACTTTCCATCACTTCACTATTTCTATCTTACAGCCTCCTCTGTTGGTGTATATACTTATTAATCATTCTGAGTGTTGCTTCTAGCCTATTCCTATTGATATGTATTGTCTTTGTAAAACTGTGTGGCTTCTCTTTCTTCTTACTGTATTTTGTTCTATTACCTGTACTTCTTTTTACTGTAGTATCTTGGCTTTCTGCTTCAGTGTTTCTCTTTGTAGGTTTCTCTCTTCTACTTCTGTATGCTCTTTTCTGTATCTGTTTTTGGAAAATCCTTATCAGACCCATTCTTCCTATGCCTGTAGTGGCCTTACCACCATATATCTCTAAAATTGAAGAAGTGTCCAAAAGTAAAGTAAAATACATGCCTTCTGAATGGCAGTATTGGGTAAAGTTTCACTTTTTTTTTCTAGCTTATTAAACCACATTTCACACAATGTTTTTTTTGGTTCTTAAGTCTATTATTAATCTTCCCACTATACGTTACTTTTTGTTGTCCAAACTTGAGGCATTTTTAAGTGCAAAATTTATCTGTATTTCACATTTCCAATGTGTAAAGCCCTTACAAAGAGGAACATTAATCTCAAGCAGACAGCTTCTTTTTCAGTCCACACCTTGCAGACAAATAACATGAGCTCTGCAAGGAAAAGAAGCATGAGATAGGCAGTATGCTAAAATAAAGTGTATGCAAAAGTGAAGTGTAATTCATTAACACCTGGAGCCCATCGAGAAAACTGTCTTATCAGATTGAAAACCAGAGGGTACATGCTCTATGCAACAAGAAGTGCTACTTCCATTCTGAATCTGCTGTTTGTTGACTAGAAAGGTTTTCTAATTCAGGAAATCTGAAGGTTGAGTTTCCAGCCTGATCTTCGCTTATTTAGGCATTCAAGTGGGAGTTCAGCTAGAGCATCTTTATTGAGTAATGATTTTTTTAAAACTTCATTATAAGATCTAAGATTGCTTGTAGGAATAAATAAACAGCTTTTTGCCCCACTGTGACAGGGAGCGTTGATGACAGAAGATACCATCATCACCACAATTTAGCAATAATTATATTTTAATTATGTTTCCAGACTTTCATCCTTTTGTCAAGATGAAAGATGTAGTGTTAACACCAAATAAAATTTTGTTTTGGGGGATCAAAATTGTGTAAAAGATGCTGATGGCAATTTAAGAGAATATTTCTGCTCTACCACATTCATAATTTTGATCAGCTGCTATCTTCAGACACTCATCATTACAAGAATCAGAATGCCTCACTGAAAGAAAGCTGCAAATCAATTCATAAGTAGAAAAGATTTTTTACCAAAATTGTCTTTGTTTACCGACATTGCCAGTCCTCTTGTCAGCCACCATCTCCATTGTGACCATGCACTCTATTTAATTGTAGCATTTATTATTTAACTTGTCACAGCTTCGAACAGCTTGTCTATCTATCCAGCAACAGTGCCTACAACACACATGCACAACACCAATTCAGCTAAGCTACCTCATATTTACCCTAAACTACGAGGAACTAACCACCAAAGAGATATTCACAAAACTAGCCTATCCTATCAATGTATTGTAATCATCATGTGCTATCAGCCCATGATCTGAATGGTTATCTTTGTAATGACTGTGCCTAGCTTAATGGGGCAACTCTTGAATAACACTAGTCAGTATTAAAATTTATAGTATTTCCAGGAAGCTTTTGAAGAAATGAGTAGTCTCAGTAGTTATGAATGAGACGTCTATTTTATTCCAAGCAGTAAAGATTATACAGCAATCAGTCTCAAGTGATATTTATTGCATATCCAGATTTTGGCCAGTGTGTGACAATCTCCAGTGCAGTAAATGTAATTTAAAACATTACAAACTCTTGTATGTGCACATAGTCCCAACTGGAATATTCATCTCAGAGGCTGAGTACAATTTACCTATGGAATCAAACCTGATAAATCCATTTTTTTCACTTTAACAAGAAAATTCGGATTCTCTCTCTCCTTCCTCCTGCCCTTCTATCATCTTGTACTTTTGAAGGGGGAGGAAGGGAAGTAGTAGGATTTAAATCTCCATCCCAAAATCCTCAAGGTTTTCAGAGTGTCTTGCCCCATTTTTGTTTTACTCAGCTAGTATGTTGCCCTAAAGATGTTCATGTCAACAAGATGTTAATTCCCTCCTTCCATTCCACCCCACCCCCTGCCCCCACACAATTCCATCTTCAGCCCTACCACTCAAAATTACAGCTTTTGGAATTACTTCAGTCCAACAGCTACTCATATCTGCTAAAACTCCACAACATGTTTGCGTAATCAATCCTGTTTTGTATTTTCTATCTGTTTTACACAAACTGTTGTCACAGTTTTTATAGTTGTCACATTTTCTTTGCAAATATACTTATTTACTTTTTGCATTGTACTAATAGCTTCTGTGCGTAATTCTTTTATTTCTGATGTAGTAGCCTCATCTGAGGCTACTATATTGTGGCTTGAATGATGTTATTCATCCACATGCACAATTACCCTAATCTCCCATGTTTTATTTTTAATATGACTTATTGTTCAGTTTAAATATGTTAATGAAAACTATTGTTGAGTATAAATAATGCAAAAAGTAAATATTGCAGCCCACTGTGTACTTGAGGCATTGAGCGGCTGATAGGATCATAAGCAAGACTGAAAGCTATTGCATAATCTTTCATGGGTACATCCAAGTTAGTATTATTTTTTCTTCCAATATTTTGGCTGATAACCTTACCGCCATTTTCAAGGTTAGTTGCGCCAGAGATAACACTGTCAGCAACAAGAGTGCCACTTGTAGATAAAACATTGTGTGCCTAAGAGTAAAAGAAAGGAAGTGCAGAGTCAGCAAACACACAGTGCTTACAAATTATGTGTTTGATTATTAAAACGGATGACATGCATTGAAACATTAGCCAGCAGAGACTCAGAACAATAGTTGATCTGAGAGTGCAGATGTGAAATGAGTGGTTTCTCAGTTGAGAAGTTGTCTACCAGAATAGGATGAGTATGTAGCCAGGAATCCATGAAATGCATAGTGAAATTACAATGTTCAGCCACCGCAGACTTTTTGAGTGCACCGAACACCAGCGTCACTTCAGACTCATACAGTTCAACAAATCTGCAATTGCTGAACATAGTAGCTGTTCATTCCAAGGATTAAGGGAAAATCAAGATACTGATGTCAACATCATCCTATTGAGTTCCAGTTATCAAGGAAGTTGTGGAAATGCAATTAGCAGACAACATGCTTAACCAAGACATGGATTTCCAGCTTGACAAATCTTGAAAATCATTTGTTTGATATCTGCTCTCTCAGAGGAATTACTGCTCTCAGTTTTCACTGTCTTTCAACAAATGCCATACACTGTAATGATTGATCACATAATTCACAAGCCTGTGGATTTGCTGACTCTGTACTGACTTTTCTTTCCTCCGAGAGACATAATGTTTTGTCAACATCTGGTGCTTTTGTTCTGGCAGCGTTACCACTGACACACACACATTACTAAATTCTGCCAGCAATCCATCTTGAAAATGGCTGTAAGATTATCAGCTGAAATATTGGAATAGGAAAATATTACTTCAGATACATTCCTGAAATATGACGGGAAACTTCAAGAAAGATTGAAAACTTTTCTAAGTTGTCTGATGATGCAAGTCTCCAGAAATAAGTAACACAGAATACAAATATATATGTGTGCACAAGCATTACTGTATAATCCTGACCACCTGACCAACTAAGTTGTACCTGCCCTGCAGCTGACTGCAGTCGTTGTGTGGGTGATAGGAGAAGAAGTTGAGAGTGGGGGGGGGGGGGGGTAGCAGGTGCACAGGACAGTAATGTTGCACTGGTGAGCTTGCTCTGGTGCAGACAGGGGTTGTCATGTGTAGAACATGATGACACAGAGGAGTAGACTAGGAGGAGCAAGTCTGGGTGAGCGATTGAAATTACACTGGTTGGGAAACACCATTGAAATAAATCACATTGTGCTCAGCGGCATGTCCTGCCACAGGTTGGTCAACTCTGCTCTAGGCTGCCGTTTGGCGGTGGCCATTCATTGAAGTGAGCAGCTGATCAGTCATTGTGCCGACACGAAAGGCTGTGTTGAAGTTATTGTAGAATCAGTATATGATGTGGCTGCTTTCACAATGTGGCCCTGCCTCTGAAGGTGGGCACACACTAGCCCAACAAAGTCAAACAAACAACAGCCAGTGGACTTTGGCAAAAATGGTTGCCGACGCATTGGCATTTGGCCTGTCACCTTCACCAACGAAGGGGTTGGGATCAGGGGATTCAACCACGTGGAATCTCAGTTGATTCTGATGGCTTGTTGAGGTTGCTGTCATTTTGTTATTGTTATAAAGTAGCGTTTTAATAACAGTTTCACCAGATGATATTATGAGGGAAGGAGAGCATTTAGCTGCCATTTACTTCAAGAAGCTGATCATCAGATGAAGAAATAGAGGAAGAAACGATGCTCGTGGATTACCACTCTTTTAAAAAGTAAGGAGCAGCATGGTGGGACAAAATTTGTGTCTTACCTTAAGGCTAAATTGGAATATGGGCTATTTCATAATTTTTTGCAAATGAGATCTGCAGATATTGAATTGTTATTGCATTACATAAACCCTAAAATTTCTTTTAGGAGAGATGTACTTGCTGTAAAAAGATATCCATAAAGATTCCGTTTTCTTTTCCACATCGTTCGCATCATTTTCTAACAGCTCACTTGTTTCCTTCCAAGAACCTGATCTCTTCAATTTGTTTTTATATTTGCAGTTTTTAGGGTCCGGTAAACATTCCCATTCATGATAAAATTATCAGCTTCAGTGCTGTCTCCATATTCCACTCTATACTTCAGTATTTTTAGACGCAATAAACACACATCCATGCAACAGGCGCAGCAAATGACTACTGAATCAGTGGACATTCTATCCGGCATTGATGTTACCACTGGCAGTCTGAACTGCAACTGAGCCCAACTGCTTTGTTGGTTCTGATTTGCTACACATACACATTAAGCAAATCTCAGCCAATGAGGCAGTTGGTTGTTGTTCATTGGCCTTTGTCGGTCTAGTGTATGACTGCCTTGATAGAATATAACAGGATTTGTATAGGATGCACTGCACGGGTGCTTAGGATAAGTCTTGCATGTAGGTCTCCCTCATAGGTATGCACCACTGTTTTAGTTTCTTATTGCCTGACTGTGTCTGATCATTTTGATATTGGACTTTTAACACATGGGTACCAATATAATACTGCGTCACTTCCTTTTGATGTAGTCTGACTGAGAACTTGGACTCAGCACTTGAAAAAGTCAAGTTTCGATCACCAAGAGCTGGTGATTAACAATTCTTTAGTTACAGTCATTTTCAGTAGTGAGGTATCTTAAAAGTTATTTATAACAGCTGAAATGGCAATGTTAAAAAAATTAATATGTTGAATAATACAAAAGCCATCCTGCATCAACTACTAATCTTTATCTACATATTTCAAGCAGGTTTTACATTTTTGTGTAAATTCAAAAAAAAAGTTCATTATATGTGGATTAAATCATGTGGACCTGATAACTCACATACAAGAAGGCAGCAGTTCAGGTCTGTCCGACCATCTGGATTTGGGTTTCCATGGTTTCCCATAAACTACTGAAAGGCAAATGCTGGAATTGGTTTCTTTGAATAGGGCGTACCTAATTGTCTCTCCAGTCAAGAATGATATGCTTCAAATGACCCCACAAGAATCATCACAGTGTCAGTTGGAGGTCATGGATCATCATAGTGTCACTTGGAAATCATGTGATCGATATTTTCTTCAGTAACTTTTTTAACATTATTATTATTATTATTATTTACTCTGGATCATTAATTAGTACAACAATGTTCTTATTACTAGTTTCAGCAAATTACTGTCTTCAACAGTTATGGTATGAATATTCACAAGAAGTTTTCAACCAAAGCTAGAGAAAACAGTTGTGTATAGGCGAACTACACTGATCATGATGAACACAAGTTCATCACAATGCAGATACATTTTGCTCCACAATTTGATAAATAGTATATGAACTGATAAAACAGTATGATGAGTTTATCTTACTGTGCAGGTACTTGTATCTGTTTTGGTAAACTACTATTCATAATCCAGATGCCACACTGAACGGCGTGTCAGCAGTCATTGGCCAAAGGTTGCTGCAGTCTTGTGAGCTGTGCAGGTTTGGGTTCTTGACTGTCATTATACGGGATTTAAGTATTTGGAAGTCGATTACTAGTTAATTAATAAACTTTCAAAGAATACAGCTATATGGACAAGGATATTGAACAAAGAGAAGTCAAGTATTACAACAGAGTTTCTCCCTTTCTATTTTTCTATACAATCCATGATAGAAGAAGGGGAACTATGAAACTAGTCCAATTTTATGACCTATTATATTTGTGTATGCAACACTCATAAATTTTCTGCAAATTAATATTGACCTTTTCCTTCTCTCTCTCTCTCTCTCTCTCTCTAATAATAATAATAATAATAATAATAATCAATTATCACCTTCTCATATAGTTTGAATCAATATTTTTTTGCTAGATATTTCATTGCAGCGTGAAGGATGAAATAGATAGCAAAAGTTGATGTAATCAGGCTGGAAACTCTCTAGGGATGTGTATGGTAGAGCCAACTCAAAGGTTTTATGTTCACTATAATATAGATAACTGGTAGAACCATTAATAAATATATGCAGATTTTATGTATCCTCTGGTTTTCTTAGTTTTCACGTGCTCTGGTTATCTGATTTTGTGGTGATTCTTACAGTATGTGTGTGTTTTCCATTTGGTTTATTTTGTAAGGACTCATTAAGTAATCAGCCGATACCCACTCCCTATCAGGTTTTATGGGAACTGCTGCTGTGTTGGTAGCAATGATGAAGGAAACATTTTGTTTGCTCAAATGTGCTTCCATAGTGAATATTTTGATTAACGCCATTTTCCCTCTTTGCTCTCTTCTTGTTTCATTCTTTCTCTCCCTATTTAGTTAGGTACAGTGTAATTCCTCTGTGTGCATATTTGCAGTGAATCAGAAGCTAAACTTAGTGAACAAGATTCAGATTTGGCAATTACAATACAAATAATACACAAGCAGTGAAATCCATTTGAAACTATAGAGAATGCTTATTTTATTCAGACATGTCACATATTACAGTATACGTGTTTACCACAATAATGTTATGGAGATGAGGATATTTCCCATTAATATTTGGTTAGACCATTTGTATATAAATAAAAAACTTCGTGTTTTGCCTTTACACAAAAGGCATCTTCAGTGCTCTTCTGTAATAGTATACAGTTTTGATTTTACATATACTAGTCATATATTTAAAAGAATTGAATTAAAAAATTTTTCACTTTAATAAAATGGCACTTAACAATTATTTTTTGCCTGTCCTGATGATTTCAGTCATTTTGTCTCTCATGTGGTTGCATGTTGAAAGACATGATTCCACTTTTTTACAAAAACTCAACACAGATTTGCACTGAAAAGTCTACAGTTGGTTGTTTATATCTCTGCTTTAGTAACAGCAGATATAATAACAAAAATATGGGCTCCAAATGAAACCTTAATCAGTCAGCTAAATAAAACTCAAAGTAATTTAAAATGAGTCTAAACAGAAAGCTCCCTGTCAGAGAGAAGGATGTGTGCAGGACATCACACCAAACATTTCCAAGAAAACAGCATAATAGTTAGATAGTCACTTTCACCATCAGTACAAAAAGTTTTTGTGTTGGATTAATAAAAAAAGAGGGAAAAGTTAAGACTATGGTTCTGATGCTCCAGGTTTTCTACATATTCCCCCCCCCCCCCCCCCTCCTCCCCCTGTCGCCTTGGAATACAGCACACAGAACATTGATACAACCATGTGAAACTGTTAGAAAAGTCCTTCTTTGGAACGTTGTTCAACTAGCACATCACACTGACTCAAATGTCAATTATTGTCAAAGTGTTGACCCTTCATTTGAATTTCTGCACTTTGTTGTTTTGTGATATGTTCATATTGCTAACATCAAGTCTTGTCACATGTGATGAATATTTCCAGAAAAGAGTTCTGCATTTTGCATTTCAGTCAAGTAACAACAGGTGTATATCACGGGAGGAGGGGGACAAACCTCTCACACACTTTTCTCTTCTTCAAAAGATTCTGAAGAATGTCTGGAACACTTGATTTATAGATGTCGTTTCTTGGTGATTTGAGACGCTGTGTTAACCCACTATGGTCACGCATCCGCTATGTAACATTGTTGGCTCACTACTGGCTGGTCAGTTGCACATCTATTGCTTACAGTTGTTAGTTCAAGCTGCCAATGTAGTTACTGCACAGACGTCACTTATACGCCAGGAACAAAATCAGTCTTGGAAATTTTTGGACTGACGGTGAATCTTCAGGAAAAGAGAGATGAGATGAGATGAGATTGAGACTTTGAAACTGCCTACCAAAATAAGTCATCATGACAAATAAGACTTCCGTCATCTAGGCTGTCAGCAGTGCTTGCAAGGCTGCCCTGTCAGACATGGCATTAAAAATAGTGGCTGAAGACACATGACCCACTGTGTTGTCTCAGCCAGCACCAGGCTATATGGGAACAGTACTACCTCACTATACTGTTATGCCTTTGATTTATCAAACTGGCCAAAAGAATTAAAATAAAATTAAAAACTGTTGTTAGTTAAGGGCATCAGTCTCTCCACCTCCCCACTCTTGCCAACCAATCACCAACCAATCAACAATAGAGTCACTGACGTTCCTCACAAGTTGACTTCCGGAGTGAGATAAAATAATAATATGTTAAGTCTGAATTTGCCACTCATTCAGTAATAACCACCCACCCCACCCTGCTGAAGGCCATTTGCAGTGCTTGCCAAAATATTGGTCTGTTTAACATGATACAGTCACGTATCTGGAAAATTTTCATTGAAGGCATATTATGCTGCTGAAAGAGGCTACACTCTTTCAGGTAGGGGAAGAGAGGATCAGTTTTTTGTGGATGAAAATAACCACCAGGAAAGGAAATTAATTAAGTATGTCTTCTATACGAATTTAATCATTGTAAAGAATAAAAATAGAAGAGTCCACATGCCTTTACAATGCTTCCACTACCTAATGGTTTTCCTTTAATGTATGCTTTATGCATGTTCCCCATTGTTCATCATACGTCATCTTGACATGCATTCACCCTTTTAAGTAGAAAATATCACTTTCAGTTTTGATACTGGCAAGGATATTCATGTCTTTTCCAACTGTAGGTTGTGTAGGAAAGAGATTGTTTTATAAAGAAATCACACTAAAAATGCTCAAATGTAGCTGCTCTAAATTTGGTTGAAGTAATAGGAGGAATTGGATTTGTATGTAGAAAGGCAGTTGAAAAGATCACAGGCTTATAGACTAACTTCTTAATATATTACTCAAAGGAAACACACAAGAACAGAATGGCCCATCACACCATGTGAAACTCTTTTCTTAGATGAAATATTTAAAAAGCTCTCTGTTAGTACCGATACATGTATCACTGAACTCTGGAAACACTGATGTATCCCGGAAGTATTGTGTTTGGTTTTGCAGCCATTCATAATATGGGCAAAAGGACACTGTGCCTCTTGCACTGCAATTCGATACATGAGAGCTCCGGAATGCCTCCTTAAGTAAAAGTCTGGGGTGTTTCAGGTCTAGAGAATGTGGGGCTATGGATCTGGCCCATCCACATTAATCCTGTTATTTAGGTGTTTGATAGTAGGATATTTCCTGACAACCTTAGACGGGCAACAGCATTGGGCAGGTGAGTGTTTAGGGAGGGATATGGTCCCTCAGTGGAGGCAATGCCACTATAATCCATGATGATGGAGAGCATCAGCATCAGTATTAGTGCACATTGGCACGAGTGTAGATCTCATCAGCTGATACAGTGGTGTAATACACATTTGAGAGTGTAGTCATAATGGTACAAGCAGTCTCAAAGGAAGGCAACAGGAAACCACCTCATACTTATTCCCCAGAGAAAACTTCAGCATGAATGCAGGTCTTGCTATCGATCACCAGTGTTCTTGGAGGACAAGGCACTTGAAGTAGTAGAAGGAGAAGAAAAAGAAGAACAAACATTAAAACGTAAATAACAAGGAGTTTCATTTGGCATGAAGTACATGTTTGGTCATTCTGATAACGGCACATCTACAAGCGTGTGATGTAGATTACTCTATAAGGGTGCCTTGTAAGTTTGTCTGTTGACAGGATGGGCCAGTCCCATGGTCTCCACATTCTCCACACTTAAACCCCCAAGAATTGCATTGTAGAAGGCTACAAAACAACATGCAACACAGCACATCTGGGATTCATTGTGACAGTGGGTTAATGGTCATATCAATGCTACTGGTGAGCACTTTGAACATCTCATATAAAAAAGAGCGTTCTTATGCGTTCCTCATAATTGATGCACAGTGAAGAGTTGTAGAAAATATTTCCTAACATGGAAATAAAAGCACTCTCTGTATAAGACTTCTCATCTACTATATGTGAGCAACGTGTCCTGAAAGCTTGATTGTACCTTTCCTATCTCCTGGTCAAGAAATTCTGCAAACAACGTTTTTAAGATTCAACCTAAGTAAATTCTTCAGCTCCTTGTGTGTTGTTTCCACTGTGACAAGATAAAATTAGGCTTATAAATACTCACACTCACATAAAGGCAAATAAACAGTTATTCTTTCTACACTGCATTAAAAAAATCCCTTCTGCCACATACTTAACGGTAATTTTCAGAGTACAAATGTGAATATAATATTCTAAGTGTCATGTTGAATCCACATTGGAGTGTCATGGAAATGTTTGGTAAATATACTCAAATTTTTTATACAATATGATCATGCAAAAAGTTGCTGGTTAAATTTCTAGAACCATTATTCTGAGTAAGATTAAAAAACAGTGTTACTGTCCCCATTGTGTAAGTCATACAAGGATAAGAGATAATGTTGATTTTAACAATTTTTACTCAGTCATCTGGAAAAGGAACAGGGAAGGAAGAGGCAAATAATGATAAGAGCCTTATGCCATAGTATAGTACACTAGGATAGTTAATGACACCCACAAATAAGTATAAAGTAATCTTGGAAATTGTACTTAATAATGAACAAAATGAATCACTTCCTCTTCTGGTCTGTAAGGTATCTTTTATTTGGCAGTATCTCACTCTTCATCCTCTTCCCTTCTATGATTTTTTATTTCACCAATGATGCACTCAAAATATGTTTACTGGTCTGCTGATTTTGTTTCACCTTTGTTCTTCAGCAAAATCTTATTCACTTCAAATGGCACTCATTCTTAGGTTTCGTGTTATCCTATCAGTCCTTCTTCACAGGAAGTTTGCAGTTAATATTGCAGTAGCAATGGCCGAAACTGAATATGTTACAATTTCTTATTTAAATGATGTGGTTGTGGCACTAATTTGTGTTAGTTTTGTGAAATATATGAGTTTCCTTGTAGTAACCTTTTTACATGCCATTTGATTTATGGTCATACTGCATAATTCTATTTGTAAACAGAATTTCTTAAGCTGTAACCGACAGATGTTCATTCTAAATAGCTCTTCCTTTGATGTAAATTATATGTGGATTTACATCATTTCATTCTGTATTTTGGCTGGAGAGTTCACAGGGTAGATACGCCTGTTTATGAAATTATTTTGACTGATGTGCTATCAGCTGTTGGCCACTGTATGTTCAGAGAATGCTACAAATGACTCATTCGTTGTTTACCTGTTTTCACTTTCAAAAGCTAAGCCCGTTGATTGCTATTTTTGCATTATGATGTTAATATAAAGGCTGAAGGAATATATACATTTTCTCATCTTGTGCACCTGGACATCAAAAATGGCAATTGTGCATTATTGTAATCACATGCACAACGAGGTCCTTCATCTTGTACAGCATGACAATGGTGGTCACGTAGTGTAGTGAGTAGTGTGTCAGGCTAAAATGTTTGAGGTAGAGATTTCAAATCGAGATGTAGGTGTATTTGTTTCCATTCACTAATTTTCATCTGTGTGGTATAGTATCTAGCTTTTAATCCATATACCTTAATTGCAGATAGTCTTGTAAAGAACATACACTTGTCATAACTTCATACACTCTTGAAAAAATAAGAATAAAAAAAGACGCACCATGAAGGAATTACCTGAATGGGATGGAAATCAATAAAAGTGATGTACATGTTCAGACAAGCAAATGATTACTATTATGATTTCAGAAAAATTGGTTGATTTATTCGATTTGAGAAAGAGCTTCACAAATTAAGCAAGTCAATAACACGTTGATCCATTTCTGGCCCTTATGCAAGTAGTTACTCAGCTTGAGATGTATCGATAGAGTCGTCGGATGACCTCCTGAGGGATATTGTGGCAAATTCTGTCCAGTTGGCACGTTGGATAGTCAGAATCCTGAAGTGGTTGGAGGACCCTGTCCATAATGTTCAGAACATTCTCGATTGGGGAGAGATCCAGTGGCCGTGCTGCCCAAGGTAGCGGATGAAAACCATAGAGACTGTGCTATGAAAATAAATGGCACCCCAAACCTTCACTTCTGGCTGTCAGGTCACATGGTGGGTGACAGACAGGATGGTACCCCACTGCTTTCTGGGTGTCTCCACACACAGCTTCACTGTTCACCAGGACACATTTTGAAGGAGGACTCGTCACTGAAAACAGTTCTCATCCAGTTCATGAAAACTCTAGCCGAAGAGTATGTATGGACGTGTACTGGACAGCAATGGGATACCAACCTGATTGTTGCCTGCCATACGGCCTGACAACTAGGACTGACTTGTCTGGAGTGCCATTACTTTTCATAGCAAGACCCCTTTTATTGTCATCACACTTGCAATATATTGATGATATTTTACGTCCAGTTTTGTTGTCCTTCATAGAAAGCTTTCTTGGGCTTACACGTTAGTGAGGCAACGTCCAGCCGCATATGCCGAGAGCTTCTACTGCTTGTCTTCATGCTTGTCAAACCCTACCTCGGCCAGCAAGGTCACCAGATCTCTTCCCAGTTGAGAATGTTTGGAGCGTCATGGGCAGGGTCCTCTAACCATCTTGGGATTTTGACAATCTGACACGCCAGTTGGATAGAATTTGGCACGATATCCCTCAGGAGGACATACGGCAACTCTATCCTTTCAATTGATGCCGAGTCAAATAACTGCTAGTATAGGGGCAGAGATGGACCAACTCACTATTGACCTTCTCAATTTGTGAAGCTCTTTCTCTTAAATAAATCATCCAATTATTCTAAAATTGTAATCTTTTCTTTTTGCGAGGTGTTCTAATGCAGAAATGAGAGAAGAATTGTGGTTATTATTTTGCTTTTAAATATGTATTCTGTCTTCAGCATTCACCTTGTCCTTTTACCATGCAATTCCCTACTCTGTGATTTCCTGTTTATTCTCAGCATCACTTACCGCTACTTCAGTTATATCTGTCTCACAAAATAAAATAAAAAATAAAAAATCATGACCTTTTGTGCCTATCTCGCTTACTCTTGTTTTTCTCTGTTGACTGATACTTCTCCTACACATATCCCCATATATTTCAAGTATGTTGCATAAAACCACTTCTCCTGCTACAGTCCAACTAAGATTACAAGGTACTTTCCTGCTGTTAGTGCATTACATTCAGTTGGAGAATTAAGAAACCCCTAGTTCTGGCAATGTGCACTTCAGCTAATTTTCAGTTTGTCAAAGAATGCCAGTATGTCAACACTGTAATCACGTGTACAAGTATCTTCTTTTGATACATTATTAAAGCACTGCCCTTTAGTGACCACATGATGCCAAAAATATGTACTGGACAAAATTTTGGTAAAGAAATTTTTGTATTACAACTATGTAAATAATCATGTCAGGAGTTACAACTGTATAAATTTTTCTTCGCCCCTCTAGTAGTGCTAGAATAACCATAAATTACCCACTTCCATAGATGAGACTGTTAATGCCTACCAGAGTGATGGTTAATCACTTGAAGGTAGGCAGTTTGACTACTGATCGTAAAAAAGAGATTTCATAGCCAGTGGTTGGCCAAAAAGGGGAGAAGCGGCAGTGATGTAAAATTCCTAATCACCCTATTTCACCAGCATCTTGGTTAACTTCCAAAACTCTCCGTAGTTCGATAATGATCAGCCCCATCAGACTGGACATTAAGCTCTGTGGCCTGTTAGATGCTATTCCAGAGCAGCAGCCTGTGTGCTGGCACACGCTTTTTCCCCTCACGTTTCTGTGAACATCGTCTAAAACAGCATGAAGATGCTACTAATCTAAAATTTTTATGCACTTCCCCAAGTGGAATCATGATGGATACTAACTTCGTATCACATTTAACACCTAATTCTTTCAAAAGAAAATTATTGCTTATAATATTATTGCTAGTAGTACTTTTATCCTTTTCAGAAAACCTCATGCTGTCTTGTAGCTTATCAGATCTTGGTATGTGTATTCCATATTATGTGGTTTATGGCATCTCTTTGTGCATTTGCAGGGTCTCAGTGATAATGATGTGGAATTTTATGGGTAACATTCTTTTGTGACATAGGTTTTACACTTGCAGATTTAAACCAACGATTTCACTGCTTGTGTGTAAATTGAGCTTACCATATGTGAGAGGAAATAATCTGTGCAACGATTATACTCTGGTCTATCCCGCAGAATCAAAAATGCCAAATTTTAGGCAATTTTGAAGCTTAAATAAATCAGTTTTTGAAATTTTTTCTGAAACTGGATTTCTCAGTTCTACCACATCACTGTACAACTCACCAGTATATTTACACATCATTTTACAACCTCCAAAGCCACACTGAACTTCAATTTACACTTCCCTCCAAGCATTTCCACTCTTCCCCCTGCTCTATCTCACGATATATAACTAACTTTTTGTCTGGTAACCTTACATAAAGGAGGAGTTTTACACAGCTAATGTGATGAAGTGGCAAAAGCAGATTGCTCCCTTTAAAGCAAGAAATGGCATTATGTGGAGCAAGGACAGATTTCACAGTCATATGGTTAATAGATCACAAGTTGGAACATAAGCACAAAAAAAGGGTGGGGGTGGGGGCCTTGGTCCTACTCTGCTTCATTTCTGAATCAGTGTTTAATGCTGTCTGCATTGAAAAAACTTCTGTTACCATATGATGATGGTGTCCTGAAATCTATCAGCTGTGAATTGCCTATCGTGAAAATTCCTCTGCAATGATCTGAAGAGATGAATACCACTACATGCCTTGTAAATTATTCCACACATGCATAATTGTGGCTTATTGGATGAGATACTTTACAGTCTTTCTGCCAGTAATGACCTCATCATCAACGAGATGTTAAAACATGAGATTCCTTTTCCTGTCGACAGTCTTTCTTGCACCTTTAAACTGTGACACAGTGATTTCCCTTCTTTCTACCCTGAGAATCCTATTGGAGGCAACTGATATCCAAGCAATAAAGATATTCAGCAAAATGTTGCTACAGGAAATCTTCTGAGATTTATTGCACACAAACAGTGATGCCTCAATGTACTGTTGAAACAAGTTTTAAAGAAGGGTGATGGCTGTTGAAAAGTAAGATGCGCTGAATGTAACCGAAGCTTTGAATACCACTGTGCTCAGTTCTATCGGAGGTTGTATGCCCTTGTCTTTCTCCAGCATTTGAACTAAGTCACTTAGGTTGTTATAGGAAAACCTACTGTTTAATGTGAACTACAAACCATAGAGCAAATTGAAATTTTTACTTGGCAGAGATGAACGAAGAAAAAAGAAGTGGCAAAAAACCTTAGGAGTAACTAAGAATTGACCCCAAGTCTTTTTAATTTGTGGCTTAATCCTTACTCACTTAGGCAAGCGTTGAAAGATACAAATACCAATGCCACAGTACAGTGTAATTGCCTACATTACTCAGAATATTACTGGAATGGATAGTTTAGAGTGAAAAACCTCTCACAAGTGACAAGAAAATCAGACATTTCCTTTTCAAAGGAACCATCCTGGCATTTTCCTTGATAAGGGCACCACAGATAAACCTAAAGCTGGTTAGCTGGAGAATGATTTCAGTCGACACCAGCAGAACGATGAGTCTTGTGTGCTAAGTATTGCACCTTTATGAATAATTCCATACAGATGGCATATAGATTTTTTAGATATATTATTCAAGGTTTCAGCTTTTGGCATCTTTGCACAAGAAATTGAGCACACTGTAAATGTAATAAAAAGTTATTAAGCAGTCTACACTCTGTTATTTGTAGAGGGTATTAAAATCATAGATTGATATTGGGGATATGTTTCCTTTGCTAATATTAATAAATCCTCTGTGCCATCCCTCTTGATATGGGGTATAACTACCAAAAATAGTAGAGACTAAAAAAATTTAAACATTATTATCTGAATGAGAATCGTGAGATTTCCATCACCTAAGTTTTGTTGTTCAACTAACAAAACATTATACTTTTTTGAGCTTAATTATTAAAATAAACGTCATTTTAGATTTTGACATGATGAAACTGTTTGATCATTAATATTGTAAATCAAATACATAGAATTGCCAGTTAGTTTTAAAAATTTCTCATTTGCTGGTTTTGTTTTCATCTCTTAATTCCAAAAGCTTCCCATTCATCACCAGGTAACTTTTTAGTTTACGTGCTAACTTATTTTGTATACCTTGTGGAGTAACACAGCAGTTCCTAAATACATTTATTGTCAGAGTGCTGTTTTATTTAATAATTTTTTTAAGTCTATTATCACAACAGCTCCAAGCTCAGAACTTAATGTAGGGTCTTAAACAGGTTGAAACATTTATTTAAAAAGTCCTGAAACCCTGTTTCATTTCATTTGATGCCTAATAAGTAAGAAAATGGATTATGTTAAAAGTTTGAATTGTATACTCGATTGTGGGAATCAGTATTCAGAGTATAATTTGAAAAATGATTTAACTGTAAGTGGATGTTAAAAAATAATGACACCAGGAATCTTGTGAAGCTGGTGACATTTATTATACACCTGTGGTAGTACACCTCTTCTGCTGCCACCACAAATATATTTCACTTAAAAGTCACAAAACAAGAGCACACCCAACCTTTTCCATTAATCTGTACACAGACGTGACATTTGTTGCAGAGAAATTTGAGACAGGAAACAAAAGACTGAAAATAACAAGAACAAATTTTGTCCTACAGTGTGACTGAGGAAACAGTTTCAGAAAAAAATATGAAAGTTCAGTCGCTGTGAGTAAATTGTTACTTTACAGTTCTCCCTGTATAAGATATTGTGCTACAAACTCTTACCTCTTTAGTTAAGTCTTTTGTACAACTACCTGCTCTGTGCTGCGTTTGTTAAATCCCTTGAATGCAAAATTGCCTTTCCCATACTGAGTGACTGCTAAGTGTGTAGTCAATATTAGAAGGGCATCTCTTGCATCTCAGAGATCTGTATGTATGTGTTTTCCTAAATATATCCCCTTTCTCTCTCTGTTCTCTTTCTGGATTGAACTATCTGTGTGAATTTATTTTTAATTTTTCTTCATGATGTACATACTGCATACCCACTTCTAGATTACACCAGCAATAAATAATGATAAATATTACGTAAAATAAGTCCACTTCCTCTAGCACTAGGCTTTTTATAATACAGTATTAATGACCTTCTCCACTAATGAGATCAGAATGTCTCTTCCCTGTTTTGTGATTCTCCCTGTAATATTTGTGATTCATGCTACCAAATTAATATTTCGTATGCAACACTAAAGCAGGATAATTTTGTAATGTGTATGAACCATTGTGTGTATTTGAAAGTAAAAACAGTATCATTATGTGTGGCATGAATTATAAATTGTAAATTATTTAAGTCCCTTTAATTATTTTCTTCCGTAATATATAGAAATGAAAAAAGGAAAAAAAAAAACTTAATGTAATATCTTATAAAAATTTAATTTAACTACTACCTCCATCCTCATGAATTTAATCAGCAATCAAAGCCAATTAAGTATTGTTTTATACTCACTGAATAGGTATCTTCTGACTAATCAGACTGAATAAAAATACTTGAAGGATAACCATTGTAGTGGCAACTTTCTTACAGTGTTATGAAATAAGTATGACATTTCAGTTTCTTTCTTTAAAAAAAGAAGTTTTTCTTCACACTATGCAGTGTGTTCTTCCTCAAAAAATGTGTTTCACTTATTCATTCATAGATTAAATGTCCAGATGTTTGGGGATATAACAAGCACACATACGCGTGTGCGCACGCGCGCGCGCACACACACACACACACACACACACACACACACACACACACACACTGTTAATAGACATACCAGTCGAGAATTTCTGAAAAGTTCAATATTATGTGGCTTCATTCATTCACTCGTACCTTGTGTTCCATAATTCTCATAATGAAAGAGGGTGTTCAGGAATGTAGAATGAGTTAAATTATACATCAGCTGGTAGAAGCAGCCATTGTCACTGTCATCTTTTCATGAGGTTGTGAAACTAGTATTGTGGTGCAAATGCAAAGTTTCTGGGATAGCGTAATTAATGAGTCTATCGAAATAAAGCTGTCAGAAAACCTGATAAGCAGGGATGGGGCTTCAATTTAAATAAAGCTTGAGGTTATTAAGATCACACCTACTATCACATCCACCAAAACAGGTAACTGTATAAAGAATGGCAATGCGACCTCCAAAAAACGAACAAGCATCAGAGGCTGTAAAGGGTATCAGGGGTTGAGCTCACAATTAGCTACAAATAGCAGGGTGAGACCAAGAATAGTTCGCAGTCCAGGTGGAGTCCAGGCAATGAATACTTTTAACAGTGCAACTCACAGCACCTGATGAAGGTGACTGGGTTAGTTGTCGAAACATCAGATGAACACTTGGAAGTACACCATTAAATAGTTGAAATTGGTCATATAATAATATAAACATGATTGTGACAGATAAGAACTAAATTTTTTAGCAAATATACCAATCACAAGTGCTTCCATATGATTATTATGCCCTATTTAGTAAAAATGTAATATTCAGAACTAAGTTCTGATTGTGGATTTGAGATAAAACTAGCTGGTGTTGCTTGAGAAACCTTTGAGGCATTTTGTGCTGCCTTAGCAGGTTATTAAGATGTTAATGGAAAAACTAGTAGAAGCTGACCTCTGGGAAGATCAGTTTGGATTCCGTAGAAATATTGGAACACATGAGGCAATACAGACCCTACGACTTATCTTAGAAGCTAGATTAAGGAAAGTCAAACCTATGTTTCTAGCATTTGTAGATGTAGAGAAAGCATTTGACAATGTTGACTGGATTACTCTCTTTCAAATTCTGAGGGTGACAGGGGTAAAATACAGGGAGCAAAAGGCTATTTACAATTTGTACAGAAACTAGATGGCAGTTATAAGAGTCGAGGGACATGAAAGGGAAGCAGTGGTTGGGAAGGGAGTGAAACAGGGTTGTAGCCTTTCCCCGATGTTATTCAATCTTTTTATTGAGCAAGCAGTGAAGGAAACAAAAGAAAAATTCGGAGTAGGTATTAAAATCCATGGAGAAGTAATAAAAACTTTGAGGTTTGCCGATGACATTGTAATTCTGTCAGAGACAGCAAAGGACCTGAACGAGCAGTTGAATGGAACGGACAGTGTCTTGAAAGGAGGATATAAGATGAACATCAACAAAAGCAAAACAAGGATAATGGAATGTAGTCGAATTAAGTCAGGTGCTGCTGAGGGAATTAGATTAGGAAATGAGACACTTAAAGTAGTAAAGGAGTTTTGTTATTTGGGGAGCAAAATAACTGATGATGGTTGAAGTAGAGAGGATATAAAGTGTAGACTGGCAATGGCACGGAAGGCGTTTCTGAAGAAGAGAAATTTGTTAACATCGAATATAGATTTAAGTGTCAGGAAGTCATTTCTGAAAGTATTTGTATGGAATGTAGCCATGTATGGAAGTGAAACATGGACGATAAATAGTTTGGACAAGAAGAGAATAGAAGCTTTCGAAATTTGGTGCTACAGAAGAATGCTGAAGATTAGATGGGTAGATCACATAACTAATGAGGAGGTATTGAATAGGATTGGGGAGAAGAAAAGTTTGTGGCACAACTTGACTAGAAGAAGGGATCGGTTGGTAGGACATGTCCTGAGACATCAAGGGATCACCAATTTAGTGCTGGAGGGCAGCGTGGAGGGTAAAAATCGTAGAGGGAGACCAAGAGATGAATACACTAAGCAGATTCAGAAGGATGTAGGTTGCAGTAGCTACTGGGAGATGAAGTAGCTTGCACAGGATAGAGTAGCTTGGAGAGCTTCATCAAACCAGTCTCAGGACTGAAGACCACAACAACAACAACAACATAGCAGGGGTTCACTGGATCATTGGGGATGAAATCAGTGAAGACTCAATGACATAAAAAATGGAAGTGAGTGTATGGCACTGTTGGCCAGGAGGCCCCATCTGGGGAAGTTCAGCTACCAAGTGCAAGTCTTATTGCAGTCTACACCACATTGGGTGACTTGCATGCTGGTGATAAGGATGAAATGATGATGAGGACAAGACAACACCCAGTCCACGAATGGAGAAAATGTCCCACCTGCCTGGGAATCAAACCTGGGCCCGCTGTATTGGTGGCAAGCACATTACCACCCAGCTAAGCAGGCGGGCAATCAATGACATGACATGAAATGATATAAATGAAAACAGGCCAAAAAGCTGAATGTGTAGTGTAATACATCATTATTTATCCAACTTTGTCTGGACGACGACTCAAACCCAGATTTTCTGCTTTAAGTGAGCAGCTACCTCTAATCACCAACCCTCACACTACTAACACATTTTCAGTAATGGTCATGGGGGGGAGGTGGGGGGGGAGTTTATGCTTACCTTAAATTTTTTTTAATATTGTTGCTTGTTGCTGACTTAAATTAACAACATACTTTTTAAAGAGGTACTGAATTGTAAGTGTGGTCCAGAACTTGAAAATATATTTTAGCGCAGCCTCAGCAGTACCAACATACTTTCAGTAATGTGTACTACACAGAAAAAAATTTAAAAAAGATAAAAAAATATCTTTAGTTGTTGTTGACATTTACTCTCAACATACTTCTTGTAGAGGTATTGATGTGTAAGTTTTTTCCTGAACCCGAAAATATAGAATATCTCATTCATTGAGAAAAGTCATACAAATTTTTGGGTTAAACTTGACTGAAAAACTTAAAAGATGCATGGAATCTGGTGAAAGACTTCATTAAAAACAACAAAATATTTTTTTGAAAAATTTAAAATGTAAAGTACGTGACTATAATATTTTCAATAGCTGGGCATAAAGTGTGCCACACCCCCTTGGTATTGCAGCTATTCAGCCCATGTTACATGATGCACTAAGGTGTATACTTTTGCAGCAGTACCCCTGAGCTATCCAAGTACGACTCACAACCTTTCCTCACAGCTCACATGAGAGCTTAAGTAATACTGTAATGAAGGGTTGTGAGCCTTGCTTGGGTAACTCAACTCAGAAGAGTTCATCCTTATCACCAGCATGCAAGGTCCCGAGTTTGAATCTCAGTCTGGCACACAGTTTTAGCCTGCTAGGAAGTTTGAGCAATGTAAAATCAATGGGTCATTCATGTAAGAGCCCAATGTTCTTAGCTATCATGGAATTATGTTATTATGGTACTGAAGTATGGACTCAACTTTGCCTTTATATCATGACACTAGCTTGCTCAGGCATATTTTTAACTAAATTTGCATTTATACAGCATTTTGCTCCTGGAGGATGCAGTTATCTTGGCAGCTATTGCCTGCACAGTTACCATAACCATTAAGAGAAAAGCAAAACACCAGTGACAATGAAAAGTGGGACGTAGTTAGGCTTGACTCTGGTTGGGACAAAGGCAGAGAACTCCCTATTAATGAAAGATCTGAGATCCGAAGATCTGTGGAAATTTTGGAACTTCATGAGGGATGGACATGACTTGTTTTGACAAACTGTTGTCAGTGATACGAGAAGGAATATTCTCAAGTCACACAGTCATGTGGGAAGCAGTTTCACCAAGTCAGAAGTAGGAATTGAACCATTTGATTATACAGTTTGTGATCTCCTTGGCATACTGAAGTAAAGCAAAAAATGTAATCAAATCAAACATGAAGTTTTTTCAATTAAGACACTGTGTATACAAATAAAAAATCACACAAGTAAATTTGTAGGCATATTTACTCAAAAATAAATTACTTTTGAGGTACCTTATTACGATACAGTGGGTCATATGGGAGCCTGGATTTGAAATTGCAGGTCTTGCTTGTTGCATTCCATTTTTAGAATACAAAGAAATCAGTATGAATAATGCTTGTTGCAAGTGCAATGACACTAACAGAAAGTCTACCATTAAAAAATATTGTATTTGTTTAATTACTGCATTTACAAAATTTACTCATTGAAAAAAAGCGAAAGATCCAATACAAAAGCCTGATGTGAGCAGCTGACTACTGATGTCACGAATAACAGTAAACAGTGAACAATAATAAGCATAAAGCACACTCAGAGTAATCCCTTTTGCACATGTGCATTATTGCTGTCTATTATAATGCACAGATTCATGGGAGTTTAGAAATACTGCATATATCCGTGCACCGATAATGTGTCTGCTAATTCTGTTAGTTCCACCCATTCTAATGCAATGTGGCAGTTGTACTAGACCTGTTCAGTTTGTGGCAGATTGTTGTGTAATACCCATTAATACCATTTTAAGATTATTCGGGCACAACTCTCAGCCTCACTTACTTTCATTGTCACCGATGTTTCTGTCTAGGGGCCATCGGAATATTTGTAGATAGTGTAATGGTTAAGGTAACTGCTTACAGAATGCTCAAAATCAGGTTTCTATTCCTATTTAGGCACAGATTTTCATTAGTCATGACATATTAATAATGATCTTGTGTATATCAAAAGGAACATTCTCTTGAGAAAACTGTAACTTGTGAGACAGAATTGCTAGCCAGTATGTATCTTCAAGAAAAATATGATTACTGCTGATAGACACATCTATATTCCTAAAATGTTTTCCCATAACCTGGTAGCAGTTGCAGCATAGAGCAATAAAAATTCAATTTTCAGTATTTGGTGTAATTATTGACCAAATTTAAAAATTAAAATGATGTTATAATCTACTCATTAAGAGGATAATCTTATGTTAAAAGTTGAACACAATGGGACAAGCATTACAGTTAGAAACTGCGTGTTTGTATGGAGGCAGCATGACTGGCGGCATGCAAATACACAGACCCCATTCATGCAGTATTTGAGAATGAGTGCACTTAGTAACTCCCAACAAAGTTTATACACAGTTACAAATTTTTAAGAAACTTTTTTTTCTGAGAACCTTCTGCTCGTCCCAACAAAATGATGAAAGGAAAAAACAAAAACAAAATTTATTGTTCATTTTATTTTCACTCTTCAAACTTCAGCATCGGGCACGACATTTTAATTTAGTACATCTTTACTGCTTACTCTGCTCAAAATACACAGTATCTATAAATATGACTGAATGTACCTGGAAAATTATATGATAGCATAACATGTAGTTCAGCATAACATGTAGTTCAAGAGCTATGACATTGTAAACATTGAGATGTGTGAAAAACTAGCATTTGCTTAAAATGGAGAGCAAATTACCCTGTTTATATTCATCCAGTGTGTCGTAATAAGAACAATTAGGGACTTCCAACAAACGTTAAGCATAATTTCAAACCTTTTTGAAACTACTTCCCGCTCACATGCTTAAAGACAAATATTTAGCACATTAACATGTTTGTAAAGTAATCAAATGCTTGAAGATGTTTTATACATAGGAGTTCAATTTTTTAAGGACTCGGGGGTTTACTGGTATAAATCTAATAGTTCTTCTTTCTTGAGGGAGAAGAGAGGGATAGATTGGAGGAGGTTAAAAAGGAAGGGCAGGTAACTCAGACCTCTGGATGGAAGGGTCGCACCTGTTATGACTGGAACCTGTGTCCATTGCCCATTAAGATGTTATCCAATTTTGTGCAAGGAATATACACGCTGTGCTGGCCTTCCTATGAAAAGTGAGTATGTGATATAATCATGGTACTATGGGCACAAGTTACAATCTTAAAGTTTAGCATAATAACAAAATGAAATAGAACATATCTCTACAAACCACGTAGAGGACTGATATTATAAGCTATTAAACAGAGTTTTTCTTCACCTGTAGAAAAATGTGCATATACTTTCATAACTGTACAACTGAAATGTGTATGAGTGTGTGCATGTGCTTTTCTACATCTGAAAAAGAACTCTACTCCATAGCTTATAACCAGTAAACCCCCAGTTCTTTAAGGAATTGAAGTCCCACGTATAAAACAGTTTCACACATCTTATTACTTTACAAATGTAGTAAATTTTGCCTTTCAGCATGTAAGTGAGAAAAAGTTTAGGAAAGGTTATAAATCATGCGTAAAGTTTGTTGTAAGTCACTAAGAGCTCTCATTTTGACACAGAGAATGAATATAAACGGGGTAATTTGCACTCCTTTTTAAGCAAAAGCTAAGTTCTTCATGCACTCCAATGTTTATGATATCATATATTCTGAACTATATGTTATACAATGATATAATTTTACAGGTACATTAAGTGATTATGTAGATACTGTATACAAAGAGTTTTATCAATAGAGTTAGTAGTAAAGAAGTCATAAATTAAGCATCATGCTTGATGTTGAAGTCTGACTGCACGAACAGCAAAAATGTAGTGAGTGATACACTTCTTCCCTTTCATCATTTTGTGGGAGATACCAGCGAGGAAAGGTGTCATAAAGGTATCTGTGTTAACTTTGTGGGAAGCCACTTAGTGTTCCCATTGTCAAATTTGCTGTCAGTTACACTACCTCAAGACAAACATACTGTTTCTAACTGTAATACTTTTCTTACCTTGTTAAACTTTTAATGTATAATACCTCTTAATTAGTAGATTATGACTGCATTTTTAAATTCAGTCAATAATCATGTGAAATATTGAAAATCATGTTTTTGTTGACCATATGCTGCATTTGGTACTACGATCTGGGATAACGTTTCAGTGTACCTCTCTGCTGCTCAGTGTCTCCTCTATATGGTGAACTTCCATTCCGGATTTTCTGTTGCTAGAGTGAGTATAATTTAATTTGAAAATCTGTTGCTCAAGGGGAACTTGATGCGTCATTCACATCACCTGTAGCTGGATAAGTGTACTGGTTTCACCTCAAAAATCACAGCACTCCAGTGGGTACAGTGACATCTTACCATACACAAAGAGCATATGGGTGGAATGCTATGATCACAGGAATTCAAAGTTGCTGTGTAATTACTTGTGCATTACAAGCCATCATACTGTAATGTGCTAAGTTCTGCTAGTCGTGCTTGTGTTTCTTTCTAGATTCTTGGTTGTGTAACTGACCGTGTTGAAATGTTTATTTGATGACATGAGACCATAATGATTCCTCAGGTCACAAGTTTCTATTTATCTCTTACTGGAGAGAGGTAGCACTCTTTTCGCATTTCTTGTGATTGTTGATCGAACATTACACTGTGATTATTTTAAGTAAGAGATTTATATCATACTTCCTCTCACCATACTTTATCCCGTCAGTCCTCTGATTTCCAGCTTCTAGTCCTGTGTGTTCTTGATGTTCCAACCCCAAAATTGTTCTGAAGTTTCACAAACAACAAAAGTGGATTATGAAATACTGTGTTTTTCTTGTATTGTTTGAAAACAACAGATTCCATTTATCATTTTTGGCTAACAATCTAACTTGCTGGGAGAGGAGCACTTTTCCTTGAGTTAAGGACTGTAGCACATCTAGCTTTTTGGGTCTGTCACAAAAGTTCTGTTAGTTAATTTATTACTTGAATTTTACATGAATCATTACTGTTATGTCTCACTCTGATGTGGAACATGTCAGTTTGCAATCATAATGCTGTTTCTCAGTGAAAACTATGACAGACAGTGTGCTGACCATTGCATGACACACACACACACACACACACACACACACACACACACACACACACACAAAATGACTGAAGTCATCGTCAAACAGGTATGATTTGAGTATGGGTTAGAAGCAACTGTACCAGTCTAATTATTCAGTAATGCTGTGAGAAAAATTCAGATCATCTTGTTAAATTATGGGAAAGGGCTGTGTATGCCATGTTGCCCTTTGGAATGTTAATGCTAGTCATTGTAGGAACAGGACAGATTGGTGAATGCACAATTTTTTTGAGAGACCATGTGAAAAATATTTGCAGCAATACCTTGCTGTATAGTGCCAATTTGTATTACTACAATGGTTATCCCCTGTCTTGACTACAACTGATTTGAGAAAACTGAAAGTGTGATTCCATCAAATGGTGCTTTGAAATACAGTTTTTTTGTATGAGGTGGAAGGATGAAAGGCCTGAGGACACATTTGGCAGTTGTTTGTGCATATGAAGTAAACTTTTCTCCCCATTTCAGTAATTTGTAAAGTTAAGGAAGTAACTGCCAGTTTTAGCTTATTATATAATCCCTTTTAGCAGCTTTTACTTTCTGAATATCTTAGAATGATTAACAAGTAAACTACTGTATTGTACATTAACTTTTTTTTCTATAAGCAGTCATACAGCATGATTTTATGTTATTAATTTCGTGTATTGATGTTTGAGTGTGATGTGGAGTATGATCTGCCATACTCATCTTAATCACTTAATTGCCCACATATTTTGCTGCTACTCAAAAAGTACAGAACTGTGTCTTGCTACTCTTTTGACAAGGCCAAGGATTTTGATGTGCATTTGCAGATTGTCTAATAGTGTCGTTGTACTCTCCATTGTAGTTTCCTCCTTGCCAAATGTGTCCCAGTCATTATTCTCAGTTTTTCATTTACTGTGGCCACAGTAGCAATGATGTTGCAATGAGGCATTGTGATATAGGAACTCAGGTCGTTGTAGTTAGTATTGTCCTGTGAAAAATAAAAGTTTGCATTATTTGAATGGTGCGCAAATTGTGATCTTTAAAGTTGTGTTTCATTGACATCAAATTCTAAAATCAAGAATTTTGATATACGGAATTTTGGAAATATATAACTTAGCAAGCATAGCGATCCAGAATTGCATATTGTGGCCACTGTATAGGTATCTTTGTGTTTTTCCAGGCGTATCCAGCTTTTATTTTAAACAGAACAAAGAAAAAAAGAAACTTGTGCTTGTCAGATGGTCAAGTTTTACTGACTTGCAACTTTTGTTTTTTCTTTCTGTTTTGTCTCTTCCATTCAGTATAACTGGAAGTGGAGTACCAACTTCAAAGAAGCAATTACAATTCATGAGTAAAAAAAGCAATTATTCAACATTTCTTAATGCTTGCTTTGTTTCTCAGATTTATCTTATTATATATATATATATAATATTATTGGTTGATTGGTTGTCTGTTACATTCTTTTGATTGTGTTAGCTCAAATTTTATTATTATTGTTATTATTATATACATAATGATATACATATATATATATATATATATATATATTCCTCCACTTTAAATTCTCGCTTGGGCTCCAATGTGAGTTGTTGACTTTCTTTTACTTTTTTGAATCCATAACCAGTATTATATTATTTATTATTTCCGTTTTTTGTGAAAAGACATTTTGAGGATGGAAAAGGCTGCTTGATGCTTAAGGCCACTCTGTTGCTTAATGCTTCTCACTGTATCTTTCAAGATCGGTGTACTTTATTGAGAACACTTAAACTTACCTATACTAACATAAAAATGACATTACATACAGATTTTATAATGAAGGCTAGCTGACATATGTATAACATTCCTGCTACGCATGATTTCAAGGGTTGGTCTCAGTAACACAGTCATATAGTTTAAATTGATGTGTGTTGATGTATGACTTAGTGAAAGCTCTCATCCCACGTGACTTCCATCAGAAACTTGCTGGTGATGTGGAACGGTGCTTTGTGCTTTTAAGTCAGTGAAGCTCCGTGAATCTAAAATTCATTTTGCATTATGATTATTATTGTTGTGTTGTGTGTACCATTAGAAAGTGTGGTGCTTCAAAACCAACATTTTTTTTTAACTGCAAAAACAAAGTGGAATTATTTGCCAGTAATTGTATTGTCCGTGGAATCTCTTGTACTGAAATAGTGATTTGTTTTTATAACTGTATAGCATTCATATTACAAAAAGATATGTTGTGTGCTATCATAGCCAGTTTATTTTACAGATGTCTGAAGTGTTTTCTAGTACATTTTTTCATTATTATTGAGTTTCACGTACGATGTTCTTGTATCATGCATAATAGTTTCGTAACAAGCACAGCTTACATCAGGTCTTTTGAAATTTGTTGATTACTGCTAGAATTTGTGGCCTTGTAATCGAGTGATATGTCATGCCCTCATTGAAGCCAACAAAAAAAGTACACTGTCATGTCGTTAATATCCATCTCATAATGCCCCATTTCAGAATATATTTCCTCAATAGCCATTAAAACCGATTAATTAACCTTCTTTGTTTGCAATAATACACACATCTGATACTGTAGCCAGCTGGTTTACTTTGCATTCGTCATTGTTCATATCTAAAAGTTATTTAGTTTGCTTCTGGAAATTTTGGTTTACCTCATGTTGATAAAACTACAGAAAGAAACCAGGAATTAAGTTTGTTGGGTAAGTCATTGTTGTAGGGAAATTTAATAATAACAAATTATGCATATTGCACAACAGTAATTATGTACTGCTGGTATAATATGCATAATGTAATACACCTTCAGTGTTTTGCTACTGTCTTAATTACTGTTTTTGGTCCCAAGTTGGTTCATCACACTATACATCTTTTTCCCAGAGAACTCCATTGTTTGTTTTATCACTTCTCGTTGCACATACTGTTCGGGAAGCTGCAATGTTGATATATATTCTTCCACTACCACTGGTTCAGAAGGTTGCCCCCCTTCCCCTCCTCTGCTCCCCCACCCCTCCTCTCCCAATTCTCTCTTTTTCTCTCTCTTTTTTTCTCTTTCTCTGTGTGTTTGTGTGTGTGTATGTGTCTGTGTTGCATTTTTTCACCTCAGTTCAACTCTGTCATATAGAGGTAACACATACACAGTAAATGTGGAGAAAGAAATGACTTCAGTGTCAAGGAACATGAAATCAATAAGAAACCTAAATGTGGATATTCTGTTAATGGATGTGTACTCAGCAACTAAACCACTGTAACGTAATTCATACAGTTACCTTTTTTTTACCTTATATTATAGACTCTACAAGCTATTCATGGAATGAATTGTATAGTCAGGTATTGGGAGGGGGGGGGGGCAGTTCCCTCCTGTATCCAATATCTTAAATTTTTTCCTCTTTCTGAAAACATTACACTAGTGTTTCACTAGACCCTGAAATCCAAATTTTGTTTTGCTGTGCTGTTTATTATGTTGCTCTTTCAAACAAGCTACTATTCACAGAAATTGCTGTCTCTTGTCTGAGATAGAACTACTGTCTCTTGATTTCTAAATTACTAGTCCTTTGCTACATACATATTTATTACCACTGTGAAAATTCACACTGAGCTTTCTGGAATTAATGATATACTCCTTGTGCTTTATTTCATGCACTGGGACGGTAGTCATCAAGAACATGTACCACATGTAAATGGTGCCTGCTGAGCTTCACTTATTCAAGTTTTTTGACTCTACAGAATACACATTTGGTTGCTTGAACTTATATTGCCAGCTTCAGATAGTGATGCTCCATTCCTATTATCATTGACACTTATAAAGTTCCAAAGACACAGGACATGTAACTAATAATGTGAGTGAACTTTCTCTCCTATTGTTAAAGTATTTCTTAATCAAAAAAGCCTTTCTGGTATGTTCTGATTCAGTGATGGCAGAAATTGTTGTCAACCTTAGGAGACAGTCAGCAACTCACATTGTCAGTGACGAGCAAGCTCTCAGCAAAAATATAAGAAAAGAAAATAGTGATGTCCTGGATGCATGCCCAAGGAATGATGGAGTATTCTGTCTGCCATGAAAATTTCAAGAATTACAATTACAGCTTTGTTTGTAACCTTTTTAAAAAAAACTTCACTCATCTATTCTCTTGATAACTGACATGAGTGGCAGCATAACCTTGCAAACAGTTTTGCCAGATTATTCTGTCGCTGATCTTGGTACCTTTATCCTGCAGAGATTACTGGTTCAAACAATATGTCTTAGGCCATATTCGTAGATGGCCCAAGTTTGAAATGTTCTGTCGTATGCTGGAAGCCACTGAAATTTAGTCTCCTTTTGTGTGCCTTGCAGTGAGGACTGTTATATGATTAGAACTGCCCTGTTGCAGGTTGTGCCACAGCAATCAAATTCCTACAGTGTTCATAAGGACAATGTCCCTTTTTTCACTGGTTTCTGTATTAGAGCTAAAGTTCCCTTTATAATTCCCATTCACAGTAATGACAATAAACGAGGGCATAGGTTGCAGCTGGGTGATCTCTGTGATAGGCTGAGTCCCTTCACTCATGACACTACTGAACTCATCAATGGTGCCTGTAGAAATATTCTGACAGAAAACATGTCAGTTGTGGTGACATGTTGTGACTGCACATACAAGGTGTGCCAAACTTTAGGGTTAAAATTACTCAGATATTTATGCTGTCATCTTCCCGGCGGGTTATTTGAACTTTACTATCAATCTATCCTTGATATCTTGGTGAGAATACGTGTTTAAAGTTGATGATAGGCATAAAACATCATCTGAAATTGTACTGAATATTCTCTTCAAAAATTATTTTAAACAATTTTTAGGAGCCCATTCTAATTGGATATTGTTGCAAAAACATACTTACCATCTTAGCAACAAATAATCCTGAGCAGATAGATAGTATCATGACGAATACAAGGATTAGTGACCACAAATATGTTATACCAAGACTGAATTCCATAACATCCAAATCCATGAAAAATCAACTCAAAATATATCTATTTAAAAAGCAGATATAAATTCACTTGACACTTTCATTAGATACAGTCTTCACTCCTTCCAGACTAAAGATGTAAGCATAGACCATATGTGGCTTAAATTTGATATTATTGGCAGCAGTGGAGTATATATAGGTTCACAAACCCATACACACCATATTAACAAGAGATGATACTGATTCTTCACGGTACAAAAAACAGGTGAGAACGCTATTGGTAAATAATGAAAAATGCATGACAAAGTTAAAATAACACAAAATCTCCAAGACTTGCAGGGTTTTACTGAAACTCAAAATTTAGTGCAGTCTTCAATGCAATGGGCTTTTAGTAGTTTCTACAACATAACTCTATCTCAAAATCTGGCTGAAAATCTAAAGAGATTCTGGTGATATATAGAGTAAGCTAATGGCGATACATGGTACCTTCACTGCGCAAAAGCAACAGTAATGTTACCAGTGACAGTGCCACTAAAGTGGAGTTACTAAACTCAGTTTTCTGAAATTCCTTAATCAAAGAATACAAAGTAAATGTTGCAGAATTTGAATCAAGAACAACTGCCAACAAGAGAACTTTATAAGTATGTATCTTCAATTCAGTGAAACAGCTTAGATCACTTAGTAAGGGCAAGTCCTCCACTTCAGATTGTATACCAATTACGCTCCTTTCAGTGTACAAGGAAACAATAGCGCCATGCTTTGCAGTTATATGCAACCACTTGCCTGACAAGAGATATATACCTAAAGACTGGAAAGTTGCACAGATCACACCAATACTCAAGAAAGGAAATAGCAGCAATCCAGTGACCTATATCACTGATGCTAATTTACAGTACGAGATTGCATCATATACTGTGTTGGAATATTATGAATTATCTCGAAGAAAATGCTCTGTTGACGAATAGTCAGCACATATTCAGGAAATGTTGTTCTTGTGAAATAATGAGTGTTTGTGTCACGATATCTCAAATTGATTCCATATTTCTTAGATTTCCAGAAAATTTTTGACACCATTCTTCACACATGATTTCTAGTCATAATAATAAAATAATAGATTGTCTGTTGTGGGCTGTATTGTACTTTATTAAAATTGTGCTAATATCTAATTTGGGTCATGAGTCGTTATTAAATGCTTAGAGGCTGTGGATCCTCGCCGCCGACACAAAATCTTCATGACTCTGCCTATTATGGTATTGGATAATGTCATTAAATACTAATGTGTTTCGATAAAACTGTTAAATGTGAATGAATGTATACAGTTTAATAAGAAGTGTCTGCAAAACAAGGTGATACTAAGGTGCTTGATAATGGCTCAAGGCCAAAATTAGCTAATAGCACAATCTTAAGAAAGCATGATACAGCCTACAATGGACAGTGTATTCATATATTAAACTCTTTGAGGCTGTGGATCCCCACAGGAGCAAAATCTTCTAATCATATTGCATGCCTGTAGAGTATCTGGATTCTTGATTTCGTGACAGAAAGGTCACAGTTCATTGTAATTGATAGAAAATCATCAAGTAAAATGGAAGTGACATCTGGCATTGCCCAGGGAAGTGTTACAGGCCCTCTGCTGTTTCTAATTTATATAGAGAATTTAGGAGGCAATCTGAGCAGCCCTCTTAGATTATTTGCAGATGCCACTGTTATAACTCATCAGAAGCACTTGCATAATGATTTAGATATGTATCTGTATGCTGTGAAAAGTGGTAATTGACTCTAAATAATGAAATGTGTGAAGTCATCCACTCACATACTAAATGAATCCTGCTAGATAATGTTGTGGGTAAAATGAAACAAAGACTGTGTTTTACTGCCAGAACACTTAGGTCTGTCAAAGAGACTTGTCCACCCTTTTTCTAGAGTGTTGCTGCACGGTATGGGATCCGCATCAGATGGGATTGACAGAGTAAATCAAAAATGTGCAAAGAAGGGCAGCTCATTATCACGAAAAAGGTGAGAGAGCGTTGCAGATATGGTGCGCTAGTTGGGGTGGCAATCATTAAAACAGAGATGTTTTGTTGCCAAGAAATCTTTTGACAAAATTTCAATCACCTACTTTTTCCTCCAAATGAGAAAATAGTTTATCGGCACTCGCCTACACTGGGAGAAATGACCATACTGTTAAAGTAAGAGAAATCAGAAATTGTGCGGAAAGATGTAAGTGTTCATTTTTCCCATTGTGCTATTCAAGATTGGAATGGTAGAGAAATAGTTTGAAGGTGGTTTGATAAACACTCTGGCAGGCACTTAGTTGCGAACTGCAGAATAGTCATGTATATGTAGACAAGGCATGGGGCATGGTGCTACTGGAATTTTTTTGCCATTGATTATGCCCGACCTTTGGACTGTCTTTCCTAGCCCCTTTTAGGGGGACCTACAGTTTTATGTGGACTTCAAATCACAGTGCAGTTCATAATTTTTCACCTTGACAATCATTGCCAGATGTGAAAGAAAATGTAAGTGGTAGACAAAAATTGTAGCACTGACCAGGGATAGAAACAGAGACCTTTGGATCCATAGTCTGGCACTTCTATTGAGTCACTCTCACTACTTTACCATATACTGAGTACTTTGAGAGACTAATTGAATGGTCAGAAATGAATATTTAGTTTTTTATTAACATAAACAACTTAAGCTTGTAGTGGCTGTTCAAAGTGATGGCCACCAGTCCTAGTGCATGAATTATGATGGCATAAATTTTTGTTCACCTTTCCCAAATATCCATGTATCTTCAGTGTTCAAAGTTACAGGCAGCTACCATTGAGTACCTTTTCTCTTTGTACTGATGTTCATGCATCGACAACTTCATGTAAATTCTAGAATAGGAGTGGGACAGGACTCCAAGTTACGTTTCAACAGTTGGAGTTTAAGAGTTGTTCAGGTGCTTCTATCAAAACATAATGCTGCAATTTTACATTGAAACTGTATCCTTCCACAGACAACAAATGGTACAGTCTCCAGTAGCTGCGTGGAAATGTCTCAAATAAACATCTGGTAATGTGTGCCATTCATATGAAATGGCAGCACATAAAATCATAGTTGTATTTCTGGAGAATGGAGACTGCCCCCAGTACCACCACTTGCCTTCAAGATTAAGTTTTTAGTTTTGGTTCTTTGGGAAAATTTTGTTTCTAATGCTCGGCCCAAGTCTGTTTTTACACAACAATCCTAAGATTTTTCACACACATTGGAAGTTTGACATTGAGAATCCATGTAGTTTCCCAAAAGCATTCCAAGCGATTTTTATCTTTTTTCTTTCTTTTTTAGGTAATCTGGTCATCTTGTTCATCTGCTAAATACAAAAACCTAATCAACAAATTGTGTTACCACATTGTTAACATGTACAATTCTCGATTGAATCTGTCCATTCTACATAATTTTAATATTAATTGTAATTCATTTTCAGAGTTACTTTCGGGCCCGCCCTATTAAATTCTTCCATATGTTGTCAAAAGTTCGTGTGCACTAGGGGCAATAATCACACTGTTGCCAACAAAATGAATGTGCTTCAGATATGTACCATTAGTCTGGTATCCTTCATTTTACCCAGTTTAATACTTTAAAAACTTACTCTAGGACTGCTGGGATACTTTCGGTGATATATAATATATTTATCTGATTCCTCTTTCAATTCTGAATTTCCTGCTATAGCGATAAAGTGTGGTAGAAGCTATAGGATTGATGTGTATATTCTTCAGTAGGCAAAAATTTGTTCAGTCAGTGCCCTGTTTCTTGAGGGCTGTCAGTAGAGATTATATTGAAATTGACTCAAAAGTTTTCTCAATATCTATGATTCCTAGACAAATAGATAATTCATGTCAGCATTAAGTGAGGTTTATACAATTCTTACAAAGAAACTATTAAGTTGTGTAAGCATTTAAATTGCAGCATATCAGGCAAATAAATCTGTGTGGGGAGAGGGGGGGGGGTGACAACTAAAGGAAATACTGTTTCAGTACAAGTTATATTTACCACTGACTTTAACTTTTTGCTGTTCCTGCTTTCATTTTGCTGGCAAACGACAGAGCTTTTTTGTGAATGTTTCTATAATATGAAAAAGATGGATAGTGAATATCCTCTTTGTTTGTATCATATAATAGTGTTAGTTTCAGTCTCTGAGCAACATAGTCTGTGTGAATATTTTTTGCTAGACACTGTTCCAAGTTTGATGTACAGGTCAATGCAGACCAAATGGCTTTGTAACATGAAGGCAGGAGAAGCTAGAACAGGCATTTTATTTCAACCCTGTGTAGTTTTAATGTCATAAATATTCAACCAGGCGAACTCACTGCTAATATGATAGGAAGTTGTTTCTGTAGTATATGATGCAACCATAACACAGTAAATAAACAACATTGTTTTTTATCCCAACACACGAGTGGCCTGAGTCATGCAGTTTTCTTTTCCTTCCTTGAAGAATTGTAATTTTATTTCATTCTAATTTCTGGAGTTTTAAAGATATAAAGGCTTTTAAATTATTTATGGTCTCTTTCCTCACCTTAAAGTAAGGTTTTTTACTCATTGGAAATATGCTGCACTTAAAAAAATTAAAAAAATGAATAGCAGGACACTGATGTTTCTTTCACATAAAATCTTCTGATATAAAATAGCCATTTAAAATAATGGAACTGGCTTGTATTGCATCATTGATAGTACTGAGCAAGATTACTTTATACTTTATTTGTTTTTGTACAGTGACCTTCTAAAAACCACTTTCGCTGTTCTGTTCAACAAATGCTTTTGTTTTGTTTACGTCTTGGTGGCCCTGTTGTGCACAAAATGTGTTCCTTTTATTCATATCTGCCATTCAAACACAGCAGACAATTTACAAAAAATGGGCTTGGCAAATATGATATACAAACTGATGCGGCACATGACTCTTGAGGTGCAACAGTTGTCTAATTGGGTATGTCAAATATGTAGTGATCTTTTTTTTTTCCAAAAAACTTTTACCCGCATTGCAAGACTGCATTTTATTTGAACTCAGATTCATGAGTGAACTAAATATAGCACCAAGAGGATGATCGATTATTAAAGAAAATCTTCCAACCTAGCAGATTCTAAAAGTAGTAGCAATAAAAAAAATTAACGTTATTTTTTTACTGTTATATTTCGCATACACTTTTCATATGGACTTCTTGCCATATTAAGTTCTACAGAGGTAAAATCCAGAAACACATTTTTCTGCTCATATTTTGTTCACTCATTTTGAGCAAATACTGTCTGTGGGACCAGAGAACAGAAAACAGGAAGTCTCCAGAAATATGTGATGTTGTTGTGTTTTTCCTGCAAAAGCCTTACAGCCATGGGACTGATGGAGTATTTTCAAGAACCGTAAATGTTCACAACCATTAAATCTTATTGAACAAGGTCCACGGTTTCCCAGCCAATAAATCCTACTAGTAACTAAAAATTGTCTTGGTGTGAATGAATGTGTGAAAAAAAACCCTAACTAGCTCTTTTGAGGCTATGTTGTATTTTGGGACGTTAATACACTTGACTCAAGTTAATGCATGCTTACAAGACTCCTCCATCATTTGGCATTGCAGTTTCTGTCTCAGAGTATTTCTGCATGCTGTTTTATTTCTTATGAAGGGGTAAAAAGTAAAATTTAAGGAAGAATAATTGATGAGTTTGGTGGGGGGAGGGGGGGGGGGGGTGGACCACTGCTGTTGGCAAAGGATAATATTGGTTCTTAAAATAGTAAGAAACACAAGGCATTTGTAATACTTAAGAATTCTAAGGGACTTATAAAACTTTAGCTTTTTAGTTTGTTGGTGCAGTTTCATCTTTTCAGTTACTGTAAATTGATTTTTCTTTACATCTACTAGTAGTACCATCTATATTTGTTGAATAACTATACTGCACTTGATTACAGTGACTTTTTCTCTTAACTTCTCCAACTTTAGTTTCATTTCTGTGGTATGCTATTCACATTTCCCCCTTTTGGGACTGCACATTACAGCCAAGTAAGTGTTCTAATATATAAAAGCTTCCCATATACAAAAGCTACCTAATGAAACTCACTTTTTTGTTCATTGTACAGTTTATGGGGTGTGACAGAAATGTGTGGCAGACTTTCAAGACACATTGTTCAAACATCGTAGAACAAAATATGTTATATGCATATCAGTCCGGAAACACTTTATTTCGTTGTTAGAACTAACTTTGTGCATGTGTTTATAGTACACTAATCATGCAAAATATCTAGGAACAGGACATATCAGCACACCATATGGAACTCTCTCTTACATGAAATGTTCAAAATTATTTCTATTAACATTGATATGTGCATCAACCCACCATCACACAGAATCCCAGATTTACTGTTGTATCCCTAGAGTTTTGCATATGGTTTCACAGACTTCCACAAAACAAGCTTGAAGATTCTCTGCATCTTCTAATGGAGTTCAATGCTCACAAACTTTCAAACACCCTTACAAATAAAGTCTGTTGAGTCTAAGTCCAGAAAACATAGGGGCCAGGAAATTGATCCACATCTTCCGATCCATCTGTCACAGAATCTGTTATTTTAAAGCTGACAGTCATTACCTTTGGCATGACAAGAGGATCCTTTGTTCATGTAATAGTTTGCCGCACTTTAAAGGAACATCCTCTAAGAGAATACTAATCCATACATAAATGGAGCATCTGACAACTCCACACTGTGTACACTTCCATTGCACTGTAGTAGAAACCAAGTCCTTTATGGACACTAGTAAACAGTTGATGCTACATGTAAGTTAAGACAATGAAGTGAGTCACTTATGAACATAAGCAATGAAGGAGGTCACTAATGAACATTACCTTTGATGAAAATGATGTAAAACACTTTGGCAAAACACTTAACCAGATGCAACCAAGAGGGCTGTTTGAACACTCCATGCAAGAAAGAGTTTCATGTGATATGCTAATATGTTCTGTATTTCACCTGGTTAAATTACTCTGAATAGTTATAGGAAATAAATTTTAACACAAAATAAACCATTTCTGGACTTGTGTTCATCAAGCATATTTTCTTCTTCTATGTGTGATGACTGTACCTTGAACATTTGGCCATGTCTTTTTGTTACACTCTGTATTTGAAACAAAAATATCAACTTTTATGAGAGACGTCATTTTAAACACCTACATGAAAATTTGGTGTGTAACAAATGGAACATTTGGGAAACAGTGGAAAAATAGAAGCGTATTGCCAGTAACATTTTGTGGCATCACAACTGTTTTTCATTACAACTGATACAGTGCCACATTTACGTCTCAGGCTGCCAGTAAAATGAAGATTTCTATAAATTTAACAGTCCTTCCTGTATTAGATTACAAAACTATTTTCTTCCGGTACATTTTCTGTTCATAAGAAAGAAAATCCATCCCTAAGAATAAAGTCATGATTGTTACCAAAAAAATTCTAGATTTTTTTCAGAATGATGTTTTTGTGAATGATAGCAGTGTATGAGATTTTCTTCACACAATTAGCTATCATTTCTACTAACAAAGTAACAACAAAAGTATACATGAAAGGAGACATACAATAGTTAACATAGTAACTCGTATAGTCGTCAGTTTCAGATTGTTCTTTAAATGTGTGAATGTAGGCTTTCATATCTGTTTTTTTCTTCATTAAAACTTTTCTAGGTATGTGATTGTGCTTCAATTTGTTACATAGACCACTGTTCTGGCCTCTGTTACAGATGGCCATCATCAGATTGGTGTATTTACTAAAAATATATAATTTCATAGCAACACAATCATATAGATAGAAAATTTTTATTGAAAATGTTCTTGAATACTTAGGATTATATTTTTGCACCGGTTTCTTTATTTTTGTAAATTGAATAAGGATGCTGAGGGTAATTAAAATACTACATTTTACAATATTTCTGCAAAAGTATATATATCTATGCAGAACAGCATTCTCAGTTATTGACAAAAAAGACAGTTAATGAAAAATAAGGAAAAAAAGCCTTACTCTAAGGAGGGAAGTTGCAGTTCTTGTAATTTTCATATATTTTATTTATTTATTTATTTATTTATTTTTTTTTTTTTTTTGTTTTGTTTGGGGGTCTAAATCTTGAAAGCATGTCTCTGCAGTGCTTAGTGATTCTTTTGCCCAAGTTACTTCAAACCCCTGCCTGTATCAAAAATACCCAAGTTTATCATTGTTTTTGCTGTTTTTTTGCTTTTTTTCATACTGCCTTGTGCTAAAGTATCTGTTCATGCTCTTTTCTTTTCCTTTTTAAAAAATTATAGTTTAATGCATGAGGGATATCCAAAACATGTGACAGCACCACATTTTTGCAACTTCAGGAAGAGATGGATTCTTTGCTTTTTGGCATCAGTTTTTTGATATTTAGAGTTATTTTGTGACAGAATAGTGTGCAGCCAGTGAGTAATAAATCTCAAGTTTGTTTTATACTACTTGACACATATCTTCACCAGTTTGAAGATTCAAGAACAGGACTTTGCCACCACTGTGTTTATTTAGTTCTACTCTACTCATAACTGTATGGCCACAAAGACAAGTAGCAGAGGTTGATAGCAGTATTAACAACAAAATGAAACATAAGATAAAAGTATGCATTGGAAATAGATTTCAGCTTTTGAATCAACATATTTTTTGGTGGATAAATGGGAGGGACTTGGTAGGGGAATACGTGTATTTTACTTGCGTAATAAGAGAGACAAAACTGAAATGAGTCTGTTGCTTTTGAGACCGATGACAGTCAGGTCTCCATTATAAATTCTGTTTCAAGAATAGGTTATAAAATCGAAAAATTTTGTGCAGAAATGCCTGTCCCAGTTGCAGTCAGTACCAGTAAGGAACTACAGCTGCAATATGTGATTCAAAAATAAAAATGTTTTCATTCTTCACTGTGGTTAGCTCTTAACTGATATTGTGTTTATGAAAGGGCAGCATTTCCACCAGTTAACTGTAAAGGATACAGTGTCAAGTGTATTCCACAGTTGATAATGGCATGTGTGCTATAAAACCACTTGAGATAGGCATATGTGGCGAAGTATTCATAACGGAAAAATTGGACATCATGTACCTCCCAGATGTATGATGAAAATTTTGTCATTTCATAAAAACTCTAGCAACTTTATCAGCAGCATACAGGTGACACAAAGATCTTTGACTCCCTCTACCTCATAAGATGTAGTCCCATCTTATCTGGTGGTCTGAGGAATGTGACGCTCCTTTCCAACCTCCCCAACGTATTCTTCTTTTCTCTGAGGAAGGAACATTCCTTGTGGTGTTCAAAAATGGCTCTGAGCACTATGCGACTCAACTTCTAAGGTCATCAGTCGCCTAGAACTTAGAACTGATTAAACCTAACTAACCTAAGGACATCACACACATCCATGCCCGAGGCAGGATTCGAACCTGCGACCGCAGCGGTCACGCGGTTCCAGACTGAAGCGCCTTTAACCGCACGGCCACACCGGCCGGCCCTTGTGGTGTATACTGGCCATCCATTCGGTTTTCTTTCTCCATTGAGACAGTATTAAACACAGTTACAAAAAAATGTGTTTAAAACAGTGGCATCACCTGCTCCATACTTATAAGCACCTTCAAAGTGTAGGTGTCAAAATCAAACTTCTGCAATTCCACATATATTAAAAAATGAATGAATATTTATAAGGCTTATTTTACTAGTTGAAATTGTTCAGACCACCTAAAATGTGTGTTGTTGGTGTACATGGGTTGAATTGTTTTGGGTTTCTCACCATCTATGCAAAAAAATATCACTTTGAGAGCCAGAATTGTTGGTCAGTACTCTCAGAAGTTAAAATTCTGTCAATAGACAAATTTAAAAGTGAAAGCTTTCAAAACTACCAGTTCTTTCCCCAAGGAGAAAAGAGGGTTATTTTGGGGAAGGTTAAAAAAGACCCCAGGTTGAGAGGAACTCACCTGTTTTTAGGAAGGAAGGAACTAACTGACCTGACAGGTTTCGTTTTTAAATGTGCCCATTGGTAGCACTGGTATTTCACCTCCTAAATACTTGCCAGCCATTGTGTTTCTTTGTAACTTTATAGTTGTCACATTCTGTAAAGCAATTTTCATTTCAGTACAGCTTTTGAGGATGAAAATTATATGGTGCAGCCTTTTCCCAAAAGATAATTATAGACACTTGTCAGAATATCCTTAAGAGTGGGTGCTTCAACTTGGCTTAATCTATATGGCCATGTTTCATTATACTTCAAAACACTACAATTAAATTACAATGAGACAAAATGGGCAGCCAACACTTACTGCATAAGGCAAAATCCAATAGAAACACTTAAGCGAATCTGCATGTGAACATGTAGCATTTTCATCCCCTACTTTCAAAGTTCATTACTCTTGATCTAAAATACTTTGGATGTTACGATTTTATGTTAACAGTGAGTGGCATTAGGTAAAGCATTGTTATAAGGTGTATTTCTTTATCTGTCAAAGTTTAATTACTACAATAGTTCGTGTATGAGAAGAATATGCATTAAGTTTTTGGTAGCATTATCTGGGGTGTCTTAATATCACTCAGACTGTGACAGACTTCTCTCAGCATTCATGAAATTATTTTATGTCTAATATTTTATAGTTTGAAATATGTCTTGGGAAGTAACAAAAGAAATTTTCACCTAGTCATTACTTTCTTTATAGGTATCATCAGCAGTGATTTTTAGTACACTCCAAACTGTGTTATGTGGGGCATAGCATAATTCTATGGATATTGAGAGGAGCCTGCCTCCATTTGAATGATACTAGATGCATGATAGTTGTACCAAAAGCTAAATGTGGCTTCAAAATTCATCTTGTAGACAAATTGCTGCAGTAATTAATAAGTTTGTAATACTACTTTACCTCATGTCATAAAACCACAACACATAAAGAGTAATGCAGTCTGAAAATTTGAGTGAAAATGCTACCTGTTCATATGTAGGTCCCCTCAAGAAACAACCAGGGGGATGGGGGGATATTCAAAGCATTCAGAAGTTTACGTTTCTTTCTCATGCAGGAAAAAAGGGATCAGTTTGGGGAGAAGGAAACATCTTTCAGACCTCACTCAGGTTAAGGGTAATTTACCTGTTGTGAGAGCAGGGAGAACCTCACACTGTAGTCAGTTCTGGAAAGTAAGTTATGCTCTATCTAAGTAGTTTCTGTGTCACATTGTGGCTATTGCCAGTTTGAAACTGCTCTTAAGCACATGCACAAGGATATTATTTCAACTCCACACACAAACGGCTTACAGTTCTGATGTATGGTAAGTGTGTCTGTTTGAGCATGTCAAGCCTGCATGTTCTTGGAGACATGGATGAGGAACTTGAACAACTTCATCCCTTTTATTCTTAGTACATTTCTTAAGCAGTGTTTGAAATGGATCATAAATGTGCTGTGTGCCATTCACCATGCATTGGATATCCCTTTTCTTTGCCCTTCTCAAGCATTTCAGATTCCATGTAGCATGTTTTATATATGATTGAGACTGCATTTGAGGACATACCAATTGTTGCAATCACTAAGTGCATTTTGATGTCTCATTGGCACTAAAACAGTTTGATTGAAGTTTTGTGTGCATTGTGTTATTGTTAGGTTTTTTCATTCCCACCTTTATGTAATGTGTAGCTGAATCAAAGATTTTCTTCGTAACACTGGAGGGGAGCAAATGCCAACCAACAAAGCTTTGGCTTGTATATGCTTGTCAGTGTTGAAAGTTACATAGTTTATCTTAATCGAAAGTGTGAGCACCTTGTGACACACTAATATTTCTGTGTAAATGCACACGTTGAGAATCTAATGTAAGCCTAGACTGTGGCACAAACCTAAAATTTGTTTTAGATACAGATGTTGGGTGTGCATACCATACTTTGAGCATGGAGGAAAAAGGTGTAGTAATATATGTAGGCAGCAATGCGCCATATTTGCTATTGGCATAAGTTTGCGATTTTTGAAATTCATAGAGTACCATAATAGAGTGATAGTATGTTGACACTTGCTTGGGAATTTTCTGAACAAAATGTATGGTGGACAGCAGTGGCCTGTGGCTTTAACTACATAAGTTTGCCTTATTACTGCCAGTAATTAACATTTTTTCAAGTGAAAGAAATGTGATTCTACACTCCCTGTCATGGCTACAATCTTTTACTGGTTTATATATTCGAGAATACAGTAAAAAAAAGTGGAGGGTGGGTCTGCATGTTAAATATTGCCACAAATGGATAACATTTGAATTTGTCAGCTTCACAGTTTTTTTGATAATTACATGAGTGAATTTAGATGAGGTCAATATTTTAGTGGAACATGTAGTTTCAGTGAGTGTATTGGGAAGAGATGGTGTTGAATCTTGGTTTGCATTGTTGATTTGGTTTGTGAATGCTCACTGCTTGCATTTTGACTTTTTAGAGTCTAAGGCATAAACTGAATATTATTAGATTAGCAGTGATACCTGTGTGGAATGTTTAAATATGTTATATAAATGTTACATATATACATATCTGTCTGTGGTTGTGTGTATCCTTTCCTGTATTGCTAATGCTGTGTTTGATATGGGGATCTTGGATAAAAGGAAACAGATAAGGAAATAAGAAAAGCTTTTTTATCATTTATTTATGATGACTTATATTGTTTGAATAAGTCGGTTTTCTTCAGTTCAGAAATGCTGTTTGCCAGCTAGCTGTGCCCTTTTTCCTCTCCATTTTTATTTCTGTGGCTGTCTTATTCGTGTATTTGTTTCATAAATTTCTTTTGTCAACTGTACTGACTGCTGTGGAATGGTTAAGTCAAACGTTTTCCACCTAGTTGCCATCTTCATCTTGAGTTTTAAGTTTTTGTTTTAATAAAAATTTAATGAAATGAAAGTAGCTGATACTGCATATCACAATCATTTATTTGATTTTTAGCCTTTTGTGATGTGGATGCCACCTGTCTCAATCCTCTGTCCTAAATTTGATATCAAAGGGAAGGGAAATGTTTAGTCATCCCAAATTTGTTTTTCTCCTTTGCTGTGTTTCTATCTTTTTTTTTCCAACCGCATCGCTATTTCGCTATTTGGTTTATGTTTTCTGCCTTTTGGGTACTTCTTTGCTTGACTTTTTTTCCTTAACATAATTTTAAAATTATGCAGTCTGTGTTTGAATTGTTCTGATGTTTGTATGTACATAGTACTCAAGTTTTTGTGGCATAATATCCTCCATGTACATAAATTTCTCCTTGTGTAAAGACAGAACTGGTTGCAAGAAATCAACTCCTTGACTGGTTGTATTTAGTACCTGTCAGAATTAATATCTCAAGTACACAATTACCTGGTGCTTAACTCAAGAATCCCATTCATTTGTAACAAAATCCTAATATTTTGCATGTGTTTTGGGGTTCCAGTTCTGTTTTTCATCCAATGTTTCATTGCTGCATATTAATCCTGAAAAGAATGAAATGTTATCGATGTACAGTAGTGTTATGGTCTTACATTATCAGATGAGTGATACATGAGTTACTAAGTCTCGGGTAGACTTTCAGAATTTGGATACATTATTTGTAAATATTTATAACCAGTGACTGTGATTGTAAATAAGCTTTGAAGGTTCACTTTACTTCTGCATTTTTGAGGTAAGGAAAGTTATTTTTATATAAAAAATATCTATTTGGTTTTCTGGCCTTTAAAAATGTCACATTCTGTAGTGGTTTGCTTTTTAAGAAATTGTTTTCGTGTGACTGTGTGACACAGTTGTTAATGAACACTGCTATTTAGTGTAAGTCAGTATTGTTGGTTGCAACTAGCATTGATTGTTCATATCTCATAAAATGGTTTATTGGCATCAGCATGTTAATGTTATGCATCCAGATGTTAAAGAACAATAATCCAAATAAATATTCAGTGTAGTTCATTGCATTTGACACTTGCCACTACAGGTAAGTTTACTGGCAAGGGTGTGTTTAGGATTGATGAAGTTGAAAGAGTTGTAAGGTGTCTTCTTGTAGTATGAGAATTAAAACACTTTTGACGGGTAGACTCTCTCATTTCCATTGGCAGTGCAGTTGTAGCTGATGGGTTAGTGCTTGGATAGGAACTTCTTGACTTGTTTTACCCCAACCCCCCCTCCAACCACACACACACACACACACACACACACACACACACACACACACACACACTGGATAAGTAATCATTTCATGGATGAGTCAGCTAAAAAGTTTATGTTTGTTAGAAATATACCCTGTTTACGAGAAAAAATGGTTCAAATGGCTCTGAGCACTATGGGACGTAACTGCTGAGGTCATCAGTCCCCTAGAACTTAGAACTACTTAAACCTAACTAATCTAAGGACATCACACACATCCATGCCCAAGGCAGGATTCTAACCTGCGACCGTAGCCCGTAGCGGTCCTCGCTGTTCCAGACTGTAGTGCCTAGAACTGCTCGGCCACTCTGGCCGGCTGTTTACGAGATTATTACAGTGATATCAAACAATTGAGACTCCAGGTAGGAATGTCAGTAGCGTAGGAAAAGATAGATTGCTACTTATTGTAAAGAAGTATTAACTTGCAGCCAGGCACAATTAAAAGACACTTACACAAACCTTTCAGTCACAGCCTTCATCAGCAAAAGAGAAACACATGCCATTCGTACACACAAGCAAGCACACGACTGCCAACTCCGGCAACGGCAACTTGGCTCAGAATGCAGCTGTCACATGTGATGGAAGCAACAGTCCGGAGGGGATGGGGAAGAGGAAGGGATAGCAGTGGATGGGGAGGGGGGGGGGGGGGGGGGGAGGAACACTGCTGGTGTTGTGTACAGGGATTAGAATCCCAAAAGCCATAGCATCAGGAGGTAGGGGTCTGGGAGGTGGAGAAAAAAGAAGCGAAAAAGGAGAGGAGCAGGGAAAGATGGGAGAGTGCATTGCCAGAGTGCGGCAAACAAAGAGGGGTCGAAACTGTTGTGTGGAGGTTAAGTGCGTAATATGTTACCTTAGGTTGAGGCTGGGATAATTACGGGATAGGAGCACGCGTTGTAAGGATGACTCCAATCTGAGCAGTTCAGAAAAGCTGGTGGTGGAGGGGAGGATCCAGATGGCTTGGTTATAGAAGCAGTCATTGAAATCAAGCATGTTTGTGTTCAGCTGCATGTTGTGCCATAGGGTAGTCTATTTTGCTCTTGCCACCGTTTGGCAGTAGCCGTTCATCCTGGTGGACAGCTGGTTGGTAGTCATACCACTATGAAAAGGTGTACAGTGACTGCAGCAGTGTAGGTAAATGTCACTGGTGACACGGACCCTGATGGGGACAATTAACTGTGACAGCACTGGAACAGGAAGTCCTGGGTGGGTAGATTGTGCAGGTCTTGCACCTGGGTCTTCTACAGGGATATTATGATCCTTGTGACTAGGGGTTGGGATTGGGAGTGACATAGGGCTGGACTAGGATGTTCTGGAGTTTGGGTGAGAGATGGAATACAACTTCAGTAGGATTGGGAAGGATATCTGGTGGGATGTCCCTCATTTCAGGGAATGATGATTGCTAATCAAAGCCTTGGCAAAGGATGTGGATCAGTTGTTCCATTCCAGGATGATACTGGTGATGAAGAGTGCACTTCTTTGTGACTGGTTCTGCGGGGGTAGTGGTAGGATTGAGGGTGTGAGGGGAAACGGCACAGGAAATACGTTTGCGGGCTAAGTCTGGATGATAATGTCTGTCTGTGAAGGTCTTGCTGAGAGCCCCAGCACACTGAGAAAGGTAGTTCTTGTCACTGCAGATTTGCTGTCCCTGGGTGGCTGGGCTGTATGAGAGGGATTTTCTTGTGTGAAACGTATGATAGCTGCCGAAAAGCTGCATTTCAACAGCTGTCACCCCTTTCACAGCTGTCACCCCTCCCTTACAGCCTGTCCACCCGATACGAACTGCCTTGCTCAGTATGCTGAGAGTCTCACTAATGCCTTATAAACAGGCACTATTCCCCAGACCTAGCCCCCATACAGATCTTCCATGCCATTTCGCCTCGCATCACCAATTCTTCCACCACCCCCAAGAATTAGACACAAATAAGTGCTCCCTTCATCACCCAGTACCATACTGGACCGCAGCAACTAAACCACATCCTTTGCCAGGACTCCGATTACTCATACCCTGAAATGAGGGACATCCTACTCGATATCCTTCTGTTCTGTTCTGTCGCCCACCCAAACTCCACAGTATCCTAGTACAGCCCTAAATCACTCCCAATCCCAAGGTTGTGCGGGTAGTATGTTACTTTAGTTTGAGGCCAGGGTAATTGTGGGAGTGGAACATGTGTTGTAAGCATAACTCCCATCTGAGCAGTATAGAAAAGCTCGTGGTGAAGGGGAGAGTCCAGAGGGCTTTGTTATTTAAGCTGTCATTAAACTCAAGCATGTGTATATTGAGCTGCATGTTGTGCCATAGGGTGGTCTATTTTGCTCTTGCCACAGTTTGGCAGTGGCCATACATCCTGGTGGACAGCATTTCCTATTCTAGTCCTGTCACAGGTTTATCCTGACCCATCAGGGTGTGGACCACCTGTGAAAGCAGCCATGTCATTTACCAGCTATGCTGTGAACATTGCATAGCTTTTTATATTGGTATGACTACCAACCAGCTGGCCAACAGCTTTTTTGAACTGCACAAATAGGAGTTATCCTTACAACACATTGTCCATTCCCGTAACTATCCCGGCCTCAACCTATGGTGAAATACTGTCCCCACAACCTCGACACAGCAGTTTGCACCCTATCTGACCTATCATCTCCTCCCCATTTTCATCTCTCACCCTCTTTGTTTGCTGCTCTTTATCAGTGTATCTGCCCACCTTTTCCCACTCCTCTCCTTTTTCACTTCTTTTTGCTCCATCTCCCTGCCCCACAAGCTCCTGACACTGCACCTGTTGACATTATAGCCCCTGTACACTCCACCAGGCAGTGACCCTCCCACCCCCCCCCCTCCCCCCCCCCCCCCCCCCACTCCGCACCCGTACACTACTATCCTTTCTCCTTCTGTGCCCCCTGCAGACTGCTGCTTCCATCCCATGTAACAGCTGCATTCTGGCCCGAATTGCTGGAGTTGGCAGTCATGTGTGCTTGCTTGTGTGGTGTATGTTTCTCTTTTGCTCATGAAGGCTATGACCAAAAGATTTGTGTAAGTGTCCTTTAATTGTGCCTGTCTGCAAGTTAACGTTTCTTAACGTTTCTCCTTTAAGGTGAGTAGGATTCTGACTTTACCTGCATTGTAGACTATCACAATGCAAAATTAAATTCTTTATTTTGAACCTGAGATAATAGTAATAGAAGCATAAAAAAATTCCTTTGAAGTCAGTACCCGCCATTAGACTGTTGTTTATTTGCAGTGTTATATTTACACTTACACGATCATAATTTCGGCTTCAAAGTGCTATTATCAAGTGTTTTAAGTGTTATACAGTGCCTAAGATGGCATACTGTCATATTTAAAATACACTATTAGACACATTGCCTAAGCGCCAATATTTCTGGTAAAGCCTACTGCTTTGTTTCATCACTGAATATACCATCTTGACTCAAGTCTGACTGAGTATACCATCTTGACCCGAGTGAAGCAGAGCACTAGGCTTTACCAGAAATATCGACCCTTAGACAATGTGTCTAATAGTGTATTTTAAATACGACAGTATGCCATCTTAGGCACTGTATAACACTTAAAACACTTGATAATGGCACTTTGAAGCCGAAATCATGATCGTGTAAGTGTAAATGTAACACTGCAAATAAAAAACAGTCTAATGGCATTACTGACTTTAAATAAATATATTATGACTAGGGCCCGGATTTTAATTAGCTAAAAAACAGTGAAATATGTAGCATTTATGACCTAAAACTTACATAAATATGACCATAAAAACTAAAATATGACTTAATAGAAGTTTATTTAAAGCATTCTTGTTTGTTTATTTAATTTTTTATTCACCATCAAGTAATACAAAATTCACTTCTCAAAATATTGTAAGTATAGTTCTTTCTTTCTGTAGGGTTTGTGGCTAATTTGCACCTATTTTTTTGAATGTCTGAATGTTTTATTTTCTAAACACAAAGTACAGTGAAAAGTTCATCTATTGAAACAGTAAAACAGTGTTTTTATTTCTATATAGTATTTACAGCATTTCACATTATTTAGTACCGTATGTCAACCTTCAGTATCTGCAAAGTTGCACTGGATCACAAAAATGCATTTTCAGGTTTTCCATTGTCAAAGATCTACGGTTGTCACTGAGGATAGTTTTGTACCTGGAAAAGCTCGTCTCCACTTCACAAGACGTCAGTGGAGTGTATTTGAAGGCACCCAGGTCACTAGAGGTCAGCTTTGTTTCAGTATCTTCAAATGTTGCTTCCGTTGGAGAACACTTTGCAATTCGGTTTTCAGTTTGTCAGCCATATGACCACGAGTTCAACCCAACTCACTCTTCATATGTTGCACAATACTCAGGGCTTCACATAGCTGAGTGCCAACAGCTTCCAGTCTGTACAAACTTCTTTCACAATTTTGATAGCACTTGATTCATCGCTATCAAGCTCACAGAAGATTGTCTTTGTTTGGGTGTAGTTGGTGCAGTAATACTCAGCAGCATTAAGCCAAGAACCCCATCGTGTAAGAACAGGTTTAAGTGGGAGGGGCGTTGGAGGTGCTTGTTCCTTGAATTTCTGCACCCGTAGCGGAGCTTTCACATAGATTTTCTTGCCACAGGAAATTAATTTGTCCACGTCAGGGTAATTTGATCGCACCTCTTCGGCAACTCTGTGCAACATATGTGCAAGGCAAGTGGTGTACACCATACTGGGGTAGAGAATCTGAAGCCCTTTGGCTGCTTTAGCCATATATGAAGCACCATCTTTTACAAGCAGCAAAACATTGTCTCTTTTCATGCCATCCGGCCACAGTAGCTTCAGAAAGTTGTCAAACAAAATAGCAATTGGCGAATTGTTTACTCTATCGAGAGCTTCACATGTTAGTAGGAACATATCTCCAGGGCCATCAACTTTTAGAACACCAACAACAACATTTGCAATATATCGCCCACTAATATCCATTGTTTCATTTATCGACAGCCAGATCTTTTGCTCAGCAATAGTAATTCGTATTTGTTGAGCACATCATTGTAGCATACGGATAAATAGTTCTTTCTCAGTGTAGATTCATCTGGAACTGGATGTGTTGTGTACTTCTCCAAGAACCGTCTGAAGCGTGGATTCTTCAGCTTTTCAAAGGGATGTTGCAGGACACCATCTCACACAAATCTTTGCAGAATGATTGCACGGTTGACGATTGACCTGTCTATTCAAATAACAGCGTTTGCATCATGTTATTTTCAGCACTTCATCTCACACATCTGCTGTGGTTAGCGGTATTACAGTGTTGTTGCACATTAAAGTGTAGTAGGATTTTTCTGCACTAACTTTAACTTCACACAGTTTACAAAATAATATTTTCCCATCAGCACTAAAGAACTTCTCTCGCAACTTCACACTGTCGGAGCACTTTGCTTTAGGCATGTTGAACAAGGCAAAGGCTGTATTCAAACTGGTTACTGGGAACACCTGTGCGACTGCGATGATTATTACGGCAGAAGCCGCCTTTGTTGGCTCAGAGAGCGTATTGTTGACTCTGTGCAACAATGTTTTATGTTCGCAAAACAACTGTTGTGGTACACCGATTCTGCTACAGTCCTGAGAAATAAAGCTGTGTACTAATTTATCTGTTTATCTTTCATAATATTATGTTAAATATTGTCTCATGAGCAACATATTCATTTTCTTATTCGTGTGTCCTGTAAGATACGAGAAAAACGATAGTTGCATTTGTGGCAAAAGTTGACGGAAATATGACCTATTATATTAAAAGTTAGCCGCAATATGACCTATTACTAAAATTTGTTGAAATATGACTTTATATGCACAATCAAAATACATTTTTCGACACTAAAATGCCTAGATTTGTGTATAAATTGTTCTAAAGTTCAGCCTATAGTTCAGAAAAAAATATGACTTGTCATTAAAATCCGGGCCCTAATTATGACTGTGCCCCCGCATTATGAAAAATAATCATAAAAAAATTCTTTCTTGTGAATGCAATGGAAATCAAAATTGCAAGAGTTTGCTACTAAATCTGTGCATCAATTTTGTAAGCAGTAACACATTTTAGTAATTTGACAACATCTGCAATGCAGTACAGTATGTGAATGTTGCAGATTGGTGTTCATCAGATATACTTGGTGCAATTGTTAATGTTCATATGCTAAATATCAGGGGACAACAGCAATGAGAAAATTAAGATTTTGTATAATTACAGTGAAAGGGTTCATGTGAAAAAGTAAGTATGATAAACCTTAATACAATGTGAAACATACAGTTGTATTTTTAAAATTCTTGTAATTGAGAGGCATTTTTGTATGGGATGATACAGTTATGTTCTGTATGTTTGACACTGAAATTAAGACAGATCTTTGCCTATTTACAATGGGCAAACAATTAATTTTGGAAAAAAATATTTTAAGTGGAGTAACAAAATTAATTATATTGTTTGGGTCAGGAGAAAATTAAAAGCAAGCCCAATGTAAATTTAAGTCAGCAGACATTTCCTATACATTTAACTGTGGAGACATGATGCCAACTTTACAAAACTTATTTTCCACGTTGATGTATTTCTGTATGTACTCATATATCTCTCTAAATCCACCTCTGTCATAAAGAAGTGTAAAAGATAAAACAGTCACAACATGGAGGTTATTTTGGTGTTTTACTAAGCCTGTGCCTTTCTCCAACTTCATAATAGTCACCCTAGTCAGTTATTAAGGAACCTCCACTTAAACATGAATTATGAATCACATTGCAACTTAGCATTCCTCACGCACATACAAAGAATTGCTGTAAGCAAAAGCATGCATAGGTGACAAAAACATTAGGATGGATTAAGAACAGAAACTCAAGACAATGGATTGATAGTTCGACACTGACTCCCATTCAGTCACATTGGGGATTTACTCTTCAACATATATTTGGTCAACTGCATTTGTTTCTCCTCGATTTGTTGCTTAAATTGTGAGTACTAAGGATGTGTGCTTACATTGCAATGGAATGTTGGTGCCACCTATAACCGATATCTTCCTTATACCCAATATCTAGTATGATGCACCCTTTGTGAATTGCTCTCCATGGCACCAGACATGTCACACCATAGAAAATGTGGAAGCAGGGGGGAAGGCACATAGGACAATGCTAAATTAGCTTACACATAAATGGGCTTAGATTCTGTTGAAAATTACTTGGCCAAATGACATTTTGACAGAAACATGTGGAAGTGCAAAATGTGGCTACATTCCACACTGTCTCCTGTTAATCCTGCCTGCTAAAGGTCCCAGACTGATAAGAAGTATTCAGGGAACACTTGAAGGGTATTTACTGTAAGCTACCTGTTTCATGCATGAATTACATTTTCTTAGGACTTCTTTACTGGGTCTCAGTCGGGTAGCTGTTTTTCTTACAACTTTTTTTTATGCATTCTAGTAGTTTTTCTTACAACCTGGTTTATGCATTCATTCCCACTTGTCAGTCAGTCCAGTCACTCCCAGATATTTTACTACTGTTGCTGTTTCCAGTGAGTTATTGCCAGTCAGATAATACAGTAGTAATAGATAATTGTGTTTTTTATGTACAGTACATTACACCTATTTATGATGAGAGTCAATTGCCGATCCTGAATAAAGTGTTGATCCTTGGCACATCTGCCTACATTTAGCAGTGCAACTTTCCTATGTAGGACAGGAACATCTGTAAACAGCCTCATAAAGCTTCCGACATTATCTGTCACATCATTCATATCTTGAAGAGTGATGTTCCTACAACACTACATTGGATTATTCCTGAAATTGCTCTTAAGGACAGTCTGTTGAGTTAAAATGCTAGAAACTCTTGACTCCAATAACAAGTCTATTTTGATATCAAGAAAGCTTGTATTGTGTTCATTTGGTGACAATGAAGAACTGTGTCAAATGCCTTCCAGAAGTGAGGGATAAGCATCAGACCAGGCACTTGCTTGTGTACAATGTGTCTCGTGGAAAAACATATTCAGTTCAGTATCCCAGTCCTGCTGTTAGTGAAATCCCTGTTGCGTCCTGTCGATTGGTTTTCATTCTCTGGAAAGTAACAATTGACAAATATAAAATGTGTTTTGTAATTCTAGAGAAGATGAATATCAGTGATGTTTTTCTCTTAAAGTACATGATGCTTAATGCCCCAGACTGTCTTCAGTCCATAAAATGTTTGAAATTTCTCCTCCCCCCCCCCCCCCCTCTCATATACTGAAGAAGAAAATATTGAGAGCCTACAAATCATACTATTCATACTGCACCACACAAGAACATTTGTGTAACAGTCTGGCATACAGAAAAGTTATTTTGTCATCTCTCCTCCTCTTGTTGACCAAATTCTCTTAGTGATAATTCCTCCCTACACTGTCAAATGTCTGCTGCTTCCCAGTAAGATTGCATTCATTCAATAACCACAATGGTTATGGAGATGGTTAAATTGACAGTACAATAAAATATTTCTTAACACTATCAATAAGCATGGATGCTTATCTGAAACTGCTGAAAATACTGTAAGATTGCACACAATACCGTAATAATGCTGTCACAGTGGCACCGAAATCAGAGATTTGGTCAACAATGGACATTGCCCAGAGACTCACAGTATCATGCATGTGTACAGCCTAAGTGCAATCAACTGATTCAAATTACATTGTGGCAGCAGATAGATCGTGAACAGTTTTTGTAGGAAAAAAATTTCTAAGTAAGAGTACACTTCACATTTTTCCTGGAGTTAGTGTTCTAGTAAACAGAGTAGAACTTCTAATTTTAATTTAAGTGCAGCAATGTTCCATACTCAAAATTAAAAAGTGATTTACTTGAAACATATTATTTATTTTACGAATGGCAAAGAATATAAGTAGTTATTATTTCAACATGAAAACTTGCCAATGGACAAGTATGTGCACTTGATTCAATAATGTATCGAAAAATATCATCACTTGCTCATTCATGTTGGTTAATTTTAGGCTAAATGTTATTTCAGAGAGAAGTTATCTGAAAGTATGTAAATGTTTTTGAGCTTGAAATGACAGTGTTATCTGAGTTCACCAGTGATTGGATATGAATAATAATAATAATAATAATAATTATTATTATTATTATAAAAGCATAAAAGCTGAAGTACAATAATCAGAAATGTGGAAGTATTCATTCTGCCAACTACTGATCAAAGCAGTTGGATGTACAGTGACTAAGCAGCCAGTCATTCTTATTGGCTGATACCTGACGAAAAGTTTGGTGCCATTGACTGCACCATAATGCGGTGACATTAAAGGTAGTTTGCCTTTGCTTCCAAAGTTAGTTGTACAAAATTCTTTTTGCACTCTTCAAATGTTCATGTGATAGGTAAGTAATAATCCATTTGTCTAAAATATATTCCACAAATATTACTTTATAAGGTTGTTTTGAAATACCAATCTAATCTATAGACAATTGTCAAAGGTAAATGTTTATAAGTTTCAAAGTTGAACTTTTTTAATATAATTCATATTGTCCTTGTTCAGAAGAGTTTCTGAAGGAGGAATTTTGAATACAGAGTAAAAAGAGGGTGAGAAAAGCGTTTTTTCCTCTGCATTGAAAGGAAAGTATAGATTCTTATGTTTTATGTAAACCTTTGAGTAATAGTTTGAATTGTTACACTGGCATATAACTTATGTGAACTATTGCAAATAGAAAAAAGAGAGAGTGGCTTAATGGCTGTTGTTTTTCATCTCATCCAAAAGCTGTACGTGTGCTACCATTCAGTCTATCATATTATAGAATCTGTATTCCCACTTTTTAATAGTGCAAAGGCAAGATTTTTAATTACTTACAATTTAGAAACGCATTATTTATTTTATGATTTGATGTAATTTTAACCTTAACTCCTCATAGTTAATTGTTGTTGTAAATGCTGTTTATTGAGTTTTACCATGAAATCACGTACTTGTTGTTTGAATTTTGTGTTCTCAATTTTTTCTCTGCTTGTCTTTTTTTTTTTTTCAGCATGTTCAATAGGGTGTAGTGATGACTGTCTTTATGACTGCAGCTAATGTTTTCCTTTATAATTGTTGTAGTGTAACAGTAGAGTTTGTTTTGTGCATGTTCAAGTTTACTTTCCCTTATTTTTGTTGCTTCCTGTTTTTGTTCTGGTTTTCTAGGCCCATTCTCCCTGATTAAACAGTTTTAGTGTCTTTACTACAGTTGTGGAGCAAGCCTTGCTAATTCTGTTCTTTTTTGTGGCTGTTCTGTACCCAGCATGTTACATTTAACAAAAACTCGGTATTCTCATTCTACTTGCACAAAAGCACTTAGTCTGAATTCAAACACCAGTCACAGATAGTGCTTCATTACAAGATAGCATTTTGTTACTATGTGAAACACATCTTCCTCCAGCTCACAAATTGGTACTACTAATGTACCTGAAAGATCAGTTAACTCAGGAAATGATGGGTTACCTGTACCAAATGTTTAAACTGTGTGTGAGTTCAAAAGTGAAATGTGAATTTCTATAACAGCATGAAGCTATTGATGTCATAAGTGCCAGGAGTTCTTTGTAAAAAATTTTAATTAGAAAATATGTAGGAAATATTACTAGACCCAGAAAATTGAAGAAACCTAATTACAGTAAGTACTCCAGGATTAACGGAGACCACTCTCTGAAAAGTGGAAGTGTTGAGTTGTTGTTGGGCACACACAAGAGAATGAAAACGTGCTAGATTTTGGAGTTATCTTCTGACAAGTTACTCTACAACACAAACACACACTCAGTGCCTGTGCACTTACATCATGGTGCCTGCTAGAGTGTAGGCGCATAAATAGGTTTTGCGCACGCGCGCGTGTGTGTGTGTGTGTGTGTGTGTGTGTGTGTGTGTGTGTGTGTGTGTGTGTGTGTGTGGGCGCGTGCGTGCGAGCAAGCTTGCATTTTACTATAGCTTGTCAAAGAATAACTTTGAAAGATAGCAATTTTTTTTCTTTTGTGTGTGCCTAGCCTATTGACAATTCTGTCTTTCTGCTTTTCGATGAGTGGTATCCCTTAATCTTAAAGTATTTACATTCCACAAGAACTTTCCTGTAACATGATTACAATAAGTTAGTTTTCCACAGGCTATATTTCATATCAACCTTATGGCTGTATGCCACTGTGAACTGCACTGACTTAAGTATGAACAACATTAATTTGCAACAGGCATTTCAGAAACAATTCAAGTGGTTGATGTAAAGCTGTTTTCTGGACACTGTATGCAAGGGGGAAATGAGAGATCAGTCTTATGATAATGCTCAGAGGGAAATCCACAAACTACTCATGGATGTTAGAAGAAGAGCATTCTGAACAATTATATAAAATGGATGAACATTAAAAAGCTTATTATGAGGAATGATGTTGAGAAAGCAGATTAAATGTTATGCATTTATTGAGGACTGCCAATTTAACAACAGTTCATGAGGGCGAGTTACCCATATGACATTTTTATCATCTTTCTTTTCTGTGGTACAAGAGGTATTTGAATCTGGGATACAGTACAGGAGGTACATCCATAAAGCACTCAGAAAGTGTAGTGTGTGGAGATCTCATTCCAAGGATTCTGGATGTGAACCCAACAGACGCAGATTGAACCTGTAGATGGTAAAGCCAGGAAATTGGTATTAGGTTGTCCTCCATATTCATAAGGCAGGTACCAGGGAATTCTTAACTTCAGCTTCAGATACAGAATGCGCAGAACAGTTAAAGATATGAAGAACTCGGCTTATAAAGTGTAGATACATAGCACATCCATATCAAAAGCTGACTTGTACACCAAATTTATGGAAAACTGGATTTGTTTTTCACAGAATCTGCTAAAAAGGCCTGACATTCACTGATCTTAAATAAATCCAATAAATTATGCTTCATATTGGGGGGGGGGGGGGGGGTCAGATTTCTGTTGTAAAGTTTGAAGATGCATAATATGGCTTGTCTTTATTTGGCACGACTTATGCCCGTCATATCTGGAATATTTTTAAATATTCACAAAGGTGTCTATGGACAAATACTGTGATATTGTCTCCAGTGTAGGACTTTTCAAATGCCTTGATGGTTACAATATACTGGAACCAAAGGCAGGATATGGCTGTACACTTCTTTCTGAGGAACATTGGAAGCTGTGGAAGTGCCCTCTAAGAAGTACAACTAGATGAGTATAGAAATATATAATTAATTCAGTACATTCAAACAAAAAACTAAAAATGAACTTTCTGCTGTTGAACATTGAGCAACACTGCAAATTAATCATTTTGTTTCACTACCAAGATGATGATTTTTATCTTCAGTTTGTTCAGCTTTATATTATTGACCAGTTGGACTTTTCATGTGGATATGTAGTTTTTCCTTTGCAAATTACTCCCAGTGATATGCCCTAGTTAAAAATGCCTTTCATTCCAAATGCTTCCAAAAAGGACTTAACTCTTTAAAGGCTAAACTCACTTTAAAATTCATATCAAAGCATTCCAGTACAAGACGAAAAAACAGGCTCCATTTTAGAATGAGTGTGAACAATGCAAAGAAAGAGAACCTTTTAGTATCTGATTACATGGTTTGTGATCAACATCTGGAAGCTCATGACACTGCTCAGATAATCAGGGGTAATGCTAAGAACTGATATTTCTATAAAGGAATTACCATATGAGACACTAGAGTTACCAATTCTTAAATGTTGATCTGCGACTTGGATTCCTTATCAAGTAGGCATGACAGCAAACAGTGAAAATATTCAGATTACTACAGCCCATACATAATTGTAACAGAGAAGCTCAGGAAAGTAAGTGGGCCTCTTCAGAAGAAAGGAGGCAATTTTGTCACAAATACACAAATTTATTAGTGCAGAAAGTGGCTAATATTGGCACAAAGTAATTTCCACTACACACTCTACAGTGGCTTGCACCATGTATACATAAATGTAGAATGTAGATTCGGGTTGGTATTCACCGCAATATACTCTGTAGACCCCAGGTTAATACAATATGAGAATTGTAAGCTACGAGCTTGCAGTGAACAGCTTGCTGCACCAAATTAAAGGGAGGTGAAACATGAACATGCACAATACAGACATCTGAACTATCTTTTCAACAGCTGTTTTCTTGGTGTAGGCATCAAAGGTGAGCAGGCATTTACCTCGGGCAGCAAGAACTAAATAACTGGCAGCCCTCGCATCTTCACAAGACATCTGAGGTAATTGTTTTAATATACCAGTGTAAATTCGTCTACAAATGGGAGTTCTTGTGCAGCTACCCACTATTTTGCATTTTTGTATATGATGAGTACAGTTTTTATGAGATAAATGAAATATTATGTATTCAATACTTATCAAACAGGTTTCAAAAATGCTCTTCACTTCCTCATGTTTCTAGTATCTGCTGGATAACTAAGGTAACATACAGGAAGTAACCAGTTGAAACCAGCATAGAAACAGAGGGATATTCAAAAAGAAAGACTAGACTTTCAAATGTTATTTCTCAGTAATGACTAAAGATAGAAATAATGCTGGAAGCTGAGCAGTTGTACATTTTGTGCATTAAAGATTATAATTTTGTGTGACGCAGCACATATCAAAATGGTCATTTATATTTTACCACATATGCGCTAGGCTGCTTGTATATGCTCAACAGCTAAATCAATTAATATATTACATTATCAGGCAGAAGTACTGACCATTACTTACCTTTGCGAGAAATGTGTCAATACTGCCAATAGGAAACACAAAAATATGTACCCTATCCTAGCTTTCAGAACTAATAGTTCATTCATTGGGAATTAGAGAGGGATTTGTTGAGGAAGATTAACAAGGAAGGTCAGATCACTCAGACTCCAGGATAAGAACCACACCAAAGTATGTTTCAAACTTTGAGGACAGCTTTATATGTGATTTTTTTGCTATAGAACAACTATGAGATACAAATTTGTTATGTAAGACTCTTGAAAGGAACAGATTTTTTATGTTCTAGATTTTTAATCTATGGAAGATTAGAAGACATTATATGTCTTGTGACACACCTCACCTCACATGTATTGGTGACACACCAATATGTTCCTCCTACTCCTCCTCCTCCACATCGAATCAATGGTTCTTCCATGACATCAGGGTACCCATTGAAAAATGAGTAATGGCTGGGATAGTGAAGTTTCTAATACTGGAACATTAACACCTAGGCTTGTCAACATTATTTTATTAATTTGTTCATCATCCAGTGCTCAACACAGTTTCACAATAAAATCCCATGGCGTGTGTGCAGTGAAGTTCTACTAAAACTCCCACATTGGTATTCTTGCTTATCTGTCTCTACTCAGATGTGCAATTTTGTTTTATAATTTGACAGTTGTTCTCCTGTGCTATAGCCATTATTAAACGTTCAAATATTAATCCTTTCATCAGACAGACTTACAAGCACAACTGTTTTCCATGAATTCACAGCATTGCATTTCAGAGTGTAAGATAGGTAAGATAGGCATACAAGCCTAACCTTTCAGTGATTGCACAGCACCGAGGTTCAAAATGCAGTATTATGAACACAGGCACTTCTACAAGAATTGTCCATTTTTATCACACCTTCATTTATTTAAACAGCAGGCTGCCATTGTCAGATCAGAACTTGAAGAATCTGTACATCATATTACACCAAATAGTACATCAGTCATACTCAGTACAATTGTACACTATTCAATGTAATATAGTGTCATGATTTTGTTTTGATCTGATTATGGCAGTCTGCTGAAACACGTTGAAGTAATAGAGTGTGATCTAGACAAACAAGTGCATTATGGTTGCAAACCTCTGTTAAGACTTCTTGTCTTCCATTAACGGGCAGCTCGGACACTGCTTCTCTATGACCCGTTTTCAGGGGCCAGTGATATGCTTCTCTTATTGTTTCAACTACTCTATATTATTCTATCTCCCATCACAGACCTAACATTGATGACCGTTCAGAATCTGTGTTAAAAAATAATAACCAAATACAGAATAAATAATACTATATTTACTGTGGTTACAGTCCCTTACAATATAATGAATGCATTTAGTTTGATGTTTGTTGTTGATGTTTATGATGATGATGGTGGTGGTAGTGGAAGAAGGGAGAGGCCTACCCTGCTTGAAAAGCACCAAGGAACGCCACTGAGCTTAACATTCCCATTCCATTGACAGATCTCCACCAACAATCTCACATTCCCCTCACTCCATAGGACACTGTGAACAAGTTTGGAAGTTAACTTAGGATACAGGCAAAAAGTCCGGTGATCATAAGTGTAAACCAACACCTTTCCATCCAAATTATGGTGATACAAATTTTTTACACCATAGGAAATCAAACAAGCAACTTCCAATTTGAGCCCAATAATACAAGTGTCCATTAATAGGATGAAATCAATCTAGATGCACAACTTATACTTTTTCGGTTTGCATGCACTACCATTTTCAACAAATTTTCAGAGTAATCAGAAAGTTGTTATACAAGGTAGCTGCGAACCTGGAGTCAGGAAAGACATTGTGACTTAACTGTTTACTCACAGTTTCAAACTTTCGACACAATAAAGCATCATTTCTATAATGCCCTCTTAGTTTTCCAAGAAACGAGCGTAGATCATATAGGCAGAAGATTCAAAGCTTTTAACCTTTCTCTGGACAGTGATGTTGGTATTTTGTATTTAATGCTCTAGTTTGCACAAAATAAAATTTTGGAGTATGATCTTTCTTTCTGAATAACCTCATATAAAATAAATTCAGCTTTTCATGTTACAGTGTCAGAAAAAGGGGGCCACATTTCACAGGACGTTGAAACTTTTTTCTCCTCGTGGCAATGAGCAAACTCACAGATTTATACTCTTCTGCAAACTACACAGCTAGTAATAAAATACAAAGTAAGGTAAATAAGTTTACAGACAGAACACTGTGTAATTCCTCTTGCTGGGAGGAGGAGGAAGGGAGAGATGCATAAGGTACTGTGGTGCATAAAAGTGCCCATAATTTGTCACCAAATGTGATAGCAGCGGGTTCCTTCTTCCCTTATCAGCAAGATCAGAAAGAACGAGAAGATGCAAAGTGCATATATGAATGTAGAATATGGAGATAATGGACAGCAGAAAGAAAAGAGTAAGAGAAAAAAGGCCATCGAAAGATAAACATATAATGCCAGATCAACAACTTTAATGTCACACAGTATGTCCAAGTGGTTAAATGTGTGAACCCCAGTAATGAGCAGTAAAATGTAAAATCTGTAATAATACTTACTTGTGAAAGGAGAATGCAATGTCTGTAAACAGAACAATAAATCACTCAATTATTTTTGTCAACACATGAGAGTCAGGGAGAGACAGTGGTTCTTCTACAAGAATGGTAGGTGCTGACATGATTGAACAAGCAAACCATCAAAGAAATTCATTAGTCGTCACTTGAAATGATAGATGGAAGAGCTACTGATGTATTTTCGACATGAAATATGGAGTTGTCATATTCCAGGACCTAGTTTATGGTACACATTAATGCATGCAGCTGGAGTGCTCCAGAACCAGATTCTTCAACAGTTTTTCCCAGTAAGATGTTAATTGATCAATCATACTGCCTATTATTGAGATTCAGCTCATACTTACCGCTTCTCAGTGACTCCTAGAGGTAAGAATACATGTCAGTAACAGTAACAGTCCACCTAAAATAAAAATCACAAAAATGGCAAATTCAAGTTGCTAAAGTGTAAACATATTGGGACAGAAAATGAATGAGAACCCACTGAATACACCATTCTTTTCTATACAGACTGGCATGATAGATATTACGTATACATATTTTACGTTATGGCATGAACTTGACTGTAATGTTTTTCTAGTCATTGCACTCATAATTTCTCTGATACTTTGTGCTTGGTATTACTGAAAATTTCATTTTGCTTTTTTCTCTCTTTTCAAACAAAATTGGTTATATTTGTATAGGTGTGGCATTTTTATTGGCAGAAAAATTACCACTTCATTAAAAAACTGCCTGAGGTATTGGAAATATTTCTGCACAGTTTGTTTTAGGGAAATAGAAATGTCTTACTTCTGAAAAAATGCAAATTGATTAATAATCAATAGTAATTTTGAATTGAATAATTTTTGTGTGTATCACAATGGATAGCATATGTTGTGAGGTATCAGTTTGGAAAAGTACATTTCTTTTTAGAGAAAAAAATGAATTTACACTTCCCCTACACAGCTAATCTTATAATTTTCTTTTTCTCTCTTCTTTTTCTCACTTTCCTTCCATTTCCTGTCTCCACTGCAAATACTCATGATACCAATAAATATTTCCGTGTTACTGTGTGAATTGCTTTTCTTATTTGGAACCTTCTTCTAAACTCTGTATTAAACTTACTTCATTACCTCTGTCTTCTTTGTTTGGTATTGAAAACTTCATTTGAACATTAATTTTGATTTGGACATTCTTTTTATTTTTTGCCTTCCACAATTTCATTATGTGTCTGCTAACTTTATCCGCCACACTAAATCACTGGACTCACTGTCGCCAAATGGCACCGACATCCACGTTTATCGACCCGCCCTTGTCACTGCACTGGGAAATCTGTCTTCCCACGCACCTTTCATTCTTGTGCCACACCCATCACTGCACTCTCCCTGCGGGCGGTGTGGTTGGGCGTGCGGGCCGTGGCCCCCTGGCCCTTCTGGCCCTGTGTACCCCCCTCCATCCGCCGACTGCCACTACTGGTGGCCGGGTGATGCGACTCCCCACTGTGCTGAATGCTGTGACCACCACGTGCGACTCACCCTCGACCGCTACCGTGATGGGTGGGCCACCCCACTGTCACCGACCCCCCCGCCTCTCTGACGACGGTCTGTCCCGTCGACACCTTACGTCGATGGGAACCACCGTCATTTTGATGGTGACGCCGATTTCTGTGATGACGGCAATGACGATTCGTCTGCTGACGAATGTTGGTGCCATCACCATCACCGCTACCAATAATTGTCTATACGGTGGACTGTGGTGTAACTTTAATTCATCCCAATTTTTTTCAATTCCCCTTCTAATCTATTCTTTTCCACAATCTGGTCTTTATTGACACCTTTTCACACCTCCAAAATTGACTGCTCGTTTTGGTGCACCCTTCAAACTTTGAGTTATTCATTACCGTTGTCACTATTGATTCAAATCCCTCTTTCTCACTATAATTTATGTCAATGACTTGTAATTTATTGCACATTTTGACAAATGAAAATTTTTATCCCTATATATACATATGAATATATTACTATGAATATTGCCTCACTAATCATACTGACAATCATCTATCACCCTTTTGTCTCAAAATTTAACTCGACTCTGATATTCTCGTATCACTTTACGTCGTGAATCACATTTTGTCACGTAATTCGCTATCTAACTCCCTACTGAAAAAATGTGTTGCAAATTTCTATTACTTTATGCACAAATTTTAATTAAATGCGGAAAAATTAATATCATTAAAATATGACTTTGTCTTTTACAACTTCATTTCTGCTGTACAATTTTGCATCATGTTTGATCTCTTTCTTCATGAAACTGATGTTGTTGAACTGTTTCAATTACATTATCATTATATGTGGTTGCTCAATTGGGAATTGATTTGGGCCCTATCTGTTGCATGATGGACGTCCATTTCTTAATGTCTTATTATGTGAAACCAATTGATGCCTGGTTTACCAAAAATGGTGCATCTGATTGCTCAATTTCGGGTGCTGGAATTAATGTCAATTGTCTTTATATACTTGTATAATGGCAATCTTTAAATTTTTATAACTGTTAAAACTTTATGCAAATGAAATTTCTGTCCATTTCTCTATACTGGCCTGAATAATATATAAATATATATGTATACAAACTAACATGTAACCTCATCTGGCCTTTGATGGCAATTGCTCAATGGAATTGACGGGGTCATTTGCTGAAATTATCACAATTTCGTTGCGCACGCCTTTATGTGGCCACATTTTGTCATGGTCTGCTTCATCCATGCTGCAATCTTCTGATTCTTTGATATAATATGAACCTTTTATTGCCAAATATTTTGTTCACAATACATAACTCTTCTATAAGTGTTGTCACTTTTTATTTTATTTCTGCATGCTCAATTCACACTATTTCACATCATCTGTGTCAAACTGCAAATATGAACTTCTCAACTTTTGTCCACTTACTATTTCTGAACTGAATCGCTATTTTTTATTTGTTGCATCACTCTTGAATCAAACCTGATATTATTTCTATTCTTCTTTGCCCATCCTATCCCTTACAATTTACTGTAAATCCTTCTCCGACAAACTTTTCAATTTGACAATTTCACAAAATCTCCTTTACTCCTGTCCATCGCCTCATTCTCCATGATAACACAAACTGCCACCTCCTGCTCACACTCCTCCTCCCTCGACACGAGCAGGCCTGCACCGTTCCAGCGCGCGGTGTCATGGCGGCCACCGTCGGCGGCGGACGTGCCATCGGGGACGACGCCTCTCGCGCCCGTCCGGAGAACGCACTCGACGCTCTGCTAGACGAACTGCAGACATTTGCTCGCCCGCCCCCTCCTACAGGAGTGGGCTCCTCGAGCCTCGGCGAGACCGGACGCAAGGGTAGTGTCGATTCCAGCACCTCCCTGACGTCCACACCAGGCGGCGTAGGGCTCCGCCGACTACACTCCTATCCGAGCAGCTCCGACAGTGCAGGTGATGGAAGCGGCCAGTCTGGCCTCGTCTCACGGCTGCAGGTATCTGCCGGGGGCATGGGAGGCGCGCTTACAGATTCGTCACAGCAGCAACAGCGCCCACCTCCCGTCTCTCCAAAGCCACCCGTCCCTGAACGCAATGCGGAGCTGCTCTCGCAGCTCGCTGGCAGGCGCGTTCCGCCCCCTCCTCCTCCACGAACATCGTCACGGTCACCTCTGGCATCGCCCACCAGCCCCTCGCTGCCACCGAGGGCCCAGCACGGCAGTGCAGGGTCGGCAGGTACACTGAGAAGGGGTGCGCCTGGGCGGGGCAGCCTCAGGGAACCCGCACGAGGTGGGAGTGGCACTGCCCTGTCCCTGGCACCAGATTCCGGAATGGACCTCTCGTCATCCACCGACGGTAGGCAGCGCTTCGATCCTGCCAGCAACAGCTCCAGCTGCGAGTCAGTAAACTCACAGGAGGGTCTCATCTCCCAGCAGTCAACTCCACAGCAGCCACAGACAGCCCAGCAAGTGGCGGCAGCAGCTGTAGCGGCACGAGGGAGGAAGGAACTGTTGGAGCAACGTCACCAGGAGCTGCTCAGGAAGCAGCGAGCTCTGCAGGAACAGTACGCCCGCCTGCAGCAGCTGCAGAGGGGTGGTGCAGCAACCTTGGCCGTCGTGCCGCCTGCAGGTGGTGCTACACCTGACCTCCTCCTCCTGAAGAAGACAGGCAGTGAGAGCAACCTCCTCGCGAAGATGGGCCTTGGGGCCGGCCTCGCCACCATGTCTGGGTCACTCACACACCTCGCCTCAGCTCCTCCATCTGCTGCCACACCAGTCCCACAGCCCAGGACCAGTGTCCAACAACAACAACAGCAGCAGCAGCAGCAGCAGGAGAAACCTCCAGCTTCCACATCAGACACTGTGCCGTCGACAGCTGCCCCAGCCACGACAACGACTCCTGCGATGACCGGCAAAATATACGAGACAGACATCCTGTGACCCCTCAGGGACTGTCTGGAGCTGCCTCCTGACTTGATTTCTAGTGTTACCACCCATGAAAAATAAATGCATGTGTAACAGTAGGTAATAGAATGGAGAAAGTGCAGCACTATGGCTAAGAAGCCTGATTGAATATTTGTTCTCCTCTGCTGTTCATGGGGAACAATAGGAGTGAAATCATCCTCTGCCACATAACAGTCCTCCATTAACAAAGAGTAAACACCAGCCATAGGTAATCATGTATTAGAGCATGTATATGATTGTTGTTTTCAACAAGTCTTTACTTGGAGCAACTGGTAACATTTTAAATCTGCATCAAGTGCTATTTTTCCATATTTCCTATTCCAGTTTTCATCTTGTTCATTTCTTTTTCCCTAACACACACAAATGCAGTGTGGCTGGTCAATAGTTACATGCAGGAGTTACAGTTCCAGTACATTCAGTGGACTTGTGCAGGCCACTCAGATCCCAGGGTGATAAGGACCACCTGTCGCGATGAGTGGAATAGATTCAAAATTTTCCCAAGTTAATTTTCCTTTGGTTCTTAGTTTTGATGAAATTTCTGTTCCAGTCTTTTTAACTGGTCAGTAACATGATTCATGCCTCTGAGTCTCAGTTAATTTTGTGCATTATAGTAAACATCACCACCATCTTGAATTCTATAAGTGGATTACCTGAACCATATAGTCTATCCTTTTTTATACCTTTTTAATAGTTTGTAACTTGAATTGCCAACCAATTATAATCTTGATTTCCAAGTTTCCTGCCATGTATGTTGGCAAGCACATATTATACTAGTCACAGATCAGGACTCTTTACACATTCACATTCCAGCAGAAGCAATAATAACTTTCTAAAGGAGCGTGCAGAATACCCATACACATATTCATTTCCTTTTAAAAAGTAACATCATAAAGCCAGGTAGAAGAACTCTTGTCATTTGTAAAATCATAATACATTACTGTAGGTTTTCTAGAAATAAGCCCTTCCTACTTTTATCATCAAAGTATTTGAAAATCTTCCTCCATAAAAATGAAATAGTATTATTATTGTCTCAGCCACACATTTGGAGCATCAGTGTGAGAAATACATTATAGTCTGCAGGCTATGAATTTACTACTATAGTAAGACAGGTCTGTGCTGCCTTATTCAAAGCTACTTCATTTAATGTAGTTTATCGCACACAATGTGAAGAAGCCAACATATCCCATCCCTGACAGGCTATCATATGTGTAGAAGCTATCATGGTCAGTTGAACTAATGCTGATGAAAAAGTAACCAGTTCTATGAAGCTTAGTTTTATTTCTGGTGACAGAATGTAAAAAGCTTGTAGAGCAGTTAGTTTGTCTTTCTTGCACCAACTGTTAAACAACCATAAACACATTCTCTCGTTATGCATACCAAGTATTAACAGCACTGGAGATGCTATTAACATTTTCCACTTTGAAAAGAGTGTGTTGCACTCACTTTATAAGTGATACAATTTTTACTCTTATTATTATCATTTCATTATTTATGACGACAGCCACTTTCTCGACTGTATACTTGGCATATACAGACTCAGGGAAAGTTAATTTTGCGCCATAATGATTTTGTTACAGTTATTCCCTTTGAACAGAGGAAAGCTGAGAACTGGTCAGTGATGTTATCTGTATTCAAGCACTGCTTTATAAATGAATAAGAAGCAGCCAAAATGATATGTGTTGGGAATAATTCAAGAAGATTGACCAACCCCAGAATTGACAAATTGTTTTGTATCTCTGTTTTATTGTTAGGTTTCTGTAAGAACCTTTTTTTAAAGTGTCTTTGAGTCAATTGTGCATGGTGGGTTCATCATACTTGTTCTTAAGGCATCTACTACATTCCAAAATCCTACTTTCTCCACTCCTACCCACCCCCAGTACTACCCTACAATCTCTGTCACAGTTCTGCTTTCTCTCATATGTTTATCATTTTTTTTAAAAAAAAGAGCATAAGCATTGCAAATTCGTAATTATGGTTACAACACTATCTTTGTTTACATTAACAGATTATTCCAAGTATGTGATGGCTGAATAGCTATAGTGTTGCACTTTACAGTGGTAAGATGTTGAGCTTTTGAAATTCTACAGCATAGTGGAAAACTGACTGTTTCTTGTATACTATTTCTTAGTTTTCATTGTTGTATTTTCTACTCAGGGTGTTCACAACTACTGTGGGTTGTGTTTTTGCTATTGAATTCTGTGAGGAAGAGAAAATATCTGTAAAAGAAATTTGAGGACTATGGCTATTTTTATGTGGTCATTTCTGAGGATATTTTAGGCTGGAGATTCATATCCTGTTGGCAAAGTGATTGTCTTGTTGATTTTGTGCTTTTGTTAATTGTCTTCTTACAGTACTAAATCATCTGTGTGTCACGTATTAGCTGTTAACAGGTGAGTGCTGTGAACCTGCAACTGGTTTCATTTTCTTGCTTCCCCTCCACTGTCACAACAGTGAGAAGTAGTAACCTTCATGCATTATTTCAAATTGCCTTCATGCATTCACTTTACCTCATTTCAGTGGCACATTACAACCCTTGGTGTGAAGAATATCATCAAATGAGCTTCTGAAACATGCAAATACATGTGTCTGTCCAGAAGTCGCTACTGACTACTACTACTGACTGTGTCATATTATGATTTGATTGTGGCCAATAAAATGTTGCAGACCAGCCTGTCACCTTAATAAAGCTTTGTGCAGACCAAATTCACGCTCTCTCACCACTGTTGTATGCATCATTCTTCTTCCAAATGTAAGCCACCATTGCAGTACTAAATACCAGTATCTATAGGAGGTTTTTTTCAGATCAATGTATTAAGAAGCACGTGGCAGAAATGAGCATAGTGACCCCAGATAGAATTGTAAATCATGAGACTGTTATTAGTTGATAATTTCTGTGCTTGTAATGTATCAGCGAGTAATTGTTACAGTACATGAAGAATCTCTGGATTGGCATTTCACTTTTTTGCAAAGATGTAAATACGTAAATTGGTGAACACCATTTCTGTAGTTCAGTATCTGTGGTACTATCAACTGTTAATTAAGAGTCATTTTGTGAATGGAGGCCTCACCTTAATGAAACTCATAAATTTCAGATGTTTGTACATCTCTATATTAAATTAATGAATATAATAATTATAGGCATCTCTCACTTTCTATCGCTCTTTTCCTGACATTCTCTCTGAAGTTTTATCTGTATATTTATCATCATGTTTAGCTTGCAGTTTGTAAGAAATATATCACCTGGAAAGACAGGAAAATATCTGCTTTATTTTACATTAAGATTTAATACCAAAAAATGTTAGAACCTCTGTACCATATAAGAAACTGTTATGCCTGATTATGGGTGGAGGGCTGTAAAATAGAACTGTGCCAACTATCTCATGTTTCTTTCTGTGTAAGATGATGTAATATTTACTATTGGTAGTCCTTCAGTCAAGTGATATGTAAGGCAACTATTTAACTATGTTCAGGGTGTTATAGTTGCTACAATCCACAAAATAATTGCAGGGGATTACGATAAAAACTGGCAGTCAGGAAACTGGGACAACAAATGAATTGTTGACTTCACACTCCTCATCCCATCCCATTCCACTCCCTACTTCTTTCCATTGTAAATATTGTGTGATGAAATTATAACCAAAGATGAGGAAAAAAATAAGTGTTATTACTGAAAGAAATTGTATGAAGTGATTTTGCTATGGCAGAAGAATATGATATGAATTGTACTTAAGTGATTTCATGCAGATTCTGGTGGGATGCTGGAAGTAAATTGCTCTCCAGGCTAAGGTGATTGTGTTGAAAGTAGGATGCCCATGGCCATAGGATGTTATGAAATAAATCGATTATTATCCTTAAACTTATAACAATGTCTTGTAGGTTATGGTTGAAAATACATTTAGTCATTATGTATATATTATCAGGGCTGCAGGACAAAGCCATAGACACAAATAAATTTAAACATGCTTAATTTTTGTATTGTTGTAATCTGAGGTCTCATAAGTGTATTCCATCTGTCATAAAGTTTTGTTCGTTTCTCTTGTAACCGGCTATAAAAGTACACATCTTTTTCATGTTGCTCAAGTGGACATAAAAATATGGGAAGGCTCAGTGAGCTTATATTCTGAAAAAAGACTCTAGTATGAAACTGAACTGATGACAGCTGCCATCAGTTATTGAAAATGTAATTGAGGAACTTGCCTTACCACATCATTTGTGAGCAAATGTGTCGCATGGGTGTGTCCTTTGTCAGGATTTCTCAGAAACTGAAAAGTTGTGGCATTCCACAAGTGTGTCAGTGACATAAGAACGTAAGTTCTCATCTAGTTTAAATATTTAAAAGTAAAGGAAGAGAGTTACATAAACTGCCATTTATCAAAATGTGTTTTGAATTAAACACAACACCTAATACACCAAATTAGATCTGACCGCTCTTTTTATGTAATTATTTCAGTGACCTTTCATATTTTGTTTGAAAGGATTTGAAAAAGAAACTATTTCTGTAGGTTTCACCTCCTGAGAGAGCATAAACTGTGTGTAATCGTGTTTTAATATCAATTTCGGAGGTATACTTTGTATCTTATGTGAAGCATTTGATTAAAAATAGTGAACATAGAACTTATGGTAAAGGGATCTGCAGTTACTCCGCACTGATCTTACTTTATGGAATTTGATTGTGAGGATCATGGATACTATGAGAACATTTGCTCAATAACCATAAACTGCTCTATACATGAAAGTGTGACCCTATTTTACTCCAGTAGCAATTCACAACTATTTCAGAACATACATGTTTCTTGCCATTGCAGAAATGTACTAATTTTTATTCCATGTGCATGTGATCACAAATGAAAGGATGTCCCAAATAATTTTCTGGTCTCACCTTTTTTGTTATACATGAACAGCTTTTATTTATTTATTTTGGAACACTGAAAATTTTTTTGTCTTATTTTTAATCATGTTTCTCTTCTACATTGAATGCTGTATGTGGGTATAGTTAATCAACATTTTTGCTTGTATTTTGTTCAGGTTAGTTTGTCACTATTATCACAATGTACTTAATTTGGAATTGCGTTGGACCTATCTTTGATCGGTAGACTGCAGTGATTTCTTTACACTGAGTATAAAGTAAACCATTTCAGTGCAGGTACTTCTTACAGTGAAAATGAAAGTTGCAACTTGCTTGAGCTGATGAATAAAATTGTGAAACAAATTAATTCCTCCTGCTGACCAAGCATAAGAGGAACTTTCCTGTGAATATTTTTGTTGCCTTATTTTTGGAGTAGGATATACTGACTAACAAATGCGCTTTGTTCAGACCATAAAGGGTATTAGGTACCTGCAGTGAACAACATTAAAACTAGTAGTTCGCAGTTTCCCTCGGGAAAAGAAAATGCTTCCATGTATCAGGTGATAATAAAAGCAAAAATTAAATCCTGAAGCATAATGCAACTTCTATACAAAGTTTTTAAGTGTACACTTAAAATATTGGTTTCAGTGATGTTGTAGCCCCCTAACACCATGTATACTAAGAAAAGAAATGTATAAGTGTATTTACTACAAAAAAAAAGAAAAACAAGAGTTCCTGCAATAAAAGTGAATTTCTTAAGTATTAAATTTGTCTTGTTAGAATCCCAGTGGCCAAATGAAGTTGTGGTTTTTCCTAGTGCTAAAACTAAAAAAAAAAGAAAAAGAAAAAAAGAACAGTGTAATAAAGTTTGGGATGATGATATAACTGAACAGCCACCCCTGTTTGTATTCTTTCTTAATGAAACAAGTAATGTGTTTGTGTTCATGTTTTCATGTCAGTATATTACAACTGTCTTTCAAATATTGGAGAGTATATCACTGATTGTCTCAGATATATTTTCAGTGCTTGAGGGTTCCTTTAGATATTCTCTTTTTTTGCGAAAGTGTGTTTGTCACCATTGTGCTTTCTACTTTTTCCACTGATATTTAATATGTAACAGGAATGGTTTCTACAAATATTATTATGTGCTTCAGTTTCTGCAGTCTTCTTTAGTGTTTTGCATTTAATATGTCATGTGCCTGCGCTTGGTTTGTTGAGATCCTAACAAATGACTTAAGATATACTGGGATAGTTAAGCAACCTCCCAAAAATGTTTTTAATTTATAATTAAATTTCACTTGTTGTTCAGAGTTAATTGTAAATGTTTGTAATTAACCAAGTAAAAAAAAGTCATCTGAATGGAAACTGTATGTAATTTCTTTTTTAATCCTCATCAGAGTTGAAACTTTATTTTAGACTTACTGTTAGCCACAGCTACATTTGCATATCAGTAGCTTTGTTATGATGAGTGAGGGGGAGTTAGTAAACTACTGTATGTGCAATAACATCAGTTGCTCTCACCTGTCTGCCTGTTCAGGTAAGTACTGTTCATGATGCTCACCCTGCTCTCACCCTTCCCAAGCTGTCCCATCGCACAGTGCATTGGCATGTGCAGCATAGCTGCTGAGCAGTGCGACACAGGGGCACGGACAGGAGCTTGCATCTGCACATTTTACAAAATTGATAAAGATGAAAAGTTAAAGAGCAACTAGCTTTTTCAAAGAGTAAATATTTTCCCTAATTCCTAAAATCAATAAGTATGCTGTATTACACACTTTCTTTCCCAGGCCTCAAGTATTCTCCATACCAAATTTCACTGAAATCAGTTCAGTGTCTTGGTTGTGAAAAAGTAACAGACAGAGTTACTTTCACATTCAAACAGAGAATCAGGCAGTTATGACAGTTTTAGATAAGACATTAAATCACAATACAATTTTTTCTTTGATCAGATTTTGATGAAATAAAGCAACACAGCTCCTCAAGCTATACTGAAGCTACCTGAGAAAACCCTGTGAAAATTGATCTACTATTTTGTAGATTAGTGTGTTCAGACAGACAGACATGGCAAATTATTGTCGGTAAGCGTATACTACTCACATCAAATGTTGGCAACCGTATTCAAATTTCAGTACATGAACAAGACTCACAATGCTTGTACATTGTAGCTTCAAAAACAAAAAAGCATTCTGCTATGCAAGTGCACCCTAGATCTGCAATACTGGTACTTAAGAAGTAAGACAAATCTATTAGGATTTTTCAGTGTGAGGTGGTGCTGTGGTTAGCACACTGGATTTGCATTTGTGAGGACAGTTCAGATCCCCATCCGGCCATCCTGATTTATCTTTTCCATGATTTCCCTAAATCACTCCAGGGAAATGCCATGATGGTTCCTTTGGGAGTGATGGCCCACTTCCTTTCTCATATGTAGGCTGAGCTTGAGCTCCATCTCTAATAACCTTGTCGTCATTCTAAAAGAAATTAAAAAGCTTATAGTCATATCCAGTTTTGGTTTATGCATTCCTGGCTATTCAGTTGCAAGGAGACTACAACTGATCTTCCCCAGCATTCCTTTTTCCTTAGGTGTATGTTGTATATTAATTTAGGTATTCATTCATATGACATCCTTTGAATGTGTTCATGCATTTCTTTCTGCACTTCTTTATTTTGTAACATATACTTTTGACACCCAGTTCAATTCTAATCTCATTATTCATTTTCTCACATAGCTTTGTAACAAGCGAATTTAGGAGTCTCATCTCTGCTTCTTCAATCCTCCATTGACTGGCGATTTAGAGTCCAAGTCTCTGATCCTTACATTAGAACTAGTACTGACATCACATTCTAAAATTTTTGTACTGTCTCTTTCCAAACCTTCTTGAGGAGAGAGTGATTTATAGCATCCACCGCCTATTGAAACTTATGCAAGTTGACAAGAACATGCTCACACAGGGGCATATGAGCAGTCATCCCCTCCACATTCCACATGCACAAGGAACAGTAAAAATCCTTAATAAATGTATAAAGTGTGCAACAACTTTTCTGAATACATGTAAATCTGACATAAAACTAACTGCTAAGAAATCCCAAGTCATTTAATGATACCTTGTCAGAAATTAATTATCCCAGAATTCCATAAACAAAGTCCCCGTGTTCTTGACAGCATCTCAATCCCAGTTCAGAAGATGCAAAAACTCGGGTGTAACTTTGGATGAGTAACTCAGCTGGGCACAAAATATTGCTGCCACTTGCAGGGATACTTGCCTCTCTGCTTTCCACTGGATGTGAAACTGAAACAGGAGCAGTCACTAGTTATGCCAAAACCCCCTGTCAAAAGTCAAGCCAGTTAGAACTTATTGTGTATTAATGCATTGTGTATGAAACATTGACCTGTCAGGCAATGTCAGTGCCTGATGCTCCCAGTTTCAATTGTTATGACCAGACATTTAAAAGACAAGTCTGCCTCATCATCCTCAGTGTACAAGGCCCGCAGTACCCCAGACCACAAATCAAGTATCTATGGTCTCATAACTGAGACAAAAGTTCCCACTTATCTAGTTCCCTAAATGTGTCGATATGCACAATAAACACATTTGCAGACTCATTCACCATTGCTACGGTTCACCTCTGGTCCAAGCTACCCTACACACCATGCAAAATTCAGTATCCTAATGTGTTTAAGAAAAAAGATCTCAGTTTTGCACTGTATACTTCTGTCTCTCTCCATTTTACTGGAACTGATATTGTTACATTTTTATAAACACTTGAATTCATGTGCAAACATTATACATGCTATCAATGTCACCATAATTTGTAATGAGTAAATAACAGTAAACATGTTATACTAAGGTCAGTACTAGACAACTATGAAACATGGTAGAAATCCATTCAGCTGTTTTAGTGATGGTATCTAATTTGTATGATCCATTTCAAATTACATAATATCATCAAACTATAACTTCCTAGTACATAAAGTGATCCAGAATGTAGCTACACAAAAATCAGTAGTGCTATCTATAAGGAAACAAATTATTATTAAAAAACTTCCTCAGCAACTGCTCAGACGTTGAACTGCCAGGCTTCAAACCATTTTTTAAACAGAGTAGTGAAAAATAAGCTGAGCAGTCCTTTGTGGGACTAGCCCATGGAAGCTGTGCCTCACAAAACCTATTATGTCACAATGAATGAAATGGTTCTGACTTCCAGTAAATGTTACTAATGGTAGGAATAATTTCTAAGAAGGATGCTAACTGGTGTGTGATCATAATTGTAACTTCTCAGTATGGTGTGTAATAATCCAATTTTAAAATTATAGTGAACTTTCTCAGTGAAAAATATGGCTCGATGCTGACCATTTACATGATTTTTTTAAGTTACATTTTTTCCTGTATGCATTTATAGTTAACATGTTCTCTCACTGTATCACACACACACACAATACCAATATACTTTCAGTAGTTCTCTATGGAGTAGAAGCAATGTTTTTCTTTGTGTTTTGCGAGTGACCAATACAAGTTCTTGTTTTGTGTGTTATTTTATATGTTATTCATTGCAAGTTTTCTTTTGTACACATAGTAGTCACTTTACTGAAGGTTTATCTGTACTAATTTCATTATCAGTAGGAAACAGCAGTTTATTCTGCACCCAGTTGGTCATGTCACTTGGCATAATTTGGTCATGTTGCACATTAAGAAATACATCTGAATTCGTATAGAGGTGTGGACTATCTTTTAGTCAATTAAAATTAGTTCTTGCTCCAGTACTCACATATGCCTTGGAAAGGTGGGTAATGAAGAAGAGGAAAATGAACAGGATACAGGCTTGTGGGATGAAATTTAAGAGAAGTAGGATAGAACTAACAAGAATGCTTGGAGTAAGGAATTAGACAGTGAGAGAAATGGAGTGCAAGGGACCATAGAAAAGACAGGACTATGAGGCATGGATGTGTTAAAAGAATTGTAGTTAGCAGGATACTAAGACAGGCTTATGAAATGACAGCAGGAGGCTAGGAGCCTAGAGGAAGACTGAGTGACAGGTGGAACATTGGAGTGAATGCCTGTGTGAAGAGGACTGGAACAGGAAAATATGGAGAAGCTCATGTTCCAAGCAGACCCAGCCACATGCTGGAAACTGTAGAAATAGATGATGATGAAAATTTGTTTTTGTGCAGTTTATAACAGTTATCCATAAGAGAAAGGAAAGAGTTGCGTACATACCAGTACACTCAAGAGGAGTCCTTTTGTTATCATTGTGTCTTAATTTAAAGTTCAATTTAAATTTTGTTAATTCCTTAATATTAGTTTCACTTTAAAAACTGTTCTGCCATAAATTAGGAATGCGAATTTAGCTGCACGTTGGTGAGAGGGTGGGTGTTCTGTGGGAACTGTAACTTGTGTTTTCATATGTGTTAATACAGTAGACTAGCGGTAAAGCTCTTCTATGGGCATGTAGGATTTGCAATAGAGACAGAAAAATGCTAAAATGGAGACTAGAAATTGTGTCTTTCAGGCAGAACTAGAGGCAGGGGCAAAGAAGCTCATTCAGTGACAGACTGAATAATAAAGATGATCTGTTACATCAGGTAGGTGAAGTCAGATGGGAAAACAAAAGTCTTGCTGCTAGGTAAATATCATGGGAGGGGTGTAGGCCAACAGCTGCAGTAAAAGTTAAAACCCCTGTAATATTTGGTGTGAGAAGGGCACCTGTTTTAGGTTAATACAGAAAAAGATTGGAATAACTGAAGTCCCAAATACTGCAAGAATGAGGAAATTTGAAGTACATTTAGTATAATTTATCAAGGTGTTGGTGACTTAAAAGCAAAAGTTAATACTCATATCATTCACCTAAACAAACTAGGAACAGGAAATTCAGGTTGAGTACAGGGTGACTCAAAAAGGATACCAGAACCTTGAAAACTGTATTTAATCAAAGAAACATGATGGAACCTTGGGTAATTAACCAATGTGAAGAGTACATGACAAACAAGTTCATAAATGTTCAATATGACACTCTACAGACTCTTGAGTGGCATCAATCCGATACTCGAAATCATTCCACACTCTCTGTAGTATCTCCGGTGTAACAGTTTGGATAGCTGCAGTTATTCCTTCTTTTAGTTCCTCAATATTAGCTGGTAGAGGTGGTCAAACACTGTATCTTTGACGTAACTACATAAAAATAAATCACAGGGGCTGAGGTCAGGTCTTCTTGAAGGCCAGTGATGAAGTGCTCTGTCATGGGGCTGCCTGGCGACTAATCGTTCAAATAGGCATGGACAGATAAATGCCAGTGGGGTTGGCCCCATCCTCCTGAAATATGAATTGATGTGCTTCTTCTTTGATATGAGGGAACAGCCAATTCTGCAACATTTCCAAATGGATTTTCCCAGTTACAGTTGCACCTTTGAAGAGGAAAGGACCAAAAACTTGACATGTTGCTTCATGACTAAACACTAGCTTTGAAATGAACTGGTCATCTATTTCCATTTGCTCACAGACAGACTTGCAGAGCTCATTTCTTTTCACCTTATCACCTTCGGAAAGGGCTCAAACCAATTGTAGACGATAAGGTTTCATTACTAACCTTTTCTGTAGGACTCACCAAATGGTTGATTGCGGAATTTGCAGCTCTCTGGGAGCTTGGACAGCCAATTTTGCTGGACTGTGAGCAAATTCTTCCTGAGTGTGGCCAACATTTTCTTCGCTCGTGCATGGCTGTTTGGAACTTTCACCTTTGCACAAACATCCTTTCTTTGTGAATTGTCCTATACCAACATACGATACACCACCTATCAGGAGGTTCAGCCCCATACTTGGTTGAAATGTGTGTTGAACAACTGTCACCGATTCATTTCTGCCATACTCGATAACACAAAATGCATTTTGTTGAGCAGTCACCATCTTTGCACTAACAACAGAAATGAAGGTTACATGGCCAATAGTCCTCTTAGCGACCAAATGAAACTTAAGAGCTTCCTACCATAGATGAAAGAAAGAGCGTAGATCTCCTTTTCTTCTTGATTTTCAAAATTGTGGCATTCTTTCTGAATTGTCCTGTACTTTGCATGTCTGAGCACCATATAAATATAGGAACAGAAATTTTAAATGGTGAAGATTGCAAATTAGCTGTTTTCTCTTGCAGAAACAATAGAGAGACAGGAAGAGTTGTCATGTAAGAAATGATCACAAATTCAGAACTACAGGCACAAGTATTTCTACACAGAAAAATGTGTACATGCATGTAAAGTCATACTGCTCAACAACACAATTTACAGGTTATCAGTAGGAAATTTTCAGAAGCCCTTACAAAAATTTGAAACACTGTTATGTCATCTGTCTGACAAAAGAAGACAAATGATAATTTGTGGTGACTTCAGCATTAATTTTTTCAGGATGTCTCAACAAAAGCATGACACACAAACTTCACATAACACATACTGTGTAATTTTAGATGTGTACTTTCCCATATGAAACTAGCACCTGAATAACAAATATTTTTGTGTATGAGGATGTAGCCAACAAATGGGTTATCAGACCATGTTAGTGGTTAATGGTGCACTAGGTGGTTTGTATATTGAGTTGACTACACAGTCATTTAGTTCAAACAACGGAAAATCCAAGATGAAACAATGACTATTATGAAAAGAATAGCTTGCTACTTACCACATAAAGGAAATGTTGAGTCTCAGGCAGGTACAAGAAAAAGACTGCTGAACAAATAAGCTTTTAGCCAGTAGGCCTTTTGAACACATTCATGCAAACGTAACTGGCCTTGGCAGCCAAAATAGTGGTCACATGTGTATGACTGATGTTTACGTGAATGTGTGTGTGTGCGTGTATGTTGTCTAATTCTGAAGAAGACCTTTGGTTCAAAAGCTTATTTGTTTAGCAGTCTTTTTCTTGCACCTATCTGAGACTCAACCTCTCCACTATATGGTGAGTAGCCATCTATCTTTTTCATAATAGTCATTTAGCTCATCATTCAAGGTTTCAGTACTAGTTTCCCCAGTAGATGCTGTAGATAGCATCAATAAGGCATGTTTAGCAAATACTCCACTATGATATTCCTGATGGGTTCTGTCTATTACAAGACTGATGCGTTGTACCTTTGATCTTAGATTTGTGTCCCTACGAGTCTCCTGGGGGCATAAGATACCACACTGGTATTATTGACATTGGCTTTGGAGCAATTCCTTTTTGGTTCCAGATATTCCTTCTATATTCACAGATATCCCGTTCAAGTAGATGTAGCCCTTAATGAAACTGAAAAGGTAGTTACTGGATGCCTGAAACCACCACCTGTTGATGAACTGTGCTGCGTGGCAGGTATTGCTCCTCCTGAAATATGCTGGAAAGTAGCTGTAAATGCCAAAAGGAAGAAAATTGATTATACCAACTACAAGGACATACTCCACCATGACATAGGATGAGCTTTTCACAGTCAGCATTTGCACTAAATACATCGGCCTAGGAAGTCAGTGAAAAATTGTGGGCATCAGAGATAAGTACATAAGGGGCAAAGCCAGTAGAATGCTCACCAGCTGGACACAACACACACAAGACCACATGGTGATCACTGATCAGGTTACAAATGGGCATTGGCAACTCTAAGAACAATCTAATAAAATTGGGATACTTACAAGGGTCAAAACTGTAAACATGGAGAAGTACAGACACCAAAACATTTAACCTCTGTTTAATATTGCCCCAATTTTGTGTATGTGTAAATTCACTCTACATGGATGGAAAAAAATTGCAACATCAAAAAATAATTAATTTAGACTAATCAAATTACAGTAATAGGTAACATATTTAAGTGATCAATATTGCAAGATCACAAGTTGATCTAAGTGCGAGGTAAGCCATTACAAATGTGAAATTCTGGTACATTAATAATCGGTGTAACCACCAGACTGTTGAATGCAAGCATGCAAATGTGCATGAATTGTGCTGTATTGATGCCAGAAGTCATTTTATGTGTTGGAGCTCTATGCCTGCTGCACTAGGCCGGTCAATACAGGGACACTTAACGGTGTTTGTACACGATGCTGGAGTCATCGTTCGATGACTGGATACACATCTGGTGATCGAGCAGACCGAGGTAACTTGCTGATTCTGTAGAGCATGTTGAGTTACAACAGTGATATGTGGGTGAGAGTTATCCTTTTGGAAAGCTCCTCCTGGAGTGCTATTCATGAATGGCAGCACAACAGGTGAAACACCAGAGTGATATACAAATTTGCATTCAGAGTGCATGGGATAACCATTAAAGTGTTCCTGCTGTCATACGAAATTGCATCCCAGGCTGTAACTCCAAATATAGGTTCAGTGTGACACACGGCCATTCGGAGCACGGTCCTCTTGTGACTGTTCGGATCCGTGACCATCACTGCCAGCAATCATGTACAACGACTACATTCCTGCCAAGTCTTTCTGCAGTATTGCAGAAGGAACAGCCAGCTTCTCGTAGCCCTATTGCACAACTTTGTTCAAACTCAGCGAGGTGCTGATAATGGTATCTATCATTTTAAAGGTATTCTTCACTAACATCAACTTAGCACACCATCTCAAAGGTAACTAACACTCATGACCTTTACAGAATGTATTTAAAGAAAACCTGATTGGCACCCTTATAGTATCATTATGGAACTGCTGCAAAATTTGAATGGACATCATCCTTCAGTTGTAGCAACACACCAATCAATTTTTGTTTATGACGCCCAGCTCCTCCTCGGTGTTGTGATTTTTTTTTGGGCTGTGTATCTAAAATTGTAAATTTTTAGTGGCCTATGCTTCTGACTCTGGGAAATAAATAAATTAGTCATGCCAACTACAAATCACATGTTAATTATGATAAACATTAGGCTAGTTAACAAACTCAGACAGACAGCTTTGAAAGCATCAGCTGGGATGAGGTATATGAAGCAGTGGGGGTGTAAATTATAAATATAATGTATTTCTAAATAAATTTGCTTGTGCTCTTAACAGCTCTTTCCAGATGAAAAATGTGAGTCTGGCACTAGTGGTGTATCAAAAAATGTGAATGAGAGATTGCATTAAAGTATCATGATACAGAAAGAGAGAACTATACCTAATGGTCAAGATAAACACAGATGAGCAGCTGCTTTCATGTTACAGGAAATATTCTTCTTCATTAAATAGAACGATAAAAAATTCGAAGTGCCTCCACGTCATGCCAAGGATTAATAATTCCGAAAATAAAATCATAACAATATGGGGCATGGAAGGTATAATAGGAAAGTATATCACAGAACTAGCTATTGAAGATAACGACCAAATGTTCTATTACACCAAACATATAGCAAGCCTCTTTAACAATCTCTAATTCCCTTAAAAGTGAAAAATCTAATGGAGTTGATAATAATCAAGCAACATATAAAATCATGTTCTTCTGATATATTTACTGTACTTATCCATATATTTAATGCATTACTTTCACATGGCATCTGTCCAGAGATCCTGAATTATACCATTGTTAGACATTTCCTTCGGAAAGGTATTAGGACACACAATAATATCAGTTTGTTTCACTATTAACTTCTTGTCAAAAGTTTTGGAAAAGGTAATGTAAGAATGGCTGAGCATATCAGCAACCAGCAGAAAAGTGCTCCTGTTGGAGCACAAAAAAAGCAGGTATGTTGTTCTTTAAGAGACACAGAACAACGAGGAATGTGGAATGAGGATTGAGGCAGGTGTTTCCTAACTGTTCTGTCAGTCTGTTTTAAAGAGGAAACATTCGATTTTTATATGCTTCAACAGGAGCATTTTTCTGCTGGTTCTCTCCTTTTCCCTGCTACAGCAGTGTGTGCTGCTTATATACAACTTCTATAGGTGAGTAAATTTTTGACACTTCATTTATATACTTTGACACATATAAACATCATATAAGTATGCATAACATAAGGTTTTGCAGTCTTAAATAATAATTTTTTGCAGTTCTTTAAGACGTGGTAAGACCCTTTTCAGCCCACTTTTTGTCATTGCAGTACCACTTGGGGCATATTTGTATAGGCTTGAAGTGTTCATTACACAGCCATTACAACATCAAGTTTTAGTAGTGTAAAAATACTGACTGAAAATATAGGACCCCAGAATCCATGCGATAACCCTATAACCATTGCAATGTGTTCTCTATGTCTTAAAACTACTCAGATGGGATATAACATGCATATTTTACATGCATAACTGTGGTAAATTGGAACCTCAGGATCTTGGTAATAGCTGAAGATATCAAAAAATTGTTTCAATGTTATTTGAGATCATCATCTTAAGAATGTACAATACAAATTTTGATGATTCATCATGAACAGGCAGTACAGAAATGGTCAGCCTCACAATGATACATTTGGCACAAAAAATTATGGTTTTTCAGGTGTATCTTGATAACGGATACAGGTTCTCGAAAATAGGAAATAGGTGTTTCTCGATGAATGTCGAAAGAAGGTGCAGTTAAAATTTGAGCTATTTGCTATGGTTAGTTATTAAGGTAATTCGGCCCACAGTGCTTTTTGCTATTTTCTGTATAAGTACGGTAACTTCAAACCTCTGGATCTCTGTAACGGGCAGTGATACTGACAATAGTTTCGAGAATATCATCTTAAAGGCATTTTATCCCAAATTGACATGACAAGAAAACTGAGAATGTTTTACATAAAAAAAATAGTATTTGTACAAGGAAAGGCATTACAGCAAGTGCAGGAATTTTACTTAGCTATGTTCCAGCCTGATAACAAATAAGACTGGGGCAGTAATTTGGATATTTCATAAATGCATGTTATATGTATTATGTGTGGAACAGGAAGCAGAAAAGAAAAAAAAGTAAAATGTATGTACTTGGGTTACATCTGCAGGGACACTATAACCTACATACAAAGACATACACTAATTTCAGACACACTGAAACTGCTTTTACTTATCACAAACAAAATGTACAAGGCGAATATTCTAAAAACGAAACAAAAACAGAAAAAAAAGATACTTCATTAATGACACTCGATTAATTAATTGTCTTACTGCCACAGAGCCGCCCATCCCCCCACCCTCCTTAACTGCAGAGCACTGGGGATGAAGGGGTATTTGAACTTCACTACACAGCTGCTTCTCATCTGGATGGCTGGCCATGAAGGGTGTCCAGTAGGTGATGTGGGCATGCCCGGTGAGTAGGATCCGTGTGTCGACAGAGCAAATGGGTGTGGTAATGCACTGCGCGTCAGTGGATGTACTTTTAGGTGTGCTGTCCTCATAAGGTGCCTGTACAACCCATGAAGGCTTAAGCCTCTATGGACATACTGTTGCATTTACTGTTCTATAGTACTCACTACTGTGATCCCTACAACACAAACCCAGAGAAGGGCTAGTGTGTGGAAGTTGCAAGGCCATGGCATGAAGCTGGGGGCCATTGGATGTTGCAGATATGTCTCATAAGTTGTTGCAGCAACTGAGATAGCTGCAAATCATTTGGTAGTGGTGCCAGAATGGGGAAGCCTGCTGGAATTCTTAAAAGCTCACCATCAACTGTCACCACGGCTGATGTTCCGAGGTCGGTTTTATATGCTGTTCATATGACCAGAGAGGGTGCTTGTATCCAAGCAGCCTTCAACATGTCACATCTCGACCGTACTATTGCTGACCAGATGGTAACTCATGGTCAATGTGGCTCAAGCTTGCCAGCAATTCAGGGAGCTGACCAACTAAGGCAGGTACGTGGCATCCCAATTTGCAATGTGGGGACCAGAGGCTACGGCTAAATGAATTGGTTAGTAAGTAATGTTACCGTGCCATTGGCCCCTGGATTTAACAGGTTACGTACGCAGTCGAGAGCTGTCTTTCGAAATGGTGACGAGACGTAGGGTCTCGGCCAGTGTTGTGAGATGTCGCACCACATTTTTTTGTAGCCACCCGGTATCCCAACCTGCTGTGGGTTAATGCCGAGGAAGTATCATTCGGTACTAGTTGTAGTTAATGAGCTGCCACTTGAGCTTTCGTGAAGTCAGTACAGATCAAAACATTCACCAAGCTGCTGATTGGAGACCACATTATCTGCACCTTTAAAATCATGATTGTCCGTTGTGAATTACCTGATGTCCTGTAGAAACCTCTTGAAAGAACTGGGTATACTAACAACTGCCTCTCAGTATATTTACCCCTTAATGAAATTTGTCCTAAATAATATATCTCTTTTTCCAACAAACAGCTCAGTTCATACATACAATACCAGGAACAAAAATGATCTGCACAAGGACTTAAAAGCACTTACTTTAGTTCAAAAAGGGGTCCACTACTCAGGAACACTCATCTTCAACAATTTGCCAGCAAACATAAAAAATTTAGTTACAAATAAAGATCAGTTTAAAAGGAGCCTGAAAGACTTACTAGTGGCCAACTCCTTCTACTGCATCGACGAATTTTTTAATAGAAACAAATGATGTATATATTCATCCTATTAGTATTGTTATTTCAGCTTAAAAAAAAAAAAAAATGACGTGTTCCACATCCATGAGGATCTCCTCAGCACGGATCTATGAAACGAAATACTAATCTAATCTAATCTAATCTTCATTGTGCCTACACTAATGTGTGGAACACATGTAACTCACATTCCGAAATGCAGAGACAATAGGTCTGTGATCAGTATAGACTCTTAGTGGTCTGGCTTCTACTAGTGTGAGGAATTGCTTCACACACTCATAAACAGCTAAAAGTTCTCTACCAAACGATGGAAAATCCAGGATGAAATGATGACAATATTATAAAAAGGATAACTGCTACTCACCATGTAGCAGAAATGCTGAGCTATAGATAGGTGCAACAGAAAGACTGTAAACAAAGTTTTTGGCTAAACAGGCCTATCAGAGTCTGTCTCTCTCATATATATGTGACTTACCATACGAAAGCGCTGGCAGGTCGATAGAAACACAAACAGACACATACATACACACAAAATTCTAGCTTTCGCAACCAATGGTTACTTCTTCAGGAAAGAGGGAAGGAGAGGGGAAAGACGAAAGGATGTGGGTTTTAAGGGAGAGGGTAAGGAGTCATTCCAATCCCGGGAGCCGAAAGACTTACCTTAGGGGGAAAAAAGGACAGGTATACACTCGCGCACACACACACACACACATATCCATCCGCACATACACAGTCACAAGCAGACATTTGTAAATGTGTGTATTTATGTGTCCGTCTGTTTTTCTATCGACTTGCCAGCGCTTTCGTATGGTAAGTCACAGTCTAATTATATTAGACTGTGTGGTAAGTCACATCATCTTTGTTTTTAAATATATTTTTCCCACGTGGAATGTTTCCCTATTATATTCATATCATTAATATGAACCCAAATCACGTTTATTATTGTCACTGTTGCATTTCGAAATCTTTTCTGTCGTCTTATTTTCTCTTTCTGTGTTCTGCCAGTAGTTTCACTTTGTGTTCACCTTCTCCTTTTTAGCGTAATTTACTATACAATTTTATCCCGCCGATATATACTCAATAATACGTAATAATACGTAACCTACTTCCAAACCATAACCAAAAAAATTGTTTTTTTCCGCTTTCAACATTACCGCCGCTATAAAATACACCGTTTCTAGTTCACAAACAGTTCCTTTCACCTATTAAACAACCATTTCGGCTAGTTCTAATAACTTTCGCTTTATTTCCATTTTTTCACACATCATTGATCATTTTTAGCCGCTTCCCACAGGTTTTAACGTCATTATTTCTTCGTCAGACAATTGTTAGCCTCATTCTCATAATCTGCCACCACAAAACCACTCCTTTTAATACATTTACACGTAGTTTTTTCGAAATTTTCCCGAATTTCTCCACCCTTTAACGTGTTTTGGCGGCAACACAACCACCTAACCTTTATGCACATCGTTGTCTACCAACCCAAGTTCACCACAGGATCAACACAACCAACACTTTTTCGCCTTTTTTCACACCAGATCTCCAGTTGCTTTCTAGTTCACCTTTATCTCTCCCCATATATATATTTTTTTCATTTTCATTTCAGCCTCATGTTACACTTTCCACCTTCTAATACCATGTCACTCTCACAACACCCCCACAACGACCCCATTACGTTTTATTTACATTCCCTCCGCAAACATGCCTTCGCCCTAGCCAGATTACGCTCCCGTGTTTTATTTTCTCAGGCTTGTCTGACATTTGGCATTACCCCCAAAGGCCTCACACTTAAAGTCCCCATCTCTGGCTGCAACCCTTCTTTCCATCAGTCCCCATACCAGTTCCAAACTGAACAATCCATTGTCCTCACCCACCTAATCCTTCACCTACACATCAACTCAGCCAATGAACACACCCGTCAACTCTTATCCTTAATAAAAGTCCTCAATCTTTCCTCTCCCGCATCCACGCCGGCTGTTCAAAGTATCCTCCTACAGACCAACTGCAAATTAGAACAGCATGCCACCCTCCACCTCAAAAAATTATCCAATCTCCTGGTTTCCCACCTCCGGAAAGGCAACTCACTCACCCTTCACAAGCTTTCCAGCAAACCTCAACCTCCTCTCATTGCACACAAACCCAGTCTCTCCCATCCACTCAATCTCCCACTTCCAGCTCCACTCCCTCCAAAACCTCAAAATTCCAATCAACGCAATCTGGAACCACAACACCCCAATTCAGTAGTTAACCTTTCCTCCAAACCTCTCTCCCAATCCGAAACCTCTGTCCTATCCAAAGGCCTCACCTTCAGCCCCACTCCCAGATTCAACCAAACAGCCCTTGTCAAAGATTTACTGTCCTACACTCGTACTCTCTGCTGGAAATATCATTTTGCCTGGCCTTTACAAATATCTGCTTGTGTCTGTGTATGTGCGGATGGATATGTGTGTGTATGCGAGTGTATACCTGTCCTTTTTCCCCCCTAAGGTAAGTCTTTCCGCTCCCGGGATTGGAATGGCTCCTTACTCTCTCCCTTAAAACCCACATCCTTTCGTCTTTCCCTCTCCTTCCCTCTTTCCTGACGAAGCAACCATTGGTTGCGAAAGCTAGAATTTTGTGTGTATGCATGTGTCTGTTTGTGTTTCTATCGTCCTGCCAGCGCTTTCGTATGGTAAGTCACATCATCTTTGTTTTCAAATATATTTTTCCCACGTGGAATGTTTCCCCTATTTTATATATATATATATATATATATATATATATATATATATATATATATATATATATATATAAACAAAGATGATGTGACTTACCATACGAAAGCGCTGGCAGGTCGATAGAAACACAAACAGACACATACATACACACAAAATTCTAGCTTTCGCAACCAATGGCTGCTTCGTCAGGAACGAGGGAAGGAGAGGGAAAGACGAAAGGATGTGGGTTTTAAGGGAGAGGGTAAGGAGTCATTCTAATCCCGGGAGCGGAAAGACTTACCTTAGGGGGAAAAAAGGACAGGTATACACTCTCTCACACACACACACACACACACACACACACACACACATCCATCCGCACATAGGTGTATGTTCTACCGATGTTACTACAAGATGTTTTACTGCATGACAGAATGGCGATGTAATTCCAACGTGGTGGATGTCCGGCAGATAGCTCGCGTGCGGGTGAAGCGGTACTGAATAGCATATTTCGTGACAGGTGGATTGGTCGTCGAAGCACAATACCGTGGCCCGCACGTTCACCGGATTTCTTTCTGTGGGGAAAGTTGAAGGACATTTGCTATCGTAATCCACCGACAACGCCTGACAACATAGGTCGAACGGATATCAACTGCGTTTTTTTAAATAGGAACCCCCATTTTTATTACATATTCATTTAGTACGTAAAGAAATATGAATGTTTTAGTTGGACCACTTTTTTCGCTTTGTGATAGATGGCGCTGTAATAGTCACAAACGTATGGCTCACAATTTTACACGAACAGTTGGTAACAGGTAGGTTTTTAAATAAAAATACAGAACGTAGGTACGTTTGAACATTTTATTTCGGTTGTTCCAGTGTGATACATGTACCTTCGTGAACTTATCATTTCTGAGAACGCATGATGTTACAGCGTGATTACCTGTAAGTACCACATTAATGCAATAAATGCTCAAAATGATGTCCGTCAACCCCAATGCATTTGGCAATACATGTAACGACATTCCTATCAACAGCTAGTAGTTCGCCTTCCGTAATGTTCGCACATGCATTGACAATGCGCTGACGCATGTTGTCAGGCGTTGTCGGTGGATCACGATAGCAAATATCCTTCAACTTTCCCCACAGAAAGAAATCCGGGGACGTCAGATCCGGTGAACGTGCGGGCCACGGTATGGTGCTTCGACGACCAATCCACCTGTCAGGAAATATGCTATTCAATACAGCTTCAACCGCACGCGAGCTATGTGCCGGACATTCACCATGTTGGAAGTACATCGCCATTCTGTCATGGAGTGCAACATCTTGTGGTAACATCGGTAGAACATTACGTAGGAAATCAGCATACATTGCACCATTTAGATTGTTATCGATAAAATGGGGGCCAATTATCCTTCCTCCCATAATGCCGCACCATACACTAACCCGCCAAAGTCGCTGATGTTCCACTTGTCGCAGCCGTCGTGGATTTTCCGTTGCCCAATAGTGCACATTATGTCGGTTTACGTTACCGCTGTTGGTGAATGATGCTTCGTCACTAAATAGAACGCGTGCAAAAAATCTGTCATCGTCCCGTAATTTGTCTTGTGCCCAGTGGCAGAACTGTACACGACGTTCAAAGTCGTCGCCATGCAATTTCTGGTGCATAGAAATATGGTACGGATGCAATCGATGTTGATGTAGCATTCTCAATACCGACGTTTATGAGATTGCCGATTCTTGCGCAATTTGTCTGCTACTGATGTGCGGATTAGCTGCGACAGCAGCTAAAACACCTACTTGGGCATCATCATTTGTTGCAGGTCGTAGTTGACGTTTCACATGTGGTTGAACACTTCCTGTTTCTTTAAATAACGTAACTATCCGGCGAACGGTCCGGACACTTGGATGTTGTCCAGGATACCGAGCAGCATACATAGCACACGCCCGTTGGCCATTTTGATCACAATAGCCATACATCAACACGATATCAACCTTTTCCGCAATTCATAAACGGTCCATTTTAACACGGGTAATGTATCACGAAGCAAATACCGTCCCCACTGGCGGAATGTTACGTGATACCACGTACTTATACGTTTGTGACTATTACAACGCCGTCTATCACAAAGTGAAAAAAGTGGTCCAACTAAAACATTCATATATCTTTGCGTGCTACACGAATATGTAATAAAAAATTGGGGCTCCTATTTAAAGAAAAACGCAGTTGTTATCCGTTTGACCTATGGCAGCGCCATCTAGCAGGCCAACCGTAGCGCCATCTGGTTTCCCCCTTCAAGCTAGACGAGTTTCGTTGTTTGTAGTTTCTTCGTTTGACGCCTATTTCGTGAGATATCTGGCTCGGTCACGATCAATGGGCCACCCTGCATATTCAACAGTGGTCACTAATGCACCCCAACAAAATAAGCTTATTTTTACAAACTGTGTCCACAGCTCGTGATCTCGCGGTTGCATTTTCGCTTCCCGAGCACGGGGTCCCGGGTTCGATTCCCGGCGGGGTCAGGGATTCAAATGGTTCAAATGGCTCTGAGCACTATGATACTTGACATCTCAGGTCATCAGTCCCCTGGAACTTAGAACTACTTAAACCTAACTAAACTAAGGACATCACACACATCCATGCCCGAGGCAGGATTCGAACCAGACTGAAGCGCCTAGAGCCGCTCGGCCACCGGCGGCCGGCCGGGGTCATGGACTTTCAGCTGCCTCGAGATGACTGGGTGTTGTTGTGTCATCATCATCATTCATCCTCATTACGGTCGGAGGAAGGCAATGGCAAACCACCTCCGCTAGGACCTTGCCCAGTACGGCGGTGCGGGTCTCCCGCATCGTCCCCTACGCTCTGTCAAAGAGTATGGGACATTATCATCATCATTACAAAATCTGGAAACTACACTGAATGGCTAGAGAAAGTGGTATAGGCATGCGCATTCAAATACATATATGTGTAAAGAGGCAGGATGGAGCGCTGCGGCCGGCAATGCCTATTTAAGGCATCAAGTGTCTGGCGCAGTTGTTAGATCGGTTACTGTTGCTACAATGGCAGACTATCAAGATTTAACTGTGTTTGAACGTGTTGTTATAGTCGGCGCAAGGGCGATGGGACACAGCATCTTCGAGGTAGCGATGAATGGGGATTTTCCCGTACGTCCATTTCACAACTGTACCGTGAATATCAGGAATCCTGTAAAACATCAAATCTCCGACATCGCAGTGGCAGGGAAAAGATCCTGCAAGAACGGGACCAACGACGAGTGAAGAGAATCGTTCAACGTGACAGAAGCGCAACCCTTCCGCAGGTTTCATTGGTGGATCGTCAACAAGTGTCAGCGTGGTAACCATTGGACGAAACATCATCGATATGGGCTTTTGGAGCCGAAGGACCACTCGTGTAACCTCAGTCACTGCACGACGCAAAGCTTTACGCCTCGCCTGGGCCCATCAACACTGACATCGGACTGTTGATGACTGGAAACATGTTGCCTGGTCGGCCGAGTCTCGTTTCAAATTGTGTCGAGGGGATGGACGTGTCGGGTATGGAGACAACGTCAAGGATCCACGGACCCCCCATTTCAGCAGGGGACTGTTCAAGCTGCTGGAGGCTCTGTAATGGTGTGGGGCGTTTGCAGTTGGAGTGATATGGGACCCCTGATAGGTCTAGATACGACTCTAACAGGTGAGACGTACGTAAGGATCCTGTCTGGTCACCTGCATCCATTCGTGTGCATTGTGCACTGCGAAGACTTGGCCAATTCCATTAGGACAATGCGACAGGCGACACGTCCACAATTGCTCCAGAGTGGCTCCAGGAACACTCTTCTGAGTTCAAACACTTCCGCTGGCCACCAAACTCCCCAGACGTGAACATTACTGAGTATATCTGAGATGCCTTGCAGCGTGCTGTTCAGAACAGATTTCCACCCCGTTGTACGCTTACGGATTTATGGACAGCCCTGCAGGATTCATGGTGCCAGTTGCCTCCAGCACTACTTCAGAGATTAGTCGAGTCCACGCCACGTTGTGTTGCAGCACTTCTGTGTGCTCGCGAAGGTGCCATACGATATTAGACAGGTGTGCGACTTTCTTTGGCTCTTCAGTCTAGTTTCAGGAGTTAGCCCGTAATTGCAAAGGATTCCAGCAGACGAATTAAGGAATTAAAGCAGCAGCTCATTTATCTTACGAACAATGAATAAATGCTATTCCCAAAAAAAAAAAAAAAAAAAAAAAAAAAAAAAAAAAAAAAAAAAAAAAAAAAAGCGCGTCGATATTGGTAAAATTTGTTATAACAAGATTACGAAAAACGTCACATTTGTGGGTAAAGACGTACGTTACTGCAACCATTTTTGTTTGCCGAAGAAACGTCTTAAAACAACTAGGTCGTAAATTTTCTTTTATGCTTTGTGTATTGCTGACACTAACATCCCTTTTGATTCTTTTGGAAATGTATCAGTCTTGTCTATGCTTTTTACTCCGAGTGCCAGTTTGTTTCACCGCAGGATCAGCGTGTTTTGAATATTTATTCGCATTTGATTATTTCATGCTTAATTTTTAAATCGTTGACAATGACAGACCACTCTCATAATTTCAAAGATATCGAATATTACAGATGAATTATCTCGTAGTGTGTTGCCTGTTATTACGAACATTAGATTTAGTTTCTAATCCAGCCTACAATGCTCCACAGAATCTCCAGGCGAGTCAGCAGGAACTGTTGTAAACAGAGACTAATTTATGGTCGGAGGGACTCCGCAAAGTGCAGTGCGGGCCCAGATAGCGAGGGTGGACAGCCCTGCAGCGATGTGAAACAGTATCGGACGTGCTACAGCTAACTTCGTACAGGATCCGCACAACGTCAAAATTGACTTCTTGATTAATAAAATGAATAGATGATCTACTACATCTACATACACACTCCGCAATCCACCACACGGTGCGTGGCGGAGGGTACCTCGCACCACAACTACCATCTTCTCTCCCTGTTCCACTTCCAAACAGAACGAGGGAAAAATGACTGCCTATATGCCTCTGTACGAGCCCTAATCTCTCTTGTACGAGCCCTAATCTGTCTTGAACTGACTGCAGGCTCACCAGCAATCTGGTGATGGCAACTTTGTATTTCATATCTCTCTCTCTCTCTCTCTCTCTCTCTCTCTCTCTCTCTCTCTCTCTCTCTCTTCACAATTCAGAATCTACCACAACCCGATTCAACATTCGTGCAGAAACCTACGTGCACAGATCGTGTAGTACATTTAAAATAGGTACACAATCGTTGGTCGACTACTGTCGGCCAATACACGTAATTACTAACAAATACTCACACACACGCTGAATGCTCATTTCCGATAAGGAAATGGGACACTATACAGACCATACTTCTATTAACTTAATAAGGTAGTCCCAGAACCTTTTAGAAACCATTTTTTTTAGACCTAGCAGGACGCGAACCTGCTATCTTGCTACTCTAAAAACCGTTGAACCGTAAAATTACTATTGGTTCACCAAAGGTTATTAATCTCAATCAGTACACAAAATGTAAAGTGGAAGTAGGTGCCAAAGAATAACTGGTGAAATTACACACAATTATCAGTAACACTGTTTATTCAAATTTGGTGCAAGACTTAACGATATTTTAAAAAAATACAATCATTTAACAAATAAGTCACAATTTACGATAGGAAAGGACTTTTGAATTATTAAATTATTCTAAAAAATTTTACGCAAGTAGAGGCAAAGCAATTTGACGTATCCAACGCGACGCTGTATAATATTTCAAGGTCAGCTAAATTACAGGTGAATTTCACTCGATTCATTAAATGGCGCAGAATCTAACTTGTCTGCAACATGTAAAGATAATCCTGTTTACAAAAGTTCTCAAAATAGAAACGCATGAGCCATGCACACCAGGGGACACTGACAGTTAATAACATTAATATTTCCAAAATACACTCCTGGAAATTGAAATAAGAACACCGTGAATTCATTGTCCCAGGAAGGGGAAACTTTATTGACACATTCCTGGGGTCAGATACATCACATGATCACACTGACAGAACCACAGGCACATAGACACAGGCAACAGAGCATGCACAATGTCGGCACTAGTACAGTGTATATCCACCTTTCGCAGCAATCCAGGCTGCTATTCTCCCATGGAGACGATCGTAGAGATGCTGGATGTAGTCCTGTGGAACGGCTTGCCATGCCATTTCCACCTGGCGCCTCAGTTGGACCAGCGTTCGTGCTGGACGTGCAGACCGCGTGAGACGACGCTTCATCCAGTCCCAAACATGCTCAATGGGGGACAGATCCGGAGATCTTGCTGGCCAGGGTAGTTGACTTACACCTTCTAGAGCACGTTGGGTGGCACAGGATACATGCGGACGTGCATTGTCCTGTTGGAACAGCAAGTTCCCTTGCCGGTCTAGTAATGGTAGAACGATGGGTTCGATGACGGTTTGGATGTACCGTGCACTATTCAGTGTCCCCTCGACGATCACCAGTGGTGTACGGCCAGTGTAGGAGATCGCTCCCCACACCATGATGGCGGGTGTTGGCCCTGTGTGCCTCGGTCGTATGCAGTCCTGATTGTGGCGCTCACCTGCACGGCGCCAAACACGCATACGACCATCATTGGCACCAAGGCAGAAGCGACTCTCATCGCTGAAGACGACACGTCTCCATTCGTCCCTTCATTCACGCCTGTCGCGACACCACTGGAGGCGGGCTGCACGATGTTGGGGCGTGAGCGGAAGACGGCCTAACGGTGTGCGGGACCGTAGCCCAGCTTCATGGAGACGGTTGCGAATGGTCCTCGCCGATACCCCAGGAGCAACAGTGTCCCTAATTTGCTGCGAAGTGGCGGTGCGGTCCCCTACGGCACTGCGTAGGATCCTACGGTCTTGGTGTGCATCCGTGCGTCGCTGCGGTCCGGTCCCAGGTCGACGGGCACGTGCACCTTCCGCCGACCACTGGCGACAACATCGATGTACTGTGGAGACCTCACGCCCCACGTGTTGAGCAATTCGGCGGTACGTCCACCCGGCCTCCCGCATGCCCACTATACGCCCTCGCTCAAAGTCCGTCAACTGCAAATACGGTTCACGTCCACGCTGTCGCGGCATGCTACCAGTGTTAAAGACTGCGATGGAGCTCCGTATGCCACGGCAAACTGGCTGACACTGACGGCGGCGGTGCACAAATGCTGCGCAGCTAGCGCCATTCGACGGCCAACACCGCGGTTCCTGGTGTGTCCGCTGTGCCGTGCGTGTGATCATTGCTTGTACAGCCCTCTCGCAGTGTCCGGAGCAAGTATGGTGGGTCTGACACACTGGTGTCAATGTGTTCTTTTTTCCATTACCAGGAGTGTATATAAAAAACAAATTTTACAAATTTCTGACAATTTACGGCAAACAAACACACTCGCCAGGTAGGGTTTGCGAACTTTTAAAACATTCTTCTTTCAAGGCAACAATTTCTACCCGTAATGAAATGGCAAACTTTTGTATGGCAAGAAAACACACTAATAACCAACTACCTGTATAAAACACATAAGCGGGTTGAGTAAAAGCCTTAAAAGGTATTTAATTGGAAAAACACACGCCGGCCGAAGTGGCCGAGCGGTTCAAGGTGCTACAGTCTGGAACCGCGCGACCGCTTCGGTCGCAGGTTCGAATCCTGCATCGAGCATGGCTGTGTGTGATGTCCTTAGGTTAGTTAGGTTTAAGTAGTTCTAAGTTCTAGAGGACTGATGACCACAGAAGTTAAGTCCCATAGTGCTCAGAGCCATTTGAAAAACACACAACAGTTTTTGCTGATTAGAAACAATATAAAAAAATCCACTACGGCGTACATTAACCTTAGTTGATTATAGCCAAATATACATAAACACAAATTTACGTAAGTTACAGCTTCCAGATGAGCAGGAATTCGTTATGCAATTGACTAGTTCTTGCCACGAGGCGAAAGGAATTTTTCTTCTTTCTAGAGAGAATGGATCAGGTCTTAGTGCCTTGCATTTTAAACAGTACAGTCATTGGTGCCTTAAAAAGTGGTTCAAATGGCGCTGAGCACTGTGGGACTTAACATCGGATGTCATCAGTCCCTTAGAACTTAGAACTACTTAAACCTAACTAACCCAAGGACACCACACACATCGATGCCCGATGCAGGATTCGATCCTGTGCCCGTAATAAAAAATGGTTCAAATGGCTCTGAGCACTATGGGACTTAACATCTGAGGTCATCAGTCCCCTAGACTTAGAACTACTTAAACCTAACTAAGAACATCACACACATCGATGCCCGATGCAGGATTCGAACCTGTGCCCGTAATAAAAAATGGTTCAAATGGCTCTGAGCACTATGGGACTTAACATCTTAGGTCATCAGTCCCCTAGAACTTAGAACTACTTTAACCTAACTAACCTAAGGACATCACACACATCCATGCCTGAGGCAGGATTCGAACGCGGTGCCTTAGACTTTCACAGACATGGCAGAGGCTAACAGTCGAATAAACCCGTTGGTAAGCTGGGAGGGGAAAGAAGCAATCCTAACGACAGATTTACTCTGACTCCACCCCCCCCCCCCCTTTCGTCCTCAAAAGGGGACAAATGGACCACCCTTTCTAACATTACCACCTTCTCGCGGGTGGGCAGACGAGAATGAATGGCGAGAAACCCCCAAAATATACGGCTGGTATAATTAACAAGAATAAGTAAATTGAATTCAATTAAACTTCATAAAATCTCCAGAATGAGATTTTCACTCTGTAGCGGAGTGTGCGCTGATATGAAACTTCCTGGCAGATTAAAACTGTGTGCCCGACCGAGACTCGAACTCGGGACCTTTGCCTTTCGCGGGCAAGTAGAGCATTTGCCCGCGAAAGGCAAAGGTCCCGAGTTCGAGTCTCGGTCGGGCACACAGTTTTAATCTGCCAGGAAGTTTCATAAAATCTGTTAACAATCAATACTCAACTTCTGGTGTGTTACGACTCCCAGGACTGAACCAACGCAGCGCCTCCAAATGCTCTGCCGAGCCGACCGCCGCCAGCCGTTTCTACGGACGCAGGAAGGCGCGCCGATTTCCAGAACCTCCTCGCCGGTCGACAACATACGGCCGAACTGCAGATAAGCCCCGTCGCCGGCCCACGCTCAGGAAGATTGCTTTCGCGACGAGCAGTCAATGCCCCATACCACGGAGCCGCTGCTCGCGTCACTTACGCTGATGCCGCGGTCTGCGTGCTGTCCCTCTAGCACCGGCAGAGAAGTCGCTTCTCGATGCCTCCGACTGCCAGCTCTCCACGAGAGCCCACACAGCCAATTAGACTTGGCCACTGTTTCTAATTTCTATGTTTCGATACAGTGTATCGATACGTGGAACTGTTTCTGTGTTTCGGAACGGCTGTGGTTCACTGTTTCGAAACAGTGGTGTTTCATTCCGCCCCTGTCTCGGATAACGGGACCAGATTCGATCTCGAGCCAGACAGACACAGAAACTGTATCGTTGTTTCAAAATAAGGCTGTTTCAGTGCACCTGTGCTTGGAACGGACTAATTGTATCGAAACAGTGATGTTTCATTCCGCTCTGTGTCGGACGAGATTCGGGCTCGGCACAGGTACTGAAACACAACATACCACTTCGTGAAACACTTTCAAGAGTGTCGAAATCTTTTTGACAAGCAATAGCATGAAGCTTAAGATATCCGGAAATAAAGCTTCGTTTCTAGCTGACTGTCCTATTCCGAAATGGCGTAACATCTGCTTTATACACACTAACCAAACAATAAAACAACGCATACTATTCACATTCAAAATAATAAATATGTGAAAATCATTCGATGAAATTACACTTTTTTATAACATACGCTTGTCTTTTCACGTACAGTAATCGTATTAAGAAACGCAAGTAAGCCTACAACATTTTGAATAAAAAAAGGCGTAGAGTGACAGTTATTAGACATATACATAAATTTGATGTAGGTATAATTGCAAGCAATCTCTTTGACATATCACTGATAGTGTAATGGTGAACGGGAAGGGCTGGGAAGCATGGTGAATTTATAATAACGGTTCGAAACACCTTGAAAGACAAAAAATTTTCTGTTACAGTTTGTTATTTATTCGAATTATTTGGCATTATTTGTGAGTCTATAGTCAGTGTGCCTATTATCCACAATGATTCCCTATGTGTGCATGGAAATTAGCAGGATGGGTATATTACCCACACTAACGGAATGTGGGAATCCCAGTAGCATATCCGTTGTTTCTGTACTTTGCTCCCACCTCCAGCTCCGTTCGTGGTGGTTCTTCCGCCTTCAGCTATGGCTGTCCTCAGCCAATTGGAAAGTATGAAAGTCACACGACAAGAAAGCACCGCATTTGCTGCAGGAAATACGAAACTGCCAAGATGCCTAAGTGATAGTTTCATACTTTCTGCGACATGATTAGCGCTCTCGCACCTCATTTGTGTTTATATGGACATACTTATCCAGTAGACATTCAAGATGATAAAATGTGTAGGTTTATTAGATTACAAGACACAAAGTGTTTCACTGTTTCGAAACAGCGCATCGGAACATTACATTGTACTGTTTCATTTGTTTCGAAACAGTTGCGTGTTTCAGTTTGCCCATCTCTACAGCCAATTCTTAAACCCACGCGAACAGCCCACCTTTCCCCTTTCCCGCTAGAGGGAGCTACCGAAGCCTTCAATTGCGACAACCGCGCCACCACCAGAAAACGGAAGGCGACTGCTTCACGCTACGCGCTGCGGCGCGCTTTTCAAAGCTAACTTTACTACTGCTCAACCGTACCAAGAATGACGAGTTTTGATAAGACGGGAATTTCATAAATAATGAACACTATTTTTTTCCACTTACACGTTTTTTAAAAATATCTCTTTACAGTCCTTCAATATAGTCTTCCTGCTAATGTATGACTGAATCCCAATGTCTCGAAAGCTCTGTTCTTCTGTTCGTCCGCCGAATGACTCGTGTAACAGTGGTAGAAAGCTCTTCCAGAGAAAAATGGCGACGTCCACGCACAGGTTTTTTCAACTTCGGGAACTAATCGAAGTCTGGTGGACTCCAGGCTGTAAGGAGGATACGGCAACACTTGCCATCCGTATTCGTGCAGTTTTTGGGCTACAACACTGCCGACACGTGGGCGAGCATTGTCGTGGAGGATGGGTGGCAGACCGTCGAGAAACTGTGGCCGCAGGAGAAGGAAATTAGTGTTTAACGTCTCGTCGACAAGGAGGTTATTAAAGACGGAGTACAAGCTGGGAATAGGGAAGTATCGAGAAGGAAAGCGGCCGTAGCCTTTCGGAGGAAACATCCCGGCATTTGCCTTAAACAATTTAGGGAAAACACGGAAAACTATATTAGGATGACTGGACGCGGATTTTGAACCTGTTGTGTCCTCGTTGCCACTGTGGTATCTTGTACGGTTCCACAGGAAACAAGGTAAAGGATTTTCTTTGGTGACCAGTATCGAAGTCCGGACAGTTGCCACGCTGGACATTTGCCACGGTTTTACCTGCTCCGAAGGGTTGGGTCCCTTGTCCCCCCCCCCCCACCTCCTCCTCCTCCTCCTCCTCCTCCTCCTTCTCCTCCTCACCCGCCCGCCCAGTTTGCTTTCGAAGTTCCTAACGTGACCATCAGTATGGAAGTTATTACAACGAACAAGGGCCGGCCTCCTGCTCATTACAAAGGTTGCGCGTATCTTAAACAGAGGGAATCTAAAGAAGGTGTTGTTACATGGATGTGCTTACGCCGAAAAGCGGATCATTGCAAGGGAAAGCTGCTTTCGAGGAACGGAGAAGTGTTGAACGTATTAGAACATCTCTGTGGACCACCTGACGATGCAGCTCTGAAAGTGAGAAAGCAAGTGGAAAGGGTCGAGAGAAGGTCTCGAGAAGAAACTACACAGTTATCGGAGATATACGCGGATGAAATGGGAGATCTACATAATAAAGTTTATGACTTTGTTACAGAGATGCCTAATTCAGAATCTATGAAGAGAACCACGCGTCGTCGATGGAGTCAAGAGTGGGGGAACCAACAAGAGCGTAAGAACTCTTATGAAATTGATCTTCATGAAGATCTATTAAAAATGGGAGATGGCAGTAGTTTTCTTCTGGAAGACGATAGATTAGAGGTGAGAATAATGATTTTTAGTGGAAGCAAAGGAAAGAAAGTTTAAAAACATGTTCCCATTTTTTTATGGATGGAACATTTAAGAGATGCAGCAAGCAGTTTGCACAGAACCACACCATACACGTAGACTTAGGAGGCTTGTTAAAGAAACAAACATTCTTCCTACTGTATTTGCACTGCTCCCTAATAAGAAGAAAGACACGTACGTTCGTCTGTTTCGTCTGATAAAACAGGCAGCCTCTGAGTGAACAAGTAAAGGTGGACTTTGAGGCAGCTGCGATATCGGCCATTCGTCAAGTTCTTCCCACAACTGAAATATATGGATTCTATTTCCATATGAAGAAGAGTTTATGGAGAAGAATTCGTGTTCTCGGTCTAACTGAGGAGTACCGCTAGAGCGAGGATTTAAGACTTCACGACAGCATGTGTGCAGCGCTGGCAGTTGTAATACCGGAGGACGTAAGCAATGGATGGATTGAGATTCATGCAGAAGCTCCTGATAACGGAAGGTTCTCTCAATTTTTGGACTACTTTGTGGATAACTGGCTAGAGAATGAGGATATCGCAACAGAAATGTGGGACTGTTACGGAAAAAGGCACCGAACGACGAATGCTGTTGAAGGGTGGCACAACAAAATAAATAGTATTATTGCAAACCCTCACCCTAAAATCAACTATTTGGTGGAGTGCTTGAAAAAGGAAGCAGAGCCTACAAACTGCATGTACATGAAATTGGAAATGAATCTTGAAGGTAAGAAGAGGAAGAAGAAGTACTTGAACCTGGACGACAGGATAGAGAGAATCGTAAAGAATTATGAAGAGACTGGCAACATTAGGCCTTGCTTGAAAGCCATTGCCCATATTCAGAAACTGGACTAAAATACGTTAAAAATAATGTATTAAAAACTATGAAGACCACCGAGTCCTTGCACGTTACTCAGATAAAATTATTAAAACATTGAAGCAGCATTATCGGAGCTAATATTAAGTTGTAATTGTAAATAGAGTGTACATTAGTTCAGCGCGTTTAGGCTGATTTTACACACGCCAGAATGCTAGATCACGGTCCAAAGCCTGTGCAAAGTGTGATGCGAATCAGCCTTTAATGTAAAAATTAAAAAGTGTTTCAAGCCTCACAAAAGTATCCCTATTGTTGTCACGTTAAGATAACTTTTTTCTACCTTCCAATATTATGGCCATACTATTAAATAATTGTGAGTTTTAAAATAGTTTTCTGAAGCTTCAGAATCGCAGCTATCACCTAAAATATCATGATTTATTAAACTGATAGTATACGCTTTCGTAAAAGAAAATGGGAACTGAACCTTTGAATTGCCCCTAAAATTGACATCCCAAAACTGATCTGAAACTAATGTTGACAATTTTGGCACCTCAAATATTTTTTATTTAAGTTTAGCTGCAAAAATTTATAGTAGGTTTAAATCTACTTAAGTACATTTAGATATAGTCCTTTAAAAATTAAAATTTCTTACTAAATTGTTGACTATCTTTAAATAGATCAGTAAAAGCAAGGAGCTTGCTACTGAAAATTAATTGTTACTAAAGAACATCAGAAACAAATGTATTAGACCTACTTTTCTTATACATTAGAGACTTTTTGAAAAGATATTTGATCATTTCCTCTGTCACTGACAGTGTAATTTCAGTTGCTTTGCAACACCAGGGATATCTACTTCTAAATTATGTTTGCAACTGTTCTCATTTCGAATTCTAGAATATTTACTTCGTCTTCTTTGGTGGAGGAATTTCGGAAAATGCATTTGCTAATTCCACTTACGTGGCACTGTCATCAGTAACATTACCGTCGCTGTCGCGCAGTAAAGGTACTTACCGAGCCTTTCCGCTGGTTTACTTAACATGGGACCAGTATCTCTTTGGATTTTCCGCCACATTTATTGTGCGAGTTTCGTTGTGAAAACTATTAAATGCATCTCGCATTGAAATCCGCACCAAATTTCGAGCCTCAGTAAAACTTCACCAATCTTGGAGATTTTACGTTCGTCTAAATTATACTTGCCTTTTGCAGTGCTCCTGCAACAGCTTTCTGTCGTGTTTTGTGTACCATGGGGGATCAGTTCCGTCTCTTATTAATTTATTTGGTATGAATATCTCGAGTGCCGTTGATACTATTTCTTTGAAATTTAGCCACATATGGTCTTCACTTACATAGTTTGGAAGGATTGGAGACTATCTCTTAGAAAGACGTCAACCGAATTTTTAGCTGCTTTTATAAATAGATATATTTTGCGTTTAGTTTTGGTGAATTTCTTTGTTGCGGAATTGAGCCTCGCTACGACTGCGTGTTCACTAATCCCTGTATCCGTCGTGATGCTCAGGTTTATTTGTGGCTGAGAGGTCAAGTGTGTTTTCGTAACCATTTACAATTTGAATGGCCTCGTGAACTAATTGTTAAAAATAATTTTAAAAAAAGCATTTAGAACAATTACGGAAGTTGTTTCCTATCTACAGTAGGGTCTGAAAACGTATTTTTGTCAACATACGGAAGGTAGATTGAAGTAACTGCCAACTATAATTGTATGAGTAGCGTACCTGTTTGTGGTGAGACTCGAGTTTTCTTTGAACTGTTCAGCAACTGTTTTATCTCAGGCCGTGGGTCGGTAAAAGGAGCCAGTTATTAATTTATTCCGGTTGTCGAATATACGAGGGCAGTTCAATAAGTAATGCAACACTTTTTTTTCTGCAACAGGGGTTGTTTTATTCAGCATTGAAATACACCAGGTTATTCCCCAATCTTTTAGCTACACAACACTATTTATCAACGTAATCTCCATTCAATGCTACGGCCTTACGCCGCCTTGAAATGAGGGCCTGTATGCCTGCACGGTACCATTCCACTGGTCGATGTCTGAGCCAACGTCGTACTGCATCAATAACTTCTTCATCATCCGCGTAGTGCCTCCCACGGATTGCGTCCTTCATTGGGCCAAACATATGGAAATCCGATGGTGCGAGATCGGGGCTGTAGGGTGCATGAGGAAGAACAGTCCACTGAAGTTTTGTGAGCTCCTCTCAGGTGCGAAGACTTGTGTGAGGTCTTGCGTTGTCATGAAGAAGGAGAAGTTCGTTCAGATTTTTGTGCCTACGAACACGCTGAAGTCGTTTCTTCAATTTCTGAAGAGTAGCACAATACACTTCAGAGCTGATCGTTTGACCATGGGAAAGGACATCAAACAGAATAACCCCTTCAGTGTCCCAGAAGACTGTAACCATGACTTTACCGGCTGAGGGTATGGCTTTAAACTTTTTCTTGGTAGGGGAGTGGGTGTGGCGCCACTCCATTGATTGCCGTTTTGTTTCAGGTTCGAAGTGATGAACCCATGTTTCATCGCCTGTAACAATCTTTGACAAGAAATTGTCACCCTCAGCCACATGACGAGCAAGCAATTCCGCACAGATGGATCTCCTTTGCTCTTTATGGTGTTCGGTTAGACAACGAGGGACCCAGCGGGAGCAAACCTTTGAATATCCCAACTGGTGAACAATTGTGACAGCACTACCAACAGAGATGTCAAGTTGAGCACTGAGTTGTTTGATGGTGATCCGTCGATCATCTCGAACGAGTGTGTTCGCACGCTCCGCCATTGCAGGAGTCACAGCTGTGCACGGCCGGCCCGCACGCGGGAGATCAGACAGTCTTGCTTGACCTTGCGGCGATGATGACACACGCTTTGCCCAACGACTCACCGTGCTGTTGTCCACTGCCAGATCACCGTAGACATTCTGTAAGCGCCTATGAATATCTGAGATGCCCTGGTTTTCCGCCAAAAGAAACTCGATCACTGCCCGTTGTTTGCAACGCACATCCGTTACAGACGCCATTTTAACAGCTCCGTACAGCGCTGCCACCTGTCGGAAGTCAATGAAACTATACGAGACGAAGCGGGAATGTTTGAAAATATTCCACAAGAAATTTCCGGTTTTTTAAACCAAAATTGGCCGAGAAAAAAAATGTGTTGCATTACTTATTGAACTGCCCTCGTAATTTAACCTCTGCCCATACTATGTCACAGGAACTATCTGCATCAAAGTCGATTGTGAGCTTACGTTATTTTTCCTTAAGTTGTCCTCCTTGTTTCTGTTGTAGTGCAGAAAATTACATTTACTGCTTTTCCCTCCAGAACCTAAGATGCTTTCTCTGTGACCCTGTAAATACCAGAGCTAAACAATGTAGAACAACAATGTACGTTACAAGCGTAGCATTCTGTATTACTTCATTTCCTTGTTTCTAACATTTTAAAATTGTAAGTCGACTTTAGATGAGATGTCAATCATAGATGTTCTTATCTCTATTTAGTGAACGCGTTTTCAGTCATGTTTTGAACATTGTCCCGCTACACTTTATTAACTGATGTTTCCAGAGAGTAAATTAACATGGAGTATGTCGTTCTTCTTTTCAAACATTCACAAACCCATTTATTCTTTCCCTATTGTCTTTTGGGTATGCAGTTGTAGTAATTAAAGTAGGCACAAATGCAGTGACAAAAAAGAAATGATTAGCGTACATTTGTATTCTTGTGTCATCGTTCCTTTCTTGTTGCTCCCATGCCGATGGACTGTTTCTATCGCAATCGGTAGGCGTGAAAGGAAGCTACCGTACAGACAGAGGGATCTATATTTATACTTCTTGTTGTTGTGGTCTTCAGTCCTGAGACTGGTTTGATGCAGCTCTCCATGCTACTCTATCCTGTGCAAGCTTCTTCATCTCCCAGTACCTACTGCAGCCTACATCCTTCTGAATCTGCTTAGTCTATTCATCTCTTGGTCTCCCTCTACGATTTTTGCCCACCACGCTGCCCTCCAATGCTAAATTTGTAATCCCTTGATGCCTCAGAACATGTCCTACCAACTGATCCCTTCTTCTAGTCAAGTTGTGCCACAAAGTTCTCTTCTCCCCAATCCTATTCAATACCTCATTAGTTACGTGATCTACCCACCTTATCTTCAGCATTCTTCTGTAGCACCACATTTCGAAAGCTTCTATTCTCTTCTTGTCCAAACTAGTTATAGTCCATGTTTCACTTACATACAGGGCTACACTCCATACAAATACTTTCAGAAACGACTTCCTGACACTTAAATCTATACTCGATATTAACAAATTTCTCTTCTTCAAAAACGATTTCCTTGCCATTGCCAGTCTACATTTTATATCCTCTCTACTTCGACCATCATCAGTTATTTTGCTCCCCAAATAGCAAAACTCCTTTACTACTTTAAGTGTCTCATTTCCTAATCTAATTCCCGCAGCATCACCCGATTTAAGTTGACTACATTCCATTATCCTCGTTTTGCTTTTGTTGATGTTCATCTTATATCCTCCTTTCAAGACAGTATCCATTCCGTTCAACTGCTCTTCCAAGTCCTTTGCTGTCTCTGACATAATTACAATGTCATCGGCGAACCTCAAGGTTTTTATTTCTTCTCCATGAATTTTGATACCTACTCCGAATTTTTCTTTTGTTTCCTTCACTGCTTGCTCAATATACAGATTGAATAACATCGGGGAGAGGCTACAACCCTGTCTCACTCCCTTCCCAACCACTGCTTCCCTTTCATGCCCCTCGACTCTTATAACTGCCATCTGGTTTCTGTACAAATTGTAAATAGCCTTTCGCTCCCTGTATTTTACTCCTGCCACCTTCAGAATTTGAAAGAGAGTATTCCAGTCAACATTGTCAAAAGCTTTCTCTAAGTCTACAAATGCTAGAAACGTAGGTTTGCCTTTTCTTAATCTTTCTTCTAAGATAAGTCGTAAGGTTAGTATTGCCTCACGTGTTCCAACATTTCTACGGAATCCAAAGTGATCTTCCCCGAGGTCCGTTTGTACCAGTTTTTCCATTCGTCTGTAAAGAATTCGCGTTAGTATTTTGCAGCTGTGACTTATTAAACTGATAGTTCGGTAATTTTCACATCTGTCAACACCTGCTTTCTTTGGGATTGGAATTATTATATTCTTCTTGAAGTCTGAGGGTATTTCGCCTGTCTCATATATCTTGCTCACCAGATGGTAGAGTTTTGTCAGGACTGGCTCCCCTAAGGCCATCAGTAGTTCTAATGGAATGTTGTCTACTCCCGGGGCCTTGTCTCGACTCAGGCCTTTCAGTGCTCTGTCAAACTCTTCACACAGTATCTTATCTCCCATTTCGTCTTCACCTACATCCTCTTCCATTTCCATAATATTGTCCTCAAGTACATTGCCCTTGTATAAACCCTCTATATACTCCTTCCACCTTTCTGCCTTCCCTTCTCTGCTTAGAAGTGGGTTGCCATCTGAGCTCTTGATGTTCATACAAGTGGTTCTCTTTTCTTCCCAAGGTCTCTTTAATTTTCCTGTAGGCAGTGTCTATCTTACCCCTAGTGAGACAAGCCTCTACATCCTTGCATTTGTCCTCTAGCCATCCCTGCGTAGCCATTTTGCACTTCCTGTCGATCTTATTTTTGAGACGTTTGTATTCCTTTTTGCCTGCTTCATTTACTGCATTTTTATATTTTCTCCTTTCATCAATTAAATTCAATATTTCTTCTGTTACCCAAGGATTTCTATTAGCCCTTGGCAGAACTAATTACATACTGACATAATCGTCGATATTGCTTTCGTTTCCCAAAAGTTATAAATATTTCGATTTCGGAAAAGAAGCTCTGTATTTGGCCAAGATGTCGAAGAAGAAGGTCCCTTACGTACTGGTTGTATCGAGTAAGATGTGGAGACGGCGGTTTGAAAGCGGACAGAAGTAGTACGAGGAAGGGCGTCCCCTACCTGAGGGATCGCTACTCAAGCTACCTGGCGAAGGGGCGAGTGTGGCAAAGTCCGGCGTGGCAAATGTCCGGCATTCACCAATATTATCTTACTACAATACAACTGCACCCATCTATTAACAGGGTTCTTTATTTACATATACAGGAAGGTAGTCATCTTTAAGAGAGTCCATGTGTTGTGGTACAAGCTCTTCGAATCATAGTCGACACTAGCCTCACACTATAAACACTACTCTCGTAGCCGGTGATGTGAACCGACAGGCGCCAACTCTGATAGTGACTGAGACGACGGCTACGGCAGCGGCTGAGCCAGCGTGTTCCTGCAGTAGTTTTCCAGAATATCCACAGAAGCAAAGAAGTAATTTAGAAAAATTTTAAATTTATTGACGACATCGCCCAATTTGTTTTTTAGATTCACCACAATTGCACAAGTAGTAGAGAATTTAATTTTGGAAAAATGACGGTAATAACGTTGACTGAAAATGTATGAAAGTGTCAGATAATCTTTTTTTATTAACAACATTGCACACGTGATTTCATGTTAAACTGGAAAAAAAAGCTCAGTGTTATGCAAGTTGCACAGTGTACACATAATTTCACAATACATTCACAATAAATGTTCAAAAATCTCTCCACCGACTTCAATGCATTTAGCTGCATGTGTACAAACAGATTTTGTTGCCCGTTTCAGTTTCACAGTGTTGTTCTTAATCTCATCTGTTGCATTCATAATGCGAGCAAGTAATGTCTCACGTGTATTTGACTTTGTCCACATAAACTATGTTAGGAAAGGACTGAAACAAGTCACTAACAGTGACGTAAACGTTTCTACATTCTTAATGGAAAGTAAACAAATTTAGTTGTATACTAATCTTTGCTTCTCTGTATGTTCTGGACAACTACTGCAGATACACGTCTGGGACGCGTTTTTATGAGATTGGCCAGACCAATAACAACAAAATAAATGGAAATCGTGCTTTACTTTAATCTCGCACAGTTTTGCGATGTCTTCGTATTAGCGAAGTGGCTAAATTTCGGGCAAAATCTTCTGTTAGCCGTAACTCTGTAACTAAACATTTGCGGACCTACGTTTATTTGAAATTTTTTCCTTAGTTTTACTTGTAGAATAACATATTAAAATATTTGCATATCGTCGTCAGTCTCTCTGTATAAGAAGAGTAAACGCACGGACCCGCAAAATTACAGACCTATATCACAAACTTCGGTTTGCTGCACTATCCTTGAACATATACTCAGTTCGAATGTAATAACATTTCTTGAGACTGAGAAGCTTATGTCCATGAATCAGAATTTTTTTTAGGAAGTGTCACTCCTGCGAAACTTAGCTTGCCGTGCAAGATGCGGGAGTTTTTCATGCACTCAGTGTTTACGACGTCATCTCTCCTGACCTGTGTGTCATACAGTCATCTGATTTTGTAGGTACATTCTACGACATATCTGGATACTGTTGCGAGATGACAGTAGGAAAGGAGTAATAAACTTAAGCGGCATGCAAGATGCGGTAGTTTTTCACGGATCTCATTGCTTATGACGTCATATCTCTTGAACTATGATAAGCAGGTGCTTCTTACACCAACAGCGATTGTTGCCTGGCTGTAACGGATGTGTATACCAAGTTTGGTTGAAATCCATCCAATGGTTTAGGAGAAATTTGTGTAATTTATATAACATGTGTGGATCTATGGCTTGCAAGTATTCGTGCGGATACGAAAATCATCTGCAACTGCTACTAAACATAGCAGTCAGTTTTCCATAGCATCTAGACTCAGTGATTCTCGCAATACTGATTGGAATTGCTTGGTTTAACTACTCGTGTGTGGGGTGTCGAGGCGGGCGGCTGATAGCGGGCAATATCGCTCGCGACTCTCAGCTGCGATCTGTCGCCAGTGTGTGGGACTGTGGGGGTCCCTGGTGCCGAGGCTGAATACCGCTGCTAGCGCCATCTCTTGAGCCGATGGCTGTACTACTTGGCGTGCAGATGGCGCTGATTGCAGTACGTTCTCGCCACCTCTTCCGCCTGCTTGCTAGCCTGTGATCACAGCCGCTACGATGTGCTGCAACGCTGGGCAGCTGATCGGCCGATCAGCCGAAGGAGGCCGAAGGCTGGCCGAAGGTGGCCGATTTGCCCCTACAGTGACGAGTGACGCTCCCAATGCACAACGCTTGTGTCCAGGGAGTAGAGGACGACGGCAAGTCTTGGTGCCGATCGGATGGATGCGTTCAGCTAACCTCGGATTTGTACCTCATAGCGTGGTAAAGTCAGCTTACCGTAGTCTTTTGTGTACTGTTCGCGTGTTTTGGTTGTTACACGTATGTTTATGTTAATACAGCTCTCATTAGAAAACTATAAATATATGGTTGCAATTTGTACACCGCAACATGCGGCAGTAATAGAAGCTTACATTGCCGAATTGTGCACGATAATCTAAATTTCCAAAAATGTAAATAATTTGAAGCCCTTTTGACTATTTTCGACTGTGACTGTCTCAACAAATATGTAAAGGTTTTTTTAAATAAAAAAGTAATACAATAGTTGACAAATTTGTGACTCGTTTTGGTAATTTAAGATACCTTTAAATATAAATAATATTTACAAATGGCCATTACTCTTTTCATTTCTTTGGGAGAGCGAAAATTTGGTTGAGCGAAAATTTGGTTAGAACACAAAGGAACATGAGAGAAGTCCTGAAAAACGATATTGACCACCTATTAAATAGATCAGTTGAAGAGCCAAATACAGAACTGGAAAGCCCCACTCGCAATGAGGAAACTCCCATCACCTGGACAGCAACAGAGGCAGCCTTAAAATCTATGCCTAAAGGAAAAATCTTCAGGTGTAGATGAAGTGAACACAGACATGATAAAGGCAGCAGGTATCCAAGGCATACAATGGCTGCACCGAGTGCTCAATGCCACATGGGGAGATAACAAAATACCTCAAGCTTGGAGCAAGGGTTTAATAATTCCCCTGTTTAAGAAAGGTAGCAAGTGGAAACCCACCAACTATAGAGAAATAACTTTATTGTCTCATGGGCAGAAAATACTTGAGAAGATCATAAAAAAGAGACTGAGAACTATCATAGAACCACAGCTGGAGGAGGAAGAATACGGCTTCAGAAGTACGGTAACAGATCAACAATAGATCTAATTTTTAGCACCCGCTTGTTGATCGAAAAGTATTGGGAGAAAGGCAAGAACCTAGTCATTGTATTCCTGGATATAGAAGATGTGCGACTGGCTGAGGAAAAAGAATGTGCCTGAAGGACTAATAAGAAAAATTCAGATGTTGTACAAAGACTGTAACAGCTGCGTACAAATTGGGGAAGGACGATTGTCATGGTTTGAGACCGAGAGTGGAGTTCAGCAAGGAAGAGCACTATCCCCAATACTACTCATCACTGTTATAATGAAGAATGTCAAGGAGAAGTCAGGTTAAGTGAATGTATTTGCCTTCGCTGATGACCTCATGATTTGGGGTGAAACTGAAGAGGACGTACAGATCAGACTTGATGAATGGAAATCTGAGTTCCAGAAATATAAGCTCAACATCAGCAAGACAAAGACAGTGGTGATGGCAGTCAACAGAGATGGACAACCAGCAAGTGTAAAACTAAGGGACCACCAAGTAGAGGGTGTGGACAGTTTTCCTTACCTTGGAAGTGTAATTTGGTCAGAAATGAAATCACCAACAGGGTGCAAAAAGGACCTGAATTCTACCGACAAGTGCCGTGCGGGGTAGCCACGCGGTCTAGGGCATCTTGTCACAGTCTGTGCGGCTCCCCCTGTTGGAGGTTCGAGTCCTCCCTCGAGAATGTGTGTGTGTGTGTGTGTGTGTGTGTGTGTGTGTGTGTGTGTGTGTGTGTGTGTGTGTGTGTGTGTGTGTGTGTGTGTGTGTGTATGTCGTCCTTAACGTAAATTAGATTGATTAAATAGTATGTAAGCTTAGGGAACGATGGCCTCAGCAGTTTGGTCCTATAAGACCTTACCACAACTTTCCTTTCTACCGACAAGTAAGATCACTTTTATGGGATGACTAAATTACAAAACTGGCCAAACTGATGATGTTTAATAGCTATTTCATACTGTTGAGTGGTACTTAAGTGAATAAATTAGTGAAATCAAAGTGAAGTAGAAATGAGAAAATAAATGAAAAACTTGGTTTAGCTTAGAGAGTTACATACTGGCAAACAGTGGGCAGAGCAGAAGAGGCAATGACCGTGAAGTCAGCAAGTTCAGGAGAAGCCATCCCCCTCTCCACATAAGCGGATGCTGTCAATTCAGCCGTCAGGGCATCATCTGACTGGCTCACGTGTTTCTCAGTTGTCACATGTGATCAAAGGCCCTCGCCTACATTCCAAGAGCCAATGACCGACGTTAAGAAGATTCTTCGAGAAGCTTTTCAACGTGACAGAAGAAGCAATGACCGGCTCACGGGTCCTCAATTGTCACATGTGATCAAAGGTCCTCGCCTACATTCCAAGAGCCAATGACCGACGTTAAGAAAATTCTTTGAGAAGCTTTTCAACGTGACAGAAGAGGCAATGACCAGCTCACGTGTTTCTTAATTGTCACATGTGATCAAAGGCCCTCGCCTACATTCCAAGAGCCAATGACCGACGTTAAGAAAATTCTTTGAGAAGCTTTTCAACGTGACAGAAGAGGCAATGACCGTGAAGTCGTTCACCTCCAGTGAACTGAAGTAAATAAACACACGAGACGCAGTGGGCCTGACAGTAGTTTTCAGTTCAGTTCAGTTCCGGTACAGTTCAGTCGGTGCTGAAGACAGTCATGCAGGAAGAGACTACATCGTACACAGAAGCACAAAGTCCGCCGCTGTAATGGAATAGCAAGCAGCAGCCTCGCCGCCAGAAGACAGAAGTCAGAAGGTATTTGAAGTCTGATTTTTACGTACCCGGGTGACTTGTCAGGACGGGAAGGACACAGCCTCACACCAGCAGTCACCTGTGAGCTGGCCGAAGATTGGCAAGCGGGAGTCCGTTGTTCGAGTCCGGGACACTGGCCTTCCCCCGCTGCTTCGCTCCGCTGGCCAACGCACAACACACGCGGCCGCTTAGAGAAGAGAAACACTGGGACGCCACATCCAAGGTATCACCATCCGATGCACGACTTCGTTCTCAATAATTAAATGGGCCACCTCGCGCTGCGCATCTCCAGTGAACCGGGCGAGACGGCGACACGAGATACACACTGCCACGCGTAATCAGACGCCGCCGCTGCCGCAGCAGAAGGCTTCGCAAACGACACAGCTGCCGCTCTCCGAGCCAGAACATCCAGTAAGGAAACAGTTATACAAAACTTTCAATAAAAGTTGTCTTATGTAAAAATGCTGTTTCATTCTCCCTCATACCCGAGCCAAGGAACAACCCACCCTGCCCACATGTTGCTAAGAGAGAAAAAATTAATTAATTTAGTATTTTCACCCTGACATAATGCTTTAGAATCAAACGCACTTTGCAGTAATGTTCATCCTGACAATTGACTAGCATCAAAAGAGAAAACCCAGTTACATTTAGTATCAAAAGTGTTACAATACCAATATTGGCGTATGGTATTGAAACACGTATCCTCACAAAAAGAGAATCATCAAGGCTGTAAGCATCAGAAATGAAATATCTTAGATCCACCGTCCAGAAGACCAAGATGAACATGTTAAGGAATGAGGAAGTGAGGAAAGGATAAGAATGGAGCCAACTAGAACAGCCAAAATAAATTTGGAAAGACAGGTGGATGGGAAAAGGCCTCAAGGAAGAACTCGAACCCGATGGATGGACTTGATTAAAGCTCATCTAGTGGATGGGCAGTGGATGTTGATCTCTGTGAACAGGTGTATTTGGACACGACAAAGTGCAAGAGGCCCATTACCTGTATCCGGGAAACTGGAACTGTTAAATGATTATGGAGGAGAGTGAAAATCAGTTGACGAGGCAAGGAATTCAACTTTCTATTTAACCTGCAAATCCTTATTACATATTACATTTCAGCATCATACTGCCTAACTTTCAATCTTCATTGGCTCAGACTTAGCTATCCAGAAAATTATGGAAAGAACAGTGTTGCCAGAACGTTCTTCTACTTTCATACCAAATATTAGGCTGCTCATATACGGAATTTATACAAAATTTCATCAAAATCGAAAGTGATAAAATAATAAATTTATTTATTGGAGCAATGTTATTTAGAATGTCTCATTTGATATACGTGTAATATGATATCTCTTTTCTGAAACATACACTCCTGGAAATTGAAATAAGAACACCGTGAATTCATTTTCCCAGGAAGGGGAAACTTTATTGACACATTCCTGGGGTCAGATACATCACATGATCACACTGACAGAACCACAGGCACATAGACACAGGCAACAGAGCATGCACAATGTCGGCACTAGTACAGTGTATATCCACCTTTCGCAGCAATGCAGGCTGCTATTCTCCCATGGAGACGATCGTAGAGATGCTGGATGTAGTCCTGTGCAACGGCTTGCCATGCCATTTCCACCTGGCGCCTCAGTTGGACCAGCGTTCGTGCTGGACGTGCAGACCGCGTGAGACGACGCTTCATCCAGTCCCAAACATGCTCAATGGGGGACAGATCCGGAGATCTTGCTGGCCAGGGTAGTTGACTTACACCTTCTAGAGCACGTTGGGTGGCACGGGATACATGCGGACGTGCATTGTCCTGTTGGAACAGCAAGTTCCCTTGCCGGTCTAGGAATGGTAGAACGATGGGTTCGATGACGGTTTGGATGTACCGTGCACTATTCAGTGTCCCCTCGACGATCACCAGTGGTGTACGGCCAGTGTAGGAGATCGCTCCCCACACCATGATGCCGGGTGTTGGCCCTGTGTGCCTCGGTCGTATGCAGTCCTGATTGTGGCGCTCACCTGCACGGCGCCAAACACGCATACGACCATCATTGGCACCAAGGCAGAAGCGACTCTCATCGCTGAAGACGACACGTCTCCATTCGTCCCTCCATTCACGCCTGTCGCGACACCACGAGGCGGGCTGCACGATGTTGGGGCGTGAGCGGAAGACGGCCTAACGGTGTGCGGGACCGTAGCCCAGCTTCATGGAGACGGTTGCGAATGGTCGTCGCCGATACCCCAGGAGCAACAGTGTCCCTAATTTGCTGGGAAGTGGCGGTGCGGTCCCCTACGGCACTGCGTTGGATCCTACGGTCTTGGCGTGCATCCGTGCGTCGCTGCGGTCCGGTCCCAGGTCGACGGGCACGTGCACCTTCCGCCGACCACTGGCGACAACATCGATGTACTGTGGAGACCTCACGCCCCACGTGTTGAGCAATTCGGCGGTACGTCCACCCGGCCTCCCGCATGCCCACTATACGCCCTCGCTCAAAGTCCGTCAACTGCACATACGGTTCACGTCCACGCTGTCGCGGCATGCTACCAGTGTTAAAGACTGCGATGGAGCTCCGTATGCCACGGCAAACTGGCTGACACTGACGGCGGCGGTGCACAAATGCTGCGCAGCCAGCGCCATTCGACGGCCAACACCGCGGTTCCTGGTGTGTCCGCTGTGCCGTGCGTGTGATCATTGCTTGTACAGCCCTCTCGCAGTGTCTGGAGCAAGTATGGTGGGTCTGACACACCGGTGTCAATGTGTTCTTTTTTCCATTACCAGGAGTGTATATAAAAAACAAATTTTACAAATTTCTGACAATTTACGGCAAACACAAACACTCGCCAGGTAGGGCTTGCGAACTTTTAAAACATTCTTCTTTCAAGGCTACAATTTCCACCCGTAATGAAATGGCAAACTTTTGTATGGCAAGAAAACACACTAATAACCAACTACCTGTATAAAACACATAAGCGGGTTGAGTAAAAGCCTTAAAAGGTATTTAATTGGAAAAACACACGCCGGCCGAAGTGGCCGAGCGGTTCAAGGTGCTACAGTCTGGAACCGCGCGACCGCTTCAGACGCAGGTTCGAATCCTGCCTCGAGCATGGCTGTGTGTGATGTCCTTAGGTTAGTTAGGTTTAAGTAGTTCTTAGTTCTAGAGGACTGATGACCACAGCAGTTAAGTCCCATAGTGCTCAGAGCCATTTGAAAAACACACAACAGTTTTTGCTGATTAGAAACAATATAAAAAAATCCACTACGGCGTACATTAACCTTAGTTGATTATAGCCAAATACACATAAACACAAATTTACGTAAGGTACAGCTTCCAGATGAGCAGGAATTCTTTATGCAATTGACTAGTTCTTGCCACGAGGCGAAAGGAATTTTTCTCCTTTCTTAGAGTACCTTTTACACGTGAGTCTAGTAATACTAGTTATGGCAGGCGAGAGAATAGATCAGGTCTTAGTGCCTCGCATTTTAAACAGTACAGTCATTGGTGCCTTAAAAAGTGGTTCAAATGGCGCTGAGCACTGTGGGACTTAACATCGGATGTCATCAGTTCCCTAGAACTTAGAACTACTTAAACCTAACTAACCTAAGGACATCACACACATCCATGCCTGAGGCAGGATTCGAATGCGGTGCCTTAGACTTTCACAGACATGGCAGAGGCTAACAGTCGAATAAACCCGTTGGTAAGCTGGGAGGGGAAAGAAGCAACCCGAACGACAGATTTACTCTGATTCCCCCCCCCCCCCCCCCTTTCGTCCTCAAAAGGGGACAAATGGACCACCCTTTCTAACATTACCACCTTCTCGCGGGTGGGCAGACGAGAATGAATGGCGAGAAACCCCCAAAATATACGGCTGGTATAATTAACAAGAATAAGTAAATTGAATTCAATTAAACTTCATAAAATCTGTTAACAATCAATACTCAACTTCTGGTGTGTTACGACTCCCAGGACTGATCCAAAGCAAGGGCCTCCAAATGCTCTGCCGAGCCGACCGCTGCCAGCCGTTTCTACGGACGCAGGAAGGCGCGCCGATTTCCAGAACCTCCTCGCCGGTCGACAGCATACGGCCGAACTGCAGATTAGGCCCCTTGCGTTCAGGAAGATTGCTTTCGCGACGAGCACGTCAACGCCCCATACCACGGAGCCGCTGCTCGCGTCGCTTACGCTGATGCCGCAGTCTGCGTGCTGTCCCTCTAGCACCGGCAGAGAAGTCGCTTCTCGATGCCTCCGACTGCCAGCTCTCCAAGAGAGCCCACACAGCCAATTAGACTTGGCCACTGTTTCTATGTTTCGATACAGTGTGGTTGGTTCTGAGCACTATGGGACTTAACTTCTAAGGTCATCAGTCCCCTAGAACTTAGAACTACTTAAACCTAACTAACCTAAGGACATCACACGAATCCATGCCCGAGGCAGGATTCGAACCTGCGACCGTAGCGGTCACGCGGTTCCAGACTGTAGCGCCTTTAACCGCTTGGCCACACCGGCCGGCCCGATACAGTGTATCGATACGTGGAACTGTTTCAGTGTTTCGGAACGGCTGTGGTTCACTGTTTCGAAACAGTGGTGTTTCATTCCGCCCCTGTCTCGGATAACGGGACCAGATTCGATCTCGAGCCAGACAGACACAGAAACTGTATCGTTGTTTCAAAATAAGGCTGTTTCAGTGCACCTGTGCTTGGAACGGACTAATTGTATCGAAACAGTGATGTTTCATTCCGCTCTGTGTCGGACGAGATTCGGGCTCGGCACAGGTACTGAAACACAACATACCACTTCGTGAAACACTTTCAAGAGTGTCGAAATCTTTTTGACAATCAGTAGCATGAAGCTTAAGATATCCGGAAATAAAGCTTCGTGACTAGCTGACTGTCCTATTCCGAAATGGCGTAACATCTGCTTTATACACACTAACCAAACAATAAAACAACGCATACTATTCACATTCAAAATAATAAATATGTGAAAATCATTCGATGAAATTACACTTTTTTATAACATACGCTTGTCTTTTCACGTACAGTAATCGTATTAAGAAACGCAAGTAAGCCTACAACATTTTGAATAAAAAAAGGCGTAGAGTGACAGTTATTAGACATATACATAAATTTGATGTAGGTATAATTGCAAGCAATCTCTTTGACATATCACTGATAGTGTAATGGTGAACGGGAAGGGCTGGGAAGCATGGTGAATTTATAATAACGGTTCGAAACACCTTGAAAGACAAAAAATTTTCTGTTACAGTTTGTTATTTATTCGAATTATTTGGCATTATTTGTGAGTCTATAGTCAGTGTGCCTATTATCCACAATGATTCCCTATGTGTGCATGGAAATTAGCAGGATGGGTATATTACCCACACTAACGGAATGTGGGAATCCCAGTAGCATATCCGTTGTTTCTGTACTTTGCTCCCACCTCCAGCTCCGTTCGTGGTGGTTCTTCTGCCTTCAGCTATGGCTGTCCTCAGCCAATTGGAAAGTATGAAAGTCACACGACAAGAAAGCACCGCATTTGCTGCAGGAAATACGAAACTGCCAAGATGCCTAAGTGATAGTTTCATACCTTCTGCGATATGATTAGCGCTCTCGCACCTCATTTGTGTTTATATGGACATACTTATCCAGTAGACATTCAAGATGATAAAATGTGTAGGTTTATTAGATTACAAGACACAAAGTGTTTCACTGTTTCGAAACAGCGCATCGGAACATTACATTGTACTGTTTCATTTGTTTCGAAACAGTTGCGTGTTTCAGTTTGCCCATCTCTACAGCCAATTCTTAAACCCACGCGAACAGCCCACCTTTCCCCTTTCCCGCTAGAGGGAGCTACCGAAGCCTTCAATTGCGACAACCGCGCCACCACCAGAAAACGGAAGGCGACTGCTTCACGCTACGCGCTGCGGCGCGCTTTTCAAAGCTAACTTTACTACTGCTCAACCGTACCAAGAATGACGAGTTTTGATAAGACGGGAATTTCATAAATAATGAACACTATTTTTTTCCACTTACACGTTTTTTAAAAATATCTCTTTACAGTCCTTCAATATAGTCTTCCTGCTAATGTATGACTGAATCCCAATGTCTCGAAAGCTCTGTTCTTCTGTTCGTCCGCCGAATGACTCGTGTAACAGTGGTAGAAAGCTCTTCCAGAGAAAAATGGCGACGTCCACGCACAGGTTTTTTCAACTTCGGGAACTAATCGAAGTCTGGTGGACTCCAGGCTGTAAGGAGGATACGGCAACACTTGCCATCCGTATTCGTGCAGTTTTTGGGCTACAACACTGCCGACACGTGGGCGAGCATTGTCGTGGAGGATGGGTGGCAGACCGTCGAGAAACTGTGGCCGCAGGAGAAGGAAATTAGTGTTTAACGTCTCGTCGACAAGAAGGTTATTAAAGACGGAGTACAAGCTGGGAATAGGGAAGTATCGAGAAGGAAAGCGGCCGTAGCCTTTCGGAGGAATCATCCCGGCATTTGCCTTAAACAATTTAGGGAAAACACGGAAAACTATATTAGGATGACTGGACGCGGATTTTGAACCTGTTGTGTCCTCGTTGCCACTGTGGTATCTTGTACGGTTCCACAGGAATCAAGGTAAAGGATTTTCTTTGGTGACCAGTATCGAAGTCCGGACAGTTGCCACGCTGGACATTTGCCACGGTTTTACCTGCTCCGAAGGGTTGGGTCCCTTGTCCCCCCCCCCCCCCCACCTCCTCCTCCTCCTCCTCCTCCTTCTCCTCCTCACCCGCCCGCCCAGTTTGCTTTCGAAGTTCCTAACGTGACCATCAGTATGGAAGTTATTACAACGAACAAGGGCCGGCCTCCTGCTCATTACAAAGGTTGCGCGTATCTTAAACAGAGGGAATCTAAAGAAGGTGTTGTTACATGGATGTGCTTACGCCGAAAAGCGGATCATTGCAAGGGAAAGCTGCTTTCGAGGAACGGAGAAGTGTTGAACGTATTAGAACATCTCTGTGGACCACCTGACGATGCAGCTCTGAAAGTGAGAAAGCAAGTGGAAAGGGTCGAGAGAAGGTCTCGAGAAGAAACTACACAGTTATCGGAGATATACGCGGATGAAATGGGAGATCTACATAATAAAGTTTATGACTTTGTTACAGAGATGCCTAATTCAGAATCTATGAAGAGAACCACGCGTCGTCGATGGAGTCAAGAGTGGGGGAACCAACAAGAGCGTAAGAACTCTTATGAAATTGATCTTCATGAAGATCTATTAAAAATGGGAGATGGCAGTAGTTTTCTTCTGGAAGACGATAGATTAGAGGTGAGAATAATGATTTTTAGTGGAAGCAAAGGAAAGAAAGTTTAAAAACATGTTCCCATTTTTTTATGGATGGAACATTTAAGAGATGCAGCAAGCAGTTTGCACAGAACCACACCATACACGTAGACTTAGGAGGCTTGTTAAAGAAACAAACATTCTTCCTACTGTATTTGCACTGCTCCCTAATAAGAAGAAAGACACGTACGTTCGTCTGTTTCGTCTGATAAAACAGGCAGCCTCTGAGTGAACAAGTAAAGGTGGACTTTTGAGGCAGCTGCGATATCGGCCATTCGTCAAGTTCTTCCCACAACTGAAATAAATGGATTCTATTTCCATATGAAGAAGAGTTTATGGAGAAGAATTCGTGTTCTCGGTCTAACTGAGGAGTACCGCTAGAGCGAGGATTTAAGACTTCACGACAGCATGTGTGCAGCGCTGGCAGTTGTAATACCGGAGGACGTAAGCAATGGATGGATTGAGATTCATGCAGAAGCTCCTGATAACGGAAGGTTCTCTCAATTTTTGGACTACTTTGTGGATAACTGGCTAGAGAATGAGGATATCGCAACAGAAATGTGGGACTGTTACGGAAAAAGGCACCGAACGACGAATGCTGTTGAAGGGTGGCACAACAAAATAAATAGTATTATTGCAAACCCTCACCCTAAAATCAACTATTTGGTGGAGTGCTTGAAAAAGGAAGCAGAGCCTACAAACTGCATGTACATGAAATTGGAAATGAATCTTGAAGGTAAGAAGAGGAAGAAGAAGTACTTGAACCTGGACGACAGGATAGAGAGAATCGTAAAGAATTATGAAGAGACTGGCAACATTAGGCCTTGCTTGAAAGCCATTGCCCATATTCAGAAACTGGACTAAAATACGTTAAAAATAATGTATTAAAAACTATGAAGACCACCGAGTCCTTGCACGTTACTCAGATAAAATTATTAAAACATTGAAGCAGCATTATCGGAGCTAATATTAAGTTGTAATTGTAAATAGAGTGTACATTAGTTCAGCGCGTTTAGGCTGATTTTACACACGCCAGAATGCTAGATCACGGTCCAAAGCCTATGCAAAGTGTGATGCGAATCAGCCTTTAATGTAAAAATTAAAAAGTGTTTCAAGCCTCACAAAAGTATCCCTATTGTTGTCACGTTAAGATAACTTTTTTCTACCTTCCAATATTATGGCCATACTATTAAATAATTGTGAGTTTTAAAATAGTTTTCTGAAGCTTCAGAATCGCAGCTATCACCTAAAATATCATGATTTATTAAACTGATAGTATACGCTTTCGTAAAAGAAAATGGGAACTGAACCTTTGAATTGCCCCTAAAATTGACATCCCAAAACTGATCTGAAACTAATGTTGACAATTTTGGCACCTCAAATATTTTTTATTTAAGTTTAGCTGCAAAAATTTATAGTAGGTTTAAATCTACTTAAGTACATTTAGATATAGTCCTTTAAAAATTAAAATTTCTTACTAAATTGTTGACTATCTTTAAATAGATCAGTAAAAGCAAGGAGCTTGCTACTGAAAATTAATTGTTACTAAAGAACATCAGAAACAAATGTATTAGACCTACTTTTCTTATGCATTAGAGACTTTTTGAAAAGATATTTGATCATTTCCTCTGTCACTGACAGTGTAATTTCAGTTGCTTTGCAACACCAGGGATATCTACTTCTAAATTATGTTTGCAACTGTTCTCATTTCGAATTCTAGAATATTTACTTCGTCTTCTTTGGTGGAGGAATTTCGGAAAATGCATTTGCTAATTCCACTTACGTGGCACTGTCATCAGTAACATTACCGTCGCTGTCGCGCAGTAAAGGTACTTACCGAGCCTTTCCGCTGGTTTACTTAACATGGGACCAGTATCTCTTTGGATTTTCCGCCACATTTATTGTGCGAGTTTCGTTGTGAAAACTATTAAATGCATCGCGCATTGAAATCCGCACCAAATTTCGAGCCTCAGTAAAACTTCACCAATCTTGGAGATTTTACGTTCGTCTAAATTATACTTGCCTTTTGCAGTGCTCCTGCAACAGCTTTCTGTCGTGTTTTGTGTACCATGGGGGATCAGTTCCGTCTCTTATTAATTTATTTGGTATGAATATCTCGAGTGCCGTTGATACTATTTCTTTGAAATTTAGCCACATATGGTCTTCACTTACATAGTTTGGAAGGATTGGAGACTATCTCTTAGAAAGACGTCAACCGAATTTTTAGCTGCTTTTATAAATAGATATATTTTGCGTTTAGTTTTGGTGAATTTCTTTGTTGCGGAATTGAGCCTCGCTACGACTGCGTGTTCACTAATCCCTGTATCCGTCGTGATGCTCAGGTTTATTTGTGGCTGAGAGGTCAAGTGTGTTTTCGTAACCATTTACAATTTGAATGGCCTCGTGAACTAATTGTTAAAAATAATTTTAAAAAAAGCATTTAGAACAATTACGGAAGTTGTTTCCTATCTACAGTAGGGTCTGAAAACGTATTTTTGTCAACATACGGAAGGTAGATTGAAGTAACTGCCAACTATAATTGTATGAGTAGCGTACCTGTTTGTGGTGAGACTCGAGTTTTCTTTGAACTGTTCAGCAACTGTTTTATCTCAGGCCGTGGGTCGGTAAAAGGAGCCAGTTATTAATTTATTCCGGTTGTCGAATATACGAGGGCAGTTCAATAAGTAATGCAACACATTTTTTTTCTGCAACAGGGGTTGTTTTATTCAGCATTGAAATACACCAGGTTATTCCCCAATCTTTTAGCTACACAACACTATTTTTCAACGTAATCTCCATTCAATGCTACGGCCTTACGCCACCTTGAAATGAGGGCCTGTATGCCTGCACGGTACCATTCCACTGGTCGATGTCGGAGCCAACGTCGTACTGCATCAATAACTTCTTCATCATCCGCGTAGTGCCTCCCACGGATTGCGTCCTTCATTGGGCCAAACATATGGAAATCCGACGGTGCGAGATCGGGGCTGTAGGGTGCATGAGGAAGAACAGTCCACTGAAGTTTTGTGAGCTCCTCTCGGGTGCGAAGACTTGTGTGAGGTCTTGCGTTGCCACGAAGAAGGAGAAGTTCATTCAGATTTTTGTGCCTACGAACACGCTGAAGTCGTTTCTTCAATTTCTGAAGAGTAGCACAATACACTTCAGAGCTGATCGTTTGACCATGGGAAAGGACATCAAACAGAATAACCCCTTCAGTGTCCCAGAAGACTGTAACCATGACTTTACCGGCTGAGGGTATGGCTTTAAACTTTTTCTTGGTAGGGGAGTGGGTGTGGCGCCACTCCATTGATTGCCGTTTTGTTTCAGGTTCGAAGTGATGAACCCATGTTTCATCGCCTGTAACAATCTTTGACAAGAAATTGTCACCCTCAGCCACATGACGAGCAAGCAATTCCGCACAGATGGTTCTCCTTTGCTCTTTATGGTGTTCGGTTAGACAACGAGGGACCCAGCGGGAGCAAACCTTTGAATATCCCAACTGGTGAACAATTGTGACAGCACTACCAACAGAGATGTCAAGTTGAGCACTGAGTTGTTTGATGGTGATCCGTCGATCATCTCGAACGAGTGTGTTCGCACGCTCCGCCATTGCAGGAGTCACAGCTGTGCACGGCCGGCCCGCACGCGGGAGATCAGACAGTCTTGCTTGACCTTGCGGCGATGATGACACACGCTTTGCCCAACGACTCACCGTGCTGTTGTCCACTGCCAGATCACCGTAGACATTCTGTAAGCGCCTATGAATATCTGAGATGCCCTGGTTTTCCGCCAAAAGAAACTCGATCACTGCCCGTTGTTTGCAACGCACATCCGTTACAGACGCCATTTTAACAGCTCCGTACAGCGCTGCCACCTGTCGGAAGTCAATGAAACTATACGAGACGAAGCGGGAATGTTTGAAAATATTCCACAAGAAATTTCCGGTTTTTTAAACCAAAATTGGCCGAGAAAAAAAATGTGTTGCATTACTTATTGAACTGCCCTCGTAATTTAACCTCTGCCCATACTATGTCACAGGAACTATCTGCATCAAAGTCGATTGTGAGCTTACGTTATTTTTCCTTAAGTTGTCCTCCTTGTTTCTGTTGTAGTGCAGAAAATTACATTTACTGCTTTTCCCTCCAGAACCTAAGATGCTTTCTCTGTGACCCTGTAAATACCAGAGCTAAACAATGTAGAACAACAATGTACGTTACAAGCGTAGCATTCTGTATTACTTCATTTCCTTGTTTCTAACATTTTAAAATTGTAAGTCGACTTTAGATGAGATGTCAATCATAGATGTTCTTATCTCTATTTAGTGAACGCGTTTTCAGTCATGTTTTGAACATTGTCCCGCTACACTTTATTAACTGATGTTTCCAGAGAGTAAATTAACATGGAGTATGTCGTTCTTCTTTTCAAACATTCACAAACCCATTTATTCTTTCCCTATTGTCTTTTGGGTATGCAGTTGTAGTAATTAAAGTAGGCACAAATGCAGTGACAAAAAAGAAATGATTAGCGTACATTTGTATTCTTGTGTCATCGTTCCTTTCTTGTTGCTCCCATGCCGATGGACTGTTTCTATCGCAATCGGTAGGCGTGAAAGGAAGCTACCGTACAGACAGAGGGATCTATATTTATACTTCTTGTTGTTGTGGTCTTCAGTCCTGAGACTGGTTTGATGCAGCTCTCCATGCTACTCTATCCTGTGCAAGCTTCTTCATCTCCCAGTACCTACTGCAGCCTACATCCTTCTGAATCTGCTTAGTCTATTCATCTCTTGGTCTCCCTCTACGATTTTTGCCCACCACGCTGCCCTCCAATGCTAAATTTGTAATCCCTTGATGCCTCAGAACATGTCCTACCAACTGATCCCTTCTTCTAGTCAAGTTGTGCCACAAAGTTCTCTTCTCCCCAATCCTATTCAATACCTCATTAGTTACGTGATCTACCCACCTTATCTTCAGCATTCTTCTGTAGCACCACATTTCGAAAGCTTCTATTCTCTTCTTGTCCAAACTAGTTATAGTCCATGTTTCACTTACATACAGGGCTACACTCCATACAAATACTTTCAGAAACGACTTCCTGACACTTAAATCTATACTCGATATTAACAAATTTCTCTTCTTCAAAAACGATTTCCTTGCCATTGCCAGTCTACATTTTATATCCTCTCTACTTCGACCATCATCAGTTATTTTGCTCCCCAAATAGCAAAACTCCTTTACTACTTTAAGTGTCTCATTTCCTAATCTAATTCCCGCAGCATCACCCGATTTAAGTTCACTACATTCCATTATCCTCGTTTTGCTTTTGTTGATGTTCATCTTATATCCTCCTTTCAAGACAGTATCCATTCCGTTCAACTGCTCTTCCAAGTCCTTTGCTGTCTCTGACACAATTACAATGTCATCGGCGAACCTCAAGGTTTTTATTTCTTCTCCATGAATTTTGATACCTACTCCGAATTTTTCTTTTGTTTCCTTCACTGCTTGCTCAATATACAGATTGAATAACATCGGGGAGAGGCTACAACCCTGTCTCACTCCCTTCCCAACCACTGCTTCCCTTTCATGCCCCTCGACTCTTATAACTGCCATCTGGTTTCTGTACAAATTGTAAATAGCCTTTCGCTCCCTGTATTTTACTCCTGCCACCTTCAGAATTTGAAAGAGAGTATTCCAGTCAACATTGTCAAAAGCTTTCTCTAAGTCTACAAATGCTAGAAACGTAGGTTTGCCTTTTCTTAATCTTTCTTCTAAGATAAGTCGTAAGGTTAGTATTGCCTCACGTGTTCCAACATTTCTACGGAATCCAAACTGATCTTCCCCGAGGTCCGTTTGTACCAGTTTTTCCATTCGTCTGTAAAGAATTCGCGTTAGTATTTTGCAGCTGTGACTTATTAAACTGATAGTTCGGTAATTTTCACATCTGTCAACACCTGCTTTCTTTGGGATTGGAATTATTATATTCTTCTTGAAGTCGGAGGGTATTTCGCCTGTCTCATACATCTTGCTCACCAGATGGTAGAGTTTTGTCAGGACTGGCTCTCCCAAGGCCATCAGTAGTTCTAATGGAATGTTGTCTACTCCCGGGGCCTTGTTTCGACTCAGGTCTTTCAGCGCTCTGTCAAACTCTTCACGCAGTATCTTATCTCCCATTTCGTCTTCACCTACATCCTCTTCCATTTCCATAATATTGTACTCAAGTACATTGCCCTTGTATAAACCCTCTATATACTCCTTCCACCTTTCTGCCTTCCCTTCTCTGCTTAGAAGTGGGTTGCCATCTGAGCTCTTGATGTTCATACAAGTGGTTCTCTTATCTCCAAAGGTCTCTTTAATTTTCCTGTAGGCAGTATCTATCTTCCCCCTAGTGAGACAAGCCTCTACATCCTTACATTTGTCCTCTAGCCATCGCTGCTTAGCCATTTTGCACTTCCTGTCGATCTCATTTTAGAGACGTTTGTATTCCTTTTTGCCTGCTTCATTTACTGCATTTTTATATTTTCTCCTTTCATCAATTAAATTCAATATTTCTTCTGTTACCCAAGGATTTCTATTAGCCCTTGGCAGAACTAATTACATACTGACATAATCGTCGATATTGCTTTCGTTTCCCAAAAGTTATAAATATTTCGATTTCGGAAAAGAAGCTCTGTATTTGGCCAAGATGTCGAAGAAGAAGGTCCCTTACGTACTGGTTGTATCGAGTAAGATGTGGAGACGGCGGTTTGAAAGCGGACAGAAGAAGTGCGAGGAAGGGCGTCCCTTACCTGAGGGCTCGCTACCTGGCGAAGGGGCGAGTGTGGCCAATGTCCGGCGTGGCAAATGTCCGGCATTCACCAGAAGTCAGGTTAAGTGAATGTATTTGCCTTCGCTGATGACCTCATGATTTGGGGTGAAACTGAAGAGGACGTACAGATCAGACTGGTACTACAATACAACTGCACCCATCTATTAACAGGGTTCTTTATTTCCATATACAGGAAGGTAGTCATCTTTAAGAGAGTCCATGTGTTGTGGTACAAGCTCCTCGAATCATAGTCGACATTAGCGTCACACTATAAACACTACTCTCGTAGCCGGTGACGTGAACTGACAGGCGCCAACTCTGATAGTGACTGAGACTAACGGCTACGGCAGCGGCAGAGCCAACGTGTTCCTGCAGTAGTTTTCCAGAATATCCACAGAAGCAAAGAAGTAATTTCCAAAAATTTTAAATTTATTAACGACATCGCCCAATTTGTTTTTTAAATTCCACACAATTGCACAAAGTTTTCAACACAAGTAGTAGAGAATTTAATTTTGGAAGACTGATGGTAATAACGTTGACTGAAAATGTATGAAAGTGTCAGATAATCTGTTTTTATTAATACCATTGCACACGTGAATTCATGTTAAACTGAAAAAAAAAGCTCAGTGTTATGCAAGTTGCACAGTGTACACATAATTTCACATTACAATCTCTCCACCGAGCTCAATGCATTTAGCTGCATGTGTACAAACAGATTTTGTTGCTCGTTTTAGTTTCACAGTGTTGTTCTTAATTTCATCTGTTGCATTCATAATGCGAGCAAGTAATGTCTCATGTGTATTTGACTTTGTCCTCATAAACTATGTTAGGAAAGGACTGAAACAAGTCACTAACAGTGACGTAAACGTATCTACATTCTTAATGGAAAGTAAACAAATTTAGTTGTATACTAATCTTTGCTTCTCTGTATGTTCTGGAAAACTACTGCAGATACACGTCTGGGACGTGTTTTATGAGATTGGCCAGACCAATAACAACAAAATAAATGGAAATCGTGCTTCACTTTAACGTCGCACAGTTTTGCGATGTCTTCGTATTAGCGAAATGGCTAAATTTCGGGCAAAATCTTCTGTTAGCCCTAACTCTGTAACTAAACATTTGCGGACCTACGTTTATTTGAAATTTTTTCCTCAGTTTTACTTGTAGAATAACATATTAAAATATTTTCGTATCGTCGTCAGTCTCTCTGTATAAGAAGAGTAAAAGCACGGACCCGCAAAATTACAGACCAATATCACAATCTTCGGTTTGCTGCACTATCCTTGAACATATACTCAGTTCGAATGTAATAAAATTTCTTGAGACTGAGAAGCTTATGTCCATGAATTAGAATTTTTTTTAGGAAGTGTCACTCCTGCGAAAGTTAGCTTGCCGTGCAAGATGCGGGAGTTTTTCATGCACTCAGTGTTTACGACGTCATCTCTCCTGACCTGTGTGTCATACAGTCATCTGATTTTGTAGGTACATTCTACGACATATCTGGATACTGTTGCGAGATGACAGTAGGAAAGAAGTAATAAACTTAAGCGGCATGGAAGATGCGGTAGTTTTTCACGGATCTCATTGCTTATGACGTCATATCTCTTGAACTATGATAAGCAGGTGCTTCTTACACCAACAGCGATTGTTGCCTGGCTGTAACGGATGTGTATACCAAGTTTGGTTGAAACCCATCCAATGGTTTAGGAGGAATTTGTGTAATTTATATAACATGTGTGGATCTATGGCTTGCAAGTATTCGTGCGGATACGAAAATCATCTGCAACTGCTACTAAACATAGCAGTCAGCTTTCCATAGCTTCTAGACTCGGTGATTCTCGCAATACTGATTGGAATTGCTTGGTTTAACTACTCGTGTGTGGGGTGTCGAGGCGGGCGGCTGATAGCGGGCAATATCGCTCGCGACTCTCAGCTGCGATCTGTCGCTAGTGTGTGGGGGTCCCTGGTGCCGAGGCTGAATACCGCTGCTAGCGCCATCTCTTGAGCCGATGGCTGTACTACTTGGCGTGCAGATGGCGCTGATTGCAGTACGTTCTCGCCACCTCTTCCGCCTGCTTGCTAGCCTGTGATCACAGCCGCTACGATGTGCTGCAACGCTGGGCAGCTGATCGGCCGATCAGCCGAAGGAGGCCGAAGGTGGCCGATTTGCCCCTACAGTGACGAGTGACGCTCCCAATGCACAGCACTTAGAGGTGGGCCAAACGGTTATTCTGGAGTAACCGTTATCACAGTTCCAGTTATTCTTTGATAACCGTTATCGTTAACGGTTATTAATAACTGCCAAGTTATTTTTCACTAGCGAATACCGATAACTCCGACAGTTAAATAACGACATAGTTGGAATCCATCAGTTTAGTTATCAGTATAACTGCGAGTAGTGTGAAATAGCAGGAATGTCGTATGAATCGTGTCATAACCTCAGCTTATTAACTCCGGGTACATTTTAGTTGATGTTAGAACGATTATTAGTGTTTCAGATTATATGTTTGTAGGTTATCGGTCGCTATTAGAAATATTATCTTCGCAGCTGCGACAGAAAGTACGCGGAACTTCGCCAAAGCACTGTTTAAGTAAAATGTTAACAACGTGCGTTTTTAAGTATGAAGTAATATGTAAACTGAGTACTGTAGGTTAAATTCGAAGCTTAATTTCTTGTGCTGCTCACATAATAGAATAAAGTGTACAGCCTTGTAATACAACAAAAAATATACGTAATGTGACAGATTCGTTTACTCCTGTGCTGTAAAAGCTAGTCCTATTGGGGAAAGTGTGAGTACGCTAATCCAAGTTTTATGTCAGATTTGCAAACTGCTCGATTTCTCCAGCGACAGCATGTTTATAACATATGAAGACATGCAGATCGAAAAGGTTGACAGTGTTACATTTCTGGGATTACAACTCGATAATAAATTCAGTTGGAAAGGGCATACCACATTTTTTCATTCTATTATTTCATAAGGGAACATATTCTGTGGTAACTCATCAAACGTAGCAAAAGTTTTTCGCATGTAAAAGCGTGTAATAAAAATCGTTTGTGGTATCAATTCAAGAACATCATGTAGGAACCTGTTCAAGGAACTTTGTATTCTAACCACTGCTTCCTAGTATATTTATTCCTTAATGAAATTTGTTACAAGTATTTCCAACCAATAGCTTAATACATAATATCAGTACTAGAAATGGGAACAGCAATCTACATAAAGACCTAAAATTACTTACCTTGGTCCAAAAGGGGTCCAATATTCAGGAACATGCATTTTCAATAAGCTGCCAGCAAGTCAGCAACCATTAAAAACTTGGTTTCAGATAAGGCACGGTTTACAGTGTGTTTGAATGACTATTTGATACATAAGTGTCTGATTCCACCCATCATCAATATGCCGGAAATGTCTATTTTAAGTGTGTCTATGACGTCACTACATACACATGGCAACAAACACGAAGATACATATAAATAATACAATAACATTTCCCACCAAAAATACAATCAAACCAATGGGACAACTGCGGGAAGTTGGGGGTTTTAGGGTGAGGACAAGCTAGTAAAAAAAACACACCATGATCCCAAAACACAAAATGAAGAACAAAAAGAAAAAAAAAATACAGCATTCTGCTACACCAACAAAAATCTGCAGGAATCGGACACTTCCCTTGAACAATATAGGTCAACTATAGGTGACCATACCAAAACACCAATACCCACAACTAAAAGTACGAAAATTGGAATCAGGCATTTCCTTTGACCTACATAGGTCAACCTCAGATGACGATACTAAAACATCAACACACACAATTATGAAAATGGGAATCGGTCATTATCCGGTGACCTATATAGGTCCACCACAGCTACTGATGCCAAAAAACCAACACCTACAACTGCGAAAAATAAAACCACAATCCCAAAAGTCCACAAATCAATCATCCCTACATAAATTAAATCACATTCAATACTTCATAAATACACAAAACAACACAGCTAGAAAAAAAAAAAAAAAATTCATTACCACCAGCAAATTCCGGCACTGCAACGTAGATCGACAGCCCCCCCCCCCCCCCCCCCACACACACACACACACAAAAACCAACTCATAAACACCGTGCCGTAATGACATTCACACACCACAACACCTTTACGTCGAAGCAGACGGGTGGAATCAGACGCTTCCAGTGACCCCTCCTTCTACTCTGTAGATGAATATCGTAACAGAGACTGATAGACCAGCTTAGGTAAAAATTCTGCTATATTTCAGTTTTGACAGCACTTGGTTGCAACAGTCAAGGTCGGGTATTCTGTGTACGATAAATTTATTAAAAGTACGTAACTGTGTTTTATTTTGTCAGTGTACCAATTCTGTAAATATTAGCAGTTACTGTGATATATTCACGTATTTTGACAATCTCCTGACAAATGATGAGGATAATAATTATTATATTCCACTGTATTATGTTATACTTTCTGACATGTTATTTGTCATTCGTGATGGCCAGCGGCTATTTCCGTAGCAGTACGAAAATATTTGTTCGCTCCAGTTACTATCCTCTCTGGAAATATCACCTGGAACTACGACCTTTAACTGGAGTCACCGAGTCAGGAACGTCTAGACACACAGTTATTCCGTTACCAGCTTCCAGGTTATCTGTGGTGGTAGCCCGATAACTACCAGAGAACTAGAACTACGAGCCAATAACGATAACTGCCACAGGAGAATACCGGCTCTGACAGTTATTTCCATAGTCGCTCGAATTCCTTAGTAACTTTCCTTGTACTACCCGTCCAAGCTAAATTAACACGTAAGGCGGTGGCTTAAGGGAACGACCGTACTTGTTAATGCCTGTACTGCAGCTCCTATCAGCCACGGCTCGGACATTAACTTTATTTAATTGTTTATGCTAAAAGTAACGAAGGCCCACGAAATAGTACACAGTTCTTATCAACAGATGGCGCGCAGTCTCACAGTTATTCCCATGGTCTATAGAACGCCTCCAAATGCGCAGTACGATCTTCGGTCAACAGATGGCGCGAGGCACTGTTGACACTAAACAGTTATTGAAATAACTGCCAGAATCAGAGGAACGGTTATCGCAGTAACCGTTACTTCTCAGTAACCGGTTATTTCTATCAGTTACGTTATTTTTTGCCACCTCTAACAGCACTTGTGTCCAGGGAGTAGAGGACGGCAAGTCTTGGTGCCGATTGGATAGATGCGTTCAGCTAACCTCGGATTTGTACCTCATTGCGTGGTAAAGTCAGCTTACCGTAGTCTTTTGTGTACTGTTCGCGTGTTTTGGTTGTTACACGTTTGTTTATGTTGATACAGCTCTCATTAGAAAACTATAAATATATGGTTGCAATTTGTACACCGCAACATGCGGCAGTAATAGAAGCTTACATTGCCAAATTGTGCATGATAATCTAAATTTCCAAAAATGTAAATAATTTGAAGCCCATTTGACTATTTTTCGACTGTGACTGCCTCAACAAATATGTAAAGGTTTTTTTAAATAAAAAAGTAATACAATAGTTGACAAATTTGTGACTCGTTTTGGTAATTTAAGATACCTTTAAATATAAATAATATTTACAAATGGCCATTACTCTTTTCATTCCTTTGGGAGAGCGAAAATTTGGTCAGAACAGAAAGTGACATGAGAGAAGTCCTGAAAAACGATATTGACCACCTATTAAATAGATCAGTTGAAGAGCCAAATACAGAACTGGAAATCCCCACTCGCAATGAGGAAACTCCCATCACCTGGACAGCAACAGAGGCAGCCTTAAAATCTATGCCTAAAGGAAAAATCTTCAGGTGTAGATGAAGTGAACGCAGACATGATAAAGGCAGCAGGTATCCAAGGCATACAATGGCTGCACCGAGTGCTCAATGCCACATGGGGAGATAACAAAATACCTCCAGCTTGGAGCAAGGGTGTAATAATTCCCCTGTTTAAGAAAGGTAGCAAGTGGAAACCCACGAACTATAGAGGAATAACTTCATTGTCTCATGGGCAGAAAATACTTGAGAAGATCATAGAAAAGAGACTGAGAACTATCATAGAACCACAGCTGGAGGAGGAAGAATACGGCTTCAGAAGTACGGTAACAGATCAACAATAGATCTAATTTTTAGCACCCGCTTGTTGACCGAAAAGTATTGGGTGCAAGAACCTGGTCATTGTATTCCTGGATATAGAAGATGTGGGATTGGCTGAGGATAAAGAATGTGCCTGAAGGACTAATAAGAAAAATTCAGATGTTGTACAAAGACTGTAACAGCTGCGTACAAATTGGGGAAGGACGATTGTCATGGTTTGAGACCGAGAGTGGAGTTCAGCAAGGAAGAGCACTATCCCCAATACTACTCATCACTGTTATTATGAAGAATGTCAAGGAGAAGTCAGGTTAAGTGAATGTATTTGCCTTCGCTGATGACCTCATGATTTGGGGTGAAACTGAAGAGGACGTACAGATCAGACTTGATGAATGGAAATCTGAGTTCCAGAAATATAAGCTCAACATCAGCAAGACAAAGACAGTGGTGATGGCAGTCAACAGAGATGGACAACCAGCAAGTGTAAAACTAAGGGACCACCAAGTAGAGGGTGTGGACAGTTTTCCTTACCTTGGAAGTGTAATTTGGTCAGAAATGAAATCACCAACAGGGTGCAAAAAGGACCTGAATTCTACCGGCAAGTGCTGTGCGGGGTAGCCACACGGTCTAGGGCATCTTGTCACAGTCTGTGCGGCTCCCCCTGTTGGAGGTTCCAGTCCTCCCTCGAGAATGTGTGTGTGTGTGTGTGTGTGTGTGTGTGTGTGTGTGTGTGTGTGTGTGTGTGTCGTCCTTAACGTAAATTAGTTCGATTAAATAGTGTGTAAGCTTAGGGAACGATGGCCTCAGCAGTTTGGTCCTATAAGACCTTACCACAACTTTCCTTTCTACCGACAAGTAAGATCACTTTTATGGGATGACTAAATTACAAAACTGGGCAAACTGATGATGTTTAATAGCTATTTCATACTGTTGAGTGGTACTTAAGTGAATAAATTAGTGAAATCAAAGTGAAGTAGAAATGAGAAAATAAATGAAAAACTTGGTTTAGCTTAGAGAGTTAATACTGGCAAACAGTGGGCAGAGCGGAAGAGGCAATGACCGTGAAGCCAGCAAGTTCAGGAGAAGCCATCCCCCTCTCCACATAAGCGGATGCTGTCAATTCAGCCGTCAGGGCATCATCTGACCGGCTCACGTGTTTCTGAGTTGTCACATGTGATCAAAGGCCCTCGCCTACAGTCCAAGAGCCAATGACCGACGTTAAGAAGATTCTTCGAGAAGCTTTTCAACGTGACAGAAGAGGCAATGACCGGCTCACGTGTTTCTCAATTCTCACATGTGATCAAAGGCCCTCGCCTACATTCCAAGAGCCAATGACCGACGTTAAGAAAATTCTTTGAGAAGCTTTTCAACGTGACAGAAGAGGCAATGACCGTGAAGTCGTTCACTTCCAGTGAACTGAAGTAAATAAACACACGAGACACAGTGGGCCCGACAGTAGTTTTCAGTTCAGTTCAGTTCCAGTACAGTTCAGTCGGTGCTGAAGAAAGTCATGCAGGAAGAGACGACATCGTACACAGAAGCACCAAGTCCGCCGCTGTAATGGAATAGCAAGCAGCAGCCTCGCCGCCCGAAGACAGAAGTCAGAAGGTATTTGAAGTCTGATTTTTATGTACCCGGGTGACTCGTCAGGACGGGAAGGAGACGGCCTCACACCAGCAGTCACCTGTGAGCTGGGATGAAGATCTGACAGCCGAAGATTGGCAAGTGGGAGTCCTTTGTTCGAGTCCGGGACACTGGCCTTCCCCCGCCGCGCCGCTCCGCTGGCCGACGCACAACACACGCGGCCGCTTAGAGAAGAGAAACACTGGGACGCCACATCCAAGGTATCACCATCCGATGCACGACCTCGTTCTCAATAATTAAACGGGCCACCTTGCGCTGCGCGTCTCCAGTGAACTGGGCGAGACGGCAACACGAGATGCACACTACCACACGTAATCAGACGCCGCCGCTGCCGCAGCAGAAGGCTTCGCAAACGACACAGCTGCCGCTCTCCGAGCCAGAACATCCAGTACAGAAACAGTTATACAAAACTTTCAATAAAAGTTATCTTATGTAAAAATGCTGTTTCATTGTAGCTTTAGAATCAAATGCCCTTTGCAGTAATGCTCATCCTGACAATTGACTAGCATCAAAAGAGAAAACCCAGTTACATTTAGTATCAAAAGTGTTACAATACCAATATTGGCGTATGGTATTGAAACACGTATCCTCACAAAAAGAGAATCATCAAGACTGTAAGCATCAGAGATGAAATATCTTGGATCAACCGTCCAGAAGACCAAGATGAACCTGTTAAGGAATGAGGAAGTGAGGAAAGGATAAGAATGGAACCAACTAGAACAGCCAAAATAAATTGGGAAAGACAGGTGGATGGGAAAAGACCTCAAGGAAGAACTCGAACCCGATGGATGGACTTGATTAAAGCTGATCTAGTGGATGGGCAGTGGATGATGTTCTCTGTGAACAGGTGTATTTGGACACGACAAAGTGCAAGAGGCCTATTACCTGTATCCGGGAAACTGGAACTGTTAAATGATTATGGAGGAGAGTGAAAATAAGTTGACGAGACAAGGAATTCAACTTTCTACTTAACCTGCAAATCCTTATTACATATTACATTTCAGCATCATACTGCCTAACTTTCAATCTTCATTGGCTCAGACGTAGCTATCCAGAAAATTATGGAAAGAACGGTGTTGCCAGAACGTTCTTCTACTCTCATACCAAATATTAGGCTGCTCATATGTGGAATTTATACAAAATTTCATGAAAATCGAATGTGATAAAATAATAAATTTATTTATTTGAGCAATCTGATTTAGAATGTCTCATTTGATATACGTGTAATATGATATATCTTTTCTGAAACATATATTAGTTTACAAATCGCATCAAAGAAACATACTGCCACCTACTTTGCTATAGTTCTCACAAAAATATATATGGCTGGACAATTTGCTTTACTTTTTAAACTTATCGTCATTAGCAATGACTATTTTCATTTGCTTTATTCTAAACTCACACTGTTGTATGGTGCTAAAGTAGCCTTAACAATCAGTACTCTTGAATTTATACAACAATGTTTACACGTTACTGCGAATTTCTTCACCTGAACGTGTTTAACAAGAAAATTTCGTAGTTCTATTAGCGAGACTATGTACTACAAAACAGTTTGCCCAAATTTCAAAATATTTCATGCAAAGATAAAAATTACATAAACGCTGGTACAGTACAGCTCTTGCTCAGTAAGCTAATTAGGTTATATCACAAAGCCTGTCAGCTGATTCTCCACTCTAGTGCAACACTGGTACATTAATAAATGCAATTGCATCTCCAGGACTGTGAAAAATATTTACAACAGTCTTCGTGTTATTGGTAGATTCAGTCCACTGATAGGAACGTTACATACGAATACGAAGCTACTTGTAAACTGCTTTAGTTGGATATGAGCTTCTCAAGGAAACTACCAGGGCAATCTCAAAAGTAAGGTCTCCTATTCTTTTAATAAGTACATAGACCTGTTTATTTCTACAATGGTTTACATCAGTTTACAGCTTGAACATTTAGCTATTTTTCGACATAATCACCATTTCTGTCGATGCATTTTTGTAGACGCTGCGGCAGTTTTTGTATGCCCACGTCATACCAGCTCGCCGCCATGCTGTTCAGAAAGTTATGAACCTCTTCTCTCATCTCGTCCTCGGAGCTGAATCACATTCCGGCCAAATGTTCTTTTAACCTAGGGAACAGGTGATAGTCACTGGGCGCCAAGTCAGGACTGTAGGGTGGGTGATCATGTTCCACTGAAACTGTAGTCAGGAGGGCAACGGTTTGCCGAGCGATGTGTGGGCGAGCGTTGTCATGGAGAACGCGTACGCCTTTGCTCAACATTCCTCTTCTCCGGTTCTGAATTGCCCGTTTGAGTTTTTTCAGAGTCTCACAGCACCTGTCAGCGTTAATTGTGGTCCCAGAGATTCAGCTCCGACGACGAGGTGAAAGAAGAGGTTCATAACTTTCTGAACAGCACGGCGCAGAGCTGGTATGACATGGGCATACAAAAACTGCCACAGCGTCTACAAAAATGCATCGACAGAAATGGTGATTATGTCGAAAAATAGCGAAATGTTCAAGCTGTAAACTGATGTCTACATCTACATCTACATCCATACACCGCAAGCTACATGACGGTTTGTGGCGGAGGGTACCTTGAGTACCTCTATCGGTTCTCCCTTCTATTCCATTCTCGTATTGTTCGTGGAAAGAAGGATTGTCGGTATGCCTCTGTGTGGGCTCTAATCTCTCTGATTTTATCCTCATGGTCTCTTCGTGAGATATACGTAGGAGGGAGCAATATACTGCTTGACTCTTCGGTGAAGGTATGTTCTCGAAACTTTGACAAAAGCCCGTACCGAGCTACTGAGCGTCTCTCCTGCAGAGTCTTCCACTGGAGTTTATCTATCATCTCCGTAACGCTTTCGCGATTACTAAATGATCCTGTAAGGAAGCGCGCTGCTCTCCGTTGGATCTTCTCTATCTCTTCTATCAACCCTATCTGGTACGGATCCCACACTGCAGAGCAGTATTCAAGCAGTGGGCGAACAAGCGTACTGTAACCTACTTCCTTTGTTTTCGGATTGCATTTCTTTAGGATTCTTCCAATGAATCTCAGTCTGGCATCTGCTTTACCGACGATCAACTTTATATGATAATTCCATTTTAAATCACTCCTAATGCGTACTCCCAGATAATTTATGGTATTAACTGCTTCCAGTTGCTGACCTGCTATTTTGTAGCTAAATGATAAAGGATCTATCTTTCTGTGTATTCGCAGCACATTACACTTGTAAACCATTCTAGAAATAAACAGGTCTATGTACTTATAAAAAAAACTGGAGACCTTACTTTTGGGATTACCCTCGTACATGAAGTTCCGCTACACAAAGATAAGATTCAGCTCCAGGTTAATGAAGGCAACCCGTGACCGTGACATTTGCGCAGCCATCAGCAATAAACACAGCATTCAGATCAGTTTGGGTAGCCCTCTTCAGTCAGAAATGTGTACTATGTGTACATTAAAGATAACAAGAACTGAAATACCGTTCTCGTGAAAAATTACTCGTAGTTTCGGGAGAGCTTTCTTATGTTTTAGGGAGTGGGACATATTTTCGAAGAATTTTTTTGTAAAGGTCTTCATTACCTTAAACTCTAGACCCTAAGAACTACGTAAGCGGCCTAGGCAGTTGAAATTCAATTTTGAACTTCGTGCGGAATGAATCAACCAGCTGCTTGACCTTTGCGAGGCTACACAAAACCCAGGCGCCAAAGAGCACAGAATGAAGGGGCGTTTGCCCTTCCTGTGGGCGAGGACCGGAGGGCGTGTGCCCCGACCGTCCACCCCTCGAGTACCTTCAGCGCCTACGGGAGCACCATCCACGCTGTTGTTTCCTCTGTGTCTACTTGTTTATTCACAGTCCCAGCTCGTTTTCCTATCGGGTTTACTCTAGATTGGTTAGTTTTCAAGTTAATTGCATACGTGAACGAATAAAGAGATTAATATACACCACTGGCCATTACAATTGCTACACCACGAAGATGATGTGCTACAGATGCGAAATTTAACCGACAGGAAGAAGATACTGTGATATGCAAATGATTAGAGCATTCACACAAGGCTGGCGCCGGTAGCGACACCTACAACGTGCTCACATGAGGAAAGTTTCCAACCGATTTCTCCTCATGTAAGGAGGAGAAATGCGTACCATCACGTTTCCGACTTTGATAAAGATCGGATTGTAGCCTATAGCGATTGCGGTTTATCGTATCGCGACATTGCTGCTCGCGTCGGTCGAGATCCAATGACTGTTAGCAGAATATGGAATCGGTGCGTTCAGGAGGGTAATACGGAACGCCGTTCTGGATCCCAACGGCCTCGTATCACTAGCAGTCGAGATGACAGGCATCTTATCCGCACGGCTGTAACGGATCGTGCAGCCATGTCTCGATCCCTGAGTCAACAGATGGGGACGTTTGCAAGACAACAACCATGTGCAAGAACAGTTCGACGACGTTTGCAGCAGCACGGACTATCAGCTCGGAGACCGTGGCTGCGGTTACCCTTGACGCTGCATGACAAAATGGGTCAAATGACTGCGCACTATGGGACTTAACTTCTGTGGTCATCAGTCTCCTAGAACTTACAACTACTTAAACCTAACTAACCTAAGGACATCACACACATCCATGCCCGAGGCAGGATTCGAACCTGAGACCATAGCGGTCACGCGTTTCAAGACTGAAGCGCCTACATCCGAACGGCCACACCGGCTGGCCCTGCATCACAGACAAGAGCGTCTGCGATGGTGTACTCGACGACGAACCCGGGTGCACGAATGGCAAAACGTCATTTTTTCAGACGAATCCAGGTTCTCCTTACAGCATCATGATGGTCGCATCCGTGTTTGGCGACATCGCGGTGAACGCACATTGGAAGCGTGTATTCGTCATCGCCATACTGGCATATCACCGGGCGTGACGGTATGGGGTGCCATTGGTTACACGTCTCGGTCACCTCTTGTTCGCACTGACGGCACTTTGAACAGTGGACGTTACGTTTCAGATGTGTTAGGACCCATGGTTCTACCCTTCATTCGATTCCTGCGAAACCCTACATTTCAGCAGGATGATGCACGACCGCATACTGCAGGTCCTGTACGGGCCTTTCTGGATACAGAAAATGTTCGACTGCTGCCCTGGCCAGCACATTCTCCAGATCTCTCACCAATTGAAAACGTCTGGTCAATGGTGGCCGAGCAACTGGCTCGTCACAATACGCCAGTCACTACTCTTGATGAACTGTGGTATCGTGTTGAAGCTGCATGGTCAGCTGTACCTGTACACGCCATCCGAGCTCTGTTTGACTCAATGCCCAGGCGTATCGAGGCCGTTATTGCGGGCAGAGGTGGTTGTTCTGGGTACTGATTTCTCAGGATCTATGCACCCAACTTGCGTGAAAATGTAATCACATGTCAGTTCTGGTATAATATATTTGTCCAGTGAATACCTGTTTATCGTCTGCATTTCTTCTTAGTGTAGCAATTTTAGTGGCCAGTAGTGTAGGTAACTTTGGGAAGAAACTGATGTAGGGAACATTGCTACACGCACTCATTCGGATTTCAAGAAACACTCGTGCATGAAGCGTTACGTGCAAACTTATTTATACTAACTAGTATCGTCTGTGGTCGAAATTCGAACAATTTCGTCAGTGGACCTGGTGTGTGATGGCAAATGTAATGTGCCATAAAGCATCTGAAATTTTAGCCGCAGAACTGATCCGTGGCAAATGCTGCATTATAGGTACGCGTATTCTTGAAATAATTCTTTGATTTCTCTTTAATTGTTCGAGTGTTTGATGGGAGTCTCCCATACACTGCGTTGAAAAATAAATTTTGTGTTAATGGAGGCAAATTAACTTTACCCTCATGACAACAGGATATGAATGCCGTTGTTTCACCTCAGATACGAAATGATTTGCACTACGTAATATGAACTGCAAATTCATCAAACCGCAGTTACATCTCTGAAAATTATTTGTAATTATGTTCAGTATAGATTTAAATATATCTTGCAGAACGACAGTAGAATTGTCATTATCAACATCTGCAGTATACCTAATACATTCCCTTCACACAAACTGTGTGTATCTCTAGCCATTCGTCTTTCAGCCCAACACGTTAATCTTTTTCTTCGACGCATAGCCTAAAACAAATATAGTTCCCTTGTAATGAGGGATGTTGTAGGTACTCAAAATGAAGATGGTGAAAATTAGAAACACTCTAAATATTGTGGTGACGGCGACTAACTAACGCATAGTTCCGTTTACTCTTACCAGACTAAGTGAAAAAACGACGCTAATAAACAACGTTTGTTGTCCCCCACGGCTTCGTTACTACGTTTCGTTTTCCACTGTCGACAGAAGAAATGATGTAGCAAACGAACTAACTGCAACACTCAAACATGAACATCCCTAGAATGCGACTTCACGAAACGTTGTCGCTATCGTGTTCGTTTCTACCACAGCACCCAATAGTTACGGGAGGCAGAATTCACCTCATGCTAAGTGAGGAGAACCTTACGGCATAGCGACGTAACGCTGACGTAAATAACCTAGATCTACTACACGAGTACGTATACCTGTCTTTGCAGTTGTGCCATAGATGTTGCAGCGATAACGTGAAAGTTAAATGTAAATAGACGTGTACGAACGAAGTGACGGAAGTTATGTGGTATGCTCATCCCAGTTTAATTACTTATTAAGCTGTAATCCCAAAAATATTGGATTTTATTGTGTGTTTCTTGAATGTAATGGATGTCTGAACGAAGGAACGTAACAATAACGAAAGTCAAAAATAGCGTCTAATCATTTTTTTTTTTTAAATCCGATTAATAGTGCATAAATCATGTGGCTAGAAACGTGAAATAGAGTGAAATTAAAGTGTTTCGTGTTTTTATAAAAGCCAATAGATTGTGCGTAATTCTTCAAATGGTTCAAACGGCTCTAAGCGCTATAGGACTTAACGTCTGTGGTCATCAGTCCCCTAAACTTAGAACTACTTAAAGGTAACTAACCTAAGGACATCACATCCACGCCCGAGGCAGGATTCGAACCTGCGACTGTAGAGGCCGTGCGGTTCCAGACTGAAACGCCTAGAACCGTTCGGTCACAGCTGCCGGCACATAATTCTACTGGGCAGAAGCGTTAAACCGAGAAATTAATGTGGTTCCAAAGATAATTCGGAATATTGCTGGAATTTTAATTTTGCCTTCATGCTGCAGATCAACTCATACACTTTTGCTCCTCACGGATAAATTGTTGCTGATGATTATAATGTACTGAAATGTTTATAATACACATCATCATTATTTTTCTTTATACGTTGTATACTGTGAAAAAACAATGACATGCAATTCACATTTACCAGCATTTTAAGCGAATGAAAGCAGTGAGTGCTGTCGCCATTTTCAGCTACTTTTTGTATGGCTCTTAGCCAACATCGAAATAGTTGTTGTAATCATGCCAAACACCACCAAAATTTATACCATGTCTATTGAGAGAATAAACAAACACGGTATTCGACCATCGCGTATGAAACATCACTTCGTGCTGCTAAAAACAGAGGGCTGTTGAGGTTATTTTCTTATGTTATATTTATCTTCATCCATTGCGACAGTCAGTGTTCAACATCATTTGGCTACTACTAGGAAAGTAATTTTTTTATAGTTGATACTGCTTAAATATTAAAATGTAAGCAACAATTATACACGAAATATCATTTTTTCACAACGTACAGGGTACGAAGGGAAATAATTACGTGTGTTATAACCAGGTCAGTACATTATAATCATCAGCAGTAATTTATTTCTGAAGACCAAAATTTTCTGAGTTGATCTGACACATGAAGGCAAAATTAAAAGTACAGCAACATTCGGAATTATCTTTGGAACCACATTAATTTCTCGGTTTAACGTTTCTGCCCAGAAGAATTTTGTACAATCCATTGGCTTTTATAAAAATACACTTTAATTTCGTCCTATTTCACGTTTCTATCCACATGATTTATGCACAGTTAATCGGATTTTTTAAAAAATAGCTACGCTTTTTTTTCTTTAGTTGTTGTTATGGTTCCTTCGTCAGGGTGACGTAGCGTTACGTCACTATGACGTACGGTTCACCTCCACCTAGCGTGAGATGAATGCTACGCAATTGGTAGCAATGTCAGAGACGCAGGAAAACTTTTCATATGTGTGACTATTTCCTTTTACCTCTCCTAATGACTATGTATACACATGAGTTTTTTTCTTAGGGGCAAACATCTACCGCAAAGTACCTTTCCAATTATATAAGTTTCGTTGGCCTTTTTGTGTAATTAGGCCGGCCGGGGTGGCCGAGCGGTTCTAGGCGCTACGGTCTGGAAGCGCGCGACACTACGGTCGCAGGTTCGAATCCTGCCTCGGGCGTGGATGTGTGTGATGTCCTTAGGTTAGTTAGGTTTAAGTAGTTCTAAGGTCTAGAGGACTGATGACCTTAGAAGTTAAGTTCCATAGTGCTCAGAGCCATTTGAACGATTTTTTGTGTAATTAGTTTTGAAAATCGGTTCTTCAATTTCCGATGCTCGGGTATTAATACTATGATCGTTAAATAAAACATATGCGTCTTTCACTCTGATCTGTTAGCATTCTGCCGGCCGAAGTGGCCGTGCGGTTAAAGGCGCTGCAGTCTGGAACCGCAAGACCGCTACGGTCGCAGGTTCGAATCCTGCCTCGGGCATGGATGTTTGTGATGTCCTTAGGTTAGATAGGTTTAACTAGTTCTAAGTTCTAGGGGACTAATGACCTCAGCAGTTGAGTCCCATAGTGCTCAGAGCCATTTTGTTAGCATTCTCCTTCTAGGCATACCCCAAAACAAATATATTTTCCGCATAATAAGGGAAATCGTAGTTATTGAAAATGAAATAATTAAAAATTAGGAAGTTACATCAAATTATCTGGTAAAGGCAGCAAATGACCACACAGCTACTATCAGAGAAAAGTAAGCTAAATAAGGACTCCAATATACAACGTTGTTCACAGACATAGTTACTACGATACGTTGATTTTCACTGCTGACAACATCATCGACCTGGCAGTTCTTGCACTGTAGCTGCCCGGCATGCGTGTTCTACTACACATGAACCACATAAACAAGAAAGCCCCTAGAATGGTTGTTAGTGTCTTGTGTCATTTATACGATAGCACTTGACCGGTACGCAGGGCAGAGGTTGGTAGCTCTTCAATTTTCGATTTTCAGGTATTGCACATTTTAATGCATAGTAGAGTATATGACATCAATGTTTTGAACGTGAAAACTTCTACTTTGTTTTACCAACCTTAACGGTTACACACATTTCCTTTGTGCACGTCAATGCCAACGGTTCCCGTCAGATCACTGAAGTTAAGCGCTGTCGGGCTGGGCTAGCACTTGGATGGGTGACCATCTGGTCTGCCGAGCGCTGTTGGCAAGCGGGCTGCACTCAAGCCTTGTGAGGCAAACTGAGGAGCTACCTGACTGAGAAGTAGCGGCTCCGGTCCCGGAAACTGACATTAAGTCGAGAGAGCGGTGTGCTGACCACATGCTCCTCCATATCCGCATCCAGTGACCCCTGTGGGCTGAGGATGACACGGCGGCCGGTCGGTAACGTTGGGCCTTCATGGCCTGTTCGGGCCGAGTTTAGTTTAGTTTTATATCTATGCCAAAGTACGTTTCTAATGATACGAGGATCATTTGCCTCCTTGTACAATTACTATTACACTACAGGCCATTAAAATTGCTACACCAAGAAGAAATGCAGACGATAAACGGGTATTCACTGGACGAATATATTATACCAGAACTGACATGTGATTACATTTTCACGCAATTTGGGTGCATAGATCCTGAGAAATCTGTACCCAGAACAACCACCTCTGGCCATAATAACGGCCTTGATACGCCTGGGCATTGAGTCAAACAGAGCTTGGATGGTGTGTACAGGTACAGCTGCCTATGCAGCTTCAACACGATACCACAGTTCATCAAGAGTAGTGACTGGCGTATTGTGACGAGCCAATTGCTCGGCCACCATAGACCAGACGTTTCAAGTGGTTGGAGATCTGGAGAATGTGCCGGCCAGGGCAACAGTCGAACATTTTCTGTATCCAGAAAGGCCCGTACAGGACCTCCAACATGCGCTCGTGCATTATCCTGCTGAAATGTGGGGTTTCGCAGGAATCGAATGAAGGGTAGAGCCACGGGTCGTAACACATCTGAAATGTAACGTCCACTGTTCAAAGTGCCGTCAATGCGAACAAGAGGTGACCGAGACGTGTAACCAATGGCACCCCATACCATCACACCGGGTGATATGCCAGTATGGCGATGACGAATTCACGCTTCCAGTGTGCACTCACCGCGATGTCGGTAAACACGGATGCGACCATCACGATGCTGTAAACAGAACCTGGATTCATACGAGAAAATGATGTTTTGTCATTCGTGCACCCAAGTTCGTCGTCGAGTGCACCATCGCAGGCGCTCCTGTCTGTGATGTAGCGTCAAGGGTAACCGCATCCACGGTCTCCGAGCTGATAGTCCATGTTGCTCCAAACGTCGTCGAACTGTTCGTGCAGATGGTTGTTGTCTTGCAAACGTCCCCATCTGTCGACTCAGGGATCGAGACGTGGCTGCACGATCCGTTACAGCCGTGCAGATAAGATGCCTGTCACCTCGACTGCTAGTGATACGAGGCCGTTGGGATCCAGCACGGCGTTCCTTGTTACCCTCCTGAACCCACCGATTCCATATTCTGCTAACAGTCATTTGATCTCGACCGACGCGAGCAGCAATGTCGCGATACGATCAAGCGCAATTGCGATAGGCTGCAATCCGACCTTCATCAAAGTCGGAAATGTGGTGGGACGAATTTCTCCTCACACGAGACATCACAATAACGTTTCACCAGGCAACGCCGGTCAACTGCTGTTTCAGTATGACGAATCGATTGGAAACTTTCCTCATGTCAGCACGTTGTAGGTGTCACCACCGGCGCCAACCTTGTGTGAATGCTCTGAAAAGTTAATCATTTGCATATCACAGCATCTTCTTCCTGTCGGTTAAATTTCGCGTCACCTTCGTGGCGTAGCAATTTTAATGGCCAGTAGTGTAAAAATCGGTACTTCAATTTTCGTGCTCTCGTATTAATATTGTGACAGATAGTTCATCTACAATAGGAATTCTTCGACGATTTTTGCCTGTTATCGATATCGGTACTGGCAAAATATCATAACATGTAACATAACATGTATCATAACATGTAACATAAATTTGTGGTAAGGTCTTATGGGACCAAACTGCTGAGGTCATCGGTCCCTAAGCTTATACACTACTTCAACTAACTTAAACTAAGTTACGCTAAGGACAACACACACATCCATGCCCGAGGGAGGACTCGAACCTCCAACGGGGGAAGCCGCGCGGACCGTGACAATGCGCTCTTGACCACACGGCTATACCGCGCCGCGCTGTACCTTTTAACTGCATTTACGCTGAACCTAACTTTTTTTACATCGTCGGGAGACTGTAGAAGTCAGTCTCTGACGTATATTTCAATTTGACACGTCTACCCGTTCCTGAAAAAACTAGGTCTTAACAGACAGGCGAAGACAGTCGGATAACAATTGAGGAAAAAATGTTTTTTTGGGCGATATAATCACAAATTAACATTTTTCGAATTTTTCCCAATACTTGCCCTGATCCCCATAATTCTTGACAAATTTCATGATTCTAGGTTAAAAGGAGGCATCCTATAGTGAAGTGTTTGAGATTGACTAGGGCTGCTTGGTGGTTTGTTATACATCGACTGTATTTTTATGTACCAAATACGTAAATAAGACAGGTCTGCAAAAAAATATTTTTTAAAGTTGTTTGAAGTTTGATAGCTGACTTTTACGCACTTTTCAGCGCTGATTTCAAAATTGCAATCCTATCACGTCAGGTTTTCTCACAAGAAAGGGAGTATTTTTGGGTGTAACAACAAAATTTAAGCAATTTATCACATTTTTTCCAACGTTATAAAATTTTATTTTATTTATAAATCGTGTTCTAAACTACATTTCCTGTACACTTCCATTTCTCTTTAAGCTCATAAGTCCTTATAATAACGCCTTCGCTTTCTGTCGAAGCTTCTTTTATTGCTTTTGCGGCTGTGGACTCGTTGAGGATCATCTCTTCTTATCATCCAGCAGTAGTCCGCCATCATGCTGACGTTCGTCTTCTTTCCATTTCTTTGATGTCTTGGTGGAATCTTTCGCCCTGCTCTTCACTTTCATCACCAAGGTTTGCAGGGAAGTAGTCAAGATCTGAGTGCTCATGTTACAGCCCAGCTTCTTAAAGTTGTCGACCATGTCTGCGACGATTGTCTTGTAGTTTGGATCTCTTTTGTTTCCTAGGAAACCGGTAACAACTAATTTAAAAGATGTACATGCTACCTTTTGTTTCCATTTTGTCCACAAAGCTGGGATCTGTCATTAGTTTTCTAATGTCTGGTCCGACAGAGATTCCTTCCTGTAGCTTTGCCTCGGATAAGCCAGGAAACTGTCCACAAAGATGTCTGAAACACTCTCCTTCTTTTGGGAATGCCTTAACAAATGTTTCATCAGTCCCAGTCCCAGTCCGGAAAGGCTCAAAATCATGAAAAGTTCAATTTTTACTTTTTTGCGTTTTCTGAATCTGCAGACTATTACCTTTTAATAGATACATAATTTATTCAATTCCGAAGACTACAACTATTTTTAATTTTTTTTTGAAATGTGTTCTACATGGGCGTGACCCACTGTGGCCCTGTTAAACTGCTGTCAAATGGTGTTATTATTAACGTCCGTGTTCATCAGGTACATGAATGTTTTATGGGCGAATCGGATGTGAATGAAATATTTGATATGTCGGTTCTCAAAGGAATTTTTTCAAACTGTGTAAGATGTACTCATTGTAGTGAAGTTGGTCTGGAACTCTCCATAATAAAGCACGTAGGACTTGCTAGTGAAATACAACTGAAATGTGATAAGTGTTCATACATGACCACCTTTTGGAACAGTGTTGCAGTAACTGCAACTGAAGAAAATGGTAGCAAAATCTACGAACACAACATTAGATTTGTTTATTCCTTGCGTTCAGTTGGTAAGGGTGCTACTGCAGGTGCAATTTTCTGTGGCATTATGAATCTTCCAAATCCCCCAACCAAGTTTACGACCTATAATAAATTAATAGGGTCTAAAGTAGAAGATGTCTGTATAGAATCTATGAAGAACGCTGTGGAAGAGGCAGTAATAGAAAATAATGGTAACAGAGATTTGACTGCAGCGTTCGATGGTACCTGGCATAAACGGGGACACACATCTCTTCATGGTGTAGTATCTGCCACCAGTATGTATACAGGGAAAGTTTTAGATGTAGCAGTAATATCAAAGTATTGTAGATGTCCACAAAAATATAAAGGTACACATGAAAATAATTGCAAAGCTAACTATAGTGGCAGTAGTGGAGGAATGGAAGTGGCTGGTGTTGCCAGTATATTCCAGCGTTCTGAGGCGTGTGATAAAGTGCGATATGTTAATTACCTTGGTGACGGTGATTCTAAAAGTTTCAAACATGTTCAAGGACTGAAGCCCTATGGTGATGATGTTGTAGTGCAGAAATTTGAGTGTATTGGACACGTACAGAAGCGAATGGGAACAAGACTTCGGCGACTGAAAGCTTCGTACAAAAAACAAAAACTCAGTGTTGGTAAAGGGTTGGATGGGAAGGGAAGGTTAACTGACAGTGTAATTGACAAAATACAGAACTATTATGGAATTGCTATTAGGCAAAATACACAAAGTGTCGACGAAATGAAGAAGGCTGTTTGGGCTCTTTTTTTTTCATACTTCTTCAACCGATGAAAATCCCCAACATAGCTTGTGTCCCAAAGAAGAAGACAGTTGGTGTAAATATAACAAAGGATTGCTAACTGGTGAAGTGTACACTCATAAGCATAGTCTGCCTCATGCAATAATGGATGTGATAAAACCTATTTTCAGAGACTTAGCAGCACCTGAACTGTTGAAAAAGTGTATTCACGGAAAAACTCAAAATCCCAATGAAAGTGTAAATAGTGTTATATGGTCGAGAATCCCCAAGACTGTATTTGTTGGAATAGAAACACTTCACTTTGGTGTGTATGATGCTGTTGCGACTTTCAGTGATGGCAACATTGTAAGGTGCAAGGTATTTAGAAATATGGGAATGAAGATAGGTTCTAACATGGTACGAGCGATGCTTGCTTTAGACAAGGAACGCCTTCGGGCTGCAGACAGGGCTGTAAAAAGTCTAGAAATACAAGCAAGAGTAAACAGGAGGAGGAACAAGAGGAAGCTGGAGGAGGAGTTTGCAGAGGGTGAAGATAATCCATCCTATGGACCTGGAATGCACTAAAAAGTTAATCCAATCTTTGTCGCTCGATTCCCAAAACTTTTATTATCTCATGCTAATTACATGTTTTCTCAGCATCTTCCAAACATATTTGTTTCAAACTTTCAATAAATGTTACACAGTACTTTCTGCATAATTTAACACAGCCTTTTTCCAAAAAACTGTATATTTTTGAATATATAAATAAAAAATTGCAAAAAAATGTTGTGAATTTTCATTACAATTGAAAAAAAATCATCTTTAATAACTGAACTAAAATTTTGTAAAATCCCTGTGTTAAGTTGTAGCCCATATTCCAATAAATAAACTGTAAAAAGTTCAACTTCCTACCTCAAATACTTTGTGAGGAAATATGTAATTTATAAGCGTTATTTTAACATTGCAAGTGTAGGGCGTTCCGGAGCCCCTTAATGTGAAGTGGTGGAAGTAACACCTTTTTGGGATCCACAAGGCTTTTCCTCTCAACATTTTTAACCCCTACCTGTAAGGTTTTCTCAAGGGCCAAGTTTTTTTTAATGTAGTGTTGCTTTCTGTCTCTACTGTACCATTCACAGAGAAAGCAAGGGAACTTTGTGTAGCCACTTTGTTGACCGAGCAGCATTGAAATGACTTTTAAATCACAACTTAGTGTCCATTTGTGGTCTCAATAACAGAGTTTGCTTAAAATCATTTCAAGGTTTTCGTAACATTCTTTTAAGTGAACCGAGTGTCCATCTGGTACAGAAGCATACTTACTGCCACTGTGTAGAAGTACTGCTTTAAGGCTTCTTTTTGAAGAATCAATAAAAAGTCTCCACTCATCAGGAGCATATTCTATTTTGAAACGTGCCATAAGTGCAGGAACATGATTGCAAAACACAAGGTCACCTTCTTGAGAGAAGAAAGATACAGACTCCTTTTCCCTCGATCGATACCAAGAAAAGGATGTATCCGGAGCCAACATATGTTTATCTTTCAATCTAGATCCTAAAACCTCTGGCGATTCTTTAGAAAGGCCTAGGTCTCTAACTAAATCGTTCAGTTCAGATTGTGAGAATGGAATAGGACCGGTTGTGCCAGGATCGTAGCAATCTGTGTCTTCAGAATGAGATTTTCACTCTGCAGCGGAGTGTGCGCTGATATGAAACTTCCTGGCAGATTAAAACTGTGTGCCCGACCGAGACTCGAACTCGGGACCTTTGCCTTTCGCGGGCAAGTGCTCTACCAACTGAGCTACCGAGGCACGACTCACGCCCGGTACTCACAGCTTTACTTCTGCCAGTACCTCGTCTCCTACCTTCCAAACTTTACAGAAGCTCTCCTGCGAACCTTGCAGAACTAGCACTCCTGAAAGAAAGGATATTGCGGAGACATGGCTTAGCCACAGCCTGGGGGATGTTTCCAATATGAGATTTTCACTCTGCAGCGGAGTGTGCGCTGATATGAAACTTCCTGGCAGATTAAAACTGTGTGCCCGACCGAGACTCGAACTCGGGACCTTTGCCTTTCGCGGGCAAGTGCTGGCAGAAGTAAAGCTGTGACTACCGGGCGTGAGTCGTGCTTCGGTAGCTCAGTTGGTAGAGCACTTGCCCGCGAAAGGCAAAGGTCCCGAGTTCGAGTCTCGGTCGGGCACACAGTTTTAATCTGCCAGGAAGTTTCAATCTGTGTCTTCTTCACTGTCACCTTGCTGAGCCAATGGCTCGTGATCATCTATATCAGCCAACCAATCTGGAGGAGAGGGTATTGGTACTTCAGGTACACGAGAAACAGGGCGAATGGGTGATTGAACGTTAGGGTAAGAAATATCCTTTTTGTTTTTCAGATTGAAACCTAGTACGTTGCAAGAACAAAACAGCAGTCATCACTATGATTTTTGGGCTCCCTCCAAACCACTGGTATTCCAAAACGTGAGGACTGCTTTTTACATTGAAACCATTGCCTCAGTTCTTCCACACATACTGAACAAACTTTGTGTGGGGCCCAAGGCTTACCTTGATCGCCTAACTTAATACCAAACTTGGCGAAATATAGTTTTTCAACAAAATCAGAAATGTTTATTTGTTGCTTCTTAACGGTATAGTTACCACAAAGGTGGCAGAAACAATCTGGCGAGTTAATACATCCTCTGGTAACCATTGTCCTTTGTCCATAAAACAGATTCACAGCACAAGGAAACAGTCACTACTTTAAAGCACCAGTAACAACAACACGTGAACAGCACAGAGTGAAGAGGTAGTGCCGACCTGTGTGGCCGAGCGGTTCTAGGCGCTACAGTCTGAAGCCGCGCGCCCGCTACGGTCGCAGGTTCGAATCCTGCCTCGGGCATGGATGTGTGTGATGTCCTTAGGTTAGTTAGGTTTAAGTAGTTCTAAGTTCTAGGGGACTGATGACCTAAGATGTTAAGTCCCATAGTGCTCAGAGCCATTTGAACCATTTTATTGGCTACAAATCAGCGCGTGATTTAACACACCAGTGAACAGTCTTTACAACATAACCATCAATATAATAGCAAATTACTCACACGTGTACTCCCCCACGATTTCGATTCGTAAGGCCATAGACAAAACGTGGAGAACGTATCACTTAGACCAACATAATGATGCTCACTCAGTTAGCCCAAATAACTGACTCCCTTAGTTGCACAGCAAAGAACCAGACCTAATGAAGCCACCACAGTTTTCGCCTCTAAATTGTCACAGTACAAGTGAGGCTCAATCACAAATGTAATTTTACATCACCAGCTCCCGTATAGTCAATACAAGCGCCTGATTTTCACGAACCAAAACTCGGCCACCGTCGTAAATGATGTGCACTATAGCTGTCGATAACCCTTAAAAAATTACAGCACTGGAGTGAAATAAATAATTAGGGAAGTATAAGTACTGATACATCGCCATAGATAAGAAAGTTCCGTATGTTTAAGAATTGGCAAAACACTCTCTTCCTTGTGCGCTATCATTTGCCAAACTTTCGTTTCGATATCTCGAGCGGTTTAGGAGATATGAGAGATGTTGCGAGTATTTCATTCTTGCGGGCGTGAGATCGGAAATGAGCGCGCTGCACAGGATCCATTTTCTCGAGATCGGAGGCAGATAGAGACCTCCTCCCAAGTAAAAAAAAAAAATTCAGCATGTTAGCTAAATTTCATACACAGCAACATATGGTGTAATACCCACCAAACGCAAAATCATAGCGACCCCTAATTTTCGTAGGGAACTTTTTGAGTATTGCGTAGTGTCTTACTAAAATGTGTACATCACAATTAAGAATGGTCATTAGCGAGATCATGGGCACTTCGCCACGAAGGTGACATATAACGCTACAAGTAAGGCAAAAATCAAATAACTTCAGTGAATAGTTCCTGTCAAATCGTTTGAGGAAGATAACAGGTTGCGCGCGCTTCAGTTCTGTCAGCGCAGAGCGTCGCCAGTCGGCGCGTGCGAAGTATGTATGTTGTACGCGTCGCAATATGCGCTGGACCCGCGCGACCCGTGCGGCACGTGCGTGTCGCGCTGTAGTCTAGTGTCACGTCACACGTGCTACACGCTTCTCAATTTGCGCCTAGCCTAGTCTCCTCTCTCACTTGGAGTGCCTCAGTGAACAGTGTCAAATTCAGTATGTTTTGTTTTGCAACTAACAAGGGAACCTCCCCATCGCACCCCCCTCATATTTAGTTATAAGTTGCCACAGTGGATAGACCCTGAAAAACTGAACACAGATCAATCGAGAAAACAGGAAGAAGTTGTGTGGAACTATGAAAAAATAAACAAAATATACAAACCGAGTAGTCCATGCGCAAGATAGGCAACATCAAGGACCGACAGAGCGCAGGAGCGCCGTGGTCCCGTGGTTAGCGCGAGGAGCTGCGGAACTAGGAGTCCTTGGTTCAAGTCTTCCTTTGGGTAAAAAGTTTAATTTTTTATTTTCAGACAATTATCAAAGTTCAGGCACTGACACATGATCAACTTCGCTCTCCAAAATTCCAGGACACGTTCAGATTTGCTTGGACATATGCAGGATTTGACGGTCTACACACGGAAAAATTTGAAAACGTAAGAAACATATGTTTTGACAGAGCACAGGGAAAAGTGTGCGAGTGTGAGACTTTTGGATTCATTTGTTGCAGTTTATGTGACAAACTCTTATGTTTTCATCACTTTTTTGGGAGTAATTATCACATCCACAAGAAAACCTAAATCGGGCAACGTAGAAGAATCTTTTTACCCATTCGCCAAGTGTACAAGTTAGGTGGGTCGCCAACATATTCCTGTCATGTGACGCACATCCCGTCACCAGTGTCGTATAGAATATATCAGACGTGTTTTCCTGTGGAGGAATCGGTTGACCTATGACCTTGCGATCAAAAGTTTTCGGTTCCCATTGGAGAGGCACGTCCTTTCGTCTACTAATCGCACGGTTTTGCGGTGCGGCCGCAAAACACAGACACTAAACTTATTACAGTGAACAGAGACGTCAATGAACGAATGGATAGATCATAACTTTGTTAAAATAAAGAAAAATTTTTCGCTTGAGGAGAGACTTGAACCGAGGACCTCGCGTTTCGCAGCTGCTCATGCTAACCACGGGACCACGGCGCTCCTTATCTCGGAATGTCCATGATGTTGCCTATCTTCGCGTCGACTACTCAGTTTGTATATTTTGCTTATATTTTTATAGTTCCACACAACTTCTTCCTGTTTTCTCGATTGATCTGTGTTCAGTTTTTCAAGGCCTATCCACTCTGCCAGCTTATAACTAAATCTGAGGGGGGTGCGATGGGGAGGTTCCCTTGTAAGTTGTTGCCTTAAGATGATGCTAGAGTTTGCTACTGTGGTTAGCATCCACTCCTGGAACTTCTGCACTGGCTTCTGTTGTAACAGTGCTATTTACGCTTTTTCTAACCTTAGAACTAGCCTCCAGTGTATTAGTTAGTCCTGTCTGGAATAAACAATTATTTTAAAACCCTGTTTGTCCAAGAGTCTCCACAACGAGTTCCCTACCGAGTCTCACCACTTGCATTTCTAGTAAATGCCTGTACCAGTGTTGGCTCAGGCAGAACAAAAGAATCAAACGCCTTCACTGTAAATTGTCCTTCTGCCTCGTGCTCTGTACCACTCGGGAGCGCAGACTGACCAGCAACTCCTTCCTCCCTCTCCCACCTATGTCAGGACACGACAAAAAAAAATGGTTCAAATGGTTCTGAGCACTATGGGACTTAACATCTTAGGTCATCAGTCCCCTGGAACTTAGATCTAATTAAACCTAACTAACCTAAGGACATCACACACATCCATGCCCGAGGCAGGATTCGAACCTGCGACCGTAGCAGTCCCGCGGTTCCGGACTGCAGCGCCTAGAACCGCACGACCACCGAGGCCGGCAGGACACGACAGCGTGGAGGGGCTCCACCTCATATCACTTCAAAATAAATGCACACTAAGTTTTTTTAAAATCCATCTTTTATTCTACATGTTTGAAAGTTTTACAGTGGCTACATACATCCTTTAGGAACAATATTTTCACTTCTCCACACGATTTCGATCCCTCTCAACTGCCTTACGCCATCTTGGAGCCAGCGCCTGTATACCCGCACGGTAAAATTCTGGACCAACCTGTTGGAGCCACTGTTTGGCAGCGTGCACAAGGGAGTCATCATCTTCAAACCTCGTTCTACGGAGAGAGTCTTTCAGTTTCCCAAAGAGATGATAGTCACACGTAGCCAGGTCAGGACTGTAAGGCGGGTGTTCCAGTGTTGTCCATCCGAGTTTTCTGATCGCTTCCACGGTTTTTTGACTGACATGTGGCCGTGCATTGTCGTGCAACAGCAAAACGTCCTGCTTTTGCCGATGTAGTCGAACAAGACTCAGTCGAGCTCGAAGTTTCTTCAGTGTCGTCACATACGCATCAGAATTTATGGTGGTTCCACTTGGCATTATCTCCACAAGCGAGAGTCCTTCGGAATCGAAAAACACCGTAGTCATAACTTTTCCAGCAGAAGGTGTGGTTTTGAATTTTTTTTCTTGGGTGAATTTGCACGATGCCACTCCACTGAGTGCCTCTTCGTCTCTGCTGAAAAATGACGGAGCCACGTTTCATCACCTGTCACAATTCTTCCAAGAAATTCATCTCCACCATTCTCGTACTGTTCCAAAAGTTCGCTGCATACCGTTTTTCTTGTTTCTGTGTGAGCCACTGTCAACATCCTAGGGACCTACCTAGCACAAACCTTTTTTAACGCCAACACTTCCAGTATTCTGCAAACACTTCCCTCCCCTATCCCAGCGTAGCGTGACAATTCGTTCACTGTGATGCGTCTGTCAGCAGTCACCAATTCGTTAACTCTCTGCACATTGTCTGGAGTGTGTGCAGTACGAGGCCTGCCGCTGCGAGGACAATCCTCAATATTGCCGTGCCCGCTTTCATCACGTAACCTGCTTGCCCACCGACTAACTGTACTGCGATCGACAGCAGCATCTCCGTACACCTTTTTCAACCTCTTGTGGATGTTTCCCACTGTCTCGTTTTCACAGCACAGAAATTCTGTGACAGCACGTTGCTTCTGACGAACGTCAAGTGTACCAGCGATCTTGAAGACATGCTGTGATGGCGCCACCCACGGGAACAGGTTGAACTAAGTTTGAAAACAAGCGGGAAGGATGTATCTACACACTGTAAAACTTTCAATATGCAGAATGAAAACTGTATTTTTACAAAAAACAGTGTGCATTTCTTTTGGAGTGACACTCGTATATATAAATGGATCAGCGCTGAACTTGGACGGGTGTCTTGGGACGTCAAAAAAAATGGCTCTGAGCACTATGGGACTTAACATCTGAGGTCATCAGTCCCCTAGAACTACTTAAACCTAACTAACCTAAGTACATCACACACAGGTGTGAACGTAAAGAGGTATGAATCTCCTTCCAGAATCAAACAGTTTTGATTTATCGGCTGCATTTCGTATGCTGAGTGTATGGCATGACGGCAACAAGCGTAAACTGGTGGCCTACCGCATTGTTGACGGCAAAGTTTTCAAAAATTGCATCGTGTTGTACTTTACTCTGAAGTGTCACAGTAGCTACGAAAAGAAAACAAGTGCATTATTAAGCTGTCACGCTTTGCTGTAAGATGAAAAAAAAACTTTTTTAACGAATAGTTACCTTGTAACCTCCCTTCAGATAAATTTCGTAACCTATCAATATTAAAATGTGACTAATTTCTCGATAAAATTGTGGCTCACTTATAACGTTTCAATAATTGACTGTGAATTTAAACTGGTAAATTTTGGATGTCAGCAGTGCTGCCTCATGGCCCTGAATGATCATTCTGAATAAATTGAGAATTCTTACCTCAATGAAGTCGGCGGATAACGCGCATATTTCTGCTCCTATAAGAAATTTTTCTGACACAGTCCAGTGCAACGCTGGCCGATAGATTTGTCATGTATAAAAGGAAACCACTGATTTTTCTTTACGATAATCAGGATGACCATGGATTGGAGAAATTAGTAAATTCTTTAAATTCAGATGAATGATTGTCAAAAATTAATTTTATAAAAAAAGGTTATTATTAAAAGATTTTTGTTGAAAAATTTACATGGGACTTGACATAACAATAGTACGAATTTAGTTGTAACAAATTACATATGCGCGCCGCTGCTTTTACATTATACTACATCGCTCAGGCACCGCCATCGCTCCCCACGACCGGCCCAGCCAACTCGATACACCAGACTGCTAGTAACTACAAACTCCTATTGCTACACAGTTCCTACTGCTGACAACACTGCTCTCTGGTCTGAGATTCTCTTACAGCTTACATATCGCAGGCAGCGCGTGAGCAATCCATCGAAATTTCATCTGCTCGAGTGCGCTAGCAATGAATTCCTCAGTCACGGACCTCTTACAACCCCAATTCGAATAAGAAGGACAGCATATCGGATCACAGAACAGTGCTTTGTATTTTTTTTATGCGAAAAATAAAAGATATTCTGGCAAGGGAAACTCCCTAGCGCACCACCATCAGATTTAGTGGTAAGACGGCCCAGTGCAAAGGACATAAAAAACTGGACACAGATAAAAGCGTGTTTTCATGCTTGATCTGTGTTCAGTTTTTTATGTTCTGTGCACTGGGCTGTCTTACCATTAAATCTGAGGGGCGAGGGCGGGGGGAGGGTGCGATGCGGATTTTCCCCTGTGAGAAACTAACTACAGAGGCAGATGCAGTTTTGTTGAACTACATAAAGCAAATTTTTTGAGGCAAATCGGATGACTCGAAATTTCAGTCTGCGTGAATCGTGCGATACGAGTTGCGCGGAGCGACCAGCACCTCAGTGCCTGTGAGTACCCAGTTGGAGGGGAAGCTCTGGCCCCGAGTATCCACATTCTACTATAGTTCAATTCTTTTATCTTGGCGGTTCGCGCATGCCCGCCCAGACGCGGGAGAGTGCTGCGTTGTCAGTTGCACACGACGCACGCGTCAATAGAAGCAGCACCATAGTATAGCTAGTTTGCAAGCTTACGTTTAGGGGGGAGCGCGCAGTTCATGAAGTAAAGCCACCACGGCCGCATTAACCCTTTCGCTGCTACAGAGACGTGCTCCCCGCATTCCGTGCTGTGCGCGATTTTGTCATCACTGCACTGCTCGCCTGTGCAGACACACGGTGTTCCCACTGCTTTGACACACTTATCATTCGATTCCACAAAAACTATTTGGTCCAAAAATTCGATTTTTACATGTCTTCTTGACTGATACCTTCCCCCCATAAATGACTTAATTTTGTTTCTATGTTCAACGCAGTTATTATGCAGCATTAACTGTAGTAAACCATTGCACGAAATTTTGAAGAGTTTGCGGAGGTAGAAGTCCATAGCGTATATTTCCGTATGGTCGATTTTAGTTGCCACAATGTTGAGAATGAAATGTGGACAAGATACCTAAATTTCATATAAAATTCACTGTGTAACAATATCTCATTTAAGTACCACATAGGTGTCGTACGTAATATTGAGAAATGTTCCGTCTTTCGCGACTGTAACAAAAGTTTTGTTTACACTGAACACGTTTGGCTTTATTTTAAAGCACTTCAATGAATCAAAAGGAAGTAGACAAAATACATTAAACAAAACTATGGACTTACAAAAACATTAGGACTTGAATATATCGTCTATCAGTGAAGTGCTCTGAGCTATGCCAAATATAATTTTTGTGTGTGGCACACACAAACCTCATTTATTTGCTAAAACACTGATCAGCCAACACAAACGTTGAATATTGTGTTACCGCAGCACAAAACTACGAAAGGTGACTTGACAATGGAGGAGACAAAATACTGTCCACTGAAGATGCTTCAAAAGAGAGAAACGCGTCTGGTCTAAATAAGTCGCTTATTACAGTTGCAGAAGAGGAATATATTTCAGTACCGTAGGTGAAACCGCGACTGTGGAACAAAAACAAGAAACAGAACATGAGTACCATTGTGTATGTGCCATACCTTTCATTGATTGAAGTGCTTTAAAATAAAGCCAAACGCGTTCGGTGTAAATAAAACTTTTATTACAGTCGCGAAAGACGGAATATTTATCAATATTACATACGACACCTATGTGGTACTTAAATTAAATGAGATATTTTTATACAGTAAATTTTATATGTAATTTAGGTATCTTGTCCACATTTCATTCTCAACATTGTGGCAACTAAAATCGACCATACGGAAAGTATACGCTATGGACTTCTACCTCTGCAAACTCTTCAAAATTTCGTGCAATGGTTTACTACAGTTAATGCTGCATAATCACTGCGTTGAACATCGAAACAAAATTAAGTCATTTATGGGGGGAAGTATCAGTCAAGAAGACGTGTAAAAATCAAATTTTTGGGCCAAACAGCTTTTGTGAAATCGGATGATAAGTGTGTCAAAGCAGTGGGAACACCATGTGTCTGCACAGGCGAGCAGTGCAGTGACAAAATCGCGCACAGCACGGAATGCAGGGAGCACGTGTCTGCAGCAGCGAAAGGGTTAATGAAGAGACAAAGCACTAGAAATTTCAAAAAATTGCATTCAAACGAATATAATTCATGAAGTAAGGCACTTCGATATTGTTTTTAAATAATTAAAATATTAAGTTCCGCACAAGGTTTGAACTCATAACCTCTCACATAGAATTCCAACACCTTAACCATTACGCTAACGCAGACCATCTGCCTACAGAACACAGTGAGGACTCTAACACGTCACGCAAAATACTGACAAACACTTTTTGTATGACTATGAATTACTCACGCTTCGTCGAAGTACAAAAGGAAATAAACAATTACCGCTGTTCTTTAGTGCGAAAAAGCGGTTCGTCAGATTGATACAAACACCTTTCCTTCCTATCGCCTGAATTAGGAGTCTTATTGCTTGTTTGGTTTAATTAATTAATAGAATATGAAGCAATTGGTATAAAGAACGCTTTTTCCAAACTTTCTATAAAAGAAAGTCTGCTATCAAGACATTGCTTTTGTTCTATTACTTTATTTATGACTGAACATTTCTAATACTGAAGACACTCGTCCATGCTATGCACTGCAGTCGAGATCTGGCAACGTCGTTCTCTGTTCATTGGCTGACTGTGTTTTGTGACGTCAGATGCGCAGAACGAACCTAAACTCGGCCGCCAACATAAATGACGCGCACTTTAGAATGACGCCACAGCAAGCCACACGGCGCCGTGTCTTGCTGTCTTCACACGCTCCTGTCAAGATTCTAGTTGTACAGCTTTCAATATGCCAACATACACTGTGCGATCAAAAGTATCCGGACACCTGGCTGAAAATGACTTACAAGTTCGTGTCGCCCTTCATCGGCGTTGCTGGAATTCAGTATGGTGTTGGCCCACCCTTAGCTTTGATGACAGCCTCCCACTCTCGCAGGCATACGTTTAGCCTGATGCTGGAAGGTTTCTTGGGGAATGGCAGCCCATTCTTCACGGAGTGCTGCACTGAGGAGAGGTATCAACATCGGTGAGGCCTGCGTTCCAAAACATCGAAAAGGTGTTCTATGCGATTCAGGTCAGGACTCTATGCAGGCCAGTCCATTACAGGGGTGTTATTGTCGTGTAACCACTCCGCCACACGCCATTCGTTATGAACAGGTGCTCGATCGTGTTGAAAGATGCAGTCGCCATCCCCGAATTGCTCTGCAACAGTTGGAAGCAAGAAGGTGCTTGAGACATCAATGTAGGTCTGTGCTGTGATAGTGCCACGCAAAACAAAAAGTGGTGCGAGCCCCCTCCATGAAAAACGCGACCACACCGTAATACCACCGCCTCCGAATTTTACTGTTGGCACTACACACGCTCCCAGATGACGTTCACCGGGCACTTGCCATACCCACACCCTACCATCGGATCGCCGCATTGTGTATCGCGATTTGTCACTGCACACAACGTTTTCCCACTGTTCAATCGTCCACTCTTTGCGCTCCTTACAACAAGCGAGGCGTCATTTGGCACTTACTGGCGTGATGTGTGGCTTATGAGCAGCCGCTCGACCATGAAATCCAAGTTTCCTCACCTCCCGCCTAACTGTCATAGTACTTGCAGTGGATCGTGATGCAGTTTGGAATTGCTGTGTGACGATCTCGATAGATATCTATCTATTACACATTACGACCCTCTTCGACTGTCGGGGTCTCTGTCAGTCAACAGACGAGGTCGGCCTGTATGCTTTTGTGCAGTACGTGTCCCTTCACGTTTCCAATTCACTATCACATCGGAAACAGTGGACCTAGGGATGTTTAGGAGTCTAGAAATCTCGCGTACAGACATATGATACAAGTGACACCCAATCACCTGACCACGTTAGAACACCCTGAGTTCCGTGGAGGACCACATTCTGCTCTCTCACGATGTCTGATGACTACTGAGGTCGCTGATATGGAGCACCTTGTAGTAGGTGGCAGCACAATGCACCTAATATGAAAAACCTATGTTTTTGCGGGTGTCAGGACACTTTTGATCACATAGAAGAATGCTGAAGATTATACGGGTAGATCACATAACGAATGAGGAGGTATTGAATTGAATTGGGGAGAAGAGGAGTTTGTAGCACAACTTGACTAGAAGAAGGGATCGGTTGGTAGGACATGTTCTGAGGCATCAAGGGATCACAAATTTAGCATTGGAGGACAGAGTGGAGGGTAAAAATCGTAGAGGGAGACCAAGAGATGAATACACTAAGCAGATACAGAAGGATGTAGGTTGCAGTAAGTACTGGGAGATGAAGAAGCTTGCACAGGATAGAGTAGCATGGAGAGCTGCATCAAACCAGTCTCAGGACTGAAGACCACAACAACAACAACAACAACAACAACAACAACAGTGTACAATGGTGTCGCCATTCACTTTAAGGCATCAGAATTGAAGCTATAATCCAATAAGCAGAAGAGAAAGCATAGCTATTGCATTTGAACTGGATTTTGTGCAGCAACAATACAGGGGCATCAAACACACGCCAATGAAAATACAACCTTAAATGACTTTCGGTTAATGAAAGAAAATTTTTGAACGGCATTAAAAAATCAGATACATTACAGGTGCAGTAGTCTTCTAGCGTATGGCGATTACTTGTCATTTCTACAATATTTTGTATCACATCCTCAAAACTAACAAAGTAGCCTGGAAAGTGATGCCTTCTATTTCTTTAATTTGTTCTTAATATCTAAAACTGAAGTAAATTTTGTCTGGCGAAGCCTCGGTACGCCCAACAGTAACGTCCGACCACCATGTCATCCTCAGCCCATAGGCGTCACGGGATGCGGATACGGAGGGGCATGTGGTCAGCACATCGCTCTCCCGGCCGTATGTCAGTTTCCGACACCGGAGCTGCAACTTCTCAGTCAAGTAGCTCCTCAGTTTGCCTCACCAGGGTTGAGTGCTCCCCGCTTGCCAACAGCACTCGGCAGACCGGATGGTCACCCATCCAAGTGCTAGCCCAGCCCGACAGCGCTTAACTACGGTGATCTGACGGGAAACGGTGTTACCAGTGCGGCCAGGCCCTTGGCTCTTCTCACCAACGGCCGAGGTATTATATGTCATGCACATTAATAGCTCTACTCTTCTAGTTCGTTGACGTAAGTTGCAACCTTCTGCCGCTAGGGGGCTCAGCACTGTAGCGTGTAACAGGGCGGTGTGGAACATTACTACGTCGGTGCGCGAGAACCAGCGTGTTGCAATGCGTTCCTAACCGTGCGAAACAGAAGTGATCTGTCAACAACTTCTGCTGCGAATTGAGTCTGAGGCTGATGTGTTCCTGAATGAGATTGTGACAGGTGATAACAGTTGGGTTAAAAACAAGACACCATCAATGGAGTTCCGCCAAAAGAGGTCAGTGAAGACAAAAAAAAAGTTCAAGAACACGCCATCAGCAGGCAAATTCATGCTGACAGTGTCCTGGGATTCCAAAATCACCACCACAAACTCTGCCAGGTACTGCAAGATCCCAAAAAACTCAAAGCACGAATTGGAAGAGTTCGTCCACACATAGAGCATGTAACACCTTGAAATGGCAATGAAGTCCCATGCTCCTTTACAGAGCGTAGGCAAGGTCCTAATGGAGGTGGTTTGTAGTTGTCTTTCTCCGACCGTAATGGGGCGAATGATGATGATGAAGACGACACAACACCCAGTCATCTCGATGCAGGTGAAAATCCCAGACCCCGCCGGGAATCGAACGCGGGACCCGGTGTTCGGGAAGCTAGAACGCTACTGCGAGACCACAAGTGGCGGACATGTAACACCATAATTAATACTACAAATATTTTGAACTGATTAATTCTGATCAGTGCCAAGTAGGAATTTTCACCATGTAATGTCTTTGACCTATTGTAGTGGAATGGAAAATTGTGTAAAATGTTTTCTCTTTACTATTTAAATTCTTTGTGTTAATTGGAGGAAAATGTTATACAGGGTGTTACAAAAAGGTACGGACAAACTTTCAGGAAACATTCCTCACACACAAAAAAAGAAAATATGTTATGTGGACGTGTGTCCAGAAACGCTTACTTTCAAAGTCAGAGCTCATTTTATTACTTCTCTTCAAATCGCATTAATCATGGAATGGAAACATACAGCAACAGGACGTACTAGCGTGACTTCAAACACTTTGTTACAGGAAACGTTCAAAATGTCCTCCGTTAGCGAGGATACGTGCATCCACTCTCAGTCGCATGGAATCCCTGATGCGCTGATGCAGCCCTGGAGAATGGCGTATTGTATCACAGCCGTCCACAATACGAGAACGAAGAGTCTCTACATTTGGTACCGGGGTTGTGTAGACGAGAGCTTTCAAATGCTCCCATAAATGAAAGTCGAGAGGGTTGAGGTCAGGAGAGCGTGGAGGCCACGGAATTGGTCCGCCTCTACCAATCCGTCGGTCACCGAATCTGCTGTCGAGAAGCGTACGAACACTTCGACTGAAATGTGCAGGAGCTCCATCGTGCATGAACCACATGTTGTGTCGTACTTGTAAAGGCACATGTTATAGCAGCACAGGTAGTGTGTCCCGTACGAAACCGTGATAACGTGCTCCATTGAGCTTGTTGGAAGAACATGGGGCCCAATCGAGACATCACCAACAATGCCTGCCCAAACGTTCACAGAAAATCTGTGTTGATGACGTGATTGCACAATTTCGTGCGGATTCTCGTCAGCCCACACATGTTGATTGTGAAAATTTACAATTTGATCACGTTGGAATGAAGCCTCATCCGTAAAGAGAACATTTGCACTGAAATGAGGATTGACACATTGTCGGATGAACCATTCGCAGAAGTGTACCCGTGGAGGCCAATCAGCTGCCGATAGAGCCTGCACACGCTGTACACGGTACGGAAACAACTGGTTCTCCCGTAGCACTCTCCATACAGTGACGTGGTCAACGTTACCTTGTACAGCAACAACTTCTCTGACGCTGACATTAGGGTTATCGTCAACTGCACGAAGTATTGCCTCGTCCATTGCAGGTGTCCTAGGTCTTCCCCAGTCGCAAGTCATAGGCTGGAATGTTCCGTGCTCCCTAGGACGCCGATCAATTGCTTCGAACGTCTTCCTGTCGGGACACCTTCGTTCTGGAAATCTGTCTCGATACGAGCGTACCGCGCCACGGCTATTGCCCCGTGCTAATCCATACATCAAATGGGCATCTGCCAACTCCGCATTTGTGAACATTGCACTGACTGCAAAACCACGTTCGTGGTGAACACTAACCTGCTGATGCTACGTACTGATGTGCTTGATGCTAGTACTGTAGTTCAGTGAGTCGCATGTCAACACAAGCACCGAAGTCAACATTACCTCCCTTCAATTGGGCCAACTGGCGGTGAATCGAGGAAGTACAGAACATACTGACAAAAATAAAATGAGCTCTAACATGGAAATTAACCTTTTCCGGACAAATGTCCACATAAAATATTTTCTTTATTTGTGTGTGAGGAATGTTTCCTGAAAGTTTGGCCGTACCTTTTTGTAACACCCTGTATAAATATGTGGCTTTTGTGTTGACAAGTTAATATATTTAAATAGTAAGTTTTTTAAAAATATGTTTGTTTACAACTATGTACAAGCAGGTGCATACCTAGGGACTTGCATTGTATAAATTGAAAAGCAACAGTACTTCCCATTTGTAACGGAAGTGAGCTGGCGCGAGCCAAAATGTGGTTGGCGCGGGCTAAAAGGTGGATGTGGTGCTCAGTCTGGGCGCCAAGTGAGACAGCCCAGTCAGTCGGCAGCTAGCTAGTGGACAGTTCTGGTCTGAGCAGCTAGTGAGTGAACTGCGCAATCGCCGAGGGTGGCATCCAGTACCTGGATGTAATAGGGAAAGGCCTCAGATGTGTGTACGGCTATAAAATGGTGCTATATTAATGGAAAAGGCTCTAATGTTGGAAACGTCGTCGCCAAGAAGAAGACAATACAGCCAATTAGATCCAGAGGATAGACCAGGTAGCCACTCTGCACTCGCCTCTAATATTGAGCCATCACTTCAGCAAATCTAAGAGGTCAGATTTATTTCAAAGAATGGACCAGTACATTTAAGTGTTGTTTAATTTGCAACAATAAGGCAAATTCTGTGAAATCTGTGTCCGATCCTTGATCTGGTTCCTCTCATAATACCTCTTAGGATCCACTCCACATAAATACTGGCATCCGTGTATCCTGGGTGTTAGACTCTAATGTAAATAAAAGGTTGATTATTTGCTTAATTCTGAATGCAATAAGATATGTAGAAATACTGTGGGTTTCACTGAAATCACGGGAGGTAGTTAGTATTACATTTATGAAAACTTCTGTAATGTTTGATTTGTTTTTAATTCAAAGTACTTGTGCTTCAAAGATTAACTGTATTTAATTCTGTCAGTGAAAATTACTGGTTGTGCTAATAACAAAAGGAAGCACGTTATTTTGAGGTTGGTTAGAGTAAAACTGCATTTAAAGTCATACTTAAGGACCTGTATAAAAGATCACTGACATTAACTGTTTTAATAGTCCTCTAAGGTGGGTAAAATTAGTCAAAGAATAATATAAAAATTGTATCTCACAATTTGTCTCAGAAAAGTGTGTTTAGTTTGCTTTATGGTAATGGACAGTTTAAGGTTCCTCACTTTTGTTTACTTAATATGAGAAACAATTAGTTTACTAATTGCATTTTGAAGAAATTCTATAGTTTTGCGTACTTTGAGTAACAAAATTTGGAAATACAGCTTGAGGGCTCCTACCTAAGTCTTTGTCTATGAAACAAAGTTACTGTAATTGTCCTTATCCATAAAAATAGAAACAATATTACTTCTTAACGAGTGTAAAAATGCTATTGCAAGACACTTTTAATTATATTTGTACTATCTGGAGAGTAACTGTTGAAATAGGATTAATTCCATGTCCAATTTCTGGTTTAGAACTGACTTTCATAACTTTTTGTGATCATATAATTCATATATAAGAAAGTAATTACTATTGAGAAGAAATAAGCCGTTAACGGTTTCTGTTGAGAACTTGCATATAGTATTTATAGCTGCTAGCATCACTGTAGCACTTGACTGGTTATGGTAGAGTTCGTTGCACTTCTCTGGGAAAGAAGTAATGGTAGCTATCCTTTGTCATACCTCTATACATACGAGGGCGGTTCAGAAAGTAACCTCCGATTGGTCACAGTGCGGGTTGTGGGGGGAGTAGCGACGCCATCTGTGCGTTCACGCACTCAACAGGTCAGTCGGCATCAAGCCGTGGTCGAGTGAACGTCGTACCTGCGCTAGTTTAGTTTTTGTGGCAGTTTGAAATGTGTGCTGCAATAGAAAACCCCGCCAAATGTGAAGTGCGTGCTGTCATAAGGTTTTTTACAGCCAAAGGATATTCTGCAGCAGCTATTCATCGTGAGCTTTGTGCCGTGTACGGACCAAGAGTTATGAGTGAAGGAGTTGTCCGTGAATGGGTACGTTTATTTAAAAGTGGACGAGAAAACGTTCATGATGAAGAGAGGAGTGGTAGACCATCATTGGTGACTGACGAACTCGTTCAGACAGTTGATGCAAAAGTTCGTGAAAATCGACGTTTCTCAATGTCGGAGTTGTCTACTGGTTTTCCACAGATTTCTAAGACTCTCTTGTACGAGATAGTGACAGCAAGATTGGGTTACCGTAAGTTCTGTGCACGATGGGTGCCAAAATTCTTACCGACCACCACAAAACTCAAAGAATGGCCTCTGCATTAGACTTTCTGTCACGTTGTGAGGACGAAGGAGAACCATTGTTAAACAGAATCGTGACCGGTGACGAAACCTGGATTAAGTACGTGAACCCTGAGACAAAAGAACAATCAAAGATGTGGGCACATTCAAATTCGCCTACCAAACCAAGAAAAGCCTCGCAAGATTTTTCTGCCAGAAAACTGATGGCAACGGTGTTTTGGGATGCCAAAGGGGTGTTGTTGGTTGAATTCATGGAACGTGGTACGACCATTAATCAAGACGTGTACTGTGAAACAATAAAAAAGTTACGACGGGCTATACAGAACAAACGCCGTGGTATGCTGACTTCCGGTATCGTTTTTTTGCACGATAACGCCCGTCCTCACTCTGCTCGCAGAACAACGGCCCTTCTTGAGTCCTTCAAGTGGGACGTTATCAACCATCCACCTTACAGCCCAGACCTGGCGCCAAGTGATTATCACCTCTTCATGCATTTGAAGAAATGGCTCGGGTCACAACGGTTTGATGACGACGAAGAGCTCAAAGATGCGGTCACAGGCTGGCTCCAGGCACAAGCGGGTGATTTTTATGCAGAAGGAATTTCAAAGCTTGTGAAGAGATACGATAAGTGCCTCAATCGCTATGGAGACTATGCAGAAAAATAGTGCAAAGATGTAGTTGTAAGATGTATATATTAAAATATTTTTATTTAACTTGGTGTATTTTTTTAAATCAACCGGAGGTTACTTTCTGAACGGCCCTCGTATTATGTAAAAGTAATGTTTCATATTACTATCCCTAATTAGGCTGGCGACCGTTTTCTATTCCATTTAAGTAAATTTGGTTAATTAAAACATTTTCCAAATTTCTATCTTTAGTTTTCTGGTTTCTTCTGTAGTTCTGAATTCAGATTCGATAAGCCAAACCCATTAGGCAACTCACAGTCAATTTTACTTAAATCCTCCCAGAGGGTAACATTAACTGCATCGTAATACCATAATTGGTAATACACTGTTATGTTGATATAACATGTGACGCAGTATAGTGATATAAGCACGTTCTCCTTCAGCATAACAATGCCAGATCGCACACGAGCGCTGCGACATTTGCAACAATTTGACCCTTGGGTTCACTTGTCATCCGTCATCCTCTACACAGACCCGGCTTGGCCCCATCCGATTTCCATCTGTTCTGAAAACTTAAGGAACACCTTCGAGTCCTTCACTTTCATAGTGTTGACGCAATGCAAGCAGAGGGTTGTGGCTCCGTCAAACTTTCTACACTCACAGCGTCAACAAACTAGTTTCCAGCTGGGCGAAATTTGGGTAATTTCCAAGAATTATTGCCTATCGAAGTCGCTGGGTCCAAACGATACATATCGAACGTGCGATCGTAAATCGATCAGGCGACTCTGGTGGCGGGCGTTATGAGTATGTTTACGGTGGTCCCTACAGCAACGACAAAAGAAGAGCGTTACAAAAATACTGGTAATAGCAAAGGAGGCGACTTACCTTACTCGTCATCGGTGTTGTCGTCATGTGAAAGTCCATTACCGTGGTCTGGATGGATAATTTGGAAGAGTCGAACCATGTATTCTTCCTGATCTCGTTCGTTTTCCGCACAGTCCGCAATGAAATTGTAACGGTATTTTAGCACCGAAACTGTTCTTACGAAGCTTTACACACTTCGCACCACCACAGTCAACACAGTCCCTTCTTTTCTCGTCCGGTATTACTCAATATTTGCGACAAAAAGTGAAACAATTTTCTACGCTGGATAAACATGTAATTAGATTTTTCCATGTGAGAGAATCCACCGAAGAAGCATAAAGAACACCACACATCCCGCTCACTAACGACATAAATCGTCTGGGTTTCCCTAGTAACTCGCGAATAATTCGCGGAGGTATGTAATTTAGAGCAACTACGGGAACAACGGCAAACAGATAAAAATGACGATCACAAATAATTGACAACGAGGCCCGCCACCGGAGTCGCATGATCGATTCGCGATCGCACGTTTGATATGTACCGTTTCGACCCAGCGACATCATTCTTGGAAATTACCGAAATTTGTTTTTCGCCAGGATGCCTATGTTAAGAAATAAATTTGTAGACGCGAAGAAAAAGATGTAGAATGATACTTCAATATGTCTTATTTTAAAAAACTTCAGGAGTTTTGTAAGGTGAACACGTCATTTTGATTTTCTATGTTATATGTTAACGATGTGCACGTCAGAGAGATAGCTAGTTACGTTATTGTTAAACAATCTTTGGTGTTGTCGCTGCACTGTCTTTGCCTCCGCGCAGTCTGATAAATTCTTAGTTGAAGTGTGGTACGTGATGGACTATGTGGTAGAGCTGTCTTGTCTTGTGATTACATCTTTTAGATAAAGAAAGATTGATCTTAAAGAACAGCAAGGATAAATAAGATGTATATATTAGAAATCGAAGAGAATATAAATATCGAATAATGTTAACTTTTGGAAGAGAAGAAGTTTGAGGTAAAACTTTAGCACTGCCGACCTACTTTCTAGAAACGATTACTGGGAGCTAGTTAACTTGGCTTAATTGCTCACAGCTGAAAGACCACCTCACTTCCTTAAGTCATGCATTAACATATTAACTATTAAGCTATTCGATTTTTTATAAAAATCCTGTTAATATTGTACCCTTTCTAAATCATTGTTCACTTTCTTAAGCATAGTATTATACAGACCTATGTTTTGTCTGAAGATCACGCGAAGGTTTACTCTTTTTGAATGTATACTTCATTTTAAGTCGTTGTCTTGGAACATCATTTCATAGGAATAGTTAACTCTGCCCACCCCACTGATTATCACTGTGCATTACCACACGTGGTATGTAACAGTCTAAAATATTATTTAGAAATACAAATCTAGCTTAGCCATTCCTTGCTTGCTGTCTGCTGTTGTGCTTTTGAGAGTCCTGCAGCAATGTTGTCAAGACGCGACGGAAATGGAAATATTGATAGAAACTAAATTCGATAGGGAGATTACAGTTTTCACATAAAAAATTCGCAGTACGAGGGTTGGAACTTATATAGTGGCAATAATATTCACAACCGATACAAAAGATGTCCATTATAATTATCCGGGCTGTTATGCCGTGGTCGGTTGACGAATTCTGTGTCGATTCCCAACGTTTCGTCTCCGACTGCGGGAGACATCTTCAAGGGGGTCCATAGCTCGATGGAAGGTCCAACACACCCACTGGCTCGCTACTGACTGCCGCTAAGTTCCGTGTCCGCGCGCCCCCGCGCCGCGGCGTGACGTCACGTGTTTTGGAAACGTCAGTGCAATTGGCCGCTGTCCGTCGCCGTCGATCGCCGTTGCCATCACCCAGTAGTGGGCGGGTGGTACACATCTTCTTTAACACCGGCATCCATATACCGTTTAATTTGACGCCCTCCTCCTTTCGGTTGAAATTATTTGGGTGTTTAGCGATTTCGATTGCCTCCCTGTAGAGCCTTTCGTAGTATCCGCTCGTAGCCGAAACGAATATTGTGGTTCCCTGGCTGGAAAGCATGCTCCGGAACAGCTGATCGTTCCGTTTCTCCTCTTCTACAATTTCCCTTGTGCACTTCCAAACGTTTAGAAACAGTTCTTTTGGTGGTACCCACATAAACATCACCACAGCTGCATGGGATCCTATACACTCCAGATTTTTCCAATGGTTTGCGAGCGTCCTCGGCAGGCCTAAGGTATTCCTGTATCTTCCTGGTGGGCTTGTAAATTACGGTAATATTCCGCTTCGTCAAGATCCTCCCTATTCTTTCCGTTCCGTTGACGATCGACGGCGACGGACAGCGGCCAACTGCACTGACGTTTTCAAAACACGTGACGTCACGCCGCGGCGCGGGGGCGCGCGGACACGGAATTTAGCGGCAGTCAGTAGCGAGCCAGTGGGTGTGTTGGACCTTCCATCGAGCTACGGACCCCCTTGAAGATGTCTCCCGCAGTCGGAGACGAAACGTTGGGAATCACCACAGAATTCATCAACCGACCACGGCATAACAGCCCGGATAATTATAATGGACATGATATTTCCGGCCGTGAAAGTTTACATTTTAGTACGATACAAAAGAGTTACATGTTTGCACCTGTTACTGTCCTTCAAAGTAGTCACCAGCGTGGTGTAGGTTGCCAGCAATGTGGAAGGCGTAGCATACCGTTAGCAGAGCCTGTTATGTTGATGGTGCGAATGGAACGGTCTAAAGTTATGGTGATTCTCGTGTACGACTGTGACGGTGTTATCCTAACACTTTACGTTCCTCAACGGCAGACCGTCAGTGCACAGTATTACTGTTCGTTTTTGGAGCATCATGTGCGACCAGCTTTGCGAAAGAAGCGGCGACACTTTCTGCGCAACCCTCCCATCATTTTGCACGACAATGCGCAGGCGCATACAGCGCAAGCTGTGGCTGCTCTGTTCGGTCGATGGGACTGGGAAGTACTGTACCGTCCACCATACTCCCCACACTTGAGTCCTTGCGACTTTGATTTGATTCCGAAGGAACCACTTCGTGGCATTCGCTTCAAAACTGTTGCAGAGATTCGACGGGCAGTAGTCCGCTCCGTTCGCACCGTCAACAGAACAGGCTGTGCTAACGGTATGCTACGCCTTCCACATCGCGGGCAACGGGTTCTACACAACGCCGGTGACTACTTTGAAGGACAGCAACAGGAGCAAACACGTAACTATTTTGTATCGGTTGTGAATATTATTGCCACTATTTAAGTTCCATCCCTCGTATCTGCGAATGCCTTCATATATTTTCAGTGTTCTTGTGTGATGTCTTGGTCGCTGTTCACAGTGCCCTGAGGACACATTTGAAAGCTAACACCTTCATTCTTCCATTGCAAATCAGTCAAATACGACGAAATATTAAACTTATTCTATACCGAATTAACGAGTTACATTTTGTACAAATGCAGTAAAAGACACTGTAATGTAAGTTCTTTCCTTTATTAAAAGCTACCAGAAACTTTGTTACTTCGTTTCTAAAATTCACTGGACAAGAGTACTGGATGTGCCAGTATACTTTTTTGTTTGGGTCTCCAGTCTTCTGACTGGTTTGATGCTGCCAGCCACGAATTCCTTTCCTGTGCTAACCTCTTCATCTCAGAGTAGCACTTGCAACCTACGTCCTCATTTATTTGCTTGACGTATTCCAATCTCTGTCTTCCCCTACAGCTTTTGCCCTCTACAGCTCCCTCTAGTACCATGGAAGTCATTCCCTCACGTCTTAGCAGATGCCCTATCATCCTGACCCTTCTCCTTATCAGTGTTTTCCACATATTCCTTTCCTCTCCGATTCTGTGTAGAACCTCCTCATTCCTTACCTTATCACTCCACCTAATTTTGAACATTGTTCTATAGCACTGCATCTCAAATGCTTCGATTCTCTTCTCTTCCGGTTCTCCGACAGTACACGTTTCACTACCGTACAATGCTGTGCTGTGCTCCAAACGTACATTCTCAGAAATTTCTTCCTCGAATTAAGGCCCATGTTTGGAACTAGTAGAGTTCTCTTGGCCAGTAATGTCCTTTCTGCCAGTGCTAGTCTGCTTTTGATGTCCTCCTTGCTCCGCTCGCCATTGGTTATTTTAGTGCCTACGTAGCAGAATTCCTTAACTTAATCTATTTCGTGACCATCAATGCTGATGTCAAGTTTCTCGCTGTTCTCATTTCTGCTACTTCTCATTACTTTCGTCTTTCTTCCACTTAAAATGGTTCAAATGGCTCTAAGCACTGTGGGACTTAACATCTGAGGTCATCAGTCCCCTAGACTTAGAACTGCTTAAATTAACTAACCGAAGGACATCCTACACATCCATGCCCGAGGCAGGGTTCGAACCTGCGACCGTAGCAGCAGCGCGGTTCCGGACTGAAGCGCCTAGAACCGCTCTGTCACAGCGGCAGGCTCTTCGACTTACTCTCAATCCATATTGTGTACTCATTTCGCTAATTACTCAATATTACTTACTTACATACAAATCCTACCCACGCATCCTAATTAAAAGGATACGAAGATGTGCTGAAAAGTAATGCCTGCGTGTATTTTATGTGAAAAATCTTAATGCTTTTCAAATAAAAAAAATTATTAACTTTCTAGATCTGTACTCCTCATGTCTACATATTTATTTCTCAATGTAGTCTCCCAACGAGAGACCTGTTTGTTGACGCCGTCACTGTAGAATGTTTCACTTTGTTGACGGATTCATAACCTCACCTCTGCTGCACCGCTTCATCACTATCAAAGTGAAGTCCTCTACATCTACACCTGCATGGTTACTTTACAATTCACACTTAAATGCCTGGCAGAGGGTTCATCGAACCATTTTCATACTACTTCTCTACCATTCCAATCTCGAATGGAGTGTGGGGGAAAAGGAACACCTAAACCTTTCCGTTCGAGCTCTGATTTCTCTTATTTTATTGTGATGATCATTTCTCACTACGTAGATGGGTGTCAACAAAAATATTTTCGCATCCGGAAGAGAAAGTAGGTGATTGAAATTTCGTAAATATATCTCGCCGCAAAGAAAACCGCCTTTGTTTCAGTGACTGCCACCCCAACTCGCGTATCATATCAGTGACGCTCTCACCCCTATTGCGCGATAACACGAAACGAGCTGCCCTTCCTTGCACTTTTTCGATGTCCTCCGTCAATCCTACCTGGTAAGGATCCCATACCGCGCAGCAATATTCCAGCAGAGGACGGACACGTGTAATGTAGGCTGTCTCTTTAGTGGGTTTGTCGCATCTTCTAAGTGTTCTGCCAACAAAGCGCAGTCTGTTTCGACTTCCCCACAATATTGTCTATGTGGTCTTTCCAATTTAAGTTGCTCGTAATTGTAACTCGTAGGTATTTAGTCGAATTTACGGCCCTTAGATTTGTGCGATTTCTCCTCGAGGGCGTTCTTCAAGTTTTGGAAACAAATGAAACTCGCCTGCGGCCAACTCCGGACTGTATGGACGACAATCGATGACTGTGGACCGAAGGATTCGGATTGTTGGGATTACCGCAGCACTCTTGTGTGGTCAAGCATTGTCCTACTGAAGGAAAGGGTGCTCCGTGTGTGGAGGAATTCTTCTGCGGCTAGAAACGCAATTACAGCTGGGTGTTTCTCACGCATCAGCATGTTCTCTCATGCACTGCCAAGTTACACGCTGCAATTCGGAGCCCCCCAGGGGCAGAGGGTTACAGCTCGCGTCAGCAAAGTGGAATAGTCAACAGAGTTATATGCGTGACGTGTAACACCTCAACCGATATTGAGAACAAGATGAAATATTCAGAGCCAGTACTTTTCAGCACGCCCTCGTAATATACTTCGATCACGTAAATTATCCATTACGTCTTCCTGAACGTTTCGTACGTCAAGACACACACGACGCATTTTGGACAGATCTTTAATGCGGTGTATCATTGAAACTGTATGTTTTCGTAATGTTGTTGTTGTGGTTGAGAAGGCGGGATTGGGTTGCGATTGTGGACGGGGCTGTAATCAATTACTGTTGGCTAGTTTATTTTTTCAATCACGTACACTTTATTTGGAAACAACAACAATAAAAGGTGACAATGAATTAATGAGTGTTCCACGGCTGAAGGCCTTAATGATAACAGATTCAAACTATTTCTCGGCTGAAGGCCCCAATGGTGACAATTGAAAACTGTTTCACGGCTGGCTGAAGGCATGAATAGCAATCTTAAGAACCAGTTAAACTACTTCAACCAGCTATTACAGTTGTAAAAATATTTTTAAAAGAACAATCATCAAAATCTCGCTGCTAGAATACAACCGTCTAATTAAAATTTTAAGACACGTAACACCCACGGCTGAAGGCCTTAATGACAACAAATTCAAACTATTTCTCGGCTGAAGGCCTCAACAGCAATAATTTAAAAACTGTTTCACGGCTGAACGCCCGAATAGCAATCTTTTAAGAACCAGTTAACTTCTTCAACTTGAAATTACAGTTATTAATTTTTTTAAAAAAAGCAATCATCAAATGTGACCAGACCAAGGAGGGGGGGGGGGGGAGGGGGGGGCAGACATTGCTTCAAGGATCAACCTGGGAAAATCCCTCAAAACTTCGCAAGCGATGAGACAGGTAGCCAAGTGTTGCATTTACTTCACGAGATGGTAACTCAGACTAGTGGCAGGTTAAACACATGACCAAAAATCATTTGGCGAATCTACCAAACGTCCGATGACCAATGCAACGACGGAATAACACACCCAAGCTGGAACTGTCAGTCAGCACTACGTCTTCAGACTCCGGTGTTGAGAGCATCTGGAAGGAGGAAGGAACCACTACTACCACAGTAGGAAACACACACACACACACACACACACACACACACACACACACACACTGCCTGGGCCACAAATCAAGAAAGCTGTCAAAACTACTCGCCTTACCGGACAGCAGCGGCACACTCTGACCCCCATGGCAGGTATCTGGGGCGTTAGCGGCCTCTAGGCAGTACCACTGATTGAACTTCACAGACAATAACATATAGAATGCAACAATTAATAATTAGGAGGAAGGCTATTAGGTTCGCCTTCTCCAAACGCTCCACTCGCTGGTCTTCGTCTCGGCCACACTGTGACCAGCAGCACGCAAGCAAATGGCGAGATCTCACAATGGTGGAGGTTTCACTACTTGAATTAAGGCCCGGTCAACTTAAACTTCCTGGGTCCGGTCGACAACGAGGCCGTGTCCCTCGCGACTACAGCCCAGCGCATGCGTGCCGCCAGTGGTCCCAGCGTGTTCTCGCGCTGCACGGACCTGGCTACGCGTCCGTCCCCACCTGAACTACTGACTTACACCTCCCGGAAACACCATAACGTCGCCCCAAAGATAATACCGCCGTTACTAGATATCGTTTACCGCCGCTGCTGCCACTAGCGGACAGACAACGCTTGGAAACGGAGTGGCGCCAATGAACACAAAAATAAGACGTCAACCGTAACTATACCAACTAAACGATGCCAACATAGCGACGGCCCCAACGCAAGCCGCAGCACAGCTCAGTGGTCTTCAGTCCTGAGACTGGTTTGATGCAGCTCTCCATGCTACTCTATCCTGTGCAAGCTTCTTCATCTCCCAGTACCTACTGCAACCTACATCCTTCTGAATCTGCTTAGTGTATTCATCTCTTGGTCTCCCTCTACGATTTTTACCCCACACGCTTCCTGCCAGTACTAAACTGGTGATCCCTTGATGCCTCAGAACATGTCCTACCAACCGGTCCCTTCTTTTGGTCAGATTGTACAACAAAATCCTCTCCCCCCCCCCCCCCCCCCAATTCAGTACCTCGTCATTAGTTACGTGATCTACCCATCTAATCTTCAGCATTCTTCTGTAGTACCACATTTCGAGAATTTCTTGTCCAAACTGCTTATCGTCCATTTTTCACTTCCATACATGGCTACACTCCATAGTAATCATTTCAGAAAACACTTCCTAACATTAAAATCTATGCTCGATGTTAACAAATTTCTCTTCTTCAGAGACGCTTTCGTCTACATTTTATATCCTCTCTGCTTCGACCATCATCAGTTATTTTGTTCCCCAAATAGCAAAATTCATCTACTACTTTAAATATCTCATTTCCTAATATAATTCCCTCGGCATCACCTGATTTAATTCGACTATATTCCATTCTCCTAGTTTTGCTTTTGTTGATGTTCGTCTTACAGGGTGTTTCAAAAATGACCGGTATATTTGAAACGGCAATAAAAACTAAACGAGCAGCGATAGAAATACACCGTTTGTTGCAATATGCTTGGGACAACAGTACATTTTCAGGCAGACAAACTTTCGAAATTATAGTAGTTACAATTTTCAACAACAGATGGCGCTGCGGTCTGGGAAACTCTATAGTACGATATTTTCCACATATCCACCATGCGCAGCAATAATATGGCGTATCTCTGAATGAAATTACCCGAAACCTTTGACAACGTGTCTGGCGGAATGGCTTCACATGCAGATGACATGTACTGCTTCAGCTGTTCAATTGTTTCTGGATTCTGGCGGTACACCTGGTCTTTCAAGTGTCCCCACAGAAAGAAGTCACAGGGGTTCATGTCTGGCGAATAGGAAGGCCAATCCACGCCGCCTCCTGTATGTTTCGGACAGCCCAAAGCAATCACACGATCATCGAAATATTCATTCAGGAAATTAAAAACGTCGGCCGTGCGATGTGGCCGGGCACCATCTTGCATAAACCACGAGGTGTTCGCAGTGTCGTCTAAGGCAGTTTGTACCGCCACAAATTCACGAAGAATGTCCAGATAGCGTGATGCAGTAATCGTTTCGGATCTGAAAAATGGGCCAATGATTCCTTTGGAAGAAATGGCGGCCCAGACCAGTACTTTTTGAGGATGCAGGGACGATGGGACGGCAACGTGGGGCTTTTCGGTTCCCCATATGCGCCACTTCTGTTTATTGACGAAGCCGTCCAGGTAAAAATAAGCTTCGTCAGTAAACCAAATGCTGCCCACATGCATATTGCCGTCATCAATCCTGTGCACTATATCGTTAGCGGATGTCTCTCGTGCAGCAACGGTAGCGGCGATGAGGGGTTGCCGCATTTGAATTTTGTACGGATAGAGGTGTAAACTCTGGCGCATGAGACGATACGTGGACGTTGGCGTCATTTGGACCGCAGCTGCAACACGGCGAACGGAAACCCGAGGCCGCTGTCGGATCACCTGCTGCACTAGCTGCGCGTTGCCCTCTGTGGTTGCGGTACGCGGTCGCCCTACCTTTCCAGCACGTTCATCCGTCACGTTCCCAGTCCGTTGAAATTTTTCAAACAGATCCTTTATTGTATCGTTTTTCGGTCCTTTGGTTACATTAAACCTCCGTTGAAAACTTCGTCTTGTTGCAACAACACTGTGTTCTAGGCAGTGGAATTCCAACACCAGAAAAATCCTCTGTTCTAAGGAATAAACCATGTTGTCTACAGCACACTTGCACGTTGTGAACAGCACACGCTTACAGCAGAAAGACGACGTACAGAATGGCGCACCCACAGACTGCGTTGTCTTCTATACCTTTCACATCACTTGCAGCGCCATCTGTTGTTGAAAATTGTAACTACTGTAATTTCGAAAGTTTGTCCGCCTGAAAATGTACTGTTGTCCCAAGCATATTGCAACAAACGGTGTATTTCTATCGCTGCTCGTTTAGTTTTTATTGCCGTTTCAAATATACCGGTCATTTTTGAAACACCCTGTATATCCCCCTTTCAAGACACTGTCCATTCCGTTCAATCTCAGAAATACAATCTCATAGGCAAACCTCAAAGTTTTTATTTCTTCTCCCTATACTTTAATTCCTACTGCAATTTTTTTCTTTTGTTTCCGTTACTGGTCGCTCAATATACAGAGTGACTAACATCGGGGATAGGATAGAACCCTATCTCACTACCTTCCCATCCACTGCTTCCCCTCGACTCTTATAACTGCCATCTGGTTTCTGTACAAATTGTAAATAGCCTTTCGCTCCCTGTATTTTTCCCTGCCAATTTCAGAATCTGAAAGAGAGTATTCCAATCAACATTGTCAAAAGCTTTCTCTAAGTTTACAAATGCTAGAAACGTAGGTTTGCGTTTCCTTAACCTATTCTCTAAGGTAAGTCGTAGGGTCAGTATTGCCTCACGTGCTCCAACATTTCTACGGAATCCAAAATGATCTTCCCCGAGTTCTATCAGTTTTCCATTCGTCTGTAAACAATTCGTGTTAGTATTTTGCAACCGTGACTTATTGGATTGATAGTTCTGAGGAAGAGGGCTCTGACGAAAAATAAGGGGACGACAGCTGTAAAAAGTCACTGCAGAGGTGAAGGTCGCACTCGCGAATCCTGTCAGCACCAAAACAACACAAAATCATCTCCACAAGCAGGGCGCGCTGGAATGCCAAAAATCACTCACCAGCGATGCAAATGCCCTTGACAGGAATATGTGGTACCGAAACCATAAAACGTGGACTATAGAGCAATGGAAAAATCTCATTTCGTCGGTAGAAGCATTAATTCAGTTTAGAAGTTGTTCCAAACAGATGGTTTCCAGTAAACCATGTATTCGAGATGATATCTACACATAAAAAAAAAATTTCCATGACCTCGGTTCCGATAGTTCCGGAACCTGTACAGAAAATGGAATAGACATCAATATAAACATCATTTCCGCCCTTTTTATTGCTCATGAATACCACAAATCGCCTGTTGTACCACCATACAGCGTTACCTTCGGAGGTGGTGGTCCAGATTGCTGTACACACCGGTACCTCTAATACCCAGTAACACGTCCTCTTGCATTGATGCATGCCTGTATTCGTGGCATACTATCCTCAAGTTCATCAAGGCACTGTTGGTCCAGATTGTTCCACTTTTCAACGGCTATTCGGCGTAGATCCCTCACAGTGGTTGGTGGGTCACATAGTCCATAAACAGCCCTTTGAATCTATCCCAGGGATGTTCGATCTGGAGAACATGCTGGCCACTCAAGTCAAGCATCGGCGGCATACGTCGGCCCCACATAACGTCGCCCTAAAACAGCAGGGAACCTGCACCTTGCTGCACTCGCTGGACAGTGTGTCTAAGGCGTTCAGCCTGATCGGGTTGCCTCCAAACACGTCTCCGACGATTGTCTGGTTGAAGGCATATGCGAGACTCATCGGCAAAGAGAACATGGTGCCAATCCTGAGCGGTCCATTAGCCATGTTGTTGGGCCCATCTGTACCGCGCTGCGTGGTGTCGTCGTTGTAAAGATGGACGTCGCCGTAGACGTCTGACATGAAGTTGCGCATCGTGCAGCCTATTGCGTACAGTCTGAGTCGTAACACGACGCCCTGTGGCTGCATGTGAAGCATTATTCAACATGGTGGCGTTGCTGTCAGGGTTCCTCCGAGCCATAATCCGTAGGCAGCGGTCATCCACTGCAGTAGGAGCCCTCGGGTTGCCTGAGCGAGGCATGTCATCGACAGTTCCTGTCTCTCTGTATCTCCTCCATGTCCGAACAACATCGCTTTGGTTCACTCCGAGACGCCTGGACACTTCCCTTGTTGAGAGCCCTTCCTGGCACAAAGTAACAATGCGGACGCGATCGAACCGCGGTATTGACCGTCTAGGCACGGTTCAACTACAGACAATACGAGCCTTGTACTTCCTTCCTGGCGGAATGACTGGAACTGATCGGCTGTCGGACCCCCTCTGTCTAATAGGCGCTGCTCATGCACGGTTGTTTACATCTTTGGGCGGGTTTAGTGACTGCCCTGAACTGTCAAAGGGACTGTGTCTGTCTCTCTCTCTCTCTCTTTCCAACAATTATTCCCGACTTGCGGGGTCTGCTGTTACGGATAACCGGAATTAGTGTGTTAATTTTAAGGGGTCGCCGGATGCCCTTCCTGTCGCTACCCCGGACAAATCCGAAATATGACGAAATCGAATGACGCACCCATCGTCCACCTTTTATTGTGCCACTTACATGCAGTTACCACTGCCGTGTCCATTATATCCATAATAATTATCCGGGCTGTTATGCCGTGGTCGGTTGATGAATTTTGTCTCGTCATGTCCATTATATCCATAATAATTATCCGGGCTGTTATGCCGTGGTCGGTTGATGAATTTTGTCTCAATTCCCAACGTTTCGTCTCCGAAGGCGGGAGACATCTTCAAGCGGGTCCGTAGCTCAATGGAAGGTCCAACAAACCCGCTGGCTCGCTACTGACTGCCGCTAAATTCCGTGTCCGCGCGCTCCCGCGCCGTGGCGTGACGTCACGTGTTTTGAAAACGTCAGTGCAGTTGGCCGCTGTCCGTCGCCGTCGATCGCCGTTGCCATCACCCAGTAGTGGACGAGTGGTACACATCTTCTTTAACACCGGCATCCATATACCGTTTAATTTGACGCCCTCCTCCTTTCGGTTGAAATTATTTGGGTGCTTAGTGATTTCGATTGCCTCCCTGTAGAGCCTTTCGTAATATCCGCTTGTGGCCGCTAGTACTTGCGCCTCCTCGAAATGAATATCGTGGTTCCCTGGCTGGAAAGCATGCTCCGCAACAGTAGTGTATAGGATCCCATGCAGCTGTGGTGATGTTTATGTGGGTACCACTAAAAGAACTGTTTCTGAACGTTTGGAAGATCACAAGGGAAATTGTAGAAGAGGAGAAACGGAACGATCAGCTGTTGTGTGTACCACCCGTCCACTACTGGGTGATGGCAACGGCGATCGACGGCGACGGACAGCGGCCAATTGCACTGACGTTTTCAAAACACGTGACGTCACGCCGCGGCGCGGGAGCGCGCGGACACGGAATTTAGCGGCAGTCAGTAGCGAGCCAGTGGGTGTGTTGGACCTCCCATCGACCTACGGACCCCCTTGAAGATGTCTCCCGCAGTCGGAGACGAAACGTTGGGAATTGAGACAGAATTCATCAACCGACCACGGCATAACAGCCCGGATAATTATAATGGACATGATATTTCCGGCCGTGGAAGTTTACATTTTAGTTACCACTGTTAGCAATGTTGTTATCGCCAAGCATCAACGCACGTTCTTTTCCTTTCAATTCTTGTTCTAAGGGGGTAGGCAACCTGCTGCCTTGTTGATGTACAGAATATTCAATAACAAAACAAATCTTAAATATACTGGTCTAAAACCTGTAGTATATTAACAATTTGCAGCCAATACTTTTATAGGCCGACAATTCGACCTTTTCGCCGACTGTATATCGATACTGATTTAGATATATCGAGAGACGACAATGGCCTACTCTTACACATCGATACACCGGATTACCGATATTTTTAAAAATATCAAAACTCCCAGTCCACGGCCCCCATGAAGTTGGTACTTTCTTACAAGGGAACCTCCCCATCTCACCCCCCTCAGATTTAGTTATAAGTTGGCACAGTGGATAGGCCTTGAAAAACTGAACACAGATCAATTGAGAAAACAGGAAGAAGTTGTGTAGAACTGTGAAAAAATAAGCAAAATATACAAACTGAGTAGTTCAACGAAAGATAAGCAACAATTAGGACGATAGAAACGCAGGAGCGCCGTGGTCTCTTGGTAACGTGAGCAGCTGAGGAATGAAAGGTCCTAGGTTCAATTCTTCCATCAAGTGTAAATTTTAATTTTTTATTTTCAGTTTATGTGACAAACTCTTATGTTTTCATCACTTTTTTGGGAGTGATTATCACATCCACAAGAAAACCTAAATCAGGCAAGGTAGAAGAATCTTTTTACCCATTCGCCAAGTGTACAAGTTAGGTGGGTCGACAACATATTCCTGCCATGTGACGCACATGCCGTCACCAGTGTCGTATAGAATATATCAGACGTGTTTTCCTGTGGAGGAATCGGTTGACCTATGACCTTACGATCAAAAGTTTTCGGTTCCCATTGGAGAGGCACGTCCTTTCGTCCACTAATCGCACGGGTTTGCAGTGCGGCCGTAAAACACAGACACTAAACTTATTACAGTGAACAGAGATGTCAATGAACGAACGGACAGATAATAACTATGCAAAAATAAAGAAAGTAAAATTTTCAGTCGAGGGAAGACTTGAACCAAGGATCTCTTATTCAGTAGCTGCTCACGCTACCACGGGACCACGGCGCTTCTAAGCACGCTTGGTCCATGATGTTGCTTATGTGGCCCATGGACTACTCAGTTTGTATATTTTGATTATTTTTTCACAGTTCCACACAACTTCTTCCTGTTTTCTCAATTGATCTGTGTTCAGTTTATTAAGGCCTATCCACTGTGCCAACTTATAACTAAATCTGAGGGGGGTGCGATGGGGAGGTTCCCTTGTTAGAATTCATCGCACAGAATATAATTAAATAATGTAGTAGTATATGTCATGCAAAATCATTCAGAAATATGCTAGTCACTTTCGCGGTAGTAATCTATATACAGTGAAGAGCCACAGAAACTGGTACACCTGCCTAATATCGCGCAGGGCCCCCGCGAGCACTCAGAAGTGCCGCAGCTCGACGCGGCAGGGACTCGACTGATGTCCGAAGTAGTGCTGCAGGGAAGTGACGCCATGAATGCTGCAAGACTGCCTGTAAACCCGTAAGAATACGAGGGATGGAGATCTCTTCTGCAAAGCACGTTAAAAGGCATCCCAGATATGCTCAATAACGTTCATGTCTGGGGGGTTTGGTGGCCTGCGAAAGTGTAAACACAAAAGAGTATTCCTGTAGCCACTGTGCAGCAATTCTGGACGTGTGGGGTGACGCATTGTCCTGCTGGAATTTCCCCAGTCCGTCGGAATGCACAATGGACACGAATGGATGCAGGTGATCAGACAGGATGCTAACGTACGTGTCACCTGTCAGAGTCGTATCTACAGGTATTAGGGGTCCCATATTACTCCAACGGCACACGCCCCACACCATTACAGAGCCTCCACCAGCTTGAAGAGTCCCCTGCTGACATGCAAGGTTCTCGGATTCATGAGGTTGTCTACATACCCGTAGCGTCCATCCGCTCGATACAATTTGAAACGAGACTCGTCCGACCAGCCAACATGTTTCCAGTCATCAACAGTCCAACGTCGGTGTTGACGGGTCCAGATGAAGTGTACAGCTTTCTGTTGTGCAGTGATCGAGGATACACGAGTGGGCCTTCTGCTCCGAAAGCCCATATCGATGATGTTTCGTTGAATGGTTCGCACGCTGGCACTTCTTGATGATCCAGCAATGAAATCTGCAGGAATCTGCGAAAGGGTTGCGCTTCTGTCACGTTGAACGATTCGTCGTTGGTCCCGTTCTTGCAGGATCTTTTTCCGGCCGCAACGATGTCGGATATTTGATGTTTTACCGAATTCCTGATAGTCACGATACACTCGTGAAACGGACATACGGGAAAATCCCGCTTCATCGCTACCTCGGAGATCCTGTGCTCCATCGCTCGTGCACCGACTGTAACACCGCGTTCAAACTCGCATCTTCATAAACTGCCATTGCAGCAGCAGTAACCGATCCAACAACTGCGCCAGACACTCGTTGTGTTATATAGGCGTTGCCGTCCGTAGCGCCGTATTCTGTCTGTTTACATATGCCTGTATTTGAATACGCATGCCCATACGTTTCTTTAGCGTTTCATTGTAAGTAAATATGTGAATTTTCGTTTGATGAAAATCTTAAAACGCGGAAAGGCCTTCACCGGTTGCTTCGAAATTTTGACACAACATTGTATTCGAATAGACGCGCGTTTTTATATACCTAATAAAGCGCCACGTGTAAAGTATTAATGTATATCTAATAATTATGGCGGAAATCTATATAAAAATGTGAATGTTCATTTGTTCACAGCCTTAATTCTCCAGAAGTTCTTGACCGATTGCTTCGAAAATTTGACACGACGTTGCGTTTGAATACGCACGTGCTTTTACAAACGTATTTTCAAATATATTTAAATAAATTTGCAATATATACAAGGAAAATGTTATTACCAAAAATCTTGAAAAGTTCAACATCTATTTACTTCAAATTTTTGCAGAACACTCTTATTAAAACAATCGAACAGACAGAGTTTGCTAACAATGTGTCACTACGTATTAAAAAGTATACAAACAGGAAACTTGCATTCATGGCTTATCGAGTTATGATAAGAATACTTCTACAGAGTCTGAATTTGAAGTAACAACAAACAACGCTCAAGGTGTGTGTGTGTGTGTGTGTGTGTGTGTGTGTGTGTGTGTGTGTGAGAGAGAGAGAGAGAGAGAGAGAGAGAGAGAGAGAGAGAGAGAGAGAGAGAGAGAGGGAGGGAGGGAGGGAGGGAGGGAGGAGGAGGAGGAAGAGTCAGACAAAGAAAAGACGGAGGAGGAAGTGAACAGAGACAGGGCAGAGAAGGAGATTAGGACGTGTATCCAGTCCCCTTACATGTTGGAAACGTGTGCTTTTTTTTCTTTCTTTTCCGTTTTAAGGGGTGATAGAGTGGATTTTGGTCCAAAAAATAGGTTTTTCAAAAATAATATTTCTTTATCTACACAGTTTAACCTATGTTGTGCGTGAATTTTATCGTGATTGCAGCTTTAGAAATGCCTTTAAACTGTTAAACTGATTAACTCTGCACTGGTAGCCACTCCCACCTTTTCCGTCATTTGGGAAACTGCTTGCTTCAGAGGAATTTTTGTCAGTGTGGAGACTATTTTCTTTCGATATCTTTAGCTGACCTCTATATCTCTGGCTGACATCTATATCTTTGCCGGAAAACTTTCTTGCGTGTGGTTTATTAACGTTTTGGCAATACTAACACGTATTAGTAGGTGGAAGGTTGAATTCGCAAACCTTTACGTGTAAGTAAAGATTTATCCATAATGGGTGGTAGAAATACTGTGTTTAGGAAACGGAGGTTTCATGGAAATCGGTTTACCACAAAAAAGACGAAGCAGCTCGAAATGAACATAAGCTCTGAGCTTCAGCATCGAAACTTGGGACAGGGGAATTGTACAGGTGCATGAATGATGTTCATATGGATTCCACTGGATTTAGACTTGAGCTTCTCTCCGTACAATACACCAATAGAAAAGCTGGAATGTGTTGGCCACATCCAGAAGAGGCTTGGTGGTAGGTTTCGTCGCTTGCTGAAAGAGAAGAAAAGTACTTGAGAATGGAAAACAACTAGGAGGAAAAGGCAGGCTTACTCTGAAACTAATTCTCTTCAGTTATTTTATGGGAGAACTATCAGGCAAAACACACATAATTTAGAGGCAATGAGGCGTGCTGTGTGGGCAATTTGTTTCCACAAACTGTCCACTGACCAAACACTAATGCACAATTTGTGTCCCAAATACGAAATGAGACGTATTCACATAAACACTCATTACCAGAACCTGTCATGAATGCAATTAAGCCCACATTCAGGTTTCTTACAAACCCCAATTTACTGAGAAAGTGTTTTGACAGAAAGACACAAAATGCAAATGAAAGCATCAATAATGTAATTTGGATGACATGCTGAAAAAGAACATTCTGTGGACTTGAAGTACTCAAAATGGGTGTCTATGATGCAGGTTTATGTTACAATAACGGAAATAATGGCAGAATTGAAGTGCTGAAGAGAGTTGGTATAGATCCTGGTGCGTTTACAGCAAAAGCATTTTACACCTTCGACGAGATCACTGTCTTATCTGCAAATACACGCCAGGCAGACTCGAAGAGTAGAGAAGAGAACCTGGAGGATGAAGAGTATTAGTATGGAGGATTTTAAAATTGAGGTAAGCTTATTACATGTAGAAGTGTGACAAGATAATCCTTGGAGCTCATTTTCTCTGTTTTACAATTTTTACGTTATTAGAAGCCATTTCTCAAAACGTATATGCGCTAATGCTATAAAATTGGCAAGAACTGTTCGCAATGTGTTGCTGTTTCCCTGGAATTAAAAAAATACGAGATCCTGGAATTAGATTCTGATTTTTAGATGATTGTATGTAGAAAAAAACTTAATTTTAGATGTACAAAATTAAAAACTCTATTAATGATACGATTTGTACCATAAATTAATAACTGTAGTTCAGTGGTCTTATAACATTCTCAGGACACTACAATAAAATTTTCAGATTAATTGCATGATCAGAATTTGATTTATGGCTTTTTTACAAAAAAGACATTAAAAAATTCAAATTTCTGTCAAAATATTAATCCTGCATGTTTTATTATATTTCTGTCAAAACCCAGCTTTTTTGCTTTACGCATGCAAAATTTTAGATTTGTACATTAATAAATATGGCTGTAATGATTTTTACATACATGTGTACATTTTCCGTTACTTTTCCTCTGAAGACCAGGTTCTCATTCAAATGAGCAAAAAATACACACAGTTTGGAAACTTTTTTTGAGACAATGACAATATGTACAAAGCATCTGTTTGCGATTATGATTGATCATACTTTTACTTTAATTTGGATTTTGAACACAAAACAAAGAAAACAATATGGCGCCCGTAAATATGGTTTGATCGAGGGCCTGCGAGATTGAAGTACGCAGACTGCGCGCAGTGTATCCCCTCAGGAGTTATCTAAAATCAAAACCGGATAACATCAGTCAATTCTACATTAAATTTATGGGGGCTTATACCAAACCACAAAGAAATTACCTTACATTTAACGATATGGCGTTAACTCGAACTTTGAGTTCGGTGTATGGGGGTTTGTTTCACTTTACAAAAAAATAGTTAATATTAGCAAATTTCGTAAATTATAGGAAGAAGCCCCCAAGAAAAGTGTTTACTTTTTGGAGGTCAAAGATAGACGCTAATATGTTGCACTGTTTTTATTTTATGTTGCAAGTAGTTTTGAAAAGTCATTTCTCGAGGAAACCCTATTTAAAGTTAAGGGAGAACTTTAGTTCTTGATTTCGTGTTCACGTCGGATCTGGGGGCACCAAATTCCTTCACTTTCATGCTAAACGCATGTTCCAACATTATCACTATTGTGATCGAACTCAAGGTATGCTTCACTCAACCAGTGCATAATACACTTACAAAATGAAACTTTCTAATAATATACGTTATCCGCTGTCAGAAAGCGAGGACATTAAGGTAAACGGGCGTATTTCGCCCTTTTTCCTCTAATCATTCGTGAAATTCTCGCCTGGTGCTGATACGTTAGGCGTCCTCTAGTGTGCTCTGGCGAAACATTTGCAAACTCATTTCCCAACGGTGGACAGAATAGCCAATGGCAGAAACAAAAAAACCGGCTAAAACACTATAATGACGTGGGTGGAGACCTGTGAGGGGAAATGATGACGTAATCGGCGCTACCAGCAAAAACTGCGACGTTTAGCTTCACCACACAATTTTTACACTACAAATGCTAGGTCGCTGGCATTTGCAGAAAAAAAAAAAAAACAGGGAAATCGACTTGTGTTCCGGACAAATCCGATGTGTGATGAAACCGAACGACGGGCCAATCGGACACCTTTTATTGCGACACTTACATACAGTTACCATTCTTAGCAAAGTGGCTATCGCAAATTGTGAACGTACATCGTTTTCCTTCCAATTATTGCTCTAAGGGAACAGGTAGGCTGCTAGCTTTTCGATGTACAGAATATCTAATAATAAATCAATACTTAAATACACAGCTCTAACATCGGCAGTATATTTACAATGGGCAGCCGATATTTTTATAGGACAGTACTTCATATTTTTACCGTCGATAAATCGGTACTTTATTCGATATACCACCACACAGAGCACTGAAAGACCTAAGTCGAAACAAGGCACCGGGAGTGGACAACATTCCATTAGAACTACTGACAGACTTGGGAGAGCCAGTCCTGACAAAACTCTACCATCTGGTGAGCGAGATGTATGAGACAGGCGAAATACCCTCAGACTTCAAGAAGAATATAATAATTCCAATCCCAAAGAAAGCAGGTGTTGACAGATGTGAAAATTACCGAACTATCAGTTTAATAAGTCACAGCTGCAAAATACTGACGCGAATTCTTTACAGACGAATGGAAAAAATGGTAGAAGCCGACCTCGCGGAAGTTCAATTTGGATTGCGTAGAAATGTTGGAACATGTGAGGCAATACTGACCCTACGACTCACCTTAGAGAATAGATCAAGGAAAGGCAAACCTACATTTCTAGCATTTGTAGACTTAGAGAAAGCTTTTGACAATGTTGATTGAAATACCCTCTTTCAAATTCTGAAAGTGGCAGGTGTAAAACACAGGGAGCGAAAGGGTATTTACAATATGTACAGAAACCAGATGGCAGTTAGAAGAATCGAGGGACATGAAAGGGAAGCAGTGGTTGGGAAGGGAGTGAGACAGGGTTGTATCCTCTCCCCGATGTTGTTCAATCTGTATATTGAGCAAGCAGTAAAGGAAACAAAAGAAAAATTCGGAGTAGGAATTCAAATGGCTCTGAGCATTATGGGGCTTAACATCTGAGGTCATCAGTCTCCTAGAACTTAGAACTACTTAAACCTAACTAACCTACGGACACCACACGCATCCGTGCCCGGGGCAGGAACCTGCGACTGTAGCAGTCGCGTGGTTCCGGACTGAAGCGCCTAGAACCGCTCGGTCATCGTGGCCTGTGAGTAGGAATTAAAATCCGTGGAAAATAAATAAAAACTTTGAGGTTCGGCGATATTCTTTCGGAGACAGCAGAGGACCTGGAAGAGCAGTTGAACGGAATGGACAGCGTCTTGAAAGGAGCATATAAGATGAACATCAACAAAAGCAAAACGAGGATAATTGAATGTAGTCGAATTAAGTCGGGCGATGCTGAGGGAATTAGATTATGAAATGTGACACTTAAACTAGTGAAGGAGTTTTGCTATTTGGGGAGTAAAAAAACTGATGACGGTCGAAGTAGAGAGGATATAAAGTATAGACTGGCAATGGGAAGGAAAGCGTTTCTGAAGAAGAGAAATTTTTTAACACCGTGTATAGATTTAAGCGTCAGGAAGTCGTTTCTGAAAGTATTTGTATGGAGTGTAGCCATGTAGGGAAGTGAAACATGGACGATAAATAATTTAGAAAAGAAGAGAATAGAAGCCCTCTAAATGTGGTGCTACAGAACAATGGCGAAGATTAGATGGGTAGATCAAATAACTAATGAGGAGGTATTGTATAGAATTGGGGAGGAGTTTGTGGCACAACTTAATTAGAAGTAGGGACCAGTTGGTAGGACATGTTCTGAGACAGCGAGGGATCACCAATATAGTATTGGAGGGCAGCGTGGAGGGTAAAAATCGTAGAGGGAGACTAAGAGATGAATACACTAAGCAGATTCAGAAGGATGTAGGTTGCAGTAAGTACTGAGAGATGAAGAAGGTTGCATAGAATAGGGTAGCATGGAGATCTGCATCAAACCAGTCTCTGGACTGAAGACCACAACAACAAGAATCAAGGCCTGACAACTATATTCTTTTAAATATATAGGATTCCAGATATTTTTAAAAATAACCACAGTCCTCCTCTGAAGATCATGGAGAACTGGAAGGAGTAAGCGTGCGACCTGATAGTGGTTAAAGGTCAATGTTTTCTGTTCAGCGCGTATACACTTGCACCGTACTCCACGGCAGTTATCTCCGTGACGTCACCCACGCTTTCAGACATTGGCGCGGAGTGTAGAAAGCAATAAGATGTTCTCAGCTAGAGTTCAACTCACGACGCGCAAGTTATCCACACCAGGCGCGCCTCGTCGTTTCCATACTGCCAAATCAACTATAAAATAACAACAAAAGATGACTCGAATATAAAATATCTCTTTGTCCGGCAGTTTACCACCACAAATCATATTAAAAGGCGTGTTTTGGAGAGATCTTTAATGCGGCGTATGTTGGCTTCGATGCATGCTTAATGTTTTTGGTATTTTCATTTCTGAACTTCAAATGTTCAGTGTTTTGTGTGTGCTTAGACTGTGACGTTTGAAAAATTTTGGAAATTTGTGGTAACATGGTTCAAATGGCTCTGAGCACTATGGGACTTAACTGCTGTGGTCATCAGTCCCCTAGAACTTAGAACTACTTAAACCTAACTAACCTAAGGACATCACACACAGCCATGGCCGAGGCAGGATTCGAACCTGCGACCGTAGCAGTCACGTGGTTCCAGGCTGTAGCGCCTAGAACCGCTCGGCCACAGCGGCCGGCGAAATTTGTGCTAAGTTCCTGTGAGACTACGCGGTAACCCCGCGCGACGTGACGTGGCGTTTGTGGCGAAACAGTGATGTTTCCGTGACGTCACTGGTCTTGTGCTGTGTGAGACTATGAGCTACGTGAGAAATAGCCACGGAAATTTACACATCATATTTGTCGTATTTGCACTTGGGTATTACAAAAATGTGCATTTCCAGTGACAAGGCGCACACAACAACGTTGACCGCCATTAATTAAACATGTATGAGCAACACGCGAAAATGCATTCTGATAATTTACATTCTATGTTACGTTACTGACAATTTTTTAATATACATTTTGGGGTGGTTCCGCCTCCTGGCCTTTAATTACGAACCGCGCCTGACCCAGACTATATGCAACCCGCACATCCGGTAGAATAGGATTCAGCATGTCATCCGAGAATGGGATGCGTTCCTTTGTTTAGTCTTTTAATTGGGAATAACCTTCTCTGTGAACCAACCACTTAGCATAATTTTGTTGCTTCTTGTGGTTGTGGTAATCTCCCGCATGGCTTGGTATGACTTCCAGATGACAAGCGCCTAACGAACAGAACTATTTTCACGGCATGCGCGAATTATTATCAGGAGGTGTCGGTTTCATACCGACTTGAGAAGACAGCTATCGCGCTATGATTTCCAACTTACGTACCATGCAAAAAGTGAAAGTTTCATCAAAGTAAACGATGTCTCTGTTTTCCTCCCTACATTTTTTTATCTGCTTCAAACGCGCAATTATTATTTCTCGGATGTCGCTTCTCTCTAACAGTACAACCCTGCTTTTTTTCCGGCAGACACCTATATTCTTTAATAACCGCTTAACATTACTTTTGCTACACTGAATGTCTGTAGCTTCTTTCAACTTCTGTTTAATTCCTTCCACTGTAGGCACTAGTTTTTCTGTCAAATAAAAGTTGTTAGCAATTCTTCTGACAACGGCCTCGACATAACTATCAGTGTCTGTATTGTTTTGCGGTTACGTCTTGTATGTGGAGTTACAAATGTCCTCCCTCCGCCAGATTCGGATAGCCTGTGTTCCCTTTTAATTTTCTGAATAGTGCCACGCGAAACGCCAGTTGCTACTTGGGCTCTCGGTTGAATTTGCTGCACCGAAATGCTGCTTCCCTGAGAGGACTGATACGTGAACACGCAAACTAACGTACCGATTTTTGATATTAATTGTACTGAGAGGCCACTGAAAGAATATACGAGGGGCGTTTGAAAAGTCCGTGCAAAGTCCGAGAGATGGCACCACGGGCGCGTATCGAGGTCATTGGAAAGAACCATAAAGTAAATATCTCTGGAGTGAGCATTCACATGCGCGGAACAGATTTTGTGTTGTCAACATACATTGCCGGCCTGGTCACGTGTTCTCGGGACGTCGTGTGTTTGACCGTATAGCGCCCTGTATATTTAGAATGTCACGACATCCCTAGTACAGATGGATTCTTTTCGTACGTGTCGTGGATTATTTATATATGTTGCGCAGACATTTTAACAGTATCCATTCGATACCGGGAATAAAACAGCTACGTAACTTTTAAGGGCAAGTGATATTGCATTCTGCTTCTTTTCCATAGGTGTCACAGTTCAGATGCACTCTATGTTTGGTAGTTTTTGGTATGATACAGTAGTTTATAGTATTACAAAGCCTGACGTACATTTTTGCAGTGATAGTCTTGCAAAATGACTTGACAGTACGCTAGTACTTTTCTAAGCGTCCGAAAAACACCGAATTTGCCACACATTAGCGATTATATCCCTGCTAATTCGTCCTTTTTTCTGCTATTTCTGCGTATTTGTTTTCTCGTTTTTGCGACCTAAAGCACATTTTTCTTACTGGTGACACTTTGAAGTGTTTATTTAACGCATTTTACGTACTTGTTCCCAGTTTATTAAATAAATAGTAGACTGAGTAAGAAGGGGGGGGGGGGGGGGAGGCGATCGGAGAATAAATGTACTGTGAAGCAAATACAGTTGGTCACGTAACAGTCATCCCACATAACATCATTAACGGAAGTGGAAAGTGACACAAAGAGTTTGGGGACATGTTTTGTAATATTTTACGCTTCTTAATGAAATGGTGAAGAAAATAAATGTAAGCCAAAATACAATAAAGAAGATGAATGTGTACTTTGATTAGCTACACTATTGTGTTTTGTATTTGATTTGTGCAGAAAATGTATTTAAGCTGAATGCAGAAACTGGTAGTAGGTGCTGTGGAAAATTAAAAGTAGTTGGTATGGTATCTACCTTCAGCCACACACATCCAAATTTTTCTCTGTCTAAATATTCCTCTTCAAAGTCTTTTGAACATACTTTGGAATATTTTGTGGGGACAAAATTACTCCTTATTTTCTGGAGCCACATATTTACTCGTTGTTCTTCCTTTGGGAAACTAAAATACAAATCACACACAGTCATTCTCCATGTCCTTGACACACTTAACATGGTCTCCTACTGTAACTTTATAGTACAAAAAAAGGTTTGGACACACATATTATACGAAGACATTTACAGACTCGCACTCTATTGAATTAATCTGTCTCCCGTCTTTTAAATCTATATACATAATCGACAAGTCACTGATAAATGCATGGAGGATAGTATTTTCTGAAACAACTAACCATTCCCTTTCCTGTTCTACTAGCAAATTTACGAGAGGAAGCGATTGTTTGTAAGCTTTTGTACGAGCCATAATATCTATTATATAGTGATAAAATTGTAGAAAAAGAGGTCTACAGAATCAAGCCTTAATTGTAATGCGTCTCGAAATTTTTAAACATAGTACCCATGAAAAGTTACTATCCTTCCTTTCACATATTTTTCTTTGCATCCGTAGCAACAACAGTAATTCACCACCGCTATTACATTATCAACAAACGGTGAAACACAACAAAAACTCTTGATATTATAAACTTCAAACGCTGCAGAAATCACACATGCACAGCGAAGTCCCGAAAACATGTGACAGTCCTGGTTTAATGTTGACAACATGCGCAGAATGCAATGCTCACTCCAGAGATATTTACTCTGTGGAAAGAACGCACACCATGTTTCAGCCATATTGGTCTATTTATTTGTGTTTATCATTTGTGTGAATCAAGGAAGTCGAGTGATTGTCAAAAAACGGACGAAAAAGAATTTCGTCTAGTCATTAAACATTACTTTATGAGTGGCAAAACGCCTCAGGAGACTAAAGAGAAGCTTGATAAACATTACGGTGACTCTGCACTCTCGATTAGAACAGTTTATAAGTGGTTTCAAATTTTCGGAGTGGCCATATGGGCACAAGTGATGTTTAACGTTCTGGAAGCCCTGTGGAGGTTACGACTCCAGAAATCATTGATAAAATCCATGATACGGTGATGGGTGACAGAAGAGTGAAGGTGTGTGAGATTGCTAGTGCTGTGGGCATCTCGAATGAACTGGTATATAATATTTTGCATAAACATTTGGACATGAGTAAGCTACCCGCAAGATGGGTTCCGCGATTGCTCATGTTTGACCAAAAACGGAATCGTGTGAAGTGTTGCAAGGATGGTTTGTAGCTGTTCAGGAAGAATCTGCAGGACTTTAAGCGTCGTTTCGTCATTGCGGATGAAACATGGATACATTACTATACTCCTGAGACCAAACAACAATCTAAACAATGGGTTAACAAGGGAGAATGTGCCCAAATAAAGGCGAAGACCATTCCTTCGGCCGGAAACGTTATGGCGACTGTCTTTTGGGATTCGTAAGGGATAATCCCCATCGACTATCTGGAAAAGGGTAAAACTACTACAGGTCCATATTATTCATAGTTATTGGACCCTTTCGAAACCGAGCTGCAAGAAAAACGCCGGCGATTGGACCGCAAAAAATTCTTTTTCCATCACGACAATGCACCAGCACACACCTCAGCAGTTGTGGTCGCAAAATTAATGGAAATAAGATTCGAACTCGTTTCACATCCCCCCTATTCTCCGGACTTGCCTCTCTCAGGCTAGTATTTGTTCCCCGATTTGAAGAAATTCCTGGCGGGACAAAGATTTTATTCAGACGAGGAGTTGACTGCAGCAATTGATAGCTATTTTGCAGACTTGGACAATTCCTATTATTCGGAAGGGATCAACAAATTAGAACAGCGTTGGACGAAGTGTATAAGTCCAAAGAGGAGACTATGTAGAAAAATAAAAAAGGTTTACACCAAACACATAATTAGTTTTTATTTCTGCACGGATATTTGAAACGTCCCTCGTAATTGGAAGATACTTCGCCGTACATGTGCACAAAGGACAAAAAATGTGCGTCCATAGCCGTTGAGAGTTATAAAACTGAAGTAAATTGTTTTATATTCGTAACTCTGCTGATATCTTCTCTATTACACATTTAAATCTCCAATATGCGTACATCGAAAACTGGAGTGCTACCAAAATCTGCCTTACGTGCCGATCAGGTGCTATGGTAAAAATGAGACAAAAAAATAACAGCGATTCGAGAGATCGTATTCTAGGGTCGTTCATGTTTCATTGGTCCAGTTAGTTCATTCGCAGTAACTAACACACACACACACACACACACACACACACACACACACACACACTGGGCAGCTAAAAAGCCACAACTGTTAAATCGTTCATGCTGTCAACAGTGGAAACGAAACGTAATGGCAAAACTGTTGGGGACAACAAACATTATTAGCGCCTTTTTTTCACTTAACTTTCGTGTAAGAGTAAACGCCGCCGCGGTCACCATAAGATTTGAAGTGTTTCTAATTTCCAGTGTCTTCATTTTGAATAGCTACGAATTCCCTTATTATATATAAGGGTGCGCGTCGGACTGAAAGACGAACTTTTTTTTACACGTAACAATAGGAATAATATTAATTCTACTGTTGTTCTGAAAGACAAATTGAAATGTGCACTGAACGTAATTTCAAATAGGTTTGACTGTTGTAGTCGTGGGTTGTTGAATTTACAGTGCAGATTTTGTAGTGCAAAACATTTCGCATCTGACGTTACTTTATGCGGTGCAGTGGAATTCATAAAACACCACTGGCCATTAAAATTGCTACACCAAGAAGAAATGCAGATGATAACGGGTATTCACTGGACAAATATACTAGAACTGACATGTGATTACATTTTCACGCAGTTTGGGTGCATAGATCCTGAGAAATCAGTACCCAGAACAACCACCTCTGCCCGTAGTAACGGCCTTGATACGCCTGGGCATTGAGTCAAACGGAGTTTGGATGGCGTGTACAGGTACAGCTTCTACACGATACCACAGTTCGTCGAGAGTAGTGACTGGCGTATTGTGACGAGCCAGTTGCTCGGCCACCATTGACCAGCCGTTTTCAATTGGTGAGAGATCTGGAGAACGTGCTGGCCAGGGCAGCAGTCGAACATTTTCTGTATCCAGAAAGGCCCGTACAGGACCTGCAACATACGGTCGTGCATTATCCTGCTGAAATGTAGGGTTTCGCAGGAATCGAATGAAGGGTAGAGCCACGTGTCGTAACACATCTGAAATGTAACGTCCACTGTTCAAAGTGCCGTCTATGCGAACAAGAGGTGACCGAGACGTGTAACCAATGGCACCCCATACCATCACGCCGGGTGATACGCCAGTTGGCGATGACGAATACACGCTTCTAATGTGTGTTCACCGCGATGTCGCCAAACACGGATGCGACCATCGTGATGCTGTAAACAGAACCTGCATTCATCCGAAAAAATGACGTTTTGCCATTCGTGCACCCAGGTTCGTCGTCGAGTACACCATCGCAGGCGCTCCTGTCTGTGATGCAGCGTCAGGGGTAACCGCAGCCACGGTTACAGCCGTGCGGATAAGATGCCTGTCATCTCGACTGCTAGTGATACGAGGCCGTTGGGATCCAGCACGGCGTTCCGTATTACCCTCCTGAACCCACAGATTCCATATTCTGCTAACAATCATTGGATCTCGACCAACGCGAGCAGCAATGTGGCGATACGATAAACCGCAATCGCGATAGGCTACAATCCGACCTTTATCAAAGTCAGAAACGTGATGACACGCATTTCTCCTCCTTACACGAGACATCACAATAACGTTTCACCAGGCAACGCCGGTCAACTGCTGTTTGTGTATGAGAAATCGGTTGGAAACTTTCCTCATGTCAGCACGTTGTATGTGTCGCCGCCGGCGCCAACCTTGTGTGAATGCTCTGAAAATCTAATCATTTGCATATCACAGCATCTTCTTCCTGTTGGTTAAATTTCGCGTCTGTAGTACGTCATCATCGTGGTGTAGCAATTTTAATGGCCAGTAGTATATGTGGTAATAAGAGAAAAGTTAAGTTTCCGCCGTTAACACCAAAAAGACCCGCTTCAAATGATAGAACAATTAAAGAGAAAACAAAGAATTGCTTCAGGAATACTCGCAGATACCTGCGACATTTGCTATGGGTCGGTTATGAGGCTAAAAGTTCAGACACAGTTTTACATGGAATGTAACACTAAGATGCGTAACAATTTTTATCACAGATCTACTCCAGTGACTCAGTTGGTCGAATTCCGACCACAGGCGATCCTAGTAAACATTAAAATGTTATCTCCAATCTTCCGAGACTGACTACCAAGTTTTCTGCCTTTCAGTTTTGAAGTGTTAATAGCCGTCAAGTTTCAATCTGGAATCACAGCACACTAGTAATACAAATACCAAACTAAAGGCAGCCAAAGGTATTAGCGCTGTGCAGCACCTCTTTGCGCATGCGCAATGGCTGCGAAGCATTCTGGTACGATACTTGGCAATACTTGAGGACAATACTCTTGAGGACAATATTATGGAAATGGAAGAGGATGTAGATGGAGATGAAGATGAAATGGGGGGATATGATTCTGCTTGAAGAGTTTCACAGAGCACTGAAAGACCTGAGTCGAAACAAGGCCCCGGGAGTAGACAACATTCCCTTAGAACTACTGACCGCCTTGGGAGAGCCAGTCCTGACAAAACTCTACCATCTGGTGAACAAGATGTATGAGACAGGCGAAATACCCTCAGACTTCAAGAAGAATATAATAATTCCAATCCCAAAGAAATCAGGTGTTGACAGATGTGAAAATTACCGAACTATCAGTTTAATAAGTCACAGCTGCAAAATACTGACGCGAATTCTTTACAGACGAATGGAAAAACTAGTAGAAGCCGACCTCGGGGAAGATTAGTTTGGATTTCGTAAAAATATTGGAACACGTGAGGCAAAACTGACCCTACGACTTATCTTAGAAGCTAGATTAAGGAAAGGCAAACCTACGTTTCTAGCATTTGTAGACTTGGAGAAAGCTTTTGACAATGTTGACTGGAATACTCTATTTCAAATTCTGAAGGTGGCAGGGGTAAAATACAGGGAGAGAAAGGCTATTTACAATTTGTACAGAAACTAGATGGCAGTTATAAGAGTAGAGAGGCATGAAAGGGAAGCAGTGGTTGGGAAGGGAGTGAGACAGGGTTGTAGCCTCTCCCCGATGTTATTCAATCCGTATATTGAGCAAGCAGTAAAGGAAACAAAAGGAAATTCGGAGTAGGAATTAAAATCCATGGAGGAGAATTAAAAACTTTGAGGTTCGTCGATGAACCTGTTATTCTGTCAGAGACAGCAGAGGACCTGGAAGAGCAGTTGAACGGAATGGATAGTGTCTTGAAGGGAGGATATAAGATGAACATCAACAAAAGCAAAACGAGGATAATGGAATGTAGTCGAATTAGGTCGGGTGATGCTGAGGGAATTAGACTAGGAAAAGATACACTTAAAGTAGTAAAGGAGTTTTGCTATTTGGGGAGCAAAATAACTGATGATGGTCGAAGTACAGAGGATATAAAATGTAGACTGGCAACGGCAAGGAAAACCTTTCTGAATAAGAGAAATTTGTTAACATCGAATATAGATTCAAGTGTCAGGAAGTCGTTTCTGAAAGTATTTGTATGGAGTGTGGCCATGTGTGGAAGTGAAATATGGACGATAAATAGTTTAGACAAGAAGAGAATAGAAGCTTTCGAAATGTGGTGCTACAGAAGAATGCTGAAGATTAGATGGGTAGATCATATAACTAATGAGGAGGTATTGAATAGGATTGGGGAGAAGAGAAGTTTGTGGCACAACTTGACTAGAAGAAGGGATCGGTTGGTAGGACATGTGTTGAGGCATCAAGGGATCACCAATTTAGTATTGGAGGGCAGCATGGAGGGTAAAAATCGTAGAGGGAGACCAAGAGATGAATACACCAAGCAGATTCAGAAGGATGTAGGTTGCAGTAGGTACTGGGAGATGAAGAAGCTTGCACAGGATAGAGTAGCATGGAGAGCTGCATCAAACCAGTCTCAGGACTGAAGACCACAACAACAAGTGCAGGTAACTGTAGTGCTTGAGTTACTGTGTTAAACGTTTAACTAGCGTGTCCATTTCATTTTCATTGAAAAAGGGGAAATTTAAAACAAATTAGAGAAAAACCTGGGACAATGAAGAAAAAAAAAAAAAAAACGGGACAAATATTGTATTCACTAAATTTAATATACATACAAGTTTATCTTTACATCGTACACTCAGATGATCTCAAATCACTTTTTACAATTATTCTGCCACACTATCACCGTTCTTTTCACTTTTATGTACTTTATAAAGAAGTGCATTTTCGTTTGAAATTGTATAACAAAAGTCAGTAGGCCTACACGATACAGCATTAAAGTGTGTTTTGACAATGAGCAAGGTCCTCACTGTTTCAACTTTCATTCTGTTTTTTCCATCTGACCACAAAGAGTTCACTTACGAAAACACACGTTCCACTGCAGCATTTGACCCAGGAATTGCCAGACGAAACTCCACCAAATGAATCATGTTTTTCATGTTAATGTTTTTACTTTTGAAATAAGCAAATATTTTGCACCGCGTTGCACTAGCACTTTCTTTGTCTCCTTCTTCACTTTTTTTGAAGTTCTGTGCACATGAAAATTCATCGAACAGTTCGTCTTGATCAACAGGAAAATTTGGTACAATACTTTTAACAAAAACACAACAGTCCTGAATATCCTTCCACTGTAGCTGCTCCTTTTCAGAATTAACCCAGTCAAATGCTTTAAAAGGTGTGAGAAATGGTAAACACCATTCTTTAATATACTCAATGCAAGAGTCATAGAAGATGTCAGCATAAATATGAAATTGTTCTACAGTAATTTCACCCTCTTCTTCCAGATTTCTTAGAATGTCATGAACAAAGGATGTGAGAAATCTTTCAGATTTTCTACATTGTAATTTGCCCAATAATTTGTTTATTTCTTGATAAACGTCCACTATTGTGATTTCTTCTTTCTCAATACATTTAGTTGTTGAGGAGAAAGATTTTAGCTGGCTAACAAGAAAATGTTGGAGAACAATAGACACAGGGTTATCAAAGAATTGTTTACGGATAGCAGGACACTTATCAAGGGAAATGAAATATGACTTCAAAGCAGGAAATATTTCTACAATTCTTTCAAATGCCGGTAGCAGAGATGGCCACCTTGCCTTGCTGTGTCCAAGTACAGTTTTGTATTCTGCTACAGTAAACTTACAGAATGACTTCAGAGATTCAACCTTTACTGTATATATGTGGAAATGGTGATAGATTTTGTTTACTATTTATTGGCAGTCGATGGGTAGGCAATCTAAGCCAGTCTGTAAGGAATTGTGCACCACAAGTGCTGGACAGCCAACACCTACTATATTATTCACTGTGTTCTGTTGCAGTTTATAGAACAAATTGTTTTTTCCTTTCCTCTGCTTACCACCAAAATTGGTGTTAGTGTTGTCTGCAGAAACTGCAATCACCTCTCCCTCAAGATCATATTTCTTTAAAACCCCCAGCACATAATTCTGAAGTAAGTCTGAAGTTTCTACAGCTAAATTAACCAATTCGAGCACTTTCACCGTGATGCCATTTTCAGGGTGAAAATATCTGATAAGCAGAGGAACCAACTTCAAATCCAGATGATTCGATGTATCCGTCATTACAGAAATGAATCGAGCACTTTCCAGTTCATTTAAAACCTGCTGAGCTGCATACGGTGCAATAACATTTGAAATGATTGCATTACATTTTGTGTGTCCACATGTGAATTTAGGATTGAAAAGTTTCTTAATAACTGCTGCAGTACAGTCCATTGACTTAAAGCTATGACTATACGTTGCACTGTGGTATGCAAACGTAGCTTCTTGTGCTGCCAACTGCCTGTCCATTTCTGCTACTGATTTTAAGTTTACATAGTAGTCACTCACGGAACTATTTGATCTTTTCGTTTGATCACTCATGCGATGTTTCCTCGTCTTAATGTGATTCACAATGTCAGACCTTCCACCGTGACCAATATCAAATTTTGATCTGCACAACGTACATTCTACGGTTTCTCCACTACCAGTGATAAAAGGAAACTCGCTTTTTATATTGCTGTTAAAATTACACTTTCGTTTTGGCATAATGAAACAGTGATTGCACAGTGCAAAACATTAACGGTGTGGTGACGAAAGCCACAGAGCAAGTATCATTGGCGTAGAATATCTCTGGAACGAAAGGACGGATTCAGTGGATCGATTTAGAAGAGAAGAATCTTCGTTCTTATTCGTAACCTATAGTGCGTTTAAAAATTACTTCCGATTTTTGACAGTTCGGTACATGTTTGGAGTATGCTGAAAGTCATCACATGCTTCCTAGCGTAAATAATTGCGCAGTTAATAGAAAGTCAAACAACCAGTCGCGTAAAATACAGGGTGATTCAAAAAGAATACCACAACTTTAAAAATGTGTATTTAATGAAAGAAACATAATATAACCTTCTGTTATACATCATTACAAAGAGTATTTAAAAAGGTTTTTTTTTCACTTAAAAACAAGTTCAGAGATGTTCAACATGGCCCCCTCCAGACACTCGAGCAATATCAACCCGATACTCCAACTCGTTCCACACTCTCTGTAGCATATCAGGCGTAACAGTTTGGATAGCTGCTGTTATTTCTCGTTTCAAATCATCAATGGTGGCTGGAAGAGGTGGCCGAAACACCATATCCCTAACAGACCCCCATAAGAAAAAATCGCAGGGGGTAGGATCAGGGCTTCTTGGAGGCCAGTGATGAAGTGCTCTGTCACGGGCTGCCTGGCGGCCGATCCATCGCCTCGGGTAGTTGACGTTCAGGTTTCATAACTAACCTTTTTCGTAGGACTCTCCATACAGTTGACTGTGGAATTTGCAGCTCTCTGCTAGCTCTGCGAGTCGATTTTCCTGGGCTGCGAACAAATGCTTGCGGGATGCGTGCTACATTTTCATCACTCGTTCTCGGCCGTTCAGAACTTTTCCCTTTGCACAAACACCCATTCTCTGTAAACTGTTTATACCAACGTTTAATACACCACCTATCAGGAGGTTTAACACCATACTTCGTTCGAAATGCACGCTGAACAACTGTCGTCGATTCACTTCTGCCGTACTCAATAACACAAAAAGCTTTCTGTTGAGCGGTCGCCATCTTAGCATCAACTGACGCTGACGCCTAGTCAACAGCGCCTCGAGCGAACAAATGTACAACTAAATGAAACTTTATAGCTCCCTTAATTCGCCGACAGATAGTGCTTAGCTCTGCCTTTTGTCGTTGCAGAGTTTTAAATTCCTAAAGTTGTGGTATTCTTTTTGAATCACCCTGTACTCTAGCCAAGCGGAATCATAAAAAAACGGGACATTTGAGCGTCCCCAAAAAAACTTTCAGGACAGCGGGACATTTTGGTAAAAAACGAGCCTGTCCCGGGAAAAACGGGACGAATGGACACCCTACTTTTAACGTAAGATTGTTCCAGTTAATGAGTAGGTTATGACAGCATTATAAGTTCGGTCAAACGATCATAACGTCCCAGGTGCCTTCTCAAAGACCGCTAACGTATATTCTTACTCTGTTACTAACTAACACGTAGTCTGCCCCGGTAGCTCAGTGGTCAGCGCGACAGACTGTCAATCCAAAGGGCCCGGGTTCGATTCCCGGCTGGGTCGGAGATTTTCTTCACTCAGGGACTGGGTGTTGTGTTGTCCTAATCATCATCATTTCATCCCCATCGACGCGCAGGTCGCCGAAGTGGCGTCAAATCGAAAGACCTGCACCAGGCGAACGGTCTACCCGATGGGAGGCCCCAGCCACACGACATTTCATTTCATTTCACTAACACGTAGGGACGGTGTAGCAGACTACAGCATTGTCTAGTTGTTCTTTCCCGAGGTTGCCGTGATTTCCTTTGTCAGTAGCCCCTTGGACGTGACGTGGACTTAATACTATTGCTGACTGTTTAGTGCTAGCGCTCTCTGAGGTAGCACCTTTTACAGTACAGATTCAGCAGCAAAATCTTTTTGTCTACTGTTCGTGTTACGAACTCTGATCTTAATGGTACTGTTTTAAAATGGTTTGAGGACAGTTTAGGAATTGATGCTGGCTCAAAAAGAGTCAAAGTGAAAGTGAGAAAGAAATTGAAAGTAAATATAAATCAGAACAGGAATAGTGCGAAGATGAAGACGAATTTGTTTTGCCACCTGTGTATGAATTCCTTGAATGTTCAAAATGTTCAAATGTGTGGGAATTCATAAGGGACCAAACTGCTGAGGTCATCGGTCCCTAGACTTACACACCACTTACAGTAACTTATGCTAAGAACGACACATACACCCATGCTCGAAGGAGGATTCGAACCTCCGGCGGGAGGGGGGCGTGCAAACCGTGACATGGCGCCTCAAACCGCGCGTCCATCCCTTGAATGAAACGAGCGATGAACGTGATGAAAACAGAAGTGTAGAGACTGAATCTTTGGCTAAAGGTTCTGCTACAAATATATTAGGTCGAAACTTTTTCCGGTGGTGGCCGATTATTTTTCCACACGTTGGACGTATGAGGGGTAAATGTGTTTGTCCTACAAAGATGATACTCAGGTGAACCGCTTTAATTTTTTGGAGAAACATGCAAACTCGTTGGTGATGCCACACACAGAAAGCGAGTTATCAAGTATCACATAACCCGTGAACTTTGTTCACCCATTCACTGTTTTGCGTGTAGCAGAATATAAGAGAAGTCGTAGAACAGTTGGAGAAACGCAAACTAATTCGAATTCTCAAAAAAAAAAAAAAAAAAAAAAAAAAAAAAAAAAAAAAAAAAGCAGCGAGTGCAAAGAAAAGCTCGAATAAGGAAACAAAGAATCTAGAAAGTACTAGTGTAATTTTCATTTTTTTTAATCGTTTATGAGAGTACGTTTTTATCATTACATGTATAATAAACGATGAAAATGTAACGTGAAGTAACATTTGTACCAGTTAATGAGTAGATTATTGAATGCGTTTAAAGCATTTTCATAGCATTGACACTGTCATGTAATATATTATGTTCATTGTCAGTCCGAGCGGTTCTAGGCGCTACAGTCTTTTTTTTGTTTGATATAGTTCGTTGCGTTTGGTCTGGACGTCACAAGACATTCGTTCAAGTTGATCGTTGTCAGTTTTTTTTTATTACAGAGAGCACGCTGAGCTACCGTGCCGACAGTCTGGAACCGCGCGACCGCTACGGTCGCAGGTTCGAATCCTGCCTCGGGTGTGGATGTGTGTGATGTCCTTAGGTTAGTTAGGTTTAAGTAGTTCTAAGTGCTAGGGGACTGATGACCTCAGCAGTTAAGTCCCATAGTGCTCAGATCCATTTGAACCATCATTGTCAGTTTCCTTTTAAAGCGCGTTTTTATCGTAGAAATAAACTTTAAAATTTATTTCAATATAGTTATTGGTGGTATTAATGCAACGTTTTGCAAAAAAAACTGAACTGCTTCACTGAAATTGTTGAATGCGATTTTTATGGCTATTTAAATATGTCGGTCTGTAATACCGCAAATGGCACAGAGCGTGAAGAAAAAAAAGCTGAGGCGTATAGTAATGTAGACTAAAAATGTATGTAGTTCATCGAGGATATGTAAACACCTCATTGTTCTTTAAGTGTTGTCATTTAGTTAGCAAATAGCAGCACTGAAAGCTTACTAGCCAAACTTAATTTCAGCGGAACGCAAATGCAGCGGGCATTGTAAGTGCTGGCGCCGGTGCTGCCGTCTCTACGGAGATCCCGTATCCGAAACGTCCTGCCATCTGCCGGCCCGACCTACAAGTATATGGCGCCGTCGAAGCGCATCTGTCACAACAAGCGCGCCAAATTGTAAACAAGACGAGTGTATAACCGTCCCGCAAGTTGGTCGTTTCTTTTTTCCTTTTGGTTACTTTTTCTTCTCATCCTGCTCCTTCCTAAGGCAGCCACTAGGCGGCTTGTGATTTATATTATTTTTCGGAGGATAAAAAAAAAGGAACCGGGGCAATAAACGTTTGGCGAGTTTGCCGGGAAGAAAGAGGAAGAAAAGAAAAAAAAAATTTAAAAAGGTAGTGTCCTAGTGGACTGGTAGACAATATTCCCGGGCGCGTTTGTTTGTGCTCGGTCTAATGCAGCCTTCTGCGCCGGTTTAAGGTTTCTCGTGACACCCGATAGCGACAGGGAAGCGAGCGTGATTTATTTACGTATTCTTTCCCGTCTGTGTCGCGCTCTGTGTGTGTGTGTGTGTGTGTGTGTGTGTGTGTGTGTGCAGAGAGGCTTCGCCAAGAGCAGAGGCGGAAATAAGAGAGTTTTGTGTGGGCGGCCGCTGAGAAGGGCGTTCCTTGTGGCCAGACATTCGACGCTTGTTCGCAACGGTCGTTTACCGAACTGCGTGCGTATAAACATCCGGACGGATTACGACATTCAGTTCGGAGTCAGCGCTGCTCGTCTGAGCAACGAAAACCGCGCCTCTCTCTCTCTCTCTCTCTGTCTAGAGCCGTGGTTCCCTGCCTTACTGAGAATGCAAGCCAGTGGTCCCCAACCTGTCGGTAATTACCCCCTGAGGGGTAAAATGAAATTTTCTGCGGGGTCAAAACTATAAACGATTCGATTCTGTTACAGTCACAAAACCAAATTACACTCCTGGAAATGGAAAAAAGAACACATTGACACCGGTGTGTCAGACCCACCATACTTGCTCCGGACACTGCGAGAGGGCTGTACAAGCAATGATCACACGCACGGCACAGCGGACACACCAGGAACCGCGGTGTTGGCCGTCGAATGGCGCCAGCTGCGCAACATTTGTGCACCGCCGCCGTCAGTGTCTGCCAGTTTGCCGTGGCATACGGAGCTCCATCGCAGTCTTTAACACTGGTAGCATGCCGCGACAGCGTGGACGTGAACCGTATGTGCAGTTGACGGACATTGAGCGAGGGCGTATAGTGGGCATGCGGGAGGCCGGGTGGACGTACCGCCGAATTGCTCAACACGTGGGGCGTGAGGTCTCCACAGTACATCGATGTTGTCGCCAGTGGTCGGCGGAAGGTGCACGTGCCCGTCGACCTGGGACCGGACCGCAGCGACGCACGGATGCACGCCAAGACCGTAGGATCCTACGCAGTGCCGTAGGGGACCGCACCGCCACTTCCCAGCAAATTAGGGACACTGTTGCTCCTGGGGTATCGGCGAGGACCATTCGCAACCGTCTCCATGAAGCTGGGCTACGGTCCCGCACACCGTTAGGCCGTCTTCCGCTCACGCCCCAACATCGTGCAGCCCGCCTCCAGTGGTGTCGCGACAGGCGTGAATGGAGGGACGAATGGAGACGTGTCGTCTTCAGCGATGAGAGTCGCTTCTGCCTTGGTGCCAATGATGGACGTATGCGTGTTTGGCGCCGTGCAGGTGAGCGCCACAATCAGGACTGCATACGACCGAGGCACACAGGGCCAACATCCGGCATCATGGTGTGGGGAGCGATCTCCTACACTTGCCGTACACCACTGGTGATCGTCGAGGGGACACTGAATAGTGCACGGTACATCCAAACCGTCATCGAACCCATCGTTCTACCATTCCTAGACCGGCAAGGGAACTTGCTGTTCCAACAGGACAATGCACGTCCGCATGTATCCCGTGCCACCCAACGTGCTCTAGAAGGTGTAAGTCAACTACCCTGGCCAGCAAGATCTCCGGATCTGTCCCCCATTGAGCATGTTTGGGACTGGATGAAGCGTCGTCTCACGCGGTCTGCACGTCCAGCACGAACGCTGGTCCAACTGAGGCGCCAGGTGGAAATGGCATGGCAAGCCGTTCCACAGGACTACATCCAGCATTTCTACGATCGTCTCCATGGGAGAATAGCAGCCTGCATTGCTGCGAAAGGTGGATATACACTGTACTAGTGCCGACATTGTGCATGCTCTGTTGCCTGTGTCTATGTGCCTGTGGTTCTGTCAGTGTGATCATGTGATGTATCCGACCCCAGGAATGTGTCAATAAAGTTTCCCCTTCCTGGGACAATGAATTCACGGTGTTCTTATTTCAATTTCCAGGAGTGTATTTTGAAAAGATCATTTAAATTATCACAATTTTGTAAGACTTCAGTATTGATTATACAAGTTACCCATAATTACTTTTTCTCAGTTAGTAGCATTAATGTGATGGAGGTTGGAGGTTCTTCCCACAGTCCAACCACTGCTCACATACGTTGTGCCCTGTCCCGTACGTCGCTGGTGACAAAAAGTGAGACATACACGAATACTAAATATCTCAAGAAAATGTCTTCTCCAGTTGTAGATAGTAGCTGCAGTAGTCCAGAAATCGCCTCCTCGACCGAGGTGGCGCAGTGGGTAGCACGCTGGACTCGCATTCGGGAGGACGGCGGTTCAAACCCGCGTCCGGCCACCCTGATTTAGGTTTTCAGTGATTTCCCTAAATGGCTTCAGGCAAATGCTGGGATGATTCCTTTGAAAGACCACGGCCGATTTGCTTCCCCATCCTTTCTAATCCGTTAAGCCTGATAACCTCGCTGTTTGGTCTCTCTCACCCCCCCCCCCCCCCCCCCCCAAAAAAAAAAAAAAATACTCAACCAACCAACCAAATTGCCTCTTTACAAGCATGAATGAACTGACAGTACGATTCAGCAGTAATTAAGTAAGGGCTATTACTGTTCTGTGCACAGTATTATTACTATTAATGTTATTATTAGACTGATTGGCAATCAATAACATAAGCCCCCTAACTAAACTTCACAAAGACAATTTTTTTTTTCGAGCAGTTATTTTTAATACGATGAAAGGTAAATGGCATTTAGTATTTGTAGGTCTTTTACTAAACCACGAAATAGTACCGGGTATTTTTACTATGGGGACTCGAGTTCAAGATTTAATTACAAAGGACCAACAAGCCCATCGCAAAGTGAGTTATGCCAATATTTGTCCTCTTTTCTTGTGCGTTAGCAATATGGAGAAATTTGGTTCTAAAGCTAAATATATATTATTTTTTATTGTAACAAGGATTGTCTGGTTGTGGGTGTCTTCACTAGGAACTGCTCGCTTTAAGACTATACAACCTGGAATGTATTTGTCTGATGTTAATGAAATTTTAATAGGTTATAGGCACTTATATTGGTAGTGGACAATCACTCAAAATAAAGTTCTCGAGATTTTTCTAAAGTAACTTATTCTCGGCGAGGGATAAACATATAGCAGAAAGCTTGGGTTTGTTTTGAAGGTGTCTCGTGGTTGTAGGAAGCTGAAGCTGAATTCTGAGGGCAGCATTGCCGCTTACCTTTACCTAGCCCCAGGAGACTGGGAAACGACCTGCCATGTTTGTACGCTATTCTGGCTGTGTGTCTCATTGACTCCATCGTGGTAACTATATTATACATGGTGGTCCATTGATAATGACCGGGCCAAATATCTCAAGAAATAAGCATCAAACGATAAAACGACAAAGAACGAAACTCGTCTAGCTTGAAGGGGGAAACCAGATGGCGCTACGGTTGGCCAGCTAGATGGCGCTGCCATAGACCAAACGGATATGAACTGCGTTTTTTAAAAATAGGAACCCCCTTTTTACTACATATTCGTGTAGTACGTAAAGATATATGAATGTTTTACTTGGACCACTATTTTCGCTTCGTGATAGATGGCGCTGTAATAGTCACAAACGTATAAGTACGTGGTATCACGTAGCATTCCGCCAGTGCGGACGGTATTTGCTTCGTTGTACATTACCCGTGTTAAAATGGACCGTTTACCAATTGCGGAAAAGGTCGATATCGTGTCGATGTACGGCTATTGTGATCAAAATGGCCAACGGGCGTGTGCTATGTATGCTGCTCGGTATCCTGGACGACATCATCGAAGTGTCCGGACCGACCGCCGGATAGTTGCGTTATTTAAGGAAACAGGACGTGTTCAGCCAAGTGTGAAACGTGAACCACGACCTGCAACAAATGATGATTCCCGAGTAGGTGTTTTAGCTGCTGTCGCGGCTAATCCGCACATCCGTAGCAGACAAATTGCGCGAGAATCGGGAATCTCAAAAACGTCGGTGTTGAGAATGCTACATCAACATCGATTGCACCCGTACCATATTTCTGTGCACCAGGAATTGCATGGCGACGACTTTGAACGTCGTGTACAGTTCTGCCACTGGGCACAAGAGAAATTACGGGACGATGACAGATTTTTTGCACCCGTTCTGTTTAACGATTAAGCGTCATTCGCCAACAGCATTAACGTGAACCGGTAACAATATGCACTATTGGGCAACGGAAAATCCACGATGGCTGCGACAAGTGGAACATCAGCTACCTTAGCGGGTTAATGTATGGTGCGACTTTATGGGAGGAAGGATAATTGTTCCCCATTTTATCGATGGCAATCTAAATGGTGCAATGTATGCTGATTTCCTACGTAATCTTCAACCGATGTTACTACAAGTTGTGTCACTGCATGACCGAACGGCGATGTACTTCCTACATAATGGATGTCCGGCACATAGCTCGCGTGCGGTTGAAGCGGTATTGAATAGCATATTTCGTGACAAGTAGATTGGTCATCGAAGCACCATACCGTGGCCCGGACGTTCACCGGATCTGACGTCCCCGGATTTCTTTCTGTGGGGAAAGTTGAAGGATATTTGCTAACGTGATCCACCGACAACGCCTGACAACATGAGTCAGCGCATTGTCAATGCATGTGCGAACATTACGGAAGGCGAACTTCTCGCTGTTGAGAGGAATGTCGTTACACGTATTGCCAAATGCATTGAGGTTGACGGATATCATTTTGAGCATTTATTGCATTAATGTGGTATTTACAGGTAACCACGCTGTAACAACATTTGTTCTCTGAAATGATAAGTTCACAAAGGTACACGTGTCAAATTGGAACAACCGAAATAAAATGTTCAAACGTAGCTACGTTCTGTATTTTAATTTAGAAAACCTACCTGTTACCAACTGTTGGTCTAAAATTGTGAGCCATATGTTTGTGACCATTACAGCGCCATCTATCACAAAGGGAAAAAAGTGGTCCAACTAAAACATTCATGTTTCTTTACCTGCTAAGCGAATATGTAACAAAAAATGTGAGTTCCTATTTAAAAAAACGCAGTTGATACCCCTTTCCCAGTTGATATCCCTAGAGGGTCTATACAAGGGCGATGTACTTGAGGACAATATTATGGAAATGGAAGAGGATGTAGATGAAGATGAAATGGGAGATATGATACTCCGTGATGAGTTTGACAGAGCACTGAAAGACCTGAGTCGAAACAAGGCCCCCGGAGTAGGCAACATTCCATTGGAACTACTGACCGCCTTGGGAGAGCCAGTCCTGACAAAACTCTACCATCTGGTGAGCAAGATGTATGAAACAGGCGAAATACCCTCAGACTATAATAATTCCAATCCCAAAGAAAGCAGGTGTTGACAGATGTGAAAATTACCGAACTATCAGTTTAATAAGTCACAGCTGCAAAATACTAACACGAATTCTTTACAGACGAATGGAAAAACTAGTAGAAGCCAACCTCGGGGAAGATCAGTTTGGATTCCGTAAATGGAAATGTCGTGTGGCTGGGGCCTCCCATCGGGTAGACCGTTCGCCTGGTGCAGGTCTTTCGATTTGACGCCACTTCGGCGACCTGCGTGTCGATGGGGATGAAATGATGATGATTAGGACAACACAACACCCAGTCCCTGAGCGGAGAAAATCTCCGACCCAGCCGGGAATCGAACTCGGGCCCTTAGGATTGACAGTCTGTCACGCTGACCACTCAGCTACCGGGGCGGACTTTGGATTCCGTAGAAACACTGGAACACGTGAGGCAATACTGACCCCATGACTTATCTTAGAAGAAAGATTAAGGAAAGGCAAACCTACGTTTCTAGCATTTGTAGACTTAGGGAAAGCTTTTGACAATGTTGACTGGAATACTCTCTTTCAAATTCTAAAGGTGGCAGGGGTAAAATACAGGGAGCGAAAGGCTATTTACAATTTGTACAGAAACCAGATGGCAGTTATAAGAGTCGAGGGACATGAAAGGGAAGCAGTGGTTGGGAAGGGAGTAAGACAGGGTTGTAGCCTCTCCCCGATGTTGTTGAATCCGTATATTGATCAAGCAGAAACAAAAGAAAAATTCGGAGTAGGTATTAAAATTCATGGAGAAGAAGTAAAAACTTTGAAGTTCGCCGATGACATTGTAATTCTGTCAGAGACAGCAAAGGACTTGGAAGAGCAGTTGAACGGAATGGACAGTGACTTGAAAGGAGGATATAAGATGAAAATCAACAAAAGCAAAACAAGGATAATGGAATGTAGTCTAATTAAGTCGGGTGATGCTGAGGGAATTAGATTAGGAAATGAGGCACTTAAAGTAGTAAAGGAGTTTTGCTATTTGGGGAGCAAAATAACTGATGATGGTCGAAGTAGAGAGGATATAAAATGTAGACTGGCAATGGCAAAGAAAGCGTTTCTGAAGAAGAGAAATTTGTTAACGTCCAGTATTGATTTAAGTGTCAGGAAGTCATTTCTGAAAGTATTTGTATGGAGTGTAGCCATGTATGGAAGTGAAACATGGACGATAAATAGTTTGGACAAGAAGAGAATAGAAGCTTTCGAAATGTGGTGCTACAGAAGAATGCTGAAGATTAGATGGGTAGATCACATAACTAATGAGGAAGTATTGAATAGGATTGGGGAGAAGAGAAGTTTGTGGCACAACTTGACCAGACGAAGGGATCGGTTGATAGGACATGTTCTGAGGCATCAAGGGATCACCAATTTAGTATTGGAGGGCAGTGTGGAGGGTAAAAATCGTAGAGGGAGACCAAGAGATGAATACACTAAGCAGATTCAGAAGGATGTAGGTTGCAGTAGGTACTGGGAGATGAAAAAGCTTGCACAGGATAGAGTAGCATGGAGAGCTGCATCAGACCAGTCTCAGGACTGAAGACCACAACAACAACAACAACATCCCTTTCCAGTCCATGTAGCGGGCCAAGCATAGCGCCATCTGGTTTTGCCCTTCAAGCTCGACGAGTTTCGTTCTTTGTAGTTTTTTCGTTTGACGTTTATTTCGTGAGATATTTGTCCCGGTTACGATCAATGGACCACCCTGTATAGAGATGCCTCCGAGGGCACCGTTGTCCGCCGGTGAACATGCAATGTTTTGAAGAGTGTCAAACACTCGCCTGAAGATGGCTGTAAGGTTGTCAGCCGAAATATCGTGGAAAGAAGTCGATGAGATCCGGCTGCAGTCCCGAAATCTTGTGGAATAAGAGGACTTTAGTTTTTCTAAGTGAGGCGGGAAAATGGGCTCAGTACGTTTCCTGTGTATGATGAAGTGGACATTGATAAAATTCGATACATCCATATATACATACTTATTCAAAAAATAATCGATATACACCTGACTCGTTTTTGCACGCTATTTATCGATAACAAATCCGCAAAATCTAGTGCCGATATTTTCGCCGGCCGTTGTGGCCGAGCGGTTCTAGGCGCTACAGTCTGGAACCGCGCGACCGCTACGGTCGCAGGTTCGAATCCTGCCTCGGGCGTGGATGTGTGTGACCTCCTTAGGTTAGTTAGGTTTAAGTAGTTCTAAGTTCTAGGGGACTGATGACCTCAGCAGTTAAGTCCCATAGTGCTCAGAGCCATTTCAACCATTTTTGAACCGATATTCTCATTTTATATTTTTTTTAGAATTTTCAGTTAATATTTGAAGTTCTCCTTTGGAAACTGTAGTAGAACAATTTTACTTTCTCGGTGTGAATGAATCTTTCTAGTTTTTGAGATTTAATACTGCATGGGGGCTTAATTAAAATGCAATAATTTTAGTAGCTGTGTGTCCGGTTACGAAGTCTCGTAACCGGTTGGCCCTGAGTAGTAGGAAAAAAATTTTAGTACGCAATCTGACTGCATAAAATAAAAATAAAGAATGACTAGAAATTTCCGTTAACACAGTTGATTAATTAAGTCCCTTGCAACTATAAAAGCTACGAAACAACACAGCACAAGTGTAACTGTTCTGTGTGTGGTAGTGTGACACAACGTACATGTATCTGGCTCGGTTCTTCCTCAATACGACAAGATATTTTAAACACTATTTACAATGAACAAATTGAAAAACCAGAAATACTATAATTGCATATAGAAACCAGAATTACAAGTCTAACACGAGCCAGATGGTTTGTTAACTGAACCTGTGACCAAGAGGCATTGTCATTAAGGAAATGTGAAATAAATTTTTTTTTGTTACCTCCATACATATTGACGAAAAATACACTGTGATCATTGCAACATCTTCCATCTATACATTACACCAACCGAACAGCATCTACTCTCTCGCCCAATAGAACAACAACTGCACACGACGTAGTCTCAACAAGCACTGCCCACGGCAACCTCTGAATTACAACTGCCCTCGACATTCTCTGAACAACTACTGCGCCAGTGGAGGCGGCGGAATAATAATCTTTGGCGCAATCTCTGGGGCTGTGACTCAGTGTAGCCACCTTTCAATATGTCGAGTCTTTTTCTTCACACCGGCATTCTTCAAACAACAGTTGTTGAAAGTGATAAACAAAACTATAAAAGATAAGACTAGTCTTTACGGCGGGCGGAGACGTGAGACGGGAAATGCTGACGTTATCGGCGCTCGGCGCTACCAACAGAAACCGCAGCGTTTAGCTTCACCTCTACAACTGCTAGGTCGCCGGCGTCTGCAGAAATGAAAAATCCAGGGAAGTCGACACGAATTGTTCCGGAAAATATGTGAGGAATCCGAACGGCGAATCCATCGGACACCTTTTATTGTGCCACTTCCACGCAGTTACCTTTGTTAGCAAAGTGGTCATCGCCAAGCGTGAACGTGAATAGCATTCCTCTCAGTTCTTGCTATGAGGGGAATACGCAAGCTGCTAGTTGATGTACACAACGACTAATAATAAATCAATATGTGGTGTCGCCGCCAGACACCACACTTGCCAGGTGGTAGCCTTTAAATCGGCCGCGGTCCATTAGTACATGTCGGACCCGCGTGTCGCCACTGTGAGATCGCAGACCGAGCGCCACCACACGGCAGGTCTCGAGATACGGACTAGCACTCGTCCCAGTTGTACGGACGACTTTGCTAGCGACTACACGGACGAAGACTCTCTCATTTGCCGAGAATATAGATAGCATAGCCTTCAGCTAAGTCAATGGCTACGACCTAGCAAGGCGCCATTAACAGTGTATTGCATGTATCTAAAGAGTCTAACTTGTATCGCCAAGAGCGATGTACACCAATGATGGATTAAAGTTAAGTATTGCAGCAGCTACGTACTTTTCCTTATAGCATTCATTACGTATCCTGTTTCAGACCTCACGCCAGCCTGCGTGAGCTTATAGCGTGCATTTCGGCCTTCTCTAGTAATATAACACAATAAATATACAGCTCTAATAGCTGCAGTATATTTACAATGTGCATCCAACATTTTTATAGGCCGGTACGCCGATATTCTTTTCCGACAACATATCGATGTTTCCTTTGATTTCTGGAGAGACGACAGTAATATTTTTTTCATATCGATATATCAATTGCAGTCTTTCTTGGCGTATTCCATGATGAATTCTTCTCGGGTTATCAGCCGATTGGTGGTGTCGTCTTGTCGAAACGTTTCAGTCAGTTTCGTACCCATCATCTGTAAACGAAACAAAAATTCGGAGTAGGAATTAAAATCTATGGAGAGGAAATAAAAACTTTGAGGTTCGCCGATGACATTGTAATTCTGTCAGAGACAGCAAAGCACCTGGAAGAGCAGCTGAATGGAATGGACAGTAGCTGGAGGAGGATATAAGATGAACGTCAACAAAAGCAAAACGAGGAAAATGGAATGTAGTCGAATTAAGTCGGGTGATGCTGAGGGAATTAGATTAGGAAAAGATACACTTAAAGTAGTAAAGGAGTTTTGCTATTTGGGGAGCAAAACAACTGATGATGGTCGAAGTAGAGACGATATAAAATGTAGACTGGCAATGGCAAGGAAAGCGTTTCTGAAGAAGAGAAATTTGTTAACATCGAGTATAGATTTAAGTGTCAGGAAGTCGTTTCTGAAAGTGTAAGTATGGAGTGTACGCATGTATGGAAGTGAAACATGGACGATAAATAGTTTGGACAAGAAGAGAAAAGAAGCTTTCGAAATGTGGTGCTACAGAAGAATGCTGAAGATTAGATGGGTAGACCACATAACTAATGAGGAGGTATTGAATAGGATTGGGGAGAAGAGAAGTTTGTGGCACAAAATGATTAGAAGGAGGGATCGGTTGGTAGGACATGTTCTGAGTCATCGAGGGATCACTAATTTAGTATTGGAGGGCAGCGTGGAGTGTAAAATCGTAGAGGGAGACCAAGAGATGAATACATTAAGCAGATTCAGAAGGATGTAGGTTGCAGTAGGTACTGGGAGATGAAGAAGCTTGCACAGGATAGAACAGCATGGAGAGCTGCATCAGACCAGTCCCAGGACTGCAGACCACCACAACAACAGCAGCAGTTGGTGATGATTTTTCATTAACACCAATAATTATTAACTTTAACAGTAATGATTATTAACATTAGCAACAATAATTATTCGAAGCAGGCCGCATTAAGACAGATCTGTACAGTGGCAATATTTCAAAATTCGAACATATCTGAATGTGAAGCACTGGTGCGACGTTTTGGCTCTGATCACTATGGGACTTAACATCTTAGGTCATCAGTCCCCTAGAACTTAGAACTACTTAAACCTAACTAACCTAAGGACAGCACACACATCCATGCCAGAGGCAGGATTCGAACCTGCGACCGTAGCAGTCCCGCGGTTCCGGACTGAAGCGCCCAGAACCGCACGGCCAACGCGGCCGGCGGTGCGACGTTTTAAACAGATGAATATCGAATAAAGAACGCAGCTTCTTGAATCTGTATAGCCTTCCCTCCTGTCAACAATATTCCGTAACAAAGAGTTGGCCAACTCGGACGATAGCGTTGCCACAGCTAGAATTACACTTGCTTGTATTTTTCTTAATTGTATATGTGCCCCTAATTCAATAAATTTTGCCCTGCAGCTCAGATATTGTCAAACCACCTATGTTATGATCGCACATGACGGTCTCAACCGCAAGCAGTAAGTTGCTTATTTTTGCAGTCAGCATCAGTCAAATCCCACAGCTATGCAAAGCATAGACATCCAAAAGGCGAACATTGTTTTCCATTCCCTACTTCATATTTCAGTTTGTCTACACTCTACGGACACACACAACCTCAACACTCATGCAACTGGTGTCCCCAAAGTTGGAACACGCCGAAAGCGTTTAGTTTCACCAACGAGTTGCGCAAACGCGCGGCGCGCATGCGCAGAGGCCGATTGCGCAGTTGCCTGAAACCTAGTGTCGTCGTGTAAACTAGGCTTTACGATGAACGTAGTCCGACTGAAGCCGATCTTTACAGATCCACGCAACTAATCTTACTGTTCGTCATACCGGATGGTCAACGCCCTCTAGTTATTCCGAAGGAATAGGTTAAACTACAAAAATGTTTTGAACATAAAGATAAGGAAAATCCATATAATAAAATACAATTGTGTCTGGGGGCATATGAAAAAAATCATTATGAAAAGTGTTACATTACGTCATACTGGGCAACCGTCCCCTCTACTTCTGTTGCCCATATTTAAAAGAACGGGTAAATTTGAATTCACTGTATTGCATGTATGCACAAAAATTTGCGTTAATACATTCTTTTACAAATGGGCAATAAAAATAGAGGGTATTGGCTGTCCACTATGACGTAATGTAACACTTGCCATAATTTTTTTTTAATTTTATAGGCTATGTCTCCAGACAAAACTATAAACCTTTCGAGGTATAAGCTCGTGGACCATGAAACTCTTCTGCTCCTAACGGTTCGTCTGCGCTGAACACCTACAGCGGCCTCATACCCCGAAATGTTTACTAGCAGCAACGTCATCCGATCATGAAAGCCCTCGTTCTGTAACCCACGTAACCCTGTTGAGTATAAAATGTTGTGTGTGTTGATAGCTATGTTACTTCTTAACAGTTGTTGGGCTCCGTTGTTGGAATCTATGTCTACATGTTTTCGCAGTCAAGTTATAATCTGTAGCCATGGCAGATGTGAGCGGTCATAGTTACACTGTTTCGGAACTCTTAGTGACAAGTGTGTGGGTGTACGGACGACAACACACAGGGCATCTGCATCTACAAATACATGCTTACTCTGCTATTCACAAGTAAGTGCCTGGCAGAGGGTACAATTGAAAGGGTACAGTACCGCCCGACATTGAAAATAAGTACAACATACTTCATTATTTTTGTCAGAACAACACATTTTTTCTAATAATAACTCAATTTCAATTAATACAGTGAAGCCGGATACCAGCATGGGAAAGAATGGCTATTTATTTAATTGATCACATGTGCACTCCCACAAAATAAATCCCTACATCCAGTTTGGTGAGATCTGTGAAATGAATGAATGTATGGTCATCTGCTAACTGCGGATAGTGAATGTGAATATATGATCATCTTTGAGACGGTACTTGGGTCACCTTTGGTGGGACCAAAGAGATGAAATTTTACCTGAGCTTTGAGCGCCTGAAATGTGGCTGACCAATATGGTAGCAAGGTGCTCCCCCACTTCGGCAGAGGTGTGAGAGGACCTGAAGAACGGCCATGTTTCGGCACTCTGCCGCCGGATCTAGTGTTGGTAAGACCTGTCTTAGGCGTGCTCCGTAAGGACAAAAGAGTGGAGTCATGGTATGCATGTGAAATACTTAAGAGTAGTTTAGAATAATAATTTCTCTATTTCAGGAACTTTTGTGGGGAGAATTAAATGTCAGGCAGGTAATATTAATGGGATTGTAGTAATCTTCGGAAATGACCAACGGTCACAATGAAACCACGTGTAGCAATAAGTTGAAATACTTCCGAGTGCTTAAGTTAAGCTGAATTACTAGCGTGTGTACTATAAGTTGGAAATATTTAAGAAATGGCGTGTGCAGGACTTGAAATTAGAGACGAGTACTTCCACGTGGTGAGTACTGTGTGAGTCTCAATCTGTGTATGAGACAAAGGATAAAGAGAAGTACTCGTCCATGGTATCAGTTGAGAACTCGCGTGTGTGACGAATATGTTCTTAATATTACTTTGCGTGATATGTTTCCGTGTGACGCTTGATTCAAACTATAATACTCTGAGAGAGAAACAAGGTGAGTCAGCCGTCTATCCAGCAACGCCATTTGGCTTGCATTGCACAGGAAGACGTGCAAATATCTCCAGAGTTCATAGTAGGAAAGTAGAATTATGAAGTGGGGCAGTGTCGTGTGAAACTGGGATAAATACTAATTGAAGTGGGAAAGGTGAAAGTGATAATGTTGTGACTATTCCCTGTCTTGTATTTCATGCTGCAGTGTGGTGTAAGTCATGTAATTTAAGCATGTGTGGTTGGCATGGGAGAGTAGCAAGGTAGTTTCAGAGGTAGTGGGTTATGCGTGTTCCTTTTGTACCGCGCGGTCTGGAGGAAAGTTTCGTGATGATGGTTGTGAGAGTCGAAGTGTGAGATATAGAAAAAGAAAAAGATCCACCATCCTGTCCAGAAAGTGCACTGTAGCATTAAATAATTACGAGACCATAAGATAGAGAATCACCAATGTAAAGCCATGCCCACTGGGCGGAATTTCTCATGTGTTATTGTTGTAGGTTATAGAATTTGTGTGTTTAGGTTATGGAATTTATCGGAATAAATAAGATAGTGAAAAGAAAAATATTGGTGGCCTTTTCCTTCGAATAGTATGTTGTCATGATACCCAGAATTTATAATGTGTGCGCCACTCATATTCAGTGCGATAGCCACGTGTTGATAAAACCGTTAAATAAAAAAAAATTAAAAAAAAAAGAAAATGTGGTATTGCCAGTGCGTAGTGAACAGTCAGAGTTGTGTAAATTACTAATAGTCAGATGTGCGTTTCCGTTGCGTAATATTCATACAGGAGGATAACTTGTAACTTAATTGTTAGTACTAGAGTTCATGTTACTCGATAAATAAGAATGAATCCACTCGCTTGGCAGACCACTTATCTTGCAGGCCTGACTGCTTGATGCCACAGTATGAGCAAGGCATGTGGGTGCCTCTCACAATGAACCACCTTCAAGCTGTCTGTCTACCGTTCCACTCTCCAACGGCGCGCGGGAAAAACGAGCGCTTAAATTTCTCTGTGCGAGCCCTGATTTCTGTTATTTTATCGTGATGATCATTTCTTCCTATGTACGTGGGTGGCAACAGAATGTTTTCGCAACCGGAGGAGAAAACTGGTGATTGAAATTTCATGAGAAGATCCCGTCGGAACGAAAAACGCCTTTGATTTAATGATTGCCACTCCAATCCACGTATCATCTCTGTGACACTACCTCTCCTACTTCGCGATAATACGAAACGAGCTGCCCTTCTTTGTACTTTTTCGATGTCATCCGTGAGTCCCACCTGATGCGGATCCCACACTGCACAGCAACACTCGAGAATAGGGCGGACAAGCGTGGTGTAAGCAGTCTCTTAAGTATACCTGTTGTATACCTGTTGCACCTTCCAATTCTTCTGGCAATGAATCGCAGTCTTTGGTTGGCTCTACCTACATTATCCATGCGATAGTTCCAGTTTAGGTTATTTGTAATTAACTGTAATTCCTAACTTTTTAGTTGAATTTATGTGACTTACCGCGAAATCGAAATGTAACGGATTTCTTTAAGTACTCTTGTGAATAACTTTACACTTTTCTTTATTCAGGGTCAATTGCCGCTTTTCGCACCACACAGATATGTTATCTAAATCATTTTGCAAATTGTTTTGATCATATGATGACTTTACCATAAATGACAGCATCATCTGCAAACAATCGAAGACGGCTACTCAGATTGTCCCCTATGTCGTTAATATAGTTCAGTAACAATAGAGCGCCTATAGAACTTCCTTGGGGAACGCCGGATATTACTTCGGTTTTACTCGATGACTTTCCGTCTATTACTGCGAACTGTGACCTTTCTGACAGGAAATCATGAATCCAGTCGCACAACTGAGGCGATACTCCGTAGGCACGCAGTTTGGTTAGAAGACGCTTGTGAGGAACGGTGTCGAAAGCCTTCTGGAAATCTAAAAATGTGGAATTAATTTGACATCCCGTGTAGATAGCACTCATTGCTTCATGAGTATAAAGAGCTAGTTGTGTTTCACAAGAACGATGTTTTCTGAATCCGTGATATGTGTCAATAAATCGTTCTCTTCCAGGTAATTCATAATGTTCGAACACAGTATATGTTCCAAAACCCTGCTCCAAATCGACGTTCAAGCGATTAGTCCTACTTCCCTTTTTAGGTATTGGTGTGACTTGAGCAATTTTCCAGTCTTTAGGTACGGATCTTTCTGTAAGCGAGTAGTTGTATATAATTGCTAAATATGGAGCTATTTTATCAGCATACTCTGAGAGGAACCTGACTGGTATACAATCTGGACCAGAGGCCTTCCCTTTATTGATTTAAGCTGCTTTACTGCACCGAGGATATCTACTTCTGTGTTTCTCATCTTGGCAGTTGTTCTTGATTGGAATTCAGAATATTTACTTCGTCGCCTTTGGTGGAAGTGTTTGGGAAAACTCTGCTTTAGTGGTACTGTCATCTGTGACTTTCCCGTTGTTATCTCGCAGTGAAGGTATCGATTGCGTCTTGCCACTGGTGTGCTTTATGTGTCACCAGCATCTCTTTGGGGTTTCTGACAGATTCCGCGACAGAGTTTCGTTGTGGAAATTATTAAAAGGCATCTCGCATTGAAGTACGCGCTTTATTTCCAACTCCTGCAAAACGTTGCCAGCCTTTGGGATTTTGCATTCTTTTAAATGTATGCTTTTTTTCGTTGCTTCTGCAACAGCAATCTGAACCGATTTCTGTACCATGGGGGAACAGTACCATCACTTATTAATGCATGATTATGGTAGCGCTCCAGTAAAGGTTTAATGAGGCTCCAGCGCGAAAGGCAACACTTCTGGAGAGGGCAAGACGTGCTTCTGCTACTGCAGTGCCGGCCGGTGTGGCCGAGCGGTTCTAGGCGCTTCAGTCTGGAACCGCGAGACCGTTACGGTCGCAGGTTCGAATCCTGCCTCGGGCATGGATGTGTGTGATGTCCTTCGGTTAGTTAGGTTTAAGTAGTTCTAAGTTATAGGGGACTGATGACCTCAGACGTTAAGTCGCATAGTGGTCAGAGCCTTCTTTTTTTTTTTTTTTTTTTTTTTTTGTTTTTGCAGTGTTAAAGACGGGCCGTGGAGTGGAAGGAAGAAGACATGAAAGGAGACTTCTGGTGGAGTCTTTTCTTCGCTTGAAAAATCTCCTATGAAGTCGATACGTAATTAATAGGTCGATCTTTTAAAAATTTACAATCTTCTTAATTTTTTTTACAAATAGAGTTAAGTTTGCTTTAGTTCCTGTATTTACCTTGGTGGACAACACAAACACCACCTCGGCAGTACCTCGGGAAGTACCTGCAGTAGCCTATTCCGGTAGCAATATTGCGCACCCATACCCCAATATTGCGATGTATTGCAGCGATATGACAGAAATGCTGACGGCAACACTACTGTAGCCAAACAATGTCGTAAAATGTCATTATAGCGCGGAAGGGCTGTAATAGATATATATGAGAGGGCTGCGCGCGAAATCGCGGTTTGGGGGTGTCTTTCTGCTCGGTTCCCATTTGAGCTGGGTGCCTGGAGTAAAACGTTTTTCGCTTAGCCCGAAACAGCAGGCATTTTTAGAGCCATGCGAATACCTGTCTTTCTATAGCTATGTGGCAGTGTATTCAACGAGCTTTGAAAGACGATCCGGAGCTGGCGTCCACGCAAATTGTGCGAATCGATTAATTGCTTTCGCAAAAGATTTTAATTACTCGGAAATTGATGCTCGGCTAATGGCACGATTTTTATGCGCACCGTTCGGATTTGACGTGTAAATACGTGCGAGGCTTTTGAAGCGCGCCACTTGTATTCTTTAAACTTGTACGAGTCGGTTTGAACTTTGTACGAAAGTAAATAAATGGATAAAGGCAAAACCAAATTTTTTCATCCCTAGATACGATGGCTGAAAGTTGACATAACTGTAGCACGTAAAAATTGTTCTTATGCGAACTGGATGCACGAAAACGATTTAAAGTAAATCGGATACATAAAAAATGTATTCTTACAATAAAATTGAAAACTAGCTTTCAGTAACCTACTTTCATTCGGATTTTACGTGCGAGAAACAGGTATTTGTGACTGTTTTACGCGCTCCACTTTATGTTTCACATTTGTCCGAATCAGTTCAAACTTGGTAGGCAGATAGTGTACCTATTGGTCGTCCGGTTGTTTTGTGAAAGCTTTATACGTTGCCACGATAAAGGCAACATAGTTCGAAAGACAATAAAAATACCTGTAGCGGAGCAGTGGTCTTCCGAAAAAAAAAAAAAAAAAAAAAAAAAAAAACAAAAAAAAAAAAAAACGTACGCCAGTTTCCAAGCTATGGCAGTCTAATGTCAAAATTATGGTAGAGTAAAATCTGGGAACCACAATGAAAAAAAATTTAGAAGATTCGTCAGCCGTAGTAAATATGCCACGATGGGATGTATCATGGTCTACGACAAGATGAGATCTACCGTATTACTTTACTTGACATTATGCATTGTATTGTATGACATTAGTGCTATTAGTAACAAGTAAAAAGGCGCAAATATGTCAGGATGTTTTGACTTAAATGTATCTGTCAATTAAAGTTGAAAAGCTAGTTCACTACTTTTACATTCCTAACTCTGCTCAGGACATATCTGCCTTTTTTTGTGCTGTGGCAGGAGCGTTTTTTATTCTGCTAAAGGTACCTTCACAATGTTTGGGGCAGTCGGTAAACAATCTAAATGGTCGATACTTGTGCTACATATTTATAGAAAGATACTTAAATCATCTGTGCGTGCTTGATACCTACCTTCGCCGTTTGCAAGAGCCTGAAAACTATTTTTGCGGTCACCCAGAAAGCGAAGGAGAACGTACTGACCATAATTTCCAGTCTGCAAGTCCGCATTACTCTTCGTGCTCAGTGAAAGAAAATGTTTCTACTAGCTATTTACTCAGCGGGAATCAGGAAGTGTAAAAATAAAAGTTTTGAGTTTCAACGGATTCGAGTTCAGTAAAAGTTCAGAAGCACGTAATATAATAGCATCCCTAATAAAGATAATAATATCTCTATCGGAAACAGAATTATTAACGGTTAAGAGGCGACCTCTACGAGAAGTTTCAAGTACAATGGTCTACCGCCCTGACTTCTAACCACGGAAAGTTAATCGCTCGCCTTGAAAAGTGGAAAATAATCCCGCTACTTGCCTCGCGGATTTGTCAACATTACACGCGGCACACGAACAGTAGCTTCCGTGAAATATAAACGATCCAGGACGGTGTACAGTCCTTGCTAGTTCACTTTCTACTTTACCGAAAACATGTCTTTGATAGGTGTCTAGGTCTGACGTCATCCGAGACACAGCGAATGGCGGCGTTTACCTTATACGGGCAGATTGATATCTCGATACGAAGTATTTCTGACAACTGCCTCGCTGGCCGTATTTATGCAGGGTGGTCTATTGATAGTGAAAGGACCAAATATCTCACGAAATAAGCATCAAACAAGAAAACTACAAAGAACGAAACTCGTCCAGCTTGAAGGGGGAAACCAGATGGCGCTATGTTTTGCCAGCTAGAAGGCGCTGCCATAGGTCAAACGGATATCAACTGCGTTTTTTTACATAGGAACCCCATTTTTATTACATATTCGTGTAGTAAATAAAGAAATATGAATGTTTTAGCTGAACCACTTCTTTAGCTTTGTGATAGATGGCGCTGTAATAGTCACAAACGTAGAAGTACGTGGTATCACGTAGCATTCCGCCAGTGCGGAAGGTATTTGCTTCGTGATACATTACCCGTGTTAAAATGGACCGTTTACCAATTGCGGAAAAGGTCGATATCGTGTTGATGTATGGCTATTGTGATCAAAATGCCCAACGGGCGTGTGCTATGTATGCTGCTCGGTATCCTGGACGACACCATCCAAGTGTCCGGACCGTTCGCCAGATAGTTGCGTTATTTAAGGAAACAGGAAGTGTTCAGCCACGTGTGAAACGTCAACCACGACCTGCAACAAATGATGGTCCCCAAGTAGGTGTTTTAGCTGCTGTCGCGGCTAATCCTCACATCAGTTGCAGACAAATTGCCCGAGAATCAGGAATCTGAAAAACGAAGGTCTTGAGAATGCTACATCAATATCGATTGCACCCGTACCATATTTCTATGCACCAGGAATTGCATGGCGACGACTTTGAATGTCGTGTACAGTTCTGCCACTGGGCACAAGAGAAATTACGGGACGATGACAGATTTTTTGCACCCGTTCTATTTAGCGACGAAGCGTCATTCGCCAACAGCGGTATCGTAAACCGGCAATAACATGCGCTATTGGGCAACGGAAAATCCACGATGGCTGCGATAAGTGGAACATCAGCGACCTTGGCGGGTTAATGTATGGTGCGACTTTATGGGAGGAAGGATAATTGGCCCCCATTTTATCGATGGCAATCTAAATGGTGCAATGTATGCTGATTTCCTACGTAATGTTCTACCGATGTTACTACAAGATGTTTCACTGCATGACAGAATGGCGATGTACTTCTAACATGATGGATGTCCGGCACATAGCTCGCGTGCGATTGAAGCGGTACTGAATAGCATATTTCATGACAGGTGGATTGGTCGTCGAAGCACCATACCGTGGCCCGCACGTTCACCGGATCTGACGTCCCCGGATTTCCTTCTGTGGGGAAAGTTGAAAGATATTTACCATCGCGATCCACCGACAATGCCTGACAACATGCGTCAGCGCATTGTCAATGCATGTGCGAACGTTACGGAAGGCGAACTACTCGCTGTTGAGAGGAATGTCGTTACACGTATTGCCAAATGCATTGAGGTTGACGGACATAATTTTGAGGATTTATTGCATTAATGTGGTATTTACAGGTAATCACGCTGTAACAGTATGCGTTCTCAGAAATGATAAGTTCACAAAGGTACATGTATCACACTGGAACAACTGAAATAAAATCTTCAAACGTACCTACGTTCTGTATTTTAATTTAAAAACCTACCTGTTACCAACTGTTCGTCTAAAATTGTGAGCCGTATTTTTGTGGCTATTACAGTGCCATCTATCACAAAGCGGAGAAAGTGTTGCAACTAAAACATTCATATTTCTTTACGTACTATACGGATATGTAATAAAAAATTGGGGTTCCTATATAAAAAAAAAAAGCAGTTGATATTCGTTTGACCTATAGCGGCGCCATCCAGCGGGCCAACCATAGCGCCATTTGGTTTCCCCCTTGAAGCTAGACGATTTTCGTTCTTTGTAGTTTTTTCGTTTGACGCCTATTTCGTGAGATATTTGGCTTCAAAAATGGTTCAAATGGCTCTGAGCACTATGGGACTCAACTTCTGAGGTCATTAGTCCCCTAGAACTTAGAACTAGTTAAACCTAACTAACCTAAGGACATCACATACATCCATGCCCGAGGCAGGATTCGAACCTGCGACCGCAGCAGTCGCACGGTTCCGGGCTGAGCGCCTAGAACCGCTAGACCACCGCGGCCGGCAGATATTTGGCCCGGTCACTATCAATGGACCATTCTGAATATGGGCAATCGGACCGCCAAACGGAACATCTGCAATCAATCTGCCATAGGCACAGGAAGCAGATCTAAATGGTCCCTTTCTCGAGCACGTATTAATTAATATCACTGTCGTTTAACTATTTACCATCTTGTTAATTTTTATGCAAACAGAGTTAAGTTTGCTTTCGTACAGACAGTAGAACATGACGTCTAAATTGGGTTTTTTTATGAGTCCTTGTAATTATTATTATTATTATTATCATTTACAATACATTCTGTAAACTTGGTACAGGTGTATTATAGTACGAGTCTAATCGACTTCTGGAATTAGAACTTTCTATTACAAATATATTTAATCTATCATGAATAAGGACATTCTTGTTCCAAATTTGGTTTTTAGTTAAAAAATTGAAAGGTAATAGAGGTAGCTTATTGGTGTCACCTATTTAATGTTTTTACGAAGGTGGTTTGGAAAGTTCTCGGAATCACCACGAGAGGTCAGCGCTAGCGTAACGAGTTGTTGACGTGATATTCATTGGACTGTTGCCTGTAAACATGTGCCACGTCAGTGTTCTTGGAAGAGAGTTGTGGCGTTGACGTGGCTCTGTTGTTGTTCCCACGTACTCATTTGCGAAGGTGGAAAAAATGGAGATTCGAGTAGTGATTAAGTACTTCGTAAAGAAAGGTATGAAAGCAAAGGACATTCGAGCCCATTTCCAGAACACACTGGGGGACTTTGCTCCTTCATATTAAACTGTTGCAAAGTGGTCAAATGAATTTAAATCTGGTTGGGAGAACTTAGATGATGATATGCGCACTGGTCGTGCAAGATGTCCCACTACTGCAGAAATGACTGCAAAACTGCACAAAACGGTCATGGAGGATCGCCGATTGAAAGTGCGTGAAATTGCTCACGCTTGCCAGATGTCACCTAAAACTGTACATCACATTTTAATTGAAGAATTAGAAATGAAAAAAATATCAGCAAGATGGGTGCCGCGACTCTTGACGTTGGACCAAAAACGCGCGAGAATCGACATATTGGAATAATGCCCGCATCTCGTGGTCGTGCGGTAGCGTTCTCGCTTCCCACGCCCGGGTTCCCGGGTTCGATTCCCGGCGGGGTCAGGGATTTTCTCTGCCTCGTGATGGCTGGGTGTGTGTGCTGTCCGTAGGTTAGTTAGGTTTAAGTAGTTCTAAGTTCTAGGGGACTGATGACCATCGATGTTAAGTCCCATAGTGCTCAGAGCCATTTGAACGATTTGGAATAATGTTTGTCCCGTTTTAGGAGACACGAACAAGATTTTTTGCGCCGGTTTGTGACCACAGACGAAACTTTGGAGCAGTATTTCTACTCCAGAGACAAAACAGCAGTCAAAACAGTGGAAGCATGCTGATTCTCCGCCACCAAACAAAGAAAAGTCAATTCCTTCGGCGGGAAAAGACGGTGTTCTGGGATGCGAAGGGGATTCTGTTTGTAGATTATCTCCCCACTGGGCAAACAACTACTGGACAATACTATGCTAACCTGCTGGACAAGTTACAATAAAAGATACGCAATAAAGGCCAGGTTTAACAAGGAAGAAAGTCATCTTCCATCAAGACAATGCGCGCCCGCACACATGTGGCGTCGCCATGGCAAAAATCACTCAAACTAAGGTATGACTTGTTGCCACACCCGCCTTATTCACCTGATACGGCTCCGTCAGACTTCCATCTCTTCCCAAAACCGAAAATTTTTCTCCGTGGACGAAGATTCACTCCAAAGGAACCACTGATAGCAGGAGTTGACAGCTATTTTGCAGGCCTGGAGGAAACTCATTTTTGAGATGGGATCAAGGCACTGGAACATCTTTGGACGAAGTGCTTTAATCTACAAGAAGACTACATAGAAAAATAAAAAAGTTTCAGTGATGTAAGTACTTTTTTTCTATTCCGTTCCGAGAACTTTTCAAATCACCTTCGTGCATCAAACTGAGGTTACCTACGAATTTACAATTTCTGAGTCTAATATATAAGCGGCTTCAGTTTTTCGAAGAAATGCAGATTTCGACCAAAATATTGCTCTGACCAAGACGAGACTCGTTAACTTTTTATTGCGACATACTTTTGCATATTCTGAACAATTTTTAGCTTTGTAGTATTATCATTCAGTGCCACTTATTTTTTCTTAAGATCATATGTATTTTCAGAATGAGATTTTCACTCTGCAGCGGAGTGTGCACTGATATGAAACTCCCTGGCAGATTAAAATTGTGTGCTGGACCGAGACTCGAAGTCAGGATTTTGCCTTTCGCGGGCAAGTGCTCTACCAACTGAGCTACCCAAGCACGACTCACGCCCCGTCCTCACAGCTTTGCTTCTTGCAGTACCTCGTCTCCTACCTTCCAAACTTCACAGAAGCTCTCCTGCGAGGTAAAGTTTGGAAGGTAGGAGACGAGGTACTGCAGGAAGCAAAGCTGTGAGGACGAGGCGTGAGTCGTGCTTGGGTAGCTCAGACGCTAGCCGGCACGGTAGCTTAGCGTTAGCGTGTTCGGTCAGAGGGTTTAGTTGCCCTCTGTAATAAAAAAACTGAGTAAACGCATCAACGAACAACCTGCACCGGTGTCACGAGACGTCCGTCCCGATCATTAGCCCGCGAAAGCGAAAGGTCCCGAGTTCGAGTCTCAGTCCGTCACACAGTTTTAATCTGCCAGAAAGTTTCATATGTATTTTGCCTAATGTATTCATTTTGTCATTGTGAGACCTTAACATTGTTACTAACGCTGGTAGTAGTTGTAAGTAGGCTGTTTAGGTTTTTATGTTGGTAACGCCACGTAGCGCTCTGTATGAAAATCACTGGCTGTGCTGTGTGCAGTCTGTGGCTAGTATGCATTGTTGCAATAGTCGCTATTGTAGTGTTGGGCAGTTGGCTGTTAACAGCGCGTAGTGTTGCGCAGTTTGAGGTGAGCCGCCAGCAGTGGTGGATGTGGGGGGAGAGACGGCGGAGTTTTGAGAGCGGATGATCTGGACGTGTGTCCATCAAAGAGAGTAAATTTGTAATATTGGATATCATGGACTGATATATTACGACTTTTGAACACTATTAAGGTAAATACATTGTTTGTTCTTTATCAAAATCTTTCATTTGCTAACTATGCCTATCAGTAGTTAGTGACTTCAGTAGTTAGTTATTTAGCTGGCAGTATTGGCGCTCACTGTATTGCAGTAGTTCGAATAATGTAGATTTTTGTGAGGTAGGTGATTCATGAAAGGTATAGGTTATTGATAGTCAGAGCGATTCTTTTGTAGTGATTATTGAAAGTCAAATTATGTTGCGCTAAAAAAAAAAAAAAAAAAAAAAAAAAAAAAAGGAATAACTAAACAGAGAAATGTCTGAGCACGTTCAGTTCTGCTCAGCTGTTTGAAAATCAAATAACGTAAGGGGTTTATCAGCGCAGTAATTGACTAATTTTTCTAAGGGGATGTTTGATATGGCGACCCTGCCAGGATCAGACATTTCTCTCTTTACTTATTCTGATCATCACTAAACTGACACACAATATTTTTAGCGCAGCGCAATCTGACTTTTAATAATCCCTACAAAAGAATGGCCCTGACTAACAATAACCTATACCTTTCATGAATCACTTACCTCACAAAAATCTACATTATTCGAACTACTGCAATACAGTGAGCGCCAATACTGCCAGCTAAATAACTAACTACTGAAGTCACTAACTACTGATAGGCATAGTTAGCAAATGAAAGATTTTGATAAAGAACAAACAATGTATTTACCTTAATAGTGTTCAAAAGTCGTAATATATCAGTCCATGATATCCAATATTACAGATTTACTCTCTCTGATCGACACACGTCCAGATCATCCGCTCTCAAAACTCCGCCATCTCTCCCCCCACATCCACCACTGCTAGCGGTTCACCTCCAACTGCCCAACGCTACGCGCTGTTAACAGCCAACTGCCCAACGCTACAATAGCGAATATTCCAACAATGAGTCCAACCAGCCTCAGACTGCACACAGCACAGCCAGTGATTTTCATACAGAGCGCTACGTGGCGTTACCAACATAAAAACCTAAACAGCCTACTTACATAGTGAACTGGGGTAAGTCGCTGCGCCGGCCGCTGTGGCCGAGCGGTTCTAGGCGCTTCAGTCTGGAACCGCGCTGCTGCTACGGTCGTAGGTTCGAATCCTGCCTTGGGCAAGGATGTATGTGTGATGTCCTTAGGTTAGTTAGGTTTAGGTAGTTCTAAGCTCTAGAGGACTGATGACCTCAGATGTCAAGTTCCATAGTGCTCAGAGCCATTTAAGTCCCTGCACACTCGCTTGCCTCTGTACAATGGTACAGCACATGTTTTTGCTCAATGGACCATAAAACGCGAATTGCAGCCACATTTTGCAACGTTATCAATCATTATAGCCCGGCAGTGTTTTCGGCAGTACGTTTCCGGGCCAGCACTGTTTACGTGGGGGGACACTATTGCCACAAAATGGTCGAACATGATGCAGTGGAATGAGTTCGGCGCTCTTGATTTTACATCGCACAAGAAATAAAGTTGGAAAGAGCAACAGTATTCGGAGTACGTGCGTGTATGCCTTTTTTAAGTAAGCGGAATTCGTCAGAAAATTTAGGTAGTCGAACTGAAAAATGTGAGAAAGTGTACGCCAATTACAACCTGACTGGCGATCACAATTCGGTTTTCAGCTACTGGTGATTCGTACAGAAGTTTCAGTATTCATCAATAAGCCTCACGGCACTAGGAGTGTGTAGTGCTTTAATAGAAGGAATGAAATAAAATAAAATTTTTTATTTTTATTTTTGTTCCCGTACACATCACGGTTATTCATGCTATCGGCCCCTGCTTCAGGGGCGTCTTGAGGTAGCACGGAAATCGTGGCGTGAGATTCAAACCACGTGGATGAAGAGCCACATGCGCTTCCACACTTCCTATGGAACTTTTGTACATCGCATTTGGCATGGCTTCGGAGACTCGGGAAGTTTTTGTACGCCTCATCAAGCGTGGTACCGAGCCCATCGGCAACAGCCAACTTTTTCTACATCGCCATCCTTCTATACATCTCAATATTGCCACCTAGAATAACTCCGGAAATATGATAGTAGCAGAAAAGTTTCTGGCATAAATGTTGCGTGGGACAACGGGGGGCCGGCCGAGGTGGTCTCGCGGTTCTAGGCGCTCAGTCCGGAACCGCGCGACTGCTACGGTCGCAGGTTCGAATCCTGCCTCGGGCATGGATGTGTGTGCTGTCCTTAGGTTAGTTAGGTTTAAGTAGTTCTAAGTCTAGGGGACTGATGACCACAGATCTTAAGTCCCATAGTGCTCAGAGCCATTTGAACCATTTTTTTGACAACGGGGGCCATAATACGACGTTGGCTTTTTATTGCTAGGTGCGGTCACAGATATGAAGGTCAACTTTGGTTTCTTTTCTTTTAAATGGGATGTTGCAGTTTTGTACTTATTATCTGATAGCGGCTATCGAGACGAATCCAATGATGTGTAACAGCAAGGTCTTTGAAGGTCAACGAAGGTCACAAAGGTGGAATCAACGTCCATTTACGGAAGGTGTTCCAAGTGATGACCATTGGTATCAGTGGATTGCTGCAATCTTCTTATCATGGACTGAGTGGTATTCCTTGTCACATCGGCACTTACCGAAGCACATGCTCTGACAATTCTCTCTCGCATATCTTCAGGTGTCGTTGGACCGTCTTTATAAATAATGTCTTTTACGAATCCCCACAAGAAAAAAATCCAGAGGCGTCAAGTCTGGCGAACGAGCCGTCCACGACACATCTCCTCCGCGTCCAGCCCAACGATTTGGGGATTGTCTCTGCAACTCATTTCTAGACATGTGCCGGACACCCATCGTGTTGATACCACATTCCGTTACTTGTCCCTAAAAATATTTCTTCCAATAACAGACCTAACGTTTCTTGCGGGAATGTCGTGTACTTGCTACCATTGAAATTTCCTTCGATTAAATAGGGGCCTATAATTCCGTCCTCCAGAATCCCACACCATGCATTCACCGACCACTGTTTTTGGTGTGCAACTTGACGCAGCCAACATGGATTTTCAGTTGCCCTATAATGCATGTCATGCAAATTAACATTTCCGTGGTTCGTGAATGTAGCCTCGTCAGTAAATAAAATCAAATTAATAAATGTGTCATCCCTCTGAGTCTGAAGTGGAGCCCATAGGCAATGCGACTCATACAACCAGTAACAGTTAATTCTTGGTGGAGACTGATATGGTAAGGATGATATTTATGGCGATGCAGAACACGAACAACATTACTCTGGCTCATGACGGATTACCTTGCGATTTGACGCGAACTCACTCAAGGATCTCGAACCACACTGCCAAGAGTACAAATTTCCGTTTTCTCGTTAGTAACTTTCCTTTGACGGATATGTTTCCGACGCGTTAAAGATCCATTTGTCCTCAATTTATCATACACATATTTAAATGTACGAGGTATAGAGTGAGTACATTGATGATATCTTTCCGCGTGTAAGTCTCTAGGTCTCACTGAATTTCGTCAGCATTCTCCGTGAATGAGAAGCGTATCGACTTGTTCCTCGAAAGAATACATCATTCACATTCGCTTGATTCGACGATACTAGTCTTACCGTTCATATTAGTCGAATGGTTTTTACATGTCAATGGAGCGTTAGATGGATACGCCGTATTCTGCGAATATTTACTATTTGCACGATACGCGAGAGAGAAGTGTCACAGCATGTTCTTCGGTAACTTCCAATGTGATCAGAAATACCATTCAATCCATGACAAGAAGCTTGTAGCACAGCACTGATACCAATGGTCATCACTCCGAACAACTTCTGCAAATGGACGTTCATGCCACCTTTGTGACCTTCGTTGACCTTCAAAGACCGACCCCACCTAGCAACAAAAAGCCAACGTCATATCATACCCCCGTTGTCCCATGCAACATTTCTCCCACAAACGTTTCAGCTACTTCCATACTTCCGTAATTATTCTAGGTGACTTAGTGACTCACCCTGTAGATTACAGTAGAAATTTAACCGACAGGAAGAAGATGCTGTGATATGCAAATGATTAGCTTTTCAGAGCATTCACACAAGGTTGGCGCCGGTGGCGACACCTACAACTTGCTGACATGAGGAAAGTTTCCAACCGATTTCTCATACACAAACTGCAGTTGACCGGCGTTTCCTGGTGAAACGTTGTTGTGATGCCTCGTGTGACGAGGAGAAAAGCGTACCATCACGTTTCCGACTTTGATAAACGTCGGATTGTAGCCTACCGCGATTGCGGTTTATCGTATCGCGACATTGCTGCTAGCGTTGGTCGAGATCCAATGACTGTTAGCAGACTATGGAATCGGTGGGTTCAGGAGGGTAATACGGAACGCCGTGCTGGATCCCAACGGCCTCGTATCACTAGCAGTCGAGATGACAGGCATCTTATCCGCATGGCTGTAACGGATCGTGCAGTGACGTCTCGATCCCTGAGTCAACAAATGGGGGCGTTTGGAAGATAACAACCATCTGCACGAACAGTTCGAAGACGTTTGCAGCAGCACGGACTATCAGCTCTGAGACTGTGGCTGCGGTTACCCATGACGCTGCAACACAGACAGGAGCGCCTGCGATGGTGTACTCGACGACGAACCTGGGTGAACGAATGGCAATACTTCATTTTTTCGGATGAATCCAGGTTCTGTTTACAGCATACGATGGTCGCATCCGTGTTTGGCGACATGCCGGTGAACGCACATTGGATGCGTGTATTCGTTATGGCCATACTGGCGTATCGCCCGGCGTGATGGTATGGGGTGCCATTGGTTACACGTCTCGGTCACCTCTTGTTCGCAATGACGGCACATTGAACAATGGAAGTTACATTTGAGATGTGTTAGGACCCATGGCTCTACCCTTCATTAGATCCCGAAACCCTACATTTCAGCAGGATAATGCACGACCGCATGTTGCAGGCCCTGTACGGGCCTTTCTGGTGACAGAAAATGTTCGACTACTGCCCTGGCCAGCACATTCTCCAGATCACTCACCAATTGAAAACGTCTGGTCAATGGTGGCCGAGCAACTGGCTCGTCACAATACGCCAGTCACTACTCTTGATGAACTATGGTATCGTGTTGAAGCTGCATGGGCAACTGTACCTGTACACACCATCCAAGCTCTGTTTGACTCAGTGCCCAGGCGTATCAAGGCCTTTATTACGGCCAGAGGTGGTTGTTCTGGGTACTGATTTCTCAGGATCTATGCACGCAAATTGCTTGAAAATGTAATCACATATCAGTTCTAGTATAATATCTTTGTCCAATGAATACCCGTTTATCATCTGCATTTCTTCTTGGTGTAGCAATTTTAATGGCCAGTAGTGTAGTTTATGTGGTGTCACCGCCAGACACCACACTTGCTAGGTGGTAGCTTAAATCGGCCGCGGTCCATTTAGTACATGTCGGACCCGCGTGTCGCCACTGTGTGATCGCAGACCGAGCGCCACCACAAGGCAGGTCTCGAGATACGGACTAGCACTCACCCCAGTTGTACGACGACATTGCTAGCGATGCACACTGACGAAGCCTTTCTCTCATTTGCCGAGAGACAGTTAGAATAGCCTTCAGCTAAGTCCATGGCTACGACCTAGCAAGGCGCCATTAGCCTTACATAGTTTGATAGCTATCGTATGAAATGTCTCTTCATGAACGTTGTAAACCAAAGGACTATATAAAAGTTAAGTACTCGAGGAGCTGCATACTTTTCTTATTAACATTCACTACTTATCATGTTCCAGAATTCACGCCCGTCTGCGTTAGATAGCGTGCATTTCGGCCTCCTCTATCTACAAGGTGGTGGCACATTTGCCAACACATCAGTTTAGACTGGTCGTAGATCAATCGCATTTATAATATTCATGGATTTCACGTTCGACTACATCACCATCGCTGTACACCTCAAACTTACAACTCACAACAAGCATGCGACTTAAAATGCAGCATAAAGTGTCTAACAAATACGGAACAATACTGGTTTCGCTCAGGAGTTAAACACGGCAGGTGCCATAACCCGATTTCACGGAAACTTCGGTCGGTGGAAGACAAGTCAAAATAAGAGAACACGTGACTTGGCTTATCAGAAGATACTTGGTCAAAATAAGCGGGAATGTGTCTCAGCTTAACTGTAGATACTCGACACTTTCTTAAAAACGACGGTCAAAGTGTTGAAGGTATTTTTGAGGTACTTAATTTGCCCTTCATGGCGTGATGTTCTCAGACGAAACGGTAGCAGAGTGGTTACCGTCACAGCTTGTTAATTTTGCTGCCCCGTTTTCGAAGCCCAATCGCTGTTTTTATTTTTGTTTTTCATTTATATACCCATGCCCGTAGAGGGTTACTACATGAATGTTTTCGAGTGTATATTGATATAATATTGTCCTCATGTGTCTAATAATAGCTCGTTATATGAATGAATTAAGGAAAATGAAAAAAGAAAAAAAAACATTTGAGATTGTTTTTGGTGAAATTCTTGTAGTCTATCTTGTACCAGTTTACTATAAGGAGATGTGCGCAGCTTGGCCCGAAATTAATGTCAACGCGCGGAATCCTTAGCTGTGTTAATGACGTGTCCTTACCGAGAGAGATTCATGCGAAGAAATGTCTCTGTGGCAAACCCGATTTTGCGTCATGCTCCTGGTGACCGGAATATCTGCGTTTCGAATGTGTTTAGTAATCCGTATGATCCAAAGGGAATGCACCAAATCATCATGAAGGGTAACAGTATGCATAAAATATGTAAGAATCGATTTGAGAATGGAGTATCAGAATATGAGAATTTAAAAATATTGGAACCCATGAACATACCGTAAACATATATGTTGTTTGAAAGGGTACAGTACCGCCCGACATTGAAAATAGGTACAACATTCTTCGTTATTCTTGTCAGAACAACATCTTTTTTTAATAATACTTCAATTTCAATTAATACAGCGAAGCCGGATACCAGTCTGGGAAAGGATGACAATTTATTTATTTAATTGATCACATGTGCACTCCCACAGAATAAATCCCTACATCCAGTTTGGTGAGATCTGTGAAATGAATGAATGTATGGTCATCTGCTAACTGCGGATAGTGAATGTGAATATATGATCATCTTTGAGACGATCCTTTGGCCACCTTTGGTGGGACCAAAGAGATCAAATTTGCCTGAGCTTTGAGCGCCAGAAATGTGGCTGACCAATACGGTAGCAAGGTGCTCCCCAACTTCGGCAGAGGTGGGAGAGAACCTCAAGAACGGCCATGTTTCGGCACTCTGCCGCTGGATCTTGTGATGCTAAGACCTGTTTTAGTTGTGCTCCGTAATGACGAAAGAGTGGAGACATGGTATGCATGTGGAATAATTAAGAGTAGTTTGAAATATTAATTTCTCTATTTCAGGAACTTTTGTGGGGAGAATTAAATGTCAGGCAGGTAATATTAATGGGATTGTAGTAATCTTAGGAAGTGACCAACGGTCACAATGAAACCACGTGTAGCAATAAGTTGAAATACTTCCGTGTGCTTAAGTTAAGCTGAATTACTAGCGTGTGTACAATAAGTTGAAATATTTAAGAAGTAGCGTGTGTACCATAAGTTGAAATATTTAAGAAATGGCGTGTGCAGGACTTGAAATTAGAGACGAGTACTTCAACGTGGTGATTACTGTGCGAGTCTCAATCTGTGTATGAGACGAAGGATAAAGAGAAGTACTCGTCCATGGTATCAGTTGAGGACTCGCGTGTGTGATGAATATGTTCTTAATTTTACTTTGCGTGATATGATTCCGTGTGACGCTTGATTCAAACTCTGAGAGAGAAGCAAGGTGAGTTGGCCGTCTATCTAGCAACGCCACTTGGCTTGCATTGCACAGGAAGACGTGCATATATCTCCAGAGTTCATAGTAGGAAAGTAGAATTACAAAGTGGGGCAGTGTCAAGTGAAACTGGGATAAATACTAATTGAAGTGGGAAAGCTGAAAGTGATAATGTTGTGACCATTCTCTGTGTAGTATTTCATGTTGTAGTGTGGTGTATGTCATGTAATTTGGGTATGTGTGGTTTGCATGGGAGAGTAGCGAGGTAGTTTCAAAAGATTAGTGGGTTATGCTTGTTCCTTCCTAACCGCTCGGTCTGGAGGAAAGTTTAGTGATGATGATTGTGAGAGTCGAAGTGTCAGGTATAATAAAAGATCCACCATCCTATCCAGAAAGTGCACTGTAGCGTTAAAATAATTACGAGACCATAATATAGAGATTCACCATTGTAAGGCCATGCCCACTGGGCGGAATTTCTCATGTGTTATTGTTGTAGGTTGTAGAATTTGTGTGTTTAGGTTAGAGAATTTATCGGAATAAATAAGATAGTGAAAATAAAAAGATTGGTGGACTTTTCCTTCGAATTGTATGTTGTCATAATGTCCCGAATTTATAATGTGTGCGCCATTCATATTCAGTGCGGTGGCCACGTGTTGACAAAAGCCGTTAAATAAAAGAAAAAAGAAAATGTGGTATTGCCAGTGCGTAGTGTACAGTCAGAGTTCTGTAAATTACTGATAGTCAGAAGCGTGTTTCCGTTGCGTATTATTCATACAGGACGATAATTTGTAACTAAATTGTGAGTACTAGAGTTCATGTTACTCGATAAATTAAGAATGAATCCACTCGCTTGGCAGACCACTCATCTTGCAGGCCTGACTGCTTGATGCCACAGTATGAGCAAGGCATGTGGGTGCCTCTCATGTTGTTGCTGTGGTCTTCAGTCCTGAGACTGGTTTGATGCAGCTCTCCATGCTACTCTATCCTGTGCCAGCTTCTTCATCTCCCAGAACCTACTGCAACCTACATCCTTCTGAATCTGCTTAGTGTATTCATCTCTTGGTCTCCTTCTACGATTTTTACCCTCCATGCTGCCCTCCAGTACTAAATTGGTGATCCCTTGATGCCTCAGAACATGTCCTACCAACCGGTCCCTTCTTCTTGTCTAGTTGTGCCACGAATTTTTCTTCCCAATTCTATTCAACACCTTCTCATTAGTTATGTGATCTACCCATCTGATCTTCAGCATTCTTCTGTAGCACCACATTTCGAAAGCTTCTATTCTCTTCTTGTCTAAACTATCCATCGTCCATGTTTCACTTCCATACATGGCTACATTCCATACAAATACTTTCAGAAACGACTTCCTGACACTTAAATCTATGCTCGATGTTAACAAATTTCTCTTCTTCAGAAACGCTTTCCTTGCCATTGCCAATCTACATTTTATATCCTCTCTACTTCGACCATCATCAGTTATTTTGCTCTCCAAATAGCAAAACTCCTTTACTGCTTTAAGTGTCTCATTTCCTAATCTAATTCCCTCAGCATCACCCGACTTAATTCGACTACATTCCATTATCCTCGTTTTGCTTTTGTTGATGTTCGTCTTATACTCTCCTTTCAAGACACTGTCCATTCCGTTCAACTGCTCTTCCAAGTACTTTGCTGTCTCTGACAGAATTACAATGTCATCGGCAAACCGGCCACTGGTGGCCGAGCGGTTCTGGCGCTACAGTCTGGAACCGCGCGATTGCTACGGGTGCAGGTTCGAGTCCTGCCTCGGGCGTGAATGTGTGTGTTGTCCTTGGGTTAGTTAGGTTTATGTAGTTCTAAGTTCTAGGGGACTTATGGCCTTGAGAGGTGGCATGAGCCCCCCTCTCATGTTTCTATCTTACGATTTTCGTCTCTAATTGCATGTGGTGAAAAGTTGCTATTCCTTCACACGCGGACTTCCCACGCAGCGTCTCTCGTCACCCGGGTGGTCCAGTGACAACCGGGGTCTCCTGATCTGGAAAGGGTTAAGCCGACGGGTGTGAGGAAGTCGAGTGAATGCTTTGCAGACGCCGACATTGTCAAAAGACACGCCCGGAGGGGTCTGAAGTAGCGGCTGGGCTAGAGGTTCCGTTACTTCGCAGAGTCTTAGCGAAAACACTTTCTGGCGGGCTACCAGCGAGGCGTGGGAATGACTTGTGTACCCAGGCAGTTGTGGCGGGAAAATTCCCGCGCTTTCTGCAAAATAGTAACTGTAATTGGCTGGCTCAGGGCATAGCTCCGTGACGTAGCAAAATCAGCGCAGAAATTGGCGCCAAGAATCTCCATTGGTGGAATGGTAGTGCTCCGGCAATGGAGTGGAATTTTCCGCCGGTTTTGGAGTTGCTGATTGGAACGTTTAACCACGGCCACTGTCGTGGGGGCGGGAATGTTGTGTGTTCGGCCTGTACGGGTGCTCTAGGTAGTCGGCTCTCGCCTTTCGGTCGAGGACGTCGAAGCAACCAGCCCTCGCCTCCAGTACGCCAGATCGTGTTCTGGCAGTTAAGAAGACAGTTTGGTAATGTATGTCTGCAGCACCGGCAGATAGGGATTTTCCTAGGTGATAATCAGAGCCCAGCAGAGTGCGCCTGTTCGTCTTTTTCTAACTTTGTTCTGTCGTGAGTAGCAGCAATTAATGTTGGCTCCACATACCACTTCGTCATAAACCTCACAATCTAGTTTAGGGACAACTTCACCTTCACAGCGTTTGTTTGTGTATCCAATTTGAGCCAATTTGATGTATTATAAATGTTTCATGTGTTTTTGTTTATTATTTTGTGTTTAGTCTTAATAAAACATATTGTTATTTTGGACAGAACTTTCATTCTGTTAATCGGTAGAGCAACGCATCATTTCTCACTACGTTAATGAAACCTTCCTTTATTTAACTTATTTATCAAATTAAATTATTGCAGGTGCCAAACTCTTTTCTACTCCACTTGCAGGGTTGATTACAGTCAGTTCGCATATATTTTTTAATCCTTGTGCAACAGCAAAAGTTGGAGTTAGAATAGGGGGGGCTTAGAGCATCATTTACATGTGTAGATTCTAGAATTTAGTGTTAAATACACTGCTAGCCCCGGCACCTCGCATAAAATGGCGACCCATTGCCTCGGATCTTTCCTGTGAATCGCTGATAAGCAAGTATTGTTAGTAGTAGGGACACTCAGAATTTTTTTTGCTTAATTTTTTTATTGATTAATACCCAAGTTTTTTTCTGGTAGTTCCGCGTTTAGTTTTAAGTAGCAACGCATGATTACAGTTTTTGTTTTCAGTGTATGTATTCTTTTGTTCATTGTTTTTGTGTTTCTTTGATGGTGTGTCCGTATCACATCACACTTTGTCGGGTTTGTGTGCGGTTTCTGTACCACAACAAATCGTGCGTATAATTACAGCGTTGGAGAGGTGTTGTTGAAATTTTATGTCTATGTGTAAAAAAATGTATGGAGTAGGTTAATTTTATTGTGCATTTTAGATAAATTTGTTTTCATGAATGGTAACGAGAAGTAAGGCACGACTATTATCGAGCGAAGCTAAAACAAAAGAGGATAGCAGTTTACTGACGGGAATAGGTTCAGAGCTGAGATGGGCACATTTTTAGCAGGACAGGACGCCAGGGTCATTGATGGGGAAGGTGATTTGGACGCGATCTCAGAGCAGCGTTGCGGCCGTGATTATGATAGTGAAGTAGAGGATGAAACAGAGACAGGCAACAGGTCGAGACGGTAGCAGAAGTTTATAATCAAACGAACGAGAGCAGACAGGGGCTAGCTCGGCCACGTCAGAGCTCTAGCGCCCAGGTGTCCAGAGTTACATCTCCCACGTTTGAAGAGGACCAAAAAGATGACGTGAACCCAATACTGAGCTTCCTACGATCAATGAAAGAAGAAGCTGACGAACAGCGTAAGAGGGAGAAGGAAGAAGAGGAGAAACAACGTAAGAAGGAGAAGGAAGATGCTGACGAACAGCGTAAGAGGGAGAAGGAAGAAGAGGAGAAACAACGTAAGAAGGAGAAGGAAGAAGCTGACGAACAGCGCAAGAAGGACACTGAGGCAATAATTTAGCACATAGGGGAAATTCGTGGGGAATTACTAACAATAAAGAAAGAATGTGGAGAAGCAAAACAAATGTCAATGGTAGCACAAAAAGTAGCAGGCCTAGCCAAAACGGCAGCAACAGGGGCAATGAAAATCGCAAAAGTAACTTCTCAACTTGCAGGTCGCTTGCGACGTGCACACAAGCCCACGCAAAATCCCTAGCGTTCTTAAAAACTCAAGGTAATATTGCGGTTACGAACATCACGAAACGAATGAAAGAAGTAGAGAGTCGGATAGCAAAACTAGAGCGAAACGGGCACATGAGCACTGCGCGTTCGGATACCAATGATGGAGTACACAGAATTGTGTCTCCGAGGAAAAGCCCGCCGTGCTCTAGCCCAGTGACAGAGTGCAGAACTAACAAGGCACACGCAGAAACACCTAGTAATAGCTCCAATAATTGTAGCCCACTTAGGAGAGTGAATTCGAAGTGCCACTTCCACTGTGATACAGACGTACCACATCACAGTTATCAGCAAGATAGATCAGGACACTCAGCAGACGTGCAAGTATCGGAAACGAGTGACAACAGAAGTGCGAGGATCGGACAGGATTTTGATCACAATCACTTCCTGTCGATACTAAAATTCCAAAAGTTGAGAGATAATGGAGGGTCGATGCATCCGAAGAGCTGGGTGATGCAGTTTACAAATTCATTACCGGCATCATGGCCAACCCAGGCAAAATTAGAATTCATGTGTGGACACATCGAAGGCCAAGCCGCGGAAAAGATGCAGGGTGTGGCAGTGACGTGTCGGACTTATCAGGAATTTGTTGGTGCATTCCTGCGGACCTACTGGTCAAAGGAAACGCAAGACAGGATTAAAGAGGAAATAATATTTTGTCCCGAACTGGAAGTGTCCGGGCAAAGGAGCGCAACCAAATTTTTTGATGATTTACTCAAGAAGAATCAATTTTTAGATAGTCCATATAGCAAGGGAGAAATCATCAAATTTTGTTTTTCCAAATTGCCTGTTAGGTATCAACAGACACTTGTCGGCAAGTGTGTATCTGACATAGAAGCATTCAAGAGTCTATTGCGCGAACTCGAAGTAGTCTTTGATAAACAAGACGCAAAGGACAGGAAGAAGGGGCAAAGTAACAAATACCACGGGCCAGGAAGGGAAGACGACAACAGATCGCATAATCGCACTGGTCAGTTAGGAAACCAGGGTTACGGAAGTCAAGGTTACGCTATTCAAGGTTATGGAAACCAAAGACACGGAAACCAGAGCGTCAGGGAGCAGGGTCAATCTAGACAAGGAATCTGGGATAGGAGGAATAACGAACGGCAAAGCGACCGTAATTGGAAAGAGCGAAACCAAGGACAACAGTGGAACCAGGAGATTGAAACTAGACCCGCAAATCCTAAAGCACGTCAGAGGAGGGGGAGCTTAACAAGGGATTGACGCCAGACTAGTGCGAACACAGGCCGCCGGAATTTCGCACGTAATCTCGGACCTGGCCAACTACGGATGATAAATTACGAAGATTTATCAGAAATCCTGCTCGAGGAACGTAAAGCAACTCCTCGACAAGATCGGCAGCCTCTTATCACAGTAGCAATAGCTGAAAAGAGGATGAATGCGATAATAGATAGTGGAAGCTACATAACAGCAATATCGGAGGCAGCATACAAGAGGTGCTCTCAGGAGATTGACTGGCCTGTCCTATCGGTTAAGAAAACCAAAATAAAAGGGGCATTAGCGGGTAAATGTACGGAGGTCACCCAACAAACAAGACTGGAATTCTCCTGCCAAGGACACAAAATAGAGTCTAACTTCTGGATCGTGCCAAATCTGGCGATCGACATGATAATAGGAACGGACTTCCTAAATGAACATGAAGCGATAGTTGATCTAGGACGAGGTGAAGTGGTTTTGAGGAAAGGGAATCCCGTCCACATTAAGTTCGACGACCAACTGATCCCAGCTCAACTACCGTCTAACTGTGTACGGATAAACTATGCGTGTCTGAAAGACAGAAAGGAAGAACAGGTCGACGTTGCGGGTAGGGGAGAGGACACGGATGAGAATGAAGTCGGAATAATGGGAGAAATAAAGGAGAAAATAGGAGAAAAAGTGGAAGCAATAAAGAATATAAGGTGCGACCACCGCAAAGAACTTCATAAATTACTAGTAGAACATGCGGAGGTCTTCCTTCCCAAGACAGGATCAATAAAGAACTTCCAATATGAATTTCGTGTACGTCCGCACAACCAGTTTCGTGTGCCACCCTATCCAATCCTCTTGGCATATCGACAGAAAGTAGCAGCTGAAATTACGCGAATGCTGAGTGAAGGAATAATAGAACCTACGGCTTCAGCCTATAATAACCCGTTAAGAGTAGTCGAGAAGGCAGATGGTAGTATTCGTTTAGTCTTGGACTCGCGACAAATTAATACCATAATAGAACCCGAAACAGACAGACCGGAACGATTAGAGGAACTCTTACAAAACTTCCATGGAAAATCAATCTTCTCATCAGTTGATCTAAAATCGAGTTTCTGGCAGATAGAGCTCCATCCAAATTGCAGACAGTACACAGCCTTTTTAGCATTTGGAAGATGTTACCGGTTTCGTCGTCTACCATTTGGTTTGAACGTTTCGTCTGCCGCATTCATTCGGGGGCTGGACGGCATACTAAGCGATAATTTGAAACGTCATGTCACCAGCTATGTGGACGATTTGCTGATCGCGGAGAAATCTTGGGGAGAGCACAATGCGGTCCTCGGTGAACTCCTTGCGACATTCAAGGAATACGGAGTGACTATCAATATCGAAAAATCGAATTTTGGGACGTCCTCTGTCAAATTTCTAGGACATATCATCACTGGTGAGGGCATTGCGCCAAATCCCTAAAAGATCGAAGCGATTGAAAAGTTTCCCATTCCTACGACAAAGAAGCAGTTAAGGGGGTTCTTGGGGATCATAAATTTTTACAACCGCTTTATACATGTCAAAACTCAGAGCAGTCCTAGGTTGCATCAACTTACAGGAAAGAAGATTCCTTGGGAATGGGATGAGGCGGCCGAATCCGAATGGAAAGCATTAAAATTCGCATTATTACAAGCACCCATCCTATCACACCCTAATTTAGCAGAAGAGCTTTGCATAGTAACGGACAGTTCATACTCAGGTCTGGGTGTCATGGTGTTCCAAGACTATGTACATGAAGGAAACAGGGTGTGGAAGACAATTGCGTTTGGTAGCAGAGTACTAGCCAAGAGTGAGAGGAATTACTCAGTAACCGAGTTGGAGGCGCTGGCTATTGTATGGGCGTTTGAAAAGTTCAGATACCTTCTGTTTGGTCGCAAGACGAGGGTCTACACTGACCACAAGGCACTCGAGTTCTTGATGACTGCAAAGCTTAATCACAGGCGGCTCATTAGGTGGGCATCATATCTGCAGCAGTACAACTTTTCGATAGAATATATCCCCGGCAGTCAGAACATTATTGCAGACGCCTTATCACGGTCACCGATCGGATTTGAGCACAACATGGAAGAAGATCTGGAGGAAAATCACTACTGCCTTTTCTATATGCAGAAAGTAGCCTTTGAAAATTTTATTACCTGTAGTATGCAGGACATCAAGAAGGAGCAAGACAAGGACCCTGCCCTAGTGTTATTGAAACGGAAATGGATAGACAGAAGACACGCCACCATCAGGCAGTTCTACCTCTTGCGGAAAGGCATAATTTTCCACCGATATTATGCCAATGACACTGAATGGGGGGTATGCATCCCTGAACACCTAATAAACAAGGTTATATGGCATACACACCTCAGCTATGGACACTTCGGACCACGCAAGTGCAATCTCAAGCTAAGGACCATGTGTTACTTTCGAAACATGGAGCGTCGAATACGGAGGGTACTGTCGGTGTGTAAAGACTGCCAAAAGGCTAAGCACACCACTGTGAGCATGCAGGCACCATTATACCCAATCGTACCGACCAAATTAAGACAATTAGCAGCAACAGATTTGATGGGACCTCTGCCAAGAACAAGAAGAGGATATACTTACGTATTAGTGTTTGTTGAACTAACGTCCAAATACGTTACCTTTACGCCACTGAAGAGGGCGACAGGACGAACTGTATCACGAGCCCTAATCCGGGATTTCCTACCACAGGTTGGTCATGTGAGTAGAATTATTTCTGATTACGGGCCACAGTTTAAGTCAAAAACATGGAAGGAGACGTTGCGTCGATGTAAAATTGATCCTATTTTTATATCTTCACACCATCCGAGCTCGAATGCTGCAGAACGGGTTATTAAGGAACTCGGAAACTTGTGCCGGTTGTACTGTAACAAACAGCACACGACATGGGACGTTTTCCTTAAAGACTTCCAGGAGGTGATCAGTGAGGCACCCCATGGGATAACAAAATTGGCACCCATTACAGTACTGAAAAACCGGATTCCTAAGGACTTGATAACCGAGGTCGTAAACTTCCCACCAAGCCATAGTGGATTTGGCTCTCAAGAGGATACGGGCTGCAGCAGAGGTCAGGAAGAGACGTGCCGACAGGGGAACTCGTCTACGACACTTCCAAATTGGACAAAAGGTGCTCGTTAAGTCTTTCCGACTTTCGAACAAACAAAAAATGAAATCCCAAAAATTCTATTCTGTTTACAACGGTCCGTATCGCATAATGAGAGCAGCTCACCACAATGCTTATGAATTGGAGACGCTGAAAGGAAAGAAGTCCATAGGACTCCACCACATCTCTCACATAAAGGAGTTCGTGGAATAGTAGTAGTGTAAGTGGTGTACATAGTAGAATGGGCAAATACATGAACCTTGCTATAGTAGCAGTGTAAGTGGTGTACATAGTAGAATGGGCAAATACATGAACCTTGCTATAGTAGTAGTGTAAGTGGTGTACATAGTAGAATGGGCAAATACATGAACCTTGCTATAGTAGTAGTGTAAGTGGTGTACATAGTAGAATGGGCAAATACACGAACCTTGCTATAGTAGTAGTGTAAGTGGTGTACATAGTAGAATAGGCAAATATATGAACCTTTCTTCGGGGAACAATAATCGTTGCATTAATAGATTAAGATTGTTAAAGTATTAACACGCTGCGTTTTCTCGCATAAAAATTTTCTGCCTCTGTCGTTCCGATAAGAGGCACTACCTTTCCATGAGCAATGTTTTTGTCCTTTCCTATCTGGTGTCCATGTTAAGGGATAAAGATGAGTGACGAGATGTCGCACAAACGGGCGCATACAAGAACGTGCTCTTAGAAGCGTTCTGAGAAGTCGTGATACGCTCCATAGCGGCCACAGCCAGTTCGTGAGACGTTCATACCAATGCTTGCAGGCACGCGTCAGTGCACTGCCAGATTGTGGTATATTGCGTGATTTCGAGGATGAATATGGGCAGTATAGTTTTTTTACAGTGATGCGCCAGCATCGTTGTCTTGCAAGTCGGGGTGAACCTGTGAGCGTTTGACTCCAATGGTGCCCTAGACGAGAGAAATGCCGGCATAAAGCCTACCATGCCAATGTGCTGGTTGGGGATTTAGCGTGCTGCTCGTGACTGTCACAGATGAATAACCAGGGACTTATACTTGGATATTCGTGACATACTGTGTAGCTGGCGTGTGTTGGGCGACTGAATCCTCAACAGGAACCAGTCCTGGCTTGGTCATATTACATTGCCTCTGGAAAGGTGTGCTTTGATCGCGAAAACCGCATCACATAGAGAAGGAAGTTGCAACTATAAATTTATTGTCTTGTATAGCCATGGCTAACCCAGTCTCTGGAGTTTCAGTGAGGCGTAGTGAGAACTCGGAGGCCAAGTCGTACGGCGCGCACATCACTGTCGTCAATAGCAGCGAGCAGCGAGACATCTCAGCGTAACAGGAATTATGTAAGAGTATTGTATTAAAAAAATTATAATAATAATAGAGAGAGTACCATATACTAGGATAAATTAAACTTTAGGATTTTACAATAACTAGATCCTTAATATTGTGGCGGTTTTCTACCACAAGTGTTTGGCGCGCGCCTGTTGAGATGCTATTTTTCAGGTCACCAAACCACAGTCGGAGATGGAGGGACTACGGGCGAGCGAAAGTAGCATAGTTGCGTGTTCTTTATAGCACAGTAAAACTTAGACCTGCATAACAACATAATAGAATTAAAAGACATAGAATGTAGATCGTTGGCAAATGGTAGTTAATTCTTGAGCTTGTCTACTGTCGATCTATGTAATTAATAGTAATATTAATGCGGGCCCGCACATTTATTTCTTCATCCAATATAGCGTCACACACCATGTACAATAGTGAGATCGGTCTCTACACAAATATCAAGATAAATTATTTCCATGATTTTGTTATGATAGCTACAGATAAATAACTATAAAATTAAAATTAGAGTGTCTGAAATGACAGACCATCAATGTATCGTTATATAAATTTATTATAACATAGAAGGTCATAGGGAAAAGTTAGGTATAAGATTTTTGTAAGAATTGTGCAGATGACGGGTATCATGGCAATGCAGAGGCCAGCCGAAGCAAAAGCAAGAGGTCAGCGGCTACCTGCCGTCATCATATGCGTGGGTCTTGGTCCAATCTCAACAGAGTACTGCAGATGCTCCAGCATACCCTATTGCCGTTGCAACAACGTAGCAACAACACCCGACGTTTAGCCCTATGTGATGTCAGTGCTGTGGAATTTGTGAAGTGCTTCGAATATTTCTAACAATGTGATTTAGTGCCTCATTCTCAGCACAGTCGTGAACATTGTGCAATGTGCACGCACAACTTGATGCCCCATGAACCTTGTTTTTTTTCTTTCTTTTCTGTCTTAAATTTTTCTCTAGTGTTGTTTTTGTAATGTATGTTATACCTTGTATGTGTTTGTGTTTTACACTGTAATTCTTATTACAAATTACTGTATTGTTCTCCACACCATGTTTTTTTTTGTATTTTGTATTTATTGTTGTGTGTATTCAAACAGTGTGCCTGAAGTCCCCATAAACTGAAGCAGATACCACCACTGTCATTGTGAATGGACTATCAGTTCAGGGAACATTTTGTAAAGGTTATTCTTGGTGCAGGGAGGCAGAATGAATCGGAGGTTGTAATTAGATTCTGAAAGCTCACAAAAAGTGATTAACTTAAACAGTATCATGTGTGAGTGAGTTCAGGTTAGTTTAATGATTCAAATTGTTGTAACATCTTGGGCATTTAATTGCGGAGCACTCCAACTCTGATTGTAAAGAATAAACTGCTCCATATTTGGCTCACATGCCCAGGCCATATTTAGAGCGTGAATGTCTGTGTGAATCGGTGTTTGGAAGGGGCTCCCTGGGTATGGATGTGTGATGTGAGTGTTAGTGTTCCATATTAAGAAGGTGAAGTTGGCTACACCATAAATAATCCTCCCTCTATGAGCTGCATTTTTCAGTTGCAGTGATTTTCTTTATAGAGTGCGGCATGTGGAGTCAGTTTGTAAGATTGTTCTTGGGCGATTGACTCACTACCTTGCTCCTACGTGAGCCAACCGCTCACCAATTACAATCCAAAATGACGTAGGGGCTATGAGAGGTGGCATGAGCCCCTTCTCATATTTCTATCTTACGATTTTCGTCTCTAATTGCATGCGGTGAAAAGTTGCTATTCCTTCACACGCGGACTTCCCACGCAGCATCTCTCGTCACCCGGGTGGTCCGGTGACAGGCGGGCTCTCCTGATCTGGAAAGGGTTAAGCCGACGGGTGGGAGGAAGTCGAGTGAATGCTTTGCAGACGCCGACATTGTCAAAAGACATGCCCGGAGGGGTCTGAAGTAGCGGCTGGGCTACAGGTTCCGTTACTTCGCAGAATCTTAGCGAAAACACTATCTGGTGGGCTACCAGCGAGGCGTGGGAATGACTTGTGTACCCAGGCGGTTGTGGCGGGAAAATACCCGCGCTTTCTGCAAAATAGTAACTGTGATTGGCTGGCTCAGGGCATAGCTCCGTGACGTAGCAAAATCAGCGCAGAAATTGGCGCCAAGAATCTCCATTGGTGGAATGGTAGTGCTCCGGCAATGGAGTGGAATTTTCCGCCGGTTTTGGAGTTGCTGATTGGAACGTTTAACCACGGCCACTGTCGTGGGGGCGGGAATGTTGTGTGTTCGGCCTGTACGGGTGCTCTAGGTAGTCGGCTCTCGCCTTTCGGTTGAGGACGTCGAAGCAACCAGCCCTCGCCTCCGGTACGCCAGATCGTGTTCTGGCAGATAAGAAGACAGTTTGGTAATGTATGTCCGCAGCACCGGCAGACAGGGATTTTCCTAGGTGATAATCAGAGCCCAGCAGAGTGCGCCTGTTCGTCTTTCTCTAACTTTGTACTGTCTTGAGTAGCAGCAATTAATGTTGGGTTAGCTGTGTGTCTCTCTCAAGATTTGAGTGGCAAGGAATTGGCTCCACATACCACTTCGTCATAAACCTCACAATCTAGTTTAGGGACAACTTCACCTTCACAGCGTTTGTTTGTGTATCCAATTTGAGCCAATTTGATGTATTATAAATGTTTCATGTGTTTTTGTTTATTATTTTGTGTTTAGTCTTAATAAAACATATTGTTATTTTGGACAGAATTTTCATTCTGTTAATCGGTAGAGCAACCCATCATTTCTCACTACGTTAATGAAACCTTCCTTTATTTAACTTATTTATCAAATTAAATTATTGCAGGTGCCAAACTCTTTTCTACTCCACTTGCAGGGTTGATTACAGTCAGTTTGCGTATATTTTTTAATCCTTGTGCAACAGCAAAAGTCGGAGTTAGAATAAGGGGGGGCTTAGAGCGTCATTTACATGTGTAGATTCTAGAATTTAGTGTTAAATACACTGCTAGCCAGGGCACCTCCCAAACTCAGCAGTTGAGTCCCATAGTGCTCAGAGCCATTTAAACCATTTTGTCATCGGCAAACCCCAAAGTTTTTATTTCTTCTACATGGATTTTAATTCCTACTCCGAATTTTTCTTTTGTTTCCTTTACTGCTTGCTCAACATACAGATTGAATAACATCAGGGAGAGGCTACAACCCTGTCACACTCCCTTCCCAACCACTGCTTCCCTTTCATGCCCCACGATTCTTATAACTGCCATCTGGTTTCTGTACAAATTGTAAAGAGCCTTTCGCTCCCAGTATTTTACCCCTGCCACCTTCAGGGTTTGAAAGAGAGTATTCCAGTCAACATTATCAAAGCTTTCTCTACGTCTACAAATGCTAGGAACGTAGGTTTGCCTTTCCTTAATCTATTTTCGAAGATAAGTCGTAAGGTCATTATTGCCTCACGTGTTCCAATATTTCTACGGAATCCAAACTAATCTTCCCCGACGTCGGCTTCTACCAGTTTTTCCATTCGTCTGTAACGAATTCGTGTTAGTATTTTGCAGCAGTGGGCTTATTAAACTGATAGTTCAGTAATTTTCACATATGTCAACACCAACTTTCTTTGGGATTGGAATTATTATATTTTTCTTGAAGTCTGATGGTATTTCGCTTGTCTCATACATTTAGCTCACCAGATGGTAGTTTTGTTAGGGCTGGGTGACCAGATGGTAGAGTTTTGTTAGGACTGGCTCTCCCAAGGCTGTCAGTAGTTATAATGGAATGTTGTCTACTCCTGGGGCCTTGTTTCGACTCAGGTCTTTTAGTGCTCTGTCAAACTCTTCACGCAGTATCGTATCTCCCATTTCATCTTCATCTACATCCTCTTCCATTTCCATAATATTGTCCTCAAGTACATCACCCTTGTATAGACCCTCTATATACTCCTTCCATCTTTCTGCTTTCCCTCCTATGCTTAGAACTGTGTTCCCATCTGAGCTCTTGATATTCATACAAGTGGCTCTCTTTTCTCCAAATGTCTCTTTAATTTTCCTGTAGGCAGTATCTATCTTACCCCTCTACATCCTTACATTTGTCCTCTAGCCATCCCTGCTTAGCCATTTTGCACCTCCTGTCGATCTCATTTTTGAGACTTTGTATTCCTTTTAGCCTGCTTCACTTACTGTATTTTTGTATTTTATCCTTTCATCAATTAAATTCAGTATCTCTTCTGTTACCCAACGATTTCTACTAGCCCTCGTCTTTTTACCTACTTGATCCTCTGCTGCCTTCACTATTTCATTCCTCAAAGCTACCCATTCTTCTTCTACTATATTTCTTTCCCCCATTCCTGTCAATTGTCCCCTTATGCTCTCCCTAAAACTCTCTACAACCTCTGGTTCTTTCAGTTTATCCAGGTCCCATCTCCTTAAATTCCCAGCTTTTTGCAGTTTCTTCAGAGTCCACATCTGCCCCTGGAAATGTCTTACAATTTACAACCTGGTTCCTAAATCTCTGTCTTACCATTATATAATCTATCTGATACCTTCTAATATCACCAGGGTTCTGCCATATGTACAACCTTCTTTCATGATTCCTGAACCAAGTGTTAGCTATGATTAAGTTATGCTCTGTGCAAAATTCTACCAGGCGGCTTTCTCTTTAATTTCTTAACCCCAACCCATATTCACCTACCACGTTTCCTTCTCTTCCTTTTCCAGTCACCCATGACTATTAAATTTTCATCTTCCTTCACTACCTGAGTAATTTCATTCATCTCATCATAGATTTCATCAATTTGTTCATATATACAGGGTGCTAAAAAAAGTATCGAATGCTTTAAGAGGAGGTAATAGTCATTAAGTCCAGTAAAAATGGATCTGGAAATGCGTACTTTGTGCGATAAACACATGTTGACAGGTAGTGTTGTACGTGGCGCCCATTCATGACAACATACCCCTCTGCAAGGTAGTAGTAGGCAAAACGCAACAGGGAATAACAATATTGATGTGGTAATAGTAAACTGCAGGTGCGTCTATAGGAAGGTCCATGAACTGCTCTCATTAATAAACGGTCACAATGCCCACATAGTACTAGGGAAAGAAAGTTGGCTGAAACCATATGTAAACAGTAATGAAATTCTAAACTCAGATTGGAATGTATACCTCAGAGACAGGCTGGACAGTGAATGGGGAGGCGTGTTTATAGCGATAATAAGTGCAATAGTATGGAAGGAAATTGACAGAGATCCGAATTGTGAAACAATTTGGGAGAAGGTCACGGTTAAAGCAGGTTCAAACATGGTAATTGGATGGATGTCTCTATAGGCCCCCTGGCTCAGCAGCTGTTGTGGCAAACACCTGAAGGAAATTGACAGACAAACAAAAATTACACGAAGCGAGATGTAGTGTGAGGAGGGCTATGCGAGAGGCGTTCAATGAATTCGAAAGTAAAGTTCTATGTACTGACTTGGCAGAAAATCCTACGAAATTTTGGTCTTATGTCAAAGCGGTAGGTGGATCAAAACAAAATGTCCAGACACTCTGTGACCAAAATGGTACTGAAACAGAGGATGACAGACTAAAGACCGAAATACTAAATCTCTTTTTCCAAAGCTGTTTCACAGAGGAAGACTGCACTGTAGTTCCTTCTCTAGATTGTCGCACAGATGACAAAATGGTAGATATCGAAATAGATGACAGAGGAATAGAAAAACAATTAAAATCGTTCAAAAGAAGAAAGGCCGCTGGACCTGATGGGATACCAGTTCGATTTTACACAGAGTATGCGAAGGAACTTGCCCCCCTTCTTGCAGCGGTGTACCGTAGGTCTCTAGAACAGCGGAGCGTTCCAAAGGATTGGAAAAGGGCACAGGTCATCCCCGTTTTCAAGAAGGGACGTCGAACAGATGTGCAGAACTATAGACCCATATCTCTAACGTCGATCAGTTGTAGAATTTTGGAACACGTATTATGTTCGAGTATAATGACTTCCGGAGAATAGAAATCTACTTTGCAGGAATCAGCATGGGTTTCGATAAAGATCGTGTGAAACCCAGCTCGAGCTATTCGTCCACGGGACTCAGAGGGCCATAGACACGGGTTCCCAGGTAGATGCCGTGTTTCTTGACTTCCGCAAGGCGTTGGATACAGTTCCCCACAGTCGTTTAATGAACAAAGTAAGAGCGTATGGACTATCAGACCAATTGTGTGATTGGATTGAAGAGTTCCTAGATAACAGAACGCAGCATGTGATTCTCAATGGAGAGAAACCTTCCGAAGTAAGAGTGATTTCAGGTGTGCCGCAGGGGAGTGTCGTAGGACCGTTGTCATTCACAATATACATAAATGACCTTGTGGATGACATCGGAACTTCACTGAGGCTTTTTGCGGATGATGCTGTGGTATATCGAGAGGTTTTAACAATGGAAAATTGTACTGAAATGCAGGAGGATCTGCAGCGAATTGACGCATGGTGCAGGAAATGGCAATTGAATCTCAATGTAGACAAGTGTAATGTGCTGCGAATACATAGAAAGATAGATCCCTTATCGTTTAGTTACAAAATAGCGGGTCAGCAACCGGAAGCAGTTAATTCCACAAATTATCTGGGAGTACGCATTAGGAGTGATTTAAAATGGAATGACCATATAAAGTTGATCGTCGGTAAAGCAGATGCCAGACTGAGATTCATTGGAAGAATCCCAAGGAAATGCAATCCGAAAACAAAGGAAGTAGGTTACAGTACGCTTGTTCGCCCACTGCTTGAATACTGCTCAGCAGTGTGGGATCCGTACCAAATAGGGTTGATAGGAGAGATAGAGAAGATCCAACGGAGAGCAGCGTGCTTCGTTACAGGATCATTTAGTAATCGCGAAAGCGTTACGGAGATGATAGATAAACTCCAGTGGAAGACTCTGCAGGAGAGACGCTGAGTAGCTCGGTACGGGCTTTTGTTGAAGTTTCGAGAACATACCTTCACCGAGGAGTCAAGCAGTATATTGCTCCCTCCTACGTATATCTCGCGAAGAGACCATGAGGATAAAATCAGAGAGATTAGAGCCCACACAGAAGCATACCGACAATGCTTCTTTCCACGATCAATACGAGACTGGAATAGAAGGGTTCTCGATAGAGGTACTCAAGGTACCCTCCGCCACACACCGTCAGGTGGCTTGCGGAGTATGGATGTAGATGTAGATGGCCTTTGGGATGAGGAATGACGCACCCTTTGAGGCATACCCGGTTGACGCAACCCTGTAGTGTGATTGATGTGGTGTAGACCAATTCCTTCGAGAGGCCCCAAAACCAAATGTCTAGGGGATTGCGACCTGGGTCGCGAGCAGGCCAAGGCGTGGCGGAATATCACATCCGCCTTTTCGCCTGTCGAGTAGTAGAAAAAATGGCTCTGAGCACTATGGGACTTAACATCTGAGGTCATCAGTCACCTAGAACTTAGAGCTACTTAAACCTAACTAACCTAAGGACATCACACACATCCATGCCCGAGGCAGGATTCGAACCTGCGACTGTAGAAGCAGCGCCGTTCCAGACTGAAGCGCCTAGAACCGCTCGGCCACAACGGCCGACTCTGGCGGGTGGGATGAAAGACGCAGAAATTACCTCGAAAAGTCTGTCCGCCGTTTTTTTTTCAGAAACGGTCGAGTATTACGGATGGGCTTTGACTCCGCTTCCACTGAGTGAAGGTCCTGGGAACGGGCTATGGCACATACCGTGTTCTCCTCGCCGGACACGTGACTGCAGCGCTGTCGGTGAGAGAAGTAGGAAAGTAAAGTGAGGCAGAAGCATTTACAGAGGACAGAGGTAGATACACTCCTGGAAATGGAAAAAAGAACACATTGACACCGGTGTGTCAGACCCACCATACTTGCTCCGGACACTGCGAGAGGGCTGTACAAGCAATGATCACACGCACGGCACAGCGGACACACCAGGAACCGCGGTGTTGGCCGTCGAATGGCGCTAGCTGCGCAGCATTTGTGCACCGCCGCCGTCAGTGTCAGCCAGTTTGCCGTGGCATACGGAGCTCCATCGCAGTCTTTAACACTGGTAGCATGTCGCGACAGCGTGGACGTGAACCGTATGTGCAGTTGACGGACTTTGAGCGAGGGCGTATAGTGGGCATGCGGGAGGCCGGGTGGACGTACCGCCGAATTGCTCAACACGTGGGGCGTGAGGTCTCCACAGTACATCGATGTTGTCGCCAGTGGTCGGCGGAAGGTGCACGTGCCCGTCGACCTGGGACCGGACCGCAGCGATGCACGGATGCACGCCAAGACCGTAGGATCCTACGCAGTGGCGTAGGGGACCGCATCGCCACTTCCCAGCAAATTAGGGACACTGTTGCTCCTGGGGTATCGGCGAGGACCATTCGCAACCGTCTCCATGAAGCTGGGCTACGGTCCCGCACACCGTTAGGCCGTCTTCCGCTCACGCCCCAACATCGTGCAGCCCGCCTCCAGTGGTGTCGCGACAGGCGTGAATGGAGGGACGAATGGAGACGTGTCGTCTTCAGCGATGAGAGTCGCTTCTGCCTTGGTGCCAATGATGGTCGTATGCGTGTTTGGCGCCGTGCAGGTGAGCGCCACAATCAGGACAGCATACGACCGAGGCACACAGGGCCAACACCCGGCATCATGGTGTGGGGAGCGATCTCCTACACTGGCCGTACACCACTGGTGATCGTCGAGGGGACACTGAATAGTGCACGGTACATCCAAACCGTCATCGAACCCATCGTTCTACCATTCCTAGACCGGCAAGGGAACTTGCTGTTCCAACAGGACAATGCACGTCCGCATGTATCCCGTGCCACCCAACGTGCTCTAGAAGGTGTAAGTCAACTACCCTGGCCAGCAAGATCTCCGGATCTGTCCCCCATTGAGCATGTTTGGGACTGGATGAAGCGTCGTCTCACGCGGTCTGCACGTCCAGCACGAACGCTGGTCCAACTGAGGCGCCAGGTGGAAATGGCATGGCAAGCCGTTCCACAGGACTACATCCAGCATCTCTACGATCGTCTCCATGGGAGAATAGCAGCCTGCATTGCTGCGAAAGGTGGATATACACTGTACTAGTGCCGACATTGTGTATGCTCTGTTGCCTGTGTCTATGTGCCTGTGGTTCTGTCAGTGTGATCATGTGATGTATCTGACCCCAGGAATGTGTCAATAAAGTTTCCCCTTCCTGGGACAATGAATTCACGGTGTTCTTATTTCAATTTCCAGAAGTGTATGTTGCCCTGCAATACAAACATTCTTCGCACTTTGTGGACAAGACCGGCAACCCTTCGGCTGTAGGTTGGCGTCGACCTGCAGCAGCGTGCAATATAAACACTGGCCAGACATACCTACCACGCAAGGGGGCTCGGGTTCGATTTCCAGCAGGGGACTGGGTGTTGTGTGTCATTCGTTCACCATTTTCATCATCATTGAAACATAACTCGGCGAAGTGGCGTCAATTAAAAAGACTTGCAACATGGCGGCCGAACGGCGAAGGGGATATCCCGACCAATAAATTCCATACGATCAGAAATTCTTCCAATCCATATGTGGCATACAGCAAACCATTGCTTAACAGTATTTGTTAAAAACAGTCTTGGTTGCAATTTTAGTTTTTTATTTTTCAACGACGCGTTTCGCCTTATTTAGGCATCTTCAGGTTATCTTTTCTAGATGGGCGCGAGAGGCATCAAGATCTGCATAACGCGTTCCCGTTCACAGGAGCAAGTAACAGAGTAAGATGGGGTCTCAGGTAGTCCATACGATCAGGTAATCCATACGATCATTTCATTTTCACCACAGAATTGCCGTCTATTACAGCCACATTGCACTGATGTTGACGGCAACGCTAGGGGGCGAAATGTTGCAGTAAAATTTAACCTTTAATGTTATTAAGGTGGTTCCTACGCAGGGGCAGTTTTGACTCGACGCTACAGAATTGCAGGCCAGTGCATGGCATCAAGGGAGTACCCCGATATAAATAATTATAATAAAAAACAAGAATGTATTCTTCGTAGCCATCATACCAGGAGGTTGGCGGGCAAGGAAGAAAAAAAAAAGGAAAGACGCCCGTAGTCGTAAAAACGATGAGATATGCGCGCGCGTCTCCACTGTGTGATGTGTGAAGCGAGATGACTTCCCCCTTCCGCCCCTTCTTCAACGCGCAGTGGAGAGCGGACGAAAATAGCACGGTCGCCAGAGCTGAAGAGTCGCAGGCAACTGCAAAAAGCGCCGCGCATGCGCAGTTGCCGGGCTCGCTTCCCGCGCTTCGCGTCCCATTTTGACAGTCTGCGCACAGCTATGCAGCGGGGCTAAAGCCTCTCGTCAAGCGAGCATGCCGTACAGCATGCACCATCAGTCAGTTTGTCAAACATTAGTAGGCTTGTCAAATATTTTATCGTGAACGGCGCTATTTGATGTGTTTGTCAAACACACAGCGTGTTATAGGAAGATTTTGGCTGCCGGCACATTTGGCAAGATGGTGGACGTCGTCCGTGTTGATGTTTAGCGAAGAGGACTTTTATTACAATTTATCTCACTGTAGCCGGCCGGTGTGGCCGTGCGGTTCTAGGCGCTTCAGTCCGGAACCGCTCTGCTGCTACGGTCGCAGGTTCGAATCCTGCCTCGGGCATGGATGTATGTGATGTCCTTAGGTTAGTTAGGTTTAAGTAGTTCTAAGTCTAGGGGACTGATGACCATAGATGTAAAGTCCCATAGTGCTCAGAGCCATTTGAACCATTTTATCTCACTGTATCGTGAGTTTCCACAACTATGGAAACTAATGTCAAGGATAAAAACAAATTAGCACCGGCAGTTACCAAAATGGTAGAGGTGTTGCGTCTTTCCCAGCCATACATTACGCAGGGAGAGGTTAAGGGAAAAATCAACATTGTAAGCATAACAAACAAGTTGCAGTGAAATAAGATACAGGGTGTACATAAAGTCCGGGAACACTTTCAATTATTTATCACACAAGAACCAAACATTGTACAGATATACATATGTCATTTTGTCATGTATACCGTCACAGCGTAGTTCCGTAATTTGCCGACAGTCAGCGCTAGTCTCAAACATGGCGTGTTCATGTGCGGAGCGAGCTGTCTGTGTGTTGGAGTTCATAAAATGGCCTCCCCGATCACCAGATCTCACTCCGTCTGACTTTTTTTATGTGGGGACACATTAAAGAACTGGTGTATGTACCGCCTCTACGACGTGATGTAGCAGAGCTCCGGGAGAGATATACGGGAGGCGACTGCCACAGTCGACGATGCCATGCTGGGACGGGTATGGCAAGAATTCGATTATCGTATTGACGTCTGCCGGATCACTCATGGTGTGCGTATCGAATGTTTGTAAAAAAAACTTTCAGGGTTTCTCTTCAAAATGCAATGTGTATGGCATCTGTACAATGTTTAGTTCTTGTGCAATAAATAATTGAAAGTGTTTCCGAACTTTATGTACACACTGTACAATAAAAAATGTAAGCTTTCCGGTTCTTCCAGGGACAATGCACAATGTGGTAGTTTAATGAACTTTCATTCCAGGACGAGGTAGAACATGATGAATTTTCTCATATTTGTGTCTTCATTTTCCTGCGTGACGGGGAAGAAGCATAATTATTAAAAAGATTGACAGCCCATTCGTAGAAAGTTGATATGATTTTCACGTCAGGAGCATAATACTTCCTTCTTTCTCAATCTGAACCATTCCCTGGACCAGCGTCTTGTTTGGTTTTTCTCCTAAACACAGTGTGAAGATATTGAAAAAGAAGTGATTGTCGTGAAGTCTTATTCACCACATAGAAAATTCAAAACAACCTCAGGTGAAATTAAAAGCAAAGGCGGTAACATTAAGAGTGCAGTTGCAATTCCTCTGTTACATGTGGAGGAGAGAGCGAACAGGTGTTAAGAGTACGCTTAGAGTTTCTGTGAGGGGGAGGACTTGTCTGGTGACGTGATAGAGGAACAAAGAGGAAAGTAAATTTTGTACACAGTGGAAACTGTTAAACTCCCAGACTCTTCCTTTATGGGCTGCAGAAAAATTTCAGCAAACAGTCACAATAAGATATTTATTTGTCACACGACCGGTTTCGGGCTTGTGCCCATCCTCAGGTTGTTATACATTCATGTACGTTTATATTGGTGGAGATCACTGTTTCAGATACAAAGAAAACTATTTGCTGGTGACTAAACAAATGTTAAAATGTAAACACATTGTGTATCACGAGTTCATGACACAGTAGTGAATTATGCAGCTAAGTTTTAAGAAACAAACATGGACGTGAAAATGGTAACTAATGTGCAACTGAGTGGGAAAATTTGTCAACACAGCATAATTATAATAACTGTGTTTTGTCCTCCAAATAAAACTCGTGCACTGGTGGGGAGCGCCAAAGATGACCTCGGTTTGAGGAAGGCCGGCGTGTACCAGATTCCGTGTCAATGTGGCAAGTCGTATATTGGTCAGACGATGCGTACCGTCGAGGATCGATGCCGTGAACACCAAAGGCACACTCGACTGATGTATCCGAGCAAGTCGGCGGTCGCTGAACATTGTTTGTCGGAAAATCACGCCATGGAATATGACCGCACGAGGATTCTGGTACAGACGTCGAGATACTGGGACAGCGTTGTTAGAGAGGCCATCGAAATTCGCACCAATGACGACCTCATAAACCGTGACTGTGGCTATAATCTTAGCAAGGCTTGGGAACCAGCGATCGGGTTAATCAAAAGTAAATCGAGCAAACGTATAGTTGTGACGACCACGGCGGACAGAGCCATCACTCCGACGTCATCTCAGACGCCGTCGCAATCTGTTCCACCGCGCGACCGTGGCGCGGAGCGCGGACGGCGGAGGGAGCGCGCCGCGGGCGGAGGGTATTTAAATCGGCCGCCGCCGCTACCGAACCCAGTTCCCTCTGAGCAGCCATAGCGTACGGATCTCCGTGCCGGCACGTTCACAGGAGCTAAGTCCGTCAGTTCACCTGATGATGGCGACATGTATGATCGCCGAAATATTGTGCCCGTTGGACACTATAGACCGGCAGCACACCCGTGGATATTTTGACTATCAAATACGCCGGGAGAAACTCAAGAATCACATAATAAGTATACTTCATCTTCTTATTTAAGTACACACATATATTTCCGACAAATTCTGTCTTGCCACTTGCGAGGGTGAGTCAAATGAAAACCTAAAATATTTTTTAAAAATTATTAATTGTCCAGTAGTGGTACAAAACTGTATCACTTGTCAACATAATCTCCCCCACGCTCAATGCAAGTCCCCCAGCGCTTACGAAGTGCATAAATTCCTTTAGAAAAAAATTCTTTTGGTAGTCCGCGCAACCATTTTGCACCGCGTGGCGTACCTCTTCATCAGAACGATTCTTGCAAGGAAGGCACCACCTTCTCGTTCAATGCGCCGAACAAGTTCTTCACGAGCATCGACACGTCGATCTCTCATTTCAGGAGTAAGCTGCCGTGGCACCCATCTTGGAGACACTTTGTCTTCAGTCCTGAAACTGGTTTGATGCAGCTCTCCATGCTACTCTATCCTGTGCTAGCTTCTTCATCTCCCAGTACCTACTGCTGCCTACATCCTTCTGAATCTGCTTACTGTATTCATCTCTTGGTCTCCCTCTACGATTTTTACCCTCCACGCTGCCCTCCAATGCTAAATTTGTGATCCCTTAATGCCTCAGAACATGGCCTACCAAGCGATCCCTCCTTCTAGTCAAGTTTTGCCACAAACTGCTCTTCTCCCCAATTCTATTCAATACCTCTTCATTAGTTATGTGATCTACCCACCTATCTTCAACATTCTTCTGTAGCACCACATTTCGAAAAGTTCTATTCTCTTCTTGTCCAAACTATATATCGTCCACGTTTCACTTCCATACATGGCTACACTCCATACAAATGCTTTCAGAAACGACTTCCTGACACTTAAATTTATACTCGATGTTAAAAATTTCTCTTCTTCAGAAACGCTTTCCTCGCCATTGCCAGTCTACATTTTATATCCTCTCTACTTCGATCATCACCAGTTATTTTGCTCCCCAAATAGCAAAACTCCTTTACTACTTGAAGTGTCTCATTTCCTAATCTAATACGCTCAACATCACCCTACATTCCAATATCCTCGTTTTGCTTTTGTTGATGTTCATCTTATATACTCCTTTCAAGACACTGTCCATTCCGTTCAACTGCTCTTCCAAGTCCTTTGCGGTCTCTGACAGAATTACAATATCATCGGCGAACGTTAATGTTTTTATTTCTTCTCCATGAATTTTAATACCTACTCCGAATTTTTCTTTTGTTTCCTTTATTGCTTGCTCAATATACAGATTGAGTAACATCGGGGAGAGGCTAGAAAACCGTCTCACTCCCTTCCCAACCACTGCTTCCCCTTCATGCCCCTCGACTCTTATAACTGCCATCTGGTTTCTGTACAAATTGTAAATAGCCTTTCGCTCCCTGTATTTTACCCCTGCCAGCTTTACAATTTGAAAGAGAGTATTCCAGTCAACATTGTCAAAAGCTTTCTCTTAGTGTACAAATGCTAGAAACGTAGGTTTGTCTTTTCTTAATCTTTCTTCTAAGATAAGTCGTATAAGAAGAGAATAGAAGCTTTCGAAATGTGGTGCTACAGAAGAATGCTGAAGATTAGATGGGTAGATCACATAACTAATGAGGAAGTATTGAATAGGATTGGGGAGAAGAGAAGTTTGTGGCACAACTTGACCAGAAGAAGGGATCGGTTGGTAGGACATGTTCTGAGGCATCAAGGGATCACCAATTTAGTATTGGAGGGCAGCGTGGAGGGTAAAAATCGTAGAGGGAGTCCAAGAGATGAATACATTGAGCAGATTCAGAAGGATGCAGGCTGCGGTAAGTACAGGGAGAAGAAGAAGCTTGCACAGGATAGAGTAGCATGGAGAGCTGCATCAAACCAGTCTCAGGACTGAAGACCACAACAACAACAACAAGTCGTATGGTCAGTATTGCCTCACGTGTTCCAACATTTCTACGGAATCCAAACTGATCTTCCCCGAGGTCCGCTTCTACCAGTTTTTTCATTCGTCTGTAAATAATTCGCGCTACTATTTTGCAGCTGTGACTTATTAAACTGATAGTTCGGTAATTTTCACATCTGTCAACACCTGCTTTCTTTGGGATTGGAATTTTTATACACACTTAGCTGCGACATAACGCACTTTCAACTACACGGAACACTGTTCTGGTCACGAATGACTCTTGCGTTTGCAGCTCATGGTCGTGCGGTAGCGTTCTCGCTTCCGAAGCCCAGGTTCCCGGGTTCGATTCCCGACGGGGTCAGAGATTTTCTCTGCCTCGTGATGACTGGCTGTTGTGTGCTGTCCTTAGGTTAGTTAGGTTTAAGTAGTTCTAAGTTCTATGGGACTGATGACCACAGATGTTAAGTCCCACAGTGCTCAGAGCCATTTGAACCATTTGAATGACTGTTGCAACGTACTGAGGACATTGCAAGGATGCCGTTCTTGGTCAAACAGAGCAAAGCAATCTGCAGGGTTCGTAGCATCTGCGTTTATGTTGAAGCAAGCCTTTTTCGCGCTATCTGCGTATTTTTATCGAACCCCGTACACTGTGTGTAGAGGACTACGGTGGAGTCTAGGTGGTGAGTTACTGTGTCACAAACCACCTGGAAACAACGTCCTCACTTGCGGTTGGGTGAGAAAAATTCTACCTAAGGTACCACCAAATTTCCTGGGATTTCGACTGGTTGAAACACTCGAGACAGAAGCTCTCTTGTGCTGGCAGAGGGAGCTAAGGCGTCCGCCAAAGCGGACGGTTACGGCTGTAGCCAACTGTTCAGAAATATTGCATTGTAAGAGTAGTGTTTGCTGGAGGCGGCAAGGGTAAAATGCAGGGAGCGAAAGGCAATTTGTACAGAAACCAGATGGCAGTTGTAAGAGTCGAGGGGCGTGAGAGAGGAGCAGCGGTTAGGAAGGGAGTAAGACAGGGTTGTAGCCTCTCCCCGATGTTATTCAATCTGTATACTGAGCAAGCAGTAACGGAAACAGAAAAATTCGGAGTAGGTATTAAAATCCATGGAAAAGAAATAAAAACTTTGAGGGTCGCCGATGACATTGAAATTCTGTCAGAGATAGCAAAGGACCTGGAAGAGCAGTTGAACGGAATCGACAGTGTCTTGAAAGGAGGATGTAAGATGAACATCAACAAGAGGAAAACAAGGATAATGGAATCTGGTCGAATTTAATCAGCTGATGCAGAGGGAATTATATTACGAAATGAGTTTTGTTATTTGGGGAGCAAAATAACTGTTGATGGTCAAAGTAGAGAGGGTATAAAATGTAGACTATCAATTACAAGAAAAGCGTTTCTAAAGAACAGAAATTTGTGAACATCGAATATAGATTTGTCAGGACATCTTTTCTAAAAGTATTTGTATGGAGTGTCGCGATCTATGGATGTGAAACGTGGACGATAAATAGTTTGGACAAGAAGACAGTAGAAGTTTTCGAAATGTGGTGCTACATAAGAATGCTGAAGATTAGATGGGTAGATCACATAACTAATGAGGAGGTATTGAATAGAATTGGGGAGAAGAGGAGTTTGTCTCACAACGTGACTAGAAGAAGGGACCGGTTGGTAGGGCATGTTCTGAGGCATCAAGGGATCACCAATTTAGTATTGGAGGGCAGCGTGGAGGGTAAAAATCATAGAGGGAGACCAAGAGATGAATACATTGAGCAGATTCAGAAGGATGTAGGTTGCAGTAGGTACTGGGAGATGAAGAAGCTTGCACAGGATAGAGTAGCATGGAGAGCTGCATCAAACCAGCCTCAGGACTGAAGACCACAACAACGACAACGACGACGAGAACAACAACAAGAACTACAAGAATTGCGTGTCAACGGCTAAAGCGAACGTTCGAGAATGTTAAAGTGGGTTAATAGTTTTGAGATTTTATCAGTATGTGACCCAGACGCGGGCCAAAATTGAGTGCAGTCGCGTACGTGAGCAATTGTATTACCTAAAGACTGTATTCGACGTCGGCTTCAGGGTTCACACGAGTACATTGTCTGTAGCGTTAACAGTGCTGTGTAAACAACTACAGCATCTGATAAAAGGCATCCCTTGTTACAAAAAATGTGTGCTATTTACGGAAAAGTAGTTACATATCATCCTACATTCTCGTCCTTACAGCACTAGATGATAAACGAAGCCACGGCCGAGCGTTATCTTTCGCAGCGAGAGGGACATCTTTACGAGACGCCGGGTGGGGTAACTAGAAACCCTGTGAGGTATCCTTCAAGTTTTACACCTACACTTGTAACCACCTGTTAGAACCAGCTGCTGGGCCACGTTACTTTGACAAGTGGAGGCGTTGTAGAGGGATCTGGGGCACACTGTGAGATCAAAAGAATCCGGACACCTGGCTGAAAATGCCTTACAAGTTCGTTCCATCGGTAGTGCTGGAATTCAATACGGTGTTGGCCCAACCTTAGCCTTGATGACAGCTCCCATTTTCGCAGGCATACATTCAATCAGGTGTTGGAAGGGTTCTTGGAGAATGGCAGCCTATTCTTCACGGAGTGTTGCGCTGAGGAGAGGTATCGATATCGGTTGGTGAGGCCTGGCACGAAGTCGGCGTTCCAAAACATCCCAAAGGTGTTCTGTAGGATTCAGGTCAGGACTCTGTGCAGGCCAGTCCATTATAGGTATGTTATTGTCATGTAACCACTCCGCCACAGGCTGTGCATTATGAACAGGTGCTCGATCGTGTTGAAAGATGCAATCCCCATCTCCGAATTGCTCTTCGAACAGTGGGAAGCAACAAGGTAATTAAAACATCAATGTAGGCCTGTGCTGTGATAGTGCCACGCAAGACAACAAAGGGTGCAAGCCCCCTCCATGAAAAACACGACCACACCATAACACCACCGCCTACGAATTTCACTGTTCGCACTACACATGCTGGCAGATGACGTTCACTGGGCATTCGCCATACCCACACCCTGCCATCGCATCGCCACACTGTGTACCGTGATTCCTCATTCAAAATGGTTCAAATGGCTCTGAGCGCTATGGGACTTAACTTCAGAGGTCATGAGTCCTCTAGAACTTAGAACTACTTAAACCTTACTAAGGACATCACACACATCCATGCCCGAGGCAGGATTCGAACCTGCGACCGCAACGGTCGCGCGGTTCCAGACTGTAGCGCCTAGAACCGTTCGGCCACTCCGGCAATGCAAGACACAAACAACCAGCCATAAAAAAACTGGAATTTATGAAATCGCATGCCGCGAGTGTCAGTCTTGCTACATTGGAGAGATGGGGAGGTCAATCTGCACCAAAGAACATCACTGAAGCTGGATATTGAAGAAGCCTGATTCAGACTTTGCGTAACATTGCCTGAACTATAACCACAAATACGTAATGAGGTACAAGTCTTACACACAGAGGAAAAGGGGGCTAAACTCAACCAATTAGAAATTTTAGAAATTGTAAGATGTTTGCTTCCGCCGTTTTTTTTCCCCCAACATTTGAGGCTGTAATAAAACAAACTCGTAACACACACGTATCATTAAAAGTTTTTTCCGTCGCTGGCGACTACTTTCTCCCATCTTTCGGGCAGTGTACGAATCCCGCGTCGAAAAAATTGTTCATCTTTTGAAGCGAACCACGAATCGATCCAGTTTGTGACTTCTTCATGAGATCGGAAGTGTTGGTCAGCCAGGCCGTGTGCCATTGATCTAAACAGGTGAGAGTCAGAGGGAGCAATGTGTGGAGAATACGGCGGCTGGGGTAGGACTCCCCATTTCAACATTTCCAAGTACGTTTTGACCTCTTTTGCAACGTGGGGTCGAGCGTTGTCGTGCTGAAAAATCACCTTATCGTGCCTCTCGCTGTATTGCGGCCGTTTGTCTTTTAATGCTCTCCTCGAACGCATTATTTGCGTTCGACAACGAGCACCTGTGATTGTTTCACTCGGTTTTAACACCTCATTGTACACTGCGCCGAGCTGGTCCCACCAAATGCAGAGCATATTCTTGCAGCCGTGAATATTCGGTTTGTCCGTCGACGCGGAAGCATGGCCGGTATATCCCCACGATTTTTTACGTCTAGGGTTATCGTAATGAAGCCATTTTTCGTCCCCGGTCACAATGCGATGTAGAAATCCCTTCCGTTTATGGCTCTGAAGCAACTGTTCAGAAACACACAAACGCCGTTCAACGTCTCTTGGTTTCAGCTCATACGGGACTCAAGTTCCTTCTTTCTGAATCATGCCCATAGCCTTGAGACGTTTTGAAATGGCTTGCTGTGTCACTCCCACTAATCGTGGCAATTGTTCTCGAGTTTGATGCGAGTCTTCACTCAGCAATGTCTCCGATTCTGCATCTTCGAAAAGATTCTCTGTTCCACCAGTGTGCCGGTCTACGACGTTAAAATCACCGTTCTTTGAAGCGTTGAAACCACTCACGACACGTTCTTTCACTAATAGCGTCCTTGCCACACGTACTTGAGAGCACTCGATGAGACTCAGCCGCTGTTTTCTTCATATTGAAACAAAACAGTAACACCTCCCGCAAATGACGAGAATTAGGCTCGTAATCTGACATTTTCAATCAAGAACAACTTTATGATGCAGGCACAAATCGACTAATGTTTGAATCAGGTTATGTTGACCGAGGTCCAAGCTAACTACCTGACGTCTGCGATCTGTTTGTTTCGACCGCAACTTACCATTGTCGCCACCTATCGGCAGACGGCGGAAGTAAAGTTGTACACCTTTTAATAGACATATGTACGTCCCCACACCTATTATTAAACGAGCAAACTCAATTCAGTTATTCATCTCTTTTACATGAGATCATAATCCCAGGGTAGAAGCAAAGCTTTGGGCCTCAGTCGATAAGCATATAAGAAGTTCTTGGCTCATACATTTCATTCCTGTCTCGTTAATGTAATTGCTAAATGGTGTAATTACATATGTCATTTGCTAAAAAAAAGGTCATTTTACATTAAGCTATGGATCTGTACCTTCAAAAGTTGGGATGATTATCTTTGCCTTGTGATCATACACTCCTGGAAATTGAAATAAGAACACCGTGAATTCCTTGTCTCAGGAAGGGGAAACTTTATTGACACATTCCTGGGGTCAGATACATCACATGATCACACTGACAGAACCACAGGCACATAGACACAGGTAACAGAACATGCACAATGTCGGCACTAGTACAGTGTATATCCACCTTTCGCAGCAATGCAGGCTGCTATTCTCCCATGGAGACGATCGTAGAGATGCTGGATGTAGTCCTCTGGAACGGCTTGCCATGCCATTTCCACCTGGCGCCTCAGTTGGACCAGCTTTCCTGCTGGACGTGCAGACCGCGTGAGACAACGCTTCATCCAGTCCCAAACATGCTCAATGGGGGACAGATCCGGAGATCTTGCTGGCCAGGGTAGTTGACTTACACCTTCTAGAGCACGTTGGGTGGCACGGGATACTTGCGGACGTGCATTGTCCTGTTGGAACAGCAAGTTCCCTTGCCGGTCTAGGAATGGTAGAACGATGGGTTCGATGACGGTTTGGATGTACCGTGCACTATTCAGTGTCCCCTCGACGATCACCAGTGGTGTACGGCCAGTGTAGGAGATCGCTCCCCACACCATGATGCCGGGTGTTGGCCCTGTGTGCCTCGGTCGTATGCCGTCCTGATTGTGGCGCTCACCTGCACGGCTCCAAACACGCATACGACCATCATTGGCACCAAGGCAGAAGCGACTCTCATCGCTGAAGACGACACGTCTCCATTCGTCCCTCCATTCACGCCTGTCGCGACACCACTGGAGGCGGGCTGCACGATGTTGGGGCGTGAGCGGAAGACAGCCTAACGTTGTGCGGGACCATAGCCCAGCTTCATGGAGACGGTTGCGAATGGTCCTCGCCGATACCCCAGGAGCAACAGTGTCCCTAATTTGCTGGGAAGTGGCGGTGCGGTCCCCTACGGCACTGCGTAGGATCCTACGGTCTTGGCGTGCATCCGTGCGTCGCTGCGGTCCGGTCCCAGGTCGACGGGCACGTGCACCTTCCGCCGACCACTGGCGACAACATCGATGTACTGTGGAGACCTCACGCCCCACGTGTTGAGCAATTCGGCGGTACGTCCACCCGGCCTCCTGCATGCCCACTATACGCCCTCGCTCAAAGTCCGTCAACTGCACATACGGTTCACGTCCACGCTGTCGCGGCATGCTACCAGTGTTAAAGACTGCGATGGAGCTCCGTATGCCACGGCAAACTGGCTGACACTGACGGCGGCGGTGCACAATTGCTGCGCAGCTAGCGCCATTCGACGGCCAACACCGCGGTTCCTGGTGTGTCCGCTGTGCCGTGCGTGTGATCATTGCTTGTACAGCCCTCTCGCAGTGTCCAGAGCAAGTATGGTGGGTCTGACACACCGGTGTCAATGTGTTCTTTTTTCCATTTCCAGGAGTGTATTTATCTGTGCATTATCATCTTTGTGAATCAGTAATGTACTTGAAAATGGCCTTGTATCCCGAAACCTAGGTTGTGCTGTAACAGTAAAACAACAACAACAACTACAACAACAACAATTTTTTTGAAACAAGGCAAGAAACAGCTTTTGTTTAGTTAATTATCCTCATTGTAATGCCTTCCTTCTCACTGACTAACTAAACAGAATCACGTTGTTGTTGTTGTTGTTGTTGTTGTTGTCTTCAGTCCTGAGACTGGTTTGATGCAGCTCTCCATGCTACTCTATCCTGTGCAAGCTTCTTCATCTCCCAGTACCTACTGCAACCTACATCCTTCTGAATCTGCTTAGTGTATTCATCTCTTGGTCTCCCTCTACGATTTTTACCCTCCACGCTGCCCTCCAGTGCTAAATTTCTGATCCCTTGATGCCTCAGAAAATGCCCTACCAACCGGTCCCTTCTTCTAGTCAAGTTGTGCCACAAACTCCTCTTCTCCCCAATTCTATTCCATACCTCCTCATTAGTTATGTGATCTACCCATCTAATCTTCAGCATTCTTCTGTACACAACATTTCGAGTCTACGTGATCGCCGTAAGCTTATTGACACCAGTGCTTACTAATTTAAGTTATATATTACAGCACTGAAGATGGTCACTAAGTGACCGAAAATCGATTTCGCGATAATAAACAAAAATATACGACCAATGCTGTCTCTCCTTTCTACATTTCGAAAGCTTCTATTCTCTTCTTGTCTAAGCTATTTATTGTCCATGTTTCGCCGGCCGCGGCGGTCTAGTGGTTCTAGGCGCTCAGTCCGGAACCGCGCGACTGCTACGGTCGCAGGTTCGAATCCTGCCTCGGGCATGGATGTGTGTGATGTCCTTAGGTTAGTTAGGTTTAAGTAGTTCTAAGTTCTACGGGACTGATGACCACAGATGTTAAGTCCCATAGTGCTCAGAGCCATTTGAACCATTTTTTTGTCCATGTTTCACAACCATACATGGCTACACTCCATACAAATACTTTCAGAAACGACTTCCTGGCACTTAAATCAATACTAGATGTTAACAAATTTCTCTTTTTCAGAAACGCTTTCCTTGCCATTGCCAGTCTACATTTTATATCCTCTCTACTTCGACCATCATCAGTTATTTTGCTCCCCAAATAGCAAAACTCCTTTACTACTTTAAGTGTCTCATTTCCTAATCTAATTCCCTCAGCATCACCCGACTTAATTCGACTACATTCCATTATCCTTGTTTTGCTTTTGTTGATGTTCATCCTATATCCGCCTTTCAAGACACTGTCCATTCCGTTCAACTGCTCTTCCAGGTCCTTTGCTGTGTCTGACAGAATTACAATGTCATCGGCGAAGCCAAAGTTTTGTTTTATTCCGTGTGTGTAGTACCCACAGTCTGAAATAACAGTGGCGACACTCCGTCTTGTTTTTGTTACCCGCATCGATAGCAGCGCCCCAAGCGGCCAGCAAGCGACGCTTCTGAGTACTGAATACTATCGTTTATATTGGTTTGTAATATATTTTTTTTTTACAGTAGAACGTGCGCATAGTGCCATAAACATCGACAAAACGAAAAAATCGCACCACATTTGTCATTATTCAGTTACTTACGGACCCTCTGAGATACAAAACAGTACACTACAGGCAGTTGATTTGCGCTTCTCTTGTCACGTACAGTCATTTACTAAATAATGTCATATTCCTTTAGTAACAAAAATTTGTTAGTTAACACCACAAGACCCGACTTATTGCAGACAAACGTCATATATCCACCCAACAGAGCAGAGTTTTGTTCCCTACACTTTCAGCCAAATTAGTGAATACGTAACACAGGAAATCTATTTGGTATGTAATATCTATACTATTAGCTTAAGAGAAAAGCACACAAACGTGATGATAAAGCATCAAAAGCAATAAAACTGTTTGCTAGTACAGAACAGAGCAGTTTCACAAATGTTGCTAATTCTAAGCCACAAAAAAAGGTTAAATTGTTCTAAGCATTATGGGACTTAACTTCTGAGTTCATCAGTCCCCTAGAACTTAGAACTACTTAAACCTAACTAACCTAAGGACATCACACACATCCATGGCCGAGGCAGGATTCGAACCTGCGACCGTAGTGGTCGCTCGGTTCCAGACTGCAGCGCCTAGAACCGCTCGGCTATCTGCGCAGAACCTCCTCATTCTTTACCTTATCGGTCTGCCTCCTTTTCAACATTCGTCTGTAGCAACACATCTCAAATGCTTCGATTCTCTTCTGTTCCTGTTTTCCCACAGTCCATGTTTCACTAATAAACAATACTGTGCTCCAAATGTACATTCTCAGTAATTTCTCCCTCAAATTAAGGCCTACGTTTGATACCAGTAGACTTCTCTTGGCCATGAATGCTCTTCTTGCCATTGCTAGTCTGCATGTCTGCGGAGACCTAATCTCTCGTGGCTTACGAGCAATGTATGTTGGCGACAGTACAATCGTTCGGCAGTCAGCTTCAAACGCCGGTTCTTTAATTTTTGTCAATAGTGTTTCTCGAAATAAGGGATTCCCACTTGAATTCCCGAAGCATCTCCGTAACACCTGCGTGTTGTTCGAAGCGGTAACAAACTTCCTAGCAGCCCGCCTCTAAACTGCTGCTTTTACGTGCATTTCACGATAATTCACGCCTCTTGGTAATTTAATAAGGCATGGAACTCAGGAAGGTAACAACTATATCGTTATTAGATGCAAAATAATTAAAAACAAACATTATTCCTTCGACGAATGTGTTGCCTGCTTTCTCACCGTTTGGAGAGAGAGTATCTCTGCAGATGTCAAACGGTAACAATGTTTGCACCAGAGTGTCGTGACTATGTATGTTAGACTGTGGTAGCAATATTGTCATGTTTGTGTCACAGAATTTTTCTTGAACGGAAGTGTTGCGCAAAACATAAAAGGCTCTGGGATTACTTCAGAGGCTTTTATGTTTTCTACAACGCTTTCGTTCAATAAAAATACCACGAACAGTATCTACAGTAGATATGTACCACCGAAGCATTCAGTACCCTTGCTTGGTGAATAACAGCCCCCACATGTATATGCTGACCACAGTGCAACTGATACACAGGGTGAGGCAGTTAATACAGGCCACCGCAAATAAATCCGTCGTGAATAAATATATTGAGATGCGGTGATCGCCAAGCTGTAGTGGACAATATGGTGAATTTCGTGACGTTCACAAGTAATATTTCTCGTTTACCAGCTATACCCGGCGAACTTCGTTCCGCCTCTGAAAATCTTTACATGTTACAGCTGACCCGGCAAACGTTGCTTTGCCGTATAAATTATCTCTAGTCTATAAGAATAATGTACACGTGTAACACAATGTATACGTGTAACACAGGAGCCGCTGTTGGCGGGAGCTCGTGCAACGAACAGTAGTAATGGCCGAAAACTGTGTAGGGAGTGAGAAAAAAGCTTAGGGGGAAGTCCGGCTGTATCGGCCACTATTAGTTCCGGCGTTTCTACGGCCGATCGCGAGGGATTTAACAATTGCAGGCGATAGACGGCTCGTCCGTGAGCACACAAACATGGCGGCAATTTCATGCCGAAACGTGTTCGCCAGCATTACGAGGAATAAGACCAAGTGCACACGCATTGATTTTTATCGTACGTAAAAATACTGTACGATTAAATTCTTTTAGAGGAACAATGGAGAGCATAGGAACTTCCACTAAAAGAATTTGGTCGTAGGATATATTTCCGTACGATAAAAATCAATGCGTGTGCGCTACGCCTATATGTCGGTTTGGCGAATGACGCTGGCTAACGAGTTAAACTTCTCGGTCTACTTACGTCGATTCAAAGAGGGATATTCGAGTGGTTGCATTTGGTACGTTTTCTTCAATTACCCATGTATCGAATAGTGAAAGACTATCACCGGTAGACACCTGGCGGAGATAACTGATCAACTGATAATTGATCAGTTATCGACCGGGGTTGAAAATTAATAAATTACTGAAACTGCTATTAAAATAGGGGTTGGTGGTGTTTAGGGTTGTGTGTATTTTGAATGCCTCATCATAAAAACAGTAAAATGTTCTGTTAAAAAAAAAAAAGCGGTGAACCAGCCGCATCGCTTAGGGGTGTGAAAAACATATTGGCCGGCCGGAGTCGCCGTGCGGTTCTAGGCACTACAGTCTGGAACCGAGCGACCGCTACGGTCGCAGGTTCCAATCCTGCCTCGGGCATGGATGTGTGTGATGTCCTTAGGTTAGTTAGGTTTAAGCAGTTCTAAATTCTAGGGGACTGATGACCTGAGAAGTTAAGTCGCATAGTGCTCAGAGCCATTTGAACCATTTGAAAAATACAGCGTGATTCAAAAAGAATACCACAACTTTAGGAATTTAAAACTCTGCAACGACAAAAGAGAGAGCTAAACACTATCTGTCGGCGAATTAAGGGAGCTATAAAGTTTCATCTAGTTGTACATTTGTTCGCTTGAGGCGCTGTTGACTAGGCGTCAGCGTCAGTTGATGCCAAGATGGCGACCACTCAACAGAAAGCTTTTTGTGTTATTGAGTACGGCAGAAGTGAATCGACGACAGTTGTTCAGCGTGCATTTCGAACGAAGTATGGTGTTAAACCGCCTGATAGGTGGTGTATTAAACGTTAGTATAAACAGTTTACGGAGAATGGGTGCTTGTGCAAAGGGAAAAGTTCTGGACGGCCGAGAACGAGTAATGAAAATGTAGCACGCATCCAGCAAGCATTTGTTCGCAGCCCAGGAAAATCGACTCGCAGAGCTAGCAGAGAGCTGCAAATTCCACAATCAACTGTATGGAGAGGCCACATTAACACTGATCTGTGCGTAACTACCTGAACTTCAACTACCCGAGGCGATGGATCGGCCGCCAGGCAGTCCGTGACAGAGCACTTCATCACTGGCCTCCAAGAAGCCCTGATCTTACCCCCTGCGATTTTTCTTATGGGGGTATGTTAAGGATATGGTGTTTCGGCCACCTCTCCCAGCCACCATTGATGATTTGAAACGAGAAATAACAGCAGCTATCCAAACTGTTACGCCTGATATGCTACAGAGAGTGTGGAACGAGTTGGAGTATCGGGTTGATATTGCTCGTGTGTCTGGAGGGGGCCATATTGAACATCTCTGAACTTGTTTTTGAGTGAAAAAAAACCTTTTTAAATACTCTTTGTAATGATGTATAACAGAAGGTTACATTATGTTTCTTTCATTAAATACACATTTTTAAAGTTGTGGTATTCTTTTTGAATCGCCCTGTGTATTACGACCGATTCTGAGACGTACCGAATAAACATGTAAAATTTCATAAGAATCGATCAAGCCGTTTCGGAGAACTATGGCAACTAACAGTGTGACACGAGAATTTTATATATGATAGCCGCTGAGTTTGTTTTTAGGCTTCTGTGCCTTAATCGGGAAAAGCGAAACACTGCTAAGGTCACCTTGCTGTCCGTGTATCTGTCCGTCTGTTAAGACCACTTTTTCTCAGGAACAGGGAGACGTATCAAGTTCAAATTTATGTCACGTATGGTCCTTCGGAGCGGGGTAAATGAATTTCTAAGTCAATGCAGTTGTAAGATACGGCCATTTATGACACATAATTTGATGCAAAGTTCCTCATCAAAACCTTCCCGTTGACCTATTGAAAGGGTACAGTACCGCCCGACATTGAAAATAGGTACAACATTCTTCATTATTCTTGTCAGAACAACATATTTTTTCTAATAATAACTCAATTTCAATTAATACAGCGAAGCCGGATACCAGTGTGGGAAAGGATGACAATTTATTTATTTAATTGATCACATGTGCACTCCCACAAAATAAATCCCTACATCCAGTTTAGTGAGATCTGTGAAATGAATGAATGTATGGTCGTCTGCTAACCGCAGATAGTGAATGTGAATATATGATCATCTTTGAGACGGTACTTGGGTCACCTTTGGTGGGACCAAGGAGATAAAATTTACCTGAGCTTTGAGCGCCTGAAATGTGGCTGACCAATACGGTAGCAAGGTGCCCCCCCACTTCGGCAGAGGTGTGAGAGGACCTGAAGAACGGCCATGTTTCCGCACTCTGCCGCTGGATCTAGTGTTGGTAAGACCTGTGTTAGGCGTGCTCCGTAAGGACAAAAGAGTGGAGACATGGTGTAAGTAGGCTGTTTATGTTTTCTTATTGGCAACGTTACGTAGCGCTCAATATGAAAATCACTGGCTGTGCTGTGTGCAGTCTGTCACTAGTTTGCATTGTTGTCTGCCATTGTAGTGTTGGGCAGCGGCAGCTGGATGTGAACAGCGCGTAGCGTTGCGCAGTTGGAGGTGAGCCGCCAGCAGTGGTGGATGTGGGGAGAGAGATGGCGGAGTTTTGTAATTTTTCATGAACTGATATATTTATATATGATGATATCAAGGTAAATACATTGTTTGTTCTCTATTAATATCTTTCATTTGCTAACTATCCCTATCAGTAGTTAGTGCCTTCAGTAGTTTGAATCTTTTATTTAGCTGGCAGTAGTGGCGCTAGCTGTATTGCAGTAGCTTGAGCAGCGAAGATTTTTGTGAGGTAAGTGATTTGTGAAAGGTATAGTTTAATGTTTGTCAGGGCCATTCTTTAGTAGGAAATTTTGAAAGTCGGATTGCGTTGCGCTAAAAATATTGTGTGTCAGGTTAAGCACAGTCCTGTATAATTGTTAAAAGGGGACGTTTCATATGGCGACCCTGCCAGGATACCTCACTGGAATCTTCTGATTTTTTTCTTGTAGTTTGTGTAATTAGTGTAGCTATTGTTTATTGCTAGCGCGTAATTGTAGAGAAAATCTCCTTTGTAGTTGCAGTCTTTCATTGTTGTACAGTAAAACAGTTTTGGCATGCATGTAGATTTGTACCAAGTATTTCGCAGCTGCAATTAACTAGATATTATTTTCAGTGCTATTTTAATGTGTTCTCTTATTTTTGATCTTCAAATTGTGCTTTTCTTTGTTATCGTGTGAAATACTGTGACAATAATGGCGTGTGAAAAACGTAACACTAGGCTCCAAACTAAACTGAGAAATAATAGTGATGACGAGCGTAGCTTATCAGCGCCGCCGAGTAATGAATTTACTAATGTTCAAAGTAGTAATTTGGTAACTGTGCACAGGGAAATGGAGCGGGCGTCAAACAGTGGCGTGGACAGTGAAACAATTAGTGAAGAGGGAAGCATTATCGATCGATCGGTCGGCAATAGCTCGCCTCAGGAAGCCGAAATGACACGACACGATCTCGCAAATACTGTAGATTCATGTTTTGGATCCTCACCGTTTTCTCAAATAAGTCAAGACACATTTTCTGCTTGTCAAAATGTGAATGTTTCCGGTGTAAATTCACTGCCGAAAAGCACTGAGGAACATGTTTCAGACACCAATGCATTGTTATTACAATTAATACAACAAATGGGACAAACACAGCAAAAGCTTCAAAAGTTAGACACAATGGAACAAAATCAGAGACAAACACAGCAAAAGTTAGACACAGTGGAACAAAATCTTCAAAAGTTAGACACAATGGAACAACACCAGAGACAAACACAGCAACAGTTAGACGCAATGGAACAAAATCTTCACACCACGCTTGAACAAACACGTGAAGATTTAACTACTGAGTTACATAACATTGAATCGAAATGTCAAAAAGTCTGTAATGACGTAAAAACACAAATTTGTGAGCATTTTCAACCTATTTTTTCGCGGCATGAAAATGCATTACAGAATCACGAAGCAGCCATAAAAGAACTGCAAGCCATTGTTCATGAAAATCATGAGACCTTGTGGGCTAAAATTGACTCAGTTGCATCTACCGATTCGGTTACGCAACTTGCAATAACTCAGGAAAACTTAAAGGACACAGTAGATACGATTTCAACACAAATGGACACTCTGAAACTTGGTTCAGAAAAACACACTGAGGAAATGTGTTCACTATCGGAGAAAGTAGCCGAACTTTCGGATCAGGTCACTAACTTATCTACAAAGGTAGATGATGATCTGAATGACACAAGACCTGTAGCCTTCACTGACACTGAAGAGTGCGAACAAATTAGGAAATTCAAACAAAATCAGAATCAGATTAATACGCAACACCAAAGAGAAATCCGGGAAGTACAAGATCAGCTGACACAGTTAATACAAGAATTACGTATTTCAGAGGATACTCGCACCCCAATACGGGAAGAGGGACTTAGAAATACGGAACAACCACAAAATAATAACACAGGACACTTCGGAAGTTATGAAAGAAATTGGCAAGGTGCACCGAATTTTGAAATGGAACCGCCGAAACGACATAACAATGACCGATATGCGACTCGCCGACATGATGACTTTGACTATAAGCTGTTCATTACTACACGTAAATTCAAAACATTTAAGAATTCTGGGAACGACATTCATCCACAAGCATGGCTCCATCAATTCTCTCATTGTTTTCCTCCCAACTGGTCATTAGAGCACAGATTAGAATTTATGTGTGGCTACTTAGAGAATGAACCAGCTGTAAGAATGCGGTCGGTCATTCACGATTGCCACAGTGAATGAGAATTTTACCATGCCTTCCTCTCAGCATATTGGTCTCAAGCCACACAAGACCGGGTAAAACATGGTATCATAATGATGAAACATTTCGAACAATCTGAATTCTCCAGTCTTGTGAAATATTTTGAAGACATGTTGCACAAGAATCAGTACCTGTCAAACCCATACAGCCCCTCAGAACTCATCCGCATTTGCTTAATCAAATTACCTGAACATTTACGACATATTATTTTGGCAGGACGTTGCAAAGACGACATTGAAGCTTTTCAGGGACTGTTACAAGAATTGGAAATTGACACTGACAATCGCGGAATGCGGAAAGAGGAACACAACAATTACAGGTCACATCCGTCGCAATTCCGCGATGAAAGAAGTAATAACTGGACACGACAAGGCTATTCTCACAACACATATCGTGACCAAAACAGACACCACCCGTATGACAAGCGTTGGCAGAGTAGTAATAATTACAGGGAAAGATCACCTCTCCGTGGTAATGACTATCACAGAGACAATAAGAGAAACAGACAATATGGGAACCAGAATAATTATTATCAAGGGAGGCAGAATAAATTCAGGCGCAACAGTTCGACGCACAGTTACGATTCAGGGAGAAATTCTCCACCACGTGACCGACACGAAAGAAACTGTGTAAACTACCGACAAAACGACAGACCTGAATTTCATCAGAACTGGCGAGCTTTAAACAGAGCTGGGCCCTCTCGGCAAGGCGAATTTGTGGAAGTTAGGTCTCCAAATCCCAATAACGACGCGCGCCAACAAAGAGACAATAGGCAATGACTCACACCGCTGGCAGCCACAAAACATACTTATGAAACTGACGACGCAGCTGCCGTAGCTAGTAATTACGTAAAAATGGAAGACATTAGGGACATCTTACTCCAGGAACACGACATAAAACATAACAACATTGCATATCCTGTGATTCACATTACAGTAAATGACATAAAATTTACGGCAGTACTTGACTCTGGCAGTCCCATTTCAGTAATCAGTGAAACAGCCTCTAGCAAATGCAACAAATCGAACTATTGCCCCGCACTTCCGTTACGTAAGATTAAATTACAAGGTGCAATCTTTGGAAAAAGTGTAGATGTACGCCAACAAACCAACTTAGAATACTTTTGTCAAAGCCACAGCTTCTCTATGAGCTTTCTTATTGTTCCATTATTGTCGACGGAAATTATACTGGGAGTAGACTTTTTAAATGAATACAAAGCAATCTTAAGCTTTCACGATGCTGAAATAAGTTTAGAAAAAGAAGGTAAGTCAGTAGCTTTGAAATTTGAAGATTGGCTCTCAAACCATGACGAGGAAATTAATCGGCTTTACCTTCTGTTAGACAACAGTTCGGACTTTTCTACGGAACTAGACACTAACAATCACTCTACAAGTACTGACAGGGATGATATCGACGGCGCATTTGACACTAATAAGTTAATTCAGAATAAAATTCAAACAATTGAGAATTGTAATGACACTGATAGGCAGGACCTTTTTGAGATTTTACAAGCACATTCCACAGTTTTTACTCATAAAACAGGAACAATCAAGGGATTTCAATACCAATTTCGTGTTCGTGAGCATACTAAATTTTGTGTTAGACCATATGTAATTCCAGCACATTATAGGGACCGTGTTAGAACAGAAATACAATCTATGCTTGACGAGGGCATTATTGAGCCTGCAGTAAGCTCATACAACAATCCATTACATGTTGTTGAGAAGAAAAATGGATCGATCAGGCTTGTCTTAGATTCGAGACAAATCAATACGATCATTATTCCTGAAACCGACAGGCCGCAAACGTTGGAAGAACTTCTTCAAAATTTTAATGGTGTAAAAGTGTTGTCTTCCATTGATCTCAGATCCAGCTTTTATCAGATCGAACTTCATCCAGAATGTAGAAAATACACAGCTTTCCTTTGTTTCGGCGTTTGTTATCAGTTTCGGAAACTTCCCTTTGGTTTGAACATTTCTTCAGCAGCATTCATTCGCGGGCTAAATTCCATATTACCTGAGTTCTTAAAACGTTACATCACCTTATATGTGGACGATATTCTGATAGCAGAAGCCTCATGGGAACAACACAATCGCATCCTCAACAGCGTGTTACATATTTTTGCAGAATCTGGAATTACAGTTAACTTGGAAAAGTCTGAATTTGGTAGGACAAAGGTGAAGTTTTTGGGACATATTATTTCTTCTGAAGGCATTCAGCCGGATCCTGAAAAGTTAGAAGCAATCAGAGCCATTCCAGTTCCATCCACAAAAAGACAAGTCCGCAGTTTTCTAGGTCTCGTAAATTTTTACCGTCGTTTTCTGAATATGCAAATTCTTGTTACACCAAAACTTTGTTCTCTCACTGGAAAAAATACTATTTGGAACTGGGACGAACAAGCACAGTTGGAATTCAATTCTTTGAAAGAATCGCTACTTAACGCACCAATACTAGCTCATCCAGATCTGTCACAAGATTTCTGCCTTAGCACAGATTCTTCTAAAGTCGGTCTTGGTGCCCATTTATTTCAAGAAGCCATAGAAAATGACACTACCGTTCAGAAAACCATTGCTTTTGCTAGCCGAGTGCTAACAAAATCTGAAAAAAATTATTCCGTTACTGAATTAGAAGCTTTAGCTATCGTTTGGGCATTTAACAAATTCCGTTTCTTTCTTTCTGGTAAGCACGTAAAAGTATACAGTGATCATCGTGCATTACAATTTCTTATGTCTTCAAAATTAAATCATGACAGGTTAAAACGTTGGGCATTGTTTCTGCAAGAATTCCGCTTCACAATAGTCTACATTCCCGGCAAGGAGAACATTGTTGCGGACGCACTGTCACGCGCACCGGCTGGGCTTGAGAAAAGTAACACAGAAGGCAACCTCGAGAAAAATTTCAGTATTCTTTACATTCAGAAAGTCGCCTTTGAAAACTTCATCACCACATCTTTAAAGGACATTGCTCATGAACAAGATAAAGATCCGATTTGGAAAGACATCAAGAGCAAATGGCATGAAAAGACACACACACAGATTCGGCATTATTACCTGGTTAGAAACAACATACTCTTCAAACGCTGCACTGTTGATGACAAGCTATGGGTACTTTGCATTCCAGACGATTTTGTTAATAAGCTCATTTGGTACATTCATTTCAGCTACGCACATTTTGGTCCACGAAAATGTTATCATATTCTTCGAACGACTTGTTATTTTAACAATATGGAAAAAAGAATTCGAAGAGTCTTGTCTATTTGTAAACTTTGTCAAAAGGCGAAACCATCTACTGTCTCACATCGTGCTCCGTTGTTTCCTATTATTCCTTCTAAATTAAAAGAATTTGCTGCTGTTGATCTCTTGGGACCGCTTGTCAGAACATCCAATGGATTTTCGTACGTTCTAGTCGCTGTTGAACTTACTTCAAAATTTGTTTCTTTCACACCGTTACGTAAAGCCACTGGACGGTCTGTATCCAACGCCTTTGTTAAAAATTTCTTACGTGAAGTCGGCCACGTTGCTAAAGTCATTTCAGATAACGGACCGCAATTTAGATCTGCTGTTTGGTCACGCATGCTTCGCAACCATAAAATCAAACCTGTTTTTATTTCATTGTACTCACCACATTGTAACCCCTCCGAACGGATTATGAAAGAAATCAATAAGCTTTGCAGGCTTTGTTGTCACAGAAAGCATCAGCATTGGGACAGATATTTACACTTATTTCAAAACGTGCTGAATGAAATGCCTCATGATTCCACTGCTTTACCACCTACTCTTGTATTGAAGAATGAAGAACCACCGAACAGAATCAGAGAGCTTGTACCTTTCCCAAATACACGTAAACTTCGACACAAAGACATAATTGATTTGGCTCTTAAAAATATAAAATCTGCAGCAGACAAAAGGAGAAAACTACACGGTAAAGCAAATGCAAAGAAATTGTATATCGGTCAGAAGGTTCTCATTAAAGCTCATTCATTGTCACATAAGAAGAAACACTTGAGTCACAAATTCTTTCTAGTTTACAATGGACCTTACAGAATCCGACGTATACCACATGATAATTGCGTTGAAGTTGAAACTCTGCGTACTAGGAAGAGTAAAGGTTTACACCACATTTCACATGTAAAACCGTTTATTGAAAGATAATCTGCTTTTTAACTTAGTCTTTGTCATAAAATTTTTCGCTTCACATTACTAATATGCTTTGTCAGATTTAGAATCTGTTAACATGTAACAATGTTTGAAGTGAAATATCCAGTCAAGAACCAAGAGAACTTATTTAAACAGAAATGACGAATGCATTGTTATAGTGAACAGACGTCACAGTGTTATTGTGTGTACATTCTTGCTTGTTTGTTGCACGATTATGGAACGACTATAAGGCTTACATACTTAGAACATTTACCAGTACTGCTAATGAGATTTTAATGCAACATTTTGGTTTATTTGAAAATACATTCTGAATTTAAAGTGCTTTCTGAGAGATACCAGATGACACAGAGGTTAGTTTATGTGACAGCTACACGATTTTTATCACGACGCTACTAATGAGTGACAATTTACAATGTTGCTTTTGCGGTGTATCTGTTTTATATCTGCACAGTTTTCTGAATTCTTCTGGAAAGAAAAACATGTTTTAGTAGTAACTTTTGTGGTATAGCAACAATGAGACAGCCTTTTTCGTGGCATAACATTACGTTACTGTACAGTACTTTCTTCATCACGCCAATAAGCATAATAACTACGACATCTATACGCAAAGCATTTCACTTTTGTTTATCATGTGGTAAGTACATTGACTTCTGCAGAACTTAGCTTTCGGAGGACGATAACTACGACACTTCCACAGAGATTATGTTGCGACAAGATGCACAGTTTAGCGCTACAGTACACGCATTTGAGTGATTAATCTTATACTTAAAACACTTATTTTTAAAGATTTTTTTTTAATTACAAAGAAAGTTTTCCGTGATACATTTCATTCCATTGCGGTAATTTGTAACACCTGGGAGTATAATTACATTAATCCTCAGGGGGGTACACGCCTACTTTGTGTACCATGTGTGTGGCAACCACAAGGAACCCTAGCTAATATGGTATTTGCTTATACAACTTTACACATCGGTACCATATTTCTCTAACACACAAATTACACAGCTATCTGATTATTTAACTGAGAGAGACAAACATTTATTTTACTACATCAGTGACACATGTTTACGCAATTATACAGTTGGATAACTTCACACTTATGAAACTGTATTTTGTCTGTACTTTGTAAACTGTTCATATTTTATCGGAACCATTGTGATACTATGAGAGCTTTGAATGATGTATTTGGTATGGATTCATGATTTTTAAAGTACTTTTGAGGCAGATGACACTTTTGACATGAGCAGAGAATTTTTTTAGGCTTAGAAATTATTGGAGGAAGTTACGACGATTTTGAGATTTGACTGAAGTGTTATGATGTTATTATTACGACGACGATGTGTATTATGTTGTTGAGGAATGTTTATTATGCTATGTATTTCTCACGATGAAATATTGAAGAAGTGTCGACGAATATGTATATGTATAATGAGGTAAGGAATAATGAGTAGTGTTTAGGGACTCTGATTTATGAAAAGGATGTTGTAAACCAAGAAACGTACTTTAAGAGTTATGAAATGTGTGTGTATATTCGTGAATGTATCACAATGCTGACGAATATTTTTTTTTGGACACTTATATTTATAGGATTTTGTTTCTACAGATTTGCAACGCTAATTCTTGACCTGTGAAATATTTTTATGTGAGACTGTTACCGTAGCGGAAGCTGGTGTCGTAAATATTTCCGTAAGAAAGTTAAGTGACCACCTGCACATAATGCGTCGCGGGCACCCACCTGGGCGACAGCCGCCCGAAAAAAAGAGCCATTAGCCTTTCCGGAAGCACAGGTAAAAAAAAAAAAGGGAAGGCCATTATCCTCGGTATTGACATTTCCTTGTTGAAAGTATAATGTGGAGCTCGTAATTTATGATATTTACTGAAATGCCTAATGAAATGACGAGAAATATTCGTACATCTGCACACCTGATTACGACAAGCGTCTTTCTACGAGAGTTGAGAGAATTTCTACTAACTTATGAAATGTCACATGACTATTGAATGATATTTTTATGCTTTGGTTTGCGTAATTGCTTATTTCATTTGATACCTGTTTTTCAGCTGTGTTGCAGCATTGCTTTTATAAAATGAAATGAATTGCTAATGTGAACACTTTCTGTCAACAGATCTATTAAATAATTATTTTATGATCCACATTCTTTAAAAAAAGGAGCACTTGGAAAGGAAAGAACAATAAGAAGGAACTAGTAACTGCATTCATAATTTTCTTTTCAAGTAATTGGTAACTTTTTGGTAGAATAACTTCTTGTGGTGCACCACTATAATTACTTAGACATTAAGATGTGATTATACATTTCCCTTATCTGCATTGTTGTTTTTACTGTAATATTTTTTCTGCTTGAGCTATGTCATGTTTAGATATAAGTTATTGCATTTGCTGTTGCTGTTTGCCAGGCATAGTGCTACTAAATTTCACATTACATTACTCTGCTAAGCCAATTTTACTACTTATTGATTTTTCATGTTGCTGCACATTGGCTCATATTAGTTGTAATTTTGCATTTTATCTGTAAATTAGATTTACTGCTGCTTGCTTTGCACTCTGCATTTTTTTGGTCATTGCTGTTTGTGTTACATGTTTTGTGCTGCTGCATTGCCTCGTCCCTTAGTTTAGCATCTGAGCTCAGTAGATTTAAGTTAGCTTAAGAGGGGGTAGCCTCTAAGAGAATGAGTTGCGATGAATTGGAAGAAATGCATTGAGAAAACAGGTTTAGGTAGGATTTTCTTGGAAATAAATGATGAGGTAAGATAATGGAAAATAAAAATGAGGTAAGAGATGTGTGAACATATAAACACAGAAAGCATGCTTAGTTAGAATTTTTTTTTGGTGGAAACAAAGGATGAAATAAGAAGAAAGATATATGAAGTTTTGGGTTGGACTGCAGTACCAAATGTTACACTGAAAACGAACCCTGTCCTTTCCTATTGGTGTTATCCCACTATGTGTGTGTGTACCCTTGTGTATTTGTTTTCTTCCTGTCTCTGTGTAATTTTATAGAATTTTTTTCTTCTTTTAATATTAAGCTACATTCACTATGATGAGGAATACTTTTATCCTCAAATACAATTGGCATTAATAATATGTTATTTACCTTATAAATATGCTTACACATTATTTATTCTGTTTAATGCTCATGTGTGAAGTTGATGTTTCAAAAATTATTGTGATCTTTTATGTATGTACTCATGTCATAATTCCACTGATGTATATGTTAGTTCGATTCTTTTGTAAAGCCTGTACTACAGATGTTATCTGTATTATTATGTTTTTAATGATGTATTTTGTACCTTTGTTATTGTATTTTTATGTTATCAAATTGTAATTGTTACCAGTTCTTCCAATTAAGTTACATTTCACTGCACACGTTTCTGTTGGTCATAGTATATGGACAATATGTGAGAAGTAGGGACTGATAGTGTTTGCATGTGTGTTAATGATTCAGCAAGGGACTGGATAACAGCATTGCTCGTTCTAAGGACAATTCCAAAAACTTTGTGAGTGCACAAGTGGTGGTTTATGGACTTGCTATATTCTCCGCAAGACTCTTCGATGGTGAATGTGCACCTGCACAATCGCAACAGATGGCTGTGCATCTATGATGACCCACCAACGCCATTATTTCTACAAGGACTGCAGTGGGTCTGCACCTCTGGTGGCCCACCAATACCACAATCTCTACCAGGACTCCAGTGGGTCTGCTCTGTGATGACCTACCTACCAATATTCTTCCAAACTTCGAATGACTCTGCTGTGGGATTGCTCTGTTGTGGCCCATTACCTGTCAGCATGTCGAGAGTCAGCACTGTCTTTCCATTAGAAGGACAACACCACTTCTTCAAGACTGCATGGAAATCCACTACTTCCGTGTGCATTTTCTTTTACTGCTCAGACTTTGAGACAAACACTGCTATTCTCCTGTTATGTACGATTAGGACTGTCTTTAGGGACTGTGAGAAAATTTGAGCTTTTGACCAACGTTGTATCAATAAGTGTGTGCATTTTATATCTTTGTTACTGTAATTGTGAAAAATTTTTGTCAAATCTGTATTGGCCAGTGCCCAACACCATTTGTAAAAAAAAAAAATTTTTGTGGGGAGCATGGGGGCTATGTAAGTAGGCTGTTTATGTTTTCTTATTGGCAACGTTACGTAGACACCGAGCGAGGTGGCGCAGTGGTTAGACACTGGACTCGCATTCGGAAGGACGACGGTTCAATCCCGCGTCCGGCCATCCTGATTTAGGTTTTCCGTGATTTCCCTAAATCACTCCAGGCAAATGCCGGGATGGTTCCTCTGAAAGGGCACGGCCGACTTCCTTCCCCATCCTTCCCTAATCCGATGAGACCGATGACCACGCTGTCTGGTCTCCTTCCCCAAACCAACCAACCAACCAACGTTACGTAGCGCTCAATATGAAAATCACTGGCTGTGCTGTGTGCAGTCTGTCGCTAGTTTGCATTGTTGTCTGCCATTGTAGTGTTGGGCAGCGGCAGCTGGATGTGAACAGCGCGTAGCGTTGCGCAGTTGGAGGTGAGCCGCCAGCAGTGGTGGATGTGGGGAGAGAGATGGCGGAGTTTTGTAATTTTTCATGAACTGATATATTTATATATGATGATATCAAGGTAAATACATTGTTTGTTCTCTATTAATATCTTTCATTTGCTAACTATCCCTATCAGTAGTTAGTGCCTTCAGTAGTTTGAATCTTTTATTTAGCTGGCAGTAGTGGCGCTCGCTGTATTGCAGTAGCTTGAGCAGCGAAGATTTTTGTGAGGTAAGTGATTTGTGAAAGGTATAGTTTAATGTTTGTCAGGGCCATTCTTTAGTAGGAAATTTTGAAAGTCGGATTGCGTTGCGCTAAAAATATTGTGTGTCAGGTTAAGCACAGTCCTGTATAATTGTTAAAAGGGGACATTTCATAATGGTACGCATGTGAAATACTTAAGAGTAGTTTAGAATAATAATTTCTCTATTTCAGGAACTTTTGTGGGGAGAATTAAATGTCAGGCAGGTAGTATTAAGGGGACCGTAGTGATCTTCGGAAGTGACCAACGGTCACAATGAAACCACGTGTAGCAACAAGTTGAAATACTTCCGTGTGCTTAAGTTAAGCTGAATTACTAGCGTGTGTACTATAAGTTGGAAATATTTAAGGAATGGCGTGTGCAGGACTTGAAATTAGAGGCGAGTACTTCCACGTGGTGAGTACTGTGTGAGTCTCAATCTGTGTATGAGACAAAGGATAAGGAGAAGTACTCGTCCATGGTATCAGTTGAGGACTCGCGTGTGTGATGAATATGTTCTCAATATTACTTTGCGTGATATGTTTCCGTGTGACGCTTGATTCAAACTCTTGATACTCTGAGAGAGAATCAAGGTGAGTCAGCCGTCTATCCAGCAACGCCACTTGGCTTGCATTGCACAGGAAGACGTGCATATATCTCCAGAGTTCATAGTAGGAAAGAAGAATTACGAAGTGGGGCAGTGTCGTGTGAAACTCGGATGAATACTAATTGAAGTGGGAAAGCTGGAAGTGATAATGTTGTGACTATTCCCTGTGTTATATTTCATGTTGTAGTGTGGTGTATGTCATGTAATTTAAGTATGTGTGGTTTGCATGGGAGAGTAGCAAGGTAGTTTCAAAAGATTAGTGGGTTATGCTTGTTCCTTTTGTACCGCTCGGTGTGGAGGAAAGTTTCGTGATGATGGTTGTGAGAGTCGAAGTGTGACATATAAAAAAAGAAAAAGATCCACCATCCTGTCCAGAAAGTGCAGTGTAGCATTAAATAGTTACGAGACCATAACATAGAGAATCACCAATGTAAAGCCATGCCCAGTGGGCGGAATTTCTCATGTGTTATTCTTGTAGGTTATAGAATTTGTGTGTTTAGGTTATAGAATTTATCGGAATAAATAAGATAGTGAAAAGAAAAAGATTGGTGGCCTCTTCCTTCGAATTGTATGTTGTCATGATATCCAGAATTTATAATGTGTGCGCCATTCATATTCAGTGCGATGGCCACGTATTGTTCAAAGCCTTTGAACGAGAAAGAAAATGTGGTATTGCCAGTGCGTAGTGAACAGTCAGAGTTGTGTAAATTACTAACAGTAAGATGTGCGTTTCCGTTGCGTAATATTCATACAGGAAGATAATTTGTAACTTAAGTGTGAGTACTAGAGTTCATGTTACTCGATAAATAAGAATGAATCCACTCGCTTGGCAGACCACTCATTTTGCAGGCCTGACTGCTTGATGCCGCAGTATGAGCAGGGCATGTGGGTGCCTCTCACTATAGTCATGAAATTTGGCAAGAAATTCCAAGAAGTTCCACAGTACGGTAAGGGAAAGCAATCCGAAATGTGTTTGGTAAGTGTAAGTGTCGTGTGACTAGGGCCTCCCGTCGGGTAGACCGTTCGAGGGCTGCAAGTCTTTCCATTTGACATCACTTCGGCGACTTGCGCGTCGATGAGGATGAGATGATGATGATTGGGACAACACAATACCAAGTCCCTGAGGGGAGAAAATCTCCGACCCAGCCGGGAATCGAACCCGGACCCTTCGCATTGACATTCTGTCCCACTGACCACTCAGCTACCGGGGGCGGACAATTATTGAGTGACACTCGTAGAGTAGCATGTTCTTTCTCGCAGCCGATTTAACAGAAACTGTTTATAACAAGTCTATATTTCCGCAGCATCAAGCTACGCGTTGTTTATCAATCTATGACACATTCGCGGAAGCATCGGCTGTTGAATCGTACATTCAATCCCAATTTTTGTTAGTGGTAGCACGATTTGTCAACGCTTCGAAGAATTTTTAGAAAAAGTTGCAATTGATCAAGTCGAATCATACCAAATGCGCCATTGTTATTCGACTTGCCTCCAAGCGCCGCCACGCTCTTTCATCAGCCTCATTGTCTCGCCGATCATGTAGTCGCCCTGCGCTGAACGTACGCCGACATACATTTCGACCATGCACTTCGACGCTCACTGGTGACATTTTTTGGAAGCAAATAAATCACGAAGTGAAATAAGTTTAATGTTTGCAATACACCAAATTACCACGAAACGATGACAATTCAATCTTTACAATGCACGAAAATCACCACCACAGATAACACTTTGAAATATCGTTATTATTGCGTTTTTTTCGTAAAATATCAATATTCAGTGTGGAATTTTGTTTTTGTTATGAAAACATGCGACAGCAGAACTCTCAAACTGAACGCCACTTTTTCTTTTCGTTATGAGAATTAGGAAATGAGACGCTTAAAGTAGCATTAGAGTTTTGCTATTTGGGGACAAAAGTAACTGATGATGGTCGAAGTAGAGAGGATATAAAATTTAGACTGGCAATGACAATGAAAGCGTTTCTGAAGAAGAGAAATTTGTTAGCATCGAGTATAGATTTGAGTGTCAGGAAGGCATTTGTGAAAGCATTTGTATGGAGTGTAGCCATGTATGGAAGTGAAACGTGGACGATAAATAGTTTAGACAAGAAGAGAATAGAAGCTTTCGAAATGTGGTGCTATAGAAGAATGCTGAAGATTAGATAGGTAGATCACATGAATAGAATTGGGGAGAAGAGAAGTTTGTGGCACAACTTGACTAGAAGAAGGGATCGGTTGGTAGGACATGTTCTGAGGCATCAAGGGATCACTAATGTAGTATTGGAGGGCAGCATGGAGGGTAAAAATCGTAGAGGGAGGCCAAGAGATGAATACACTAAGCAGATTCAGAAGGATGTAGGTTGCAGTAGGTACTGGGAGATGAAGAAGCTTGCACAGGATAGAGTATCATAGAGAGCTGCATCAAACCAGTCTCTGATTGAAGACTACAACAACAACAGCATGGACATGTGTGCTCTCACTACTTAGGAGCGTTACGAATGTATATAACAGCAAATGACAACGACATATAAATGTATCAGTTTGTATAAAGTAGGCATGACTTAAAGCCAAAACATCTGCAGTTGATAATGGCCTAAGGCCGAAATTGCAGTGGAAATAAAAAGTTTAACAGTCACTGTCGTAAACATGATGTCTTTTACTTTAAGTTAGATTAATTAGCGTGTACGCCTAGAGACCGATGACCTCAGCAGTTTGGTGCCATAGAGACTTAAAATTTGTTAGACAACTTCAACGGCGTACCGTATTCTTATGAGCGAAAATGTTATCACCACGTGCGTAATAGCTTCTTTGACCGTCTTTGGAAAGATATACATAATTGATTCTGAAGCCGGCCGGTGTGCCCAAGTGGTTCTAGACGCTTCAGTCTGGAACCGCGCGACCGCTTCGGTCGCTGGTTCGAATCCTGTTGCGGCCATGGATGTGTGTGATGTCCTTAGATTAGTTTGGTTTGAGTAGTTCTAAGTTATAGGTGTCTGATGACCTCACATGTTAAGTCCCATAGTGTTCAGAGCCATTTGAACCATTTTAGAGTCTGCGTTTCAGGGATCCGACAGTTTGTTGATGTTTGTGGAGGTATGTGGCACTAAATGTCAACCACATGTCACGTAATTCGCGTAAGTGACGGGTCGCTGATTTGCGTACGCGGTGATGGAGCCCTGTAGCCATCAAATGTGTTCCATAGCAAGTTGGGAAGGAAAACATAGGTACAAAGAAGGTAGTTGCGAGGAAACCATGGGTAACAGAAGAAATACTTCGGTTGATTGATGAAGGGAGGAAGTACAAACATGTTCCGGGAAAATCAGGAGTACAGAAATACAAGTCGCTGAGGAATGAAATAAATAGGAAGTGCAGGGAAGCTAAGACGAAATGGCTGCAGGATAAATGTGAAGACATCGAAAAAGATATGATTGTCGGAAGGACAGACTCAGCATGCAGGAAAGTCAAAACAACCTTTGGTGACATTAAAAGCAACGGTGGTAACATTAAGAGTGCAACGGGAATTCCACTGTTAAATGCAGAGAAGAGAGCAGATAGGTGGAAAGAATACACTGAAAGCCTCTATGAGGGTGAAGATTTGTCTGATGTGATAGAAGAAGAAACAGGAGTCGATTTAGAAGAGATAGGGGATCCAGTATTAGAATCGGAATTTAAAAGAGCTTTGGAGGACTTACGGTCAAATAAGGCAGAAGGGATAGATAACATTCCATCAGAATTTCTAAAATCATTGGGGGAAGTGGCAACAAAACGACTATTCACGTTGGTGTGTAGAATATATGAGTCTGGCGACATACCACCTGACTTTCGGGAAAGCATCATCCACACAATTCCGAAGACGGAAAGAGCTGACAAGTGCGAGAATTATCACACAATCAGCTTAACAGCTCATGCATCGAAGCTGCTTACAAGAATAATATACAGAAGAATGGAAAAGAAAATTGAGAATGCCCTAGGTGACGATCAGTTTGGCTTTAGGAAAAGTAAAGGGACGAGAGAGGCAATTCTGACGTTACAGCTAATAATGGAAGCAAGGCTAAAGAAAAATTAAGACACTTTCATAGGATTTGTCGACCTGGAAAAAGCGTTCGACAATATAAAATGGTGCAAGCTGTTCGAGATTCTGAAAAAAGTAGGGGTAAGCTATAGGGAGAGACGGATCATATACAATATGTACAACAACCAAGAGGGAATAATAACAGTGGACGATCAAGAACGAAGTGCTCGGATTAAGAAGGGTGTAAGACAAGGCTGTAGCCTTTCACCCCTACTCTTCAATCTGTACATCGAGGAAACAATAATGGAGATAAAAGAAAGGTTCAGGAGTGGAATTAAAATAGAAGGTGAAAGGATATCAATGATACGATTCGCTGATGACATTGCTATCCTGAGTGAAAGTGAAGAGGGATTAAATGATCTGCTGAACGGAATGAACAGTCTAGTGAGTACACAGTATGGTTTGAGAGTAAATCGGAGAAAGACGAAGGTAATGAGAAGTAGTAGAAATGAGAACAGCGAGAAACTTAACATCAGGATTGATAGTCACGAAGTCAATGAAGTTAAAGAATTCTGCTACCTAGGCAATAAAATAACCAATGACGGACGGAGCAAGGAGGACATCAAAAGCAGACTCGCTATGGCAAAAAAGGCATTTCTGGCCAAGAGAAGTCTACTAATATCAAATACCGGCCTTAATTTCAGGAAGAAATTTCTAAGGATGTACGTGTGGAGTACAGCATTGTATGGTAGTGAAACATGGACTGTGGGAAAACCGGAACAGAAGAGAATCGAAGCCTTTGAGATGTGGTGCTATAGACGAATGTTGAAAATAGGTGGACTGATAAGGTAGGAAATGAGGGGGTTCTACGCAGAATCGGAGAGGAAAGGTATATGTGGAAAACACTGATAAGGAGAAGGGACAGGATGATAGGACATCTGCTAAGACAAGAGGGAATGAGTTCCATGGTACTAGAGGGAGCTGTAGAGGGCAAAAACTGTAGAGGAAGACAGAGATTGGAATACGTCAAGCAAATAATTGAGGACGTAGGTTGCAAGTGCTACTCTGAGATGAAGAGGTTAGCACAGGCCGCATCAAACCAGTCAGTAGACTGATGACCAAAAGAAGCATTTACATGAGGCGAATTTTGTCGCCGAGACATCAACGTGAGTTCAGTATAACGCTCCTCAAACCACTATAGCACAACTCTGGTGCCGCGACACGGATAGTTACACTGCTGAAAGATGATTTCGCCGTCGGGGAACACATCAGAAGCATGAAGGATGCAGGTGGTTCGCAGATATTAGCGTGCCTTCTCTTACTGCCACAGGTCCCGATGTAGAGAATGTCTCCCAAAGCTTAATACCGTTCCCACCGGCATGCTTCCGTGGCGCGCTGCACGTTTCGAGCCGCCGTTCACCTCGATGACGGCGTTTGTGGGGGCGACCATCGATCTAAACTTGATTTACCCGAAGGGCCGACACGTTTCCGCTGACAAACACGGTTGAATCTCGACGGTCCCGTGCCCACTGCAATCTCTGGCGATGTCGTTGGATCAACATGTGAAGACGTAAAGCCGTCGGCACACGGACCGTGCTGTCGAACGTTAACGGTGAGCGTGCCAAGTTCAACGTGCTGCTGAACGCTCAGGAACGATGCGACTTGTGCACACGGTACGTGGACCCCAACGTGGTATACGCGATCACAACGCACTCCAGCAGCAGCTGACGGTTGTGTCTGGTTCGTAAATCACACTGTTTACCTAACGAGCGCGCGTAAAATTCCCACGTTAGCTCTATTAAACCGCACATTTCCCCCACCGTCCACAGAAAGAAAGTATCACGTCCTATCAATAAGGACACAGGCTTATAAAATTTCCATTACAAACAGTGCGGTACAAATTTGGAATACTTCTCCTCATAAGATAAACATTATTTCATCATTCCCACATTTTAGTAAAACCCCGAGGTCAGTCTTACTTGATCACTGTTCCTACCCAGAAGCAGAATCTTTGCAACATGTGAAAAGAAAAAGGAGCAAAATATCTTTATACAAGTAGCGCAAGCTGTCCTGTAGATTAAGCCAATCGAACAAAGTCACCCCTCAAAAAAAGGTGAACTTGTATTTACATAACATCAAATATTATAGTATACACTTATATTAAACTAATAATAAAGTACCAGAACGTAACAAAAACGCGAATGTTACGAAAAAATTTTGGAAGTGGCATGACCCGAACCACGGCCCCAACAAACGAAGAGTTACCGCACCGTGACGCTATTCATTGCGCTACACCAACAACACACGGATTGTATTATCCGTTGTGTCTTACGCCGTGCTGGAAACCTTAATCGTTAATATGTTACTAATTCAAATTTATTTATAAGTTGCACCAAGAGCAATGCGTTTTGGGTGGATCTTCAGTGAGTCGCTGCCATCAAATAGCCTTCTCTCATAATACGCAAGTTACAATAATTCTTTTGCCACGAATATGATGTTTCTCATTACTGTATTTGTGGTGTCACCGCCAGACACCACACTTGCTAGGTGGTAGCCTTTAAATCGGCCGCGGTCCATTAGTATACGCCGGGCCCGCGTGTCGCCACTGTCAGTGATAGCAGACCGAGCGCCACCACACGGCAGGTCTAGAGAGACTTACTAGCAGTCGCCCCAGTTCTACAGCCGACTTTGCTAGCGAAGCTACACTGACAAATACGCTCTCATTTGCCGAGACGATAGTTAGCATAGCCTTCAGCTACATTTGCTACGACCTAGCAAGGCGCCGTATTCAATTTATAATTAATATTATGAAGCATGTACCGTAACGAGAGATGTTCTACAATTGTGGATTAAAGTTAGGTATTACATCATCTACGTACTTTATTTGCAATTCTCAAGATATTGTCCTGTTCCAGACCTCACACCAGTCAGCGTGTAATTAAATGCGTGCATTTCGGCCTCCTCTAGAAAAACAGTGTTGCCTCTTCTGCCAACACTACAGTATTGGAACGAATCACACAACTAACAACCGGTTTTCGAGTGATTCTCAATTTGCTGGTGCTCAGAAACGGCATATATACATACAGGTTTGAAATGAATGCCAATATGGCGCCTCACGACTCTGTAGTACTGAAGGGAGACGGCGTCCGTGTGACGTAGGTGGCGTTGTGCCATCTCATTGGTCAACGCTCAGACGCACGCTGAGAAAATCTGACAAGCCAGATATTGCTCTGCACGTTCGGAAAGACTCCCGAACGTGCTGTTCCACTGCTCTGACGTCAGAAACTCGGCACGCTCAACGTTCGGATGCACGGTCCGTGTGCCGACGGCTTAAGGGTGCTCTGCTACGGAGCTCCACGTTTATCAGTGTACGATGGGCGGTGTGCTCTGGAACACTTGTGCGTGCACCAGCACGGTGCTCTTTCGTCAGAGATGCCACAGATCACAATCTGTCCTACGGAGCAGAAGAGCCCCCGAAGCCCACGTTCTGTGATTTTTTTTTTTTTTTTTTTTGCGGCTTAAGGGCGCTCAACTACTGAGGTCATTAGCGCCCAGTCTCAATTGTTAGAGCACATAGAATCTAGTAAAACTCAAGGGGGGGGGGGGGGGGAAGAGTGAACCCGAAAGTTCTGAGAAAGATGCAGATAAAATAAGTGAAAGAGTTAGACGTCTTTGGGCAGGCCAGTCAAAGTAATGAAACGAAAAACACGAGCAGCCGCTCGAGCGTCATCAGCTAAAATATCCTGTAAAGTAGATGGCAGAGACAGGACAACACGAGATTGACTAAAACGGGGACACGACAATAAAACATGGCGCACTGTTAATGCATGACCACAAGGGCACTGCGGGGCTGGGTCACCGGAGAGCAGGTAGCGGTGGCTAAACCGGCAATGCCCAATCTGCAACCTGGTCAGAAGGACCTCTTCTCGCCGAGATGGTCGGGAGGAGGTTGTCCAAGCAGTTGGGAACGGTTTTACTGCCCGGAGCTTGTTTCCTTGAAGTGATGACCAAGCATCCCACCACAACGACGCAAGCCTCTTACAAACAACTCCACTAACGTCAGATGACGGGACACAATGGGAGGCTGGCCGAGGCAGGAGGACTGCAGCCTTGGCTGCGGCATCAGCAGCCTCATTCCCAGGCACTCCTACATGGCCGGGAACCCACAGAAAGCTGACAGGTGAGCCATCTGCAGCAAAGTTCTGTGAAGAGAGGTGGACGTCCAACCATCTAGCGCCTAGCGGTAGTTTCGCTGTCCTCTCTCTTTCCGTAGAGACGACAGTAGCACGTGAACATTCGACCAGCTCCTCCGTTTTCGAGATACTCGTTCACAGGCTCTGCATAATAATAATCTGCCCTTTGTCAAACTCGCTTACCCATTTCCAACTCACATCTTCTCTAGGGTGATCCCACGTCCGTGTCTGTCCCGCTTACATACTACTGCCGGCCGCTGTGGCCGAGCGGTTCCAGACATTTCAGTCCGGAACTGCGCTGCTGCTACGGTCGCAGGTTCGAATCCTGCCTCGGGCGTGGATGTGTGTGATGTCCTTAGGTTAGTTAGGTTTAAGTAGTTCTAAGTTCTAGGGGACTGATGACCTTCGCTGTTAAGTCCCATAGTGCTCAGAGCCACTTGAACTATTTTTTACATACTGTGGTATTGTTATCGAGTCACGTGCCCGCAAAGCCAGCATGGTGGGGGCAAAATCGCAGTGGGCAGTCGTCATTAGGCTTTGGCTTATGAGTGTATATGTGACTTGATCAAATGGCATCGAGACAACAACGCCGCAAACCACTATCCCGCCGCCAGGAAATGACGTCCCACAGATGTGTACTCTTTTATACAAACGTAAACAAACTTGTAACTCAGGTACGGTCCCTGTGTTTCCTATCACGGCTCTTATACCAAGATCCTGAGCATTCTGGAGAAAGAGTACTGCATGTTGAATCTCGTGTGGACTTAACCGCAGTTAGTGCCTTCGAGAGTCGTCGGTGTTTCCCAACAGACCTCTTGTGCTAATCTCCACCACAGAGACAAGTGTAGAAGCTTTAAGGTTGGTGAGTGTGCAGACCATTTTGGGCTACCTGAACGATCGTTCCGATGCTCCCCAAATGTCCTCTTAGGTGGGTTCAAATGGCTCTGAGCACTATGGGACTTAACTACTGACGTCATCAGTCCCCTAGAACTTAGAACTACTTGAACCTAACTAACCGAAGGACATGAGACACATCCGTGCCCGAGGCAGGAATCGAACCTGCGACCGTAGCAGCAGCGCGGTTCCGGACTGAAGCGCCTAGAACCGCTCGGCCACACCTGCCAGCCGTTGTTATTACATGTACGGTATGGTAGGGATATCTGTCATCTTGGTACCACACTGATTGACTATGTCCAGTGGAATGTCTTCCAATAACTGCGGCAGCAGCGTATTGTGACGGTACGTCACATAAATGGACATTTGGAGAAAGAGAAAAGAAGTTTTTGTTATGAGACGTGTTCAAATGGTTCAAATGGCTCTGAGCACTATGCGAGTTAACTTCTGAGGTCATCAGTCGCCTAGAACTTAGAACTAATTAAACCTAACCAACCTAAGGACATCACACACATCCATGCCCGAGGCAGGATTCGAACCTGCGACCGTAGCGGTCACGCGGTTCCAGACTGAAGCGCCTAGAACCGCACGGCCACACCGGCCGGCACTATGAGACGTGTGAACCATACATTATCTAAAGACTAAGTATGTCTGCGCAATGTATAACAAATAGTAAAGAATTTAAATTATTATTATTATCAAAACACAAATATCGATGCAATAAACAAAAAACAGTCTTTTGTATAATCTTTGTGTAACATAGGCCATGAAGATCAGAGGCAATGCTTTGATTGAACTCTCTCTCCTGTTTCTGTTTTGTCTAGCGGTATGCCGCCATTGTAGCGCTGTCTGATAATGTAAGTTATTTCTGTATTTTAGCAAGATATAATAGAAACTGTTATTAGAAAGTGTCTATTATTGACTTAGTTGTCACGTGTCATGGTCGCAACAATTAATTCTCATTAACCAAGTTTTTTTCAGAAGTTAGAATTGCCGGGAGCTCCTCTTCTGTAGCAGCATTTGGTCGGCCATTACGCTATACTATATAATTAAAATTTCATGTTATAATAATAAATGTAAATGCGAGAGACTTCTCCGTTTTATTTTTCATTAATTTCAAAATGAAGAAGAGCAGTGATATATTTCATATACTAAAATTCACAGCACTGAATGAGTTCAGTACGTTCCATTTTAGCCGCTTAACGGCAAATGAGATTGTCTCCAGTTTTGCCTTGCAAATAATGAACAAGAAATATTGAAAATCATTCCATTCAATAAGCTCCGCAATATCTCAGTTAATCTTTGTGGCATTTGGTACACAAATAACCAGTAGCCCCTGAGACCCAGATTAATAATTACAGTTTGCGTAAGAATACGCATATTTTCTTTTCTTAATAGCAGCACTCACGCGAACTAATTATTAGAAGGCGGTGAGTCGCGCGTTGTGTTTAAAAAATATTATATCGTACGTACTTCGGGGCAGCCGATGTCCGTACGAGTGTTATCGCGGTATAAGTTAATTAAAAGTCTAATGCTTACCCACAGTATTTAAAGACACTCCAACCAAAATCATTAAATATAATTATAAAAATTAAAATATATAATTATCACGTGATAAGTCGCCCCATGTATAATGATACCGTGATAGTATCTTAGGAACTTTAAATACTTGAGTATATTCAGATTCCCATAAATAAAACAGGGACCAATTTTGCGGGTCTTGAAAAACTCGAACCAAACGTTGATAGACGAAGAGCGTCGTTTTTATCCACTTCTTTGAGTCGGCATGGATCTGCAACTGACAATTAGTGCATATTGCCAGGATTAACTTGTCCATGATTTGTGAACGATGGTTCTTCATTAAACAAAATCACGCACATTTTTATTTATTCTGTATGGCTTTACATACAGCATCAGATTACATCAGTAATACAGCATCAGATTACATCAGTAATACAGCATCAGATTACATCTGGTACATTTTGAGATAGAAGATATATGTATAGTACATGCTGATTATAAGATTAAATACTGATAATGACAAATGTATATAATATCAAGTCACATAGAATAAAATAGTAAGTGGTGTGTAATTCCATAAGGTGACCATGTAGTTGGCATTACTGTACTGCTCAAGGATGGATGTCCAGTCCTTTCAGCTAGGCGGTAGCTTCTCCCGTAAGCAAATGAAGGTCCTCGAAGGTGGCTTGGAATTTCCTTCAAGGGCATTCAGTGGCGATGTGCCGTAGTGTCTGTCTGCTGTGTCCACAGTCGCAGTCAGGTCTATCAACCATGCATGACCCACTTATGCCTCCAGTAGTGACAATTTCCATGCCCTGTTCGGGGCTGGATCTCCTTGGTAGCTCAAATCCGACAGGGCTTTGGCTCACATCTTTGATTAGATTATTCGAGTCTGGGTTGGCGGAACTCGGGGCCAAGCATCATCAATGTTAAAATTGTGTCTTACTAAACCCTCTCCCACCCTCCATGATGGTTTACGAGACATTAGTCGAGATTGGGAGATGAGGTCTTGATGGATAGGAAGTTGACTGTTGTCTAGGCATTTTTTTCTTTTTTCAGTGCTGGCTGTCTTCTTAAGTGTGGATGATGGACAGAACAGGGATCCACTGGGTTGGTGTTGATGGTTCCCGATATCAGCCTCATATTATTATTATCTATTGCTTTTGTACGGGCGCTATTTAACCCAGTAGAGCTGCAGCATTCTGCTGCTGAATAGACAAGAGCAACGGCCCATGTCCTGAGGTTTATCACTTTCGTACTCCAGCCATTACCTGTCAGTTTTTGGATTATGTCATTTCTTGTTTTTATTTTCTAGGCTGTCTTCACCTTCAGAACCCACCTGGAGAAGACAGCCTGCAAAATAAAAAGTAGAAATAACATATTCCAAAAACTGACAGGAAATGGCTGGGGAACGAATGTGATAACCCTCAGGACATTGGCCCTTGCTCTTGTCTGTTCCAGTATCAGATGTTGGTTTGTAAGGCACTCAAATAAGCAGATATAACTCAGACCACAAGGTGCTAGTGATGAAGAGTAGGCTTAAGTGTAAGAGACTGGCCAGGAAGAATCAGTGCGCAAGGAAGTGGGAAGTACTAGGGAATGAAGACAGATTCTTGAAGTTTTCTGAGACTATAGAAACTGTGATAAGAAATAGTTTACAAGGGAACCACCCCGTCGCACCCCCCTCAGATTTAATTATAAGTTGGCACAGTGGATAGGCCTTGAAAAACTGAACACAGATCAATCGAGAAAACAGAAAGAAGTAGTGTGGAACTATGAAAAAAATAAGCAAAATATACAAACTGAGTAATCCATGAGTAAGATAGGTAACATTCAGGATAGTGAGAGCTCAAGCGCGCCGTGGTCCCGTGGTTAGCGTGAGCAGCTGCCGAACGAGAGGTCCTTGGTTCAAGTCTTCCCTGGAGTGAAAATTTTACTTTCTTTATTTTCGCAAAGTTGTGATCTGTCCGTTCGTTCATTGACGTCTCTGTTCACTGTAATAAGTTTAGTGTCTGTGATTTGCGACCGCACCGCAAAACCGTGCGATTAGTAGACGAAAGGACGTGCCTCTCCAATGGGAACCGAAAACATTTCATCGCAAGGTCATAGGTCAACCGATTCCTCCACAGGAAAACACGTCTGATATATTCTATACGACACTGGTGACGGCATGTGCGTCACATGACAGGAATATGTTGTCGACCCACCTAACTTGTACACTTGGCGAATGGGTAAAAAGATTCTTCTACCTTGCCCGATTTAGGTTTTCTTGTGGATGTGATAATCACCCCTCAAAAAAGTGATGAAGACATAATAGTTTGTGACATAAACTGTAAATAAAAAACTAAAATTTTCACCCGCGGGAAGACTTGAACCAAGGACCTCTCCTTCCGCAGCTGCCCACGCCAACCACGGGACCACGGCGCTCCTGAGCTCATATTCTCCTTGATGCTGCATATGTTGCACACGGACTACTCAGTTTGTATATTTTGCTTATTTTTTCGTAGTTCCACACAACTACTTCCTGTTTTCTCGATTGATCTGTGTTCAGTTTTCAAGGCCGATCCACTGTGCCAACTTATAATTAAATCTGAGGGGGGTGCGATGGGGAGGTTCCCTTGTTAGTAGGCAGTTCAGTTGGAGAGGAATGGACATCTCCGAAAAGGGCAATCACATAAATTAGAAAGTAAAACGTAGGCACAAAGAAGATAACTGCGAAGAAGTTCAATGTTCAAATGTGTGAAACCTTATGGGACTTAACTGCTAAGGTCATCAGTCCCTAAGCTTACACACTACGTAACCTAAATTATCCTAAGGACAAACACACACACCCATGCCCGAGGGAGGACTCGAACCTCCGCCGGGACCAGTCCATGACTGCAGCGCCTCAGACCGCTCGGCTAATCCCGCGTAAAACTGCGAAGAAACCATGGGCAACAGAAGAAATACTTAAACTGAGCGACGAAAGATGAACGTACAAGAATGTTCAGAAAAAGCAAGGAATAATTCAAAATTATAATTCGCTTAGGAAAGAAAGAAACACAAAGTGCAGAGAAGCCAATGCGAAATGGTTACAAAAAAGATGCGAAAAATGTTCATCGGAAGGACTCACTCCGTGTATAAAATGTCAAAACAACCTTCATTGAAATTAAAAGCAAGGGTGGCAACATTAAGTGTGCGATGGAAATTCAGCTGTTAGACGCAGAGGAGAGCTCAGACGGGTGGAGAGCATAGATTCAAGGCCTCTACGAGGAAACGTCCGATGACGTGATAAAAGTAGAATTGGGAGTCAGTATGAAAGATATAGAGGACCCAGTGCTCCAGTCAAAGTTTGGAAGACTTGCGATCAAATTAGGCGGAAGCCATGGATAACATTCCATCGAAATTTCTAAAATCACTGTGGGGATTTGCAACCAAACGACTGTTCGAGTTCAAACGTAGAATCTATGAGACTGGAGACGTACCATCGGACTTTCGGAAAGAAAACATGACCCGCACAATTCCGAAGATAGCAGGGGCACGTAAGTGCGAGAAATATCACAAAATCACCTTAAAAATTCATGCATCCAAACTGGCGACAAGAATAATACGCATAACAATGGAAAAGAAAATTGGTGTTTTGATAGATGACATTTTGGCTTTAGTAAGGGTAAAGGCACCAGAGAGGCAGTTCTGACATTGCAGTTGATAATGAAATCAAGACTTTGCAAAAATTAAGTCATTTGCACAGGATTTGTCGGTCTGGAAAAAGCGTCCGGTACACAAAGTGGGAAAAGATGTTCGAAGTTCGCAGGAAAATAGGTGTAAGCTATAGGGAAGGACGGGTAGTATATAATATGAACAAGAACCAAGACAGAATAAAAAGAGTTGGAGGTCAAGAAGGGAGTCTTCAGAATTGATATGATATAAGACAGCGATGTATTCTTTAGACCCTATTGTTCAATCCATACATCGAAGAAGTCATGACGGAAATGACAGGAAGTGTGAGAAATGAGGTTAAAATTCAGGCTGACAGATAAGATTCGCTGATGGTTATGCTCGGTGCAAGTGAACAAGAATTAGTGGATGTGTTGAATGCAAGGAACAGTCTAATGACTACAGAAAGCTTGAGAAATGGGGTTAAAAATCAGGGTGGAAGGATATCAATAAGATTCGCTGATGGTTATGCTCTGTAGAAGTGAAGAATTACTGGATGTGTTGGATGCAAGGAACAGTCTAATGAGTACAGAATATGGATTGAGGGTAACACGAAGAAAGCTATGAAAAGCAGTATAGCACGCGCAAAGACAGTACTCCTGGCCAAAAGAAGTCTTCTAGTATCAAGCATTTTCCTTAACCTGAGGAAGAAATTTCTGAGAATGTACGTTTGGAGCACAGTATTATATGACAGGGAAAACCAGTAAGAAGAGAATAGGAGCATTTGAGATGTGCTAGAGACGAATCTACATCTACATATATACTCCGCTAGCCACCAAGCGGTGTGTGGCGCAGGGCACAATTCGCGGCAAAGTCATATTTCCCCCCCCCTCTGTTCCACTCGGCGGATCACACGAGGGAAAAACGACTGTCTGAACATGGGGCCCAAGCAAGACATCACCAACAATGCCTGCCCAAACGTTCACAGAAAATCTGTGTTGATGACGTGACTGCACAATTGCATGCGGACGACTGACTGAACGCCTCAGTACGAGCTCTAATTTCCCTCTTCTTTGAATGGTGATCATTGCGCGATTTGAAAGTTGGTGGCAATAATATATGCTCTACATCGTCGGCGAAGATCGGATTTCGGAATTTAGTGAGCAGCCCCTTCCGTTTAGCGCGTCGTCTATCTGCAAGTGTGTCCCACTTCAAACTGTCTATGAGATTTGTAACGCTGTCACGATGTCTAAATGTACCAGTCACGAATCTTGCCTCTCTTCTTTGGACCTTCTCGATCTCTTGAATCAGACTCAACTGGTAAGGGACCCACAGAGACGAACAATACTCCAAGACTGGACAAACTAACGTATTGTAAGCTATTTCCTTTGTTGAAGGACTGCATCGCTTCAGGATCCTACCAATAAACCCAAATGTAGAGTTCGCCCTACCCGTTACTTGTGTAATCTGATCATACGAATGTTGAAAATTAGGTGGGCTGATAACGTAAGGAATGAGGAGGTTCTGTGCATAATCGGAGAGGAAAAGAATATGTAGAAAACACTGAGATGGCTAAAAATGGCTCTGAGCACTAAGGGACTTAAGATCTGTGGTCATCAGACCCCTAGAACTTAGAACTACTTAAACCTAACTAACCTAAGGACATCACACACATCCATGCCCGAGGCAGGATTCGAACCTGCGACCGTAGCAGTCGCGCGGTTCCGGACTGAGCGCCTAGAACCGCTCGGCCACCGCGGCCGGCCAAACACTGAGAAGAAGGGACACGATGACAGGACATCTGTTAAGACATCAGGGACTGACTTCAACAGTACAAGAGGGAACTGTACAGGGCAAAAACTGTAGAGGAAGACAAAGATTTGGATACATTCAGCAAATAATTGAGAACGTAGGTTGCAGGTGTTACTCTGAAAAGAAGAGGTTGGCAGGGGAATGGAATTTTTGGCAGGTCGCATCAAACCACTTGGTAGAATTATGAAAAAAAATCGATCAGTAGATAAATAGAAAGCATCGATGTGTCAAGAATTTAATGTCATATCATTACGCACCAACTTTGAATTTGTGAAAATTCGTTGTTCTGCGTCCTCAGCGTCTGGCCTCCAGAAGTGTTGCCAAAAGCACAGCACTCTGACATCGTTTCATGGGAAAATACCCACCATGTAACAGGTGAATTTCCTTGAGACAGAGAAGTTGCTGTCCATGCATCAGCACGGCTTTAGAAAGTATCGCTCCTGCGAAACGCAACTCGCCCTTTTCTAACATAACAACTTGCGAACCATGGATGAAGGGTGTCAGACGGATGCCATATTCCTTGACTTCCGGAAAGCGTTTGACTCGGTGCCCCACTGCAGACTCCTAACTAAGGTACGAGCATATGGGATTGGTCCCCAAGTATGTGAATGGCTCGAAGGCTTCTTAAGTAATAGAACCCAGTGCGTTGTCCTCGATGGTGAGTGTTCATCTGAGGTGAGGGTATCATCTGGAGTGCCCCAGGGAAGTGTGGTAGGTCCGCTGTTGTTTTCTATCTACATAAATTATCTTTTGGATAGGGTGGATAGCAATGTGCGGCTGTTTGCTGATGATGTTGTGGTGTACGGGAAGGTGTCGTCGTTGAGTGACTGTAGGAGGATACAAGGTGACTCGGACAGGATTTGTGATTGGTGTACAGAATGGCAGCTAACTCTAAATATTGATAAATGTAAATTAATGGAGATGAATTCAAAAAAGAATCCTGTAATGTCTGAATACTCCATTAGTAGTGTAGCGTTTGACACAGTCACGTCGATTAAATATTTGGGAGTAACATTGCAGAGAGAAATGAAGTGGGACAAGCATGTAATGGCAGTTGTGGGGAAGGCGGATAGTCGTCTTCGGTTCATTGGTAGAATTTTGGGAAGATGTGGCTCATCTGTAAAGGAGACCGCTTATAAAACACTAATACGACCTATTCTCGAGTACTGCCCGAGCGTTTGGGATCCCTATCAGGGAGGATTGAGGGAGGACATAGAAGTAATTCGGAGGCCGGCTGCTAGATTTGTTACTGGTAGGTTTGATCATGACGCGAGTGTTACGGAAATGCTTCAGGAACTCGGGTGGGAGTCTCTGGAGGAAAGGAGGCGTTCTTTTCGTGAATCGCTACCGAGGAAATTTAGAGAACCAGCATTAGAGGCTGACTGCAGTACAATCTTGCTGCCGCCAACCTACATTTCGCGGAAAGACCACAAAGATAAGAGAGATTAGGGCTCGTACAGAGGCATATAGGCAGTCATTTTACCCTCGTTCTGTTTGTGAGTGGAACAGGAGAGAAGATGCGAGTTGTGGGACGAGGTACCCACCGCCACGCACCGTATGATGGATTGCGGAGTATGAAGATGTATATGTAGAGGGCCGAATAGGTCTGTAGGAGTGACGTGGCGCGAGTCTCCTGCCAATCAGACTGCAGAGGGCGGCAATCGGAGGAGGGTAAGCGTCTCAGTACTTTTCGCCATAAGAAGGGCAGCCAGACAAAAAGTTAAAATAAAAAATAAAATAAACTGCCGAATTTTGAAAAGAGTGGAGCTCGCACGGCAGTGTCAGAAAAGAGAGAGTTACTTGTTAGTGGAATAGTTCCACCAGAAACGCAAGGCATTTCCCACGCCATCCTTTCAGTTCCTCACCCCGGGTGATCTTCGGCCATAAACGCGGCGGTATATCCCGACCGCACACGTGTCAGGGGTGGAGCTGCCCCAGCAGACATTAATGTCACCCTAAACACTTCTCACGGCGACAGCAGGGCCCTGTGTCTCTGCTCGTGGAAAGAAACCCCCCCCCCCCTCAGGCAAGTCGGGAGGCAGAGTAAGCCACATGTAGGCAACCTACACCTAATCATACAATGAAGGCTTTCACGACCGGATGGTAGGAGTCAGCAGGACCAGCCATTCCTCTGAAGATGTCCAACGTAGTATTGGACGAAACGTTAGGAATAGAAGAATTCCATGGACCACGGCCACATAACCCGGAAGAATTATCAACAACAACCTACACCTAGTCCGTTCCTCATGTCCAGTAACGCTTGTGACAGTGGGTGGATACCCTACCTGACGCAACTGCGCCCCCTGGGACGAAATTGGTGCAACCCCAGCTTTCTGCATATCAAAAAAACTAAACTCTGCCCGAACAGGCCATGGAAGCCCAACGGTACCGACCGGCCGCCATGTCATTCTCAGCCGTCACTGGATGCGGATAGGGAGAGGCATGTGGTCAGCACACCGCTCTCGCGGCCGTATATGTTTACGAGACCGGAGCCGCTACTTCCCAGTCCTCAGTTTGCCACACAAGGGCTGAGTGCAGCCCACTTGCCAAAAGCGCTCGGCAGACAGGATGGTCACCCATCCAAGTGCTAGCGCAGCCCGAGAGCGCTTAACTTCGGTGATCTGACGGGAACCGGTGTTACTACTGCGGCAATGCCGTTGGCTTCTGGATGTACAGGGTAAGTAAAAATGTCGTGTGATTAGGGCCTCCCGTCTGGTAGACCGTTCGCTAGGTGCAAGTCTTTCGATTTGACGCCACTTGGGCGACTTTTGCGTCGAAGGGGGTGGTGTTGATTAGGACAACACAACACCCGGTCCCTGAGCGGAGAAAATCTCCGACCCAGCCGGGAATCGAACACAGACCCTTACGATGGGCATTCCGTCGCGCTGACCAATCAGCTACCGGGGGCGGACAGGGTGAACAAAAATAAAACCGACAAACTTCAGGGAAATGGAGGAAAAAACTTCGTATGAACATGTGTACAGAAATGCGTCGTTGCCACGGTAAATGGCGCTGACGAATGACAGTTCCTCTGTCTACTGTGCCGTGTGTTCGTCGTGTGTTGCAGGCTGATTGATGCAGCGTATTGTAAGCAGCAGGACGGTCCGGTATTCAAGTTAGGAACAAGCCGAGATGGTGTTTGCGTACGGCCAAGCAGATGGAGACGGTCGAGAGCACGGCTGTACCGAAACAAGTGCCCTCACAGACATTAATCACATGATACAACATTTTAAGCCCTTTTTGGGCGTTTGTGTGATCATGAGTGCTTTCAGAGAGACGAACGTGCGGGGAGGCGATGGACTGTGCGTACCAGATTTAAAGACAATCTCCAATCATTCCAAATTAATAATATAAGTGTACGCCAGATGTGGCTTCGATTCAAACAGTATCGGCAGTAACTGAGAGATTTATAGCAAATAAATTAACAAACGACGGAGCTGATCCTCCTTCGTACACAAAACGGGTTGGAACACTGTTGCCGAAACAACGAAACAAACGTGCCAAATTTAAACAGACGCAAAATCCCCAACATTGGCAGTCTTTCACACAAGCTCGAAATTTAGCGCGGATTTCAGTGCGAAATGCCTATAACAGTTTCCACAACGAAACTTTGCCTCGAAACCTGGCAGAAAATCCAAAGAGATTCTGGTCGTGCGTGAAGTATGTTAGCGGCAAGAAACAATCAATGCCTTCTCTGCGCGATAACAATGGAGACACTATCGAAGACAGTGCTGCGAAAGCAGAATTACTAAACACAGACTTACGAAATGCCAACACAAAAGAAGACGAAGTAAATATTCCAGAATTCGAATCGAGAACAGCTGCCAACATGAGTAACGTAGAAGTATCCTCGGAGTAGTGAAGCAAGTTAAATCACTTAATACAAGCAAGTCTTCTGGTACAGACTGTATACCAATTAGGTTCCTTTCGGTGTATGCCGATGCATTAGCTTCATACTTAACAATCCTATACAACCGTTCGCTCGACGAAAGATCCGTACCCAAAGACTGGAAAGTTGCACAGGTCACACCAATATTCAAGAAAGGTAGTAGGAGTAATCCACTAAATTACAGGCCCATATCGTTAACGTCGATATGCAGCAGGATTTTGGAACATATATTTTTTCGAACATTATGAATTACCTCGAAGAAAACGGTCCATTGACACACAGTCAACATGGGTTTAAAAAACATCGTTCCTGTGAAACACAACTAGCTTTTTATTCACATGAAGTGCTGAGTGCTACTGACAAGGGATTTCAGATCGATTCCGTACTTCTGAATTTTCGGAAGGCTTTTGACACTGTACTACACAAGCGGCTTGTACTGAAATTGGGTGCTTATATCGTCTCAGTTATGTGACTGGATTTGTGATTTTCTGTCAGAGAGGTCACAGCTCGCAGTAACTGGAGAAAGTCATCGAGTAAAACAGAAGTGATTTCTGGCGTTCCCCAAGGTAGTTTATAGGCCCTTTGCTGTTCCTTATCTATATAAACGATTTGGGAGACAATCTGAGAAGCCGGTTGTTTGGAGATGACGCTGCCGTTTATCGACTAATAAAGTTATCAGAAGAAGAAAACAAACTGCAAAACGATTTAGAGGTCATCCACATGAATGCTAAAAGGAACTCAAACTTCGGCTACGCGATAAATCAGTCTAGTCTAAAAGCCGTAAATTCAAGTTAATACCTAGGTGTTACAATTACGAACAGCTTAAATTCGAAGGAACATATAGAAAATGTTGTGGGGAAGGCTAACCAAAGACTGCGTTTTATTGGCAGGACACTTAGAAAATGTAACAGACCTACTACGGAGACTGCCTACACTACGCTTGTCCGTCCTCTTTTAGAATACTGCTGCGCGGTGTGGGATCCTTACCAGATAGGACTGACGGAGTACATCGAAAAAGTTCAAAGAAAGGCAGCACGTTTTGTACTATCGCGAAATATGGGCGGGAGTGTCACAGAAATGATACAGGATTTGGGCTGGACATCATTAAAAGAAAGGCGTTTTTCGTTCCGACGGAATCTTCTCGCGAAATTCCAATCACCAATTTTCTCCTCTGAATGCGAAAATATTTTGTTGACACCGACGTACATAGACAGGAACCATCATCATGATAAAATAAGGGAAATCAGAGCTCGCACGGAAAGCTAGAGGTGTTCATTCTTTCCGCGCGCTGTAAGAGATTGGAATAATAGAGAATTGTGAAGGTGGTTTGTTGAACCCTCTGCCAGGCACTTAAATGTGATTTTCAGAGAATCCATGTAGATGTAGATGTAGAGGACCGGGTTCTACACGATATTGAGACGAACTGTAGTACAAAATCCGGTGGCCCGCCAACATGTTGTAAGCCATCCATGATTTGACGTGTGAACGCGTGCTTTGCATCCCATGGAGACCACTTTGAACATCTCTTGTGACATGGATGCGATGCAGCGCTGTCTTTGTTCTAGGACGATCTGTTGTTGCATGCACACCGTCAATTTCTGGGCTAAATTCCTAGAACATTTTCTCCTCAGTTTCCAGTTTGGAATCTGTCCCTCCAGTTTGTCGGTTCTTTTAATGTTCACCATGCAGAGTAAATCTATGTTGAAGAGTGAGAAGCTATTCGAAAAGTTTGCTTAGCATATATCTAAGGCAGGACATCGGTACCAGGCTAGTATTTATCCTATTTCGATGTGGGAAACGCCTACAAGCCACACTCAATATGACTGGCAGAATGGCCCCTGGACTAGAGCAGCTTTTCAAATTCCAGAAGCAATGGATTAATGCGCTCGGCTGTCTGGTCAAGTAATGCACACCTACTCACCTACAGGCACCTCCAAGAGAAGGCAAACAACGAAGTTTTACTTATGGTCCTCATATAACAAAGTAGGCAGAATACATGATGAAATTTGTTGGTGTACTGGGGTCCTGTAGCGAGCTAAATTCAGTATACTGGCTACTGCCTCATGCAGTAACAATGATGCTAATGTGGCTTGCCATCGAGATGGACTGATGTCTGATGTAATACGGTAGGGGTTCGTCACTGCAACCTGCTCCAGCTGTGGCGAATGATGGCGTGACAGTCTGTCTGTGACCATCTGTGGTCAACAGATGATAGGTCTGGACAGGGCAGGACTGCAATATCCTCTGTACAGAGGTGGAGCAGGGCAGTGCGGACAAAGTGTGGTCTGGCGATATCTTGTTGGAAGATCAGGTGAGCGGATGACAGGTCTGCAAAGGACGACAGTGCAACATCCTCTCTACAGAAGTGGAGCAGGGCGGTGCGGGCAGTGTGTGGTCTGGCAATATCTTGTTGGAAGATCAGCTGTGGTGAGCGGATGACAGGTCTGCAAAGGACGACAGTGCAACATCCTCTCTACAGAAGTGGAGCAGGGCGGTGCGGGCAGTGTGTGGTCTGGCAATATCTTGTTGGAAGATCAGCTGTGGTGAGCGGATGACAGGTCTGCAAAGGACGACAGTGCAACATCCTCTCTACAGAAGTGGAGCAGGGCGGTGCGGGCAGTGTGTGGTCTGGCAATATCTTGTTGGAAGATCAGCTGTGGTGAGCGGATGACAGGTCTGCAAAGGACGACAGTGCAACATCCTCTCTACAGAAGTGGAGCAGGGCGGTGCGAGCAGTGTGTGGTCTGGCAATATCTTGTTGGAAGATCAGCTGTGGTGAGCGGATGACAGGTCTGCAAAGGACGACAGTGCAACATCCTCTCTACAGAAGTGGAGCAGGGCGGTGCGGGCAGTGTGTGGTCTGGCAATATCTTGTTGGAAGATCAGCTGTGGTGAGCGGATGACAGGTCTGCAAAGGACGACAGTGCAACATCCTCTATACAGAAGTGGAGCAGGGCGGTGCAGGCAGTGTGTGGTCTGGCAATATCTTGTTGGAGGATCAGCTGTGGTGAGCGGATGACAGGTCTGCAAAGGACGACAGTGCAACATCCTCTATACAGAAGTGGAGCAGGGCAGTGCGGACAAAGTGTGGTCTGGCGATATCTTGTTGGAAGATCAGGTGAGCGGATGACAGGTCTGCAAAGGACGACAGTGCAACATCCTCTCTACAGAAGTGGAGCAGGGCGGTGCGGGCAGTGTGTGGTCTGGCAATATCTTGTTGGAAGATCAGCTGTGGTGAGCGGATGACAGGTCTGCAAAGGACGACAGTGCAACATCCTCTCTACAGAAGTGGAGCAGGGCGGTGCGGGCAGTGTGTGGTCTGGCAATATCTTGTTGGAAGATCAGCTGTGGTGAGCGGATGACAGGTCTGCAAAGGACGACAGTGCAACATCCTCTCTACAGAAGTGGAGCAGGGCGGTGCGGGCAGTGTGTGGTCTGGCAATATCTTGTTGGAAGATCAGCTGTGGTGAGCGGATGACAGGTCTGCAAAGGACGACAGTGCAACATCCTCTCTACAGAAGTGGAGCAGGGCGGTGCGGGCAGTGTGTGGTCTGGCAATATCTTGTTGGAAGATCAGCTGTGGTGAGCGGATGACAGGTCTGCAAAGGACGACAGTGCAACATCCTCTCTACAGAAGTGGAGCAGGGCGGTGCGGGCAGTGTGTGGTCTGGCAATATCTTGTTGGAAGATCAGCTGTGGTGAGCGGATGACAGGTCTGCAAAGGACGACAGTGCAACATCCTCTATACAGAAGTGGAGCAGGGCGGTGCGGGCAGTGTGTGGTCTGGCAATATCTTGTTGGAGGATCAGCTGTGGTGAGCGGATGACAGGTCTGCAAAGGACGACAGTGCAACATCCTCTATACAGAAGTGGAGCAGGGCAGTGCGGGCAGTGTGTGGTCTAGCGATATCTTGTTGGAAGATCAGCTGTGGTGAGCGGATGACAGGTATGCAAAGGACGACAGTGCAACATCCTCTCTGCAGAAGTGGAGTAGGGCGGTGCAGGCAGTGTGTGGTCTGGCGATATCTTGTTGGAAGATCAGCTGTGGTGAGCGGATGACAGGTCTGCAAAGGACGACAGTGCAACATCCTCTCTACAGAAGCGGAGCAGGGCGGTGCGGGCACTGTGTGGTCTGGCGATATCTTGTTGGAAGATCAGCTGTGGTGAGCGGATGACAGGTCTGCAAAGGGCGACAGTGCAACATCCTCTCTACAGAAGTGGAGCAGGGCGGTGCGGGCAGTGTGTGGTCTGGCGATATCTTGTTGGAAGATCAGCTGTGGTGAGCGGATGACAGGTCTGCAAAGGACGACAGTGCAACATCCTCTCTACAGAAGTGGAGCAGGGCGGTGCGGGCAGTGTGTGGTCTGGCGATATCTTGTTGGAAGATCAGCTGTGGTGAGCGGATGACAGGTCTGCAAAGGACGACAGCGCAATATCCTCCGTACGGAGGTGGAGTTGGGCAGTGTAGGTAGTGTACAGTCTGGCGATATCTTGTTCAGCTGTGGTCAGCAAAGGACAACAGTGCAACATCCTCTGTACAGAGGTGGAGCTAGGCAGTGCGGGCAGAGTGCGGTCTGGCGTTATCTTGTTGGAAGATGAGGTCAGGGAGACTTCGAAGTTAGGGAATGTATGTAATGGCTACTGTCGAAATTACCGGCTTTGTGAACCAAAGGTGACGGTTTTTGTACTCAGTGGTACTCCATGTCATCATGCCATGTGCTTCGCATGTAAGATATGATGTCTGGAGTGTGGGAACGTCTGCTCTTCACAGAGGCTCCATGCACGGATAAGTCCATCCTGGTGCTGTAAACAGTACTGGGACTCGTATACAAAGACGAAGTGGTGTTACTGCTGTGTCCAGTGTTGTCTTAGACTCCCAGCCACTTCACTACTCTGACTTTGTTACGTGGGTGTTTGATCCTGTACTGTCGAGCAAACAATGTGTCCTCACGAGCGACAGTTGTGTGGCCTCCTTTCACATCCAGCATGGCTTTGAGTCTGGTCCTCCTCAACACATTAATTCTTCGTTCTGTGACAGTCGTGGGATCCTAAGCAATGAGAGTAACAACATTGCGGTATGGTAAACTGCAGTCTCGGTAGGGCACAAGTATGCTTCTGCCAAGTTCTGACATGCATAGTAGACTTTCTCCTTCTCATGCGAGGCATGACATTGTGTCCCTACCAGAGACACTCAATAGCCATTTCTGAATGAGAAACCAACTGTGTAATCTTTCCTTACACAGTCAATCAGGGTAACTTTTTACCAAGTAGGGCATCTTTGTGTCATTTGCACTTTTGTTTCAAATGGCTTCCGTTCCACTTACTTGCACTGTTTTATACTAAAAGTAGGTTTCATTATTTGCATGATTTCCAGTTAGTATTTCAGTTATCTTTCCAACTTCCTATAAGATCTTAGGCTTATGATTGTCCTTTAATTGCGTGAATGAAGAGTGTTTCCGACAATGATTTACGTTGAAAATATCAGATCGATACGAATATCCTGATATTGCAAAGTAAACATCAGTACTGAATTAACATTGCTTGTTTTTATTTCTTATTAGCACCCGATTTCCTTCTGGCAATATCCAAATTTTTCCAGAGCATTAGATATAGGAAAAATTCATTGTTTTTGAGTCTAGTCTAAAGTTATCCAATATATCTATTAAAATTGACATTTTAACCTAATAAGGCATAGTTGTACATATTTTCACTTTTCTATGCAACCAGAAACTATATATGTGAAATGTTACAATATCTGTTGCGATGTGCCCAGTATTTTCAAAAAATGGGCAAAAGTAGGTCAAAGTTACCCCAATGGATTTACAGGGGGCAATGGTTATAATCACAGATATTTTTATATATGGTAACTGAAATCCCTGGGCTAGCAGGACAGAGTAGATGAGGTTATATTTGTGGAAAGGGGCCAAAATAAGTTATTGTCAGTTGCACTCTACAAGTGCTTATGCTCGGCTGAAGGCCTCATACTAAAGAATAACAATCTTACGACTTAAGGGCAAGACAAGGATTTTGAATTTTTAATTTAAGAGATATTAAAACTCGGCTGAAGGCCACACAGCATGCAGAAAACAATTTTACGGCTTAAGCCCTAAAGGGAAGAGCTTCGAAATTTCAACTAAAGTAGGCTAAACGCTTTATCCTAAAATGCTTCACATAAAACTCGGCTGAAGGTCACATACGAAAGCCAAAGAATCTCGCGGCTTAAAGCCCAGACAAAGAAATTTCCAGTTCTTAATTGAAGTTGGAGAACTCGGCTGAAGGCCACATGAAAACTAGAAAATATTTCTTACAGATTAAGGCCTACACTAAATTTTTCAACTTTTGATTTGAAAAGGCTGAAAACTCAGCTGAAGGCTACATACAAAACAAGAGAGAATTTTTTTTTACGGCTTAAGGCCTAAGAAGCAAAGCGTTGCAATTTTAATAAGCTAAAACTCGGCTGAAGGCCACACAGAGTACTTAAGACTAAAAGGAAATCACTATGTAAAACACAAGGAGCGGCGCCCAGAAGGTTCCAAGGGTCGGCCTGTGTAATATTATTGGGATTTCCGTCGTATGAAAACTGTGAGTACCCTTGCAAAGACATTCACCTACCTGTATATTAAATGATCAACTTATGAGATGAGACCTATTCTTTGCAAGACATTTGTTTTATATAATTTACGTAACTCTAAAGATGCGCATCTTGCGCGGACGCTAATACATCGATTGCGCAGTCAAAGAAACACTTTAACAGAAGCTGAACTGAACGTTCCGCTTCCATCTAAATAAAAGATGACAGTAACAAAACTTTTGTAGATCTTCAGATTTTATCCCACTTCTGCTTGTAATGTGAAAGCGTAAAGAAGGTCGACTTTAAGCCATACAAGTGAGCGGTCTTGCCAGCGTGCAGACAACATTATTAATTAATAAAATTCGAGTAATTTATGTTCGATACTGTAAATCGGCAAGTTATTGTTATGAAGGTGTTGAACAGTGCAAGAATTGTGTTTAACGAAGGAGAAAAGTGATGACTGTAATCTGTGACAAAAACGTGAACCAAGGAGACAGCACAGGGCAGGCTGAAATCTGATCGCACCTTACAGTTAGAATAGTACTTATGTAAGTTATACTGTTTATAAATAAGCCCTAATTGCTTGTGACAAATATTTGAATATATTTAGTGTTTACCAGAATTCTTATTCTATTCTTTTCCTTTTTTTTACCTCCATTTCATATTATTTTTATAAATGTCAATCAGCCTTTACTACAGCAGAGAATACTGCGGCATCCTCTTCGTAGACAGAAGGCCGCCCCCTTGTCTTCTATACAAGTCATAGCTGCCCCATTTATTAATGATTTCATTTGCAAATGCAATTTTTTTTATTGTTCATTGTTAAAGGTCCCTTAGGCAATTATAAAATTCATACTGATTACGTAAAGCAATCCGGGTTGTTCTTTTCCAAATAACAGAAGCCTTTGCGTAATCAAAAACTAGCCTCCTTCCTTCTGACAACGATCAGGAGCCGAACACACGAAGGACGTCTTCGACCGCTTTCGTGTTTCCTGTGGCAAAGCTGTGCCAAACTGGGAACACGACATTCTAGTATGAAAAAAAAAAAAAAAATATATATATATATATATATATATATATATATATATATATATATATATATATATATATATTATCAGATTAAAATTGAAATATATTTAACGTTTCTGTTTTTTTTATCATACTAGACCTGGGAAGGTAACACTAACGTACGTTTAGGTGCGACAGGCAACCAGACCGACAACCTCTTAATTGGAAGGCAACCCAACCGAAAGCCAGCCGATTAAGCAACCAAGAAGGTCAGTTCTGCTCCACCCGACCAGCAAAACGACAAGATGTCAATGTTCTGGACACTGGTGCCCAATCCAGCCAAGTCAGAATAAACGCCCAAAACTACCAACAATACCCCAGCTGTCGAACTACACTCCGTGCTGGACAGCATCAACACGATGACGAAAATACATTGCCAAAAACTACATCAACGACCAGGGCAGGTAACTGGAATGTCAACAGCCACAAGGCAGAAGATACCGCTGGTACAAAACACCACACAGGAAGCCGACTGCAATTCTAGCCGACTTCAATGCACACACGTTGTTGCTCGTGGGAACCTCCCAGAAAGCAACCACCAGGATCAAACGAAGAGATGAGACAGTAGTTGGGGGTTGATACTAGGCTAAGTGAGGACTCAACTTTGGTGTCCAGGATCGGTGGGCGACGATCTTCGTAATCCCCGCCAGAAGCGCCTCAACTCCAACCGCGCGCGCACGCCACCAGCAGCTCCGGCCTGACCACGCTCCACGGAGACTTCCTCGCTGCCCTGCCCCAACCGACCAACTGGCTCAGACACGGAATGTTCAAAAGACCAAATCCACGATGGCCGATGAGGCGACCGACTGTACGACCAACCAACGGTCGTTCCCGCTCCAGTCTCCTTCTGTCAGACAGTTCACGTGTGTCGCCAGCAAGTACTGGCTGTCCACAAGACACGGCCGCTCTGTCCCCGACTGCACTCCTGGTTCGTCTCCAGCAGAACTCCAGACACACGACAACCCGGAAATACTGTCGGTCGCTCCAGAGATGGTACGACAGTGCACTTATAAGCGCTGCTGCTGCTGCCACTCACGGGCAAGTAAGACAGGAAGTTAGTGACGCCAGCAAATGGAATAAGAAAACGAGGTGGCAGGACCATAAGAGAAGACGCCAAACAATAAATGGCATGAACATGACCCGTGCACAGCTCAATAACTTAACAAGTACACACATCAGTGCGTTGATAGCTTTTTCTCTGTGTCGAACAGTCTTCCCACACACTTACTGCCTGATGTTTTCTGCACGGTCTAACTGCATCACTACGTAGACTTGATCTGTCACTCTAGGCTAAACGTTTTGCGTTCAGGTGTCCAGACGGCAGCACCTGACCGCTCCCGACGGAGAAGTAAAACCTTAATGGAGTGCTCTCGACACATTTACTTTGAGGTACCAACTAACCTACAAACTAATAGGTATAATCATTAGACTGGAAATGGTGTAAACACTGATGTAATGTTGTTCAGTACACCATACTCAGTCACCATCAGAAATATCTGCATGTCTATTCTTAACACTCCGCAGCTTGTGGTCTAGTGGCTAGCATTGCTGCTTCTGGATAACGGGGTCTCGGGTTCGATTCCTGGCCAGGTTGGGGATCTTCTCTGCCTAGGGACTGGGTGTTTGTGTCGTCCTCATTACATCATCATCATCATCATCATCATCTGTGACAGGTGCTAGATTGGATTGTGTAAAATTTCGACTTTGAAAAAATTGTGACTGTACGGGAGCTGATGACCACGCAGTTGAGCGCCCCACAGACCAAACATCATCATCATCATCATCATCATCATCATCATCATCATCATCATCACCACCATCATCATCATCATCATCATCATATCCCTAATAGCCTGTATTAGAAATTTGATATTTTTAGAAATGTCGGTAATCTGATGTATCGATATTTAAACATATCATTACGGGCTCTTGATATATCGTAAAAGGTATCGATATTGCGACAGAAAAAATACCGACTATAAAAATATCGGCTGCACACTGTAAATATACTGCCGGTTTTAAGCTATATATTCAAGTATTGGTTTCTTATTAGATATTGTATACAATAACACGTTAGCAGCCTGTCTATCCCCCTTAGAGCAACAATTGAAAAGAAGACGATGCACGTTCGTGCTTGGCGATAATCACTTTGCTAACAATGGTAACCGACACAACAGCAGGTGTCCGATGGGTCAGTCGTTCGGTTCCGTCACGTATCGGATTTGTCCGGAACGCTTCATGTCGGCTTCTCTATTTGTTCTTTTTTTCATTTCCGCCAACGCCAGCGACCTAGCAGTTGTGGTGTCAAAAGTGCGCACCGGAGCTGAACGTCGCAATTTCAGTTGGTAGCGCCGAGCGCCGATTTGGTCAGCATTTCCCCTCAAACGTCTCCGCCCATGGCAAAGACCAGTCTTGTCGTTGATATTTTTGTTCATCATTTCAGCAACTGTTTTTGAAGAATGCTGATGTGAAGAAATAGCACACTAGCAGCGTTAAAACTGTTTTCATTCATGCCACATACCTATACTTGCTTCACACAGTCAAAGGGAGAGATTGGACGTGATGAAACATAAGGTAGTAAGAAGTCTTTTTCACAAAGTGAAAGTAAAATTGTTCAACTACAACTTGAAAAGAACAAGTTCAAATATTTATTGAAAATTGTGAAAAAATGTAATATGAAACAAAATATCGGCACCTAGTTGGTGCGGCTGCTACAAATGCGTCTTGATGTCAACAACCAACATCATCATCAATTCCCTGCAGGTCGTTCTGCAAATTCTTACTACCTTCTGGCGTTGCTACTTTTGTAAAGACAACATCATCTGCGAATAGCGTTAAAGAGCACCCGACGCAATCTAGCACATCATTATATACGGGGTGTCCCAGCTATCTTGTCCACCCAAAATATCTCTGGAACAATAACAGCTATTGGAAAACGACATTCACCGGTATCAATGTAGGGCTGGGGCCCATGAATGCACATATTTGGAAACATTCTAAAACGAAAGCATATGTGTTTTTTAACACAAACTTAGGTTTTTTTAAATGGACCTCCTATATTTTTTCTTCAGCAATCCATAGCATGACAAAGCACATACACAATGGCGTTGATTGCATCGCAATATTCCCATTACATCCCGAGATATTGAGACGCGAAGTTGACGCTTGAAACACCCGACATGAGCTGCTAGCACACGTCCTGAGGCTCAGGTGTGAACCCCGTGCTGCCCGTAATCGCGATGTGATTGACATGCGTAATCACACCTCCATACTTATCAAGAGGTCCGAAACGAATAATACGGTCTGCTGCCATCAACTCGCATAAGCACATAATGGTTTCCCTCTTCCACGTTTTACGTATCTACGTACACAATATGAACCAGTACCGATCGGTGTACACCTGTCAGGTTGTCTTATTTATCTTGCACACCCAAAATAAGGTTTATCTAATGCGTTATATGACCCATTGTGCCTGTCATGTTACAGAACCGCATCACCCCTAGCCTATGGGATAAGTACCTGGAATGTACGACGTTAATGCAGGATGGCAGCAGACCGTATTATTCGTTTCGGACCTCTTGATAAGTATGGAGGTGTGATTACGCATGTCAATCACATCGCGATTACGGGCAGCATGGGGTTCACGCCTGAGCCTCAGGACGTGCGCTAGCAGCGCATGCCGGGTCTTTCAAGCGTCAACTTCACGTCTCAATATCTCGGGATGTAATGGGAATATTGCGATGCAATCAATGCCATTGTGTATGTGCTTTGTCATGCTATGGATTGCTGAAGAAAAAATGTAGGAGGTCCATTTAAAAAAACATAAGTTTGTGTTAAAAAACACATATGCTTTCGTTTTAGAATGTTTCCAAATATGTGCATTCATGGGCCTCAGCCCTACATTGATACCGGTGAAAGTCGTTTTCCAATAGCTGTTACTGTTCCAGAGATATTTTGGGTGGACAAGATAGCTGGGACACCCTGTATATAAATGTAAACAGCAACGTTCCTATCACACTTCCCTGTGGTACTCCGGATATTACGCCGGCCGGTGTGGCCGTGCGGTTAAAGGCGCTTCAGTCTGGAACCGCGTGACCGCTACGGTCACAGGTTCGAATCCTGCCTCGGGCATGGATGTGTGTGATGTCCTTAGGTTAGTTAGGTTTAAATAGTTCTAAGTTCTAGGCGACTGATGACCTCAGAAGTTGAGTCGCATAGTGCTCAGAGCCATTTGAACCATTTGAACCGGATATTACCTTTACGTTTGTTGATTTTGTTCCGTTAAGAGCGACGAGTTGAGTTTTATCTGCAAGGACGTCCTGAATCCTGTCGCAGGTCTGCTCCGTTACTCCGTAAGCCCGTATTTTCTTCATTAAACGGCAATGTGGGACGGTGTCAAATGCCTTACTGGGGTCAAGGAACACGGCATCAGCCCGAGTGCCGTTGTCCACTGCGCTGTGGATCTCGTGGAGGAACACAGCGAGCTGAGTTTCTGTGTTTCTGGAATCCATGTTGACTTTTATAGAGGAGATGTGCGGTTCCCAAAAGCGTCATAATTCTTGAGCATAAAACGTGTTCAATAGTTCTACAACAGAGTGACGTCAACGATATAGGTCCCCTATTGTGTAGATCTCTCTTACGGCCTTACTTAAAAATGGGAGTGACCTGCACTTTTTTTTTTCGAGACGTTAGGTACCTTTCGTTGGTCAAGCGATCTACGATAAATCACTGCAAGAAGGGCAGCAAGTTCTTTCGCATCATCTGTACAGACTCTTGTAGGTGTTTTATCCGGTCCTGACGCCTTTCCACAACTAAGCCATTGTAGCTGCTTTCCAGTTCCGCAATCGGTTATCTTAGTATCTGCCATTTCGACGTTTGCACGACGACTGAAAGCTGTTATCTTCCGTTTCGGTGCTAGTGTGGTCGCTGAGAGAATGAATAGATGATTTTGAGGCTGATTTTATATACTACCAAAATCTCTTAAGGTTTTTACTCAGGTAAAAATATTAATAACAATAATAAAAATATATGAAGATAGTAACTGTTTTCGAAAGAACGGATACCATTGATGACCGAGCAGCTTCTCTAGAATAAATGATAATTAATTGAAACCCTCAACTGCCGACAGGTGTTGATATACCTCGATGGGGACAGCTGAAAATGTGTGCCCCGACCGGGACTCGAACCCAGGATCTCCTTCTTACATGGCAGACACACTATCCATCTGAGCCACCGAGGGCACAGATGAATAGCGCGTCTGCAGGGATTTATCCCTTGCACGCTTCCAGTGAGACATTCCCAACTGTCCACAATTCTACGTATGTATTGTACCTTATAGACATTTGCCCACTCACTCATTACTAGCGCACGCTTTGGCGATTCCCGTAAGAGTATATATATAACTATATATATATATATATATATATATATATATATATATATATATATATATATATAGTTAAAGGCTACCCAGCCATTGACCTTCGTCTGTGCGAATGCGCACTGGTTGCCCAAACTCTTACGGGAATCAAAGCGTGCGCGAGCAATGAGTGGATGGGCAAATGTCTATAAGGTACATTACATATGTAGAATTGCGGACAGTTGGGAATGTGGGTCTCACGGGAAGCGTGCAAGGGATGAGTCCCTGCAGACGCGCTATTCATCTGTGCCCTCGGTGGCTCAGATGGATAGTGTGTCTGCCAGGTAAGGAGGAGAGCCCGGGTTCGAGTCCCGGTCGGGGCACACATTTTCAGCTGTCCCCATCCAAGTATATCAACAACACCTGTCGCCAGCTGAGTGTTTCAATTAATTATCATCTAAAAATAAAAATATCGGCACTCGATATTGCCCTTTTGATTTCGATATATCGGGAGAGACATTATCGCTGGTATACCTCGATATAATTTGTGAAAATAACGATGTATCGATATTTTATCAACAGCCGTACCCGGCATACGGAATGTAGACCTGCTTTATATGGCTGCACTGAAACGTTAGCACGCTTCATGACAGTTCCAAACTTGTTGCATATAGTCTTCACGGTGTCGCAGTTTTATTGGTCAGCAGTGGTGGGTGCGAAAATCTGGACTCCTTGCGAAATTTTGCGGTGTTTTCGAGCAGTCGCCGGTTGTCTGCGGGTCCGACCACAGTTTTAACAGCCGGGACGCGCCACCACGCCGACAAGACAAACACTGGGGGCTGCCTTGTCCTGTCTTGTCTTGTCCTGCCTGCGTTATGTGGGCTGCCTTCTCCACCCTCAGCTGCGGCCCGCCCTCAGACTGCGCCGCCCCCCCCCCCCCCCCCCCCCTCCCGGCCTGTTTTTGTTTTCGTTTCTGCTCCCTGTCTGTGGAGTAAGGGAGTGGAGGGGGGGGGGGGGAGCGACGATGAACGTCGGTGTGGATGTGTGACATGATCTGGCCGGCGACCACTGCATCCTCTGTCTCGTGAATGGAGAGTTCACCACGCACAGCGATAGCAAAGTTGAAGAAAACGGTAGGATGCGTAAGCGGTAGTGTTACGACACTTAACGACAGGCAAAAAAAAAACTGTCTACCGGATCGGGAAACTTACTTATCGCGGCATATGTCTAATCAGCTACATACAGGATGGAAAACGTACTCACAGAATTTGGGAGACTGTTCAGGGAGATTTTCTGAGCATTTCCGTGTGGTCCCTGGGACCTTGTTACAACCTCATAATGTAATTATGATGTCGTGAAACTCAGCTCGCCCTTTTCTCACATGATATACAGCGAACCATGGTTGACGGGCAAGAGTCAGATTCCATAAGCCTGAAAAGTTTGTGGGTCAAAAGTTGCATGGGACAGTGGGGGCCTTAATACCTGTATGACGTTGCTTTTTGTTGCTAGGTGGGGACGCGTCAGAGATATGAATGTCAAATTTTTTTTTAAATAATGGGATCCTATAGTTTGGTAGTTATTTTCTGATAGCGCGTATTGAGATGAATTGAATTGAAGGTCAACGAAGGTCACAAAGGTGGAGGACGACGCTTCAATCCCGCGTCCGGCCATTCTGATTTAGGTTTTCCGTTATTTCCCTAAATCACTCCAGGCTAATGCCGGGATGGTTCCTTTGAAAGGGCACGGCCGACTTCCTCCGCCATCCTTCCCTAATCCGATGAGACCGATGACCTCGCTGTTTGGTCTCTTCCCCCAAAAACCCATCCCACAAAGATGGCATGGACGTCCATTTACAGGTGTTCGAAGTGATGACCACTGGTATGAATGCAGTGCTGCAATCTTCTTATCATGGACTGAGTGGTATTCCTTATCACATCGCCACTTATCGAAGCACATGCTCTTACGATTCTCTTGCATATCTTCAGGTGTAGTTGGAACGCCCTTATGGACAATGTCCTTTACGAATCCCCACAAGAAAACATCCAGAGGCGTCAAGTCCGGCGAACGAGCCGGCCACGACACATCTCCCCCGCATTCAATCCAACGATCTGGGAACCGTCTCTGCAACTCATTTCTAGCCATCAGCGAAAATTTTACCGGACGCCCACCGTACTGATACCACATTCTGGTCCTTGTTCGTTAAAGTATTTCTTCCAGTAGCGGACCTAATGTTTCTTGCATTAATGTGGCGTACTTCCTACCCTAAAGATTTCAAAAAATGGTTCAAATGGCTCTGAGCACTATGCGACTTAACTTCTGAGGTCATTAGTCTCCTAGAACTTAGAACTAGTTAAACCTAACTAACATAAGGACATCACACACATACATGCCCGAGGCAGGATTCTCACAGTAGATTGTAGCGCCTAGAACCGCACGGCCACACCGGCCGGCATAAAGATTTCCTTCGATCAAGTAGGGGCCTATAATTCTGCCCTCCAGAATCCCATACCGTACATTCACCGACCACGATTTTTGGTGTGCAACTTGCCGCAGCCAACATGGGTTTTCAGTTGCTTAATTACGCATGTTATGCAAATTAACATTTCCATAGTTCGCGAATGTAGCCTCGTGTGTTAACTAAAATCAAATTAATAAATGTGTCATCCCTCTGAATCTGAAGTTGAGCACATCGGCAGAATTCAATGCGACGTATACAACCCGTAACAGTTAATTCTTGGTGGAGACTGATATGGTAAGGATGATATTTATGGCGATGCAGAACACGAACAACACTACTCTGGCTCATGACGGATTACCTTTCGATTTGACGCGAACTAACACAAGGATCTCAAACCACAGTGGCAAGAGTACAAATTTCCGTTTCCTCGTTAGTAACTTTCCTTTGCCGGATATGTTTCCGAAGCGTTGAAGATCCAGTTGTCCTCAATTTATCATACAAATATTTAAATGTACGATGTGCCGAAGACGGCAAGAGCTGACAAGTGCGAGAATTATCGCACAATCAGCTTAACAGCTCATGCATCGAATCTGCTTACAAGAATAATATGCAGAAGAATGGAAAAGAAAATTGAGAATGCGCTAGGTGACGATCAGTTTGGCTTTAGGAAAAGTAAAGGGACGAGAGAGGCAATTCTGACGTTACGGCTAATAATGGAAGCAAGGCTAAAGAAAAATCAGGACACTTTCATAGGATTTCTCGACCTGGAAAAAGCGTTCGACAATATAAAATGGTGCAAACTGTTCGAGATTCTGAAAAAAGTAGGGGTAAGCTATAGGGAGAGACGGGTCATATACAATATGTACAACAACCAAGAGGGAATAATAAGAGTGGACGATCAAGAACGAAGTGCTCGTATTAAGAAGGGTGTAAGACAAGGCTGTAGCCTTTCGCCCCTACTCTTTAATCTGTACATCGAGGAAGCAATGATGGAAATAAAAGAAAGGTTCAGGAGTGGAATTAAAATACAAGGTGAAAGGATATCAATGATACGATTCGCTGATGACATTACTATCCTGAGTGAAAGTGAAGAAGAATTAAATGATCTGCTGAACGGAATGAACAGTCTAATGAGTACACAGTATGGTTTGAGAGTAAATCGGAGAAAGACGAAGGTAATGAGAAGTAGTAGAAATAGAGAACAGCGAGAAACTTATCATCAGGATTGATGGTCACGAAGTCAGTGAAGTTAAGGAATTCTGCTAGCTAGGCAGTAAAATAACCAATGACGGTCGGAGCAAGGAGGACATCAAAAGCAGACTCGCTATGGCAAAAAAGGCATTTCTGGCCCAGAGAAGTCTACTAATATCAAATACCGGCCTTAATTTGAGGAAGAAATTTCTGAGGATGTACGTGTGGAGTACAGCATTGTATGGCAGTGAAACATGGACGGTGGGAAAACCGGAACAGAAGAGAATCGAAGCATTTGAGACGTGGTGCTATAGACGAATGTTGAAAATTAGGTGGACTGATAAGGTAAGGAATGAGGAGGTTCTACGCAGAATCGGAGAGGAAAGGAATATGTGGAAAACACTGATAAGGAGAAGGGACAGGATGATAGGACATCTGCTAAGACATGAGGGAATGAGTTCCATGGTACTAGAGGGAGCTGTAGAGGGCAAAAACTGTAGAGGAAGACAGAGATTGGAACACGTCAAGCAAATAATTGAGGACGTAGGTTGCAAGTGCTACTGTGAGAAGAAGAGGTTGGCACAGGAAATGAATTCGTGGCGGGCCGCATCAAACCAGTCAGTAGACTGATGACCAAAAAAAAACGACGTGTAGGATGAGTCCGTTGAGGATATCTTTCAGCGTATAACTCTCTAGGTCTCACTGAGTTTCGTAGGCATTCTCCGTAAATGAGAAGCATATCGACTTGTTCTTCGAACGAATACATCATTCACATTCGCTTGATTCTACAATACTAGTCTTACTGTTTCTATTAGTGTTGTATTGCGAAACCGTCGATTGGCACGTTACATGGATACGCCGTATTCGGCGAATATTGACTATCTGTACGATGTACGAGGGAGTATTGCCAGAGCACGTGCTTCGATAAGTGCTGAAGTGATAGGGAATACCACGCAGTCCATGATAAGAAGATTCCAAAACTGCATTGAAACCAATGGTCATCACTTCGAACACCTTCTGTAAATGGACGTCGTTGCCACCTTTGTGACCTCCGTTGACCTTCAAAGACCTTACTGTTACACATCATTGGATTCGTCTATAGCTGCTACCAGAAAATAAGTACCAAACTATAGCATCCCATAAAAAAAAGAGCAAAACTGATGCGACCCCAGCTAGCAACAAAACAGCAACGTCATATTATGGCCCCCGTTGTCCCATGCAACTTCGACTCACAAACTTTTCAGCTACTATCATACTTTTGGTGTTATTCACGGTGACAATAGTTAGTGACTCATCCTGTATAGTACCCAACTGCAGACTGTTGGCGCAGACTGTTATGGGTTAGGTTCCCACGTTATTAGTGTTTAGGAGTGCCCAAGGGAAGTCAGATAGGGCCACTACTGTTCCGTATAAACATAAATGATTTGGTCGACAGGATGGTGTAAGACATCGTCGTCTCCTGACCTTCATTGCTTACATATTCCGCCCTGAGAATCACATTCCGCACATCAAGACGCTTCATTCGAACTCAAACTCGATAAGATAAAGTCAATGTTGTATGAATTCATCTAAACTATATGCAAATAACTAGTAAATCACAAGTGCGCACCGAGATTGAAATACTCGAGGCTGGTGTACACACACACACATTTCAAACCACAGGAGGTTTTATTTCTTTTTTTTTTTTTTTTTTTTTTTTTTTTTTTTTTTTTTGTGGGGTTTAAGGGCGCTCAACTACTGAGGTCATTAGCGCCCAGTCACAATTGTTGGAGCACATAGAATCTAGTAAAACTCAAGGGGGGGGGGGAACCCGAAAGTTCTGACAAAGATGCAGATAAAATAAGTGAAAGAGTTAGACGTCTTTGGACAGGCCAGTCAAAGTAATGAAACGAAGAACACGAGCAGCCGCTCGAGCGTCATCAGCTAAAATATCCTGTAAAGTAGATGGCAGAGACAGGACAACACGAGATTGACTAAAACGGGGACACGTCAATAAAACATGACGCACTGTTAATTCATGACCACAAGGGCACTGTGGGGCTGGGTCACCGGAGAGCAGGTAACGGTGGCTAAGCCGGCAATGCCCAATCCGCAACCTGGTCAGAAGGACCTCCTCTCGCCGAGATGGTCGGGAGGAGGTTGTCCAAGCAGTTGGGAGCAGTTTTACTGCCCGGAGCTTGTTTCCTTGGAGGGATGACCAAGCATCCCACCACAACGACACAAGCCTCTTACATACATCCCCACTAACGTCAGATGACGGGACACAATGGGAGGCTGGCCGAGGCAGGAGGACTGCAGCCTTGGCTGCAGCATCCGCAGCCTCATTCCCAGGCACTCCTACATGTCCGGGAACCCACAGAAAGCTGACAGGAGAACCATTATCAGCGAAAGAATGGAGGGGCTGCTGTATCCGTTGAATCAAGGGATGGACCGGATAGGGAGCTACAAGGCTCTGAAGAGCACTGAGTGAGTCAGAGCAGCTTGGGAGAGGCAAACTGCATGGCGGGGGCCCGGTCCCTTCAGAGGACGAGTCAACCTGTCTACGTTGGACGGCGACCACCCGTAGAGCAGACAGCGTTTGCCCAAGTGAAAGGAAGAATGACCCCGTAATCGGCTTAAAAGCAAACTTACACTACATTGTGTGGGAGCGTCCAACCTATGCATTCTTTACAAACATAGCACGCAGTTTCAGAGGTTCTCACATGGAGACAGGAAACACCAAACACTGACGCTACAGATTTGCAGATTGGTCGACTTAAACGAAACGTCATTCTCCTGTTTTAGAAGAGCAATGCTGATTGGCAGACAATATTCCTGACGCCTTGAGCTGAAGGAGTAATGGAAGAGCTTTGCAAAAACAGACATAATGTCTTATGGGATAACAGCAATCAGTGATTTTATAATGTTACTTAAAATCCGTCTTGATTGCAATTTTTTTTTTTTTATTATTCATATGACCGGTTTCGGTTCATTCAGAACCATCTTCAGATCTGATATTTCAGTTACAGGAGTAATCCATCCAAATCCAGCTACGTCACATATGTGACATAAAAAAAAAATTTGCAATCAAGACGGATTTTAAGTAACATTATGTAATGGAAGAGACCGAAAGATATACCCCTTCACGTCTGGTGTGGAGAGGCGCCATTCAGTTGTCACTGTTGGAGCGAGGAACAAGTCTCTCCTCAGTACTTCACTAGGAGAGCACCTCTGTCCAGAGCGACTCGAAGGGTGACTCTACATTGAGTCCTTGCGATTGAGCGTCGTTCACTGTGTTGACCGCCACACTTATTGTGCGGTGTGAACGGACAGAGTTATAGTTAAACGCCTGCGAGCGAATTTTTGAGTGGCATCGCGATGGACTGGTTATCTGACCGGTGTACCACACCAATAGTTAGACTACGGGCGAATAGGAGTCCTCGACTTCATCAAGGCATAGGGAGAGTTTGATCGGCGAAGGTCAATCCAGACAGAACGAGAGTTATCTTATTTGTCAGCAACGAGCGGCGCAGACAGCAGTCACCGCAGCTTACGGTATTGTGCGCTACAGCTCTTGCGAGCCCCATATTTCCTCCACAACAGTACACTTCACTACATTTCACATGAGACAGCCTCGACCGTACCTAGTAACATTGTAATGGATAATTATTCAAGTCGAGTAGGCACGGCTCTCAGCCGTTCTGCCAAGTCAATAACAATCTTAAAGTTTGTATAGAAATTTCATTCGCGAATCCTATCCTTGAGAGGCAACTTCACATTCTGAAAAGAACCAGGATATAACTTGTTCAATTCATAACTAAAAGTGCCATTGTGATTTCTCAGAATTTTGGCAAAATAAATAATAACTTTCGTTAGTGTCATGTTTTGCTTACACTAACTAACACTACTCCAGTACCCAAGTATCCCACTAGTTATGTAAGAAATTTTGTGAATTTTTGTGTCATTTCTTTACAGCGGACGACTCCAGAAGATATTTATTGCTGAAAGTTTTTCAGGCATTTCTCTTTAGAACGTTAGGAAAGTCTGTCTGACTTCTGTAGTAGTGTGGGGGTGGAAATCGCATTTTGCAGGAGCCACAGGGTAAAGGGTACGTCTCAGATTAATCCGTTGCGCAGAATGACAGAATAGCACCCACACGCTCACAATGGGCAGCAATCTGTGACTGTTTGCTGATGACGCCGCCGTGTATGGGAAGCTGCCGTCTTTGAGTGACTGTAGGAGGATACAAGACAAAATTTCTAGTTGGAGTGATGAACGGCGGCTAGCTCTAAATGTAGAGAAATTTAAGTTAATGCAGGAGAGACAAACCCGTAACGTTCCAGTGCAGCGTTGGTACTACTGTCCTACTTGACCCATCACGTCTTTTAAATACCTCGGCGTAGCACTGCAGGGCAACATGAAATGGAACGAGAATGTAAGGATTATGGGAGGGAAGGCGAATGGTCGACTCCGGTCTATTTTGAGATTTTTAGGGAAGTGTCGTTCATCTCCAAAGGAGACCACGTATGTAATCCGTTCATCGTAGGAATAAACCTGATCCAAACAAACACAAAGGCTATGGTTGGTCAGAAGCCGTAGCACACGTACACTGGTCGTGTTGCGCTCTTGGAAGTAGATCCTACTTATGTATCAAGTATATTATTACTAAGTTACGTTGAATGAAATTTTAAGACATTCAAATGTACTGACAGCCATCAACGCTTTTCTTAAACACGCTTTAGCTACGTACTCTTTATTTGAAAAGTCGTGTACAGTCACGGCCTCTGCAGCGCTGTGCTCTGATTGTAGCGCTGTTAATGCGCAGCTTGAGAATGGCTCGGGCTGCTTCCTGTTCCGTAGTGAAACTCGCGTGTGGAATACGGTTAAAAAATGCCAAGAAATAGACTGTTCTTTATGTATTTCATAAATTTACGGAGATTATTAACGGATTTGAAGTTTTCCAAGTGTTGTATATACTGCAGTAGATAAACAAACCAACACTGGACATTTAGTGCAAAAAATGGTTCAAATGGCTCTGAGCACTCTGGGACTTAACTAATGAGGTCATCAGTCCCCTAGAACTTAGAACTACTTAAACCTAACTAACCTAAGGACATCACACACATCCACGCCTGAGGCAGGATTCGAACCTGCGACCGTAGCAGCAGCGCGGATCTGGACTGAAGCGCCTAGAACCGCTCGGCCATGTCAGCCGGCCATTTAGTGCAGTCGGCCTTTTATACCACAGAAAAATGAAAAACAATCATTTTCACAGCGTCAAGCACATCACACCAATTCTGCATTTCTACATTTCCTACCGCACCATTACAAGATGAACCCAACAGAACTGATCTGGAGCCAAGCTGCGGGATTTGGCCAGAGAAATAACAGGAGCGTTAAGCTGTCAGACGTACTGGAACTACTTAACGCACGCAGCTTTTCCACACGTCACTGCCGAACTCTGGCGGGATACAGAACAGCTCGTCATAAAAGAAGAAGAGAAAACGTGGCGTCTGGTTGGCTTCGTGGATTCTGTTGTTGATAACAACATAGCAGGTGACACTTCCAGAACCGAAACGTATTTCTCGGATTCGGATAGGGAAGAAGCTAAGGGTTTGGCAGACGACTGACTGTAAGTAATACCTGTTTTGGTTGGCAGGAGAGCCAACACCGTGTTACTAGGAGGAGGCCGAAAGGCACGCGTTTTAGCTCACGCAGGCTGGCGTGAGGTTTGGAACAGGACAAGGAAATTACAATTTAGAAAAACGTACGTAGCTGGTGGAATACTTAACTTTAATCCGTTAATAATGAACATCGCTCTTGACGGTACATGCTTTACAGCATCAATAGTAACTGGTAATGGCGCCTTGCTAGGTCGTAGCAAATGACGTAGCTGAAGGCTATGCTGAACTGTCGTCTCTGCAAATGAGAGCGTATTTTGTCAGTGAACCATCGCTAGCAAAGTCGGCTGTACAACTGGGGCGAGTGCTAGGAAGTCTCTCTAGACCTGCCGTGTGGCGGCGCTCGGTCTGCAATCACTGATAGTGGCGACACGCGGGTCCGACGTACACTAAAGGACCGCGGCCGATTTAAAGGCTACCACCTAGCAAGTGTGGTGTCTGGTGGTGACACCACAATACCTTCAGTGCCTTCAATATTTAACTATACCGTGAAATCTTTCAATAGTCTCTTACGTTACAGATAGCTTATGCAGAAAAGCCGGCCGCTGTGGCCGAGCTGTTCTAGGCACTTCAGTCCGGAACCGCGCGACCGCTAGGGTCGCAGGTTCGAATCCTGCCTCGGGCATGGATGTGTGTAGTGCCCTTAGGTTAGATAAGTTTAAGTAGTTTCTAAGTTTAGGGGACTGATGACGTCAGATGTTAAGTGCCGTAGTGCTTAGAGGCATTTGAGCCACAGCACAAACTGTACTCTTATTATCGTACTTGACAGTACTCGACACAGCTTGGTTGCAGTCCCACGTGAGACGGAGACCCAATGAGATTCCAGCAAACGCGGGAGAATAGATAGCGCGATGTTTACATCAGGTTTATTGTTATAATGAACGGATTATAGAACAGCAGTGCGACCTATTGTTAAGTACTCTTCGAGTGTTTGGGATCCGTGGCAGACGGGATTAAAGGGACTCTTCGAAACAGTTCAGAGGCGGGCTGTTAGATTTGTTACCAGTAGGCAGCCACTGTACATAACTGCTGGCAGCGGGGGTCACGAGAGTGTACGGTCGCCAGAAGACCGGGCTCTGCACGGGCACGTGGCGCTAGCGAGAGGGAAGAGCACCGTGTTCGGATGACAGACTAAAGGCCGAAATACTAAATGCCTTTTCCAAAACTGTTTCACAGAGGAAGACTCCTTTGTAGTTGCTTCTCTAGATTGTCGCACAGATGACAAAATGGTAGATATCGAAATAGACGACAGAGGGATAGAGAAACAATTAAAATCACTGAAAAGAGGAAAGGCCGCTGGACCTGATGGGATTCCAGTTCGATTTTACACAGAGTACGCGAAGGAACTTGCCCCCCTTCTTGCAGCGGTGTACCGTAGGTCTCTAGAAGAGCGTAGCGTTCCAAAGGATTGGAAAAGGGCACAGGTCATGCACGTTTTCAAGAAGGGACGTCGAACAGATGTGCAGAACTATGGACCTATACCTCTAATGTCGATCAGTTGTAGAATTTTGGAATGCGTATTATGTTCGAGTATAACGATTTTTCTGGAGAGTAGAAATCTACTCTGTTGGAATCAGCATGGGTTTCGAAAAAGACGGTCGTGTGAAACCCAGCTCGCGCTATTCGTCCACGAGATTCAGAGGGCCATAGACATGGGTTCCCAGGTAGATGCCGTGTATCTTGACTTCCGCAACGCGTTCGATACAGTTCCCCACAGTCGCTTAATGAACAAAGTAAGAGCATATGGATATCAGACCAATTGTGTGATTGGATTGAAGAGTTCCTGGATAACAGAACGCAGCATGTCATTCTCAATGGAGAGAAGTCTTCCGAAGTAACAGTGATTTCAGGTGTGCCGCAGGGGAGTGTCGTAGGACCGTTGCTATTCACAACATCTATAAATGACCTTGTGGATGACATCGGAAGTTCATTGAGGCTTTTTGCGGATGATGCTGTGGTATATCGAGAGGTTGTAACAATGGAAAATTGTACTGAAATACAGGAGGATCTGCAACGAATTTACGCATGGTGCAGGGAATGGCAATTGAATCTCCATGTGGACAAGTGTAATGTGCTGCGAATACATAGAAAGAAAGATCCCTTATGATTTAGCTACAACATAGCAGGTCAGCAACTGGAAGCAGGTAATTCCATAAATTATTTGGTAGTACGCATTAGGAGTGATTTAAAATGGAATGACCATATGAAATTAATCGTCGGTAAATCAGACGCCAGACTGATATTCATTGGAAGAATCCTAAGGAAATGCAGTCCGAAAACAAAGGAAGTAGGTTACAGTACACTCGTTCGCCCACTGCTTCAATACTGCTCACCGGTGTGCGATCCGTAACAGGTAGGGTTGATAGAAGAGATAGAGAAGATCCAATGGAGAGCAGCGCGCTTCTTTAGAGGATCATTTAGTAATCGCGAAAGCGTTACGGAGATGATAGATAAACTCCAGTTGAAGACTCTGCAAGAGAGACGCTCAGTAGCTCGGTACGGGCTTTTCTTGTTGAAGTTTCGAGAACACACCTTCACCGAAAAGTCAAGCAGTATATTGCTCCCTCCCACGTATATCTCCCGAAGAGACCATAAGGATAAAATGAGAGAGATTAGAGCCCACACAGAGGCATACCGACAATCTTTCTTTCCACGAACATTACGAGACTGGAATAGAAGGGAGAACCGATAGAGGTACCCTCCGCCACACACTGTCACGTGGCTTGCGGAGTATGGATGTAGATGTAGATGTATGGCTCTGGCGCATCTTACTGCGTGTGCAGCAGCAATCTCAGCAGTAGTTGGCACCACAGTGAGACAACTAACTGTTAAAACTCGGTTACTTCGATCACAGCTGTCTGTAGCGCGAATACCACTGACCCCACGCCACCTCCATTTGCGACTTCAGTGGTATCAAACGAGAGCTCATTGGAGGGCAGAGTGGAGGTCTGTTGTGTTTTCTGATGGAACCTGGTTCTGCCTCAGTGCCAGTGATGCCCGTGCGTTTGTTATCAGTAGGCCAGTTGGGGGACAGCAACCAATCTTGTATGTGTGCGAAAGTTATGGTCTATGGTGGGATTTCGTATGACATCAAGGGCACCCTCATTGTTATCCCACGCACACTGACCGCAAATTTGCCGATTCGACATGTTGCGCTGCCACTCAAGAACAGCATTGCAGGGGGTGTTTTCCAGCAGGATAACGCTCGTCCACATACTACATCTACTACATCTACATCTACTGCTACATTTATACTCTGCAAGCCACCCAACGGTGTGTGGCGGAGGGCACTTTACTTGGCACTGTCATTACCTCCCTTTCCTGTTCCAGTCGCGTATGGTTCGCGGGAAGAACGACTGCCGGAAAGCCTCCGTGCGCGCTCTAATCTCTCTAATTTTACATTCGTGATCTCCTCGGGAGGTATAAGTAGGGGGAAGCAATATATTCGATACCTCATCCAGAAACGCACCATCTCGAGACCTGGCGAGCAAGCTACACCGCGATGCAGAGCGCCTCTCTTGCAGAGTCTGCCACTTGAGTTTGTTAAACATCTCCGTAACGCTATCACGCTTACCAAATAACCCTGTGACGAAACGCGCCGCTCTTCTTTGGATCTTCTCTATCTCCTCCGTCAACCCGATCTGGTACGGATCCCACACTGATGAGCAATACTCAAGTATATGTCGAACGAGTGTTTTGTAAGCCACCTCCTTTGTTGATGGACTACATTTCCTAAGGGCTCTCCCAATGAATCTCAACCTGGTACCCGCCTTACCAACAATTAATTTTATATGGTCATTCCACTTCAAATCGTTCCGCACGCATACTCCCAGATATTTTACAGAAGTAACTGCTACCAGTGTTTGTTCCGCTGTCATCTAATGATACAATGAAGGATCCTTCTTTCTGTGTATTCGTAATACATTACATTTGTCTATGTTAAGGGCCAGTTGCCACTCACTGCACCAAGTGCCTATCCGCTGCAGATCTTCCTGCATTTCGCTACAATTTTCTAATGGTGCAACTTCTCTGTATACTACAGCATCATCCGCGAAAAGCCGCATGGAACTTCCGACACTATCTACTAGGTCATTTATATATATTGTGAAAAGCAATGGTCCCATAACACTCCCCCGTGGCACGCCAGAGGTAACTTTAACGTCAGTAGACATCTCGCCATTGAGAACAACATGCTGTGTTCTGTTTGCTAGAAACTCTTCAACCCAGCCACACAACTGGTCTGATATTCCGTAGGCTCTTACTTTGTTTATCAGGCGACAGAGCGGAACTGTTATAACCCAACACACCTGCAGAGTGTAGACATATCGCCTTGGCCTGATCGATTTTAGAAAGGAGGTGATCAGAATCTAGGTCGAATCCGCTGAGGGCTTAGACATTCTGTGTTTCTTTGACTGCCACGTGATCAATTTGGAATTTACCTAGTTTGATGAGACCCATGTTCTCTGCTTTCCAGGTAGCTTTTTAAAGTCTGTGGACTTCGTGATCATGTTGTGTGCTTAGCACAATTCCATAGGTATGATGCCATTGCGTTAGTTCTGCTGTGTGCCGGATAGTTTCTAACTGCCCGGCCATATGGTGTGTTTATGTATACTGTATATACAGACCATATGACGTCCCAAGACGTATGTAAAAGGACGCGCATATTCGAAATCAACGTTCAAAGCAACGTCCAGAGATACACGACTATGAACGAACGAACATTTAAGTTGTTACTGATCATAAATTGATTTGTGTGCGATCATAGTGGCAACATACACAATGTGATCAAAAGTATTCGGACACCGGGCTGAAAATGACTTACAAGTTAGTGGCGTCCTCCATCGGTAATGCTGGAATTCAATATGGTGTTGGCCCACCCTTAAACTTGATAACAGCTTCCACTCACGCAGACGTATGTTCCATCAGGTGCTGAGAGGTATCTTGGGAAATGGCAGCCCATTCTTCACGGAGTGCTGCACAGAGGAGAGGTATCGATGTCGGTTGGTGAGGCCTGACACGAAGTCCCAAAGGTGTTCTGTAGGATTCAGGTCAGGTCTCTGCGCAGGCCAGTCCATCACAGGGATGTTATTGTCGTGTAACCACTCCGCCACAGGCCGTGCATTATGAAAAGGTGCTCGATCGTGTTGAAAGATACAATCGTCATCGCCGAATTGCTCTTCAACAGTGGGAAGCAAGAAGGTGCTTAAAACCTCAATGTAGGCCTGTGCTGTGAATGCCATGCAAAACAACAAGGGGTGCAAGACCCCTCCATGAAAAACACGACCACACCATAACACCACCGCCTCCGAATTTTACTGTTGGCACTACACACGCTGGCAGATGACGTTCACCGGGCATTCGCCATACCCACACCCTGCCGCCGCATCGCCAGACTGTGTACCGTGGTTCGTCACCCCACCCTATGTTTTTCCACTGATCAATCGTCCAATGTTTACGCTCCTTACACCAAGCGAGGCGTCGTTTGGCATTTACCGGCGTGCTGTGTGGCTTATGAGCAGCCGCACGACCATGAAATCCGTTTTCTCACCTCCCGCCTGACTGTGATAGTACTTGCAGTGGATCCTGATGCAGTTTGGAATTCCTGGGTGATGGTCTGGATAGATGTCTGCCTATTGCACTTTACGACGCTCTTCAACTGTCGGCGGTCAGTCAACAGACGAGGTCGGCCTGTACGCTTTTGTGGTGTACGGGTCCCTTCACGTTTCCTCTTGACTATCACATCGGAAACAGCGGACCTAGGGATGTTTAGGAGTGTGGAAATCCTGAGTACAGACGTATGACACAAGTGACACCAAATCACCTGACCACGTTCGAAGTCCGTGAGTTCTGCGGAGCGCCCCATTCTGCTCTCTCGCGATGTCTAATGACTACTGAGGCCGCTTGTGTGGAGTACCTGGCAGTAAGTGGCAGTACAACGCACCTAATACGAAAAAAAAATGTGTTTGGGAGTGTCCGGATACTTTCGATAGCGTAGTATATGTATTCAGTATGTCAGTGGATAAACTAGCCAATGCCGATAACAAAATGGAAGTACCAGTGACGTAGAAGTTTCAGGTAAATAATCGATTGGTAGCAGTTTCTTTTAAAAAGTACGTAAAAAGATGTCCTTAAAATACATCATTTTGGCAGATACGCGGCAGGCACTACACATGACAGACGTCAGTTGGGACAGCCCAACATCATAGCCACCACGTTTACGTTTCTTTGGGGCGCAGGGGCAGAGGTCACGATAAGGATGAAATGTTCTGTTCACCAGTTCCTGAAGTGCACACCCTAATGCCACGAATACGAGAAGCTGTAGACACGGTGGCGAAAGAGATGTTGCCAAAGACGTGGAGAGAAACTGATTAGAAATAGTGAACGGCCTAAGTACAGGACGTGCAATATAGTGCGACATGAAAAAGCAATGGTGACGTGGCTACGTGATCACGGCGATCAATGGCGGGCGAGCTGCGTTGAAACCAGCCTCGTGTAATTTTTTTTTTTTTCCGCTGTTCGCTGTATTCAAGTTTGTGTCAGTTTCCAACGGCGCGTAAGGAAGGCGTGTAAGGAAAGGACCTATAGTGAAAATTGATGCTGCACAACTGCCCTATTAGAAGTCGAAAGGAACTGGCTTTCGAATGGGAACCGCAAACATTTGATGACGAGGCGACAAGACAACCGAAATCTTGTTGTTGTTGTTGTTGTTGTGGTCTTCAGTCCTGAGACTGGTTTGAAGCAGCTCTCCATAGTACTCTATCCTGTGCGAGCTTCTTCATCTCCCAGTACCTACTGCAACCTACATCCTTCTGAATCTGCTTAGTGTATTCATCTCTTGGTCTCCCTCTACGATTTTTACCCTCCACGCTGCCCTCCAATGCTAAATTTGTGATCCCTTGATGCCTCAAAACATGTCCTACCAACCGATCCCTTCTTCTAGTCAACAAACTCCTCTTCTCCCCAATCCTATTCAATACCTCCTCATTAGTTATGTGATCTACCCATCTAATCTTCAGCATTCTTCTGTAGCACCACATTTCGAAAGCTTCTATTCTCTTCTTGTCTAAACTATTTATCGTCCATATTTCACTTCCACACATGGCCACACTCCATACAAATACTTTCAGAAACGACTTCCGGAAACTTAAATCTAAACTTGATGTTAACAAATTTCTCTTCTTCAGGAACGCTTTCCTTGCCATTGCCAGTCTACATTTTATATCCTCTCTACTTCGACCATCATCAGTTATTTTTCTCCCCAAATAGCAAAACTCCTTTACTACTTTAAGTGTCTCATTTCCTAATCTAATTCCCTCAGCATCACCCGACTTAATTCGACTACATTCCATTATCCTCGTTTTGCTTTTGTTGGTGTCCATCTGATACCCTCCTTTCAAGACACTGTCCATTCCGTTCAATTGCTCTTCCACGTCCTTTGCTGTCTGTGACAGAATCACAATGTCATCGGCGAACGTCAAAGTTTTTATTTCTTCTCCATGGATTTTAATACCTACTCCGAATTTTTCTTTTGTTTCCTTTAATGATTGCTCAATATACAGATTGAATAACATCGGGCAGAGGCTACAACCCTGTCTCACTCCCTTCCCAACCACTGCTTCCCTTTCATACCCTTCGACTCGTATGACTGCCATCTGGTTTTTGTACAAATTGTAAATAACCTTTCGCTCCCCGTATTTTACCCCTGCCACCTTCAGAATATGAAAGAGAGTATTCCAATCAACATTGTCAAAAGCTCTCTCGAAGTCTACAAATGCTAGAAACGTAGGTTTGCGTTTCCTTAATCTTTCTTGTAAGATAAGTCGTAGGGTCAGTATTGCCTCACGTGTTCCAACATTTCTACTGAATCCAAACTGATCTTCCCCGAGGTCAGCTTCTACGAATTTTTCCATTTGTCTGTAAAGAATTCGCGTTAGTATTTTTGAGCTGTGGCTTATTAAACTGATTGTTCGGTAATTTTCACATCTGTCAATACCTGCTTTCTTTGGGATTGGAATTACTATATTTTTCTTCAAGTGTTAGGGAATTTCGCCTGTCTCATACATCTTGCTCACCAGATGGTCGACTTACGTTAGGCCTGGCTTTCCCACGGCTGTCAGTAGTTCTAATGGAATGTTGTCTACTCCCGGGGCCTTGTTTCGACTTAGGTCAACCGAATTGTCCACCGGAAAACACGTCTGTGTGTCATACACGGGATTGGTGGCAGTACGTATGTCGTAGATAGGAAATCTCTTGCCGACAGACCTAATTTGTACGCCTGGTAAGAGAGATACGCCTCCTTGCCCTATTCAAGTGGTCGTATTAATGTGAATGTGACCACTCCCAAGGAAACGATGGAAACACAACAGTTTGTCACATAAGCTGCAACAAATGAACGCGTTTCGCTATCACTCACCTTCTCTGTGCTCTATCAAAACATGTGTTATAACGTTTTTGAATTTGCGATCCGTTTTGGAAGTTTTGATTCTTGAATTTTTTTCTTGTAACATAGTTCACACTCGTCTTTATTTGTTGTTTTCAGTTCCGTGAAACATCTACATGGTATTTCTTCTATCCTCACTATTCATCACATTTACTTGCGTCGGTAATGTATTCTTACCGCATCTACATCTACATGGATACTCTGCAAAGTGCATGGCAGAGGGTTCATCGAACCACCTTCACAATTCTCTATTATTCCAATCTCGTATAGCGCGCGGAAAGAACGAACACCTACATCTCTCCGTACGAGATCTGATTTCCCTTATTTCATCGTGCTGATCGTTCCTCCCTACTTAGGTCGGTGTCAACAAAATATTTTCGCATTCGGAGGAGAAAGTTGGTGACTGGAATTTCGTGAGAAGATTGCGTCGCAACGAAAAACGCCTTTCTTTTATCGATTTCCAGCCCAAATCTTGTATCATTTCTGTGACACTCTCTCCCATATTTCGCGATAATACAAAACGTGCTGCCTTTCTTTGAACTTTTTCGATGTACTCCGTCAGTCCTACCTGGTAAGGATCCCACACCACGCAGCAGTATTCTAAAAGAGGACGGACAGGCGTAGTGTAGGCAGTCTCCTTAGCAGGTCTGTTACATTTTCTAAGTGTCCTGCCAATAAAACGCAGTCTTTGGTTAGCCCTCCCCACAGCATTTTCTGTGTGTTCCTTCCAATTTAAGTTGTTCGCATTTGTAATACCTAGGTATTTAGTTGAATTTACGACTTTTAGATTAGACTCATTTATCGTGTAACCGAAGTTTAGCACTCATGTGGATGACCTCACACTTTTCGTTATTTAGGGTCAACTGCCCCTTTTCGCACCATTCAGTTTTTTTTTCTAAACCGTTTTGCAATTTGTTTTGATCTTCTGATGACTTTATTAGTAGATAAACGGCAGCGTCATTTGCAAACAACCGAAGATGGCTGCTCAGATTGTCTCCCAAATCGTTTGTATAGATACCGAACAGCAAACGGCCTATAACACTACCTTCGAAAACGCAAGAAATGACTTCTGTATTACTCGATGACTTTCCGTCAGTTACTACGAACTGTGACCTCTCTGACAGGAAACGATATTCCTTCCATAAGCACGCAATTCTACTACGAGCCGCTAGTGTGGTACAGTGTCAAAGGCCTTCCGGAAAACCAGAAATACGGAATCGACCTGAAATCCCTTGTCAATAGCAGTGACCACTTCATGTGAATAAAGAGCTAGTTGTGTTTCACAGGAACGATGTTTTCTAAACCCAGGTTGACTGAGTGTCAATAGACAGTTTTCTTCGAGGTAATTCATAATGTCCGAACACAATGTATGTTCTAAAATCCTGCTACATATGGACGTTAACGATATGGGCGTGTAATTTAGTGGATTACTCATAGTACCTTTCTTGAATATTGGTGTGACCTGTGAAACTTTCCAGTCTTTGGGTACGGATCTTTCGTCGAGCGAACGGTTGTATATGATTGGTAAGTATAGAGCTATTGCTTCAGCATACTCCGAAAGGAACCTAATTGGTTTACAGTCTGGACCAGTCTTTGCTGTAATTAAGTGCCAGCCGGAGTGGCTGAGCGGTTCTAGGCGCTACAGTCTGGAACTGCGCGACCGCTTCTGTCGCAGATTCGAATCCTGCCTCGGACATGGATGTGTGTGATGTCCTTAGGTTAGTTAGGTTTAAGTAGTTCTAAGTTCTAGGGGCCTGATGACCTCAGAAGTTAGGTCCCATAGTGCTCAGAGCCATTTGAACCATTTTTTTTATTAAGTGATTTGAGTTGCCTCCCTACTCCGAGGATATTGACTTCTACGTTATTCATGTTGGCAGCCGCTCTGGATTCGAATCCTGGAATATTTACTTCGTCTTCTTTTGTGAAGGTATTTCGTAAGTCTGTGTTTAGTAACTCTGCTTTAGCAGCACTGTCTTCGATGGTGTCCCCATTGCTATCGCGCAGAGAAGGCATTGATTGAGTCTTGGATGTGAAGTATGCTAGCGGCAAGAAACATATTCTATAAACAATGTATAGTACGGGGGTGGTTTGAAAAGTTCTCGGAATCACCACGAGAGGTCAGGGCTAGAGCAAGAGTTGTTCACGTGATATTCACTGGACTGCTGCCTGTAAACAGGTGCCACGTCAGTGCTCTTGGAAGAGAGCTGTGGCGATGACGTGGCTCTGTTGTTCCCAGTGATTTGCAAAGATAGAAAAAATCCAGATACGTGCACTGATTAAGAACTTCGTAAAGAAAGGTATGAAAGCAAAGGACATTCGTGCCGATTTCCAGAATACACTGGGGGCCTCTGCTCCTTCATATTCAACTGTTGCCAAGTCAACAAATGAATTTAAATTTGCTCGGGAGATCTTAGATGATGATCCGCGCAGTGGTCGGCCAAGATGTGTCACTGCTGCAGAAATGATTGCAAAACTGCCCAAAACGGTTATGGAGGATCGCCGATTGAAAGAGCGTGAAATTACACTTGCCAGATGTCATCAGAAAGGGTATATCACATTTTAACTGAAGAATTAGAAATGAAAGAAATATCTGCAAGATGGGTGCCGTGACACTTAACTCTGGACCAAAAACGCGCGAGAATGGACATATCGAAACAATGTTTGGCCCGTTTTAGGAGAAACGGGCAAGATTGTTTTGCGCCGGTCTGTGACCACTGACGGAAAAAAAAAATGGCTCTGAGCACTATGGGACTTAACTTCTAAGGTCATCAGTCCCCTAGGACTTAGAACTACTTAAACTTAACCAACCTAAGGACATCACACACATCCATGCCCGAGGCAGGATTCGAATCTGCCGTCGTAGCGGTCGCGCGGTTCCAGACTGGAGCGCCTAGAACCGCTCAGCCACCCCGGCCGGCACCACTGATGAAACTTTGGAGCACTACTATACTCCAGAGACAAAACAACCCTCAAAGCATTAAATGAAACAACAAGTTTACTGTTACTAGTCACCGTTTTACTAGTTTTCACGACGCGTTTGGACGGTTTAAACCTCCGTCATCCACCCGATGATGGAGGTTTAAACCGTCGAAACGCGTCGTGGAAACTAGTAAAACGGTGACTAGTAACAGTAAAGTTGTTGTTTCATTTAATGTCAGTAACAGTCACGGTAAAGCCTAACCTAAAAATGTTCGCATTTAAAGAAAACCGTCAAAGCAGTGGGAACATGCATATTTTCCGCCACTAGAGAAAGCAAAGTCAATTCCTTTGGCGGGAAAGGTCACGGCATCAGTGTTCTGGGATGCGAAGGAGATTCTGTTTACAGATTATCTCCCTACTCGGCAAACAATTACTGGAGAATATTATGCTAACCTCCTGGATAAACTGCAACAAAAGATACACGGTAAAAGGCGAGGTTTAGCAAGGATGAAAGTCATCTTCCATCAAGACAACGCGCACCCGCACACATGTGCCGTCCCCATGGCAAAATTACACGAACCTATTCACCTGATATGGCTCCGTCAGACTTCGATCTCTTCCCAAAACTGGAAATTGACATTTATTTTGCAGGTCTGGAGGAAACTCACTTTTGAGATGGGATCAAAGCACTGGAACGTCGCTGCACTAAGTGCATTAATTTACAAGGAGACTACATTGAAAAATAAAAAAAGTTTCAGTGATGTAAGTACTTTTTTTCTATTCGCTTACGAGAACTTTTGAAACCACCCTCGTATGACAACTGCCTAGACTACAGAAAGGATGCATAGAAAGAAAGATATCATTTAGCTACAATATAGCAGATCAGCAACTGGAAGCAGTTAATTCCATAAATTATCTGGGAGTAGGCATTAGGAGTGATTTAAAATGGAATGACCATATGAAATTAATCGTCGGTAAAGCAGATGCCAGACTGAGATTCATTGGAAGAATCCTAAGGAAATGCAGTCCAAAAACAAAGGAAGTAGGTTACAGTACACTTGTTCGCCCACTGCTCGAATGCTGCTCACGAGTGTGGGGTCCGTACCAGATAGGGTTGACAGAAGAGAGAGAGAAGATCCTACGGAGAGCAGCGCGCTTCGTTGCAGGATCATTTAGTACTCGCGAAGGCGTTACGGAGATGATAAACTCTAGTGGAAGAATCTGCGAGAGAGACGCTCAGTAGCTCGGTACGGGCTTCTGTCAAAGTTTCGAGAACATACCTTCACCGAGGAGTCAAGCAGTATATTGCTCCCTCCTACGTATATCTCGCGAAGAGACCATGAGGATAAAATCAGAGAGATTAGAACCCACACAGGCGCATACTGACAATCTTCCTTTCCACGAACAATACGAAACTGGAATAGAAGGGGGAACCGATAGAAGGACTCAAGGTGCCCTCCGCCACACACCGTCAGGTGGTTTGCGGAGTATGGATGTAGATGTAGAAGAGAACAAACATTTCAGTGATCGGATGGACGGTTCATAAAGCCGTGAAAAAAGAAAAATAAATGGCTCGAGGATGTTTTCTACACGGCTTGTCGACTTTCGAGTCAACACTGCAAGCACTTAACCAGGACGCCACAGCTACACTCCTGGAAATTGAAATAAGAACACCGTGAATTCATTGTCCCAGGAAGGGGAAACTTTATTGACACATTCCTGGGGGTCAGATACATCACATGATCACACTGACAGAACCACAGGCACATAGACACAGGCAACAGAGCATGCACAATGTCGGCACTAGTACAGTGTATATCCACCTTTCGCAGCAATGCAGGCTGCTATTCTCCCATGGAGACGATCGTAGAGATGCTGGATGTAGTCCTGTGGAACGGCTTGCCATGCCATTTCCACCTGGCGCCTCAGTTGGACCAGCGTTCGTGCTGGACGTGCAGACCGCGTGAGACGACGCTTCATCCAGTCCCAAACATGCTCAATGGGGGACAGATCCGGAGATCTTGCTGGCCAGGGTAGTTGACTTACACCTTCTAGAGCACGTTGGGTGGCACGGGATACATGCGGACGTGCATTGTCCTGTTGGAACAGCAAGTTCCCTTGCCGGTCTAGGAATGGTAGAACGATGGGTTCGATGACGGTTTGGATGTACCGTGCACTATTCAGTGTCCCCTCGACGATCACCAGTGGTGTACGGACAGTGTAGGAGATCGCTCCCCACACCATGATGCCGGGTGTTGGCCCTATGTGCCTCGGTCGTATGCAGTCCTGATTGTGGCGCTCACCTGCACGGCGCCAAACACGCATACGACCATCATTGGCACCAAGGCAGAAGCGACTCTCATCGCTGAAGACGACACGTCTCCATTCGTCCCTCCATTCACGCCTGTCGCGACACCACTGGAGGCGGGCTGCACGATGTTGGGGCGTGAGCGGAAGACGGCCTAACGGTGTGCGGGACCGTAGCCCAGCTTCATGGAGACGGTTGCGAATGGTCCTCGCCGATACCCCAGGAGCAACAGTGTCCCTAATTTGCTGGGAAGTGGCGGTGCGGTCCCCTACGGCACTGCGTAGGATCCTACGGTCTTGGCGTGCATCCGTGCGTCGCTGCGGTCCGGTCCCAGGTCGACGGGCACGTGCACCTTCCGCCGACCACTGGCGACAACATCGATGTACTGTGGAGACCTCACGCCCCACGTGTTGAGCAATTCGGCGGTACGTCCACCCGGCCTCCCGCATGCCCACTATACGCCCTCGCTCAAAGTCCGTCAACTGCACATACGGTTCACGTCCGCGCTGTCGCGGCATGCTACCAGTGTTAAAGACTGCGATGGAGCTCCGTATGCCACGGCAAACTGGCTGACACTGACGGCGGCAGTGCACAAATGCTGCGCAGCTAGCGCCATTCGACGGCCAACACCGCGGTTCCTGGTGTGTCCGCTGTGCCGTGCGTGTGATCATTGCTTGTACAGCCCTCTCGCAGTGTCCGGAGCAAGTATGGTGGGTCTGACACACCGGTGTCAATGTGTTCTTTTTTCCATTTCCAGGAGTGTATTTGCAGTCTCTTGATATTGCACTTGTTAAGCTTCGACCTATTACTGCTTCTATTTTGATTCTTTTTTTCCACATTCAAGTACATCTTCTTCCTATTTTCATGCATGATCTCTTCAGTTCTTAAGGGGTTATTCAATGAGCCATCTGCCGGCCTAAGTGGCCGAGCGGTTCTAGGCGCTACAGTCTGGGACCGCGCGACCGCTACGACCGCAGGTTCGAATCCTGCTTCGGGCATGGATGTGAGTGATGTCCTTAGGTTAGTTAGGTTTAAGTAGTTCTAAGTTGTAGGGGCCTGATGACCCTAGCAGCTAAGTCCCATAGAGCTCAGAACGAATGAGCCATCTTACCATTAAATCTGAGAGGGGTGCGGTGGGAAATAAATTCCAGAATTAGATTTTCACTCTCTAGCAGAGTGTGCGCTGATATGCAACTTCCTGGCACCTTAAAACTGTGTGCCGGACCGAGACTCGAACTCGGGACCTTTGCCTTTCGCGGGCAAGTGCTCTGCCATCTGAGCTACCTAAGCACGACTCACGCCCCGTCCTCACAGCTTACTGATTGTTGTAATCATGGAGTTTGTATAAGCATGAATAGCCAGGGTCTCAACACGATTACCTGGGGTACACGTGAAGTTGCTTCTACTTCTGTAGCTGACTCTCCATCCAAGATAACTTGCTGCGTCTTCCCTGCCAAGAAATCCTCAAATGCAGTCACAAATCTCGCCTGATACGCCATACGGTGCTTGCCAAACAGAGCCCCTCTGTCCTATAATGCAAGCAGCAGCTGCTGTTGTCTTTGCGGCGGAATGCTAGAGAGTCCATTCGGCAGGAGGCGGGGGCGGCGGCAGAGCGACGGAAAGGAAGTGGGAGGGTGTGCAGGTCCGAGGCCGGCGGCTGACTGATGGCGGGGTGTGGCGGAGGGCGCTTGCGGCGCGGGCCGGAACCCGACACCGGGCTGAGGGAGCGGCCGTGTGACGTCACGCAGCAGGTCACCCGGCGACGGGCTCCAGCTGCTCCGTCCGGCCCACAGCAAGTCCCCCAGTATTGATGGCCAGGGGGCGGAACTCTGCTACTTCACAGCGCAGGCTTTTACTTAACTTTTCTTTGACACAGCTTACACGATGCAAGGAAGCATTAACGGTCCGTCCGTATCCACCTACACTACTGGCCATTACAATTGCTACACCACCAAGATGACGTGGTACACGCGCGAAATTTCACCGACAGGAAGAAGATGCTGTGATACGCAAATGATTAGCTTTTCAGAGCATTCACACACGGTTGGCGCTGGAGAGCAAGATGTATGAGACAGGCGAAATTCCCTCAGACTTCAAGAAGAATACAATAATTCCAATCCCAAAGAAAGCAGGTGTTGACAGATGTGAAAATTACCGAACTATCAGCTTAATAAGTCACAGCTGCAAAATACTAACACGAATTCTTTACAGACGAATGGAGAAACTGGTAGAAGCCGACCTCGGGGAAGATCAGTTTGGATTCTGTAGAAATGTTGGAACACGTGAGGCAATACTGACCCTACGACTCATCTTAGAACAAAGATTAAGGAAAGGCAATCCTATGTTATTAGCATTTAAAGACTGAGAGAAAGCTTTTGACAATGTTGACTGGAATACTCTCTTTCAGATTCTAAAGGTGGCAGGGGTAAAATACAGGGAGCGAAAGGCTATTTACAATTTCTACAGAAAGCAGATGGCAGTTACAAGAGTCGAGGGGCGTGAAAGGGAAGCAGTGGTTGGGAAGGGAGTGAGACAGGGTTGTAGCCTCTCCCCGATGCTATTCAATCTGTATATTGAGCAAGCAATAAAGGAAACAAAAGAAAAATTCGGAGCAGGTATTAAAATCCATGGAGAAGAAATAAAAGCTTTGAGGTTCGCCGATGACATTGGAATTCTGTCAGAGACAGCAAAGGACTTGGAAGAGCAGTTGAACGGAATGGACAGTGTCTTGAAAGGAGGATATAAGATGAACATCAACAAAAGCAAAACGAGGATGATGGAATGTAGTCGAATTAAGTCAGGTGATGCTGAGGGAATTAGATTAGGAAATGAAACGATCAAAGTAGTAAAGGAGTTTTGCTGTTTGGGGAGCAAAATAACTGGTGGTGGTCGAAGTAGAGAGGATATAAAACGTAGACTGGCGATGCGAAGGAAAGCGTTTCTGAAGAAGAGAAATTTGTTAACATCAAGTATAGATTTAAGTGTCAGGAAGTCGTTTCTGAAAGTATTTGTATGGAGTGTAGCCATGTATGGAAGTGAAACATGGACGATAAATAGTTTGGACAAGAAGAGAATAGAAGCTTTCGAAATGTGGTGCTACAGAAGAATGCTGAAGATTAGATGGGTAGATCACATAACTAATGAGGAGGTATTGAATAGGATTGGGGAGAAGAGTTTGTGGCACAACTTGACTAGAAGAAGGCATTGGTTGGTAGGACATGTTCTGAGGCATCAAGGGATCACAAATTTAGCATTGGAGGGCAGCGTGGAGGGTAAAAATCGTAGAGGGAGACCAAGAGATGAATACACTAAACAGATTCAGATGGATGTAGGTTGCAATAGGTACTGGGAGAGGAAGAAGCTTACACAGGATAGAGTAGCATGGAGAGCTGCATCAAACCAGTCTCAGGACTGAAGACAACAACAGCAACAATATTTACATGTATTTAAACAGTAAAGAACGTTCCTTATGTTTAACAACCATAATAATAATAAACCCATTGATGATGCAAATCAGGTAATGGTCATTAATGTTACATACCTTCGAGATTGGACATGGTGAGTCCATATTAATCAAGAACGCCTTTAAGGCGACAAAGACGCATTACCAACACCTCACTGAGTCTGAAGGAGGCTAAGAGTGATCAAGATTATGATTGGTTTGTGGAGCCCTCAACTGCGCGGTTATCAGCGCCCGTACAAAGTCCCAATTCTTCCACAGTTTAATTTTTTTCACAGTCCAGTCTAGCCTCTGTCATGAATGATTAGGATGATGATGATGATGACGACACAAACACACAGTCCCCAGGAAGATAAAATCCTCAACCCGGCCGGAAATCGAACCCAGGATCCCGTGAACCAGAGCAGTGTTGCCAACAGTTAAAGTGAGCTCCCATCAGTTTCAAGTGCAAAAACCACCAGAAAACGAAGAACAAAAATGCCGCTACTCTCATAATCGCTAAAATTTCCACTATAATTTCTTAAAATTAGTATGAAAGAAAACAATAAGTATATTAGTAATTAGTTTCCTTCTTATTACGTAATAAAATATTCACAATCATTAAATAAGCATACAATAAATAAATCAGCAAGTCAAGACCAGGAAAATACAAAAAGTTCAATAACAACAGCTAATAGTTTAAATGAATTATCTTCGTCAGATGAACCATTTTTGTCTGCATCATCATCATCATCATCATCATCATCATCGTTGGTCCAGACATACGATTCTTTGGTACCAATTTGTTTTACAACGTTTATTGGAATTTCATATTCGTTCCTTCCAACCTGAAACCACAGCGTATTCTTAATATGGCAGTTAAAAGATTTAACTTCATTCTATTCCTCTGGTTAGTCTTTTATTCCATTCATACTGCTAAATAGTCTCTCATCATCGGCAATGGAATGATGCAGTGTTAGGAGAGTAATCGCCGAAGTCCCTAATTCTTCACATTTTCCCCCTTGAACATCTTTGAAATGCAATACTTCATTCCTTTTTTTTTTTTATATTTGGTGTCGTTCCAGTTCAACAAATGAATTTGTCGCCACTAATCATCCATTGTTGCTATAAATTCTACATTTTTATTTACACTCCTGGAAATGGAAAAAAGAACACATTGACACCGGTGTGTCAAATCCACCATACTTGCTCCGGTCACTGCGAGAGGGCTGTACAAGCAATGATCACACGCACGGCACAGCGGACACACCAGGAACCGCGGTGTTGGCCGTCGAATGGCGCTAGCTGCGCAGCATTTGTGCACCGCCGCCGTCAGTGTCAGCCAGTTTGCCGTGGCATACGGAGCTCCATCGCAGTCTTTAACACTGGTAGCATGCCGCGACAGCGTGGACGTGAACCGTATGTGCAGTTGACGGACTTTGAGCGAGGGCGTATAGTGGGCATGCGGGAGGCCGGGTGGACGTACCGCCGAATTGCTCAACACGTGGGGCGTGAGGTCTCCACAGTACATCGATGTTGTCGCCAGTGGTCGGCGGAAGGTGCACGTGCCCGTCTACCTGGGACCGGACCGCAGCGACGCACGGATGCACGCTAAGACCGTAGGATCCTACGCAGTGCCGTAGGGGACCGCACCGCCACTTCCCAGCAAATTAGGGACACTGTTGCTCCTGGGGTATCGGCGAGGACCATTCGCAACCGTCTCCATGAAGCTGGGCTACGGTCCCGCACACCGTTAGGCCGTCTTCCGCTCACGCCCCAACATCGTGCAGCCCACCTCCAGTGGTGTCGCGAAAGGCGTGAATGGAGGGACGAATGGAGACGTGTCATCTTCAGCGATGAGAGTCGCTTCTGCCTTGGTGCCAATGATGGTCGTATGCGTGTTTGGCGCCGTGCAGGTGAGCGCCACAACCAGGACTGCATACGACCGAGGCACACAGGGCCGACACCCGGCATCATGGTGTGGGGAGCGATCTCCTACACTGGCCGTACACCACTGGTGATCGTCGAGGGGACACTGAATAGTGCACGGTACATCCAAACCGTCATCGAACCCATCGTTCTACCATTCCTAGACCGGCAAGGGAACTTGTTGTTCCAACAGGACAATGCACGTCCGCATGTATCCCGTGCCACCCAACGTGCTCTAGAAGGTGTAAGTCAACTACCCTGGCCAGCAAGATCTCCGGATCTGTCCCCCATTGAGCATGTTTGGGACTGGATGAAGCGTCGTCTCACGCGGTCTGCACGTCCAGCACGAACGCTGGTCCAACTGAGGCGCCAGGTGGAAATGGCATGGCAAGCCGTTCCACAGGACTACATCCAGCATCTCTACGATCGTCTCCATGGGAGAATAGCAGCCTGCGTTGCTGCGAAAGGTGGATATACACTGTACTAGTGCCGACATTGTGCATGCTCTGTTGCCTGTGTCTATGTGCCTGTGGTTCTGTCAGTGTGATCATGTGATGTATCTGACCCCAGGAATGTGTCAATAAAGTTTCCCCTTCCTGGGACAATGAATTCACGGTGTTCTTATTTCAATTTCCAGGAGTGTATATGAGCCATTATATTAATTAAATTTTCTTTGTTGTGGTTAAGTGCTTGTTCAACACTTATTCTGGAATTTTCAATCACACTTACCATAAATGTTATGCACCGATTACGGAATATTTATTCATCTTCCCGTGGTAATCCTTTTTCTCTCATTTCAAGCAACTGCTTTTCAAAGCGGAATTCCAGATAACATCTTCGATCGAAGGAATCACGAATATTTTGAGTAAAAATATTAACTTTATTTTTGCAGGTCATGTGCTTGTGAGCAGAGTTACACCTATCAGGTTGGTCAAATCGTCAAAGAGTTTGATTTGATCTGTATCTTTCGACTCGAACATTTTATTGACTGTTTATTTCAGTTAATGTTGGATATAAAAACGAAATATATGCGTAATCAATCTCGTTCGAATACACAGCGTGCAATAAAACTGCGATGTGACACCCTTCGCGCACTTTAGCTACGGAAAAACGTGTTTTTTAGCTTTGACCATTGCGTGTATATTCTTGATACATCGAATTCTATTAATAACGATTTACGTCCATTGTTGATGGTTTTGTATAGTTCCTTATAAAGAGTGTGTCTGGAAGAAGGGCGACTAAACCAATTTTAATTAAAAACTCCAAATTTCTCGGTAAAATTTCTTATGCAGAAGCTGAAACAGCCAGTTGCAAGTAATGGCTCAAGCAACATACTAAAATCAGTTGTGGTACCTCTTCTTTCAATTTTGTAAATACTCCGTTATTTACTCCAATCATGACATGCATTATCTGTACCAATGCTCATTAAATTTTCAAGTCTGAAATCGAATCATTGAAGTGTATTCTTTATGGCAGAGACAATAGCTTCAGCAATACACTCGTGCAGTTCAGGAAAGTCAAGGTATGTAGATACTATTTTTTTGTGTAACTTACTGTAGTAAACTATAATCAATCCCAAGTATTTAGCACAGCAATATCAGTAGATTCCTCAATTAATAAGGTTAATCTTGCAATCTTGTATTAGAAAGTAAATGAAATGCGGTGCTAACACTTTTTTTTATAACTGAAGTGCAGTTGAACTTTTTCGATATCTTTTTCATGATTGTGAGAAATTACCTCTCGCAAATGGTTGACTACACGTGTACTAATATGCAAGGGTGTGAATAATTTAAGTCTTGTGACTCTTCAGTTTCTCGGGGCGTAATTCTTGTTCGAACAGTCCACGGGTGTACTGCCGGTCCATAGCGTCCAACGGGCACAATATTTCGGCGGTCAGATATGTCGCCATCGTCAGGTGCGCTGACGACCTTAGCTCCTGAGACTAGATGGTCTGATGGGTAGTGAACCTCTGTGCTCAAAGCATCGGATCTAATGTGATCCCTGCCTTTTGTCTGATGATAGTGGTATCGAAGTGATGGGATTAAAGAGTCATGATTGTGTGTATAACTTGGATGTCTAAGGTGTGGATTGGTCTGGGAATGGGATGTAGTCGGATGTCGGCGTCTTCTTGGCTTTCTGCGCCCCAATGTGCCGACGACGTTGTGGATCGGCGAACTCGCATGACCCCTCGAAGAGGCCAGTGTAGTCGTTCCCGGCGTCTTGTGGTAAAATTCGGATGGCTGTTGGCTGCTGTGTAGCAGCCTTCTGATTTTCATCGGAGACTCTGTCTGTCCAATGTAAGTCTTTCCACGTGTCTCATCGCTGAAATATTGCGCCCGTTGAACACTATGAACCGACAGTACACCCATGGACTGTTAGAGCAATGGAAGTCTTGTGTCTTCCTTTTTTATTCCACATTTATTTATTTATTTAATCGTATGGCTAGGGCACCCCGTCGGGCAGGCAGTTCGCCGGGTGCCGGTCTTTCAATTTGACGCCACTTCGGCGACTGGCAGTCGGTGAGTGTGAGAGGATGATGATGATGATGATGATGATGATGATGATGATGATGGGGACGGCACAACACCCAGTCCCTGGGCGGAGAAAATTCCCCCATCCAGCCGGAATCGAACCCGGGCCCAGAGGATTGACAATCCGTCATTCTGACTATTCAGCTACTGGGGGCGGACTTATTCCCAATGGGCTCTGACTTAAAAGCAATTTTAGGCTGCATAGCTACAACCTGGAACAATTTACTTAGTCGAAGAGTGGTCAAAGATGTGAAACCAAACAATGACTGTCTAATCAATTAAAAAAAGGTTGCTTACCTTTCTATTTTGTAGATGCTTCTTTGACACCCCCTGAAACTTCAAATCTCCATAGTGACTTCTTAAAACAGTATCAAAAAATTTGAACTGGATCCGTAGTACTTTCAATAACTGGAAACCAATCCTTTAAATGTGGGTCTCTAAGGCAAGAATCCGGAAACTTTTGCGTATACAGGGTGGTCGGAAATTCCCGTTACACACTCATAGAGCTTGTAGAGGGGAGCGAGTACATCGTATTTTGAATAGGAATCCATGTCCGGAAACGTCACCCAACGATATTACAGAGCGTGAAAGTTACAGGCTCGGGCGTCTGAAAAAGTACGTATACACGGGGTGATTCCATGATGAGGTTACAGATTTTCTAGGATGATGGGGAACGATAAATGTATTAATTTGAAATAAGGATTCCTGTACAGGAAACGAACGAGTCTAAAGTCATGAACGAAAACCGTTCTGATACCTCTGACAGCTCAATACATGTACCGGTTCTTGTGTTGCGAAGAGCGTAGGATTGTTGGTAGTAAGGACAAAAACACGAAAAACTGTCCAATAAAATTCATACCTGAGGAGCTATGACCATTCGTTCGTCTTGACTAACGTGAAACACATCTCCTCTATTGAGCAAGTGTTCATAGCTGTTAACGTGCGCACTTTAGAGCCCATGTTTATTCGATATTTTTTCTTGTCTTTGTCCATACTACCACCTCTGAAAGTTACCAACACTACACATTAAATTTGAATCATAGTTTCTTCACTAACACTGTTTTACACTGACTTTTCTACATGTACATGCTTACTCTGCAATTCACACTTAAGTGCCTGGCAGAGGGTTCTTCGAACCATTTTCATGTGTACTACTGCTCTACCATTCCACTCTCGAATGGCGCGTGGGAAAAAGGAACACCTAAATCTTTCCGTTCGAGCTCTGATTTCTCTTATTTTACTACGATGACCATTTCTCCCTACTTAGGTGGGTGTCAGCAAAATACTTTCGCATTCGGAAGAGAAAGTTGGTGATTGAAATTTCGTAAATAGATCTCGCCGCAAAGACGACCGCCTTTGTTTCAGAGACTGCCACCCCAACTCGCGTATCATATCACTTTTACACCTATTGCGCGATAACACGGAACGAGCTACCCTTCTTTGTACTTTTCCGATGTCCTCCGTCAATCCTACCTGGTAAGGATCCCACACCGAGCAGCAATATTCCAGCAGAGGACGGACACGTGTAATGTAGGCTGTCTCCTTTATGTGTCTGTCGCATCTTCTAAGTGTTCTGCCATCAAAGCGCAGTCTTTGTTTCACCTTCCCCACAAATATTATCTATGCGGTCTTTCCAGTTGCTCAAAATTGTAATTTCTAGGTATTTAGTCGAATTGACAGCCCATAGATTTGTCCGAATTATCGTATACCCAAAATTTATCGGATTTCTTTTAGTACCCATGTGGATGACCTCGTACTTTTCTTTGTTTAGTGCCAATTGCCACTTTTTGCACTATACAGAAATTCTCTCTAGATCATTTTGTAATTGGAATATATCGTCTGATGATTTTACTAGACGCTAAATCACAGCTTCATCTGAAAACAATCTAAGGGGATGCTCAGATTATCACCTAGATCATTTATGTAAATCAGGAACAGCAGAGGGCCTATGACACTACCTTGCGGAACGCCAGATATCACTTCTGTTCTGCTCGATGTTTTATCGTCTATCACTACGAACTGTACCTCTCTGAGAGGAAATCACGAATCCAGTCACACAACTGAGACGATACTTCATATGCACGCAATTTGATTAATAGTCGCTTGTGAGGAACGGTATCAAAAGCCTTCTGGAAATCTAGGAATATGGAATCGATCTGAGATCCCTTGCCGACATCACTCATTACTTCATGGGAATAAAGAACTAGCTGCGTTGCACAAGAACGATATTTTCTGAATCCGTGTTGGTTATGCATCAATAACTCATTTCCTTCAAGGTGATTCATAATGTTCGAGTACAGTATATGCTAAAATAAAACACTGCAAATTGAGGTTAGTGATATGGGTCTGTAACTCAGTGGGTTACTGGTATTTCCTTTCTTCAGTATTGGTGTGACCTGTGCTACTTTCCAGTCTTTAGGAGCAGACCTTTCGCCAAGTGAGCGGTTGTATGTGATTGCTAAGAAAGGCGCTATTGTGTCTGCATACTCTGAAAGGAACCTGATTGGTGTACCGTCTGGACAGGAAGACTGGCCTTTCTTAAGTGATCTGAGTCGTTTCGCAAAACCTAAGATATCTACTTTTATGTCACTCATGCCAACAGCTGTTCTGGTTTCGAGTTTTGGAATATTTACTTCGTCTTCTTTCGTGAAGGAATTACGGAAAACTGCATTTAGTAACTCCGCTTTAGTGGCACCATCATCGGTAACTTTTCCACCGCTATCGCGCAGTGACGGTATTGACTTTTTTTTTTTTTTTTTTTTGCTACTGGTGTACTTTACATACGACCAGAATCTCTCTGGGTTTTCTACCATATAGTGAGACAATATTTCATTGTGGAAACTATTAAAAGCATCTCGTTTTGACGTCCGCACTAAATTTCGAGCTTACGTGAAACTTAGCCAGTCTTGGGGATTTTGCGTTCTTCTGAATTTGGCATGCTTTTTTCATTGCCTCTGCAACAGTGTTCTGACGTGTTTTGTGTACCATGGTGGATCAGTCCCGTCTCTTATTAACTTATGCGGTATGAATCTGTCTATTGCTCTCGATACTGTATCTTTGAATTTGAGTCATATCTGGTCTACACATAAGTAATTAGCTTGTAAGGAATGGACAGTCTCTCTTAGGAAGGCATGAAGAGAATTTTTATCTGCTGTTTTAAATAGATATATTTATCGTTTCTTTTGAGTGGATTTGAGCCTCGCTCCCGTGACCTTGTGTTCATTACTCCCTGTATCCGTCATGACTATTGTATACAGCGTATGGCTCTGGCCCATCGCACTGCACCTGCTGGTGCACTTTACATACAATCTGAGAAGCCGTTGACACTAGAGATGGGCAAACTCGTTCATCCTTGGGAACTAGTTCACTGCTGATCGTTATTTTTTGGGAACCGTTCATTTTTACTCGTTCGCCGTTCATTTGTGCTTGGTATATGGTTCTAACTGAAAACTGGTAGTGTAGGTGACTGAAGGATGGAGGGCACCGAGAGGGGGCACTTGCCTCCATCCTGGAGTGTAGAGTTTTAATTCGTTACAGAATTCTTACACACTTTCAGAAGTAATTTCTGTGATTCTGCAGAACCTGTCGTTTAGCCAACCGTAGCCTTGTGTGGCTGATCGCAGGGAAATCATATAGGGTGGTGCACGGGAAACCGGCCCCGAGTACAGACTGCTCGCCAATTACGGACGATGTGTTGCCCGTTACGAGCAGATACAAGAAACATGTAATAATTAGGCAGTGAAGAAATAACAAGTTAATGCAAACAACAATTGCGAAACAATCGATGAGGATGTGTAGAGAGCTGGAGAAGAGAACATGAAAATCTCACGTGACGCGCATGGGTTATACCTCATGTAGTCTTGTAAACCTGTTGGTGGCTGTTTCCCAACTTGATAGACCACAAGTACCTTGTATAAAACTGTTCGTTTGGACTTCCACTACATAACTATGCTACGTTGTAAACAATAATCGTTTACACCCTCTATATACTTCATGTTGTCTGAGTTCGTAGGGGAAGTAGAGACTTTATGGAAGCATAAAATAAAATGTGGTTTTCTCATACTTGCGTCAAACGCTTAGTAAAAATTAGGTTTTTACGTTACATTATTAAAGTAATGCAGCAATAATAATAATGTTCGCAGTAATAAAGTTTTTGGTTTGAAAGCCCCTTCCGAACAAATGTTTTTGAGATAATAATTAAATACGATTTTATGGCAATGTATGTCTTTTGAAATGGAGAGGCACCGCTTTTCCTACTGAACCAAAATGACCCACAACCCACTTTTTTCTTATTTTTTTTCAAAGAAACCAAACTAGCAGGTAATACAAACTGGAAACAACCAAACTAAAAAATAATTAGAGGCTTCCTAAATGTAATATTTTGTATATGAAAGATACACGAAAATCGTTTTATATGAATTTTCTTACACTAAAAAATTAAGGGAATTATTGAAAGTTAGCTACTAAATCAAGTCGATGAAACCAAAAAATATATGAATAACAAAAAAACTTGCCTTTTTATAAGTATGTCTTCTGCTGTTCATCGATATAATGAAGTGAGCTGATATGCCCTTTTGTTACCTGAAAAGACGTACCTATTAGATACAACGTAATTCTTATGTAATTTACGTAACTATAAAATACTTTTTGATTACCGGTCGTGAACGCTGAATAGCCAGAACCAAGTGTAAGAACAGTTTGGAAGGCATGAAAAATGGGCGAGCGTAGTGAACGAAACGAAGAACTAGATACTGAACTAACTAGGAGCAGTCGGCAGTGGAACTGAGACAGGCGGTCATCCGAAGAACGACGGGGGAGGCCGAGGCAGACCGAGACTGAGACGAGCACGCGACCCAGGCTGGAACGAGGACTGCCCAAGTGACCGCCGCAACCGAAGTGAGCTACTGAAATATGAACCGATCGTTCTTCGTTACCGGGAACTGTAAGTAGACTGCCGCGACCGAAGTGAACCATGAACCGATCGTTCCTTGGAATTCGTTCCTCGGTCCTTTCGTTCATCTTGGTTAACCGTTCCTTTGGACCCGTTCGCTCGCGAACTACCCATCTCTAGTTGGCACCACCATTACACGACGAACTGTTGCAGATCAGTTAATTCGAGGACAGCTAAGAGTCAGACGCCCTGTAGCGTCCGTTGCACCGACCCCAATCCACCGCCGTTTTTGACTACAGTTGTGTCAAGCGAGAGCTCACTGGAGGGCAGGGCGGAGGTCTGTTGTGTTTTCTGATAAAAGCTGGTTCCGTCTCGGTGCCAGCGATGGCCGTGTGTTGGTTAGAAGGAAACCAGCTGGGGGCCTTGCAACCAACCTGTGTGTAAGACACACTGGACCTGCACCTGGAGTAATTCCGTATGACAGCTGGAGCACTCTTCTGGTCATCCCATTCACCATGACTGCAACTCTGTACTTCAATTGGCGATTCGACCTGTTGTGTTGCCATTCATGTATTCCAGAGGGTGTTTTCCAACAGGATAACGCTCTACCACATGACACTATTGTAACCCAAGGCGCTCTACTCTAAGTTTGGACATGTTGCCTTGGCCTGCCCGTGAGCCGTGCACGGTTCGTGTTCAGGCCATTTATTGTCTATCATATTCAATTACAGTACTGCCTCGTTTTCTTATTCCATTTACTGGCGTCACTAACTTTCTGCCTTACTTTCCCGTGAGCGGCAGCAGCAGCGCGTATCGATCAGTGCACTGTTGTACCATCTCTGGAGCAACCGGTAGTATTTCCGGGTCGTCGTGTGTCTGGCAGTCAGTTCGGGACTGACCAGCAGTGCAGTCGGGACGCAGCAGCAGTGAAGTCGGGGACGGAGCGCCGATGAGGCGCCGACAGCCAGTGCTCGCCGACTGCTGGCGACACACATGAAGAGTCCGATGGAGAGAGATTGGAGGGATGACCGTTGGTTGGTCGTTTGATAGGTCGTCTCATTGGCCGACATATATTTGGTCCTTTCGCTGTTTCCGGGCCTATGATAGGTCGTCTCATTGGCCGACATATATTTGGTCCTTTCGCTGTTTCCGGGCCTGGGCAGTTGGTTGGTTGGCGCGGAGCAGCCAGGAAATCTCTGTGGCGCGCAGTTTGGCTGGGCCCGCTGGTGGCCTCTATGCGGTGCCGGACTGTGTGGTGCTGGTCCTGGACACGAAAGTTTTTTGACTCAATCGACCAACAAGTCACGACTGTTCGCATTGTGTCGTTTGGTGTCTGTTGTCGGCTGTTGGGACAGTCCTGTGAGCAACAACATTTGTTTTCAAGTTGGCAAATTTTAGCCACCCTCCAGTGGATTTTAACTGTACTCGGTTATTTGAATTGAAGTGTACCAGTTGAAGCTTCTGCCTTGTGGCCGTTAATGTTCCAGTTACCTGCCCTGGCCATTGACGTAAATTCAGGCAGTGTATTTTCCTCTTCGTGTTGTCACTTTCCAGCGTGATGTGTAGTTTGACAGCTAAGTGCATAATTGGTTGTGGGCGCCAATATCTTCTACACTGTTCCATTGAACTCTCTGTTGTGCCCTGATCGGGTGAAGCGGAGGTTATCTTGTCAGTGTGTCCGTTGACTGTCTATCGGTTGGGTTGTCGTCGGATCTACAATGGTTGGGCCGACTGCCTGTCTCACCTAAGCGAGCGTTAGAGTTTGAATTCCAGGCTGACCTCGGAACTTCTGAGCGCGCTTGGGTATACTGCCTTTTCTTGTTTGTACTTGTATGGCTTCTAGCCGATTTTTCGATTAAGGTTGTTTTGCCCTTGTGTCGTCCGATGGTTTTGTCTTTCAGCCTAATTTTAGAAATGTTTTACGTAAAGCTTTTGGCATTTTTAAAATTAATGTTATCGAGTCTCAAGTGTTATCGAGTCTTAAGTGTTGGGCGTTCAGCCGATTTTGAATTTAAGTTGTTTAGCTCTTAAAGTGTCATAGGTTCAAAAAATGGCTCTGAGCACTACGGGACTTAATATCTATGGTCATCAGTCCCCTAGAACTTAGAACTACTTAAACCAAACTAACCTAAGGACAGCACACAACACCCAGCCATCACGAGGCAGAGAAAATCCCTGACCCCGCCGGGAATCGAACCCGGGAACCCGGGCGTGGGAAGCGAGAACGCTACCGCACGACCACGAGATGCGGGCAAAAAGTGTCATAGTCTTTGGGCCTTCAGCCTAATTAAAAAACTGTTTTAAGATAAGGCTTTGCCTTTCAAATTTTTGATTTTGGTTGAGCTTTAAGTTACTGGCTTTCAGCGGTTTTTAGATTAAAGTGGTTTTGCCCTTAAGGCATGAGATTGTACAGCACATTCAGCCGCTAAGTGTTCCAAAACTAAAATTGTGTGGTTTTTAAATATTTTTGACTCCTATAATGTTTGATCAAATAAAAGGTTTGTAACCTCCCAACAGAAATATATACATACATACATACACACACATACACACACATACATACATACATACATACATACATATATATACATACATAAACATTCACATTTAGCATAACCTATCAACAGTTTACTTCCGTAATCTTGGAATAATAAAATGTGACTAACCTCCTAATTAAAAAATCTGACTCACTTATAACCTTTCATATAATTGACTGTGAATTTAAACTGGTGAATTTTGGACGTCAGCAGTGATGTGTTATGGCCCTGAAAGATCATTCTGAATAAATTGAAAATTCTTACCTCAAAAAGGTCGCCGGATAACGCATATATATATGCTCCTATAAGAATTTTTTTCTGGCACAGCCCAGTGCAATGCTGGCCGATATCTTTGTCTTATATAAAAAGAAATAAATGATTTTTCTTTACAATAATCGGGATGACCATGGATTGGAGAAATTAGTTGTTGTTGTTGTTGTGGTCTTCAGTCCTGAGACTGGTTTGATGCAGCCCTCCATGCTACTCTATCCTGTGCAAGCCTTTTCATTTCCCAGTACCTACTGCAACCCACATCCTTCTGAATCTGCTTAGTGTATTCATCTCTTGGTCTCCCTCTACGATTTTTACCCTCCACGCAGCCCTCCAATACTAAATTGGTGATCCCTTGATGCCTCAGAACATGTCCTACCAACCGATCCCTTCTTCTGGTCAAGTTGTGCCACAAACTTCTCTTCTCCCCAATCCTATTCAATACTTCCTCATTAGTTATGTGATCTACCCATCTAATCTTCAGCATTCTTCTGTAGCACCACATTTCGAAAGCTTCTATTCTCTTCTTGTCCAAACTGGTTATCGTCCATGTTTCACTTCCATACATGGCTACACTCCATACGAATACTTTCAGAAACGACTTCCTGACACTTAAATCTATACTCGAAGTTAACAAATTTCTCTTCTTCAGAAACGCTTTCCTTGCCATTGCCAGCCTACATTTTATATCCTCTCTACTTCGACCATCATCAGTTATTTTGCTCCCCAAATAGCAAAACTCCTTTACTACTTTAAGTGCCTCATTTCCTAATCTAATTCCCTCAGCATCACCCGACTTAATTAGACTACATTCCATTATCCTTGTTTTGCTTTTGTTGATGTTCATCTTATATCCTCCTTTCAAGACACTGTCCATTGAGAATTAGTAAATTCTTTAAATTAAGATGAATGATTGTCGAAAGTTAATTTTTATAAGAAAGAATATTATTAAGAGATGTCTTATTAAAAACATTTACATAGGACTTGATAGAACAATATTACATATGCGCGAGGCTGCTTTTACGTTATACTACATGGCTCAGGCACCGCCATCGCTCCCCACGACTGGCCCAGCCAACTCCAAACACCAGACTGCTAGCAACTACTTACTTCTACTCCTACTGCCACAGCTCTTACCGCATACCACACTGCTCTCTGATCTGAGATTCTCTTATAGCTTACGTATCGCAGGCAGCGCGTGACAAATCCATCGAAATTACATCTGCTCGAGTGCGCTAGCAACGAGTTCCTTACTCATGAACCTCTTACAGGTTGTATGTTCGAGTGTAACTGACAGCCGCTTATTTTGGCCCCTTTGCACAACTCCAACTACCTGTTCTGTCCTGCCCTGCGGGTTTAGCAGTGCGTCTCAGCCCGGTTACCAGATCTGTTTCAATCGAGCACATACGGAGCATCATGGGACGACAGCTCCATCATTATCACAACCAGCATTAATCCTCCCTCTATTGACGGATCAAGTTCTACAGGATGGAATTCCACGACATCCGGCAGGTGTGAAACACAATGCATGGCACGTCTGCGTACCTGCATTCAGCATTCTGGCGATTACGGCGGTTGTTAGTGTAGCATTTCACATTTCCCATGCTTTCTCTCGCTCTTCCGGTAACTCTTTTTTTTTTCATTTATTTATTTTTTTTTTTTTTTTTTTTGAGGCTTTGCTCGAACGGCGGCAATATTTTCATCAATAACAGCAGTTCTTCGGTATCTTTCACGAAATTCATCACTAACAACTGTAAGTAGGCTGTTTAGGTTTTTATGTTGGTAACGTCACGTAGTGCTCTGTATATGAATATCGCTGACTGTGCTGTGTGCAGTCTGTGGCTGGTTGGACTCATTGTTGGAATATTCGCTATTGTAGTGTTGGGCAGTTGGATGTGAACAGCGCGTAGCGTTGCGCAGTTGGAGGTGAGCCGCCGGCAGTGGTGGATGTGGGGGGAAAGATGGCGGAGTTCTGAGAGCGGATGGTCTGGACGTGTGTGCATTAGAGACAGTAAATTTGTAAAGATGGAGGTCATGAATATATATATATATATATATATATATATATATATATATAAAGACTTTGGAACACTATTAAGGTAAATACATTGTTTGTTCTCTATCAAAATCTTTCATTCGCTAACTATGCCTATCAGCCTATCAGTAGGTAGTGCCTTCAGTAGTTAGAATCTTTTATTTAGCTGGCAGTATTGGCGCTCGCTGTGTTGCAGTAGTTCGAGTAACGAAGATTTTTGTGAGGTAAGTGATTCAGCAAAGTTATTGTTAGTCAGGGCCATTCTTTTGTGGGGATTATTGAAAGTCAGATTGCGTTGCGCTAAAAAATTTTGTGTGTCAGTTTAGTGATGATCAGAATAAGTAATGAGAGAACTGTTTTGAGCACGTTCAGTTTTACTCAGCTGTTTGAAAATCAAATAACGTAAGGGGTTTACCAGCACAGTCATTTCATATTGTTTCTAAGGGGACGTTACACAACGAAACATCAGCAAGCTGACCTCGTGTTTAGAGGATAGAAAAAATCACGCTTGCTAGTTATGAACCCTAGCAAACGATCCCGTGCGAAGATTTGGGCCGTAAATATGATAATACGCAGTCACGACCTTACGAAAGAACAGCTATTAAATCTTGCGTGCACCGTTCGTCTGTCTTCTGCTCTGTCCCACTGCAGCCGCCTAAAGCCCGAGCACAAAGTGAGTGAGGGGAGGTTTGTGAAGAAGTGTTTCCACAGTGGTAGCACGCTTTTTTCAGTGTGTCAAAGTGATCGGTTTCTGACCTAGACCTGGTGCCCGAGGTCTCTGGTTTTAACATTTTTATGTTGCCATTCAGAAGTGTAGTGAAATGAGTGAAACGAATTATTGTGCCATTATAGAAGTAGTGCAGTGCTATTTAATTTTTAACACCGCTATTGCGCATTCTTTTCTTTGGATTTTAGAGCTGGCATTGTTAGAACGAAGCAAATTTGTCGGAGATTCTTCTACGTGATTGGCTCGATTAGATTGTGAAACAAAAATCATTAACTACATTTCATAATAATTCTTCAGTTGCTTAGGTTTATTCATTTTGATCCTGAGAAGTATGCAGGATGTCCCAGTTAAACTTTTCACCGCCAATGTCTTTGGAACCATAGTAGATACGGATTTACGGATATGAATGTGCGGCACAGGCTCACGAACATAAATACAATGAGACATTCTAAACCGTGGTTTCAACACAAATTTACGTTTTTCCTTAAATGGACACCCGATATTATACCACACGCAATCAATTACATGAGAAATCACAATAATAATGGTATTGGTTGCATCGCGATACATCAACTTGTAAGAGGTCCGAGCAGATGTAATTTCGATGTATTGCTCGTGCGCTGCCTGCGATATGCAAGGTCTCTGACCAGAGAGCAGTGTTGACTGCAGTAGGAACTGTGTAGCTGTAGTAGTAAGTTGTGGCTAGTCTGCAGTCTGCTCTGGTCTGGTCTGGTGTATCGTGTTGGCTGGGCCAGTCGCGGTGCAGCGATGTCGGAGCCTGAGTATTATTGTATAAGGTAAAAAAAAGCAGCCTCGCGCATATCTAGTAATGTTGTCTGAACTCCCATGTAAATATTTTAAAAAATGTCCTAATAATAACCTTTGTCATATAAAGTAATTTTTTTTACAAGCATTCATTTCAATTTAAAGAATTTACTAATTTCTCCAATCCATGATCATTCCGATTGTTGCAAAAGAAAAATCAGTTGCTTCCTTTCATAAATGACCAATCTATCGGCCAGCATTGCACAGAGCTGTACAGGAAAAATTTATTGTAAGAGCAGATATATTCGACAATTTTATTGAGGTAAGAATTTTTCCTTTTTTATTCAGAATGATCTTACAGGGCCATGACGCAGCACTGCTGTCGTCCAAAGTTTACCAGGTTACTGAATTTATTTTTTATTACGAGGTTTAGGAATTTTTCTGTTTCGAGCTGACATTAGATGAGAAAAGAATTTTGTGGGTACATTAAATGGGAAACAAATTTTGTGTGGAGGTTAAATGTGAATGAATTTCTGTAGGGAGGTTATAAATGGGAACCAATTTTGTTCTGAGGTTACACTAGAATTAGAATCATATTCATTATTATTATTTATTCAATTTTGTGGGGAGGTTACAAACTACATCCCGAGAAATTGGAAGACGAAGTCGACGCGTGGAATGGACGGAACGCGAAGATATTGCACTTGCAGCGATGCAGGCGTGACCCGTACGTTGCTCGTCATAGCGTAAGCGTTGCACCAGCTGCAACGGTTCACACTTGTCGCACTCGTTAACCCTCGGTTACTCGCGCGCAGTACAGATGTACTCCATTGTCATTCTAAACGTTATTTTCTTATCGTTGGCAAGAGCGGCGGGGCTGAAATTCTCAGTGCGGTGTTCTGACCCGTACCTGCAGTGCACTGTTCTGGACGGATCTTCTCATAGGAAAGTCTTGAGTGTTCCCTGTCGTGTTTGGTGCACACGAATACAGCACGCGAGTATCGAAGTACCAGCACATACTTCATATAGCAAGTAAAAATTTTAATTTCCATTATACGTAGGTTGGGGGCAACGGCCTTGCCGCAGTGGCTACACTGGTTCCCGTGAGATCGCCGAAGTTAAGCGCTGTCGGGCGTGGCCGGCACTTGGATGGGTGACCATCGAGGCCGCCATGCGCTGTTGCCACTTTTCGGGGTGCACTCAACATCGTGATGCCAACTGAGCAGCTACTCGACCGAATAGTAGCGGCTCCGATCATAGAAGAGCATCGTAACGACCGGGAAAGCGGTGTGCTGACCACGCGCCCCTCCTATCCGCATCCTCAGGATGACACGCCGGTCGTATGGTCCCGATAGGCCCCTTGTGGGCTGGAGACGGAGTGCTTTTTTTTTATTATTATACGTAGGTTCGAAACTAAATAGTGACAACACTGCTGTAGAGACACTATGCAATGGAATCTACTACTGTCGCTGATAGCACACGTTGTTGACATACCTACAGTACTTACCTAGCAGCAAATGGACTGGCCCGTCCCACGTCACCGGCGTGCGCACAAGCGAGGGGAACACAGTCACTTGTGAGCGAGCGGTCTAACGTAGCGGTGTCACTATGTTTTCGAAACACGAACAATGGAGTTGGATCAAGATTGAATGTGCCAGAGGTGGTACAGCACGACAGAGTCATCGAGGTCTCCAAGAGGCGTGCGGGGAATCGGCATTGCCGTACAGAACAGTCGCACGTGGGGTAAAAGCCTCCAAGGAAGGTCGGCAAACTGTGGCAGGCATGCATCGGGCAGGTCGTCCCAGCGTCTCTGAAGAAGAAGTGCATGCTGTTGCCGCGTTAGTGGACAGTGATCGACGCCATAAGATTCGTGAGCTCGCCCACGAAACCGGATTAGCGCATACGACTGTGCCTCGCATTCTGAAGGAGCGCCTGGGCATGCGAAAAACTGCATCACGATGGGTCCCGCACGGCTTGACGGAAATGCAGAAATCGGTGCGTCACGATGCTACTCAGACGCACTTGGAGCGCTATGAGCGCGAAGGAGAGGCTTTCTTACGCCGTATCTAAGCACTGGGTGAGACGTGGGCCACATCGTACGAGCCAAAACTGAAACGCCAGTCCAATGAATGGCGTCATTATGGGTCGCCGCGATAGTCGAAAGTGCGTCACAGCCCCAGTATGGTGAAAGTTACGGTGATTCTCGTGTACGACTGTGATGGTGTTATCCTAACGCATTAGGTTCCTCCACGGCAGACCGTGGAGCACCACCTGCGGCCAGTTTTGCGAAAGAAACGGCGACACTTTCTGCGCAACCCTCCCATCATTTTGCACGACAATGCGCGGGCGCATACAGCGCAAGCTGTGGCTGCTCTGTTCGGTCGATGGGACTGGGAAGTACTGTACCGTCCACCGTACTCCCCGGACTTGAGTCCTTGTCACTTTAATTTGATTCCGAAGATGAAGGAACCACTTGGTGGCATTCGCTTCAGAACTGTTCCAGAGATTCGACAGGCAGTAGACCGCTCCATTCGCACCATCAACAGAACACGCTCTGCTAACGGCATGCTACGCCTTCCACATCGCTGGTGACTACTTTGAAGGACAGTAACAAGTGCAAACATGTAACTCTTTTGTGTCGGTTGTGAACAAATAGTTGCCACTATGTAAGTTCCAACCCTCGTATTCGAAATATGTTTGGATTACTGTTGTAGTATTAATTTATCGTTATTATTTAGGTATAATGGCAGATCGCTCTTCTGATGGAAGGATTTGGATGCAATGGCTAGGGGAAGAACTTCAGACTGATCAACCCTCCGATTGTGAATCCGATCTGTGCGATGGATATACAAGCGAGGATGATGATCGATCAGATGAGCAAACTCGAAGGAATGACGTGGAAGAATCGGAAGAAGACAATGTGGACATGGAATCAAGTGCGGAGATGGAAGACAGCTTCAACAGGGCAAGTAAAGAAAAATCGGAAGAAGATAATATCGACAAGGAAGAGAACTTCAACAAGACAAGTGAAGAGTCTGATTTTTATTTTGAAAAGGATAAAACAAAATCGAATAAATTACTGCCTCGTCCTAGTGTTAAAATCTGGCAATATCATTCTTCGTTCTTCCTGGTCCAAAAGGAGAGACAAAAAATGCGAAATCTGAAATCAATTGCATTAACTTGATTACTGATGATAGAATAATAGAGTTGATCGTGAAAAGTAGCAGTATTTACATAGAAGCGATCTAGACAACGGGATGCGAAATTTACACATCAGTGTGAAATGCGTACCCTTCTTGGTATATCTTCTTTCACTGGTATGCTAATTTCTTCCAAGTTGAATACTTGCAAAATATAGGACAACGAGGAAGGCAGTAGTATTGAAAGAGGCTATTTGAATATGTCGAGGAGTAGATTTCATTTCTTGCTTCGTTACCTCAGATTTGATGGTGTAAGTACCAGAAAAGAGAGAAAAAAGCTCTTCAAATTTGCACCAGTACGAGAACTTATGGATTTGGTGATAGAAAACTTTCAGAAGTACTATACTCCTGCGGAGTGCCTCACAATTGGTCAGCAGCTGGTTGGTTTTCGTGGAAGATGTCCGTTCAGACAGTTTATACCTAGTAAACCTGCTCGTTATGGGCTGAAGGTGTTTGCATTAGTGGATTGCGGAATAATGTCTACTGTGAATATGGAAATTTATTGTGGGAAACAGCCAGCGGGGACTTTTGATGTAAGCATTGCAAGAAATGAGGTCGACATGAGAATTGCGAAACCAATGTTAGGCATAGGATTAACATCACGGGCGGTAATTGGTTTACTTAGATACCCTCTGCTTCAAGAACTGCTTGAGAAAAAAAGACAACTTATGTTGGAACAATCAGACACAACAAAAAAGAAATAATACCTCAGGAATTTTTACCCACCAAATGTCGAGAATTAAACACTTCTGTTTTCGGCTTTAGACATGATGCTTGTATCCTACTGCGAAAGGAAAAAGAAAGCAGTAATTTTACTTTCAAGTGTGCACAATGATGCAGCGATTGACGAGTCCACCACTTCAAAAAACAAACCAGAGATCGTTACATCCTACAATCGCACAAAAGTTGGAGTTGACGTACTCGATCAAACTTTGTTCAAATTATGATACAGCAAGAGCTACTAAAAGATGGCCAACAGCAATTTTTTTACAATATTTTAAATATCGCCGCTATCACTGCTTTATCCATTTATTCAGCAAACAAAAACTATGTCAAAGTGAAACGAGCTGATCTCCTTGACGAAATTAGTTGGCAAATGGTGAAGCCGCAGAATCATGAACGCATGAAACAGTCCTTGATACCCAAACAACTAAAAATTCGAGGGCTAATGTTAGGAGTGGACCCAGAAGAGAAAATTGAAAAATTCGACAACATGCGTTGTTTGTTTGAACTGTACGTGATTTCTTATTGTACGTCTCTACTGTGATTACTTTTTTCCCGTATTACGAGTTTCTTCATTAAAGTTATTTAGAAAAGTTTACTTACTTCTTGCGTAATGTCGCATGTTGTGAGTAATAAATGGTTGGAGCGACAAAATCTCATTTTGCATTTAAAAAAATTAAATGTTTAATTCCTTCCCTTATTTCAGAAGTATTAGTAACGAATTTACTCATGCATCGCGAAGTACGTAAAAAACAAAATTTGTAAGTAGGCTGTTTATGTTTTCTTATCGGCAACGTTACGAAGCGCTCTGTATGAAAATCACTGGCTGTGCTGTGTGCAGTCTGTGGCTAGTTTGCACTGTTGTCTGCCATTGTAGTGTCGGGCAGCTGGATGTGAACAGCGCGTAGCGTTGCGCAGTTGGAGGTGAGCCGCCAGCAGTGGTGGATGTGAGGAGAGAGATGGAGTTTTGAAATTTGTAATACTGGATATCATAAACTGCTATATACATTATGACTTTTGAACACTATTGAGGTAAATACATTGTTTGTTCTCTATTAAAACCTTTCATTTGCTAACTATGCCTATCAGTAGTTAGTGCCTTCCGTAGTTTGAATCTTTTATTTAGCTGGCAGTAGTGGCGCTCGCTGTATTGCAGTAGTTCGAGTAACGAAGATTTTTGTGAGATAAGTGATTTGTGAAAGGTATAGGTTAATGTTAGTCAGGGCCATTCTTTTGCAGGGATTTTTGAAAGTCAGACTGCGTTGCGCTAAAAATATTGTGTGTCAGTTTAAGCACAGTCATGTATAATTGTTCTAAGGGGACGTTTCATATGTCGGCCCTTAGCCGAGGATACCTCACTGGAATCTTCTGATTTTTTTCTTGTAGTTTGTTTAATTAGTGTAGCTATTGTTTATTGCGAGCGCGTAATTGTAGTGAGAAACTCCTTTGTAGTTGCAGTCTTTCATTGTTGTTGTACAGTAAAACAGTTGTGGCATGCATGTAGATTTGCACCAAGTATTTCGCAGCTGCGCTTGCAATTAACTGCATATTATTTTCAATGCTATGTTAATGTGTTCTCTTATTTTTGCTCTTCAAGTTGTGCTTTTCTGTGTTATCGTGTGAAATACTGTGACAATAATGGCGTGTGAAAAACGTAATACTAGGCTCCGAAGTAAACTGAGAAATAATAGTGACGACGAGCGTAGCTTACCAGCACCACCATGTAATGAATTAACAGACATTCAAAGTAGTAATTTGGTAATCGTGCATAGGGAAATGGAGCGGGCGGTAAATAATGGTGTAGACAGTGAAACAGGTAGTGAACAGGGAAGCATCGATCGGTCGGCAACAGCTCGCCTCAGGAACCCGAAATGACAGGACACAATCTTGCAAATACTGTAGATTCAGGTTTTGCGTCCTCGCCGTTTTCTCAAATAAATCAAGACACATTTTATGCTTGTCAAAATGTGAATGTTGCCGGTGCAAATTCACTGCCGAAAAGCACTGAGGAACATGTTTCAGACACCAGTGCACTGTTATTACAGTTAATGCAACAAATGGGACAAAGGCTTCAAAAGTTAGACACAATGGAACAACATCTTCAAAAGTTAGACACAATGGAACAACACCAGAGACAAACACAGCAACAGTTAGACGCAAAGGAACAAAAGCTTCAAAAGTTAGATTCAGTGGAACATAAGCTTGAATAAACACATGAAGATTTAACTACTGAGTTACATAACATTGAATCGAAATGTCAAAAAGTCTGTAATGATGCAAAAACACAAATTTGTGAGCATTTTCAACCTATTTTTTCGAGGCATGAAAATGCATTACAGAATCACAAAGCAGCCATAAAAGAACTGCAAACTATTGTTCATGAAAATCATGAGACCTTGCAAGCTAAAATTGACTCAGTTGCATCTACCGATTCGGTTACGCAACTTGCAAAAACTCAGGAAAACTTAAAGAACACAGTAGATACTCTGAAAATTGGTTCAGAAAGACACATGGAGGAAATTAGTTCATTATCAGAGAAAGTAGTTGAACTTTCGGATCAGCTAAATAATTTATCTACGAAGGTAGATGATAATCTGAATGACACAAAACCGGTAGTCTTTAATGACACAGAAGAGTGCGAACAAATTAGGAAATTCAAACAAAATCAGAATCAAATAAATACGCAACACCAAAGAGAAATCCGGGAAGTACAAGATCAGCTGACACAGGTAATACAAGAATTACGTATATCAGAGGACACTCGCGCCTCAATATGGGAAGAGGGACATAGAAATACGGAAAAGCCACAGAATAATAACACAGGGCATTTCGGAAATTATGAAAGAAATTGGCAAGGTGCACCGAATTTTGAGATGGAACCGCCGAAACGACGTAACAATGACCGATATGCGACTCGCCGACATGATGATTTTGACTATAAGCTGTTCATTACCACACGTAAATTTATAACATTTAAGAATTCTGACAACGACATTCATCCACAAGCGTGGCTCCATCAATTCTCTCATTGTTTTCCTCCCAACTGGTCATTGGAGCACAGGTTAGAATTTGTGTGTGGCTACTTGGAGAATGAACCAGCTGTAAGAATGCGATCGGTCATTCACGATTGTCACAGTGAAGGAGATTTTTATCATGCCTTCCTCTCAGCATATTGGTCTCAAGCTACACAAGACCGAGTAAAACATAGCATCATAATGATGAAACATTTCGAACAATCTGAATTTTCCAGTCTTGTGAAATATTTTGAAGACATGTTGCACAAGAATCAGTACCTGTCAAACCCATACAGCCCCACAGAACTCATCCGCATTTGCTTAATCAAATTACCTAAACATTTACGACATATTATTTTAGAAGGACGTTGCAAAGACGGCATTGAAGCTTTTCAGGGACTGTTACAAGAACTGGAAATTGACACTGACAATCGCGGAACGTGAAAACAGGAGCACATCGATTACAGATCACATCCGTCACAATTCCGCGATGACAGAAATAATACACGACAAGGCTATTCTCTCAACGTAAATCGTGACCAAAACAGACACCACCCGTATGACAACCGTTGGCAGAGTAGTAATAATTACAGGGAAAGATCACCTCTCTGCAGTAATGACTATCACAGAGACAATTAGAGAAACAGACAATATGAGAACCAAAATAATTATTATCAAGGGAGACAGAATAACTGCAGACGCAACGGTCCAGCGCGCAGTTACGATTCAGGGAGAAATTCTCCACGACGTGACCGACAAGAAAGAAACTATGGAATCTACCGACATGACGACAGACGATATGATCGTAATGACAAACCTGAATTGCATCAGAACTGGCGGGATTCAAACAGAGCAGGGCCCTCTCGTCACGGTGAATTTGTAGAAGTTAGGTCTCCAAATCCCAATAACGACGCGCGCCAACAAAGAGACAATAGGCAATGACTCACACCGCTGGCAGCAACAAAACGTACTTATGAAACTGATGACGCAGCTGCCGTAGCTAGTAATTACGTAAAAATGGAAGACATTAGGGACGTCTTACTCCAGGAACACGACGTAAAACTTAACAACATTGCATATCCTGTGATTCACATTACTGTAAATGACGTAAAATTTACGGCAGTACTTGACTCTGGCAGTCCCATCTCAGTAATTAGTGAAACAGCCTTTAGCAAATGCAACAAATCGAACGATTGCCCCACACTTCCGTTACGTAAGATTAAATTACAAGGTGCAATCTTTGGAAAAAGTGTAGATGTACGCCAACAAACCAATTTAGAATTCTTTTGTCAAAGCCACAGCTTCTCTATGAACTTTCTCATTGTTCCATTATTGTCGACGGAAATTATATTGGGAGTAGACTTTTTGAATGAATACAAAGCAATCTTAAACTTTCACGATGCTGAAATAAGTTTAGAGGAAGAAGGTAAGTCAATAGCTTTGAAATTTGAAGATTGGCTCTCAAACCATGACGAGGAAATTAATCGACTTTACCTTCTGTTAGACAACAGTTCGGACTTTTCTACGGAACTAGACACTAACAATCACTCTGCAAGTACTGACAGGGATGATATCGACGGCGCATTTGACACTAATAAGTTAATTCAGAATAAAATTCAAACAATTGAGAATTGTAATGACACTGATAGGCAGGACCTTTTTGAGATTTTACAAGCACATTCCACAGTTTTTACTCATAAAACAGGAACAATCAAGGGATTTCAATACCAATTTCGTGTTCGTGAGCATACTAAATTTTGTGTTAGACCATACATAATTCCAGCACATTATAGGGACCGTGTTAGAACAGAAATACAATCTATGCTTGACGAGGGCATTATTGAGCCTGCAGTAAGCTCATACAACAATCCATTACATGTTGTTGAGAAGAAAAATGGATCGATCAGGCTTGTCTTAGATTCGAGACAAATCAATACGATCATTATTCCTGAAACAGACAGGCCGCAAACGTTGGAAGAACTTCAAAATTTTAATGGTGTAAAAGTGTTGTCTTCCATTGATCTCAGATCCAGCTTTTATCAGATCGAACTTCATCCAGAATGTAGAAAATACACAGCTTTCCTTTGTTTCGGCGTTTGTTATCAGTTTCGGAAACTTCCCTTTGGTTTGAACATTTCTTCAGCAGCATTCATTCGCGGGCTAAATTTCATATTACCTGAGTTCTTAAAACGTCACATCACCTTATATGTGGACGATATTCTAATAGCAGAAGCTTCATGGGAACTACATAATCGCATCCTCAACAGTTTGTTACGTATTTTTGCAGAATCTGGAATTACAGTTAACTTGGAAAAGTCTGAATTCGGTAGGACAAAGGTGAAGTTTTTGGGACATATTATTTCTTCTGAAGGCATTCAGCCGCATCCTGGAAAGTTAGAAGCAATCAGAGCCATTCCAGTTCCATCCACAAAAAGACAAGTCCGCAGTTTTCTAGGTCTCGTAAATTTTTACCGTCGTTTTCTGAATATGCAAATTCTTGTTACACCAAAACTTTGTTCTCTCACTGGAAAAAATACTATTTGGAACTGGGACGAACAAGCACAATTGGAATTCAATTCTTTGAAAGAAGCGTTACTTCACGCGCCAATCTTAGCTCATCCAGATCTGTCACAAGATTTCTGCCTTAGCACGGATTCTTCTAAAGTCAGTCTTGGTGCCCATTTATTTCAAGAAGCCATAGAAAATGACACTACCATTCAGAAAACCATTGCTTTTGCTAGCCGAGTGCTAACAAAATCTGAAAAAAATTATTCCGTTACTGAATTAGAAGCTTTAGCTATCGTTTGGGCATTTAACAAATTCCGTTTCTTTCTTTCCGGTAAGCACGTAAAAGTATACAGTGATCATCGTGCATTACAATTTCTTATGTCTTCAAAATTAAATCATGACAGGTTAAAACGTTGGGCATTGTTTCTGCAAGAATTCCGCTTCACAATAGCCTACATTCCCGGCAAGGAGAACATTGTTGCGGGCGCACTGTCACGCGCACCGGCTGGGCTTGAGAAAAGTACCACAGAAGGCAACCTCGAGAAAAATTTCAGTATGCTTTACATTCAGAAAGTCGCCTTTGAAAACTTCATCACCACATCTTTAAAGGACATTGCTCATGAACAAGATAAAGATCCGATTTGGAAAGACATCAAGAGCAAATGGCATGAAAAGACACACACACAGATTCGGCATTATTATCTGGTTAGAAACAACATACTGTTCAAACGCTGCACTGTTGATGACAAGCTATGGGTACTTTGCATTCCTGACGATTTTGTTAATAAGCTCATTTGGTACATTCATTTCAGCTACGCACATTTTGGTCCACGAAAATGTTATCATATTCTTCGAACGACTTGTAATTTTAACAATATGGAAAAGAGAATTCGAAGAGTCTTGTCTATTTGTAAACTTTGTCAAAAGGCGAAACCATCTACTGTCTCACATCGTGCTCCGTTGTTTCCTATTATTCCTTCTAAATTAAAAGAATTTGCTGCTGTTGATCTCTTGGGACCGCTTGTCAGAACATCCAATGGATGTTCGTACGTTCTAGTCGCTGTTGAACTTACTTCAAAATTTGTTTCTTTCACTCCGTTACGTAAAGCCACTGGACGGTCTGTATCCAACGCCTTTGTTAAAAATTTCTTACGTGAAGTTGGCCACGTTGCTAAAGTCATTTCAGATAACGGACCGCAATTTAGATCTGCTGTTTGGTCACGCACGCTTCGGAATCATAAAATCAAACCTGTTTTTATTTCATTGTACTCACCACATTGCAACCCGTCTGAACGGATTATGAAAGAAATCAATAAGCTTTGCAGACTTTATTGTCACAGAAAGCATCAGCATTGGGACAGATATCTACAATTATTTCAAAATGTGCTGAATGAAATGCCTCATGATTCCACTGCTTTACCACCTACTCTTGTACTGAAGAATGAAGAACCACCGAACAGAATCAGAGAGCTTGTACCTTTCCCGAATGCACGTAAACTTCGACACAAAGACATAATTGATTTGGCTCTTAAAAATATAAAATCTGCAGCAGACAAAAGGAGAGAACTACACGGTAAAGCAAATGCAAAGAAATTATATATTGGTCAGAAAGTTCTCATTAAAGCTCATTCATTGTCACATAAGAAGAAACACTTGAGTCACAAATTCTTTCTAGTTTACAATGGACCTTACAGAATCCGACGTATACCACATGATAATTGCGTTGAAGTTGAAACTCTGCGCACTAGGAAGAGTAAAGGTTTACACCACATTTCACATGTAAAACCGTTTATTGAAAGATAATCTGCTTTTTAACTTTGTCATTGCCATAAAACTTTTCACTTTACATTACTAGTATGCTTGCAGACTTAGAATCTGTTAACATGCAACAATGTTTGAAGTTAAATATACAGTCAAGAACCAAGAGAACTTATTGAAACAGAAATGACGAATGCATTGTTATAGTGAACAGACGTCACAGTGTTATTGTGTGTGTACATTCTTGCTTGTTAGTTGCACGATTATGGAACGACTATAAGGCTCACATACTTAGAACATTTACCAGTACTGCTAATGAGATTTTAATGCAACATTTTGGTTTACTTGAAAATATATTCTGGATTTTAAGTACTTTCAGTGAGATACCAGATGGCACAGTGGTTAGTTTATGTGACAGCTACACGATTTTATCACGACGCTACTAATGAGTGACAATTTACAATGTTGCTTTTGAAGTGTTTCTGTTTTATATCTGCACAGTTTTCTGTTTTATTCTGGAAAGTAAAACAGGTTTTAGTAGTAACTTTTGTGGTATAGCTACAATGAGACTGCCTTTTCCGTAGCACAACAATACGTTACAGCACAGTACTTTCCTCATCATGGCAATAAGCGTAATAACTAAGACATTTATACGCAAAGCATTTCACTTTTGTGTATTATGAGGTAAGTACATTGACTTCTGCAGAACTTAGCTTTCGGAGGACGGACGATAACTACAACACTTCCACACAGATTATGTTGCAACAAGACACACATTTAGCGCTACAGTACACGTATTTGAGTGATTAATTTTGTACTTGAAACATTTATTTTTAAAGATTTTTGAATTACAAAGAAAGTTTTCCGTGATACATTTCATTCCATTGCAGTAATCTGTAACACCTGAGGGTATAATTACATTAATCCTCAGGGGGGTACATGCTTACTTTGTGTACAATGTGTGTGGCAACCACAAGGAACCCTAGCTAATATGGTATTTGCTTATACAACTTTACACATCGGTACCATATTTCTCTAACACACAAATTACACAGCTATCTAAACTTTTTTTATTACATCAGTGACAGATGTTTATGCAATTACACAGTTGGATAACTTCACACTTACGAAATTGTATTTTGTCTGTACTTTCCGAAATGCTCATATTTTTTCGGAACCATTGTGATACTATGAGAGCTCTGAATGATATATTTGGTAAGGGAGCATGATTTTAAAGTACGTTTGAGGTAGATGACATTATTGAAATGAGCAGAGAATATTTTTTTAGGGTTTGAAATTATTGCAGAAAGCTACGACGTTTTTGAGATTTGACTGAGGTGTTATGATGTTATTATTACGACGACGATGTGTATTATGTTGTTGAGGAATGTTTATTATGCTACGTATTTCTCATGATGAAATATTGAAGAAGTGTCGACGAATATGTATATGTATAATGAGGTAAGGAATAATGAGTAGTGTTTAGGGACTCTGATTTGTGGAAAAGGTTGTTGGAAACCAAGAATCGTACTTTAAGAGTTATGAAATGTGCGTAAGTGCGTGACTGTATCACAATGCTGACGAATATTTTATTTGGACACTTATATTTATAGGATTTTCTTTCTACAGATTTGCAACGCTAATTCTTGACCTGTGAAATATTTTTATGTGAGACTGTCACTGTAGCGGAAACTGCTGTCGTAAATATTTCCGTAAGAAAGTTAAGTGACCACCTGCACGTAATGCGTCGCGGGCACCCACCTGGGCGACAGCCGCCCGAAAAAAAAGCCATTAGCCTTTCAGCGGCACAGGTAGAAAAAAAGAAAGGGGAGGCCATTGTCCTCGCTATTGACATTTCCTTGTTGAAAGCATACTGTGGAGGTCGTAATTTATGATATTTACTGAAATGCCTAATGAAACGATGAGAAACATTTCACGGCTATTGTCTTGCTAGTCGAGAAAAATGCCATATGGCTTGCTTTATGTATTTATTTACACATTTTGTTTAATATTAAGTTTCTAGCTGCACTGCAGCATTGGTTAAAATAAAATTTAATGTATGTACTAATATAGTTATTTTATGCCTGCAGATCCAGTCAATAAGAAATTTATGATCTACTTCCAAGAAAACGAGGGCACATAAATATACATTTCCTTACACAGGAATTGCATAAATAATTTCTTTACGATTTGGTAACTTATCTGCTAGTGTAAGTTCACGTGATGCATCACTCTAGCGTTAAGATGTGACATAGGTATTAGACATGACCATTTTAGTGTAATATTTTTTCTGCTTGAGCTATGTCATGTTTAGGTATAAGTTGCTGCTGTTTGCCAGGCATAGTGTTATTGAATTTGACTTTGTATTATTCTGTTAAGCCAGTTTTACTAATGATTTATTTTTATTGTTTGCTGCACATTGCCTTAGATTAGTTGTAATATTACAATTGCTTTGCTAATCTCTTAATGCTGCTTGCTTTGCAAATCTAGGTTTTTTTTTATTGCTGTTTATATTAATTGTTTTATGTGATGCTGCATTGCCTCGTCCCTTGGTATATATATCTGAGCTCAGTAGATTTAAGTTAGCTTAAGAGGGGGTAGCCTCTAAGAGAATGAGTTGCGATGAATTGGAAGAAGTGCATTGAGAAGTTATACGAAAAAAAGTACAGAAAACGGGTTTAGGTAGGGTTTTCTTGGAAATAAATGTTGAGGTACGAAATGTGTGAACATATAAACACAGAAAGCATGCTTAGATAGAATTTTTTTGGTGGAAACAAAGGATGAAATAAGAGGAAAGATATATGAAGTTTTGGGTTGGACTGCAGTACCAAATGTTACACTGAAAACGAACCATGTCCTTTCCTATTGGTGTTATCCCACTATATGTTTGTGTACCCCTGTGTTTTTGTTTTCTTCCTGTCTCTGTGTAGTTTCATAGGATTTTTTCTTCTTCTAATACTAAGCTACATTCACTATGATGAGGAATACTGTTATCCTCAAATATAATTGGCATTAATAATATGTTATTTACCTTGTAAATATGCTTAGACATTATTTATCACTGGCTGTGCTGTGTGCAGTCTGTGGCTAGTTTGCATTGTTGTCTGCCATTGTAGTGTTGGGCAGCGGCAGCTGGATGTGAACAGCGCGTAGCGTTGCGCAGTTAGAGGTGAGCCACCAGCAGTGGTGGATGTGGGGAGAGAGATGGCGGAGTTTTGTAATTTGTCATGAACTGCTATATTTATATATGATGATATCAAGGTAAATACAGTGTTTGTTCTCTATTAATATCTTTCATTTGCTAACTATCCCTATCAGTAGTTAGTGCCTTCCATAGTTTGAATCTTTTATTTAGCTGGCAGTAGTGGCGCTCGCTGTATTGCAGTAGCTTGAGCAGCGAAGATTTTTGTGAGGTAAGTGATTTGTGAAAGGTATAGTTTAATGTTAGTCAGGGCCATTCTTTTGTAGGGAATTTTGAAAGCCAGATTGCGTTGCGCTAACAAAATATTGTGTGTCAGTTTAAGCACAGTCATGTATAATTGTTTAAAGGGGACGTTTCAAGGGTGGTCGGAAATTCCCGTTACAGACGCATAGAGCTTGTAGAGGGGAGCGAGTACATCGTATTTTGAATAGGAATCCATGTCCGGAAACGTCACCCAACGATATTACAGAGCGTGAAAGTTACAGGCTCGGGCATCTGAAAAAGTACGTATACACGGGGTGATTCCATGATGAGGTTACAGATTTTCTAGGATGATGGGGAACGATAAATGTATTAATTTGAAATAAGGATTCCTGTACAGGAAACGAACGAGTCTAAAGTCATGAACGAAAACCGTTCTGATACCTGTGACAGTTGAATACATGTACCGGTTCTTGTGTTGCGAAGAGCTTAGGATTGTTGGTAGTAAGGACAAAAACACGAAAAACTGTCCAATAAAATTCATACCTGAGGAGCTATGACCATTCGTTCGTCTTGACTAACGTGAAACACATCTCCTCTATTGAGCAAGTGTTCATAGCTGTTAAGGTACGCACTTTAGAGCCCATGGTTATTCGATATTTTTTCTTGTTATTGTCCATACTCCCACCTCTGAAAGTTACCAACACTACACATTAAATTTGAATCATAGTTTCTTCACTAACACTGTTTTACACTGACTTTTCTACATGTACATGCTTACTCTGCAATTCACACTTAAGTGCCTGGCAGAGGGTTCATCGAACCATTTTCATGTGTACTACTACTCTACCATTCCACTCTCGAATGGCGCGTGGGAAAAAGGAACACCTAAATCTTTCCGTTCGAGCTCTGATTTCTCTTATTTTACTACGATGACCATTTCCCCCTACCTAGGTGGGTGTCAGCAAAATATTTTCGCATTCGGAAGAGAAAGTGGTGATTGAAATTTCGTAAATAGATCTCGCCGCAAAGACGACCGCCTTTGTTTCAGAGACTGCCACCCCAACTCGCGTATCATATCACTTTCACACCTATTGCGCGATAACACGGAACGAGCTACCCTTCTTTGTACTTTTCCGATGTCCTCCGTCAATCCTACCTGGTAAGGATCCCACACCGAGCAGCAATATTCCAGCAGAGGACGGACACATGTAATGTAGGCTGTCTCCTTTATGTGTCTGTTGCATCTTCTAAGTGTTCTGCCATCAAAGCGCAGTCTTTGTTTCACCTTCCCCACAAATATTATCTATGCCGTCTTTCCAGTTGCTCAAAATTGTAATTTCTAGGTATTTAGTCGAATTGACAGCCCATAGATTTGTCCGAATTATCGTATACCCAAAATTTATCGGATTTCTTTTAGTACCCATGTGGATGACCTCGTACTTTTCTTTGTTTAGTGCCAATTGCCACTTTTCGCACTATACAGAAATTCTCTCTAGATCATTTTGTAATTGGAATATATCGTCTGATGATTTTACTAGACGCTAAATCACAGCTTCATCTGAAAACAATCTAAGGGGATGCTCAGATTATCACCTAGATCATTTATGTAAATTAGGAACAGCAGAGGACCTATGACACTACCTTGCGGAACGCCAGATATCACTTCTGTTCTGCTCAATGATTTATCGTCTATCACTACGAACTGTACCTCTCTGAGAGGAAATCACGAATTCAATCACACAACTGAGGCGTTACTCCACATGCACGCAATTTGATTAATAGTCGCTTGTGAGGAACTGTATCAAAAGCTTTCTGGAAATCTAGGAATATGGAATCAATCTGAGATCCCTTGTCGACACCACTCATTACTTCATGGGAATAAAGAGCTAGCTGCGTTGCACAAGAACGATATTTTCTGAATCCGTGTTGGTTATGCATCAATAAGTCATTTCCTTCAAGGTGATTCATAATGTTCGAGTACAGTATATGCTCCAGAATCGTACTGCAAGTTGAGGTCAATGATATGGGTCTGTAACTCAGTGGGTTACTGGTATTTCCTTTCTTGAATATTGGTGTGATCTGTGCTACTTTCCAGTCTTTAGGAGCAGACCTTTCGTCAAGTGAGCGGTTGTATGTGATTGCCAAGAAAGGCGCTAGTGTGTTCACGTACTGTGAAAGGAACCTGATTGGTGTACCGTCTGGACAGGAAGACTGGCCTTTCTTAAGTGATCTGAGTCGTTTCGCAAAACCTAAGATATCTACTTTTATGTCACTCATGCCAACAGCTGTTCTGGTTTCGAGTTTTGGAATATTTACTTCGTCTTCTTTCGTGAAGGAATTACGGAAAACTGCATTTAGTAACTCCGCTTTAGTGGCACCATCATCGGTAACTACTTTTCCACCGCTATCGCGCAGTGACGGTATTGACTGTTTTTTTGCTACTGGTGTACTTTACATACGACCAGAATCTCTCTGGGTTTTCTACCATATAGTGAGACAATATTTCATTGTGGAAACTATTAAAAGCATCTCGTTTTGACGTCCGCACTAAATTTCGAGCTTACGTGGAACTTACCCAGTCTTGGGGATTTTGCGTTCTTCTGAATTTGGCATGCTTTTTTTCGTTGCCTCTGCAACAGTGTTCCGACGTGGTTTGTGTACCATGGTGGATCAGTCCCGTCTCTTATTAACTTATGCGGTATGAATCTGTCTATTGCTCTCGATACTGTATCTTTGAATTTGAGTCATATCTGGTCTACACATAAGTAATTAGCTTGTAAGGAATGGACAGTCTCTCTTAGGAAGGCGTCAAGCGAATTTTTATCTGCTGTTTTAAATAGATATATTTAGCGTTTATTTTGAGTGGATTTGAGCCTCGCTCCAGTGACCTTGTGTTCATTACTCCCTGTATCCGTCATGACTATTGTATACGGCGTATGGCTCTGGCCCATCGCACTGCACCTGCTGGTGCAGTTTACATACAATCTGAGAAGCCATTGGCACCAGAGATGGGCAAACTCGTTCATCCTTGGGAACTAGTTCACTGCTGATCGTTCTTTTTTGGGAACCGTTCATTTTTACTCGTTCACTGTTCATTTGTACTTGGTATATGGTTCTTATGAAAAACTGAAAACTGGTAGTGTAGGTGACTGAAGGATGGAGGGCACCAAGAGGGGGCACTTGCCTCCATCCTGGAGTGTAGAGTTTTAATTCGTTACAGAATTCTTACACACTTTTACAAGCAATTTCTGTGATTCTGCAGAACCTCTTGTTTAGCCAACCGTAGCCTTGTGTGGCTGATCGCAGGGAAATCATATAGGGTGGTGCACGGGAAACCGGCCCCGAGTACAGATGGCTCGCCAATTACGGACTGTGTGTTGCCCGTTACGAGCAGATACAACAAACATGTAATAATTAGGCAGTGAAGAAATAACAAGTTAATGCAAACAACAATTGCGAAACAATCTATGAGGATGTGTAGAGAGCTGGAGAAGAGAACATGAAAATCTCACGTGACGCGCATGGGTTATACCTCATGTAGTCTTGTAAACCTGTTGGTGGCTGTTTCCCAACTTGATAGACCACAAGTACCTTGTATAAAACTGTTCGTTTGGACTTCCACTACATAACTATGCTACGTTGTAAACAATAATCGTTTACACCCTCTATATACTTCATGTTGTCTGAGTTCGTAGGGGAAGTAGAGACTTTATGGAAGCATAAAATAAAATGTGGTTTTCTCATACTTGCGTCAAACGCTTAGTAAAAATTAGGTTTTTACGTTACATTATTAAAGTAATGCAGCAATAATAATAATGTTCGCAGTAATAAAGTTTTTGGTTTGAAAGCCCCTTCCGAACAAATATTTTTGAGATAATAATTAAATACGATTTTATGGCAATGTATGTCTTTTGAAATGGAGAGGCACCGCTTTTCCTACTGAACCAAAATGACCCACAACCCACTTTTTTCTTATTTTTTTTTCAAAGAAACCAAACTAGCAGGTAATACAAACTGGAAACAACCAAACTTAAAAATAATTAGAGGCTTCCTAAATGTAATACTTTGTATATGAAAGATACACGAAAATCGTTTAATATGAATTTTCTTACACTAAAAAATTAAGGAAATTATTGAAAGTTAGCTACTAAATCAAGTCGATGAAACCAAAAAATATATGAATAACAAAAAAACTTGCCTTTTTATAAGTATGTCTTCTGCTGTTCATCGATATAATGAAGTGAGCTGATATGCCCTTTTGTTTAAAGACGTACCTATTAGATACAACGTAATTCTTATGTAATTTACGTAACTATAAAATACTTTTTGATTACCGGTCGTGGACGCTGAATAGCCAGAACCAAGTGTAAGAACAGTTTGGAAGCCATGAAAAATGGGCGAGCGTAGTGAACGAAACGAAGAACTAGATACTGAACTAACTAGGAACAGTCGGCAGTGGAACTGAGACAGGCGGTCATCCGAAGAACGACGAGTGCGGCCGAGGCAGACCGAGACTGAGACGAGCACGCGACCCAGGCTGGAACGAGGACTGCCCAAGTGACCGCCGGAACCGAAGTGAACTACTGAAACATGAACCGATCGTTCTTCGTTACCGGGAACTGTAAGTAGACTGCCGCGACCGAAGTGAACCATGAACCGATCGTTCCTTGGAATTCGTTCCTCGGTCCTTTCGTTCATCTTGGTTAACCGTTCCTTTGGACCCGTTCGCTCGCAAACTACCCATCTCTAGTTGGCACCACCATTACACGACGAACTGTTGCAGATCAGTTAATTCGAGGACAGCTAAGAGTCAGACGCCCTGTAGCGTCCGTTGCACCGACCCCAATCCACCGCCGTTTTTGACTACAGTTGTGTCAAGCGAGAGCTCACTGGAGGGCAGGGCGGAGGTCTGTTGTGTTTTCTGATAAAAGCTGGTTCCGTCTCGGTGCCAGCGATGGCCGTGTGTTGGTTAGAAGGAAACCAGCTGGGGGCCTTGCAACCAACCTGTGTGCTAGACACACTGGACCTGCACCTGGAGTAATTCCGTATGACAGCTGGAGCACTCTTCTGGTCATCCCATTCACCATGACTGCAACTCTGTACTTCAATTGGCGATTCGACCTGTTGTGTTGCCATTCATGTATTCCAGAGGGTGTTTTCCAACAGGATAACGCTCTACCACATGACACTATTGTAACCCAAGGCGCTCTACTCTAAGTTTGGACATGTTGCCTTGGCCTGCCCGTGAGCCGTGCACGGTTCGTGTTCAGGCCATTTATTGTCTATCATATTCAATTACAGTACTGCCTCGTTTTCTTATTCCATTTACTGGCGTCACTAACTTTCTGCCTTACTTTCCCGTGAGCGGCAGCAGCAGCGCGTATCGATCAGTGCACTGTTGTACCATCTCTGGAGCAACCGGTAGTATTTCCGGGTCGTCGTGTGTCTGGCAGTCAGTTCGGGACTGACCAGCAGTGCAGTCGGGACGCAGCAGCAGTGAAGTCGGGGACGGAGCGCCGATGAGGCGCCGACAGCCAGTGCTCGCCGACTGCTGGCGACACACATGAAGAGTCCGATGGAGAGAGATTGGAGGGATGACCGTTGGTTGGTCGTTTGATAGGTCGTCTCATTGGCCGACATATATTTGGTCCTTTCGCTGTTTCCGGGCCTGGGCATTTGGTTGGTTGGCGCGGAGCAGCCAGGAAATCTGTGGCGCGTAGTTTGTCTGGGCCCGCTGGTGGCCTCTATGCGGTGCCGGACTGTGTGGTGCTGGTCCTGGACACGAAAGTTTTTTGACTCAATCTACCAACAAGTCACGACTGTTCGCATTGTGTCGTTTGGTGTCTGTTGTCGGCTGTTGGGACAGTCCTGTGAGCAACAACATTTGTTTTCAAGTTGGCAAATTTTAGCCACCCTCCAGTGGATTTTAACTGTACTCGGTTATTTGAATTGAAGTGTACCAGTTGAAGCTTCTGCCTTGTGGTCGTTAATGTTCCAGTTACCTGCCCTGGCCATTGACGTAAATTCAGGCAGTGTATTTTCCTCTTCGTGTTGTCACTGTCCAGCGTGATGTGTAGTTTGACAGCTAAGTGCATAATTGGTTGTGGGCGGCAATATCTTCTACACTGTTCCATTGAACTCTCTGTTGTGCCCTGATCGGGTGAAGCGGAGGTTATCTTGTCAGTGTGTCCGTTGACTGTCTATCGGTTGGGTTGTCGTCGGATCTACAATGGTTGGGCCGACAGCCTGTCTCACCTAAGCGAGCGTTAGAGTTTGAATTCCAGGCTGACCTCGGAACTTCTGAGCGCGCTTGGGTATACTGCCTTTTCTTGTTTGTACTTGTATGGCTTCTAGTCGATTTTTCGATTAAGGTTGTTTTGCCCTTGTGTCGTCCGATGGTTTTGTCTTTCAACCTAATTTTAGAAATGTTTTACGTAAAGCTTTTGGCATTTTTAAAATTAATGTTATCGAGTCTTAAGTGTTGGGCCTTCAGCCGATTTTGAATTTAAGTTGTTTAGCTCTTAAAGTGTCATAGGTTCAAAAAATGGCTCTGAGCACTACGGGACTTAATATCTATGGTCATCAGTCCCCTAGAACTTAGAACTACTTAAACCTAACTAAGGACAGCACACAACACCCAGCCATCACGAGGCAGAGAAAATCCCTGACCCCGCCGGGAATCGAACCCGGGAACCCGGGCGTGGGAAGCGAGAACGCTACCGCACGACCACGAGATGCGGGCAAAAAGTGTCATAGTCTTTGGGCCTTCAGCCTAATTAAAAAACTGTTTTAAGATAAGGCTTTGCCTTTCAAATTTTTGATTTTGGTTGAGCTTTAAGTTACTGGCTTTCAGCGGTTTTTAGATTAAAGTGGTTTTGCCCTTAAGGCATGAGATTGTACAGCACATTCAGCCGCTAAGTGTTCCAAAACTAAAATTGTGTGGTTTTTAAATATTTTTGACTCCTATAATGTTTGATCAAATAAAAGGTTTGTAACCTCCCAACAGAAATATATACATACATACACACACATACATACATATATATACATACATAAACATTCACATTTAGCATAACCTATCAACAGTTTACTTCCGTAATCTTGGAATAATAAAATATGACTAACCTCCTAATTAAAAAATCTGACTCACTTATAACCTTTCAATAATTGACTGTGAATTTAAACTGGTGAATTTTGGACGTCAGCAGTGATGTGTTGTGGCCCTGAAAGATCATTCTGAATAAATTGAAAATTCTTACCTCAATAAGGTCGCCGGATAACGCAAATACACTCCTGGAAATTGAAATAAGAACACCGTGAATTCATTGTCCTAGGAAGGGGAAACTTTATTGACACATTCCTGGGGTCAGATACATCACATGATCACACTGACAGAACCACAGGCACATAGACACAGGCAACAGAGCATGCACAATGTCGGCACTAGTACAGTGTATATCCACCTTTCGCAGCAATGCAGGCTGCTATTCTCCCATGGAGACGATCGTAGAGATGCTGGATGTAGTCCTGTGGAACGGCTTGCCATGCCATTTCCACCTGGCGCCTCAGTTGGACCAGCGTTCGTGCTGGACGTGCGGACCGCGTGAGACGACGCTTCATCCAGTCCCAAACATGCTCAATGGGGGACAGATCCGGAGATCTTGCTGGCCAGGGTAGTTGACTTACACCTTCTAGAGCACGTTGGGTGGCACGGGATACATGCGGACGTGCATTGTCCTGTTGGAACAGCAAGTTCCCTTGCCGGTCTAGGAATGGTAGAACGATGGGTTCGATGACGGTTTGGATGTACCGTGCACTATTCAGTGTCCCCTCGACGATCACCAGTGGTGTACGGCCAGTGTAGGAGATCGCTCCCCACACCATGATGCCGGGTGTTGGCCCTGTGTGCCTCGGTCGTATGCAGTCCTGATTGTGGCGCTCACCTGCACGGCGCCAAACACGCATACGACCATCATTGGCACCAAGGCCGAAGCGACTCTCATCGCTGAAGACGACACGTCTCCATTCGTCCCTCGATTCACGCCTGTCGCGACACCACTGGAGGCAGGCTGCACGATGTTGGGGCGTGAGCGGAAGACGGCCTAACGGTGTGCGGGACCGTTGCCCAGCTTCATGGAGACGGTTGCGAATGGTCCTCGCCGATACCCCAAGAGCAACAGTGTCCCTAATTTGCTGGGAAGTGGCGGTGCTGTCCCCTACGGCACTGCGTAGGATCCTACGGTCTTGGCGTGCATCCATGCGTCGCTGCGGTCCGGTCCCAGGTCGACGGGCACGTGCACCTTCCGCCGACCACTGGCGACAACATCGATGTACTGTGGAGACCTCACGCCCCACGTGTTGAGCAATTCGGCGGTACGTCCACCCGGCCTCCCGCATGCCCACTATACGCCCTCGCTCAAAGTCCGTCAACTGCACATACGGTTCACGTCCACGCTGTCGCGGCATGCTACCAGTGTTAAAGACTGCGATGGAGCTCCGTATGCCACGGCAAACTGGCTGACACTGACGGCGGCGGTGCACAAATGCTGCGCAGCTAGCGCCATTCGACGGCCAACACCGCGGTTCCTGGTGTGTCCGCTGTGCCGTGCGTGTGATCATTTCTTGTACAGCCCTCTCGCAGTGTCCGGAGCAAGTATGGTGGGTCTGACACACCGGTGTCAACGTGTTCTTTTTTCCATTTCCAGGAGTGTATATATGCTCCTATAAGAATTTTTTTCTGGCACAGCCCAGTGCAATGCTGGCCGATATCTTTGTCATGTATAAAAAGAAATAAATTATTTTTCTTTACAATAATCGGGATGACCATGGATTGGAGAAATTAGTTGTTGTTGTTGTTGTGGTCTTCAGTCCTGAGACTGGTTTGATGCAGCCCTCCATGCTACTCTATCCTGTGCAAGCATTTTCATCTCCCAGTACCTACTGCAACCCACATCCTTCTGAATCTGCTTAGTGTATTCATCTCTTGGTCTCCCTCTACGATTTTTACCCTCCACGCAGCCCTCCATACTAAATTGGTGATCCCTTGATGCCTCAGAACATGTCCTACCAACCGATCCCTTCTTCTGGTCAAGTTGTGCCACAAACTTCTCTTCTCCCCAATCCTATTCAATACCTCCTCATTAGTTGTGTGATCTACCCATCTAATCTTCAGCATTCTTCTGTAGCACCACATTTCGAAAGCTTCTACTCTCTTCTTGTCCAAACTATTTATCGTCCATGTTTCACTTCCATACATGGCTACACTCCATACGAATACTTTCAGAAACGACTTCCTGACACTTAAATCAATACTGGATGTTAACAAATTTCTCTTCTTCAGAAACGCTTTCCTTGCCATTGCCAGCCTACATTTTATAACCTCTCTACTTCGACCATCATCAGTTATTTTGCTCCCCAAATAGCAAAACTCCTTTACTACTTTAAGTGCCTCATTTCCTAATCTAATTCCCTCAGCATCACCCGACTTAATTAGACTACATTCCATTATCCTTGTTTTACTTTTGTTGATGTTCATCTTATATCCTCCTTTCAAGACACTGTCCATTGAGAATTAGTAAATTCTTTAAATTAAGATGCATGATTGTCGAAAGTTAATTTTTATAAGAAAGAATATTATTAAGAGATGTCTTATTAAAAACATTTACTTAGGACTTGATAGAACAATATTACATATGCGCGAGGCTGCTTTTACGTTATACTACATGGCTCAGGCACCGCCATCGCTCCCCACGACTGGCCCAGCCAACTCCAAACACCAGACTGCTAGCAACTACTTACTTCTACTCCTACTGCCACAGCTCTTACCGCATACAACACTGCTCTCTGATCTGAGATTCTCTTATAGCTTACGTATCGCAGGCAGCGCGTGACAAATCCATCGAAATTACATCTGCTCGAGTGCGCTAGCAACGAGTTCCTTACTCATGGACCTCTTGCAGGTTGTATGTTCGAGTGTAACTGACAGCCGCTTATTTTGGCCCCTTTGCACAACTCCAACTACCTGTTCTGTCCTGCCCTGCGGGTTTAGCAGTGCGTCTCAGCCCGGTTACCAGATCTGTTTCAATCGAGCACATACGGAGCATCATGGGACGACAGCTCCATCATTATCACAACCAGCATTAATCCTCCCTCTATTGACGGATCAAGTTCTACAGGATGGAATTCCACGACATCCGGCAGGTGTGAAACACAATGCATGGCACGTCTGCGTACCTGCATTCAGCATTCTGGCGATTACGGCGGTTGTTAGTGTAGCATTTCACATTTCCCATGCTTTCTCTCGCTCTTCCGGTAACTCTTTTTTTTTTCATTTATTTTTTTTTTTTTTTTTTTTTTTTTGAGGCTTTGCTCGAACGGCGGCAATATTTTCATCAATAACAGCAGTTCTTCGGTATCTTTCACGAAATTCATCACTAACAACTGTAAGTAGGCTGTTTAGGTTTTTATGTTGGTAACGTCACGTAGTGCTCTGTATATGAATATCGCTGACTGTGCTGTGTGCAGTCTGTGGCTGGTTGGACTCATTGTTGGAATATTCGCTATTGTAGTGTTGGGCAGTTGGATGTGAACAGCGCGTAGCGTTGCGCAGTTGGAGGTGAGCCGCCGGCAGTGGTGGATGTGGGGGGAAAGATGGCGGAGTTTTGAGAGCGGATGATCTGGACGTGTGTGCATCAGAGACAGTAAATTTGTAAAGATGGAGGTCATGAATATATATATATATATATATATATATATATATATATATATATATATAAAGACTTTGGAACACTATTAAGGTAAATACATTGTTTGTTCTCTATCAAAATCTTTCATTCGCTAATTATGCCTATCAGTAGGTAGTGCCTTCAGTAGTTAGAATCTTTTATTTAGCTGGCAGTATTGGCGCTCGCTGTGTTGCAGTAGTTCGAGTAACGAAGATTTTTGTGAGGTAAGTGATTCAGGAAAGTTATTGTTAGTCAGGGCCATTCTTTTGTGGGGATTATTGAAAGTCAGATTGCGTTGTGCTAAAAAATATTGTGTGTCAGTTTAGTGATGATCAGAATAAGTAATGAGAGAACTGTTTTGAGCACGTTCAGTTTTACTCAGCTGTTTGAAAATCAAATAACGTAAGGGGTTTACCAGCACAGTCATTTCATATTGTTTCTAAGGGGACGTTACACAACGAAACATCAGCAAGCTGACCTCGTGTTTAGAGGATAGAAAAAATCACGCTTGCTAGTTATGAACCCTAGCAAACGATCCCGTGCGAAGATTTGGGCCGTAAATATGATAATACGCAGTCACGACCTTACGAAAGAACAGCTATTAAATCTTGCGTGCACCGTTCGTCTGTCTTCTGCTCTGTCCCACTGCAGCCGCCTAAAGCCCGAGCACAAAGTGAGTGAGGGGAGGTTTGTGAAGAAGTGTTTCCACAGTGGTAGCACGCTTTTTTCAGTGTGTCAAAGTGATCGGTTTCTGACCTAGACCTGGTGCCCGAGGTCTCTGGTTTTAACATTTTTATGTTGCCATGCAGAAGTGTAGTGAAATGAGTGAAACGAATTATTCTGCCATTGAAGAAGTAGCGCAGCGCAATTTAATTTTTAGCACCGCTATTGTGCATTCTTTTCTTTGGATTTTAGAGCTGGCATTGTTAGAACGAAGCAAATTTGTCGGAGATGCGCTATTCTTCTACGTGATTGGCTCGATTAGATTGTGAAACAAAAATCATTAACTACATTTCATAATAATTCTTCAGTTGCTTAGGTTTATTCATTTTGATCCTGAGAAGTATGCAGGGTGTCCCAGTTAAACTTTTCGCCGCCAATATCTATGGAACCGTAGTAGATGTTGATAAACGGGTTTACAGGTATGAATGTACGGCAGGGGCTTACGAACGTAAAAACTACGAGACATTCTAAACCGTGGTTTCAACACAAATTTACGTTTTTCCTTAAATGGACACCCGATATTATACCACACGCAATCAATTACATGAGAAATCACAATAATAATGGTATTGGTTGCATCGCGATACATCAACTTGTAAGAGGTCCGAGCAGATGTAATTTCGATGTATTGCTCATGCGCTGCCTGCGATATGCAAGGTCTCTGACCAGAGAGCAGTGTTGACTGCAGTAGGAACTGTGTAGCTGCAGCAGTAAGTTGTTGCTAGTGGCTAGTCTGCAGTCTGCAGTCTGCTCTCGTCTGGTCTGGTGTATCGTGTTGGCTGGGCCGGTCGCGGTGCAGCGATGCCGGAGCCTGAGTATTATTGTATAAGGTAAAAAAAAGCAGCCTCGCGCATATCTAGTAATGTTATCTGAACTCCCATGTAAATATTTTAAAAAAATGTCCTAATAATAACCTTTGTCATATAAAGTAATTTTTTTTACAAGCATTCATTTCAATTTAAAGAATTTACTAATTTCTCCAATCCATGATCATTCCGATTGTTGCAAAAGAAAAATCAGTTGCTTCCTTTCATAAATGACCAATCTACCGGCCAGCATTGCACAGAGCTGTGCCGGAAAAATTTATTGTACGAGCAGATATATTCGACAATTTTATTGAGGTAAGAATTTTTCCTTTTTTATTCAGAATGATCTTACAGGGCCATGACGCAGCACTGCTGTCGTCCAAAGTTTACCAGGTTACTGAATTTATTTTTTATTACGAGGTTTAGGAATTTTTCTGTTTCGAGCTGACATTAGATGAGAAAAGAATTTTGTGGGTACATTAAATGGGAAACAAATTTTGTGTGGAGGTTAAATGTGAATGAATTTCTGTAGGGAGGTTATAAATGGGAACCAATTTTGTTCTGAGGTTACACTAGAATTAGAATCATATTCATTATTATTATTTATTCAATTTTGTGGGGAGGTTACAAACTACATCCCGAGAAATTGGAAGACGAAGTCGAGGCGTGGAATGGACGGAACGCGAAGATATTGCACTTGCAGCGATGCAGGCGTGACCCGTACGTTGCTCGTCATAGCGTAAGCGTTGCACCAGCTGCAACGGTTCACACTTGTCGCACTCGTTAACCCTCGGTTACTCGCGCGCAGTACAGATGTACTCCATTGTCATTCTAAACGTTATTTTCTTATCGTTGGCAAGAGCGGCGGGGCTGAAATTCTCAGTGCGGTGTTCTGACCCGTACCTGCAGTGCACTGTTCTGGACGGATCTTCTCATAGGAAAGTCTTGAGTGTTCCCTGTCGTGTTTGGTGCACACGAATACAGCACGCGAGTATCGAAGTACCAGCACATACTTCATATAGCAAGTAAAAATTTTAATTTCCATTATACGTAGGTTGGGGGCAACGGCCTTGCCGCAGTGGCTACACTGGTTCCCGTGAGATCGCCGAAGTTAAGCGCTGTCGGGCGTGGCCGCACTTGGATGGGTGACCATCGAGGCCGCCATGCGCTGTTGCCACTTTTCGGGGTGCACTCAACATCGTGATGCCAACTGAGCAGCTACTCGACCGAATAGTAGCGGCTCCGATCAAAGAAGAGCATCGTAACGACCGGGAAAGCGGTGTGCTGACCACGCGCCCCTCCTATCCGCATCCTCAGGATGACACGCCGGTCGCATGGTCCCGATAGGCCCCTTGTGGGCTGGAGACGGAGTGCTTTTTTTTTAATTATTATACGTAGGTTCGAAATTAAATAGTGACAACACTGCTGTAGAGACACTATGCCATGGAATCTACTACTGTCGCTGATAGCACACGTTGTTGACATACCTACAGTACTTACGTAGCAGCAAATGGACTCGCCCGTCCCACGTCACCGGCGTGCGCACAAGCGAGGGGAACACAGTCACTTGTGAGCGAGCGGTCTAACGTAGCGGTGTCACTATGTTTTCGAAACACGAACAATGGAGTTGGATCAAGATTGAATGTGCCAGAGGTGGTACAGCACGACAGAGTCATCGAGGTCTCCAAGAGGCGTGCGGGGAATCGGCATAGTCGTACAGAACAGTCGCACGTGGGGTAAAAGCCTCCAAGGAAGGTCGGCAAAATGTGGCAGGCATGCATCGGGCAGGTCGTCCCAGCGTCTCTGAAGAAGAAGTGCGTGTTGTTGCCGCGTTAGTGGACAGTGATCGAAGCCATAAGATTCGTGAGCTCGCCCACGAAACCGGATTAGCGCATACGACTGTGCCTCGCATCCTGAAGGAACGCCTGGGCATGCATAAAATTGCATCACGATGGGTCCCGCACGGCTTGACGGAAATGCAGAAATCGATGCGTCAAGACACTGCTGAGACGCACTTGGAGCGCTATGAGCGCAAAGGAGAGGCTTTCCTACGCCGTATCTAAGCACTGGGTGAGACGTGGGCCACATCGTACGAGCCAAAACTGAAACGCCAGTCCAACGAATGGCGTCATTATGGGTCGCCGCGATAGTCCAAAGTGCGTCACAGCCCCAGTATGGTGAAAGTGACGGTGATTCTCGTGTACGACTGTGATGGTGTTATCCTAACGCATTAGGTTCCTCCACGGCAGACCGTCAGGGCACAGTATTGCTGTTCGCTTTTTGGAGCACCACCTGCGGCCAGTTTTGCGAAAGAAACGGCGACACTTTCTGCGCAACCCTCCCATCATTTTGCACGACAATGCGCAGGCGCATACAGCGCAAGCTGTGGCTGCTCTGTTCGGTCGATGGGACTGGGAAGTACTGTACTGTCCACCATACTCCCCGGACTTAGGTCCTCGTGACTTTGATTCTGAAGATGAAGGAACCACTTTCTGGTGTTCGCTTCATAACTGTTCCAGAGATTCGACAGGCAGTAGACCGCTCCATTCGCACCATCAACAGAACGGGCACTGCTAACGGTATACTACGCCTTCCACATCGCTGGTGACTACTTTGAAGGACAGTAACAAGTGCAAACATGTAACTCTTTTGTGTCGGTTGTGAACAAATAGTTGCCACTATGTAAGTTCCAACCCTCGTATTCGAAATATGTTTGGATTACTGTTGTAGTATTAATTTATCGTTATTATTTAGGTATAATGGCAGATCGCTCTTCTGATGGAAGGATTTGGATGCAATGGCTAGGGGAAGAACTTCAGACTGATCAACCTTCCGATTGTGAATCCGATCTGTGCGATGGATATACAAGCGAGGATGATGATCGATCAGATGAGCAAACTCGAAGGAATGACGTGGAAGAATCGGAAGAAGACAATGTGGACATGGAATCAAGTGTAGAGATGGAAGACAGCTTCAACAGGGCAAGTAAAGAAAAATCGGAAGAAGATAATATCGACAAGGAAGAGAACTTCAACAAGACAAGTGAAGAGTCTGATTTTTATTTTGAAAAGGATAAAACAAAATCGAATAAATTACTGCCTCGTCCTAGTGTTAAAATCTGGCAATATCACTCTTCGTTCTTCCTGGTCCAAAAGGAGAGACAAAAAATGCGAAATCTGAAATCAATTGCATTAACTTGATTACTGATGATAGTATAATAGAGTTGATCGTGAAAAGTAGCAGTATTTACATAGAAGCAATCAGGTACAAATTTTCTAGAGAACGGGATGCGAAATTTACACATCAATGTGAAATGCGTACCCTTCTCGGTATACTTTTTTTCACTGGTATGCTAAAGTCTTCCAAGTTGAATACTTGCAAAATATGGGACAACGAGAAAGGCAGTAGTATTGAAAGAGGCTATTTGAATATGTCGAGGAGTAGATTTCATTTCTTGCTTCGTTACCTCAGATTTGATGGTGTAAGTACCAGAAAAGAGAGAAAAAAGCTCTACAAATTTGCACCAGTACGAGAACTTATGGATTTGGTGATAGAAAACTTTCAGAAGTACTATACTCCTGCGGAGTGCCTCACAATTGGTCAGCAGCTGGTTGGTTTTCGTGGAAGATGTCCGTTCAGACAGTTTATACCTAGTAAACCTGCTCGTTATGGCCTGAAGGTGTTTGCATTAGTGGATTGCGGAATAATGTCTACTGTGAATATGGAAATTTATTGTGGGAAACAGCCAGCGGGGACTTTTGATGTAAGCATTGCAAGAAAGGAGGTCGACATGAGAATTGCGAAACCAATGTTAGGCACAGGATTAACATCACGGGCGGTAATTGGTTTACTTAGATACCCTCTGCTTCAAGAACTGCTTGAGAAAAAAAGACAACTTATGTTGGAACAATCAGACACAACAAAAAAGAAATAATACCTCAGGAATTTTTACCCACCAAATGTCGAGAATTAAACACTTCTGTTTTCGGCTTTAGACATGATGCTTGTATCCTACTGCGAAAGGAAAAAGAAAGCAGTAATTTTACTTTCAAGTGTGCACAATGATGCAGCGATTGACGAGTCCACCACTTCAAAAAACAAACCAGAGATCGTTACATCCTACAATCGCACAAAAGTTGGAGTTGACGTACTCGATCAAACTTTGTTCAAATTATGATACAGCAAGAGCTACTAAAAGATGGCCAACAGCAATTTTTTTACAATATTTTAAATATCGCCGCTATCACTGCTTTATCCATTTATTCAGCAAACAAAAACTATGTCAAAGTGAAACGAGCTGATCTCCTTGACGAAATTAGTTGGCAAATGGTGAAGCCGCAGATTCATGAACGCATGAAACAGTCCTTGATACCCAAACAACTAAAAATTCGAGGGCTAATGTTAGGAGTGGACCCAGAAGAGAAAATGGAAAAATTCGACAACATGCGTTGTTTGTTTGAACTGTACGTGATTTCTTATTGTACGTCTCTACTGTGATTACTTTTTTCCCGTATTACGAGTTTCTTCATTAAAGTTATTTAGAAAAGTTTACTTACTTCTTGTGTAATGTCGCATGTTGTGAGTAATAAATGGTTGGAGCGACAAAATCTCATTTTGCATTTAAAAAAATTAAATGTTTAATTCCTTCCCTTATTTCAGAAGTATTAGTAACGAATTTACTCATGCATCGTGAAGGACGTAAAAAACAAAATTTGTAAGTAGGCTGTTTATGTTTTCTTATCGGCAACGTTACGAAGCGCTCTGTATGAAAATCACTGGCTGTGCTGTGTGCAGTCTGTGGCTAGTTTGCACTGTTGTCTGCCATTGTAGTGTTGGGCAGCTGGATGTGAACAGCGCGTAGCGTTGCGCAGTTGGAGGTGAGCCGCCAGCAGTGGTGGATGTGAGGAGAGAGATGGAGTTTTGAAATTTGTAATACTGGATATCATGAACTGCTATATACATTATGACTTTTGAACACTATTGAGGTAAATACATTGTTTGTTCTCTATTAAAACCTTTCATTTGCTAACTATGCCTATCAGTAGTTAGTGCCTTCAGTAGTTTGAATCTTTTATTTAGCTGGCAGTAGTGGCGCTCGCTGTATTGCAGTAGTTCGAGTAACGAAGATTTTTGTGAGATAAGTGATTTGTGAAAGGTATAGGTTAATGTTAGTCAGGGCCATTCTTTTGCAGGGATTTTTGAAAGTCAGACTGCGTTGCGCTAAAAATATTGTGTGTCAGTTTAAGCACAGTCATGTATAATTGTTCTAAGGGGACGTTTCATATGTCGGCCCTTAGCCGAGGATACCTCACTGGAATCTTCTGATTTTTTTCTTGTAGTTTGTTTAATTAGTGTAGCTATTGTTTATTGCGAGCGCGTAATTGTAGTGAGAAACTCCTTTGTAGTTGCAGTCTTTCATTGTTGTTGTACAGTAAAACAGTTGTGGCATGCATGTAGATTTGCACCAAGTATTTCGCAGCTGCGCTTGCAATTAACTGCATATTATTTTCAATGCTATGTTAATGTGTTCTCTTATTTTTGCTCTTCAAGTTGTGCTTTTCTGTGTTATCGTGTGAAATACTGTGACAATAATGGCGTGTGAAAAACGTAATACTAGGCTCCGAAGTAAACTGAGAAATAATAGTGACGACGAGCGTAGCTTACCAGCACCACCATGTAATGAATTAACAGACATTCAAAGTAGTAATTTGGTAATCGTGCATAGGGAAATGGAGCGGGCGGTAAATAATGGTGTAGACAGTGAAACAGGTAGTGAACAGGGAAGCATCGATCGGTCGGCAACAGCTCGCCTCAGGAACCCGAAATGACAGGACACAATCTTGCAAATACTGTAGATTCAGGTTTTGCGTCCTCACCGTTTTCTCAAATACACTCCTGGAAATTGAAATAAGAACACCGTGAATTCATTGTCCCAGGAAGGGGAAACTTTATTGACACATTCCTGGGGTCAGATACATCACATGATCACACTGACAGAACCACAGGCACATAGACACAGGCAACAGAGCATGCACAATGTCGGCACTAGTACAGTGTATATCCACCTTTCGCAGCAATGCAGGCTGCTATTCTCCCATGGAGACGATCGTAGAGATGCTGGATGTAGTCCTGTGGAACGGCTTCCCATGCCGTTTCCACCTGGCACCTCAGTTGGACCAGCGTTCGTGCTGGACGTGCAGACCGCGTGAGACGACGCTTCATCCAGTCCCAAACATGCTCAATGGGGGACAGATCCGGAGATCTTGCTGGCCAGGGTAGTTGACTTACACCTTCTAGAGCACGTTGGGTGGCACGGGATACATGCGGATGTGCATTGTCCTGTTGGAACAGCAAGTTCCCTTGCCGGTCTAGGAATGGTAGAACGATGGGTTCGATGACGGTTTGGATGTACCGTGCACTATTCAGTGTCCCCTCGACGATCGCCAGTGGTGTACGGCCAGTGTAGGAGATCGCTCCCCACACCATGATGACGAGTGTTGGCCCTGTGTGCCTCGGTCGTATGCAGTCCTGATTGTGGCGCTCACCTGCACGGCGCCAAACACGCATACGACCATCATTGGCACCAAGGCAGAAGCGACTCTCATCGCTGAAGACGACACGTCTCCATTCGTCCCTCCATTCACGCCTGTCGCGACACCACTGGAGGCGGGCTGCACGATGTTGGGGCGTGAGCGGAAGACGGCCTAACGGTGTGCGGGACCGTAGCCCAGCTTCATGGAGACGGTTGCGAATGGTCCTCGCCGATACCCCAGGAGCAACAGTGTCCCTAATTTGCTGGGAAGTGGCGGTGCGGTCCCCTACGGCACTGCGTAGGATCCTACGGTCTTGGCGTGCATCCGTGCGTCGCTGCGGTCCGGTCCCAGGTCGACGGGCACGTGCACCTTCCGCCGACCACTGGCGACAACATCGATGTACTGTGGAGACCTCACGCCCCACGTGTTGAGCAATTCGGCGGTACGTCCACCCGGCCTCCCGCATGCCCACTATACGCCCTCGCTCAAAGTCCGTCAACTGCACATACGGTTCACGTCCACGCTGTCGCGGCATGCTACCAGTGTTAAAGACTGCGATGGAGCTCCATATGCCACGGCAACTTGGCTGACACTGACGGCGGCGGTGCACAAATGCTGCGCAGCTAGCGCCATTCGACGGCCAACACCGCGGTTCCTGGTGTGTCCGCTGTGCCGTGCGTGTGATCATTGCTTGTACAGCCCTCTGGCAGTGTCCGGAGCAAGTATGGTGGGTCTGACACACTGGTGTCAATGTGTTCTTTTTTCCATTTCCAGGAGTGTAAATCAAGACACATTTTATGCTTGTCAAAATGTGAATGTTGCCGGTGCAAATTCACTGCCGAAAAGCACTGAGGAACATGTTTCAGACACCAGTGCACTGTTATTACAGTTAATGCAACAAATGGGACAAAGGCTTCAAAAGTTAGACACAATGGAACAACATCTTCAAAAGTTAGACACAATGGAACAACACCAGAGACAAACACAGCAACAGTTAGACGCAATGGAACAAAAGCTTCAAAAGTTAGACTCAGTGGAACATAAGCTTGAACAAACACATGATGATTTAACTACTGAGTTACATAACATTGAATCGAAATGTCAAAAAGTCTGTAATGACGTAAAAACACAAATTTGTGAGCATTTTCGACCTATTTTTTCACGGCATGAAAATGCATTACAGAATCACGAAGCAGCCATAAAAGAACTGCAAACTATTGTTCATGAAAATCATGAGACCTTGCAAGCTAAAATTGACTCAGTTGCATCTACCGATTCGGTTACGCAACTTGCAAAAACTCAGGAAAACTTAAAGAACACAGTAGATACTCTGAAAATTGGTTCAGAAAGACACATGGAGGAAATTAGTTCATTATCAGAGAAAGTAGTTGAACTTTCGGATCAGCTAAATAATTTATCTACGAAGGTAGATGATAATCTGAATGACACAAAACCGGTAGTCTTTAATGACACAGAAGAGTGCGAACAAATTAGGAAATTCAAACAAAATCAGAATCAAATAAATACGCAACACCAAAGAGAAATCCGGGAAGTACAAGATCAGCTGACACAGGTAATACAAGAATTACGTATATCAGAGGACACTCGCGCCCCAATATGGGAAGAGGGACATAGAAATACGGAAAATCCACAGAATAATAACACAGGGCATTTCGGAAATTATGAAAGAAATTGGCAAGGTGCACCGAATTTTGAGATGGAACCGCCGAAACGACGTAACAATGACCGATATGCGAGTCGCCGACATGATGATTTTGACTATAAGCTGTTCATTACCACACGTAAATTTATAACATTTAAGAACTCTGGCAACGACATTCATCCACAAGCGTGGCTCCATCAATTCTCTCATTGTTTTCCTCCCAACTGGTCATTGGAGCACAGGTTAGAATTTGTGTGTGGCTACTTGGAGAATGAACCACCTGTAAGAATGCGATCGGTCATTCACGATTGTCACAGTGAAGGAGATTTTTATCATGCCTTCCTCTCAGCATATTGGTCTCAAGCTACACAAGACCGAGTAAAACATAGCATCATAATGATGAAACATTTCGAACAATCTGAATTTTCCAGTCTTGTGAAATATTTTGAAGACATGTTGCACAAGAATCAGTACCTGTCAAACCCATACAGCCCCTCAGAACTCATCCGCATTTGCTTAACCAAATTACTTCAACATTTACGACATATTATTTTAGAAGGACGTTGCAAAGACGGCATTGAAGCTTTCAGGGACTGTTACAAGAACTGGAAATTGACACTGACAATCGCGGAACGCGAAAACAGGAGCACATCAATTACAGATCGCATCCGTCACAATTCCGCGATGACAGAAATAATACACGACAAGGCTATTCTCTCAACGTAAATCGTGACCAAAACAGACACCACCCATATGACAACCGTTGGCAGAGTAGTAATAATTACAGGGAAAGATCACCTCTCTGCGGTAATGACTATCACAGAGACAATCAGAGAAACAGACAATATGAGAACCAAAATAATTATTATCAAGGGAGACAGAATAACTGCAGACGCAACGGTCCAGCGCGCAGTTACGATTCAGGGAGAAATTCTCCACGACGTGACCGACAAGAAAGAAACTATGGAATCTACCGATATGACGACAGACGATATGATCGTAACGACAGACCTGAATTGCATCAGAACTGGCGGGATTCAAACAGAGCAGGGCCCTCTCGTCACGGTGAATTTGTAGAAGTTAGGTCTCCAAATCCCAATAACGACGCGCGCCAACAAAGAGACAATAGGCAATGACTCACACCGCTGGCAGCAACAAAACGTACTTATGAAACTGATGACGCAGCTGCCGTAGCTAGTAATTACGTAAAAATGGAAGACATTAGGGACATCTTACTCCAGGAACACGACGTAAAACTTAACAACATTGCATATCCTGTGATTCACATTACTGTAAATGACGTAAAATTTACGGCAGTACTTGACTCTGGCAGTCCCATCTCAGTAATTAGTGAAACAGCCTTTAGCAAATGCAACAAATCGAAGGATTGCCCCACACTTCCGTTACGTAAGATTAAATTACAAGGTGCAATCTTTGGAAAAAGTTTAGATGTACGCCAACAAACCAAATTAGAATTCTTTTGTCAAAGCCACAGCTTCTCTATGAACTTTCTCATTGTTCCATTATTGTCGACGGAAATTATATTGGGAGTAGACTTTTTGAATGAATACAAAGCAATCTTAAACTTTCACGATGCTGAAATAAGTTTAGAGGAAGAAGGTAAGTCAATAGCTTTGAAATTTGAAGATTGGCTCTCAAACCACGACGAGGAAATTAATCGACTTTACCTTCTGTTAGACAACAGTTCGGACTTTTCTACGGAACTAGACACTAACAATCACTCTGCAAGTACTGACAGGGATGATATCGACGGCGCATTTGACACTAATAAGTTAATTCAGAATAAAATTCAAACAATTGAGAATTGTAATGACACTGATAGGCAGGACCTTTTTGAGATTTTACAAGCACATTCCACAGTTTTTACTCATAAAACAGGAACAATCAAGGGATTTCAATACCAATTTCGTGTTCGTGAGCATACTAAATTTTGTGTTAGACCATACATAATTCCAGCACATTATAGGGACCGTGTTAGAACAGAAATACAATCTATGCTTGACGAGGGCATTATTGAGCCTGCAGTAAGCTCATACAACAATCCATTACATGTTGTTGAGAAGAAAAATGGATCGATCAGGCTTGTCTTAGATTCGAGACAAATCAATACGATCATTATTCCTGAAACAGACAGGCCGCAAACGTTGGAAGAACTTCAAAATTTTAATGGTGTAAAAGTGTTGTCTTCCATTGATCTCAGATCCAGCTTTTATCAGATCGAACTTCATCCAGAATGTAGAAAATACACAGCTTTCCTTTGTTTCGGCGTTTGTTATCAGTTTCGGAAACTTCCCTTTGGTTTGAACATTTCTTCAGCAGCATTCATTCGCGGGCTAAATTTCATATAACCTGAGTTCTTAAAACGTCACATCACCTTATATGTGGACGATATTCTAATAGCAGAAGCTTCATGGGAACTACATAATCGCATCCTCAACAGTTTGTTACGTATTTTTGCAGAATCTGGAATTACAGTTAACTTGGAAAAGTCTGAATTCGGTAGGACAAAGGTGAAGTTTTTGGGACATATTATTTCTTCTGAAGGCATTCAGCCGGATCCTGAAAAGTTAGAAGCAATCAGAGCCATTCCAGTTCCATCCACAAAAAGACAAGTCCGCAGTTTTCCAGGTCTCGTAAATTTTTACCGTCGTTTTCTGAATATGCAAATTCTTGTTACACCAAAACTTTGTTCTCTCACTGGAAAAAATACTATTTGGAACTGGGACGAACAAGCACAATTGGAATTCAATTCTTTGAAAGAAGCGTTACTTCACGCGCCAATCTTAGCTCATCCAGATCTGTCACAAGATTTCTGCCTTAGCACGGATTCTTCTAAAGTCAGTCTTGGTGCCCATTTATTTCAAGAAGCCATAGAAAATGACACTACCATTCAGAAAACCATTGCTTTTGCTAGCCGAGTGCTAACAAAATCTGAAAAAAATTATTCCGTTACTGAATTAGAAGCTTTAGCTATCGTTTGGGCATTTAACAAATTACGTTTCTTTCTTTCCGGTAAGCACGTAAAAGTATACAGTGATCATCGTGCATTACAATTTCTTATGTCTTCAAAATTAAATCATGACAGGTTAAAACGTTGGGCATTGTTTCTGCAAGAATTCCGCTTCACAATAGCCTACATTCCCGGCAAGGAGAACATTGTTGCGGGCGCACTGTCACGCGCACCGGCTGGGCTTGAGAAAAGTACCACAGAAGGCAACCTCGAGAAAAATTTCAGTATTCTTTACATTCAGAAAGTCGCCTTTGAAAACTTCATCACCACGTCTTTAAAGGACATTGCTCATGAACAAGATAAAGATCCGATTTGGAAAGACATCAAGAGCAAATGGCATGAAAAGACACACACACAGATTCGGCATTATTATCTGGTTAGAAACAACATACTGTTCAAACGCTGCACTGTTGATGACAAGCTATGGGTACTTCGCATTGCTGACGATTTTGTTAATAAGCTCATTTGGTACATTCATTTCAGCTACACACATTTTGGTCCACGAAAATGTTATCATATTCTTCGAACGACTTGTTATTTTAACAATATGGAAAAAAGAATTCGAAGAGTCTTGTCTATTTGTAAACTTTGTCAAAAGGCGAAACCATCTACTGTCTCACATCGTGCTCCATTGTTTCCTATTATTCCTTCTAAATTAAAAGAATTTGCTGCTGTTGATCTCTTGGGACCGCTTGTCAGAACATCCAATGGATTTTCGTACGTTCTAGTCGCTGTTGAACTTACTTCAAAATTTGTTTCTTTCACTCCGTTACGTAAAGCCACTGGACGATCTGTATCCAACGCCTTTGTTAAAAATTTCTTACGTGAAGTTGGCCACGTTGCTAAAGTCATTTCAGATAATGGACCGCAATTTAGATCTGCTGTTTGGTCACGCACGCTTCGGGATCATAAAATCAAACCTGTTTTTATTTCATTGTACTCACCACATTGCAACCCGTCTGAACGGATTATGAAAGAAATCAATAAGCTTTGCAGACTTTATTGTCACAGAAAGCATCAGCATTGGGACAGATATCTACAATTATTTCAAAATGTGCTGAATGAAATGCCTCATGATTCCACTGCTTTACCACCTACTCTTGTACTGAAGAATGAAGAACCACCGAACAGAATCAGAGAGCTTGTACCTTTCACGAATGCACGTAAACTTCGACACAAAGACATAATTGATTTGGCTCTTAAAAATATAAAATCTGCAGCAGACAAAAGGAGAGAACTACACGGTAAAGCAAATGCAAAGAAATTATATATTGGTCAGAAAGTTCTCATTAAAGCTCATTCATTGTCACATAAGAAGAAACACTTGAGTCACAAATTCTTTCTAGTTTACAATGGACCTTACAGAATCTGACGTATACCACATGATAATTGCGTTGAAGTTGAAACTCTGCGTACTAGGAAGAGTAAAGGTTTACACCACATTTCACATGTAAAACCGTTTATTGAAAGATAATCTGCTTTTTAACTTTGTCATTGCCATAAAACTTTTCACTTTACATTACTAGTATGCTTGTCAGACTTAGAATCTGTTAACATGCAACAATGTTTGAAGTTAAACATACAGTCAAGAACCAAGAGAACTTATTGAAACAGAAATGACGAATGCATTGTTATAGTGAACAGACGTCACAGTGTTATTGTCTGTGTACATTCTTGGTTGTTAGTTGGACGATTATGGAACGACTATAAGGCTTACATACTTAGAACATTTACCAGTACTGCTAATGAGATTTTAATGCAACATTTTGGTTTACTTGAAAATATATTCTGGATTTTAAGTACTTTCAGTGAGATACCAGATGGCACAGTGGTTAGTTTATGTGACAGCTACACGATTTTATCACGACGCTACTAATGAGTGACAATTTACAATGTTGCTTTTGCAGTGTTTCTGTTTTATATCTGCACAGTTTTCTGTTTTATTCTGGAAAGTAAAACAGGTTTTAGTAGTAACTTTTGTGGTATAGCTACAATGAGACTGCCTTTTCCGTAGCACAACAATACGTTACAGTACAGTACTTTCCTCATCACGGCAATAAGTGTAATAACTAAGACATTTATACGCAAAGCATTTCACTTTTGTGTATTATGAGGTAAGTACATTGACTTCTGCAGAACTTAGCTTTCGGAGGACAGACGATAACTACGACACTTCCACACAGATTATGTTGCAACAAGACGCACATTTAGCGCTACAGTACACGTATTTGAGTGATTAATTTTGTACTTGAAACATTTACTTTTAAAGATTTTTGAATTACAAAGAAAGTTTTCCGTGATACATTTCATCCCATTGCAGTAATCTGTAACACCTGAGGGTATAATTACATTAACCCTCAGGGGGGTACACGCTTACTTTGTGTACCATGTGTGTGGCAACCACAAGGAACCCTAGCTAATATGGTATTTGCTTATACAACTTTACACATCGGTACCATATTTCTCTAACACACAAATTACACAGCTATCTAAACTTTTTTTTATTACATCAGTGACAGATGTTCACGCAATTACACAGTTGGATAACTTCACACGTATGAAATTGTATTTTGTCTGTACTTTGTGAAATACTCATATTTTTTCGGAACCATTGTGATACTATGAGAGCTTTGAATGATATATTTGGTAAGGGAGCATGATTTTAAAGTATGTTTGAGGTAGATGACATTATTGAAATGAGCAGAGAATATTTTTTGTAGGGTTTGAAATTATTGCAGAAAGCTACGACGTTTTTGAGATTTGACTGAGGTGTTATGATGTTATTATTACGACGACGATGTGTATTATGTTGTTGAGGAATGTTTATTATGCTACGTATTTCTCATGATGAAATATTGAAGAAGTGTCGACGAATATGTATATGTATAATGAGGTAAGGAATAATGAGTAGTGTTTAGGGACTCTGATTTGTGGAAAAGGTTGTTGGAAACCAAGAATCGTACTTTAAGAGTTATGAAATGTGCGTAAATGCGTGACTGTATCACAATGCTGACGAATATTTTATTTGGACACTTATATTTATAGGATTTTCTTTCTACAGATTTGCAACGCTAATTCTTGACCTGTGAAATATTTTTATGTGAGACTGTCACTGTAGCGGAAACTGCTGTCGTAAATATTTCCGTAAGAAAGTTAAGTGACCACCTGCACGTAATGCGTCGCGGGCACCCACCTGGGCGACAGCCGCCCGAAAAAAAAGCCATTAGCCTTTCAGCGGCACAGGTAGAAAAAAAGAAAGGGGAGGCCATTGTCCTCGCTATTGACATTTCCTTGTTGAAAGCATACTGTGGAGGTCGTAATTTATGATATTTACTGAAATGCCTAATGAAACGATGAGAAACATTTCACGGCTATTGTCTTGCTAGTCGAGAAAAATGCCATATGGCTTGCTTTATGTATTTATTTACACATTTTGTTTAATATTAAGTTTCTAGCTGCACTGCAGCATTGGTTAAAATAAAATTTAATGTATGTACTAATATAGTTATTTTATGCCTGCAGATCCAGTCAATAAGAAATTTATGATCTACTTCCAAGAAAACGAGGGCACATAAATATACATTTCCTTTCACAGGAATTGCATAAATAATTTCTTTACGATTTGGTAACTTATCTGCTAGTGTAAGTTCACGTGATGCATCACTCTAGTGTTAAGATGTGACATAGGTATTAGACATGGCCATTTTAGTGTAATATTTTTTCTGCTTGAGCTATGTCATGTTTAGGTATAAGTTGCTGCTGTTTGCCAGGCATAGTGTTATTGAATTTGACTTTGTATTATTCTGTTAAGCCAGTTTTACTAATGATTTATTTTTATTGTTTGCTGCATATTGCCTTAGATTAGTTGTAATATTACAATTGCTTTGCTAATCTCTTAATGCTGCTTGCTTTGCAAATCTGCGTTTCTTTTCATTGCTGTTTATATTAATTGTTTTATGTGATGCTGCATTGCCTCGTCCCTTGGTATATATATCTGAGCTCAGTAGATTTAAGTTAGCTTAAGAGGGGGTAGCCTCTAAGAGAATGAGTTGCGATGAATTGGAAGAAGTGCATTGAGAAGTTATACGAAAAAAAGTACAGAAAACAGGTTTAGGTAGGGTTTTCTTGGAAATAAATGTTGAGGTACGAAATGTGTGAACATATAAACACAGAAAGCATGCTTAGATAGAATTTTTTTGGTGGAAACAAAGGATGAAATAAGAGGAAAGATATATGAAGTTTTGGGTTGGACTGCAGTACCAAATGTTACACTGAAAACGAACCATGTCCTTTCTTATTGGTGTTTTCCCACTATATGTTTGTGTACCCTTGTGTATTTGTTTTCTTCCTGTCTCTGTGTAGTTTCATAGGATTTTTTCTTCTTCTAATACTAAGCTACATTCACTATGATGAGGAATACTGTTATCCTCAAATATAATTGGCATTAATAATATGTTATTTACCTTGTAAATATGCTTAGACATTATTTATTCTGTTTTGTTTTAATGCTCGTGTGTAAAGTTGATGTTCCAAAAGTTATTCTGATCTTTTATGTATCTACTTATCTCATAATTCCTGTAACACTGATGTATATGTTTATTTCTATTCTTTTGTAAAGCCTGTGTTACTACAATTGTTATCTATATTGCTATGTTCTTTAATGATGTATTTTGTACCTTTGTAATTGTATTCTTATGTTATAAAATTGTAATTGTCACCAGTTCATGATATTATTAACTTGTTAGTTACATTTCACTGCACACATTTCTGTTGGTCATAGTATATGGACAATATTTGAGAAGTTGGGGCTGTTAGTGTTTGCACGTGTGTTACTGATTCAGCAAGGGACTGGATAACAGCATTGCTGGTTCTAAGGACAATTCCAAAAACTTTGTGAATGCACAAGTGGTGGTTATGGACTTGCTATATTATTCGCAAGACTCTTCGATGGTGATTGTGCACCTGCACAATCGCAACAGATCGCAACAGATGGCTGCTGGCCATCTCTACAAGGCCTACAGTGGGTCTGCATCTTTGATGACCCACCAATACCATCATCTCTACAAGGACTACAGTGGGTCTGCATCTTTGATGACCCACCATGCCATTATTTCTACAAGGACTGCAGTGGGTCTGCACCTCTGGTGGCCCACCAATACCACAATCTCTACCGGGACTCCAGTGGGTCTGCTCTGTGATGACCTACCTACCAATATTCTTCAAAACTTCGAATGACTCTGCTGTGGGTTTGCTCCATTGTGGCCCATTACCTGTCAGCATGTCAAGAGTCAGCACTGTCTTTCCGTTGGAAGGACAACACTACTTCTTCAAGACGGCATGGAAATCCACTACTTCCGTGTGCATTGTCTTTTACTGCTCAGACTTTGAGAAAAGAAACGGCAGTTTCACTGTGATGAATGATCAGGACTGTCTTTATAGACTGTGAGAAAATTTGAGCTTTTGACCAACATAATATCAATAAGTGTGTGCATTTGATTTCTTTGTTATTGTAATTATGAAAAATTTTATCAAATCATTATTGGCCACTGCCCAAAAAAAATTTGTAAAATTTTTTTGTGGGGAGCATGGGGGCTATGTAAGTAGGCTGTTTATGTTTTCTCTATGTAAGTAGGCTGTTTATGTTTTCTTATTGGCAACGTTACGTAGCGCTCAATATGAAAATCACTGGCTGTGCTGTGTGCAGTCTGTGGCTAGTTTGCATTGTTGTCTGCCATTGTAGTGTTGGGCAGCGGCAGTTGGCTGTGAACAGCGCGTAGCGTTGCGCAGTTGGAGGTGAGCCGCCAGCAGTGGTGGATGTCGGGAGAGAGATGGCGGAGTTTTGTAATTTGTCATGAACTGCTATATTTATATATGATGATATCAAGGTAAATACAGTGTTTGTTCTCTATTAATATCTTTCATTTGCTAACTATCCCTATCAGTAGTTAGTGCCTTCCATAGTTTGAATCTTTTATTTAGCTGGCAGTAGTGGCGCTCGCTGTATTGCAGTAGCTTGAGCAGCGAAGATTTTTGTGAGGTAAGTGATTTGTGAAAGGTATAGTTTAATGTTAGTCAGGGCCATTCTTTTGTAGGGAATTTTGAAAGTCAGATTGCGTTGCGCTAACAAAATATTGTGTGTCAGTTTAAGCACAGTCATGTATAATTGTTTAAAGGGGACGTTTCAAGGGTGGTCGGAAATTCCCGTTACAGACGCATAGAGCTTGTAGAGGGGAGCGAGTACATCGTATTTTGAATAGGAATCCATGTCCGGAAACGTCACCCAACGATATTACAGAGCGTGAAAGTTACAGGCTCGGGCGTCTGAAAAAGTACGTATACACGGGGTGATTCCATGATGAGGTTACAGATTTTCTAGGATGATGGGGAACGATAAATGTATTAATTTGAAATAAGGATTCCTGTACAGGAAACGAACGAGTCTAAAGTCATGAACGAAAACCGTTCTGATACCTCTGACAGTTGAATACATGTACCGGTTCTTGTGTTGCGAAGAGCGTAGGATTGTTGGGAGTAAGGACAAAAACACGAAAAACTGTCCAATAAAATTCATACCTGAGGAGCTATGACCATTCGTTCGTCTTGACTAACGTGAAACACATCTCCTCTATTGAGCAAGTGTTCATAGCTGTTAAGGTACGCACTTTAGAGCCCATGTTTATTCGATATTTTTTCTTGTTATTGTCCATACTACCACCTCTGAAAGTTACCAACACTACACATTAAATTTGAATCATAGTTTCTTCACTAACACTGTTTTACACTGACTTTTCTACATGTACATGCTTACTCTGCAATTCACACTTAAGTGCCTGGCAGAGGGTTCATCGAACCATTTTCATGTGTACTACTACTCTACCATTCCACTCTCGAATGGCGCGTGGGAAAAAGGAACACCTAAATCTTTCCGTTCGAGCTCTGATTTCTCTTATTTTACTACGATGACCATTTCTCCCTACCTAGGTGGGTGTCAGCAAAATACTTTCGCATTCGGAAGAGAAAGTTGGTGATTGAAATTTCGTAAATAGATCTCGCCGCAAAGACGACCGCCTTTGTTTCAAAGACTGCCACCCCAACTCGCGTATCATATCACTTTTACACCTATTGCGCGATAACACGGAACGAGCTACCCTTCTTTGTACTTTTCCGATGTCCTCCGTCAATCCTACCTGGTAAGGATCCCACACCGAGCAGCAATATTCCAGCAGAGGACGGACACGTGTAATGTAGGCTGTCTCCCATATGTGTCTGTCGCATCTTCTAAGTGTTCTGCCATCAAAGCGCAGTCTTTGTTTCACCTTCCCCACAAATATTATCTATGCGGTCTTTCCAGTTGCTCAAAATTGTAATTTCTAGGTATTTAGTCGAATTGACAGCCCATAGATTTGTCCGAATTATCGTATACCCAAAATTTATCGGATTTCTTTTAGTACCCATGTGGATGACCTCGTACTTTTCTTTGTTTAGTGCCAATTGCCACTTTTCGCACTATACAGAAATTCTCTCTAGATCATTTTGTAATTGGAATATATCGTCTGATGATTTTACTAGACGCTAAATCACAGCTTCATCTGAAAACAATCTAAGGGGATGCTCAGATTATCACCTAGATCATTTATGTAAATTAGGAACAGCAGAGGACCTATGACACTACCTTGCGGAACGCCAGATATCACTTCTGTTCTGCTCGATGATTTATCGTCTATCACTACGAACTGTACCTCTCTGAGAGGAAATCACGAATTCAATCACACAACTGAGGCGTTACTCCACATGCACGCAATTTGATTAATAGTCGCTTGTGAGGAACTGTATCAAAAGCTTTCTGGAAATCTAGGAATATGGAATCAATCTGAGATCCCTTGTCGACACCACTCATTACTTCATGGGAATAAAGAGCTAGCTGCGTTGCACAAGAACGATATTTTCTGAATCCGTGGTGGTTATGTATCAATAAGTCATTTTGTTCAAGGTGATTCATAATGTTCAAGTACAGTATATGCTCCAAAATCCTACTGCAAATTGATGTGACTGATATGGGTCTGTAATTCAGTGGGTTACTCCTGTTTCCTTTATTGAGTATTGGTGTGACCTGAGCTACTTTCCAGTCTTTAGGAACAGACCTTTCGTCATGTGAGCGGTTGTATATGATCGCTAAGAAAGGCGCTATAGTAAAGCATACTCTGACAGGAACCTGATTGGTATACCATCTGGACCGGAAGACTTGCCTTTCTTAAGTGATACGAGTTGTTTCGCAACACATAAGGTATCTAGTTTTATGTCACTCATGCTAACAACTGTTCTGGTTTCGAATTCTGGAATATTTACTTCATCTTCTTTCGTGAAGGAATTACGGAAAACTGTATTTAATAACTCCGCTTTAGTGGCACCATCATCGGTAAAATTTCTATCGCTATCGCTAAGTGACGTTATTAACTGTTTTTTTGCCACTGGTGTACTTTACATACGACCAGAATCTCTTTGGGTTTTCTACCATATTTTGAGACAATGTTTCATTGTGGAAACTATTAACAGCACCTCGCACTGACGTCCGCACTAAATTTCGAGCTTCCGTGAAACTTAGCCAGTCTTGGGGATTTTGCGTTCGTCTGAATTTGGAATGCTTTTTTCGTTGCTTCTGCAACAGTGTTCCGACGTGTTTTGTGTACCATGGTGGATCAGTCCCGTCTCTTATTAACTTATGCGGTATGAATCTGTCTATTGCTGTCGATACTGTATCTTTGAATTTGAGCCATATCTGGTCTACACATAAGTAATTAGCTTGTAAGGAATGGACAGTCTCTCTTAGGAAGGCGTCAAGCGAATTTTTATCTGCTGTTTTAAATAGATATATTTATCGTTTATTATGAGTGGATTTGAGCCTCGCTCCAATGACCTTGTGTTCACTACTCCCTGTATCCGTCATGAATATCGTATACGGCGTATGGCTCTGGCCCATCGCACTGCACCTGCTGGTGCAGTTTACATACAATCTGAGAAGCCGTTGACACTAGAGATGGGCAAACTCGTTCATCCTTGGGAGCTAGTTCACTGCTGATCGTTCTTTTTTGGGAACCGTTCATTTTTACTCGTTCATCGTTCATTTGTGCTCGGTATATGGTTCTCATGAAAAACTGAGAACTAGTAGTGTAGGTGACTGAAGGATGGAGGGCACCGAGAGGGGGCACTTGCCTCCCCCCTGGAGTATAAAGTTTTTATTCATTACAGAATTCCTACACACTTTTAGAAGTAATTTCTGTGATTCTGCAGAACCTCTCGTTTAGCCTACTGTAGCCTTGTGTGGCTGATCGCAGGGGAATAATATAGGGTGGCGCACGGAAAACCGGCCCCGAGTACAGACTGCTCGCCAATTACGGACGATGTGTTGCCCGTTACGAGCAGATACAACAAACAGACAAACACGTAATAACTAGGCAGTGAAGAAATAACAAGCTAATGCAAGCAACAATTGCGAAACAATCGATGACGATGTGTAGAGAGCTGGAGAAGAGAACATGAAAATATCACGCGACGCGCATGGGCTATAGTAGCTCATGTAGTCTTGTAAACCTGTTGGTGGCTGTTTCCCAACTTGATAGACCACAAGTACCTTGTATAAAACTGTTCGTTTGGACTTCCACTACATAACTATGCTATGTTGTAAACAATAATCGTTTACACCCTCTATATACTTCACGTTGTCTCCGAGTTCGTAGGCAAAGTAGAGACTTTATGGAAGCATAAAATAAAATGTGGTTTTCTCATACTTGCGTCAAACGCTTAGTAAAAATTAGGTTTTAATGTTGCATTATTAAAGTTAATGCGGCAATAAAATATTGTTCGCAGTAATAAAGTTTTTGGTTTGAAAGCTCCTTCTGAAGAAATGTTTGAGATAATAAGTAAATACGATTTTATGGCAATCTATGTCTTTTCAAATGGAGAGGCACCGCTTTTCCTACTGAGCCAAAATGACCCACAACCCACCTTTCCTTTTTTTCCTTTTTTTTTCAAAGAAACCAAACTAGCAGGTAATACAAATTGGGAACAACGAAACTTAAAAATACTTAGAGCCTTCTAAAATGTAGTGTTTTGTTCATGAAAGATACAAGAAAATCGTTTAATATAAATTTCCTTACACTAAAAATTAAGCAAATTATTGAAAGTTAGTTGCTAAATCAAGTCGATGAAACCAAAAAATATACGAATAACAAAAAAACTTGCGTTGTTATAAGGATGTCTTCTGCTGTTCATCGATATAATGAAGTGAGCTGATATGCCCTTTTGTTACCTGAAAAGACGTACCTATTACTGTGGTGTCACCGCCAGACACCACACTCGCTAGGTGGTAGCCTTTAAATCGGCCGCGGACCGTTAGTATACGTCGGACCCGCGTGTCGCCACTGTCAGTGATTGCAGACCGAGCGCCGCCACACGGCAGGTCTAGAGACACTTCCTAGCACTCGCCCCAGTTGTACAGCCGATTTTGCTAGCAATGGTTCACTGACAAATTACGCTCTCATTTGCCGAGACGATAGTTAGCATAGCCTTCAGCTACGTCATTTGCTACGATCTAGCAAGGCGCCATTACGAGTTACTATTGATGCTGTAAAGCATGTACCGTCAAGAGCGATGTTCACCATTTATAGATGAAAGTTAAGTATTCCACAGCTACGTCCTTTTTTGCTAGTCTAATTTCCTTGACCTGTTCCAGAACTCACGCCAGCCTGCGTGAGCTAAAACGCGTGCCTTTCGGCTTCCTCTCATAGTGGGTTGGCTCTCTTGCCAATCCACAACAATTACATACAATGTAATTTTTACGTAATTTACGTAACTATAAAATACTTTTTGATTACAGGTCGTGGACGCTGAATAGCCAGAACCAAGTGCAACAGCAGTTTGGAAGTCATGAAAAATGGGCGAGCGCAGTGAACGAAACGAACAACTGGATGCTGAACTAACTAGGAGCAGTCGGCAGTGGAACTGAGACAGGCGGTCATGCGAAGAGCGACGAGTGCGGCCGAGGCGGACCGAGACTGAGACGAGCACGCGACCCAGGCTGGAACGGGAACTGCCGAAGTGACCACCGCGACCAAAGTGAACTAAGAACCGATTCGTTCCTCGGTCCTTTCGTACATCTTGGTGAACCGTTCCTTTGGACCCGTTCGTTCGCGACCTACCCTTATCTAGTCGGCACCACCGTGACACGACCAACTGTTGCAGGTCGGTTACTGCAAGGGCAGCTAAGGACCAGACGCCATGTAGCGTGCATTCCACCGACCCTAATCCACCGCCGTTTTTGACTTCAGTGGTGTCAAGCGAGAGGTCACTGGAGGGCAGGGCGAAGGTCTGTTGTGTTTTCTGATAAAAGCTGGTTCCCTCTCGGTGCCAGCGATGGCCGTGTGTTGGTTAGAAGGAAACCAGCTGGGGGCCTTGCAACCAACCTGTGTGCTAGACACACTGGACCTGCACCTGGAGTAATGGTGTAGGGTGCGATTCCGTATGGTAGCTGGACCACTCTCGTGGTCATCCCATGCACCATGACAGTACTTTAGTTGGCGATTCTACCTGTTGTGCTGCCATTCATGAACAGCATTCCAGAGGGTGTTTTCCAACAGGATAACGGTCGACCTCATGACACTGTTGTAACCCAAGGCACTCTACTCTGAGTTTGGACATGTTGCCTTGGCCTGCCCGTGAGCCGTGCACGGTTCGTGTTCAGGCCATTTATTGTCTATCATCTTCAATTACGGTACTGTCGCCTCATTTTCTTATTCCATTTACTGGCGTCACTAACTTCCTGCCTTACTTTCCCGTGAGTGGCGACAGCAGCAGCGCGTATCGACAAGTGCACTGTCGCACCATCTCTGGAGCGACCGGTAGTATTACCAGGTCGTTGTGTGTCTGGCAGTCAGTTCGGGATGGACCAGCAGTGCAGTCGGGATGCAGCAGCAGTGGAGTCGGGGACGGAGCGCTGGTGAGGCGCCGACAGCCAGTGCTCGCCGACTGCTGGCGACTGACAGGAAGTGTCCGACGGAGAGAGAGATTCGAGCGGGACGACCGTTGGTTGGTCGTTTCATCAGCTGACGTATATTTGGTCCTGGGCCTCGGCAGTGGATCAGTTGCCGTGGACCAGAGGGGAAATCTCCGCGGCGCTTACTTTGGCCGGGCCCACTGGCGGTCTCTACACAGTGTCGGAGTGTGTGGTGCTGTTCCCATTGCTACGAGGTTTTTGGCTCACCAGTCCTGGACACGAAAGTTGAGTTTTGACTCAATCTACCAGCAAGTTACGACTGTTCGCATTGTGTCGTTTGGAGAACGATTTTGGCTGTTGTGATATTCCCGCAAGGAACAACGTGTGTTTTCAAGTTGGCAAATTTTAGCCACCCTCCAGTGGGGTTTAACTGTACTTGGTTATTTGAATTGAAGTGCAGCAGCAGAATCTTCTGCCTTGGCCGTTGACGTAAATTCGGGCAGTGTATTTTCCTCAACGTGTTGTAGCTGTCCAGCACGGTGTGTACTTTGACAGATCAACGTATAATTGGTTGTCGGCACCAGTACCTTCTACACTGTTCCATTGAACTCCCTGTTGTGTGCTGGTCGGGTGACGCGGAGGTTATCTTGTCAGTGTGTCCGTTGACTGTCTGTCGGTTGGGTTGTCGCCGGATCTAAAATGGTTGTGCTGACTGCCTGTCTCACCTAAGCGAGCGTTAGTGTTTGAATTCCAGGTTGACCCTCGGAACTTCTGAGCGCCCTTGGGTGTACTGCCTTTTCTTGTTTGTTCTTGTATGGCTTCTAGCCGATTTTTTCGATTAAGGTTGTTTTGCCCTTGCGTCGTCAGATGCTTTGGTCCTTCAGCCTAATTGTAGAAATGTTTATGTAAAGCCTTTGGCATATTTAAAGTTAATGTTATCGAGTCTTAAGTGTTGGGCCTTCAGCCGATTTTGAATTTAAGTTGCTTTGCTCTTAAAGTGTCAGATTCATTGGGCCTTCAGCCTAATTGAGGAATTTTTTGAAGATAAGGCTTTGCCTTTTAGATTTCTGATTTTGGTTGGATTTTAAGTTATTGGCTTTCAGCCGTTTCTTAATTAAAGTGGTCGTGCCCTTAAGGCATGAGATTGTACGGCCCATTCAGCCGCTAACTGTTCCAAAACTAAAGCTGTGTTGTTTTTAAATATTTTAAGCTCCTGTAATGTTTGATCAAATAAAAGGTTTATAACCTCCCTATATTATATATAACCTTCACATTTAGCGTAACCTACCAACAGTTTACTTCCGTAACCTTGGAATAATGAAATGTGACTAACCTCTCAATAAAATTGTGGTTCAAATGGTTCAAATGGCTCTGAGCACTATGGGACTTAACATCTGTGGTCATCAGTCCCCTAGAACTTAGAACTACTTAAACCTAACTAACCTAAGGACATCACACACATCCATGCCCGAGGCAGGATTCGAACCTGCGACCGTAGCAGTCGCGCGGTTCCGGACTGCGCGCCTAGAACCGCTAGACCGCCGCGGCCGGCAAAATTGTGGTTCACTTATAACCTTTCAATAATTCACTGTGTGAATTTAACCTGGTAAATTTTGGACGTCAGCAGTGCTGCGTCATGGCCCTGAAAGATCATTATGAATAAATTGAAAATTCTTACCTCAATGAGGTCGCCGGATAACGTGTATATATCCGCTCCTATAAGAAATTTTTTCTGGCACAGGCCAGTGCAATTCTGGCCGATATATTTGTCATGTATAAAAAGAAATAAATGATATTTCTTTATAATAATCGGGATGACCATGGATTGGAGAAATTAGTAAATTCTTTAAATTGAGATGAACGATTGTCGGAAGTTAATTTTTATAAGAAAGAATATTATTAAGAGATGTCTTTTTAAAAACATTTACATGGGACTTGATATAACAATACTACATATGCGCGAGGCTGCTTTCAGCTTATACTACAACGCTCAGGCTCCGCCATCGCTCCCCACGACCGGCCCAGCCAACTCCATACTGCAGACTGCTAGCTGCTACTTACTCTTACTGCCACACAGTTCCTACTGCAACCAACACTGCTCTCTGGTCTGAGATTCTCTTACAGCTTACGTATCGCAGGCAGCGCGTGAGCAATCAACCGAAATTACATCTGGAAGAGTGCGCTAGCAACAAAGTCCTTAATCATGGACATCTTACAGGTTGTATGTTCGAGTGTAACTGACAGCCGCTTATTTTGGCCCCTTTGCACAGCTCCAACTATCTGTCCTGCCCTGCAGGTTTAGCAGTGCGTCTCAGCCCGGTTACCAGATCTGTTTCCAATCGAGCACATACGGGGCATCATGGGACGACAGCTCCATCATTATCACAACCAGCATTAATCCTCCCTCTATTGACCGATCAAGTTCTACACGATGGAATTCCACGACATCCGGCTGGTGTGAAACACAATGCATGCACTTTTGCATACCTGCATTCAACATTCTGTGGATTACAGCGGTTGTTGATGTAGCATTTCACATTTGCTGTGGTTTCTCTCACTTTTTCGTTGACCTGTTCATTTTTATTACAAGCATTGCTAGAACGGCGGCAGAATTTTCATCAATAACAGCAGTTCTTCGGTATCTTTCACGAAATTCATCACTAACAACGAAACATCAGCAAGTTTTGACGATAAAAAAATCGCGCTTGCGAGATATGAACCCTATAAATCATTCCCGCGCGACAATTTGGATCATAAATATGATAATACGCAGTCACGACCTTATGAAAGAACAGCTATTAAATCTTGCGTGCACCGTTCGTCTGTCTTCTGCTCTGTCCCACTGCAGCCGCCTAAAGCCCGAGCACAAAGTGAGTGAGGAGAGGTTTGTGAAGAAGTGTTTCCACAGTGGTAGCACGCTTTTTTCAGTGTGTCAAAGTGATCGGTTTCTGACCTATACCTGGTGCCCGAGGTCTCTTTGGTTTTAACATTTTTATGTTGCCATTCAGAAGTGTAGTGAAATGAGTGAAACGAATTATTCTGCCATTGAAGAAGTAGCGCAGCGCAATTTAATTTTTAACACCGCTATTGTGCATTCTTTTCTTTGGATTTTAGAGCTGGCATTGTTAGAACGAAGCAAATTTGTCGGAGATGCGCTATTCTTCTACGTGATTGGCTCGATTAGATTGTGAAACAAAAATCATTAACTACATTTCATAATAATTCTTCAGTTGCTTAGGTTTATTCATTTTGATCCTGAGAAGTATGCAGGATGTCCCAGTTAAACTTTTCACCGCCAATGTCTTTGGAACCATAGTAGATACGGATTTACGGATATGAATGTGCGGCACAGGCTCACGAACATAAATACAATGAGACATTCTAAACCGTGGTTTCAACACAAATTTACGTTTTTCCTTAAATGGACACCTGATATTATACCACACGCAATCAATTACATGAGAAATCACAATAATAATGGTATTGGTGCCATCGCGATACATCAACTTGTAAGAGGTCCGAACAGATGTAATTTCGATGTATTGCTCATGCGCTGCCTGCGATATGCAAGGTATAAGAGAATCTCTGACCAGAGAGCAGTGTTGACTGAGTAGGAACTGTGTAGTTGTAGCAGTAAGTTGTGGCTAGTCTGCAGTCTGCTCTGGTCTGGTCTGGTCTGGTGTATCGTGTTGGCTGGGCCGGTCGCGGTGCAGCGATGCCGGAGCCAGAGTATTATTGTATAAGGTAAAAAAAAAGCAGCCTCGCGCATATCTAGTAATGTTATCTGAACTCCCATGTAAATATTTTAAAAAATGTCCTAATAATAACCTTTGTCATATAAAGTAATTTTTTTTACAAGCATTCATTTCAATTTAAAGAATTTACTAATTTCTCCAATCCATGATCATTCCGATTGTTGCAAAAGAAAAATCAGTTGCTTCCTTTCATAAATGACAGATAGGTCGGCCAGCATTGCACAGAGCTGTGCCGGAAAAATTTATTGTAAGAGCAGATATATTCGACAATTTTATTGAGGTAAGAATTTTTCCTTTTTTATTCAGAATGATCTTACAGGGCCATGACGCAGCACTGCTGTCGTCCAAAGTTTACCAGGTTACTGAATTTATTTTTTTTACGAGGTTTAGGAATTTTTCTGTTTCGAGCTGACATTAGATGAGAAAAGAATTTTGTGGGTACATTAAATGGGAAACAAATTTTGTGTGGAGGTTAAATGTGAATGAATTTCTGTAGGGAGGTTATAAATGGGAACCAATTTTGTTCTGAGGTTACACTAGAATTAGAATCATATTCATTATTATTATTTATTCAATTTTGTGGGGAGGTTACAAACTACATCCCGAGAAATTGGAAGACGAAGTCGAGGCGTGGAATGGACGGAACGCGAAGATATTGCACTTGCAGCGATGCAGGCGTGACCCGTACGTTGCTCGTCATAGCGTAAGCGTTGCACCAGCTGCAACGGTTCACACTTGTCGCACTCGTTAACCCTCGGTTACTCGCGCGCAGTACAGATGTACTCCATTGTCATTCTAAACGTTATTTTCTTATCGTTGGCAAGAGCGGCGGGGCTGAAATTCTCAGTGCGGTGTTCTGACCCGTACCTGCAGTGCACTGTTCTGGACGGATCTTCTCATAGGAAAGTCTTGAGTGTTCTCTGTCGTGTTTGGTGCACACGAATACAGCACGCGAGTATCGAAGTACCAGCACATACTTCATATAGCAAGTAAAAATTTTAATTTCCATTATACGTAGGTTGGGGGCAACGGCCTTGCCGCAGTGGCTACACTGGTTCCCGTGAGATCGCCGAAGTTAAGCGCTGTCGGGCGTGGCCGGCACTTGGATGGGTGACCATCGAGGCCGCCATGCGCTGTTGCCACTTTTCGGGGTGCACTCAACATCGTGATGCCAACTGAGCAGCTACTCGACCGAATAGTAGCGGCTCCGATCAAAGAAGAGCATCGTAACGACCGGGAAAGCGGTGTGCTGACCACGCGCCCCTCCTATCCGCATCCTCAGGATGACACGCCGGTCGCATGGTCCCGATAGGCCCCTTGTGGGCTGGAGACGGAGTGCTTTTTTTTTATTATTATACGTAGGTTCGAAATTAAATAGTGACAACACTGCTGTAGAGACACTATGCAATGGAATCTACTACTGTCGCTGATAGCACACGTTGTTGACATACCTACAGTACTTACCTAGCAGCAAATGGACTCGCCCGTCCCACGTCACCGGCGTGCGCACAAGCGAGGGGAACACAGTCACTTGTGAGCGAGCGGTCTCACGTAACGGTGTCACTATGTTTTCGAAACACGAACAATGGAGTTGGATCAAGATTGAATGTGCCAGAGGTGGTACAGCACGACAGAGTCATCGAGGTCTCCAAGAGGCGTGCGGGGAATCGGCATAGTCGTACAGAACAGTCGCACGTGGGGTAAAAGCCTCCAAGGAAGGTCGGCAAAATGTGGCAGGCATGCATCGGGCAGGTCGTCCCAGCGTCTCTGAAGAAGAAGTGCGTGTTGTTGCCGCGTTAGTGGACAGTGATCGACGCCATAAGATTCGTGAGCTCGCCCACGAAACCGGATTAGCGCATACGACTGTGCCTCGCATCCTGAAGGAACGCCTGGGCATGCATAAAATTGCATCACGATGGGTCCCGCACGGCTTGACGGAAATGCAGAAATCGATGCGTCAAGACACTGCTGAGACGCACTTGGAGCGCTATGAGCGCAAAGGAGAGGCTTTCCTACGCCGTATCTAAGCACTGGGTGAGACGTGGGCCACATCGTACGAGCCAAAACTGAAACGCCAGTCCAACGAATGGCGTCATTATGGGTCGCCGCGATAATCCAAAGTGCGTCACAGCCCCAGTATGGTGAAAGTTACGGTGATTCTCGTGTACGACTGTGATGGTGTTATCCTAACGCATTAGGTTCCTCCACGGCAGAGCGTCAGGGCACAGTATTGCTGTTCGCTTTTTGGAGCACCACCTGCGGCCAGTTTTGCGAAAGAAACGGCGACACTTTCTGCGCAACCCTCCCATCATTTTGCACGACAATGCGCAGGCGCATACAGCGCAAGCTGTGGCTGCTCTGTTCGGTCGATGGGACTGGGAAGTACTGTACCGTCCACCATACTCCCCGGACTTAGGTCCTCGTGACTTTGATTCTGAAGATGAAGGAACCACTTTCTGGTGTTCGCTTCATAACTGTTCCAGAGATTCGACAGGCAGTAGACCGCTCCATTCGCACCATCAACAGAACGGGCACTGCTAACGGTATACTACGCCTTCCACATCGCTGGTGACTACTTTGAAGGACAGTAACAAGTGCAAACATGTAACTCTTTTGTGTCGGTTGTGAACAAATAGTTGCCACTATGTAAGTTCCAACCCTCGTATTCGAAATATGTTTGGATCACTGTTGTAGTATTAATTTATCGTTATTATTTAGGTATAATGGCAGATCGCTCTTCTGATGGAAGGATTTGGATGCAATGGCTAGGGGAAGAACTTCAGACTGATCAACCTTCCGATTGTGAATCCGATCTGTGCGATGGATATACAAGCGAGGATGATGATCGATCAGATGAGCAAACTCGAAGGAATGACGTGGAAGAATCGGAAGAAGACAATGTGGACATGGAATCAAGTGTAGAGATGGAAGACAGCTTCAACAGGGCAAGTAAAGAAAAATCGGAAGAAGATAATATCGACAAGGAAGAGAACTTCAACAAGACAAGTGAAGAGTCTGATTTTTATTTTGAAAAGGATAAAACAAAATCGAATAAATTACTGCCTCTTCCTAGTGTTAAAATCTGGCAATATCACTCTTCGTTCTTCCTGGTCCAAAAGGAGAGACAAAAAATGCGAAATCTGAAATCAATTGCATTAACTTGATTACTGATGATAGTATAATAGAGTTGATCGTGAAAAGTAGCAGTATTTACATAGAAGCAATCAGGTACAAATTTTCTAGAGAACGGGATGCGAAATTTACACATCAATGTGAAATGCGTACCCTTCTCGGTATACTTTTTTTCACTGGTATGCTAAAGTCTTCCAAGTTGAATACTTGCAAAATATGGGACAACGAGAAAGGCAGTAGTATTGAAAGAGGCTATTTGAATATGTCGAGGAGTAGATTTCATTTCTTGCTTCGTTACCTCAGATTTGATGGTGTAAGTACCAGAAAAGAGAGAAAAAAGCTCTACAAATTTGCACCAGTACGAGAACTTATGGATTTGGTGATAGAAAACTTTCAGAAGTACTATACTCCTGCGGAGTGCCTCACAATTGGTCAGCAGCTGGTTGGTTTTCGTGGAAGATGTCCGTTCAGACAGTTTATACCTAGTAAACCTGCTCGTTATGGCCTGAAGGTGTTTGCATTAGTGGATTGCGGAATAATGTCTACTGTGAATATGGAAATTTATTGTGGGAAACAGCCAGCGGGGACTTTTGATGTAAGCATTGCAAGAAAGGAGGTCGACATGAGAATTGCGAAACCAATGTTAGGCACAGGATTAACATCACGGGCGGTAATTGGTTTACTTAGATACCCTCTGCTTCAAGAACTGCTTGAGAAAAAAAGACAACTTATGTTGGAACAATCAGACACAACAAAAAAGAAATAATACCTCAGGAATTTTTACCCACCAAATGTCGAGAATTAAACACTTCTGTTTTCGGCTTTAGACATGATGCTTGTATCCTATTGCGAAAGGAAAAAGAAAGCAGTAATTTTACTTTCAAGTGTGCACAATGATGCAGCGATTGACGAGTCCACCACTTCAAAAAACAAACCAGAGATCGTTACATCCTACAATCGCACAAAAGTTGGAGTTGACGTACTCGATCAAACTTTGTTCAAATTATGATACAGCAAGAGCTACTAAAAGATGGCCAACAGCAATTTTTTTACAATATTTTAAATATCGCCGCTATCACTGCTTTATCCATTTATTCAGCAAACAAAAACTATGTCAAAGTGAAACGAGCTGATCTCCTTGACGAAATTAGTTGGCAAATGGTGAAGCCGCAGATTCGTGAACGCATGAAACAGTCCTTGATACCCAAACAACTAAAAATTCGAGGGCTAATGTTAGGAGTGGACCCAGAAGAGAAAATGGAAAAATTCGACAACATGCGTTGTTTGTTTGAACTGTACGTGATTTCTTATTGTACGTCTCTACTGTGATTACTTTTTTCCCGTATTACGAGTTTCTTCATTAAAGTTATTTAGAAAAGTTTACTTACTTCTTGTGTAATGTCGCATGTTGTGAGTAATAAATGGTTGGAGCGACAAAATCTCATTTTGCATTTAAAAAAATTAAATGTTTAATTCCTTCCCTTATTTCAGAAGTATTAGTAACGAATTTACTCATGCATCGTGAAGGACGTAAAAAACAAAATTTGTAAGTAGGCTGTTTATGTTTTCTTATCGGCAACGTTACGAAGCGCTCTGTATGAAAATCACTGGCTGTGCTGTGTGCAGTCTGTGGCTAGTTTGCACTGTTGTCTGCCATTGTAGTGTTGGGCAGCTGGATGTGAACAGCGCGTAGCGTTGCGCAGTTGGAGGTGAGCCGCCAGCAGTGGTGGATGTGAGGAGAGAGATGGAGTTTTGAAATTTGTAATACTGGATATCATGAACTGCTATATACATTATGACTTTTGAACACTATTGAGGTAAATACATTGTTTGTTCTCTATTAAAACCTTTCATTTGCTAACTATGCCTATCAGTAGTTAGTGCCTTCAGTAGTTTGAATCTTTTATTTAGCTGGCAGTAGTGGCGCTCGCTGTATTGCAGTAGTTCGAGTAACGAAGATTTTTGTGAGATAAGTGATTTGTGAAAGGTATAGGTTAATGTTAGTCAGGGCCATTCTTTTGCAGGGATTTTTGAAAGTCAGACTGCGTTGCGCTAAAAATATTGTGTGTCAGTTTAAGCACAGTCATGTATAATTGTTCTAAGGGGAAGTTTCATATGTCGCCCCTTAGCCGAGGATACCTCACTGGAATCTTCTGATTTTTTTCTTGTAGTTTGTTTAATTAGTGTAGCTATTGTTTATTGCGAGTGCGTAATTGTAGTGAGAATCTCCTTTGTAGTTGCAGTCTTTCATTGTTGTTGTACAGTAAAACAGTTGTGGCATGCATGTAGATTTGCACCAAGTATTTCGCAGCTGCGCTTGCAATTAACTGCATATTATTTTCAATGCTATGTTAATGTGTTCTCTTATTTTTGCTCTTCAAGTTGTGCTTTTCTGTGTTATCGTGTGAAATATTGTGACGATAATGGCGTGTGAAAAACGTAATACTAGGCTCCGAAGTAAACTGAGAAATAATAGTGACGACGAGCGTAGCTTACCAGCACCACCATGTAATGAATTAACAGACATTCAAAGTAGTAATTTGGTAATTGTGCATAGGGAAATGGAGCGGGCGGTAAATAATGGTGTAGACAGTGAAACAGGTAGTGAACAGGGAAGCATCGATCGGTCGGCAACAGCTCGCCTCAGGAACCCGAAATGACAGGACACAATCTTGCAAATACTGTAGATTCAGGTTTTGCGTCCTCACCGTTTTCTCAAATACACTCCTGGAAATTGAAATAAGAACACCGTGAATTCATTGTCCCAGGAAGGGGAAACTTTATTGACACATTCCTGGGGTCAGATACATCACATGATCACACTGACAGAACCACAGGCACATAGACACAGGCAACAGAGCATGCACAATGTCGGCACTAGTACAGTGTATATCCACCTTTCGCAGCAATGCAGGCTGCTATTCTCCCATGGAGACGATCGTAGAGATGCTGGATGTAGTCCTGTGGAACGGCTTGCCATGCCGTTTCCACCTGGCACCTCAGTTGGACCAGCGTTCGTGCTGGACGTGCAGACCGCGTGAGACGACGCTTCATCCAGTCCCAAACATGCTCAATGGGGGACAGATCCGGAGATCTTGCTGGCCAGGGTAGTTGACTTACACCTTCTAGAGCACGTTGGGTGGCACGGGATACATGCGGATGTGCATTGTCCTGTTGGAACAGCAAGTTCCCTTGCCGGTCTAGGAATGGTAGAACGATGGGTTCGATGACGGTTTGGATGTACCGTGCACTATTCAGTGTCCCCTCGACGATCGCCAGTGGTGTACGGCCAGTGTAGGAGATCGCTCCCCACACCATGATGACGAGTGTTGGCCCTGTGTGCCTCGGTCGTATGCAGTCCTGATTGTGGCGCTCACCTGCACGGCGCCAAACACGCATACGACCATCATTGGCACCAAGGCAGAAGCGACTCTCATCGCTGAAGACGACACGTCTCCATTCGTCCCTCCATTCACGCCTGTCGCGACACCACTGCAGGCGGGCTGCACGACGTTGGGGCGTGAGCGGAAGACGGCCTAACGGTGTGCGGGACCGTAGCCCAGCTTCATGGAGACGGTTGCGAATGGTCCTCGCCGATACCCCAGGAGCAACAGTGTCCCTAATTTGCTGGGAAGTGGCGGTGCGGTCCCCTACGGCACTGCGTAGGATCCTACGGTCTTGGCGTGCATCCGTGCGTCGCTGCGGTCCGGTCCCAGGTCGACGGGCACGTGCACCTTCCGCCGACCACTGGCGACAACATCGATGTACTGTGGAGACCTCACGCCCCACGTGTTGAGCAATTCGGCGGTACGTCCACCCGGCCTCCCGCATGCCCACTATACGCCCTCGCTCAAAGTCCGTCAACTGCACATACGGTTCACGTCCACGCTGTCGCGGCATGCTACCAGTGTTAAAGACTGCGATGGAGCTCCATATGCCACGGCAACTTGGCTGACACTGACGGCGGCGGTGCACAAATGCTGCGCAGCTAGCGCCATTCGACGGCCAACACCGCGGTTCCTGGTGTGTCCGCTGTGCCGTGCGTGTGATCATTGCTTGTACAGCCCTCTGGCAGTGTCCGGAGCAAGTATGGTGGGTCTGACACACTGGTGTCAATGTGTTCTTTTTTCCATTTCCAGGAGTGTAAATCAAGACACATTTTATGCTTGTCAAAATGTGAATGTTGCCGGTGCAAATTCACTGCCGAAAAGCACTGAGGAACATGTTTCAGACACCAGTGCACTGTTATTACAGTTAATGCAACAAATGGGACAAAGGCTTCAAAAGTTAGACACAATGGAACAACATCTTCAGAAGTTAGACACAATGGAACAACACCAGAGACAAACACAGCAACAGTTAGACGCAATGGAACAAAAGCTTCAAAAGTTAGACTCAGTGGAACATAAGCTTGAACAAACACATGATGATTTAACTACTGAGTTACATAACATTGAATCGAAATGTCAAAAAGTCTGTAATGACGTAAAAACACAAATTTGTGAGCATTTTCGACCTATTTTTTCACGGCATGAAAATGCATTACAGAATCACGAAGCAGCCATAAAAGAACTGCAAACTATTGTTCATGAAAATCATGAGACCTTGCAAGCTAAAATTGACTCAGTTGCATCTACCGATTCGGTTACGCAACTTGCAAAAACTCAGGAAAACTTAAAGAACACAGTAGATACTCTGAAAATTGGTTCAGAAAGACACATGGAGGAAATTAGTTCATTATCAGAGAAAGTAGTTGAACTTTCGGATCAGCTAAATAATTTATCTACGAAGGTAGATGATAATCTGAATGACACAAAACCGGTAGTCTTTAATGACACAGAAGAGTGCGAACAAATTAGGAAATTCAAACAAAATCAGAATCAAATAAATACGCAACACCAAAGAGAAATCCGGGAAGTACAAGATCAGCTGACACAGGTAATACAAGAATTACGTATATCAGAGGACACTCGCGCCCCAATATGGGAAGAGGGACATAGAAATACGGAAAAGCCACAGAATAATAACACAGGGCATTTCGGAAATTATGAAAGAAATTGGCAAGGTGCACCGAATTTTGAGATGGAACCGCCGAAACGACGTAACAATGACCGATATGCGAGTCGCCGACATGATGATTTTGACTATAAGCTGTTCATTACCACACGTAAATTTATAACATTTAAGAATTCTGGCAACGACATTCATCCACAAGCGTGGCTCCATCAATTCTCTCATTGTTTTCCTCCCAACTGGTCATTGGAGCACAGGTTAGAATTTGTGTGTGGCTACTTGGAGAATGAACCACCTGTAAGAATGCGATCGGTCATTCACGATTGTCACAGTGAAGGAGATTTTTATCATGCCTTCCTCTCAGCATATTGGTCTCAAGCTACACAAGACCGAGTAAAACATAGCATCATAATGATGAAACATTTCGAACAATCTGAATTTTCCAGTCTTGTGAAATATTTTGAAGACATGTTGCACAAGAATCAGTACCTGTCAAACCCATACAGCCCCTCAGAACTCATCCGCATTTGCTTAACCAAATTACTTCAACATTTACGACATATTATTTTAGAAGGACGTTGCAAAGACGGCATTGAAGCTTTCAGGGACTGTTACAAGAACTGGAAATTGACACTGACAATCGCGGAACGCGAAAACAGGAGCACATCAATTACAGATCACATCCGTCACAATTCCGCGATGACAGAAATAATACACGACAAGGCTATTCTCTCAACGTAAATCGTGACCAAAACAGACACCACCCATATGACAACCGTTGGCAGAGTAGTAATAATTACAGGGAAAGATCACCTCTCTGCGGTAATGACTATCACAGAGACAATCAGAGAAACAGACAATATGAGAACCAAAATAATTATTATCAAGGGAGACAGAATAACTGCAGACGCAACGGTCCAGCGCGCAGTTACGATTCAGGGAGAAATTCTCCACGACGTGACCGACAAGAAAGAAACTATGGAATCTACCGATATGACGACAGACGATATGATCGTAACGACAGACCCGAATTGCATCAGAACTGGCGGGATTCAAACAGAGCAGGGCCCTCTCGTCACGGTGAATTTGTAGAAGTTAGGTCTCCAAATCCCAATAACGACGCGCGCCAACAAAGAGACAATAGGCAATGACTCACACCGCTGGCAGCAACAAAACGTACTTATGAAACTGATGACGCAGCTGCCGTAGCTAGTAATTACGTAAAAATGGAAGACATTAGGGACATCTTACTCCAGGAACACGACGTAAAACTTAACAACATTGCATATCCTGTGATTCACATTACTGTAAATGACGTAAAATTTACGGCAGTACTTGACTCTGGCAGTCCCATCTCAGTAATTAGTGAAACAGCCTTTAGCAAATGCAACAAATCGAACGATTGCCCCACACTTCCGTTACGTAAGATTAAATTACAAGGTGCAATATTTGGAAAAAGTTTAGATGTACGCCAACAAACCAAATTAGAATTCTTTTGTCAAAGCCACAGCTTCTCTATGAACTTTCTCATTGTTCCATTATTGTCGACGGAAATTATATTGGGAGTAGACTTTTTGAATGAATACAAAGCAATCTTAAACTTTCACGATGCTGAAATAAGTTTAGAGGAAGAAGGTAAGTCAATAGCTTTGAAATTTGAAGATTGGCTCTCAAACCACGACGAGGAAATTAATCGACTTTACCTTCTGTTAGACAACAGTTCGGACTTTTCTACGGAACTAGACACTAACAATCACTCTGCAAGTACTGACAGGGATGATATCGACGGCGCATTTGACACTAATAAGTTAATTCAGAATAAAATTCAAACAATTGAGAATTGTAATGACACTGATAGGCAGGACCTTTTTGAGATTTTACAAGCACATTCCACAGTTTTTACTCATAAAACAGGAACAATCAAGGGATTTCAATACCAATTTCGTGTTCGTGAGCATACTAAATTTTGTGTTAGACCATACATAATTCCAGCACATTATAGGGACCGTGTTAGAACAGAAATACAATCTATGCTTGACGAGGGCATTATTGAGCCTGCAGTAAGCTCATACAACAATCCATTACATGTTGTTGAGAAGAAAAATGGATCGATCAGGCTTGTCTTAGATTCGAGACAAATCAATACGATCATTATTCCTGAAACAGACAGGCCGCAAACGTTGGAAGAACTTCAAAATTTTAATGGTGTAAAAGTGTTGTCTTCCATTGATCTCAGATCCAGCTTTTATCAGATCGAACTTCATCCAGAATGTAGAAAATACACAGCTTTCCTTTGTTTCGGCGTTTGTTATCAGTTTCGGAAACTTCCCTTTGGTTTGAACATTTCTTCAGCAGCATTCATTCGCGGGCTAAATTTCATATAACCTGAGTTCTTAAAACGTCACATCACCTTATATGTGGACGATATTCTAATAGCAGAAGCTTCATGGGAACTACATAATCGCATCCTCAACAGTTTGTTACGTATTTTTGCAGAATCTGGAATTACAGTTAACTTGGAAAAGTCTGAATTCGGTAGGACAAAGGTGAAGTTTTTGGGACATATTATTTCTTCTGAAGGCATTCAGCCGGATCCTGAAAAGTTAGAAGCAATCAGAGCCATTCCAGTTCCATCCACAAAAAGACAAGTCCGCAGTTTTCCAGGTCTCGTAAATTTTTACCGTCGTTTTCTGAATATGCAAATTCTTGTTACACCAAAACTTTGTTCTCTCACTGGAAAAAATACTATTTGGAACTGGGACGAACAAGCACAATTGGAATTCAATTCTTTGAAAGAAGCGTTACTTCACGCGCCAATCTTAGCTCATCCAGATCTGTCACAAGATTTCTGCCTTAGCACGGATTCTTCTAAAGTCAGTCTTGGTGCCCATTTATTTCAAGAAGCCATAGAAAATGACACTACCATTCAGAAAACCATTGCTTTTGCTAGCCGAGTGCTAACAAAATCTGAAAAAAATTATTCCGTTACTGAATTAGAAGCTTTAGCTATCGTTTGGGCATTTAACAAATTACGTTTCTTTCTTTCCGGTAAGCACGTAAAAGTATACAGTGATCATCGTGCATTACAATTTCTTATGTCTTCAAAATTAAATCATGACAGGTTAAAACGTTGGGCATTGTTTCTGCAAGAATTCCGCTTCACAATAGCCTACATTCCCGGCAAGGAGAACATTGTTGCGGACGCACTGTCACGCGCACCGGCTGGGCTTGAGAAAAGTACCACAGAAGGCAACCTCGAGAAAAATTTCAGTATTCTTTACATTCAGAAAGTCGCCTTTGAAAACTTCATCACCACGTCTTTAAAGGACATTGCTCATGAACAAGATAAAGATCCGATTTGGAAAGACATCAAGAGCAAATGGCATGAAAAGACACACACACAGATTCGGCATTATTATCTGGTTAGAAACAACATACTGTTCAAACGCTGCACTGTTGATGACAAGCTATGGGTACTTCGCATTGCTGACGATTTTGTTAATAAGCTCATTTGGTACATTCATTTCAGCTACGCACATTTTGGTCCACGAAAATGTTATCATATTCTTCGAACGACTTGTTATTTTAACAATATGGAAAAAAGAATTCGAAGAGTCTTGTCTATTTGTAAACTTTGTCAAAAGGCGAAACCATCTACTGTCTCACATCGTGCTCCATTGTTTCCTATTATTCCTTCTAAATTAAAAGAATTTGCTGCTGTTGATCTCTTGGGACCGCTTGTCAGAACATCCAATGGATTTTCGTACGTTCTAGTCGCTGTTGAACTTACTTCAAAATTTGTTTCTTTCACTCCGTTACGTAAAGCCACTGGACGATCTGTATCCAACGCCTTTGTTAAAAATTTCTTACGTGAAGTTGGCCACGTTGCTAAAGTCATTTCAGATAATGGACCGCAATTTAGATCTGCTGTTTGGTCACGCACGCTTCGGGATCATAAAATCAAACCTGTTTTTATTTCATTGTACTCACCACATTGCAACCCGTCTGAACGGATTATGAAAGAAATCAATAAGCTTTGCAGACTTTATTGTCACAGAAAGCATCAGCATTGGGACAGATATCTACAATTATTTCAAAATGTGCTGAATGAAATGCCTCATGATTCCACTGCTTTACCACCTACTCTTGTACTGAAGAATGAAGAACCACCGAACAGAATCAGAGAGCTTGTACCTTTCCCGAATGCACGTAAACTTCGACACAAAGACATAATTGATTTGGCTCTTAAAAATATAAAATCTGCAGCAGACAAAAGGAGAGAACTACACGATAAAGCAAATGCAAAGAAATTATATATTGGTCAGAAAGTTCTCATTAAAGCTCATTCATTGTCACATAAGAAGAAACACTTGAGTCACAAATTCTTTCTAGTTTACAATGGACCTTACAGAATCCGACGTATACCACATGATAATTGCGTTGAAGTTGAAACTCTGCGTACTAGGAAGAGTAAAGGTTTACACCACATTTCACATGTAAAACCGTTTATTGAAAGATAATCTGCTTTTTAACTTTGTCATTGCCATAAAACTTTTCACTTTACATTACTAGTATGCTTGTCAGACTTAGAATCTGTTAACATGCAACAATGTTTGAAGTTAAACATACAGTCAAGAACCAAGAGAACTTATTGAAACAGAAATGACGAATGCATTGTTATAGTGAACAGACGTCACAGTGTTATTGTCTGTGTACATTCTTGGTTGTTAGTTGGACGATTATGGAACGACTATAAGGCTTACATACTTAGAACATTTACCAGTACTGCTAATGAGATTTTAATGCAACATTTTGGTTTACTTGAAAATATATTCTGGATTTTAAGTACTTTCAGTGAGATACCAGATGGCACAGTGGTTAGTTTATGTGACAGCTACACGATTTTATCACGACGCTACTAATGAGTGACAATTTACAATGTTGCTTTTGCAGTGTTTCTGTTTTATATCTGCACAGTTTTCTGTTTTATTCTGGAAAGTAAAACAGGTTTTAGTAGTAACTTTTGTGGTATAGCTACAATGAGACTGCCTTTTCCGTAGCACAACAATACGTTACAGTACAGTACTTTCCTCATCACGGCAATAAGTGTAATAACTAAGACATTTATACGCAAAGCATTTCACTTTTGTGTATTATGAGGTAAGTACATTGACTTCTGCAGAACTTAGCTTTCGGAGGACAGACGATAACTACGACACTTCCACACAGATTATGTTGCAACAAGACGCACATTTAGCGCTACAGTACACGTATTTGAGTGATTAATTTTGTACTTGAAACATTTACTTTTAAAGATTTTTGAATTACAAAGAAAGTTTTCCGTGATACATTTTATCCCATTGCAGTAATCTGTAACACCTGAGGGTATAATTACATTAACCCTCAGGGGGGTACACGCTTACTTTGTGTACCATGTGTGTGGCAACCACAAGGAACCCTAGCTAATATGGTATTTGCTTATACAACTTTACACATCGGTACCATATTTCTCTAACACACAAATTACACAGCTATCTAAACTTTTTTTTATTACATCAGTGACAGATGTTCACGCAATTACACAGTTGGATAACTTCACACGTATGAAATTGTATTTTGTCTGTACTTTGTGAAATGCTCATATTTTTTCGGAACCATTGTGATACTATGAGAGCTTTGAATGATATATTTGGTAAGGGAGCATGATTTTAAAGTATGTTTGAGGTAGATGACATTATTGAAATGAGCAGAGAATATTTTTTGTAGGGTTTGAAATTATTGCAGAAAGCTACGACGTTTTTGAGATTTGACTGAGGTGTTATGATGTTATTATTACGACGACGATGTGTATTATGTTGTTGAGGAATGTTTATTATGCTACGTATTTCTCATGATGAAATATTGAAGAAGTGTCGACGAATATGTATATGTATAATGAGGTAAGGAATAATGAGTAGTGTTTAGGGACTCTGATTTGTGGAAAAGGTTGTTGGAAACCAAGAATCGTACTTTAAGAGTTATGAAATGTGCGTAAATGCGTGACTGTATCACAATGCTGACGAATATTTTATTTGGACACTTATATTTATAGGATTTTCTTTCTACAGATTTGCAACGCTAATTCTTGACATGTGAAATATTCTTATGTGAGACTGTCACGGTAGCGGAAACTGCTGTCGTAAATATTTCCGTAAGAAAGTTAAGTGACCACCTGCACGTAATGCGTCGCGGGCACCCACCTGGGCGACAGCCGCCCGAAAAAAAAGCCATTAGCCTTTCAGCGGCACAGGTAGAAAAAAAGAAAGGGGAGGCCATTGTCCTCGCTATTGACATTTCCTTGTTGAAAGCATACTGTGGAGGTCGTAATTTATGATATTTACTGAAATGCCTAATGAAATGATGAGAAACATTTCACGGCTATTGTCTTGCTAGTCGAGAAAAATGCCATATGGCTTGCTTTATGTATTTATTTACACATTTTGTTTAATATTAAGTTTCTAGCTGCACTGCAGCATTGGTTAAAATAAAATTTAATGTATGTACTAATATAGTTATTTTATGCCTACAGATCCAGTCAATAAGAAATTTATGATCTACTTCCAAGAAAACGAGGGCACATAAATATACATTTCCTTTCACAGGAATTGCATAAATAATTTCTTTACGATTTGGTAACTTATCTGCTAGTGTAAGTTCACGTGATGCATCACTCTAGTGTTAAGATGTGACATAGGTATTAGACATGGCCATTTTAGTGTAATATTTTTTCTGCTTGAGCTATGTCATGTTTAGGTATAAGTTGCTGCTGTTTGCCAGGCATAGTGTTATTGAATTTGACTTTGTATTATTCTGTTAAGCCAGTTTTACTAATGATTTATTTTTATTGTTTGCTGCATATTGCCTTAGATTAGTTGTAATATTACAATTGCTTTGCTAATCTCTTAATGCTGCTTGCTTTGCAAATCTGCGTTTTTTTTCATTGCTGTTTATATTAATTGTTTTATGTGATGCTGCATTGCCTCGTCCCTTGGTATATATATCTGAGCTCAGTAGATTTAAGTTAGCTTAAGAGGGGGTAGCCTCTAAGAGAATGAGTTGCGATGAATTGGAAGAAGTGCATTGAGAAGTTATACGAAAAAAAGTACAGAAAACAGGTTTAGGTAGGGTTTTCTTGGAAATAAATGTTGAGGTACGAAATGTGTGAACATATAAACACAGAAAGCATGCTTAGATAGAATTTTTTTGGTGGAAACAAAGGATGAAATAAGAGGAAAGATATATGAAGTTTTGGGTTGGACTGCAGTACCAAATGTTACACTGAAAACGAACCATGTCCTTTCTTATTGGTGTTTTCCCACTATATGTTTGTGTACCCTTGTGTATTTGTTTTCTTCCTGTCTCTGTGTAGTTTCATAGGATTTTTTCTTCTTCTAATACTAAGCTACATTCACTATGATGAGGAATACTGTTATCCTCAAATATAATTGGCATTAATAATATGTTATTTACCTTGTAAATATGCTTAGACATTATTTATTCTGTTTTGTTTTAATGCTCATGTGTAAAGTTGATGTTCCAAAAGTTATTCTGATCTTTTATGTATCTACTTATCTCATAATTCCTGTAACACTGATGTATATGTTTATTTCTATTCTTTTGTAAAGCCTGTGTTACTACAATTGTTATCTATATTGCTATGTTCTTTAATGATGTATTTTGTACCTTTGTAATTGTATTCTTATGTTATAAAATTGTAATTGTCACCAGTTCATGATATTATTAACTTGTTAGTTACATTTCACTGCACACATTTCTGTTGGTCATAGTATATGGACAATATTTGAGAAGTTGGGGCTGTTAGTGTTTGCACGTGTGTTACTGATTCAGCAAGGGACTGGATAACAGCATTGCTGGTTCTAAGGACAATTCCAAAAACTTTGTGAATGCACAAGAGGTGGTTATGGACTTGCTATATTATTCGCAAGACTCTTCGATGGTGATTGTGCACCTGCACAATCGCAACAGATCGCAACAGATGGCTGCTGGCCATCTCTACAAGGCCTACAGTGGGTCTGCATCTTTGATGACCCACCAATACCATCATCTCTACAAGGACTACAGTGGGTCTGCATCTTTGATGACCCACCATGCCATTATTTCTACAAGGACTGCAGTGGGTCTGCACCTCTGGTGGCCCACCAATACCACAATCTCTACCGGGACTCCAGTGGGTCTGCTCTGTGATGACCTACCTACCAATATTCTTCAAAACTTCGAATGACTCTGCTGTGGGTTTGCTCCATTGTGGCCCATTACCTGTCAGCATGTCAAGAGTCAGCACTGTCTTTCCGTTGGAAGGACAACACTACTTCTTCAAGACGGCATGGAAATCCACTACTTCCGTGTGCATTGTCTTTTACTGCTCAGACTTTGAGAAAAGAAACGGCAGTTTCACTGTGATGAATGATCAGGACTGTCTTTATAGACTGTGAGAAAATTTGAGCTTTTGACCAACATAATATCAATAAGTGTGTGCATTTGATTTCTTTGTTATTGTAATTATGAAAAATTTTATCAAATCATTATTGGCCACTGCCCAAAAAAAATTTGTAAAATTTTTTTGTGGGGAGCATGGGGGCTATGTAAGTAGGCTGTTTATGTTTTCTCTATGTAAGTAGGCTGTTTATGTTTTCTTATTGGCAACGTTACGTAGCGCTCAATATGAAAATCACTGGCTGTGCTGTGTGCAGTCTGTGGCTAGTTTGCATTGTTGTCTGCCATTGTAGTGTTGGGCAGCGGCAGTTGGCTGTGAACAGCGCGTAGCGTTGCGCAGTTGGAGGTGAGCCGCCAGCAGTGGTGGATGTCGGGAGAGAGATGGCGGAGTTTTGTAATTTGTCATGAACTGCTATATTTATATATGATGATATCAAGGTAAATACAGTGTTTGTTCTCTATTAATATCTTTCATTTGCTAACTATCCCTATCAGTAGTTAGTGCCTTCCATAGTTTGAATCTTTTATTTAGCTGGCAGTAGTGGCGCTCGCTGTATTGCAGTAGCTTGAGCAGCGAAGATTTTTGTGAGGTAAGTGATTTGTGAAAGGTATAGTTTAATGTTAGTCAGGGCCATTCTTTTGTAGGGAATTTTGAAAGTCAGATTGCGTTGCGCTAACAAAATATTGTGTGTCAGTTTAAGCACAGTCATGTATAATTGTTTAAAGGGGACGTTTCAAGGGTGGTCGGAAATTCCCGTTACAGACGCATAGAGCTTGTAGAGGGGAGCGAGTACATCGTATTTTGAATAGGAATCCATGTCCGGAAACGTCACCCAACGATATTACAGAGCGTGAAAGTTACAGGCTCGGGCGTCTGAAAAAGTACGTATACACGGGGTGATTCCATGATGAGGTTACAGATTTTCTAGGATGATGGGGAACGATAAATGTATTAATTTGAAATAAGGATTCCTGTACAGGAAACGAACGAGTCTAAAGTCATGAACGAAAACCGTTCTGATACCTGTGACAGTTGAATACATGTACCGGTTCTTGTGTTGCGAAGAGCGTAGGATTGTTGGTAGTAAGGACAAAAACACGAAAAACTGTCCAATAAAATTCATACCTGAGGAGCTATGACCATTCGTTCGTCTTGACTAACGTGAAACACATCTCCTCTATTGAGCAAGTGTTCATAGCTGTTAAGGTACGCACTTTAGAGCCCATGTTTATTCGATATTTTTTCTTGTTATTGTCCATACTCCCACCTCTGAAAGTTACCAACACTACACATTAAATTTGAATCATAGTTTCTTCACTAACACTGTTTTACACTGACTTTTCTACATGTACATGCTTACTCTGCAATTCACACTTAAGTGCCTGGCAGAGGGTTCATCGAACCATTTTCATGTGTACTACTGCTCTACCATTCCACTCTCGAATGGCGCGTGGGAAAAAGGAACACCTAAATCTTTCCGTTCGAGCTCTGATTTCTCTTATTTTACTACGATGACCATTTCTCCCTACCTAGGTGGGTGTCAGCAAAATACTTTCGCATTCGGAAGAGAAAGTTGGTGATTGAAATTTCGTAAATAGATCTCGCCGCAAAGACGACCGCCTTTGTTTCGGAGACTGCCACCCCAACTCGCGTATCATATCACTTTTACACCTATTGCGCGATAACACGGAACGAGCTACCCTTCTTTGTACTTTTCCGATGTCCTCCGTCAATCCTACCTGGTAAGGATCCCACACCGAGCAGCAATATTCCAGCAGAGGACGGACACGTGTAATGTAGGCTGTCTCCTTTATGTGTCTGTCGCATCTTCTAAGTGTTCTGCCATCAAAGCGCAGTCTTTGTTTCACCTTCCCCACAAATATTATCTATGCGGTCTTTCCAGTTGCTCAAAATTGTAATTTCTAGGTATTTAGTCGAATTGACAGCCCATAGATTTGTCCGAATTATCGTATACCCAAAATTTATCGGATTTCTTTTAGTACCCATGTGGATGACCTCGTACTTTTCTTTGTTTAGTGCCAATTGCCACTTTTCGCACTATACAGAAATTCTCTCTAGATCATTTTGTAATTGGAATATATCGTCTGATGATTTTACTAGACGCTAAATCACAGCTTCATCTGAAAACAATCTAAGGGGATGCTCAGATTATCACCTAGATCATTTATGTAAATTAGGAACAGCAGAGGACCTATGACACTACCTTGCGGAACGCCAGATATCACTTCTGTTCTGCTCGATGATTTATCGTCTACCACTACGAACTGTACCTCTCTGAGAGGAAATCACGAATTCAATCACACAACTGAGGCGTTACTCCACATGCACGCAATTTGATTAATAGTCGCTTGTGAGGAACGGTATCAAAAGCATTCTGGAAATCTAGGAATATGGAATCGATCTGAGATCCCTTGTCGACAGCACTCATTACTTCATGGGAATAAAGAGCTGGCTGTGTTGCACAAGAACGATATTTTCTGAATCCGTGGTGGTTATGTATCAATAAGTCATTTTGTTCAAGGTGATTCATAATGTTCAAGTACAGTATATGCTCCAAAATCCTACTGCAAATTGATGTGACTGATATGGGTCTGTAATTCAGTGGGTTACTCCTGTTTCCTTTTTTGAGTATTGGTGTGACCTGAGCCACTTTCCAGTCTTTAGGAACAGACCTTTCGTCATGTGAGCGGTTGTATATGATCGCTAAGAAGGCGCTATAGTAAAGCATACTCTGACAGGAACCTGATTGGTATACCTTCTGGACCGGAAGACTTGCCTTTCTTAAGTGATTTGAGTTGTTTCGCAACACATAAGGTATCTAGTTTTATGTCACTCATGCTAACAACTGTTCTGGTTTCGAATTCTGGAATATTTACTTCGTCTTCTTTCGTGAAGGAATTACGGAAAACTGTATTTAATAACTCCGCTTTAGTGGCACCATCATCGGGAACATTTCCATCGCTATCGCTAAGTAACGTTATTGACTGTTTTTTTGCCACTGGTGTACTTTACATACGACCAGAATCTCTCTGGGTTTTCTACCATATTTTGAGACAATGTTTCATTGTGGAAACTATTAACAGCACCTCGCACTGACGTCCGCACTAAATTTCGAGCTTCCGTGAAACTTAGCCAGTCTTGGGGATTTTGCGTTCGTCTGAATTTGGAATGCTTTTTTCGTTGCTTCTGCAACAGTGTTCCGACGTGGTTTGTGTACCATGATGGATCAGTCCCGTCTCTTATTAACTTATGCGGTATGAATCTGTCTATTGCTGTCGATACTGTATCTTTGAATTTGAGCCATATCTGGTCTACACATAAGTAATTAGCTTGTAAGGAATGGACAGTCTCTCTTAGGAAGGCGTCAAGCGAATTTTTATCTGCTGTTTTAAATAGATATATTTAGCGTTTCTTTTGAGTGGATTTGAGCCTCGCTCCAATGACCTTGTGTTCATTACTCCCTGTATCCGTCATGAATATCGTATACGGCGTATGGCTCTGGCCCATCGCACTGCACCTGCTGCTGCAGTTTACATACAATCTGAGAAGCCGTTGGCACCAGAGATGGGCAAACTCGTTCATCCTTGGGAGCTAGTTCACTGCTGATCGTTCTTTTTTGGGAACCGTTCATTTTTACTCGTTCACCGTTCATTTGTGCTTGGTATATGGTTCTCATGAAAAACTGAAAAGTAGTAGTGTAGGTGGCTGAAGGATGGAGGGCACCAAGAGGGGGCACTTGCCTCCCCCTGGAGTATAGAGTTTTTATTCATTACAGAATTCTCACACACTTTTACAAGCAATTTCTATGATTCTGCAGAACCTCTCGTTTAGCAAACCGTAGCCTTGTGTGGCTGATCGCAGGGGAATAATATAGGGTGGCGCACGGGAAACCGGCCCCGAGTACAGACGGCTCGCCAATTACGGACGATGTGTTGCCCGTTACGAGCAGATACAACAAACATGTAATAATTAGGCAGTGAAGAAATAACAAGTTAATGCAAACAACAATTGCGAAACAATCGATGAGGATGTGTAGAGAGCTGGAGAAGAGAACATGAAAATCTCACGTGACGCGCATGGGTTATACCTCATGTAGTCTTGTAAACCTGTTGGTGGCTGTTTCCCAACTTGATAGACCACAAGTACCTTGTATAAAACTATTCGTTTGGACTTCCACTACATAACTATGCTACGTTGTAAACAACAATCGTTTACACCCTCTATATACTTCATGTTGTCTGAGTTCGTAGGGGAAGTAGAGACTTTATGGAAGCATAAAATAAAATGTGGTTTTCTCATACTTGCGTCAAACGCTTAGTAAAAATTAGGTTTTTACGTTACATTATTAAAGTAATGCAGCAATAATAATAATGTTCGCAGTAATAAAGTTTTTGGTTTGAAAGCCCCTTCCGAACAAATGTTTTTGAGATAATAATTAAATACGATTTTATGGCAATGTATGTCTTTTGAAATGGAGAGGCACCGCTTTTCCTACTGAACCAAAATGACCCACAACCCACTTTTTTCTTATTTTTTTTTCAAAGAAACCAAAGTAGCAGGTAATACAAACTGGAAACAACCAAACTTAAAAATAATTAGAGGCTTCCTAAATGTAATACTTTGTATATGAAAGATACACGAAAATCGTTTAATATGAATTTTCTTACACTAAAAAATTAAGGAAATTATTGAAAGTTAGCTACTAAATCAAGTCGATGAAACCAAAAAATATATGAATAACAAAAAACTTGCCTTTTTATAAGTATGTCTTCTGCTGTTCATCGATATAATGAAGTGAGCTGATATGCCCTTTTGTTTAAAGACGTACCTATTAGATACAACGTAATTCTTATGTAATTTACGTAACTATAAAATACTTTTTGATTACCGGTCGTGGACGCTGAATAGTCAGAACCAAGTGTAAGAACAGTTTGGAAGGCATGAAAAATGGGCGAGCGTAGTGAACGAAACGAAGAACTAGATACTGAACTAACTAGGAGCAGTCGGCAGTGGAACTGAGACAGGCGGTCATCCGAAGAACGACGAGTGCGGCCGAGGCAGACCGAGACTGAGACGAGCACGCGACCCAGGCTGGAACGAGGACTGCCCAAGTGACCGCCGCAACCGAAGTGAACTACTGAAATATGAACCGATCGTTCTTCGTTACCGGGAACTGTAAGTAGACTGCCGCGACCGAAGTGAACCATGAACCGATCGTTCCTTGGAATTCGTTCCTCGGTCCTTTCGTTCATCTTGGTTAACCGTTCCTTTGGACCCGTTCGCTCGCGAACTACCCATCTCTAGTTGGCACCACCATTACACGACGAACTGTTGCAGATCAATTAATTCGAGGCCAGCTAAGAGTCAGACGCCCTGTAGCGTCCGTTGCACCGACCCCAATCCACCGCCGTTTTTGACTTCAGTGGTGTCAAGCGAGAGGTCACTGGAGGGCAGGGCGGAGGTCTGTCGTGTTTTCTGATAAAAGCTGGTTCCTTCTCGGTGCCAGCGATGGCCGTGTGTTGGTTAGAAGGAAACCAGCTGGGGGCCTTGCAACCAACCTGTGTGCTAGACACACTGGACCTGCACCTGGAGTAATTCCGTATGACAGCTGGAGCACTCTTCTGGTCATCCCATTCACCATGACTGCAACTCTGTACTTCAATTGGCGATTCGACCTGCTGTGTTGCCATTCATGTATTCCAGAGGGTGTTTTCCAACAGGATAACGCTCTACCACATGACACTATTGTAACCCAAGGCGCTCTACTCTGAGTTTGGACATGTTGCCTTGGCCTGCCCGTGAGCCGTGCACGGCAATTACAGTACTGCCTCGTTTTCTTATTCCATTTACTGGCGTCATTAACTTTCTGCCTTACTTTCCCGTGAGCGGCAGCAGCAGCGCGTATCGATCAGTGCACTGTTGTACCATCTCTGGAGCAACCGGTAGTATTTCCGGGTCGTCGTGTGTCTGGCAGTCAGTTCGGGACTGACCAGCAGTGCAGTCGGGACGCAGCAGCAGTGAAGTCGGGGACGGAGCGCCGATGAGGCGCCGACAGCCAGTGCTCGCCGACTGCTGGCGACACACATGAGTCCGATGGAGAGAGATTGGAGGGATGACCGTTGGTTGGTCGTTTGATAGGTCGTCTCATTGTCCGACATATATTTGGTCCTTTCGCTGTTTCCGGGCCTGGGCATTTGGTTGGTTGGCGCGGAGCAGCCAGGAAATCTGTGGCGCGTAGTTTGTCTGGGCCCGCTGGTGGCCTCTATGCGGTGCCGGACTGTGTGGTGCTGGTCCTGGACACGAAAGTTTTTTGACTCAATCTACCAACAAGTCACGACTGTTCGCATTGTGTCGTTTGGTGTCTGTTGTCGGCTGTTGGGACAGTCCTGTGAGCAACAACATTTGTTTTCAAGTTGGCAAATTTTAGCCACCCTCCAGTGGATTTTAACTGTACTCGGTTATTTGAATTGAAGTGTACCAGTTGAAGCTTCTGCCTTGTGGCCGTTAATGTTCCAGTTACCTGCCCTGGCCATTGACGTAAATTCAGGCAGTGTATTTTCCTCTTCGTGTTGTCACTTTCCAGCGTGATGTGTAGTTTGACAGCTAAGTGCATAATTGGTTGTGGGCGCCAATATCTTCTACACTGTTCCATTGAACTCTCTGTTGTGCCCTGATCGGGTGAAGCGGAGGTTATCTTGTCAGTGTGTCCGTTGACTGTCTATCGGTTGGGTTGTCGTCGGATCTACAATGGTTGGGCCGACTGCCTGTCTCACCTAAGCGAGCGTTAGAGTTTGAATTCCAGCCTGACCCCAGAACTTCTGAGCGCGCTTGGGTATACTGCCTTTTCTTGTTTGTACTTGTATGGCTTCTAGCCGATTTTTCGATTAAGGTTGTTTTGCCCTTGTGTCGTCCGATGGTTTTGTCTTTCAGCCTAATTTTAGAAATGTTTTACGTAAAGCTTTTGGCATTTTTAAAATTAATGTTATCGAGTCTCAAGTGTTATCAAGTCTTAAGTGTTGGGCCTTCAGCCGATTTTGAATTTAAGTTGTTTAGCTCTTAAAGTGTCATAGGTTCAAAAAATGGCTCTGAGCACTACGGGACTTAATATCTATGGTCATCAGTCCCCTAGAACTTAGAACTACTTAAACCTAACTAACCTAAGGACATCACACAACACCCAGCTATCACGAGGCAGAGAAAATCCCTGGCCCCGCCGGGAATGGAACCCGGGAACCCGGGCGTGGGAAGCGAGAACGCTACCGCACGACCACGAGATGCGGGCAAAAAGTGTCATAGTCTTTGGGCCATCAGCCTAATTAAAAAACTGTTTTAAGATAAGGCTTTGCCTTTCAAATTTTTGATTTTGGTTGAGCTTTAAGTTACTGGCTTTCAGCGGTTTTTAGATTAAAGTGGTTTTGCCCTTAAGGCATGAGATTGTACAGCACATTCAGCCGCTAACTGTTCCAAAAATAAAATTGTGTGGTTTTTAAATATTTTTGACTCCTATAATGTTTGATCAAATAAAAGGTTTGTAACCTCCCAACAGAAATATATACATACATACATACACACACATACATACATACATACATATATACATACATAAACATTCACATTTAGCATAACCTATCAACAGTTTACTTCCGTAATCTTGGAATAATAAAATGTGACTAACCTCCTAATTAAAAAGCTGACTCACTTATAACCTTTCAATAATTGACTGTGAATTTAAACTGGTGGATTTTGGACGTCAGCAGTGATGTGTTATGGCCCTGAGAGATCATTCTGAATAAATTGAAAATTCTTACCTCAATAAGGTCGCCGGATAACGCATATACACTCCTGGAAATTGAAATAAGAACACCGTGAATTCATTGTCCCAGGAAGGGGAAACTTTATTGACACATTCCTGGGGTCAGATACATCACATGATCACACTGACAGAACCACAGGCACATAGACACAGGCAACAGAGCATGCACAATGTCGGCTCTAGTACTGTGTATATCCACCTTTCGCAGCAATGCAGGCTGCTATTCTCCCATGGAGACGATCGTAGAGATGCTGGATGTAGTCCTGTGGAACGGCTTGCCATGCCATTTCCACCTGGCGCCTCAGTTGGACCAGCGTTCGTGCTGGACGTGCAGACCGCGTGAGACGACGCTTCACCCAGTCCCAAACATGCTCAATGGGGGACAGATCCGGAGATCTTGCTGGCCAGGGTAGTTGAATTACACCTTCTAGAGCACGTTGGGTGGCACGGGATACATGCGGACGTGCATTGTCCTGTTGGAACAGCAAGTTCCCTTGCCGGTCTAGGAATGGTAGAACGATGGGTTCGATGACGGTTTGGATGTACCGTGCACTATTCAGTGTCCCCTCGACGATCACCAGTGGTGTACGGCCAGTGTAGGAGATCGCTCCCCACACCATGATGCCGGGTGTTGGCCCTGTGTGCCTCGGTCGTATGCAGTCCTGATTGTGGCGCTCACCTGCACGGCGCCAAACACGCATACGACCACCATTGGCACCAAGGCAGAAGCGACTCTCATCGCTGAAGACGACACGTCTCCATTCGTCCCTCCATTCACGCCTGTCGCGACACCACTGGAGGCGGGCTGCACGATGTTGGGGCGTGAGCGGAAGACGGCCTAACGGTGTGTGGGACCGTAGCCCAGCTTCATGGAGACAGTTGCGAATGGTCCTCGCCGATACCCCAGGAGCAACAGTGTCCCTAATTTGCTGGGAAGTGGCGGTGCGGTCCCCTACGGCACTGCGTAGGATCCTACGGTCTTGGCGTGCATTCGTGCGTCGCTGCGGTCCGGTCCCAGGTCGACGGGCACGTGCACCTTCCGCCGACCACTGGCGACAACATCGATGTACTGTGGAGACCTCACGCCCCACGTGTTGAGCAATTCGGCGGTACGTCCACCCGGCCTCCCGCATGCCCACTATACGCCCTCGCTCAAAGTCCGTCAACTGCACATACGGTTCACGTCCACGCTGTTGCCGCATGCTACCAGTGTTAAAGATTGCGATGGAGCTCCGTATGCCACGGCAAACTGGCTGACACTGACGGCGGCGATGCACCAATGCTGCGCAGCTAGCGCCATTCGACGGCCAACACCGCGGTTCCTGGTGTGTCCGCTGTGCCGTGCGTGTGATCATTGCTTGTACAGCCCTCTCGCAGTGTCCAGAGCAAGTATGGTGGGTCTGACACACCGGTGTCAATGTGTTCTTTTTTCCATTTCCAGGAGTGTATATATGCTCCTATAAGAATTTTTTTCTGGCACAGCCCAGTGCAATGCTGGCCGATATCTTTGTCATCTATAAAAAGAAATAAATGATTTTTCTTTACAATAATCGGGATGACCATGGATTGGAGAAATTAGTTGTTGTTGTTGTTGTGGTCTTCAGACCCGAGACTGATTTGATGCAGCTCTCCATGCTACTCTATCCTGTGCAAGCTTCTTCATCTCCCAGTACCTACTGCAACCCACATCCTTCTGAAATTGCTTAGTGTATTCATCTCTTGGTCTCCCTCTACGATTTTTACCCTCCACGCAGCCCTCCAATACTAAATTGGTGATCCCTTGATGCCTCAGAACATGTCCTACCAACCGATCCCTTCTTCTGGTCAAGTTGTGCCACAAACTTCTCTTCTCCCCAATCCTATTCAATACTTCCTCATTAGTTATGTGATCTACCCATCTATTCTTCAGCATTCTTCTGTAGCACCACATTTCGAAAGCTTCTATTCTCTTCTTGTCGAAACTGGTTATCGTCCATGTTTCACTTCCATACATGGCTACACTCCATACGAATACTTTCAGAAACGACTTCCTGACACTTAAATCTATACTCGAAGTTAACAAATTTCTCTTCTTCAGAAACGCTTTCCTTGCCATTGCCAGCCTACATTTTATATCCTCTCTACTTCGACCATCATCAGTTATTTTGCTCCCCAAATAGCAAAACTCCTTTACTACTTTAAGTGCCTCATTTCCTAATCTAATTCCCTCAGCATCACCCGACTTAATTAGACTACATTCCATTATCCTTGTTTTGCTTTTGTTGATGTTCATCTTATATCCTCCTTTCAAGACACTGTCCATTGAGAATTAGTAAATTCTTTAAATTAAGATGAATGATTGTCGAAAGTTAATTTTTATAAGAAAGAATATTATTAAGAGATGTCTTATTAAAAACATTTACATAGGACTTGATAGAACAATATTACATATGCGCGAGGCTGCTTTTACGTTATACTACATGGCTCAGGCACCGCCATCGCTCCCCACGACTGGCCCAGCCAACTCCAAACACCAGACTGCTAGCAACTACTTACTTCTACTCCTACTGCCACAGCTCTTACCGCATACAACACTGCTCTCTGGTCTGAGATTCTCTTATAGCTTACGTATCGCAGGCAGCGCGTGAGAAATCCATCGAAATTACATCTGCTCGAGTGCGCTAGCAACGAGTTCCTTACTCATGAACCTCTTACAGGTTGTATGTTCGAGTGTAACTGACAGCCGCTTATTTTGGCCCCTTTGCACAACTCTAACTACCTGTTCTGTCCTGCGCTGCGGGTTTAGCAGTGCGTCTCAGCCCGGTTGCCAGATCTGTTTCAATCGAGCACATACGGAGCATCATGGGACGACAACTCCATCATTATCACAACCAGCATTAATCCTCCCTCTATTGACGGATCAAGTTCTACAGGATGGAATTCCACGACATCCGGCAGGTGTGAAACACAATGCATGGCACGTCTGCGTACCTGCATTCAGCATTCTGGCGATTACGGCGGTTGTTAGTGTAGCATTTCACATTTCCCATGCTTTCTCTCGCTCTTCCGGTAACTCTTTTTTTTTATTTTTATTTATTTATTTATTTATTTATTTTTTTTTTTTGAGGCTTTGCTCGAACGGCGGCAATATTTTCATCAATAACAGCAGTTCTTCGGTATCTTTCACGAAATTCATCACTAACAACTGTAAGTAGGCTGTTTAGGTTTTTATGTTGGTAACGTCACGTAGTGCTCTGTATATGAATATCGCTGACTGTGCTGTGTGCAGTCTGTGGCTGGTTGGACTCATTGTTGGAATATTCGCTATTGTAGTGTTGGGCAGTTGGATGTGAACAGCGCGTAGCGTTGCGCAGTTGGAGGTGAGCCGCCGGCAGTGGTGGATGTGGGGGGAAAGATGGCGGAGTTCTGAGAGCGGATGGTCTGGACGTGTGTGCATTAGAGACAGTAAATTTGTAAAGATGGAGGTCATATATATATATATATATATATATATATATATATATATATATATATATATATATATATATAAAGACTTTGGAACACTATTAAGGTAAATACATTGTTTGTTCTCTACCAAAATCTTTCATTCGCTAACTATGCCTATCAACCTATCAGTAGGTAGTGCCTTCAGTAGTTAGAATCTTTTATTTAGCTGGCAGTATTGGCGCTCGCTGTGTTGCAGTAGTTCGAGTAACGAAGATTTTTGTGAGGTAAGTGATTCAGCAAAGTTATTGTTAGTCAGGGCCATTCTTTTGTGGGGATTATTGAAAGTCAGATTGCGTTGCGCTAAAAAATTTTGTGTGTCAGTTTAGTGATGATCAGAATAAGTAATGAGAGAACTGTTTTGAGCACGTTCAGTTTTACTCAGCTGTTTGAAAATCAAATAACGTAAGGGGTTTACCAGCACAGTCATTTCATATTGTTTCTAAGGGGACGTTACACAACGAAACATCAGCAAGCTGACCTCGTGTTTAGAGGATAGAAAAAATCACGCTTGCTAGTTATGAACCCTAGCAAACGATCCCGTGCGAAGATTTGGGCCGTAAATATGATAATACGCAGTCACGACCTTACGAAAGAACAGCTATTAAATCTTGCGTGCACCGTTCGTCTGTCTTCTGCTCTGTCCCACTGCAGCCGCCTAAAGCCCGAGCACAAAGTGAGTGAGGGGAGGTTTGTGAAGAAGTGTTTCCACAGTGGTAGCACGCTTTTTTCAGTGTGTCAAAGTGATCGGTTTCTGACCTAGACCTGGTGCCCGAGGTCTCTGGTTTTAACATTTTTATGTTGCCATTCAGAAGTGTAGTGAAATGAGTGAAACGAATTATTGTGCCATTATAGAAGTAGTGCAGTGCTATTTAATTTTTAACACCGCTATTGCGCATCCTTTTCTTTGGATTTTAGAGCTGGCACTGTTAGAACGAAGTAAATTTGTCGGAGATGCGCTATTCCTCTACGCGATTGGCCCGATTAGATTGTGAAACAAAAATCATTAACTACTACATTTCATAATAATTCTTCAGTTGCTTAGGTTTATTCATTTTGATCCTGAGAAGTATGCAGGATGTCCCAGTTAAACTTTTCGCCGCCAATGTCTTTGGAACCATAGTAGATACGGATTTACGGATATGAATGTGCGGCACAGGCTCACGAACATAAATACAATGAGACATTCTAAACCGTGGTTTCAACACAAATTTACGTTTTTCCTTAAATGGACACCCGATATTATACCACACGCAATCAATTACATGAGAAATCACAATAATAATGGTATTGGTTGCATCGCGATACATCAACTTGTAAGAGGTCCGAGCAGATGTAATTTCGATGTATTGCTCGTGCGCTGCCTGCGATATGCAAGGTCTCTGACCAGAGAGCAGTGTTGACTGCAGCAGGAACTGTGTAGCTGTAGCAGTAAGTTGTTGCTAGTCCGGAGTCTGCTCTGGTCTGGTCTGGTGTATCGTGTTGGCTGGGCCGGTCGCGGTGCAGCGATGCCGGAGCCTGAGTATTATTGTATAAGGTAAAAAAAAAAGCAGCCTCGCGCATATCTAGTAATGTTATCTGAACTCCCATGTAAATCTTTTAAAAAATGTCCTAATAATAACCTTTGTCATATAAAGTAATTTTTTTTACAAGCATTCATTTCAATTTAAAGAATTTACTAATTTCTCCAATCCATGATCATTCCGATTCTTGCAAAAGAAAAATCAGTTGCTTCCTTTCATAAATGACCAATCTATCGGCCAGCATTGCACAGAGCTGTGCCGGAAAAATTTATTGTAAGAGCAGATATATTCGACAATTTTATTGAGGTAAGAATTTTTCCTTTTTTATTCAGAATGATCTTACAGGGCCATGACGCAGCACTGCTGTCGTCCAAAGTTTACCAGGTTACTGAATTTATTTTTTATTACGAGGTTTAGGAATTTTTCTGTTTCGAGCTGACATTAGATGAGAAAAGAATTTTGTGGGTACATTAAATGGGAAACAAATTTTGTGTGGAGGTTAAATGTGAATGAATTTCTGTAGGGAGGAAATAAATGGGAACCAATTTTGTTCTGAGGTTACACTAGAATTAGAATCATATTCATTATTATTATTTATTCAATTTTGTGGGGAGGTTACAAACTACATCCCGAGAAATTGGAAGACTAAGTCGACGCGTGGAATGGACGGAACGCGAAGATATTGCACTTGCAGCGATGCAGGCGTGACCCGTACGTTGCTCGTCATAGCGTAAGCGTTGCACCAGCTGCAACGGTTCACACTTGTCGCACTCGTTAACCCTCGGTTACTCGCGCGCAGTACAGATGTACTCCATTGTCATTCTAAACGTTATTTTCTTATCGTTGGCAAGAGCGGCGGGGCTGAAATTCTCAGTCTGGTGTTCTGACCCGTACCTGCAGTGCACTGTTCTGGACGGATCTTCTCATAGGAAAGTCTTGAGTGTTCCCTGTCGTGTTTGGTGCACACGAATACAGCACGCGAGTATCGAAGTACCAGCACATACTTCATATAGCAAGTAAAAATTTTAATTTCCATTATACGTAGGTTGGGGGCAACGGCCTTGCCGCAGTGGCTACACTGGTTCCCGCGAGATCGCCGAAGTTAAGCGCTGTCGGGCGTGGCCGGCACTTGGATGGGTGACCATCGAGGCCGCCATGCGCTGTTGCCACTTTTCGGGGTGCACTCAACATCGTGATGCCAACTGAGCAGCTACTCGACCGAATAGTAGCGGCTCCGATCATAGAAGAGCATCGTAACGACCGGGAAAGCGGTGTGCTGACCACGCGCCCCTCCTATCCGCATCCTCAGGATGACACGCCGGTCGTATGGTCCCGATAGGCCCCTTGTGGGCTGGAGACGGAGTGCTTTTTTTTTATTATTATACGTAGGTTCGAAATTAAATAGTGACAACACTGCTGTAGAGACACTATGCAATGGAATCTACTACTGTCGCTGATAGCACACGTTGTTGACATACCTACAGTACTTACCTAGCAGCAAATGGACTCGCCCGTCCCACGTCACCGGCGTGCGCACAAGCGAGGGGAACACGGTCACTTGTGAGCGAGCGGTCTAACGTAACGGTGTCACTATGTTTTCGAAACACGAACAATGGAGTTGGATCAAGATTGAATGTGCCAGAGGTGGTACAGCACGACAGAGTCATCGAGGTCTCCAAGAGGCGTGCGGGGAATCGACATTGCCGTACAGAACAGTCGCACGTGGGGTAAAAGCCTCCAAGGAAGGTCGGCAAACTGTGGCAGGCATGCATCGGGCAGGTCGTCCCAGCGTCTCTGAAGAAGAAGTGCATGCTGTTGCCGCGTTAGTGGACAGTGATCGACGCCATAAGATTCGTGAGCTCGCCCACGAAACCGGATTAGAGCGTAAGACTGTGCTTCGCATCCTGAAGGAACGCCTGGGCCTGCGAAAAACTGCATCACGATGGGTCCCGCACGGCTTGACGGAAATGCAGAAATCGGTGCGTCACGATGCTACTCAGACGCACTTGGAGCGCTATGAACGCGAAGGAGAGGCTTTCTTACGCCGTATCTAAGCACTGGGTGAGACGTGGGCCACATCGTACGAGCCAAAACTGAAACGCCAGTCCAATGAATGGCGTCATTATGGGTCGCCGCGATAGTCGAAAGTGCGTCACAGCCCCAGTATGGTGAAAGTTACGGTGATTCTCGTGTACGACTGTGATGGTGTTATCCTAACGCATTAGGTTCCTCCACGGCAGACCGTCAATGCACAGTATTACTGTTCGCTTTTTGGAGCACCACCTGCGGCCAGTTTTGCGAAAGAAACGGCGACACTTTCTGCGCAACCCTCCCATCATTTTGTACGACAATGCGCAGGCGCATACAGCGCAAGCTGTGGCTGCTCTGTTCGGTCGATGGGACTGGGAAGTACTGTACCGTCCACCATACTCCCCGGACTTAGGTCCTCGTGACTTTGATTCTGAAGATGAAGGAACCACTTTCTGGTATTCGCTTCATAACTGTTCCAGAGATTCGACAGGCAGTAGACCGCTCCATTCGCACCATCAACAGAACGGGCACTGCTAACGGTATGCTACGCCTTCCACATCGCTGGTGACTACTTTGAAGGACAGTAACAAGTGCAAACATGTAACTCTTTTGTGTCGGTTGTGAACAAATAGTTGCCACTATTCAAGTTCCAACCCTCGTATTCGAAATATGTTTGGATTACTGTTGTAGTATTAATTTATCGTTATTATTTAGGTATAATGGCAGATCGCTCTTCTGATGGAAGGATTTGGATGCAATGGCTAGGGGAAGAACTTCAGACTGATCAACCTTCCGATTGTGAATCCGATCTGTGCGATGGATACACAAGCGAGGATGATGATCGATCAGATGAGCAAACTCGAAGGAATGACGTGGAAGAATCGGAAGAAGACAATGTGGACATGGAATCAAGTGCGGAGATGGAAGACAGCTTCAACAGGGCAAGTAAAGAAAAATCGGAAGAAGATAATATCGACAAGGAAGAGAACTTCAACAAGACAAGTGAAGAGTCTGATTTTTATTTTGAAAAGGATAAAACAAAATCGAATAAATTACTGCCTCGTCCTAGTGTTAAAATCTGGCAATATCATTCTTCGTTCTTCCTGGTCCAAAAGGAGAGACAAAAAATGCGAAATCTGAAATCAATTGCATTAACTTGATTACTGATGACAGAATAATAGAGTTGATCGTGAAAAGTAGCAATATTTACATAAAAACAATCAGGCACAAATTTTCTAGAGAACGGGATGCGAAATTTACAGATCAGTGTGAAATGCGTACCCTTCTCGGTATACTTTTTTTCACTGGTATGCTAAAGTCTTCCAAGTTGAATACTTGCAAAATATAGGACAACGAGGAAGGCAGTAGTATTGAAAGAGGCTATTTGAGTATTTCGAGGAACAGATTTCATTTCTTGCATCGTTGCCTCAGATTTGATGGCGTAAGCACCAGAAATGAGAGAAGAAAGCTCGTCAAATTTGCACCAGTACGATAACTTATGGATTTGGTGATAGAAAACTTTCAGAAGTACTATACTCCTGCGGAGTGCCTCACAATTGGTCAGCAGCTGGTTGGTTTTCGTGGAAGATGTCCGTTCAGACAGTTTATACCTAGTAAACCTGCTCGTTATGGCCTGAAGGTGTTTGCATTAGTGGATTGCGGAATAATGTCTACTGTGAATATGGAAATTTATTGTGGGAAACAGCCAGCGGGGACTTTTGATGTAAGCATTGCAAGAAAGGAGGTCGACATGAGAATTGCGAAACCAATGTTAGGCACAGGATTAACATCACGGGCGGTAATTGGTTTACTTAGATACCCTCTGCTTCAAGAACTGCTTGAGAAATAAAGAAAACTTATGTTGGAACAATCAGACACAACAAAAAAGAAATAATACCTCAGGAATTTTTACCCACCAAATGTCGAGAATTAAACACTTCTGTTTTCGGCTTTAGACATGATGCTTGTATCCTACTGCGAAAGGAAAAAGAAAGCAGTAATTTTACTTTCAAGTGTGCACAATGATGCAGCGATTGACGAGTCCACCACTTCAAAAAACAAACCAGAAATCGTTACATCCTACAATCGCACCAAAGTTGGAATTGACGTACTCGATCAAACTTTGTTCAAATTATGATACAGCAAGAGCTACTAAAAGATGGCCAACAGCAATTTTTTTACAATATTTTAAATATCGCCGCTATCACTGCTTTATCCATTTATTCAGCAAACAAAAACTATGTCAAAGTGAAACGAGCTGATCTCCTTGACGAAATTAGTTGGCAAATGGTGAAGCCGCAGATTCATGAACGCATGAAACAGTCCTTGACACCCAAACAACTAAAAATTCGAGGGCTAATGTTAGGAGTGGACCCAGAAGAGAAAATGGAAAAATTCGACAACATGCGTTGTTTGTTTGAACTGTACGTGATTTCTTATTGTACGTCTCTACTGTGATTACTTTTTTCCCGTATTACGAGTTTCTTCATTAAAGTTATTTAGAAAAGTTTACTTACTTCTTGTGTAATGTCGTATGTTGTGAGTAATAAATGGTTGGAGCGACAAAATCTCATTTTGCATTTAAAAAAATTAAATGTTTAATTCCTTCCCTTATTTCAGAAGTATTAGTAACGAACTTACTCATGCATCGCGAAGGACGTAAAAAACAAAATTTGTAAGTAGGCTGCTTATGTTTTCTTATCGGCAACGTTACGAAGCGCTCTGTATGAAAATCACTGGCTGTGCTGTGTGCAGTCTGTGGCTAGTTTGCACTGTTGTCTGCCATTGTAGTGTTGGCCAGTTGGATGTTAACAGCGCGTAGCGTTGCGCAGTTGGAGGTGAGCCGCCAGCAGTGGTGGATGTGAGGAGAGAGATGGAGTTTTGAAATTTGTAATACTGGATATCATGAACTGCTATATACATTATGACTTTTGAACACTATTGAGGTAAATACATTGTTTGTTCTCTATTAAAACCTTTCATTTGCTAACTATGCCTATCAGTAGTTAGTGCCTTCAGTAGTTTGAATCTTTTATTTAGCTGGCAGTAGTGGCGCTCGCTGTATTGCAGTAGTTCGAGTAACGAAGATCTTTGTGAGATAAGTGATTTGCGAAAGGTATAGGTTAATGTTAGTCAGGGCCATTCTTTTGCAGGGATTTTTGAAAGTCAGACTGCGTTGCGCTAAAAATATTGTGTGTCAGTTTAAGCACAGTCATGTATAATTGTTCTAAGGGGACGTTTCATATGTCGGCCCTTAGCCGAGGATACCTCACTGGAATCTTCTGATTTTTTTCTTGTAGTTTGTTTGATTAGTGTAGCTATTGTTTATTGCGAGCGCGTAATTGTAGTGAGAATCTCCTTTGTAGTTGCAGTCTTTCATTGTTGTTGTACAGTAAAACAGTTGTGGCATGCATGTAGATTTGCACCAAGTATTTCGCAGCTGCGCTTGCAATTAACTGCATATTATTTTCAATGCTATGTTAATGTGTTCTCTTATTTTTGCTCTTCAAGTTGTGCTTTTCTGTGTTATCGTGTGAAATATTGTGACAATAATGGCGTGTGAAAAACGTAATACTAGGCTCCGAAGTAAACTGAGAAATAATAGTGACGACGAGCGTAGCTTATCAGCGCCGCCGAGTAATGAATTAACAGACATTCAAAGTAGTAATTTGGTAATTGTGCATAGGGAAATGGAGCGGGCGGTAAATAATGGTGTAGACAGTGAAACAGGTAGTGAACAGGGAAGCATCGATCGGTCGGCAACAGCTCGCCTCAGGAACCCGAAATGACAGGACACAATCTTGCAAATACTGTAGATTCAGGTTTTGCGTCCTCACCGTTTTCTCAAATAAATCAAGACACATTTTATGCTTGTCAAAATGTGAATGTTGCCGGTGCAAATTCACTGCCGAAAAGCACTGAGGAACATGTTTCAGACACCAGTGCACTGTTATTACAGTTAATGCAACAAATGGGACAAAGGCTTCAAAAGTTAGACACAATGGAACAACATCTTCAAAAGTTAGACACAATGGAACAACACCAGAGATAAACACAGCAACAGTTAGACGCAATGGAACAAAAGCTTCAAAAGTTAGACTCAGTGGAACATAAGCTTGAACAAACACATGATGATTTAACTACTGAGTTACATAACATTGAATCGAAATGTCAAAAAGTCTGTAATGACGTAAAAACACAAATTTGTGAGCATCTTCGACCTATTTTTTCACGGCATGAAAATGCATTACAGAATCACGAAGCAGCCATAAAAGAACTGCAAACTATTGTTCATGAAAATCATGAGACCTTGCAAGCTAAAATTGACTCAGTTGCATCTACCGATTCGGTTATGCAACTTGCAAAAACTCAAGGAAACTTAAAGGACACAGCAGATACTCTGAAAATTGGTTCAGAAAGACACATGGAGGAAATTAGTTCATTATCAGAGAAAGTAGTTGAACTTTCGGATCAGCTAAATAATTTATCTACGAAGGTAGATGATAATCTGAATGACACAAAACCGGTTGTCTTTAATGACACAGAAGAGTGCGAACAAATTAGGAAATTCAAACAAAATCAGAATCAAATAAATACGCAACACCAAAGAGAAATCCGGGAAGTACAAGATCAGCTGACACAGGTAATACAAGAATTACGTATATCAGAGGACACTCGCGCCCCAATATGGGAAGAGGAACATAGAAATACGGAAAAGCCACAGAATAATAACACAGGGCATTTCGGAAATTATGAAAGAAATTGGCAAGGTGCACCGAATTTTGAGATGGAACCGCCGAAACGACGTAACAATGACCGATATGCGACTCGCCGACATGATGATTTTGACTATAAGCTGTTCATTACCACACGTAAATTTATAACATTTAAGAATTCTGGCAACGACATTCATCCACAAGCGTGGCTCCATCAATTCTCTCATTGTTTTCCTCCCAACTGGTCATTGGAGCACAGGTTAGAATTTGTGTGTGGCTACTTGGAGAATGAACCAGCTGTAAGAATGCGATCGGTCATTCACGATTGCCACAGTGAAGGAGATTTTTATCATGCCTTCCTCTCAGCATATTGGTCTCAAGCTACACAAGACCGAGTAAAACATAGCATCATAATGATGAAACATTTCGAACAATCTGAATTTTCCAGTCTTGTGAAATATTTTGAAGACATGTTGCACAAGAATCAGTACCTGTCAAACCCATACAGCCCCTCAGAACTCATCCGCATTTGCTTAATCAAATTACCTCAACATTTACGACATATTATTTTAGAAGGACGTTGCAAAGACGGCATTGAAGCTTTTCAGGGACTGTTACAAGAACTGGAAATTGACACTGACAATCGCGGAACGCGAAAACAGGAGCACATCAATTACAGATCACATCCGTCACAATTCCGCGATGACAGAAATAATACACGACAAGGCTATTCTCTCAACGTAAATCGTGACCAAAACAGACACCACCCATATGACAACCGTTGCCAGAGTAGTAATAATTACAGGGAAAGATCACCTCTCTGCGGTAATGACTATCACAGAGACAATCAGAGAAACAGACAATATGAGAACCAAAATAATTATTATCAAGGGAGACAGAATAACTGCAGACGCAACGGTCCAGCGCGCAGTTACGATTCAGGGAGAAATTCTCCACGACGTGATCGACAAGAAAGAAACTATGGAATCTACCGATATGACGACAGACGATATGATCGTAACGACAGACCTGAATTGCATCAGAACTGGCGGGATTCAAACAGAGCAGGGCCCTCTCGTCACGGTGAATTTGTAGAAGTTAGGTCTCCAAATCCCAATAACGACGCGCGCCAACAAAGAGACAATAGGCAATGACTCACACCGCTGGCAGCAACAAAACGTACTTATGAAACTGATGACGCAGCTGCCGTAGCTAGTAATTACGTAAAAATGGAAGACATTAGGGACAATTTACTCCAGGAACACGACGTAAAACTTAACAACATTGCATATCCTGTGATTCACATTACTGTAAATGACGTAAAATTTACGGCAGTACTTGACTCTGGCAGTCCCATCTCAGTAATTAGTGAAACAGCCTTTAGCAAATGCAACAAATCGAACGATTGCCCCACACTTCCGTTACGTAAGATTAAATTACAAGGTGCAATCTTTGGAAAAAGTTTAGATGTATGCCAACAAACCAATTTAGAATTCTTTTGTCAAAGCCACAGCTTCTCTATGAACTTTCTCATTGTTCCATTATTGTCGACGGAAATTATATTGGGAGTAGACTTTTTGAATGAATACAAAGCAATCTTAAACTTTCACGATGCTGAAATAAGTTTAGAGGAAGAAGGTAAGTCAATAGCTTTGAAATTTGAAGATTGGCTCTCAAACCATGACGAGGAAATTAATCGACTTTACCTTCTGTTAGACAACAGTTCGGACTTTTCTACGGAACTAGACACTAACAATCACTCTGCAAGTACTGACAGGGATGATATCGACGGCGCATTTGACACTAATAAGTTAATTCAGAATAAAATTCAAACAATTGAGAATTGTAATGACACTGATAGGCAGGACCTTTTTGAGATTTTACAAGCACATTCCACAGTTTTTACTCATAAAACAGGAACAATCAAGGGATTTCAATACCAATTTCGTGTTCGTGAGCATACTAAATTTTGTGTTAGACCATACATAATTCCAGCACATTATAGGGACCGTGTTAGAACAGAAATACAATCTATGCTTGACGAGGGCATTATTGAGCCTGCAGTAAGCTCATACAACAATCCATTACATGTTGTTGAGAAGAAAAATGGATCGATCAGGCTTGTCTTACATTCGAGACAAATCAATACGATCATTATTCCTGAAACAGACAGGCCGCAAACGTTGGAAGAACTTCTTCAAAATTTTAATGGTGTAAAAGTGTTGTCTTCCATTGATCTCAGATCCAGCTTTTATCAGATCGAACTTCATCCAGAATGTAGAAAATACACAGCTTTCCTTTGTTTCGGCGTTTGTTATCAGTTTCGGAAACTTCCCTTTGGTTTGAACATTTCTTCAGCAGCATTCATTCGCGGGCTAAATTTCATATAACCTGAGTTCTTAAAACATCACATCACCTTATATGTGGACGATATTCTAATAGCAGAAGCTTCATGGGAACTACATAATCGCATCCTCAACAGTTTGTTACGTATTTTTGCAGAATCTGGAATTACAGTTAACTTGGAAAAGTCTGAATTCGGTAGGACAAAGGTGAAGTTTTTGGGACATATTATTTCTTCTGAAGGCATTCAGCCGGATCCTGAAAAGTTAGAAGCAATCAGAGCCATTCCAGTTCCATCCACAAAAAGACAAGTCCGCAGTTTTCCAGGTCTCGTAAATTTTTACCGTCGTTTTCTGAATATGCAAATTCTTGTTACACCAAAACTTTGTTCTCTCACTGGAAAAAATACTATTTGGAACTGGGACGAACAAGCACAATTGGAATTCAATTCTTTGAAAGAAGCGTTACTTCACGCGCCAATCTTAGCTCATCCAGATCTGTCACAAGATTTCTGCCTTAGCACGGATTCTTGTAAAGTCGGTCTTGGTGCCCATTTATTTCAAGAAGCCACAGAAAATGACACTACCATTCAGAAAACCATTGCTTTTGCTAGCCGAGTGCTAACAAAATCTGAAAAAAATTATTCCGTTACTGAATTAGAAGCTTTAGCTATCGTTTGGGCATTTAACAAATTCCGTTTCTTTCTTTCCGGTAAGCACGTAAAAGTATACAGTGATCATCGTGCATTACAATTTCTTATGTCTTCAAAATTAAATCATGACAGGTTAAAACGTTGGGCATTGTTTCTGCAAGAATTCCGCTTCACAATAGTCTACATTCCCGGCAAGGAGAACATTGTTGCGGACGCACTGTCACGCGCACCGGCTGGGCTTGAGAAAAGTACCACAGAAGGCAACCTCGAGAAAAATTTCAGTATTCTTTACATTCAGAAAGTCGCCTTTGAAAACTTCATCACCACGTCTTTAAAGGACATTGCTCATGAACAAGATAAAGATCCGATTTGGAAAGACATCAAGAGCAAATCGCATGAAAAGACACACACACAGATTCGGCATTATTATCTGGTTAGAAACAACATACTGTTCAAACGCTGCACTGTTGATGACAAGCTATGGGTACGTTGCATTCCTGACGATTTTGTTAATAAGCTCATTTGGTACATTCATTTCAGCTACGCACATTTTGGTCCACGAAAATGTTATCATATTCTTCGAACGACTTGTTATTTTAACAATATGGAAAAAAGAATTCGAAGAGTCTTGTCTATTTGTAAACTTTGTCAAAAGGCGAAACCATCTACTGTCTCACATCGTGCTCCGTTGTTTCCTATTATTCCTTCTAAATTAAAAGAATTTGCTGCTGTTGATCTCTTGGGTCCGCTTGTCAGAACATCCAATGGATTTTCGTACGTTCTAGTCGCTGTTGAACTTACTTCAAAATTTGTTTCTTTCACTCCGTTACGTAAAGCCACTGGACGATCTGTATCCAACGCCTTTGTTAAAAATTTCTTACGTGAAGTTGGCCACGTTGCTAAAGTCATTTCAGATAACGGACCGCAATTTAGATCTGCTGTTTGGTCACGCACGCTTCGGAATCATAAAATCAAACCTGTTTTTATTTCATTGTACTCACCACATTGCAACCCATCTGAACGGATTATGAAAGAAATCAATAAGCTTTGCAGACTTTATTGTCACAGAAAGCATCAGCATTGGGACAGATATCTACAATTATTTCAAAATGTGCTGAATGAAATGCCTCATGATTCCACTGCTTTACCACCTACTCTTGTACTGAAGAATGAAGAACCACCGAACAGAATCAGAGAGCTTGTACCTTTCCCGAATGCACGTAAACTTCGACACAAAGACATAATTGATTTGGCTCTTAAAAATATAAAATCTGCAGCAGACAAAAGGAGAGAACTACACGGTAAAGCAAATGCAAAGAAATTATATATTGGTCAGAAAGTTCTCATTAAAGCTCATCCATTGTCATATAAGAAGAAACACTTGAGTCACAAATTCTTTCTAGTTTACAATGGACCTTACAGAATCCGACGTATACCACATGATAATTGCGTTGAAGTTGAAACTCTGCGTACTAGGAAGAGTAAAGGTTTACACCACATTTCACATGTAAAACCGTTTATTGAAAGATAATCTGCTTTTTAACTTTGTCATTGCCATAAAACTTTTCACTTTACATTACTAGTATGCTTGTCAGACTTAGAATCTGTTAACATGCAACAATGTTTGAAGTTAAATATACAGTCAAGAACCAAGAGAACTTATTGAAACAGAAATGACGAATGCATTGTTATAGTGAACAGACGTCACAGTGTTATTGTCTGTGTACATTCTTGCTTGTTAGTTGTACGATTAGAACATTTACCAGTACTGCTAATGAGATTTTAATGCAACATTTTGGTTTACTTGAAAATATATTCTGGATTTTAAGTACTTTCAGTGAGATACCAGATGGCACAGTGGTTAGTTTATGTGACAGCTACACGATTTTATCACGACGCTACTAATGAGTGACAATTTACAATGTTGCTTTTGCAGTGTTTCTGTTTTATATCTGCACAGTTTTCTGTTTTATTCTGGAAAGTAAAACAGGTTTTAGTAGTAACTTTTGTGGTATAGCTACAATGAGACTGCCTTTTCCGTAGCACAACAATACGTTACAGTACAGTACTTTCCTCATCACGGCAATAAGTGTAATAACTAAGACATTTATACGCAAAGCATTTCACTTTTGTGTATTATGAGGTAAGTACATTGACTTCTGCAGAACTTAGCTTTCGGAGGACGGACGATAACTACGACACTTCCACACAGATTATGTTGCAACAAGACGCACATTTAGTGCTACAGTACACGTATTTGAGTGATTAATTTTGTACTTGAAACATTTACTTTTAAAGATTTTTGAATTACAAAGAAAGTTTTCCGTGATACATTTCATCCCATTGCAGTAATCTGTAACACCTGAGGGTATAATTACATTAACCCTCAGGGGGGTACACGCTTACTTTGTGTACCATGTGTGTGGCAACCACAAGGAACCCTAGCTAATATGGTATTTGCTTATACAACTTTACACATCGGTACCATATTTCTCTAACACACAAATTACACAGCTATCTAAACTTTTTTTTATTACATCAGTGACAGATGTTCACGCAATTACACAGTTGGATAACTTCACACGTATGAAATTGTATTTTGTCTGTACTTTGTGAAATGCTCATATTTTTTCGGAACCATTGTGATACTATGAGAGCTTTGAATGATATATTTGGTAAGGGAGCATGATTTTAAAGTACGTTTGAGGTAGATGACATTATTGAAATGAGCAGAGAATATTTTTTGTAGGGTTTGAAATTATTGCAGAAAGCTACGACGTTTTTGAGATTTGACTGAGGTGTTATGATGTTATTATTACGACGACGATGTGTATTATGTTGTTGAGGAATGTTTATTATGCTACGTATTTCTCATGATGAAATATTGAAGAAGTGTCGACGAATATGTATATGTATAATGAGGTAAGGAATAATGAGTAGTGTTTAGGGACTCTGATTTGTGGAAAAGGTTGTTGGAAACCAAGAATCGTACTTTAAGAGTTATGAAATGTGCGTAAATGCGTGACTGTATCACAATGCTGACGAATATTTTATTTGGACACTTATATTTATAGGATTTTCTTTCTACAGATTTGCAACGCTAATTCTTGACCTGTGAAATATTCTTATGTGAGACTGTCACGGTAGCGGAAACTGCTGTCGTAAATATTTCCGTAAGAAAGTTAAGTGACCACCTGCACGTAATGCGTCGCGGGCACCCACCTGGGCGACAGCCGCCCGAAAAAAAAGCCATTAGCCTTTCAGCGGCACAGGTAGAAAAAAAGAAAGGGGAGGCCATTGTCCTCGCTATTGACATTTCCTTGTTGAAAGCATACTGTGGAGGTCGTAATTTATGATATTTACTGAAATGCCTAATGAAACGATGAGAAACATTTCACGGCTATTGTCTTGCTAGTCGAGAAAAATGCCATATGGCTTGCTTTATGTATTTATTTACACATTTTGTTTAATATTAAGTTTCTAGCTGCACTGCAGCATTGGTTAAAATAAAATTTAATGTATGTACTAATATAGTTATTTTATGCCTACAGATCCAGTCAATAAGAAATTTATGATCTACTTCCAAGAAAACGAGGGCACATAAATATACATTTCCTTTCACAGGAATTGCATAAATAATTTCTTTACGATTTGGTAACTTATCTGCTAGTGTAAGTTCACGTGATGCATCACTCTAGTGTTAAGATGTGACATAGGTATTAGACATGGCCATTTTAGTGTAATATTTTTTCTGCTTGAGCTATGTCATGTTTAGGTATAAGTTGCTGCTGTTTGCCAGGCATAGTGTTATTGAATTTGACTTTGTATTATTCTGTTAAGCCAGTTTTACTAATGATTTATTTTTATTGTTTGCTGCATATTGCCTTAGATTAGTTGTAATATTACAATTGCTTTGCTAATCTCTTAATGCTGCTTGCTTTGCAAATCTGCGTTTTTTTTCATTGCTGTTTATATTAATTGTTTTATGTGATGCTGCATTGCCTCGTCCCTTGGTATATATATCTGAGCTCAGTAGATTTAAGTTAGCTTAAGAGGGGGTAGCCTCTAAGAGAATGAGTTGCGATGAATTGGAAGAAGTGCATTGAGAAGTTATACGAAAAAAAGTACAGAAAACAGGTTTAGGTAGGGTTTTCTTGGAAATAAATGTTGAGGTACGAAATGTGTGAACATATAAACACAGAAAGCATGCTTAGATAGAATTTTTTTGGTGGAAACAAAGGATGAAATAAGAGGAAAGATATATGAAGTTTTGGGTTGGACTGCAGTACCAAATGTTACACTGAAAACGAACCATGTCCTTTCCTATTGGTGTTTTCCCACTATATGTTTGTGTACCCTTGTGTATTTGTTTTCTTCCTGTCTCTGTGTAGTTTCATAGGATTTTTTCTTCTTCTAATACTAAGCTACATTCACTATGATGAGGAATACTGTTATCCTCAAATATAATTGGCATTAATAATATGTTATTTACCTTGTAAATATGCTTAGACATTATTTATTCTGTTTTGTTTTAATGCTCATGTGTAAAGTTGATGTTCCAAAAGTTATTCTGATCTTTTATGTATCTACTTATCTCATAATTCCTGTAACACTGATGTATATGTTTATTTCTATTCTTTTGTAAAGCCTGTGTTACTACAATTGTTATCTATATTGCTATGTTCTTTAATGATGTATTTTGTACCTTTGTAATTGTATTCTTATGTTATAAAATTACAATTGTCACCAGTTCATGATATTATTAACTTGTTAGTTACATTTCACTGCACACATTTCTGTTGGTCATAGTATATGGACAATATTTGAGAAGTTGGGACTGTTAGTGTTTGCACGTGTGTTACTGATTCAGCAAGGGACTGGATAACAGCATTGCTGGTTCTAAGGACAATTCCAAAAACTTTGTGAATGCACAAGTGGTGGTTATGGACTTGCTATATTATTCGCAAGACTCTTCGATGGTGATTGTGCACCTGCACAATCGCAACAGATGGCTGCTGGCCATCTCTACAAGGACTACAGTGGGTCTGCATCTTTGATGACCCACCATACCATTATTTCTACAAGGACTGCAGTGGGTCTGCACCTCTGGTGGCCCACCAATACCACAATCTCTACCGGGACTCCAGTGGGTCTGCTCTGTGATGACCTACCTACCAATAGTCTTCAAAACTTCGAATGACTCTGCTGTGGGTTTGCTCCATTGTGGCCCATTACCTGTCAGCATGTCAAGAGTCAGCACTGTCTTTCCGTTGGAAGGTCAACACTACTTCTTCAAGACGGCATGGAAATCCACTACTTCCGTGTGCATTGTCTTTTACTGCTCAGACTTTGAGAAAAGAAACGGCAGTTTCACTGTGATGAATGATCAGGACTGTCTTTATAGACTGTGAGCAAATTTGAGCTTTTGACCAACATAATATCAATAAGTGTGTGCATTTGATTTCTTTGTTATTGTAATTATGAAAAATTTTATCAAATCATTATTGGCCACTGCCCAAAAAAAATTTGTAAAATTTTTTGTGGGGAGCATGGGGGCTATGTAAGTAGGCTGTTTATGTTTTCTCTATGTAAGTAGGCTGTTTATATTTTCTTATTGGCAACGTTACGTAGCGCTCAATATGAAAATCACTGGCTGTGCTGTGTGCAGTCTGTGGCTAGTTTGCATTGTTGTCTGCCATTGTAGTGTTGGGCAGCGGCAGTTGGCTGTGAACAGCGCGTAGCGTTGCGCAGTTGGAGGTGAGCCGCCAGCAGTGGTGGATGTCGGGAGAGAGATGGCGGAGTTTTGTAATTTGTCATGAACTGCTATATTTATATATGATGATATCAAGGTAAATACAGTGTTTGTTCTCTATTAATATCTTTCATTTGCTAACTATCCCTATCAGTAGTTAGTGCCTTCCATAGTTTGAATCTTTTATTTAGCTGGCAGTAGTGGCGCTCGCTGTATTGCAGTAGCTTGAGCAGCGAAGATTTTTGTGAGGTAAGTGATTTGTGAAAGGTATAGTTTAATGTTAGTCAGGGCCATTCTTTTGTAGGGAATTTTGAAAGTCAGATTGCGTTGCGCTAACAAAATATTGTGTGTCAGTTTAAGCACAGTCATGTATAATTGTTTAAAGGGGACGTTTCAAGGGTGGTCGGAAATTCCCGTTACAGACGCATAGAGCTTGTAGAGGGGAGCGAGTACATCGTATTTTGAATAGGAATCCATGTCCGGAAACGTCACCCAACGATATTACAGAGCGTGAAAGTGACAGGCTCGGGCGTCTGAAAAAGTACGTATACACGGGGTGATTCCTTGATGAGGTTACAGATTTTCTAGGATGATGGGGAACGATAAATGTATTAATTTGAAATAAGGATTCCTGTACAGGAAACGAACGAGTCTAAAGTCATGAACGAAAACCGTTCTGAAACCTCTGACAGCTGAATACATGTACCGGTTCTTGTGTTGCGAAGAGCGTAGGATTGTTGGTAGTAAGGACAAAAACACGAAAAACTGTCCAATAAAATTCATACCTGAGGAGCTATGACCATTCGTTCGTCTTGACTAACGTGAAACACATCTCCTCTATTGAGCAAGTGTTCATAGCTGTTAAGGTACGCACTTTAGAGCCCATGTTTGTTCGATATTTTTTCTTGTTATTGTCCATACTACCACCTCTGAAAGTTACCAACACTACACATTAAATTTGAATCATAGCTTCTTCACTAACACTGTTTTACACTGACTTTTCTACATGTACATGCTTACTCTGCAATTCACACTTAAGTGCCTGGCAGAGGGTTCATCGAACCATTTTCATGTGTACTACTACTCTACCATTCCACTCTCGAATGGCGCGTGGGAAAAAGGAACACCTAAATCTTTCCGTTCGAGCTCTGATTTCTCTTATTTTACTACGATGACCATTTCTCCCTACCTAGGTGGGTGTCAGCAAAATATTTTCGCATTCGGAAGAGAAAGTTGGTGATTGAAATTTCGTAAATAGATCTCGCCGCAAAGACGACCGCCTTTGTTTCAGAGACTGCCACCCCAACTCGCGTATCATATCACTTTCACACCTATTGCGCGATAACGCGGAACGAGCTACCCTTCTTTGTACTTTTCCGATGTCCTCCGTCAATCCTACCTGGTATGGATACCACACCGAGCAGCAATATTCCAGCAGAGGACGGACACGTGTAATGAAGGCTGTCTCCTTTATGTGTCTGTCGCATCTTCTAAGTGTTCTGCCATCAAAGCGCAGTCTTTGTTTCACCTTCCCCACAAATATGATCTATGCGGTCTTTCCAGTTGCTCAAAATTGTAATTTCTAGGTATTCAGTCGAATTGACAGCCCATAGATTTGTCCGAATTATCGTATACCCAAAATTTATCGGATTTCTTTTAGTACCCATGTGGATGACCTCGTACTTTTCTTTGTTTAGTGCCAATTGCCACTTTTCGCACTATACAGAAATTCTCTCTAGATCATTTTGTAATTGGAATATATCGTCTGATGATTTTACTAGACGCTAAATCACAGCTTCATCTGAAAACAATCTAAGGGGATGCTCAGATTATCACCTAGATCATTTATGTAAATTAGGAACAGCAGAGGACCTATGACACTACCTTGCGGAACGCCAGATATCACTTCTGTTCTGCTCGATGATTTATCGTCTATCACTACGAACTGTACCTCTCTGAGAGGAAATCACGAATTCAATCACACAACTGAGGCGTTACTCCACATGCACGCAATTTGATTAATAGTCGCTTGTGAGGAACTGTATCAAAAGCCTTCTGGAAATCTAGGAATATGGAATCAATCTGAGATCCCTTGTCGACACCACTCATTACTTCATGGGAATAAAGAGCTAGCTGCGTTGCACAAGAACGATATTTTCTGAATCCGTGTTGGTTATGCATCAATAAGTCATTTTCTTCAAGGTGATTCATAATGTTCGAGTACAGTATATGCTAAAATAAAACACTGCAAATTGAGGTTAGTGATATGTGTCTGTAATTCAATGGGTTACTCCTGTTTCCTTTCTTGAATACTGGTGCGACCTGTGCTACTTTCCAGTCTTTAGGAGCAGACCTTTCGTCAAGTGAGCGGTTGTATATGATTGCTAAGAAAGGCGCTAGTGTGTTCACGTACTCTGAAAGGAACCTGATTGGTGTACCGTCTGGACAGGAAGACTGGCCTTTCTTAAGTGATCTGAGTCGTTTCGCAAAACCTAAGATATCTACTTTTATGTCACTCATGCCAACAGCTGTTCTGGTTTCGAGTTTTGGAATATTTACTTCGTCTTCTTTCGTGAAGGAATTACGGAAAACTGCATTTAGTAACTCCGCTTTAGTGGCACCATCATCGGTAACTTTTCCACCGCTATCGCGCAGTGACGGTATTGACTGTTTTTTTTTTTTTTTGCTACTGGTGTACTTTACATACGACCAGAATCTCTCTGGGTTTTCTACCATATAGTGAGACAATATTTCATTGTGGAAACTATTAAAAGCATCTCGTTCTGACGTCCGCACTAAATTTCGAGCTTACGTGAAACTTAGCCAGTCTTGGGGATTTTGCGTTCTTCTGAATTTGGCATGCTTTTTTCGTTGCTTCTGCAACAGTGTTCTGACGTGTTTTGTGTACCATGGTGGATCAGTCCCGTCTCTTATTAACTTATGCGGTATGAATCTGTCTATTGCTGTCGATACTGTATCTTTGAATTTGAGCCATATCTGGTCTACACATAAGTAATTAGCTTGTAAGGAATGGACAGTCTCTCTTAGGAAGGCATGAAGCGAATTTTTATCTGCTGTTTTAAATAGATATATTTAGCGTTTATTTTGAGTGGATTTGAGCCTCGCTCCAGTGACCTTTTGTTCATTACTCCCTGTATCCGTCATGAATATCGTATACGGCGTATGGCTCTGGCCCATCGCACTGCACCTGCTGGTGCACTTTACATACAATCTGAGAAGCCGTTGGCACCAGAGATGGGCAAACTCGTTCATCCTTGGGAGCTAGTTCACTGCTGATCGTTCTTTTTTGGGAACCGTTCATTTTTACTCGTTCACCGTTCATTTGTGCTTGGTATATGGTTCTAACTGAAAACTGGTAGTGTAGGTGACTGAAGGATGGAGGGCACCAACAGGGGGCAGTTGCCTCACCCCTGGAGTAAACAGTTTTTATTCATTACAGAACTCTTACACACTTTCAGAAGTAATTTCTGTGATTCTGCAGAACCTGTCGTTTAGCCAACCGTAGTCTTGTGTGGCTGATCGCAGGGAAATCATATAGGGTGGCGCACAGGAAACCGGCCCCGAGTACAGACTGATCGCCAATTACGGACGATGTGTTGCCCGTTACGAGCAGATACAACAAACATGTAATAATTAGGCAGTGAAGAAATAACAAGTTAATGCAAACAACAATTGCGAAACAATCGATGAGGATGTGTAGAGAGCTGGAGAAGAGAACATGAAAATCTCACGTGACGCGCATAGGTTATACCTCATGTAGACTTGTAAACCTGTTGGTGGCTGTTTCCCAACTTGATAGACCACAAGTACCTTGTATAAAACTGTTCGTTTGGACTTCCACTACATAACTATGCTACGTTGTAAACAATAATCGTTTACACCCTCTATATACTTCATGTTGTCTGAGTTCGTAGGGGAAGTAGAGACTTTATGGAAGCATAAAATAAAATGTGGTTTTCTCATACTTGCGTCAAACGCTTAGTAAAAATTAGGTTTTTACGTTACATTATTAAAGTAATGCAGCAATAATAATAATGTTCGCAGTAATAAAGTTTTTGGTTTGAAAGCCCCTTCCGAACAAATGTTTTTGAGATAATAATTAAATACGATTTTATGGCAATGTATGTCTTTTGAAATGGAGAGGCACCGCTTTTCCTACTGAACCAAAATGACCCACAACCCACTTTTTTCTTATTTTTTTTTCAAAGAAACCAAACTAGCAGGTAATACAAACTGGAAACAACCAAACTTAAAAATAATTAGAGGCTTCCTAAATGTAATATTTTGTATATGAAAGATACACGAAAATCGTTTTATATGAGTTTTCTTACACTAAAAAATTAAGGAAATTATTGAACGTTAGCTACTAAATCAAGTCGATGAAACCAAAAAATATATGAATAACAAAAAAACTTGCCTTTTTATAAGTATGTCTTCTGCTGTTCATCGATATAATGAAGTGAGCTGATATGCCCTTTTGTTACCTGAAAAGACGTACCTATTAGATACAACGTAATTCTTATGTAATTTACGTAACTATAAAATACTTTTTGATTACCGGTCGTGGACGCTGAATAGCCAGAACCAAGTGTAAGAACAGTTTGGAAGGCATGAAAAATGGGCGAGCGTAGTGAACGAAACGAAGAACTAGATACTGAACTAACTAGGAGCAGTCGGCAGTGGAACTGAGACAGGCGGTTATCCGAAGAACGCCGAGTGCGGCCGAGGGAGGCCGAGACTGAGACGAGCACGCGACCCAGGCTGGGACGAGAACTGCCCAAGTGACCGCCGCAACCGAAGTGAACTACTGAAATATGAACCGATCGTTCTTCGTTACCGGGAACTGTAAGTAGACTGCCGCGACCGAAGTGAACCATGAACCGATCGTTCCTTGGAATTCGTTCCTCGGTCCTTTCGTTCATCTTGGTTAACCGTTCCTTTGGACCCGTTCGCTCGCGAACTACCCATCTCTAGTTGGCACCACCATTACACGACGAACTGTTGCAGATCAGTTAATTCGAGGACAGCTAAGAGTCAGACGCCCTGTAGCGTCCGTTGCACCGACCCCAATCCACCGCCGTTTTTGACTACAGTTGTGTCAAGCGAGAGCTCACTGGAGGGCAGGGCGGAGGTCTGTTGTGTTTTCTGATAAAAGCTGGTTCCGTCTCGGTGCCAGCGATGGCCGTGTGTTGGTTAGAAGGAAACCAGCTGGGGGCCTTGCAACCAACCTGTGTGTAAGACACACTGGACCTGCACCTGGAGTAATTCCGTATGACAGCTGGAGCACTCTTCTGGTCATCCCATTCACCATGACTGCAACTCTGTACTTCAATTGGCGATTCGACCTGTTGTGTTGCCATTCATGTATTCCAGAGGGTGTTTTCCAACAGGATAACGCTCTACCACATGACACTATTGTAACCCAAGGCACTCTACTCTGAGTTTGGACATGTTGCCTTGGCCTGCCTGTGAGCCGTGCACGGTTCGTGTTCAGGCCATTTATTGTCTATCATCTTCAATTACGGTACTGTCGCCTCATTTTCTTATTCCATTTACTGGCGTCACTAACTTCCTGCCTTACTTTCCCGTGAGTGGCGACAGCAGCAGCGCGTATCGATAAGTGCACTGTTGTACCATCTCTGGAGCAACCGGTAGTATTTCCGGGTCGTCGTGTGTCTGGCAGTCAGTTCGGGACTGACCAGCAGTGCAGTCGGGACGCAGCAGCAGTGAAGTCGGGGACGGAGCGCCGATGAGGCGCCGACAGCCAGTGCTCGCCGACTGCTGGCGACACACATGAAGAGTCCGATGGAGAGAGATTGGAGGGATGACCGTTGGTTGGTCGTTTGATAGGTCGTCTCATTGGCCGACATATATTTGGTCCTTTCGCTGTTTCCGGGCCTGGGCAGTTGGTTGGTTGGCGCGGAGCAGCCAGGAAATCTCTGTGGCGCGTAGTTTGGCTGGGCCCGCTGGTGGCCTCTATGCGGTGCCGGAGTGTGTGGTGCTGGTCCTGGACACGAAAGTTTTTTGACTCAATCTACCAACAAGTCACGACTGTTCGCATTGTGTCGTTTGGTGTCTGTTGTCGGCTGTTGGGACAGTCCTGTGAGCAACAACATTTGTTTTCAAGTTGGCAAATTTTAGCCACCCTCCAGTGGATTTTAACTGTACTCGGTTATTTGAATTGAAGTGTACCAGTTGAAGCTTCTGCCTTGTGGCCGTTAATGTTCCAGTTACCTGCCCTGGCCATTGACGTAAATTCAGGCAGTGTATTTTCCTCTTCGTGTTGTCACTTTCCAGCGTGATGTGTAGTTTGACAGCTAAGTGCATAATTGGTTGTGGGCGCCAATATCTTCTACACTGTTCCATTGAACTCTCTGTTGTGCCCTGATCGGGTGAAGCGGAGGTTATCTTGTCAGTGTGTCCGTTGACTGTCTATCGGTTGGGTTGTCGTCGGATCTACAATGGTTGGGCCGACTGCCTGTCTCACCTAAGCGAGCGTTAAAGTTTGAATTCCAGGCTGACCTCGGAACTTCTGAGCGCGCTTGGGTATACTGCCTTTTCTTGTTTGTACTTGTATGGCTTCTAGCCGATTTTTCGATTAAGGTTGTTTTGCCCTTGTGTCGTTCGATGGTTTTGTCTTTCAGCCTAATTTTAGAAATGTTTTACGTAAAGCTTTTGGCATTTTTAAAATTAATGTTATCGAGTCTTAAGTGTTGGGCCTTCAGCCGATTTTGAATTTAAGTTGTTTAGCTCTTAAAGTGTCATAGGTTCACAAAATGGCTCTGAGCACTATGGGACTTAACATCTATGGTCATCAGTCCCCCAAGAACTTAGAACTACTTAAACCTAACTAACCTAGGGACAGCACACAACACCCAGCCATCACGAGGCAGAGAAAATCCCTGAACCCGCCGGGAATCGAACCCGGGAACCCGGGCGTGGAAAGCGAGAACGCTACCGCACGACCACGAGATGCGGGCAAAAAGTGTCATAGTCTTTGGGCCTTCAGCCTAATTAAAAAACTGTTTTAAAATAAGGCTTTGCCTTTCAAATTTTTGATTTTGGTTGAGCTTTAAGTTACTGGCTTTCAGCGGTTTTTAGATTAAAGTGGTTTTGCCCTTAAGGCATGAGATTGTACAGCACATTCAGCCGCTAACTGTTCCAAAACTAAAATTGTGTGGTTTTTAAATATTTTTGACTCCTATAATGTTTGATCAAATAAAAGGTTTGTAACCTCCCAACAGAAATATATACATACATACATACACACACACACATACATACGTACATACATACATACATATATATACATACATAAACATTCACATTTAGCATAACCTATCAACAGTTTACTTCCGTAATCTTGGAATAATAAAATGTGACTAACCTCCTAATTAAAAAATCTGACTCACTTATAACCTTTCAATAATTGACTGTGAATTTAAACTGGTGAATTTTGGACGTCAGCAGTGATGTGTTATGGCCCTGAAAGATCATTCTGAATAAACTGAAAATTCTTACCTCAATAAGGTCGCCGGATAACGCATATATATATGCTCCTATAAGAATTTTTTTCTGGCACAGCCCAGTGCAATGCTGGCCGATATCTTTGTCATCTATAAAAAGAAATAAATGATTTTTCTTTACAATAATCGGGATGACCATGGATTGGAGAAATTAGTTGTTGTTGTTGTGGTCTTCAGTCCTGAGACTGGTTTGATGCAGCCCTCCATGCTACTCTATCCTGTGCAAGCCTTTTCATTTCCCAGTACCTACTGCAACCTACATCCTTCTGAATCTGCTTAGTGTATTCATCTCTTGGTCTCCCTCTACGATTTTTACCCTCCACGCAGCCCTCCAATACTAAATTGGTGATCCCTTGATGCCTCAGAACATGTCCTACCAACCGATCCCTTCTTCTGGTCAAGTTGTGCCACAAACTCCTCTTCTCCCCAATCCTATTCAGTACCTCCTCATTAGTTATGTGATCTACCCATCTAATCTTCAGCATTCTTCTGTAGCACCACATTTCGAAAGCTTCTATTCTCTTCTTGTCCAAACTGGTTATCGTCCATGTTTCACTTCCATACATGGCTACACTCCATACGAATACTTTCAGAAACGACTTCCTGACACTTAAATCTATACTCGAAGTTAACAAATTTCTCTTCTTCAGAAACGCTTTCCTTGCCATTGCCAGCCTACATTTTATATCCTCTCTACTTCGACCATCATCAGTTATTTTGCTCCCCAAATAGCAAAACTCCTTTACTACTTTAAGTGCCTCATTTCCTAATCTAATTCCCTCAGCATCACCCGACTTAATTAGACTACATTCCATTATCCTTGTTTTGCTTTTGTTGATGTTCATCTTATATCCTCCTTTCAAGACACTGTCCATTGAGAATTAGTAAATTCTTTAAATTAAGATGAATGATTGTCGAAAGTTAATTTTTATAAGAAAGAATATTATTAAGAGATGTCTTATTAAAAACATTTACATAGGACTTGATAGAACAATATTACATATGCGCGAGGCTGCTTTTACGTTATACTACATGGCTCAGGCACCGCCATCGCTCCCCACGACTGGCCCAGCCAACTCCAAACACCAGACTGCTAGCAACTACTTACTTCTACTCCTACTGCCACAGCTCTTACCGCATACCACACTGCTCTCTGATCTGAGATTCTCTTATAGCTTACGTATCGCAGGCAGCGCGTGAGAAATCCATCGAAATTACATCTGCTCGAGTGCGCTAGCAACGAGTTCCTTACTCATGGACCTCTTACAGGTTGTATGTTCGAGTGTAACTGACAGCCGCTTATTTTGGCCCCTTTGCACAACTCCAACTACCTGTTCTGTCCTGCCCTGCGGGTTTAGCAGTGCGTCTCAGCCCGGTTACCAGATCTGTTTCAATCGAGCACATACGGAGCATCATGGGACGACAACTCCATCATTATCACAACCAGCATTAATCCTCCCTCTATTGACGGATCAAGTTCTACACGATGGAATTCCACGACATCCGGCAGGTGTGAAACACAATGCATGGCACATCTGCGTACCTGCATTCAGCATTCAGCATTCTGGCGATTACGGCGGTTGTTAGTGTAGCATTTCACATTTCCCATGCTTTCTCTCGCTCTTCCGGTAACTCTTTTTTTTTTCATTTATTTTTTTTTTTTTTTTTTTTTTTTTTTTTTTTTTTTTTTTTTTTTTTTGAGGCTTTGCTCGAACGGCGGCAATATTTTCATCAATAACAGCAGTTCTTCGGTATCTTTCACGAAATTCATCACTAACAACTGTAAGTAGGCTGTTTAGGTTTTTATGTTGGTAACGTCACGTAGTGCTCTGTATATGAATATCGCTGACTGTGCTGTGTGCAGTCTGTGGCTGGTTGGACTCATTGTTGGAATATTCGCTATTGTAGTGTTGGGCAGTTGGATGTGAACAGCGCGTAGCGTTGCGCAGTTGGAGGTGAGCCGCCGGCAGTGGTGGATGTGGGGGGAAAGATGGCGGAGTTCTGAGAGCGGATGATCTGGACGTGTGTGCATTAGAGACAGTAAATTTGTAAAGATGGAGGTCATATATATATATATATATATATATATATATATATATAAGACTTTGGAACACTATTAAGGTAAATACATTGTTTGTTCTCTATCAAAATCTTTCATTCGCTAACTATGCCTATCAGTAGGTAGTGCCTTCAGTAGTTAGAATCTTTTATTTAGCTGGCAGTATTGGCGCTCGCTGTGTTGCAGTAGTTCGAGTAACGAAGATTTTTGTGAGGTAAGTGATTCAGGAAAGTTATTGTTAGTCAGGGCCATTCTTTTGTGGGGATTATTGAAAGTCAGATTGCGTTGCGCTAAAAAATATTGTGTGTCAGTTTAGTGATGATCAGAATAAGTAATGAGAGAACTGTTTTGAGCACGTTCAGTTTTACTCAGCTGTTTGAAAATCAAATAACGTAAGGGGTTTACCAGCACAGTCATTTCATATTGTTTCTAAGGGGACGTTACACAACGAAACATCAGCAAGCTGACCTCGTGTTTAGAGGATAGAAAAAATCACGCTTGCTAGTTATGAACCCTAGCAAACGATCCCGTGCGAAGATTTGGGCCGTAAATATGATAATACGCAGTCACGACCTTACGAAAGAACAGCTATTAAATCTTGCGTGCACCGTTCGTCTGTCTTCTGCTCTGTCCCACTGCAGCCGCCTAAAGCCCGAGCACAAAGTGAGTGAGGGGAGGTTTGTGAAGAAGTGTTTCCACAGTGGTAGCACGCTTTTTTCAGTGTGTCAAAGTGATCGGTTTCTAACCTAGACCTGGTGCCCGAGGTCTCTGGTTTTAACATTTTTATGTTGCCATTCAGAAGTGTAGTGAAATGAGTGAAACGAATTATTGTGCCATTGAAGAAGTAGCGCAGCGCAATTTAATTTTTAACACCGCTATTGCGCATCCTTTTCTTTGGATTTTAGAGCTGGCACTGTTAGAACGAAGTAAATTTGTCGGAGATGCGCTATTCCTCTACGCGATTGGCTCGATTAGATTGTGAAACAAAAATCATTAACTACTACATTTCATAATAATTCTTCAGTTGCTTAGGTTTATTCATTTTGATCCTGAGAAGTATGCAGGGTGTCCCAGTTAAACTTTTCGCCGCCAATATCTATGGAACCGTAGTAGATGTTGATAAACGGGTTTACAGGTATGAATGTACGGCAGGGGCTTACGAACGTAAAAACTACGAGACATTCTAAACCGTGGTTTCAACACAAATTTACATTTTTCTTTAAATGGACACCCGATATTATACCACACGTAATGAATGACATGAGAAATCACAATAATAATGGTACTGGTTGCATCGCGATACATCAACTACATCCTGAGAAATTGGAAGACGAAGTCGACGCGTGAAATGAACGGATCGCGAAGATATTGGACTTGCAGCAATGCAGGCGTGACCCGCACCTTGCTCGTAATAGTTTTGGAGAGCCTGTATAGGGAGAGAGTGGCCAACCGCACGAAACGGCGGCCATCTTTCTGCCGAACAGGGGGCGGGACTTTTAATGGCCAGTAGTGGAGTGATGGAGTACACACTCACCGAATCAAAAGCATCTACATCTACATCTACGTGATTACTCTGCAATTCAAATTTAAGTGCTTGGCAGAGGGCTCATGGAACCACAATCATACTATCTCCCTGCCATTCCACTCCCGAACAGCTGTTCGAGCTCTAATTTCTCTTACTTTATTTTGATGATCATTCCTACCTATGTAGGTTGGGCTCAACAAAATATTTTCGCATTCGGAAGACAAAGTTGGTGACTGAAATTTCGTAAATAGATCTCGCCGCGACGAAAAACGACTTTGCTTTAATGACTTCCATCCCAACTCGCGTATCATATCTGCCACACTCTCTCCCCTATTAAGTGATAATACAAAACGAGCTGCCCTTTTTTGCACCCTTTCGATGTCCTCCGTCAATCCCACCTGGTAAGGATCCCACACCGCGCAGCAATATTCTAACAGAGGACGAACGAGTGTAGTGTAAGCTGTCTCTTTAGTGGACTTGTTGCATCTTCCAAGTGTCCTGCCAATGAAACGCAACCTTTGGCTCGCCTTCCCCACGATATTATCTATGTGGTCTTTCCAACTGAAGTTGTTCGTAATTTTTACACCCAGGTACTTAGTTGAATTGACAGCCTCGAGAATTGTACTATTTATCGAGTAATCGAATTCCGATGGATTTCTTTTGGAACTCGTGTGGATCACCTCACACTTTTCGTTATTTAGCGTCAACTGCCACCTGCCACACCATACAGCAATATTTTCTAAATCGCTTTGCAACTGATACTGCTCTTCGGATGACCTTACTAGACGGTAAATTACAGCATCATCTGCGAACAACCTAAGAGAACTGCTCAGATTGTCACCCAGGTCATTTATATAGATCAGGAACAGCAGAGGTCCCAGGAGGCTTCCCTTGGGAACACCTGATATCGCTTCAGTTTTACTCGATGATTTGCCGTCTATTACTACGAACTGCGACCTTCCTGACAGGAAATCACGAATCCAGTCGCACAACTGAGACGATACCTCATAGGCCCGCAGCTTGATCAGAAGTCGCTTGTGAGGAACGGTGTCAAAAGCTTTCCGGAAATCCAGAAATACGGAATCAACTTGAGATCCCCTGTCGATAGCGGCCATTACTTCGTGCGAGTAAAGAGCTAGCTGCGTTGCACAAGAACGATGTTTTCTGAAACCATGCCGATTACGCATCAATAGATCGTTCCCTTCGAGGTGATTCATAATGTTTGAATACAGTATATGCTCCAAAACCCTACTGCAAACCGACGTCAATGATATAGTCTGTAGTTCGAAGGATTACTCCTACTACCCTTCTTAAACACTGGTGCGACCTGCACAATTTTCCAGTCTGTAGGTACAGATCTATCGGTGAGCGACTGGTTGTATATGATTGCTAAGTAGCGAGCTATTGTATCTTTAGCGTTATGCACAAGACAATATGGCGAAATCTTTCGTTAAATGCCTTTCTTTACAACTGGAATATACTCATAGTAGCCTACTTGGTACAGCACAGGAAAATTTGATACAGTGGCTGTAAAAATTATTCGTTACTTGCATTTATCTCCTTTAAAGTTCGTTTACTAGACATATTGCAGTGAAAGTAACGTAAATAAGAAAAATATAGTGTATAGCATTTGTTTTGTATCGGAAGTGCATAACGCTAAAGATTTAACGTACCTGTATCACGTCAGATGAATGACAGTCGTAAGCAGTTGTTTACAACCAAATGCAGCACAACCTGGCATCGTTTACGAACGTCTGCAGAACGAATTACGGGTGTGAAAAACAATACTGTACAATTACTAGCGTGTTTACTTCAAACATGTAGACCTACCGACTTCATCACAAAACGCTTCATTAGTTCAGCTCGTATTGAAGATCGCAAACGTTAAATATGTACTAAAAACGATATACAACTAAATCGAACATGCATGTACAACGAGTAACAAGTCTCTCAATCCAGAATGAGATTTTCACTCTGCAGCGGAGTGTGCGCCGATATGAAACTTCCTGGCAGATTAAAACTGTGTGCCGAACCGAGACTCGAACTCGGGACCTTTGCCTTTCGCGGGCAAGTGCTCTACCAACTGAGCTACCCAACCACGACTCAGGCCCCGTCCTCTCAGCAGGTCCCGAGTTCGAGTCTCGGTCCGGCAAACAGTTTTAATGTGCCAGGAAGTTTCAAGTCTCTCAATAATTCAAATACCTTTTAATCGTTTCCAAAAGTCCTCTGAACTTCAATTCAACTCAAAAGCACGGCGAACATGGGAAGCGCGAGAGACGTTTGGCAGAAAAATAGCGCCAAAGCTAATCAACCAATCACGGGTAACTTCACCTATGGCCACTTCTCCGTATACAGGCTCACTAGTAATAACGTAAGCGTTGCGCCATCTGCAACGGTTCAATTGTTGTCACACTCATTAACCCTCGGTTACTCGCGCGCTGTACAGATGTACTCCATTGTCGTTCTAAACGTTATTTTCTTATTGTTGGCAAGAGTGACGGGGCTGAAATTCTCAGTGCGGTGTTCTTGTTCTAACCTGTACCTACAGTAAGTGGCGTGCGCCGTCATGCACGGATCTTATCATAGGAAAGACTTGAGCGTTCCCTGTCGTGTTTGGCGCACACGAGTACACCACGCGAATATCGAAGTACCCGCATATACTTTATACTAAGTAAAAATTTTAATTTCCATTATATGAAACGCTGGGGGTAACGGCCTTGCCGCAGTGGATACACCGGTTCACCTGAAATCACCGAAGTTAAGCGCTGTCGGGCGTGGCTGGCACTTGGATGGGTGACCATCCGGGTCGCCATGCGCTGTTGCCATTTTTCGGGGTGCACTCAGCCTCGTGATGCCAATTGAGGAGCTACTCGACCGAATAGTAGCGGCTCCGGTCAAGAATACCATCATAACGACCGGGAGAGCGGTGTGCTGACCACACGCCCCTCCTATCCGCATCCTCCTACGAGGATGACATGGCGGTCGGATGGTCCCAGTAGGCCACTCGTGGCCTGAAGACTGAGTGCTTTTGTTTATTCTTATACGTAGGTTCGAAATTAAATAGTGGCAACACTGCTGTGGAGACACTATACAATGGAATCAACTATTGTCGCTGATAGCACACGTTGTCGACATACGTACCTTACCTCCGAGCAAATGGACTCGTCCGTCCCACGTCACCGGCGTGCGCACAATCGAGGGGAACACAGTCACTTGTGAGCGAGCGGTCTCACGTAACGGCGTGACTATGTTTTCGAAACAGGAACAACGGAGTTGGATCAAGAATGTGCCAGAGGTCGTACAGCACGACAGTGTCTTCAGGGTCTTCAAGAGGCGTGCGGGGAATCGGCATTGTCGTACAGAACAGTCGCACGTGGGGTAAAAACCCCCAAGGAAGGTCGGCAAACTGTGGCAGGCATGCATCGGGCAGGTCGTCCCAGCGTCTCTGAAGAAGAAGTGGGTGTTGTTGCCGCGTTAGTGGACAGTGATCGACGCCATACGATTCGTGAGCTCGCCCACGAAACCGGATTAGCGCATACGACTGTGCCTCGCATTCTGAAGGAGCGCCTGGGCATGCGAAAAACTGCATCACGATGGGTCCCGCACGGCTTGACGGAAATGCAGAAATGGGTGCGTCAAGACACTGCTGAGACGCACTTGGAGCGCTATGAGCGCAAAGGAGAGGCTTTCCTACGCCGTATCGTAACACTGGATGAGACGTGGGCCACATCGTACGAGCCAAAACTAAAATGCCAATCCGACGAATGGTGTCATTATGGGTCGCCGCGAAAGTCGAAAGTGCGTCAGAGCCCCAGTATGGTGAAAGTTATGGTGATTCTCGCGTAGGACTGTGAGGGTGTTATCCTAACGCATTACGTTCCTCCACGGCAGACGTGGAGCATCACCTGCTACCAGCTTTGTGAAAGAAGCGGTGACACTTTCTGCACAACCCTCCCATCATTTTGCACGACAATGCACGGGCGCATACAGCGCAAGCTGTGGCTGCTCTGTTCGGTCGATGGGACTGGGAAGTACTGTACCGTCCACCATACTCCCCGGACTTAGGTCCTCGTGACTTTGATTCTGAAGATGAAGGAACCACTTTCTGGTATTCGCTTCATAACTGTTCCAGATATTCGACAGGCAGTAGACCGCTCCATTCGCACCATCAACAGAACACGCTCTGCTAACGGCATGCTACGCCTTCCACATCGCTGGTAACGGGTTCTACACAACGCTGGTGACTACTTTGAAGGACAGAAACAGGTGCAAACATTTAACTCTTTTGTATCGGTTGTGAATAAATAGTTGCCACTATTCAAGTTCCAACCCTCGTATTTGAAATATGTTTGGATTACCGTTCTAGTATTAATTTATCTTATTATTTAGGTCTAATGGCAGATTGCATTTCTGATGAAAGGATTTGGATGCAATGGCTAGAGGAAGAACTTCAGATTGATGAACCTTCCGATTGTGATTCTGATCTGTGCGATGGATATATAAGCGAGGTTGATGATCGACCAGACCAGCAAACTGGAGGGAATGACGTGGAAGAATCGGAAGAAGACAATGTGGACATGGAAGACAGCTTCAACAAGACAAGTGAAGAACCTGGTTTTTATTTTGAAAAAGTTAAAACACAATGGAATAAAATACTGCCTCGTCGTAATGTTAAATCAAAGTCTAGCAATATCACTCTTCGTTCTTCCTGGTCCAAAAGGAGAGGCAAGAAATGCAAAATCTGAAATCAATTGCATTAACTTGATTACTGATGACAGAATAATAGAGTTGATCGTGAAAAGTAGCAATATTTACATAAAAACAATCAGGCACAAATTTTCTAGACAACGGGATGCGAAATTTACACATCAATGTGAATTGCGTACCCTTGTTGGTATATCTTCTTTCACTGGTATGCTAAAGTCTTCCAAGTTGAATACTTGCAAAATATAGGACAACGAGGAAGGCAGTAGTATTGAAAGAGTCTATTTGAGTATTTCGAGGAACAGATTTCATTTCTTGCATCGTTGCCTCAGATTTGATGGCGTAAGCACCAGAAATGAGAGAAGAAAGCTCGTCAAATTTGCACCAGTACGATAACTTATGGAGTGCCTCACAATTGGTCAGCAGCTGGTTGGTTTTCGTGGAAGGTGTCCATTCAGACAGTTTATCCCTAGTAAACCTGCTCGTTATGGCCTGAAGGTGTTTGCATTAGTGGATTGCGGAATAATGTATACTGTGAATATGGAAATTTCTTGTGGAAAACAGCCAGCGGCGACTTCTGATGTAAGCGTTGCAGGAAAGGAGGTCGACATGTGAACTGCGAAACCAATTTTAGGCACAGGACGTAACATCACTGGCGATAACTGGTTTACTAGCTATCCTCTGCTTCAACAACTGCTTTAGAAAAAGGCAACTTATGTTGGAAGAATCATACGCAACAAAAAAGAAATACCTCACCAATTTTTACCTAGCAAATCTCGAGAAATAAACACTTCTGTTTTCGGCTTTAGATATGATGCAACACTTGTATCCTAACTGCGAAAGGAAATTTTACTTCCAAGTATCCACAATGATGCAGTGATTGACGAGTCCACCAAAACACACCAGAGATTGTTACATTCTACAATCGCACAAATGTTGGAGTTGACGTACTCGATCAACTTTGTTCAAATTATGATACAGCAAGAACTACTAAAAGATGGCCAACAGCAATTTTTTGCAATATTTTAAATATCGCCGCTATCAATGATTTACGCCTTTATTCAGCAAAAAAATAAAATAAAATAAAAAATAAAAGTAAAATAAAACTGTGACAAGGTGTAAGGAGCTGATTTCCTTGACGAAATTAGGAGTGGACCCAGAAGAAAAAATGGAAAAATTCGACAACATGCGTTGTTTGTTTGAACTGTACGTGATTTCTTATTGTACGTCTCTACTGTGATTACTTTTTTCCCGTATTACGAGCTTCTTCATTAAAGTTTCATTAAAGTTATTTAGAAAAGTTTACTTACTTCTTGTGTAATATCGCATGTTGTGAGTAATAAATGGGTGGAGCGACAAAATCTCATTTTTCATTTAAAAAATTAAATGTTTATTACTTCCCTTATTTCAAAAGTATTAGTAACGAATTTACTCGTGCATCGCGAAGGACATAAAAAACAAAATTCACTACTGGCCATTAAAATTTGTACACCAAGAACCAATGCAGATGATAAACGAGTATTCATTGGACAAAATATATTATGCTAGAATTGACATGTTTTACATTTTCACGCAATTTGGGTGCATAGATCCTGAGAAATCAGTACACAGAACAACCAGCTCTAGCCGTAATAACGGCCTCGATATGCCTGGGCATTGAGTCAAACAGAGCTTGGATGGCGTGTGCAGGTACAGCTGCCCATGCAGCTTCAACACGATACCACAGTTCATCAAGAGTAGTGACTGGCGTATTGTGACGAGCCAGTTGCTCGGCCACCATTGACCAGACGTTTTCAGTTGGTGACAGATCTGGAGAATGTGTTGGCCAGAGCAGCAGTCGAACATTTTCTGTATCCAGAAAGAACCGTACAGGACCTGCAACGTGCGGTCCTGCATTATCCTGCTGAAATGTAGGGATCGAATGAATGGTAGAGCCACGGGTCGTAACACATCTGAAATTTAACGTCCACTGTTCAAAGTGCCGTCAATGCGAACAAGAGGTGACAGAGACGTGTAACCAGTGGCACCCCATACCATCACGCCGGGCGATACGCCAGTATGGCGATGACGAATACACGCTTGCAATGTGCGTTCACCGCGATGTCGCCAAACACGGATGCGGCCATCGTGATGCTGTAAACAGAACCTGGATTCATCCCAAAAAATGACGTTTTGCCATTCGTGCACCCAGGTTCGTCGTCGAGTACACCATCGCAGGCGCTCCTGTCTGTGATGCAGCGTCAAGGGTAACCGCAGCCACGGCCTCCGAGCTGATAGTCCATGCTGCTGCAAACGTCGTCGAACTGTTCGTGCAGATGGTTGTTGTCTTGCAAACGTCCCAATCTGTTGACTCAGGGATCGAGACGTGACTGCACGATCCGTTACAGCCGTGCGGATAAGATGCCTGTCATCTCGACTGCTAGTGATACGAGGCCGTTGGGATCCAGTACGGCGTTCCGTATTACCCTCCTGAACCCACTGATTCCATATTCTGCCAACAGTCATTGGATCTCGACCAACGCGAGCAGCAATGTCGCGGTACGATAAACCGCCATCGCAATAGGCTACAATCTGACCTTTATGAAAGTCGAAAACTTGATGGTACGCATTTCTCCTCCTTACACGAGGCATCACAACAACGTTTCACCAGGCAACGCCGGTCAACTGCTGTTTGTGTGTGAGAAATCGGTTGGAAACTTTCCTCATGTCAGCGCGTTGTAGGTGTCGCCACCGGCGCCAACCTTGGGTGAATGCTCTGAAAAGCTAATCATTTGCATATCACAGCATCTTCTTACTGTCGGATAAATTTCGCGCCTGTAGCACGTCATCTTCGTGGTGAAGCAATTTTAATGGCCTGTAGTGTAAATAGAGAAGAAACATATTTTTAAGAAAAAAAGTGGCGGGGTACATTTGTCCTCCGCGCGAAAATCTGTGTCCTCAAATCCCGCGCGAGTAGCGGAGGGTTAAAGTTGTTCAGTGACATGTCCTGTACGTGTCATGTACCATGGAAATGGAAATGCCGTGTGGCTAGGGCCTCCCGTCGGGTAGACCGTTCGCCTGGTGCAAGTCTTTCCAGTGTTGATAACGACAATACAACACTCAGTCCCTGACTGGAGAAAATCTCCGACCCATCCAGAATCGAACCAGGGACGTTAGGTAGGAGATTCCGTCGCGCTGACCACTCAACTACCAGGGGCGGACAGCATGTACCATTGTGTAACTGATGTACAACTGTATACAAATACCGTGTGTCCCCTGTGCGACCCGTTGACAGCCATTAATTTTATTTACTCTGGCCGGTGGTTATCGGCGTTTCGTTACCGTCTAGTCCATTGCAGTACTCTCGAAAAGTTCAGTTTAGCACGTGCGAGTAAATCGTGTCCTTGTTTTCATTGTGGACGACTGGACATCGGTATGTTTCCCGGGCCTCGTACTAACAGTGTACACAGCAATATGTAAGTACAGCGTTTGTCGCATCGTTGTACGTCACACACATCGCGATAAAGAGCAACGTGCTGATGATGCTTGCATAATTTCTCAGGGTGTAATTGATGTATTGCCATGCAACCAACGCTGCTATTATTATTCTCCCTCATCTCATTGACTGCGTATGGAATAACATTGGGCGTCCATTTAAAAAGCATACGTTTGCACACGGTTTAGAACGCCTGGTCGTATGTACTGCCGTACATTCATACCCGTGAAAGGAGTTTGTCAATATCTACTGTGGTTCCAGAGGTGTTAGTGGTGAAAAGTTTAGGTGGGACACCCTAAGCTGCAGTATATCAATACGAGGATATTTGTGAAAGTAGAAACAGAAATACATCTACATCTACGTTTATACTCCGCAAGCCACCCAACGGTGTATGGCGGAGGGCACTAGGTGCCACTGTCATTACCTCCCTTTCCTGTTCCAGTCGCGTATGGTTCGCGGGAAGAACGACTGTCTGAAAGTCTCCGTGCGCGCTCGAATCTCTCTAATTTTACATTCGTGATCTCCTCGGGAGGTATAAGTAGGGAGAAGCAATACATTCGATACCTCATCCAGAAACGCACCCTCTCGAAACCTGCCGAGCAAGCTACACCGCGATGCAGAGCGCCTCTCTTGCAGAGTCTGCCACTCGAGTTTGCTAAACATCTCCGTAACGCTATCACGGTTACCAGATAACCCTGTGACGAAACGCGCCGCTCTTCTCTCGATCTTCTCTATCTTCTCCGTCAACCCGACCTGGTACGGATTCCACACTGATGAGCAATACTCCAGAATAGGTCGAACAAGTGTTGTGAGAGCCACCTCCTTTGTTGATGGACTACATTTTCTAAGGACTCTCCCAATGAATCTGAACCTGGTACCCGCCTTACCAACAATTAATTTTATATGATCATTCCACTTCAAATAGTTCCGCACGCGTACTCCCAGATATTTTACACAAGTAACTGCTACCAGTGTTTGTTCCGCTATCATATAATCATACAGTAAAGGATCCTTCTTTCTATGTATTCGTAATACATTACATTTGTCTATGTTAAGGGACAGTTGCTACTCCCTGCACAAAGTGCCTATCCGCTGCAGATCTTCCTGCATTTCGCTACAATTTTCTAATGCTGCAACTTCTCTGTATACTACAGCATCATCCGCGAAAAGCCGCATGGAACTTCCGACACTATCTACTAGGTCATTTATATATATTGTGAAAAGCAATGGTCCCATAAGACTCCCCTGTGGCACGCCAGAGGTTACTTTAACGTCTGTAGACGTCTCTCCATTGATAACAACCTGCTGTTGTGGGCCGGGGGGGGGGGGGGGGGGCGGGGGGAGGGGGTGCGGGGTGGGGGGGGGGGGGGGACTGTCGGATAGACCACATACCTGGTGCAAGTCTGTTTTTCGCCACTTCGGCGACTTGCGTGTCGATGGGGGATGATATGACGATGATGAAAAGAAGACAACACCCAGTCCCTGAGCGGAGAAAATCTCCGACCCAGCCGGGAATCGAACCCGGGTCCTTTAGCATGGGAGTCTGCTGCTCTGACCAATCAGCTATCGAGGTGAACATTGTCAAAATAATATTGTACAAGTATGTACATGAGGTTCACATATGGCGTTTTCACATCAGTTACTGGTTTTCGTATAAGTAGAATAACGTGTGTTCTGTAACAAGATTTCAAAACACTTTTGTTGGATGTGTTCCCCTCTCCCTTTCCTACCCCCTTCGCCCTCAACTTCCCGGGAGTAGGAGGTACCTGGTTGTCACACCATTGTACAGTATTTCGCTGTTGTATGTTAGGCGGCTGTTGTGGGATCGGAATATTCAGAGATAATGGGTGTGCGCGGATGTTTAAAGAGCTGCGCTTTCAGAAGGTCGTAACTGCCTGCTATCACAATCAGGGCCCAAATTATAGTGTGGGATTGGGATCGACTGCTGGAGCTAGTGTCTAACAAGCGTGCTTTCTTTACCTCGTTAACATACACGCTGCAGTCACATTGATGTGACAACCGCAAATGTTCGACGCGAATGTGCAGTAAGTACTCACAGCCTGTAGGTAGCGGTACTAGCGGTGGAGGCTATATGAAGCGTGTTTGGTGAGAGGTGGTGCGGAAAACAGAGCAGTCGTTGTAATGCGGAAACGGAGCTTAAAAAGGGTTGAAATGGCTCTGAGCACTATGGGACTTAACGTCTGACGTCATCAGACCCCTATACTTACAACTACTTAAACGTAACTCACCTAAGGACATCACACACATCCATCCACGAAGCAGGATTCGAACCTGTGACCGTAGCAGCAGTGCGGTTCCGGACTGAAGCGCCTACAACCGCTCGGCCACAACAGCCGGCGGAAACGGAGCCATTTATCTGACGTCCAAAAGAGCATGATCATCGGCGTTCGGACGAAGAGTGGAAGCATTTCCGAAACGGCTAATCTTGTGAACTCTTCACGTGCCGCCGTGGTTAACATGCACTATCTGATCAAAAGTATCCGGACACCTGCCTGAAACTGACTTACAAGTTAGTGGCGCCCTCCATCGGTAATGCTGGAATTCAATATAGTGTTGGCCCACCCTTAGCCTCGATGACAGCATCCACTCTCGCAGGCATATGTCGTCAGGTGCTGGAAGGTTTCTTGGGCAATGGCAGCCCATTCTTCACGGAGTGCTGCACTGAGGAGAGGTATCGATGTCGGTCGGTGAGGCCTGTCACGAAGGCGGCGTTCCGAAACATCCCAAAGGTGGTCTATAGGATTCAGGTCAGGACTCTGTGCAGGCCAGTCCATTACAGGGATGTTATATTCGTGTACCCACTCCGCCACAGGCCGTGCATTATGAACAGGTGCTCGATCGTGTTGAAAGATGCAATCGCCACCCCCGAATTGCTCTTCAACAGTGGGAAGCAAGGAGGTAGGCCACTCAAAACAAGAGGTGGCAGCCCACTCCACGAAAAACACGACCATACCATAACACCACCGCCTCCGAATTTTACTGCTGGCAATACACCTGCTGGCAGATGACGTTCACCGGGCATTCGCCATACCCACACGCTGCCATCAGATCGCCACATTGTGTACCGTGATTCGTCACTCCACACAACGTTTTCCCACTGTTCAATCGTCCTCTGTTTACGCTCCTTCCACCAAGCGAGGCGTCGTTTGTCATTTACCGGCGTGTTGCGTGGCTTATGAGCAGCCGCTCGACCATGAAATCCAAGTTTTCTCACCTCCCGGCCAAGTGTCATCTTGGATGGGTGACCATCGAGGCCGCCATGCGCTGTTGCCATTTTTCTGGGTGCACTCAGCCTCGTGAAGTCAATTGAGGACCTACTCGACCGAAGAGTAGCGGGTCCGGTCAAAGAAAACATCATAAAGACCGGGAGAGCGGTGCGCTGACCACACGCCCCTGCTATCCGCATCCTGAACTGAGGATGACACGGCGGTCGGATGGTCCCGATGGGCCACTTGTGGCCTGAAGACGAAGTGCTGCTGCCGCCGCCTAACTGTCATAGTACTTGTAGTGGATCCTGATGCAGTTTGGAATTCCTGTGTGATGGTCTGGATAGAGGTCTGCCTATTACATATTATGACCCTCTTCAACTCTTGGTAGTCTCTGTCAGTCAACAGACGGGGTCGGCCTGTACGCTTTTGTGCTGTACGTGTGCCTTCACGCTTCCACTTCACTATCACATCGGAAACAGTGGACCTAGGGATGTTTAGGAGTGTGGAAATCTCGCGTACAGACATATGACACAAGTGACATCCAATCACCTATGTTCGAAGTTGCACGGAGCACCCCATTCTGATGAGTACAGATGTCGTTGATATGGCGTACCTGTCAGTAGGTGGCAGCACAACGGATCTAATATGAGTAACGTACGTTTTTTGGGAGTGTCCGGATACTTTTGAAGTAGTGTGTATCACACATAGCGAAATGGCGCTATCCAAAAAAGGTGCGGAGGCATCTGTGGTGCAGTATGGGCCGCAGGTGGCAAAGGAGAACGACGGCTGGGAAAGATGTTTACACACGGGAGAATAGACGTGCAGCTGTTGAACAACTGACAGATCAGATGGACCAAGCGTCTACCAATAGTGTCTCCTCAACTGCTGTTCAGGGAACGTTGCTGCATACGCGCCTCCGAGTCTATGCTGACTGCCTTTCACAGGCGATGGAGGCTGAGATTTTCACACCAGTAGCGCAACTCTACGTCCACTGAGTGGCGAGAGGTGGCCTTTTCAGACGAATCGCGTCTTGTGCTCCACCGGACAGATGCACGTAGGCGTGAACGGCGTGCAACGACTGAAAGCAAACATCCTGGAACAGTTATGGTGTGGGCAATGTTCTCGTGCCATTCCATGGGTAGTCTAGTCATTGCAAAAGACATAGTGGAGCAACACCATATTATCGTTTTTTTTTCTATTGTTCCGTGGGACCAAATTGAGGAGAAGTCTCCATGGTCATGGAACGAGTCCATACATGAAATTGTAACACGATAGTAGAAACAGGCGACAATTCGTAAGTTTAAATAAAGAAAATCAACAATGTAACACTTGAATTTGCTTAATTTTTCAGCTCTTCCAGGAGCTCCTCGACAGAATGGAAGAAGTGAGCCACGAGGCAACTCTTCAGTTTAGACTTAAAAGTGTTTGGGCTACTGCTAAGATTTTTGAGTTCTTGTCGTAGCTTACTGAAAATGGATGCAGCAGAATACTGCGCTCCTTTCTGCACAAGAGTCCAGGAAGTGCATTCCACATGCAGATTGGATTTCTGCCTAGTATTAACTGAGTGAAAGCTGCTAACTCTTGGTAATAGGCTAATATTGCTAACAACAAACGACATTAAAGAAAATATATACTGTGAGGGCAATGTCAGAATTCTCAGACTATTGAATAGAGGTCGACAAGAGGTTCTCGAACTTACACCACATATAGCTCGAACAGCCCGTTTTTGAGCCAAAAATACCCTTTTTGAATCAGAAGAATTACTCCAAAAAATAATACCGTACGACATAAGCGTATGAAAATATGCGAAGTAGACTACTTGTCGTGTTGAAGTGTCACTTATTTCAGAAACTGTTCCAATGGTAAATAAAGCAGCATTTAGTTTCTGTACAAGGTCCTGAACATGGGATTTCCACAACAGCTTACTATTGATCCAAACGCCTAGGAACTTGAACTGTTCCGTCTCGCTTATAATATGCCCATTCTGTCTGATCAAAATATCGGTTCTTGTTGAATTGCGAGCTAGAAACTGTAAAATCTGAGTTGGCCACTATGTCCATCCCTACAAGCCGTCTGCTTTTTTCTGGCACGATGGCGTCTACCAACTGGACAAGGCAACGTGTCACGCAGCTCGCAGTGTACGTGCGTGGTTCTAAAGAGGGCTGGCCGCTACAGATGGGTTCACCAAGATGAACGGTACGAGCTAGGAACGAATGCTAAGGAACGGTCTTTCATAGGTCACTTCGGTCGCGGCTTCCTACTTGTAGTTCCCGGGAACGGGAAGCGGTCGGTCTCGTTCCCGCACGGCACGTCGGTCTGTCTCGTTCCAGCCTCGGTCTCCACCCCCCCCCCCGCCCCCCCCCCCCCCCCCCTCTGTCTCGGTCTCGCTCGGCCGCGGACTCGTCCCTCTTCGGGTGGCCACTCGTCGCAGTTCCACTGCCGACTTCTCTTAATTTAGTATCGAGTTGTTGTTCGTTTCGTTCGCTGCATACGTCCATTCTAGATCCGTTTCAAGCCTTTTTTGAACTCTGAACTTGTAGTTCTTTTCGTATTCTATTCAGCGTCCATGGGCGGTATTTAAAATTTATTTTATAATTACGTATATTTCATACAAATTACGTAGTATGTAATACGTACATCTTTGCAGGTAACAAAACGGCGTATCAGCTTACTTCACTATTTCTATAAACAGCAGAAGAAATACTTGCAAAAAGGCAAGATTGTTTGTTATTAGTCATGCAAAGGAAGTCCGTACGGCACACACGAGTGGCCATTTACCGTCTTTTTTTCATCCAAGGTAAAAGAGCATGTTCATTGTTACGGAAGGAAGACCGACTTACAGCCGAATGAAGCCCGCGCTCCGTAATCGAGTGTATGGCGTCACATTTTGTAAAGAGAATACGGTAACTTCTGCAATATTATTTCAGTGGTACAGGGTGGCGCACGAAAAATCGGCCCCGAGTACTGGACTGCTCATTGTCGGCCACCAATCGTCATCTATTGTTGTTTGCATTAGCCTGTTTGCCATTTCTTCACTGCCTAATTATCACATGTTCAGATTTCTGCGCGCAGCGGTCAACGAATCGTGCGTAATTGGCGAGCAGTCTGTACTCGGGGCCGGTTTTCCGTTCGCCGCCTTATGTTATTTCACAGCGATCAGCCCCATAACGCTAAAGTTGACTGAACGAGATGTTTTGCAGAATCGCGAAAATTACAAGTGCGTGACAATTCTGTTATGAATAAAAACTCTGTACTCCAGGGGCGAGGCAAGTGACCACTCTTGGTGCCTTCCATATTCTGTCACCTAGGCTACTAATATTCAAAACAACCACATACCAAGCACAAATGAACGGGGAACGAGTAAAAATGAACGGTTCCCAAAAAAAGGAGTGGTCACCGGTGAACTAGTTCCCAAGGATGAACGAGTTCGGCAATCTTTACTGGCCACGGCTATGCAGTAGACAGACTCCACATGCCGGCCTTTTGTGACCGAGCGGTTCTAGGCGCTTCAGTCTGGAACCGCGTTACCGCTACGGTCGCAGGTTCGAATCCTGCCTCGGGCATGGATGTTTGTGGTGTCCTTAGGTTCGTTAGGTTTAATTAGTTCTAAGTCTAGGGGACTGATGACCTCAGATGTTAAGTCCCATTGTGCTCAGAGCCATTTGAACCATTTTTTGACACTCTTCCTGCGCGTCTCGCAGAAGTCCGCATCGCAAGATGGCTTCTGACAGATGGTCATGTTAATATGGCTCGAGCATTTATAAGGTGCCGCTGGCGATGTTCCTTGTAAGAAATTGTTGCCTTAGGTTGGGGTTTTTACTCCAGATGCATTTCCAAGGCGATTGTTTAGATGTTAGTGACGATATAAGATACTAAAAAAAAAGTATGGCGCAAAAATGTTCTCTAGACAAATTCATTTTTCGGAGCACACAAAAAATGGTTCAAATGGCTCTTAACTACTGAGTCCCCTAGAACTTAGAACTACTTAAACCTAACTAACCTAAGGACATCACACACACCCACGCCCGAGGCAGGATTCGAACCTGCGACCGTAGCGGTCGCTTGGTGCACACAAAATGTACGGTGTTTCAAAAATAATATACTTATTACAAAGTATTATTTTGTTCAAACTATCGATCGCTGCGCCTCGGCTCGGCTATTGGAGAAACGAATATACACGGTGATACAAAAAGTTTTACTTTCGTCAGTATGTACTGTACTTCCTCGATTCACCGCCAGTTGGCCCAATTGAAGGAAGGTAATGTTCACGTCATCAACACAGATCTTCTGTGAACGTTTGGGCAGGCATTGTTGGTGATGTCTTGATTGGGCCCCATGTCCTTCCACCTACGCTCAATGGAGCACGTTATCATGATTTCATACAGGATACTCTACCTGTGGTGCTAGAACACGTGCCTTTACAAGTACGACACAACATGTGGTTCATGCACGATGGAGCTCCTGCACATTTCAGTCGAAGTGTTCGTACGCTTCTCAACAACAGATTCGGTGACCGATGGATTGGTAGAGGCGGACCAATTCCGTGGCCTCCACGCTCTCCTGACCTCAACCCTCTTGACTTTCATTTATGGGGGCATTTGAAAGCTCTCGCCTACGCAACCCCGGTACCAAATGTAGAGACTTTTCGTGCTCGTATTGTGGACGGCTGTGATACAATACGCCATTCTCCAGGGCTGCATCAGCGCATCAGGGATTCCATGCGACGGAGGGTGGATGCACGTATCCTCGCTAACGGAGGACATTTTGAACATTTCCTGTAGCAAAGTGTTTGAAGTCACGCTGGTACGTTCCGTTGCTGTGTGTTTCCAGTCCATGATTAATGTGATTTGAAGAGAAGTAATAAAATGAGCTCTAACATGGAAAGTAAGCTTTTCCGGACACATGTCCACATAACATATTTTCTTTCTTTGTGTGTGAGGATTGTTTCCTGAATGTTTGGCCGTACCTTTTTGTAACACCCTGTATTGTCTAGTTTATATTAATAGCCGCTAGATGTCAGTTGTCTTCTGTTTTGCTTGGTAATCGTCATATGTTTAAAATGGCTACTCCGCAGCTATTGACAATGGTGACACTTTCGCACAACGCATCGTGTTCGATGATGAAGCGACTTTCCATGTTAGTGGTCAGGTAAACAAACAATCTTCGAATCTGGGAGCTACAGAACCCACATGCAACTATTGAACATTTACCAGATTCGCCCAGAGCCAATGTGTTTTGTGCGGTATCCCGATCAAATGTTAACGGCCCATTCTTCTTTAATAATTGGCAACCAATGCTGTACAATCGCAATAAAGTCATGAGATGTTCAATTGACCCTTTTATTAGAAAATGTTACGCGTTTCGGGATTACATCCATCTTCAGACGCTTTGCTTCAGAACTGTTTGTGTCGCAGTTATAGTCATACTTATTGGACACTTTCTTTGAGTTGTCAAGGCTGTAGCCTAGTTGATTAGGAAGGAGTTGAAGTCTGGTGTCTGAAGATGCGAGTAATCCCGAAACGCGTAACATGTTCTGATGAAAATGTCAATTGAACATCTCATGACGCGATTGCGATTGTACAGCAATGGTTACCAATTATTAACATAAAAATTATCTTAGGCCTCAGACGGGATTTTATGTCCTGTATACCATTCTCCTTTGATGGAAAGTCAGTGAACAGTGAGCAGTATCATCTCGCTATGTTACAAAACTGGTTGTTTCCGAGGCTGCACGAAGACAACTTCATTTTTCAACAAGACGGGGCACCCCCTCAGTGGAGTCGCCAAGTGCGTGAGTATCTAAATGAAACTCTACCGAACCGTTGGATTGATCGTAAAGGAGCTGGCGACTTGGCATGTCTCAGCTGGGCTCCACAGTCACCAGATTTGAAACCCTCTGACTTCTTCCTGTGGGGTTTCGTTAAAGACAACATTTATGTACCACCACTCCCACAGAACCTGGAACAGTTGAAGAACCGGATCCGTACTGCCATAACATCAGTGACGAAGGACATGCTTGCGCGAGTATGGGAGGAATTTGAGTATCGATGTGATATTGCTCGTGTCGCTGATGGAGCACATATCGAACATCTGTAGTCTGAAGGTTCGTAAATGTATGTGTTAAGTTTCATATTCGTATGTCTTAAATATATGCATTCGAAATACGTTTATTCTTTTTGAAACACACCGTATTTAAATGGTGACAAGCTATTAGAGCAAATGGAACAAAGTACACGACAATCAACTCGCGAAACATCAGAAAGTAGCTGTCAAATTTAATCAAATTTCATCTGGTTTTTTTTTTTTTTTTTTTTTTTTTTTTTTTTTTTTTTTTTTTTAATAGAACCGTGAGACCCTCTCTTGAAGTGGTGTGTGTGTGTGTGTGTGTGTGTGTGTGTGTGTGTGTGATTTCCTCCCGGAGTGGGTTGCCACGGGGCCGGAAAATGAACTCCAGATGTCGCACATCGATCACAGAAGCTGAGTGACAGCGAGGGTGGTTTAATTAGAGTCCGCTGGAGGTAGTGTGGCGTCCATTACGGCTGGGAATGGTGCGGAGGGAAGGGAAATATGAGCTAATTAACGAATCGGCCGGTGCAGCCACTGCTGTATGGTTAACGTCTTAACGCGACGCTTTCCCACCGCGGGTACCTCACGGAAGGGAAGCGCACGGTGTACCGTGGAAGTCAGGATCACTCGAGAGTGATCAGTAGTTCGGTCAAGAGCGCGAGTGCGGCAGTGTGCAAGTCCTCCATGCACTAAAGACGGGCTTAAATTACAAGTGTGCAGTGCATGTTATTAGTGAAACAGCTCCATTTTGTTTCTTGGACCCCCTAATCAGCGTATGAAGGTGTGGTGTGCGTACTGTAGGACCTTCGGTACACACACCATCAGATTATTTGACTTGTCGCTCTAACGAAGTAGGCGAGTGTCAGCAATATGTCTCGTGGTCTTATCGTGGCGTGTTTATCTTCTGCCGTTAGGTCAGACGATAGAAATGCCACTTGCTCGCTTAGAGTAGCAGATTGATGGTGACCAACTTTAAACAGAACTTGATTAATTTTCACACGCATTTATTAAAATACTAACAATCATAAACCTTACTTAACTTGATTCTGGATGCTGTTTACAATTGACAATCTGAAGTTCCTTTGGTCTTGGTACGTTAATCTTATCCTCACGTATCTCTGATACTTGACAAAGTGTCTATTCATTTATCTTCATGGCTATGTACAGGAATATGATAATCTTATTAGGTGCAGACTGAAACTTGACTACAGACTGGTACAGACAAATGCAGACTAATGCAGACTGACTAATCGGAGGTCTGTACACTCGTTATAGTACCTCGATTGTTCAGGTATCACTGTGCGAGTGTAATCTGCGAGGAGAAAAGGTTCTACGTTAGCAGCAATCTCATTGGCTGCGCTACATATTAATACGCGGATCGGCGGAAGCAGAATTTGGTCCGTCTCTAAGGCAGCGCCATCTCGTAGTGCGGAGACGGACGAGCGCTGCGCCTGCGCCGTTGTGCTTAGCGGGGCGCGCTGCGGAGCTATGCACACAACAGACGGTATTCTGGCACAGGGCTTTCATTGTGTAACAGGACTACAGACTTTTACCAATAAACTCAGAAAAAAAGATAATTACAGAATATACCGTTATTTTTTCGTGATGGTAATTAAAACTATATGACCAATTCGTCTCCTGCCGTTTCAGTTGTACAGGCCTTCGCTGGCCGGAGTGGCCGAACGGTTCTAGGCGCTTCAGTCTGGAACCGCACGACCGCTACGGTCGCAGGTTTCAACATCCATGCCTCGGACATGGATGTGTGTGATGTCCTTAGGTTAGTTAGGTTTAAGTAGTTCTAAGTTCTAGGGGACTGATGACCTCAGATGTTGAGTCCCATAGTGCTCAGAGCCATTTGTACAGGCCTTCGATACTTCCGTTTGTTCTCCGTCCTAATGTAGACACCTCAGCTCGGCTGTAAGCCTACGTGGTCCCGCACTGCAGCTTATGCGACGCATGTGTATTTACATACACATCTATACTCCGAAAGCCACCTGACGGTGTGTGGCGGGAGGTACTTCTGGTACCAATAACTGATCCCCCCTTCCATTGTTCCACTTACGACTGCCGCGTGGGAAGAAAGATCGTCGCGAAGCCGGTGTATTGGCTCAAGTTTCTCGAATCATTTCGCTAGACGTATACGGGAAGAGGTGATTTGTTGTCCGACTCTTGCCGTGCAGTCTCGGAATTTCAACTGCCAACCCCTCCTCCATGCACGACGCCTGTCTTGTAACGTCTGCCACTGGAGTTTGCTGAGCATCTTAGTAACGCCCTCGCGCCGACTGAAAACTGTCCCGAGACGAAACGACCCCGTGTTCGTTTGACATTCTCTGTATCTTCTAAGGGTCCCAAATTAATGAACACTACACAAGACTCTGTCGAACTAGCCACTTCCTTCGTAGGTGAGTTACATTTCCTTAAGATTCTTCCTATGAATCTGTCTTCCATTTGCTTTCCCTACTACTTGCTTTAAGCAGTCACTCCACTTACAGCCGCTCTGCATAGTTACCCCAAGATATTTTACGGTATACTAGCTATACCCGCCGAACTTCGTCCCGCATCTGAAAATCTCTATATGTTATAGCTGACCCGGCAAACGTTGTTTTTGCCATATAAATTATCTGTAGGGAATATTTTGGTAGAAAAAAATTACTAACTTATTGTAAGTATGTGATGATGTGGTAGGGTCAGTCAGGGTGATACGGTGAATCGTGTGAAATGGTGAATTGGTTTAATTCTTTACTGGTTAAACAGATGTCTCTGTATGTCTGCATGCCAACAGTCTCTGATGATCTCTGCAGTGTGCACGTGTTGAAAACCAGCTCCGTTTTAAAAACCGTAAGCACTTTGTACAAAACTGTTTTCGATGCTAAATAATTTTTATATGCTGCATGCATTTGTAGATGTTACTTCAGGTAGCGTAGTCCGCGGGGTATTTTTTCATAGATTCTGCCTTCTTATACTCCTTATGTACTACATAACCTAGAAATCGTTGCGTCTAGTGTTTTGAACTTCTTGCCGTGCTATTCACCGTTTCACCCATAGCAAATGACAGAAATGGTGAACTCGGGCAGCGGTGATATGGTGAAGGACTTTTCTTATGTGTAAAGTGTAAAGCTTTTATTTAGGTACATCCCAACCAGGGTTTTTGACAACCCATGAAATATTAGCGCTTCCTATCCCATGCGAGAGTTATAGTCTGTTTTATCCGACGTCTCAATATAATCGTTAATTTAAAAATTAGTTTATATACAGGGTGAGTCACCTAACGTTACCGCTGGATATATTTCGTAAACCACATCAAATACTGACGAATCGATTCCACAGACCGAACGTGAGGAGAGGGGCTAGTGTAATTGGTTAATACAAACCATAAACAAATGCACGTAAGTATGTTTTTTAACACAAACCTACGTTTTTTTAAATGGAACCCCGTTAGTTTTGTTAGCACATCTGAACATATAAACAAATACGTAATCAGTGCCGTTTGTTGCATTGTAAAATGTTAATTACATCCAGAGAGATTGTAACCTAAAGTTGACGCTTGACTACCACTCCTCCGCTGTTCGATCGTGTGTATCGGAGAGCACCGAATTACGTAGGGATCCAGAGGGAACGGTGATGGACCTTAGGTACAGAAGAGACTGGAACAGCACATTACGTCCACATGCTAACACCTTTTTATTGGTCTTTGTCACTGACGCACATGTACATTACCATGAGGGGTGAGATAAACGTACACACGTGGTTTCCAATTACGGAGTGGAATAGAGTGTGTCCCGAGATGTCAGGCCAATAGATGTTCAATGTGGTGGCCATCATTTGCTGCACACAATTGCGATCTCTGGCGTAATGAATGTCATACACGCCGCAGTACATCTGGTGTAATGTCGCCGCAGGCTGCCACAATACGTTATTTCATATCCTCTGCGGTTGTAGGCACATCACGGTACACATTCTCCTTTAACGTACCCCACAGAAAGAAGTCCAGAGGTGTAAGATCAGGAGTTCGGGCTGGCCAATTTATGCGTCCTCCACGTCCTATGAAACGCCCGTCGAACATCCTGTCAAGGGTCAGCCTAGTGTTAATTGCGCAATGTGCAGGTGCACCACCATGCTGATACCACATACGTCGACGCGTTTCCAGTGGGACATTTTCGAGCAACGTTGGCAGATCATTCTGTAGAAACGCGATGTATGTTGCAGTGCTCTCCGATACACACGATCGAACAGCGGAGGAGTGGTACTCAAGCGTCAACTTTAGGTTACAATCTCTCCGGATGTAATTAAGATTTTACAATGCAACAAACGGCACTGATTGCGTATTTGTTTATATGTTCAGATGTGCTAACAAAACTAACGGGGTTCCATTTAAAAAAACGTAGGTTTGCCTTAAAAAACATACTTCCGTGCATTTTTGTATGGTTTGTATTAAACAATTACACTAACCCCTCTCCTCACGATCGGTCTGTGGAATCGATTCGTCAGTATTTGATGTGGTTTACGAAATATATCCAGTGGTAATGTTAGGTGACTCACCCTGTATATTGCGAGTACAGTTTGGTTTGTCAGTGATTAAAAAAGTAAATGTTTTAACTACCGCCATTGTTCGAAGCAAAAATGCCTACATTTTACAAAAGCCGTGCTAATTGGACAGATGAGCAACTTAACGATGCCGTAAAAGCGGTGCAAAATGGAATGACCCCGAATAAAGCCTCAAAGGTTTCTCGTTCCATGGTCAACGCTGAAGACAAAATTAGCAAACGGGTGCTTTACGAAAAAAAAAAAAAAAAAAAAAAAAAAAAAAAAAAAAACAACCTTTGGGTGGGCTACCTGTACTAACACAGGAGTGTGAGAAAAAGTTGGTAAAACATATCATAAAATTACAAAACTTCGGATTTGCGCTGACAAGGACAGAAGTACGTACCATGGCATATAAACCAGCTGAGAAATATAACCAACATCACAAATACAACTGAGAAAAGGAAATTCCTGGAATGGACTGGCTAAATTTATTCTTAAAAGGAAATCTGGAACTCTCAATCTGCAAATCGGAAGGAGTTACGCAAGCACGGTCAAGGGGTTTAAGTACAAAAAACGTTTCAGACTCAAAATTGAAAGAAAACAGCCCTCAGTCACTATTTTTAACGAATTAACCGGGTTTCAACACTGCTAGGAGTGTCTTCCTCAGAATTTAAATCAAAGAATGGTCTATAACATGGTCACAGAATTATGACTAAAAAGGTATCATACAGAGTATTCCGTACTTATATGCTGTATCGTATAGGAAAAACTGTAGCCAAAGTAAAAACCAAAAACCGTAGCCAAAGTAAAAACCGTAGCCAAAGTAAAAACCGCAGCCAAAGTAAAAACCGCAGCCAAAGGAAAAACCGCAGCCAAAGGAAATACCGTAGCCAAAGGAAATACCGTAGCCAAAGGAAATGCCGTAGCCAAAGGAAAAGCCGTAGCCAAAGGAAATACCGTAGCCAAAGGAAATACCGTAGCCAAAGGAAATACCGTAGCCAAAGGAAATACCGTAGCCAAAGGAAATACCGTAGCCAAAGGAAATACCGTAGCCAAAGGAAATACCGTAGCCAAAGGAAATACCGTAGCCAAAGGAAAAACCGTAGCCAAAGGAAAAACCGTAGCCAAAGGAAAAACCGTAGCCAAAGGAAAAACCGTAGCCAAAGGAAAAACCGTAGCCAAAGGAAATACCGTAGCCAAAGGAAATACCGTAGCCAAAGGAAATACCGTAGCCAAAGGAAATACCGTAGCCAAAGGAAATACCGTAGCCAAAGGAAATACCGTAGCCAAAGGAAAAACCGTAGCCAAAGGAAAAACCGTAGCCAAAGGAAAAACCGTAGCCAAAGGAAAAACCGTAGCCAAAGGAAAAACCGTAGCCAAAGGAAAAACCGTAGCCAAAGGAAAAACCGTAGCCAAAGGAAAAACCGTAGCCAAAGGAAATACCGTAGCCAAAGGAAATACCGTAGCCAAAGGAAATACCGTAGCCAAAGGAAAAACCGTAGCCAAAGGAAAAACCGTAGCCAAAGGAAAAACCGTAGCCAAAGGAAAAACCGTAGCCAAAGAGACTACCAAAGGAATTATCAAAAAGGAGCAGCCTAAGGAACGAAAAGCGTCTACCACTGACACCAAATCCGACTCGTCGCTGGATATCCAATTGCAAGACGATGATGATGACGCAGATGATGAAGAGTGTTGTTGTGTAGGGTGCGGTGAACTGTACAGTTGCACTAAAAAGGATGTGGATTACATCGAATGTATTAGCTGCCAACGTTGACTGCATGAAGACTGTTCAGAATATGAATCTGTGTGTGAAAAATGTGGCAAAAAGCGGGGGAAAGAAGTTCACCATTAACCCCAAAGGGAATTCGCCATTTCACCCATGTATATCGGTGAAATGGTGAAATGGATAAAAATAATCACTTTTTAACTTTTGTAGTGCCTTAAAGAGGATGTGGTACTGTTGATGTGTTACTTATGAATTTTGTGAAAGGAGTGTGTTTTTATTTTGTTTAAATAAACAATTTGTCTTCTACGAGGCCCAAATTTTTTGTTCACCATATCACCCTTATGGGTGGCAGGGAGCGCTGTTAACGATGAAAGAATATGAACGTAACAAAACACCAAACATCTATTTTTTAATTTATTGTAATATGTATCAGTAATTATTACAATACTACTTAAAAAGAATATCAATCACTTAATGCAATAGAGTGTAAAATATTTTTTGTTATCCCATCTTCAGCTAACACAAACAAACTGGATGGTTTGCCCACTCTAGAGCATGTTACATATAGTTGTCCGTGTGAAAAACATTGTGTGCTCAAATCTAAGCGACAGACAGACATCGTTTGGGCTCATACCCGAATACTAGACGCAGTAATGAATCAGATGTAAATGATCGATGCAACTGTTGGCGTTTTTGTTCATTTGCTCTGCGTCGGTTGACTATGAAACGACGTGATTCTCTTTGTTCTAATCTTCTTTGTTCATTCCGTTCAACTCGTGCATCTTTTGATACTGCTTGACGCAATTGCGCGATGCTCACACGCGCGTTAGTATTGCCTTGCTGGATTTGTTGTTCTGTCCTTGGGGCTCTTGTATTTCGCATGCCTGCAGCTTTACGTGTTCGACGGGCCAAAGAATCCCCTTTGCGTCTCTTTGTCATTGTTCACTGTACACAACACACATAAATAGAACACATTAAATAAGTCAACTGTGGGGCTGGTCCCGGCGGAGGTTCGAGTCCTCCCTCGGACATGGGTGTGTGTGTGTGTGTGTGTGTGTTTGTCCTTAGGATAATTTAGGTTAAGTAGTGTGTAAGCTTGGGGACTGATGACCTTAACAGTTGAGTCCCATAAGATTTCACACACATTTGAACACTTTTTTGAAGAAGACAATGATGAAAAACAGTATAGTACTAATGTATTTATTCTTTGATTGTACATCGGCCACTATTAGTTGTGGCGTTTCTACGGCAGATCGCGCGGATTTAACAACTGCAGCCGATACACGGCTCGCCCATGAGCACACAAACATGGTGGCAATTTCGTGTCGAAACGTGTTCGCCAGCAACACGAATAAGGCCAAGCGCACACGCATCGATTCTTATCGTTCGTTAAAATATTGTACGATTAAATTCTTTTAGAGGAACTAAGGAGAGCATAGGAACTTCTTTGTTCCACTACAAGAATTTGATCGTACGATATATTTCCGTAGCATAAAAATCGATGCGTGTGCGCTAGGCCCAAATGTCGCTTTGGCGAATGACGCGTGCTACCTAGTTAAATTTCTCGGTCTAGTTACGTCGGTTCAGGGAGGGATATTCCAGTCGTCGGTTTCGGTACGTTTTCTTCAATTAGTTATCGAATAGTGACAGACTGTCAGCGGTAGACACCTGGCGGGGATAACTGATCAAGAGATAACTGATCAGTCATCGAGTGGGGTTGAAAATTATTGTTGTTGTTGTTGTTGTTGTTGTTGTTGTGGTCTTCAGTCCTGAGACTGGTTTGATGCAGCTCTCCATGCTACTCTATCCTGTGCAAGCTTCTTCATCTCCCAGTACCTACTTCAACCTACATCCTTCTGAATCTGCTTACTGTATTCATCTCTTGGTCTCCCTCTACGATTTTTACTCTCCACGCTGCCCTCCAGTACTATATTGGTGATCCCTTGATGCCTCAGAACATGTCCTACCAACCGATCCCTTCTTCTAAAATTACTAAAATCGCTATTAAAAAGTAGGGGTTGGTGGTAGAAGGGTGAAAATTTAGGGTTGTGTGTATTTTGTAATGCTACATCATACAAAAATAAAATGTCCTGTCCAAAAAATAAGAAAAACGTTCTTGGGGTGGATCACCCTTATCACTTAGGAATATGAAAAATAGATTACGACCGATTGTCAGACGTTCCAAATATACATGTAGAATTTCATCAGAATCGATGGAGCCGTTTCGGAGGAGTATGGCAACTAACAATGTGACACGAGAATTTTATATATTAAGAAGAAGAAGATCCAGAGATGTGTCATCAACACTGTAATTGTGCAGTAGTGCATTTATTTTCTTATCTATGCGCAATGTATTACATTTATTTACGTTCAGGGACAACTGCCAGAGCCTGCACCACTCATCAATCCTCTGCAAGTCTTTTTCAGGTTGCCACAGTCTTCTGGCTTTGCTACCTTCTTATAGACAACCCCATTATCTGCGAACAGCGTTAGAAAGCATCAGACACTTTCTGCTGGATCATTTATACGTATCGTAAATCGTAACAGTCCTATCACACTTTCCTTGCGGTACTCCCGAGATTACATATGTTGATTTTGTTCCGTTAAGAGCGACGTCTTGCGTTCTACCCGCAAGGGAGTATTGAATCTTGTTGCGAATCTGCTCCGATACTCGATAAGCTCGTATTTTTTTCCCCACTAAACGGCAGTGCGAGACTGTGTGAAACGCCTTCCCAGAAGTCTAAGAACACGGGCATCAACCTGAACGCCGTCTTCTAGGGCACCGTGGATCTCGTGGAGGAACAGAGCGAGCTGAGTTTCGCAAGATCTCTGTCTGCGGAATCCATGTTGATTTTTGTAGGAGGGGCGTTTGAAAAGTCCGTGCAAAAATAAAAACTACTTACATGTTTGGGGTAAGCCTTTTTTATTTTTCGACAGTCTCCTTTAGGCTCTTCCATCCAACGCTGTTCTAATTTGTTGATCCCTTCCGAATAAAATAGCTATTAGTTGCTGCAATCACCTCCTCGTTTGAATAAAATCTTTGTCGTGCCAGCGATTTCTTGAAATCGGGGGACAACCAGTAGTCCGAGGGAGCCAAGTCTGCAGAATAAGGGGGATGTGAAACGAGTTGGAATCCTATTTCCATTAATTCTGCGACCACAACTGCTGAGGTGCGTGCTGGTGCATTGTCGTGATGGAAAAGGACTTTTTTGCGGTCCAATTGCTGGAGTTTTCGTTGCACCTCGGTTTTCAAACGGTCCAATAACGATGAATAATATGCACCTGTAATTGTTTTACTCTTTTCCAGATAGTCGATGAGAATTATCCGGTCTAGTCGCCATAACCTTTCTGGCCGAAGGAATGGTCTGCGATTTTTTGGTACAGATTCTCCCTTAGTAACCCATTGCTAAGATTTTTTTTTGGTCTCACGATTATAGTAATGTATCCATGTTTCATCCACAGTGACGAAATGACGCTTGAAGTCCTGCGGATTCTTCCTGAACAGTTGCAAACCACCCTCGCAACACTTCACACGATTCCGTTTTTGGTCAAACATGAGCAATCGCGGAACCCATCTTGCGGATAGCTTCCTCATGTCCAAATGTTTATGCAGGATATTATATACCTGTTCATTCGAGATGCCCACAGCACTAGCAATCTCACACACCTTAACTCTTCTGTCATCCATCACCATATCACGCATTTTATCAATGATTTCTGGAGTCGTAACCTCCACAGGGCTTCCAGAACGTTAAACATTACTTGTGCCCATATGGCCACTCCGAAAATTTGAAACCACTTATAAACTGTTCTAATCGAGAGTGCAGAGTCACCGTAATGTTTATCAAGCTTCTCTTTAGTCTCCTGAGGCGTTTTGCCACTCATAAAGTAATGTTTAATGACTAGACGAAATTCTTTTTCGTCCGTTTTTTGACAATCACTCGACTTCCTTGCTTCATACGAATGCCAAACACAAAGAAATAGACGAATATGGCTGAAAATTCCTCGCGAATCCCAAAAGACAGTCGCCATAACCTTTCCGGCCGAAGGACTGGTCTTCGCCTTTTTTTTTGGTGCAGATTCTCCCTCGGTAACCCATTGTTTAGATTGTTGTTTGGTCTCAGCAGTATAGTAATGTATCCATGTTTCATCCACAGTGACGAAACGACGCATAAAGTCCTGCGGATTCTTCCTGAACACCTGCAAACCACCCTTGCAACACTTCACACGATTCCGATTTTGGTCAAGCGTGAACAACCGCGAAACCCACCTTGCGGGTAGCTTTTTCGTGTGCAAATGTTTATACAAAATATTATGTACCCGTTCATTCGAGATGCCCACAGCACTAGCAATCTCACACACAACTCTTCTGTCATCCAACACCATATGATGGATTTTATCAATTATTTGTGGAGTCGTAACCTCCACAGGGCGTCCAGAAAGTTCAGCATCACAATTTTGAAACCACTTATAAACTGTTCTAATCGAAGGTGCAGGGACACCGTAATGTTTATAAAGCTTCTCGTAATGTTTATCAAGCTTCTCTTTAGTCTTCTGAGGCGTTTTGACTTTCATAAAGTAATGTTTCATCGCCACACGAAATTCTTTTCCGTCCATTTTTTGACGATCACTCGACTTCCTTGATTCACACGAATGCCAAACACAAAGAAATATGGCTGAAACTTGGTGTGCGTTCTTTCCAAAGATGCTACTAACTAAACATGACCTCGATACGCGCTGGTGATGCCATCTCTCGGTCTTTGCACGGACTTTTCAAACGCCCCTCGTAGAGCAGGTTTCCTTTCTGCAAAAAGTCATAATTCTTGGCATAAAACATGTCCCATAATTGTACCACAGATTGACGCCTACGATATAAGACTATAATTATGTGCATCTGTCCTATGACCCTTCTTGAAAACGAGAATGACGTGCGCCTTTTTCCAGTCGCTAGGTACCTTTGTTGCTCCAGCGACCTACGATAAACGGATGCTGGAAGGTGAGCAAGTTCTGTCGCACAATCTCTGTAGTATCTAACAGGTATTTCATACGGTTCTGACGTCTTTCCACTACTAACAAGGGAACCTCCCCATCGCATCCCCCTCAGATTCAGTTATAAGTTAGCACAGTGGATAGGCATTGAAAAACTAAACACAGATCAATCGAGAAAACAGAAGGAAGTTGTGTAGAACTATGAGAAAATAAGCAAAATATACAAACTGAGTAGTCCATGTGCAACACAGGCAACATCAAGGATAAAGTGAGCTCAGGAGCGCCGTGGACTCGTGGTTAGCGTGAGCAGCTGCGGAATGAGAGGTCCTTGGTTCAAGTCTTCCCTAGAGCGAAAAATTTATTTTCGCAAAGTTATGATCTGTCCATACCTTCATTGACGCCTCTGTTCCCTGTAATAAAGTTTAGTGTCTGTGTTTTGCGACCGCACCGCAAAACCGTGCGATTGGTAGACGAAAGGACGTGCCTCTCCAATGGGAACCGAAAACATTTGATCGCAAGGTCATAGGTCAACCGATTCCTCCACAGGAAAACACGTCTGATCTATTATATACGACACTGATGACGGCATGTGCGTCACGTGACAGGAATATGTTGTCGACTTAACTAATTTGCACACTTGGCGAATGGGTAAAAAGACTCTTCTACCTTGCCCGATTTAGGTTTTCTTGTGGATGTGATAATCACTCCCAAAAAAGTGATGAAAACAAGCGTTTGTCACATAAACTGAAAATAAAAAGTTAAACATTTCACCCAAGGGAAGGCTTGAACCAGGGACCTCTCGTTCCGCAGCTGCTCACGCTAACCACGGGACCACGGCACCCCTGAACTTGCTCTTTCCTTGATGTTGCCTATGTTGCGCATGGACTACTCAGTTTGTATATTTTGCTTATTTTTTCATAGTTCCACATAACTTCTTCCTGTTTTCTCGATTGATCTGTGTTCAGTTTTTCAAGGCCTATCCACTGTGCCAACTTATAACTAAATCTGAGGGGGGTGCGATGGGGAGGTTCCCCTGTAAGGAATTGTAATCGGAAGGCAAGAGACCAAATGAAATACCTGTTAGATGATATGCAGATTGAGCGAAAGAATTTGCTCCCCCTTCTAGCAGCAGGTTATCGTAGGTCGCTGGAATAGCGGCTGGGAAACAGCGCAGGTGTGAGTTGTTCACCGTCCTGATGTAGACATCGTAGACCGGCCGTATCGGCTTGAGGTCTCGCATCATAGCACATGCGATGCGAATACGACTCCTGGTTCAAATGGCTCTGAGCACTATGGGACTCAACTGCTGAGGTCATTAGTCCCCTAGAACTTAGAACTAGTTAAACCTAACTAACCTAAGGACATCACAAACATCCATGCCCGAGGCAGGATTCGAACCTGCGACCGTAGCGGTCTTGCGGTTCCAGACTGCAGCGCCTTTAACCGCACGGCCACTTCGGCCGGCAATACGACTCCTGCCAGAATTCTACGTATGACTGTCGGATAGTGGCCGTAGCTAGACCTGGAGGAGGAGGAAAAAGCGAGAGACGTGTGTGTGTGGGTGGGTGCGCAGCTGCTGTATACAGAGACGGATGGCGGCTGCACGTGTTCCAGTGTGTACGCGAGGCGAGAGAAGAAGTCTAAACAGCTTGCCCTGCCCCCGTACATCGGTTCTCCCCTCACAGCGGCTGCCGAGTGGAGCTCTGAGCCTGGCTCGCAAGATTCAACAGCTGACTATTACGTTAATTTTTTACCTTCGTTGTTGTTGTTGTTGTTGTTGTTGTCTTCAGTCCTGAGACTGGTTTGATGCAGCTCTCCATGCTACTCTATCCTGTGCAAGCTGCTTCATCTCCCGGTACTTACTGCAACCTACAGCCTTCTGAATCTGATTAGTGTATTCATCTATTGGTCTCCCTCTACAATTTTTACCCTCCACGCTGCCCTCCAGTACTAAATTGGTAACCCCTGGATGCCTCGGAACATGTCCTACCAACCGATCCCTTCTTCTTGTCAAGTTGTGCCACAAACTCCTCTTCTCCCCAATTCTATTCGATACCTCCTCATTAGTTATGTGATCTACCCATCTAAACGTCAGCATTCTTCTGTAGCACCACATTTCGAAAGCTTCTATTCTCTTCTTGTCCAAACTATTTATCGTCCATGTTTCACTTCCATACATGGCTACACTCCATACAAATACTTTCAGAAACGATTTCCTGACGCTTATCAATACTGGATGTTAACAAATTTCTCTTCCTCAGAAATGCTTTCCTTGCCATTGCCAGTCTACATTTTATATCCTCTCTACTTCGACCATCATCAGTTATTTTGCTCCCCAAATAGCAAAACTCCTTTACTACTTTAAGTGTCTCATTTCCTAATCTAATTCCCTCAGCATCACCCGACTTAATTCGACTACGTTCCATTATCCTCGTTTTGCTTTTGTTGATGTTCATCTTATATCCTCCTTTCAAGACACTGTCCATTCCGTTCAGCTGCTCTTCCAAGTCCTTTGCTGTCTCTGACAGAATTACAATGTCATCGGCGAACGTCAAAGTTTTTATTTCTTCTCCATGGATTTTAGTACCTACTCCGAACTTTTCTTTTGTTTCCTTTATTGCTTGCTCAATATAGAGATTGAATAACATCGGGGACAGGCTACAACCCTGTCTCATTCCCTTCCCAACCGCTGCTTCCCTTTCGTGCCCCTCGACTCTTAGAACTGCCATCTGGTTTCTGTACAAATTGTAAATAGCCTTTCGCTCCTTGTATTTTACCCCTGCCACCTTCAGAATTTGAAAGAGGTTATTCCAGTCAATATTGTCAAAAGCTTTCTCCAAGTCTACAAATGCTAGAAACGTGGGTTTGCCTTTCCTTAATCTATTTTCTAAGATATTACCCTCATAACTTAAATTCAATTTTTTATACTGGTGACATCAGGGCCGTTGAATGACTAGTGCACCACTTTTTTTCTGGGTTAATTTCGGTTGAAAAAATGCGGAATTTGCTGTGGGACTTCGTCGAGTATTCCCGGTTCAGCCCCAATAGATTCGTCAAGGTCTAGTACGCGTCGTCGCTATACGTAGCCTACAAAAAGACCTCTGGAACGGAGGTGGGTTCCAAGAGTAGAGTTGTCATTGAGTCTTTCAGAGCACCGCAGATATTCACAGGCGTATCCAGTATGTCTACGGAGGGCTGGCAGTGAACAAAAGCACGGTGAGTCGTTGGGCGGAGACGTCATTCCCAACGCAGCAAGGTCACACAAAACTGACCGATTTCCGCGTGCCGGCCACTCGCGCACAGCTGTCACTTCTGTTATGTCCTGTTTTCTATTATCGCGAAATAGGGGAGATAGTGGCACAGATATGACACATGAATTGGAGTGGTAATCATTAAAACAAAGGCGTTTTTCGTTGCGACGGGATCCTCTCGTGAAATTTCAATCACCAGTTTTCTCCTCCGATTGCGAAAACATTATGTTGGCACCCACCTACATAGGGAGAAATGATCATCACGATAAAATAGGAGAAATCAGTGCTCGCGAGGAAAAATTTAAGTGCTCGTTTTTCCCGCGCGCCGTTCGAGTGTGGAACGGTAGAGAGACAGCTTGAAGGTGGTTCATTGAACCCTCTGCCAGGCACTTTATTGTGAATAGCAAAGTAATCACGTAGATGTAGATGTAGACTGTCGTCAGCTACATTCTTCGTCGTCCGCACAGCTACAACATCGTAAGACTGTTAAGTCACAGTATTACTAATACTGTACAGGCATTTCATTCACAAACTTCAATACTTTTGTTGAATAGTTAAAACCTGTAGGGTTCCTGTGTTGTCACTGTCCGCCGACATTGTTACCGAACAGGGTCACTTTCCTTTCCATGCAGTCACGTAGTGTGGTAAAAATATGAAAACCGATTAACTATTTAATGCCAGTTTTGTTTGTCCGCTAATGTACAGTTTCAGTCAAAATTTTGCTGTCTCAGTAATGTTCATTCTTGTAATGCATAGCAGAGACTTGACGGATTTGCAATTTTGAGTGTTAACTTCGCTCACATAAAGTAACGTAAAGTTTCTCTGGCAAAACTAATAACTTAAGACACAGCAAAAACCAACAGTGCGCAATTTCAGTTATTTTGGATTTAGGTTAGCAAGAGATCTCTGCTGCCTTGTTAAGTACCTTACTGCTCTTGTGTTAGAAGTAAATTCAGTTGCACATTTGCTTAAAGTTAATTCAATTCAGTCTTTCAATAATCAAAAGTGAATTGCTTGCCCTTTTCCAAATCTTGCATTATGTTACGCTGAGGTTACTGATTTTTTTTTTTTTTATATATAGTTTCAGTTACAACCAGGCATTTATTTAACCGGTAACATCATTTAACTTTGCTTTCAGAATTTAGTATTACGGATAAGTAATTGCAAACCTAGGGCTTTTTGGTTCATTTATTTTCTCGTGAACGGCGCGCGGGGTAGCTGCGCGGTCTGAGGCGTCTTGTCACGATTCGCGCGGCTCCCCCCCGTCGGAAGTTCAAGTCCTTCCTCGGGCATGGGTGTGCGTGTTGTCCTTAGCGTAAGTTAGTTTAAGTTAGATTACGTAGTGTATAAGCTTAGGGACCGATGACCTCAGCAGTTTGGTCCCATAAGATCTTACCACAAATTTCCAATTTTCTCGTGTATTGTTGTGTTGCGGAAAAGCGTTGACAACCTTCTGTTGCCACGACAGTGATTGTGTGCTTAATTTTCGTTACGTTTCTTAAGATTCTGGAGATTCATTGCCCTAGCGGGCTGGCGACCGTTTAATTATTCCTTTTTCCTAACCAGTATTTTTTGTACTATCAGGTATTTTTGTATTAAAAATATCACGTGGTACCCTTTTTCCCCCTGTGTGGTTCCTGAGCCATTGTACTTCATTCCACCCACTTCAAAATTATCCACAGTATTTACACTGCTGGCCACCGTAAATGCAACACCAAGAAAGACAAGAGGTAGCACAATAAAATTTATTTTGTAGGTAACATGTTGACCAAGTAGCAAATGATTACGTTTACAGACGTCTGTGACATGTGGTTCCTGCCAGAATCAGTAGCCAGAGTAGCCGCCATTGTTGGAGATCACCGCTGCCACACCTCTCGGCATTGAGTCAAAGAGACGTTGGATGTGTTCCGGGGGTACAGCAGCCCAAGCAGCTTCCACACGTTGCCAAAGATCATCTGGTGTGGCAGCTGGGGATGTAATCTGGGTCACTCGTTGAGCAACCGTGGACCACATGTTTTATATCGGCGAAAGATCCGGAGAGCGAGCCGGCCAGGGAAGCACTTCAATCTGGTTATTGACGAAGAACCTTTGGACAATGCGTGCCACGTGTGGTCGCGCATTATCCTGTTGAAATATGGCTGTGGCCGAGCCCTGAAGGTAATGAAGGACAACTGGCTCCAGCACCTCGGATATGTAGCGCTGGCTATTTAAAGTACCAGCAATGCGTACTAGAGGCGTGCGAGAGTAATATCCAATACCGCCCCATACCATAATACCCGGTGCAAGACCAGTGTGGCGGTGCATAATGCAGCTGTCCAGCATCCTCTGTCCACGGTGTCTCCACACTCGAATCCGACCATCGTGGTGCTGCAGACAGAAGCGTGCCTCGTCAGTAAAGACAACGTCATTCCATTCTGCCGTCCACATCCGTCTGTCATCACACCATTGGCGACGGAGACGTCTGTGGTTCTGCGTCAATGGTAGACGAAGCAATGGACGTCTTGCGGACAGACCACTCTGCCGTAAACGGCGTCGAATGGTACGCGCAGACACTGGATGATGCGTTACAGACGCAATGTGCTGTGCTATGGTTCGGGTTGTCACTGAGCAATCCGTCACTGCCATGCGCACAATTTGCCTAACAGCACGTGCAGTGGTGCACCGAGGTGAATGCGATCGACCACGTCGGTCCGTCGTACCCTCCTGCATCCAACGGTCACATATCCGCATTACAGTTGTTTGGTTTCGTCCAACACGACTAGCGATTTCTCTGTATGATAATCCACAATCTCGGTAAGCCACTATCCTTCCTCTGTCGAACTCGGATACTTGATCAGAGGATGTTCGCTGTTGTCTACGAGGCATAACTGATCGTCTTGTGAAACAACCACAAGGTAAACACACGTGCCGAACGTACACTCGTCGAAATCGCCAAGCCTTAAATGGCGCTATGAGGTGGCGCCACAGGCGCGCGTGATGTGCGTCTGCGCTGAAATTCTAATCAGTTGCATATCTCATCGCTGCAAACCCATGGTGTAAATTTCACTTGATTCGGATGCTTCCTTCAGGGTGTTGATTTACGGTGGCCAGCAGTGTAGATTAGCTTTAGAATAGATTCTTCCTTGAGAAGGGTCTGTTAAACACTTTCCGCCTACTAATCTGTATTATTTTCGTTCGATAACGATAGCCTTAATCACCGTAAAATTTCATCAGGCCTACACGACCACGGTGAGTTATATCACAATCTAGGAGGCCGATTAGGAAGAGGGAGGTTATAACTTAAAAATAAATTTCTCCGAGAGTTAGTAAGACCAATACTGATATCAAAGACTGTACCAATGACAACCAGATCGGCGATCACGCTTCAGTTTTCGGCTACTAGTGGGTCATTCAGAAGTTTTACTTCTCTGAAGTGTTGGAAGTAGCCTGTTAAGGTTTTTATGCTGGTAACGCCACGTAGCGCTCTGTATGAAAATCACTGGCTGTGCTGTGTGAAGTCTGTGGCTGGTTTCCATTGTTGGAATATTCGCTATTGTAGTGCTGGGCAGCTGGATGTGAACAGCGCGTAGCGTTGCGCAGTTGGAGGTGAGCCGCCAGCAGTGGTGGATGTGGGGAGAGAGATGGCAGAGTTTTGAGAGCGTATGATCTGGACGTGTGTCCATCAGAAAAACGAAATTTGTAAGACTGGATATCATGAACTGACATATATATTATGACTTTTGAACACTATTAACCCTAGGATGCGTATACAGGGCCTCCGAAGCCCTTGTACGTCTTCATTCTTTAAAAAATTCTGTAATTTTTTGTTTGATTTCAAACTGCTTTCCAGTACTCTTTCACTAACGCTGTGACATTCCTCCTATCAAGTCTGAACGAGATACCTTTTTAAATTTTTTGTATAATTCAATACGTTTACCCATACACCATGAATGCATAAGCAGGGCTTCAGAAGCCCTCACACATTTATAAATGTTCTTTAGCCTTTATTGTCTTCAACATTTGTTTGGGAGCAGTTATTAATCCAACAATAACTGTAGTGGTATTTCCAGCAACAGGAGTGCCAACAGCAGCAGTAGCTGTAGTATTAATAGTATAACTAAAGAATAATACACACTACTTTCACATATTGGCGATGTCGGTGTATTATTGATCTTTTTGCCATCAAATGTTTTATTATTGCATAGTATTGTTATCCTGTGCTGCTCTTGTCAGCCTCATTATTACTGTAGTTTGTTTGTTGCTGAAAGGCCCATATTGTTAAGAGTATGACTCGTTTAGTGCTGCTCAAGCCGCTGTTCAAGAGACACGCCTTTTGCTATGGCTTCGACACGCAAAGCAAGAGAGTCAGTACGTGCAAACGCAGCTAATTTTGAAAGTGTTGTGGCTCAGTGATTTGAAGAAGATGATTCTTGCGAGGAAGGAAATATTTTTGAAGATGCAAGTAGTGAAGAATCAGCTAATGAACCAGCAGATGTGAATACTGAGGCAGATGAGAGTCCTTCCGGTAATATTACTTCATCAGAGTCTGAAAATGAAGAACCACCACAAAAAGGTATAGAAGACCACACATACATTAGTCGGAATGGAACGAGTTGGAAATTAAATCCTCCTGCATCTTTTCGTATGCCTGTCCATAATATCGTAAACAAGGCACCTGGTCCAGCCCGTGGTTTGAAAACCTGTAAACCTATGGATGCCTGGGACTATTTCATCTCCAAGGAAATACTAGAGGAAATCATCAACTGCACAAATATTGAAGACCGAAGATTGGCTGCTTTAAATGGTAAAACGTGGAGAAACGCTTCGCTTGCTGAAATGGGGGATTTTCTTGGTCTTTTACTGCTTTCTGGTGTTGAGAAGAGTTGGGATGTCCCTATTAGAGAATTATTCTTGGATGAAAAGGCAAATCCTACACATAAGGCCACCATGTCAGTAAACAGATTCGAGGATATAAGGAGAATGATTAGATTTGATGACAGGCGTACCCGTGAAGCTCGATCTGCAGATGACAAACTTGCAGCTATTCGCTATGTATGTGAACTGTTTCTTGACAAGTGTAGAAATAGAATGATTCGCAATGATTTGCTCACAGTTGACGAAGAGCTAGTCCCATTCCGTGGAAGATGCAGCTTCACCCAGTATATGCCCTTTAAACCAGCCAACTATGGCATATAAATATTTTGGTTATGTGATGCTACATCTGCATATGCTTTAGACGGAATTGTTTACACGGGAAGGAAGCACCATGAACCTGTTGAGAAAAATCTTTGATTGAATGTGGTGAAAGATCTCGCTAAAAACATTGAAGGATCATCAAAAAATATTACTGTTGACAACTTCTTTACTAGTGCGCAGCTGGCAGAAGAGATACTTCAGAAGCAAATAACAGTGGTGGGAACAATCAAACAAAATAAACCAGAAATTCCTAATGGGATGAAACCATCTGCCTCAAGAGCGATTCATTCCTCTTTGTTTGCATTTAGAGGTGACATTACAATGGCGAGTTATGTTCCCAAAAAGAAAAAGTCTGTAGTTCTCATTAGTACAATGCATCATGACAGAAACATTGATGAAACACTTGCAAGAAAAGAAACCAGATATAATAAAGTCCTATAACTCTTCGAAGCGTGGAGTAGATCAAATGGACCAGAAAATTCGTTATTACACTTGCAAGAGACAAACAAGAAGATGGGCATTTGCATTATGGATGAATATGATGGACGTCGCAGCAATGAACAGTGAAATTTTATTTTCTGCCCAACATCTGACATACCATAGTGGAAGAAGTGATAAAAGGCGTTTGTTCGTAAGAGATTTAGCAGAGGAAATGGTAAGACCACTAATGGAACTTCGTATTCAGATCCCTAATCTTCCAAAGAAAATCGTTGATGCCATGCAAAGATGTGGTGTTCAAAAATATGTCATATTGCTGAACCAACTACCTGTTTCAGAAAAAAGAAGAAGACGCAATTATTGTCCATATAATAAACACAGGAAAAAAGCTAAGGCGTGCATTAAGTGTAAAACCAACATTTGTAAGGAACGTAGTGGTGTTCTTTGTGATTCTTGTTTGTCACATGTTGAAAATTAAGAAAAATGCAATTTTAGGTGAACGATGAATAATAACTTTTTGTCAAAATATTGCCTATATATACAATATTGTGAATAATGAGTGTGTTTTAATTGAAGAAATTGGTTGTAATAAATGTTATAAAATGTAAACTGCAACTTATAAGTGAATTAATAAAATTATTTGTATATGTTGAATGTAAATGGATGTAACCAACAAAAATTCACTCTTAGAGTTTTTAAAAAAAAAATTAATAAAATGGTAATCAGGCCCATCACATCCTGTTACTGTATCTTAGGAATCTTTCAATATGACAATAAATTTGACAGAAATAAATTTAACTCCAAAGAATGATTATATGAAAAGAGGAAAATTTTAATTTGGGCAGGGCCTTGAAGGCCCTGCATATGCATTCATTTGTGTTTTCGGCACCATGCACCCTAGGGTTAAGGTAAATACAGTGTTTGTTCTCTATCAAAATCTTTCATTTGCTAACTATGCCTATCAGTAGTTAGTGCCTTCCGTAGTTTGAATCTTTTATTTAGCTGGCAGTATTGGCGCTCACTGTATTGCAGTAGTTCGAGTAACGAAGATTTTTGTGACGTAAGTGATTAATGAAAGGTATAGGTTATTCTTAATCAGGGCCATTCTTTTGTAGGGATTATTGAAAGTCAGATTGCGTTGCGCTAAAAATATTGTGTGTCAGTTTAGTGTTGATCAGAATAAGTAAAGAGAAAACTGTTTGAGTACGTTGAGTTTTGCTCAGCTGTTTGTAAATCAAATAATGTAGAAGTTTACCAGCACAGTAATTTACATTTTTTCTAAGGGGACGTTTCAGTGTTTGCAGTACACGTCTCATTAATAGGCTTTGATGGTAGAAGTCAAGGAATTTATTAAAATGGGTCCTAAAAAAACAATCAGATGTTTGTGTTAATATTTTTCTCAGATTAATCATCTACATCCACGTGGATGCTCTGCAAATCGCATTTAAGTGCCTGGCGCAGGGTTCATCGAACCACTTTCACAATTCTCCATTATTCCAATCTCGTATAGCGCGAACACGTATATCTTTCAGTACGAGCTCTGAGTTCCCTTATTTTGTCGTGGTGATCGTTCCTCCCTACGTAAATCTGTATCAACAAAATATTTTCGCATTTGGAGGAGAAAGTTGGTGATTGGAATTTCGAGAGAAGATTTCGTCGCAACGAAAAACGCCTTTCTTTTAATGATGTTCAGCCGAAATCCTGTGTCATTTCTGCGAGACTCTCTCCCGTATTTCGCGATAATACAAAACGTGCTGCCTTTCTTTGGACTTTTTCGATGTACTCCGTCAGTCCCATCTCGTAAGGATCCCACACCGCGCAGCAGTATTCTAAAAGAGGACAGACAAGCATAGTGTAGGCAGTCTCCTGACAAGGGAACCTCCCCCCCCCCCCCCCTCAGATTTAGTTATAAGTTGGCACAGTGGATAGTCCTTGAAAAACTGAACACAGATCAATCGAGAAAACAGGAAGAAGTTGTGTGGAACTATGACAAAAATAAGCAAAATATACAAACTGAGTAGTCCATGCGCAAGATAGGCAACATCAAGGATAATGTGAGCTCCGGAGCGCCGTGGTCCCGTGGTTAGCGTGAGCAGCTGCGGAACAAGAGGTCCTTGGTTCAAGTCTTCCCTCGAGTGAGAAGTTTACTTTCTTTATTTTCGCAAAGTTATGATCTGTCCGTTCGTTCATTGACGTCTCTGTTCGCTGTAATAAGTTTAGTGTCTGTGTTTTGCGACCGCACCACAAAACCGTGCGATTAGTAGACGAAAGGACGTGCCTCCCCAATGTGAAACGAAAACATTTGATCGCAAGGTCATAGGTCAACCGATTCCTCTACAGGGAAACACGTCTGATATATTCTATGTGACACTGGTGACGGCATGTGCGTCACATGACAGGAATATGTTGTCGACACACCTAACTTGTACAATTGGCGAATGGGTAAAAAGATTCTTCTATCTTGCCAGATTTAGGTTTTCTTGTGGATGTGATAATCACTCCCAAAAAAAGTGATGAAAACATAAGAGTTTGTCACATAAACTGCAACAAATGAATGCAACAGTTTCACAGTCGCACAGTATTCTTTGTGCTCTGTCAAAACATATGTTTTTAACGTTTTCAAATTTTTCCGTGTGTAGACCGTCAAATCCTTCATATGTCCAAACAAATCTGAACATGTCCTGGAATTTTTGAGAGCTAATTTGATTATTTGTGAGTGCCTGAACTTTGATAATTGACACACGACAGTTACCTCGCATGGGACGGACGGACGGACAGATAATAATTGTCTGAAAATAAAAAATTAAACTTTTCACTCGCGGTCCTCGTTCCGCAACTGTTGACGCTAACCACGGGACCACGGTGCTCTTGATCTGACACTATCCTTGATGTTGCCTATCTTGCGCATGGCCTACTCAGTTTGTATATTTTGCTAATTTTTTTCATAGTTCCACACAACTTCTTCCTGTTTTCTCGATTGATCTGTGTTCAGTTTTTCAAGTCCTATCCACTGTGGCACTTACAACTAAATCTGAGGGGGGTGCGATGGAGAGGTTCCCTTGTTAGTAGGTGTGTTACATTTTCTAAGTGTCCTACCAATAAAACGCAGTCTTTGGTTAGCCTTCCCCGCAACATTTTCTGTGTGTTCCTTCCAATTTTTGTTCGTAATTGTAATTCCTAGGTATTTAGTTGAATTTACGGCTTTAAATTAGACTGAATTATCGTGTAACCGAAGTTTAACGAATTCCTTTTAGCACTCATGTGGATGACCTCACACTTTTCGTTATTTAGGGTCAACTGCCAGCATTGAGATATCTTTTCTGAATCGTTTTGCAGTTTGTTTTGATCTTCTGATGACTTTATTGGTCGATAAACGACAGCGTCATCTGCAAACAACCGAAGACGGCTGCTCAGATTGTCTCCCAAATAGTTTATATATATAAGGAACAGCAAAGAGCCTATAACATTACCTTGGGGAACGCCAGAAATCACTTCTGTTTTACTCGATGACTTTCCGTCAATTACTACGAACTGTGACCTCTCTGACAGGAAATCAGAAATCCAGTAACATAACTGAGACGATATTTCATAAGCACGCAATTTCACTACGAGCAGCTTGTGTGGTACAGTGTCAAAAGCCTTCCGGAAATCCAAAAATACGGAATGGATCTGAAATCCCTTGTCAATAGGACTCAACACTTCATGTGAATAAAGAGCTAGTTGTGTTTCACAGGAACAATGTTTTCTAAACGCACGTTGACTGTGTGTCAACATCAGTAGAGTGAGAGAATTATGAAATTCATAAACGTCGCATTTACGACGTGAGCAGTGAGACGTAAAAATTAATGTATAAAAAGACTGTAAAAAAGACAGTTGACAAGTTGCTGCCCTTGAAACACGTGATAAAGCTTTAAAACAGTCTACACGTCTAGGGAACGTATGTAGAATAAAACTGTGGCTCTGTACTGCAGATCTTTTTCTAGACAGTAGCAGCAAGAATGTCTTTTTTAGATTTCGGTTTTTGTTTCCATTACTTTCTGTTCGGTAGCTCTGATCGTAGGTGTATGATCACATTTATGGTACTGTTGATCGTCACGTGTAGCGGGACTTAGTACTCCGCCGCGCTACACTCGTTCCCTCAGACATAAATTATACCGTCGCAGCGGTATGAGCGCTCGACGGCAGAGAGAATACCAAAATTGTAACTCTTTTTTTGTTTTCTATTCGTTTCTGAATTGTCTCTTGATAGCCGAAGCTTAAGGCAGACGTGATCTGATGCTGACGTAAAACAACTTAATAGATAGTCTTGATCTGATTTTAATGTGTAGACACATTGAGGAAGTTATGAAATTTGGAGGAGGGAAGCAACGTAAAATAAATTGCATTTAATATCAAGACGGTTTTGTGTACATTAGAAATTCCTGGACTATGAAACTTATTGCAAGATTTCAGAGCCGACTTTTCACACAGAAATGAAGGAGATTTTTGAAGACTTGGACGCCGCACGAAAGAAGACAAGTTAACCTGGTAAAGGATGATTTATCTACGCCACTTACCCATGTCAGTTACATTTTGTTGTTCTCTGTTCTCCTTCAAATAATTTTTGTAGTGGAAATTGGTTTAACTTTTGCTCAAAAACGCGGCAAGGACCACCCCAACAATAGCTTTTCTGTAATACTAAGTCCGATTTGCTTTTCATTCTTTCCCTTTTTCACGGTCTCTATTCTCCATTTATTTTTTTTTATTAACTGCTACACTGTTCTTTTTCAATAATTTTTGTAGTGCAAATTGGTTTAACTTTTGCTCAAAAAACGCCACAAGGACCACCCCAACAATAGCTTTTGCGAATCACAAAGTCCGATAGCTTTTCTGTAATACGAAGTCCGATTTGCATTTCATTCTTTCTTTTTTCCCGGTCATTTATGATTTTAAAACCCCCCTTTTATTCACCATTTCTTCCCACATTTTCAACCTTTTCTTTCTCTTTTCTTCTCATTTTCTTTTGTATTAACCACTACACACGGCAGCCAACATTTTGCCTTCCTGTAGACAACAAACACTTCCGAGTCCCACTACGTGCGCGCGCCAACTTTCAAACAAAAGCGAAATAACAGTGAGAGGACAAAAGCGTGGAATAGCGATATGGACATATAGAGGTGGTGGTAGTTTCGGGTACACAAGGTGTAAAAGAGCAGTGCATTAGCAGAACTGTCATTTGTACTTCAAGTGATTCATGTGAAAAGCTTTCCCACGTGATTATGGCCGCACGACGGAATCAACAGACTATGAACGCGGAGTGGTAGTTGGAGGTAGACGAATGGGACATTCCGGTTCGGAAGTCGTCAGGGAATTCAAGCGTGAAGAATGTTCCGAGAGTACCAAATTTCAGGGATTACTTCTCACCACAAACGGCACAGTGGCCGACGGCGTTCACTTAGCGACAAAGAGCAGCAGTGTTTGTATAGGTCTGTCAGTGATACTAGACAAGCAACACTACGTGAACCAGAATGAGTTTTTCACTGTGGAGTGGCGTGTGCGCTGACATGACACTTCCTTGCAAATTAAAACTGTGTGCCAGACCGAGACTCGAACTCGGGGTCTTTGCATTTCGCGGGCAAGTGCTCTACCGTCTGAGCTTCCCAAGCACGACTCACGACCCGTCCTCACAGCTTGACTTCCGCCAGTACCTCGTATCCTTCCTTCCAGACTTCACAGAAGCTCTTCTGCCTATCTTGCAGAACTAGCACTCCTGAAAGAAAGGATATTGTGGACACATGGCTCAGCCACGGCCTGGGGAATGTTTCCACAATGAGATTTTGACTCTGCAGTGGAGTGTGCGCTGATATGAAAGTGTGCCGGATCGAGACTCGAACTCGAGACCTTTGCCTTTTGCTAGAAAAGGCTCGCAAGTGCTCTTTGCCGCGAAAGGCGAAGGCCCCGAGTTCGGTTCTCGGTCCGTCACACAGTTTTAATCTGCCATGAACGTTCAACACTGCGTGAAGTAACTGCAGAAATTAATGTAAGAGGTGGGATGGACGTTTCCATTAGGACAATGCAGCGAAATTTGGCGTTGATGGGGTATGGCAGCAGACAACCGACGCGAGTGCTTAACAGTACGACATCGCCTGCAGCGCCTCTACTGGGCTCGTGACTATGTCAGTTGGACGTTAGACGACTGGAAAACCGTGGCCTAGTCAGAAGAGTCACTGCTTGAGTTGGTAAGAGCTGATGGTACGACCTGAGTGTGACGCAGACCCCAGGAAGCTACGGACCAAAAATTCTCAACAAGACACTTTGCAAGATGGTGGTGGGTTTGCAATGGTGTGGGCTGTATTTACATAACGGACTGTGTCCTGTGATTTAACTGATCCGATCACTGACTGGAAATCGCCCCGACAGCTGAGTGGTCAGCGTGACGGATTGCCGTCCTCCGGAGTCCGGGTTCGATTCCCGGCTGGGTCGGGGATATTCTCCGCTTGACTTCATCATCATTTCATCCCCATCCGGCGCGCAGGTCGCCCAGTGTGGCGTCGAATGTAGTAAGAGCTGCAACAAGGCGGCCGGACCTGCCCTGTAAGGGCCCTCCCGGCCAATGACGCCAAACGCTCATTTTTTATTGAACAGCTGTAAAAGTTAACGTATTTTGGGTCGTAACTGATCTGACACGATGAGGCCTCATATCTTTCAAAAACATCCATTTGGTTGCAAAAGTGTTCGGGAGCGGAACATAATATTTTTTTGCACTTTATGGTCCATTCACCGCCTCACTACTTCAGTGTCATTTATGACGATATGAACTGTTAAGGAGGAGGAGGAGGAGGAGGAGGATATTAGTGTTTAACGTCCCGTCGACAACGAGGTCATTAGAGACGGAGCGCAAGCTCGAGTGAGGGAAGGATGGGGAAGGAAATCGGCCGTGCCCTTTCAAAGGAACCATCCCGGCATTTGCCTGAAGCGATTTAGGGAAATCACGGAAAACCTAAATCAGGATGGCCGGAGACGGGATTGAACAGTCGTCCTCCCGAATGCGAGTCCAGTGTGCTAACCACTGCGCCACCTCGCTCGGTAACTGTTAAGGACAACACAATAAGGAGTCCACGAGCGGAGAAATATGTCCAACCCGGCTGGGAATCGAGCTCTGGTCCCTTTCGCTTACCAACCAGCTCTGCTCACGGCGCAGCTACCGAGGCGGACAATGATAGAGCCTACGAGGTGCGACAGTAAAATAATGACACTGATGTGAAAAAATGTTGCTCACCGTTTTAGTCAAGTTTAGTGTTGTCTCCTTCAAAGTAGTTCCCTTCTGATTGCACACACTTTTTCCACCGCTTCTGCCATTGATGGTAACATTTCTGGAACTCATCTTCTGTAATATCCTCCAGGACACTCGTCACAGCTTTTCCGACATCTTGTGTTGTTTGACAATGGTGTCCCTTGACCGCCGTTCTGACTCTTGAAAGCAGAAAAAAAAGTCGCACGGAGCGGTATCTGCTGAATAACGTGGCTGTGGTGAAATTTGTTTTGAGGTTAAAAACTGCTGTACCGACAGAGCAGTATGCGATGGCGCATTATCGTGATGCAGAATCCAATTATCAGCAATGTCGGCAAGGACATGAAGAACTCTTTTATGAAGTCTATTTAAAATTTCTTTGTAGTCATATTGGTTAACTGTTTGTCCGGGAGGCACCCACTCTTTATAAACAATTCCCATGGAATCAAAGAAGCACACAAGCATGCATTTCACTTATGACTTTGACATGCGAGCTTTTTTTGGTCTGGGTGATCCCTTTGAGCACCATTGCGAACTTTGGCGTTTTGTGTTTGGATCGTACTGAAAAAAACAACTTTCATCACCAGTCATAACACGGCTCAACAATTCTGGACTGATTTCCGTTTGCTCTAACAGATCGGCTGCCCCATTTTCCCGTGTTTCTCGCTGTTGTGGTGTGAGACTTTTGCGGACCATTTTTGCACAAATCTTTCTCATACCAAGATCTTCAGTTGTTATTAGACGAACTGTTACTCGATTGATGTTCAGTTCTTCTGCAATCATTTTCACGGATAATCTCCGATCAGATCGTACGAGTTCACGCACCCTGGCCAAGTTGACATCCGTCCGTGGGGTTGATGGTCGTCCACTGCGGTCTTCAACAATCGTTCCGCCTTCACTAAACATTTTATGCCAACGAAATACTTGAGCTCTTGACATAACCTCCTCTCCAAAAGCCTTCTGAAGGTTACCATAAGTTGTCTTCGCTAATTCACCCAGTTTAACGCAAAAAGAAACGGCATACCGTTGCGCAATATTATGTGGTTCTATTTCCGTGACGAGACACACAAACACGTGTTAACTTATTACAGCACAACTCACGACTGAGCAGTTGCATCGATGTGCCGCTTGGACTAGAAGCAGCTTATAGACCGAGGTCAAAGATATTGTGCCTACGCAAGCCTGCAGGGTTGCCACATCTCGCAAAGAAAATCAGTCTTACTTCATTGTTCCACCTCATATATATATATATATATATATATATATATATATATATATATATATATATATATATATACTCCTGGAAATGGAAACAAGAACACATTGACACCGGTGTGTCAGACCCACCATACTTGCTCCGGACACTGCGAGAGGGCTGGACAAGCAATGATCACACGCACGGCACAACGGACACACCAGGAACCGCGGTGTTGGCCGTCGAATGGCGCTAGCTGCGCAGCATTTGTGCACCGCCGCCGTCAGTGTCAGCCAGTTTGCCGTGGCATACGGAGCTCCATCGCAGTCTTTAACACTGGTAGCATGCCGCGACAGCGTGGACGTGAACCGTATGTGCAGTTGACGGACTTTGAGCGAGGGCGTATAGTGGGCATGCGGGAGGCCGGGTCGACGTACCGCCGAATTGCTCAACACGTGGGGCGTGAGGTCTCCACAGTACATCGATGTTGTTCTGCTATCATTTTAACAGATAATCTTGGATCAGATCGTACGAGTTCTCGCACCCTGGCCAGGTTGACATCCGTCCGTGAGGTTGATGGTCGTCCACTGCGGTCTTCATCTTCAACATTCGTTCTGTCTTCACTACACATTTTATGCCAACGAAAAACTTGAGCTCTTGACATAACCTCCTCTCCAAAAGCCTTCTGAAGCTTATATTATGCGGTTCCATTTCCGTGACGAGAGACACAAACACGTGTTAACTTATTACAGCAGAACTCAGGACTGAGCAGCTGCATCGATGTGCCGCTTGGACCAGAAGTAGCTTGTAGACCGAGGTGCAGGGTTGCCACATCTTGCAAAGAAAATCAGTCTCATTACTTTGTCACACCTCTTATGTCTTGACGAGGGACGAGCGGCTGGTGACTAGAAGCACAAGAGGAGCAGCAACCACTTGCGGCCTCTGTGTGTAGCGAGCGCTCCGCTAGTGCCGATGCATGCCTCGGCGGCTGAGGCCGCGTTCCACGTAGCCATAAAGTCGCCAGCTCGAGGTAAACAGTGGCCAACAGCTGGCCGGTAGGACGCGGCGGAGCACAGAGCTCTCCCTTGTCCCACACTACCACCAAAGGGTACACACAGCAGGGCAACTCTTGAGCGAACGTGGAGAAACGTGGCTAACAGTAACTTACTGTGGAAAATGAAGAGGCAGGCAGCTTCTGACAATCCCTTGTGTCTCCATCATTACTCTACAACTCACACCTGGCATTGTTTGGTGACTGTGTGAAGATCAGTTTTGCTTCAGTAAAGGTAAACACACGAGAGGGGCAATTCTGACTTGGCAGTTCTCATGGAAGTTAAGACGTAACGAAAACAGAGCAGATTAAGGTGCGCTTACGCCAATTTGTGCCCACAGCAGTGTTGCCGCCAACACTAATGCTATGTGGCTGCTCTGAACGGCAGTATAGCGGTATGGCTGGACAATATTGCTGATGCAGAACCGTCGTGTTGTCCACCAAGCGTGGAGAGTCTCTCGTACGGCCAGGCCACAGCAACCTCTGACCTCGTCTCCAAATGCCTCCCCTCTGCACTCAGCCTTACTTCCTCTTTCTCACGTCAACAACGTTGCAGTGCCGAGTGACCTGAACCAGTATTACAATCAGGTGGCAACAGTTAAGGAATACTTTGTATTATAGTGTCGGAACTACCTTTGTCTGGCGTACATCAACATCATTACACTGCTATTAACAATAAAGTGCATGGCAGAGGGTTCAATGAACCACCTGTGACGGTACGTCACATAAATATTGACATTTTTTATCGGTTGTAAACCGTAGTTAACGTATTTCATGAATACAGGGTGATTCAAAAAGAATACCACAACTTAAGGAATTTAAAACTCTGCAACGACAAAAGGCAGAGCTAAGCACCATCTGTCGGCGAATTAAGGGAGCTATAAAGTTTCATTTAGTTGTACATTTGTTCGCTTGAGGCGCTGTTGACTAGGCGTCAGCGTCAGTTGATGCTAAGATGGCGACCGCTCAACAGAAAGCTTTTTGTGTTATTGAGTACGGCAGAAGTGAATCGACGACAGTTGTTCAGCGTGCATTTCGAACGAAGTATGGTGTTAAACCTCCTGATAGGTGGTGTATTAAACGTTGGTATAAACAGTTTACAGAGAATGGGTGTTTGTGCAAAGGGAAAAGTTCTGGACGGCCGAGAACGAGTCATGAAAATGTAGCACGCATTTGTTCGCAGCCCAGGAAAATCGACTCGCAGAGCTACCAGAGAGCTGCAAATTCCACAATCAATCACATTAGCACTTATCTGTCCGTAACTACCCGAACGTCAACTACCCGAGGCGATGGATCGGCCGCCAGGCAGCCCGTGACAGAGCACTTCATCACTGGCCTCCAAGAAGCCCTCATCTTACCCCCTGCGATTTTTTCTTATGGGGGTATGTTAAGGATATGGTGTTTCGGCCACCTCTCCCAGCCACCATTGATGATTTGAGACGAGAAGTAACAGCAGCTATCCAAACTGTTACGCCTGATATGCTACAGAGAGTGTGGAACGAGTTGGCGTATCGGGTTGATATTGCTCGAGTGTCTGGAGGGGGCCATATTGAACATCTCTGAACTTGTTTTTGAGTGAAAAAAAAACCTTTTTAAATACTCTTTGTAATGATGTATAACAGAAGGTTATATTATGTTTCTTTCATTAAATACACATTTTTAAAGTTGTGGTATTCTTTTTGAATCACCCTGTATAATTAGCATAAAAGATACAGCTAATTTTCTTGAAACAACTGATATGCAGCGATAATTTTAGAGTAGCATCTTTATTTAAAACATGTCTATGAAAATAAAAAAAGATCGAAAGAGACGCGATAGTACGGCCGACGAGGAAGGACGTACTTTATGGTAGACACACTGTTTTGTTTCACGATACGGAAGTCAGCCATTGAGCGGCTACGCATATTTTATGAAAGTTATTCTGTATTCTGCTAAAATAAACTAATTATTGTTATCACAAAATGAATTTCTTTGTAATGGTTGTCGTCTCAAATGGTCGCAGCGGCTAACTATTTTTGATAACCATTTTTTTTCAGTAATTTGCGCTGCGGGAAGCTCATCTTCCGATGCAGTTCCTGGTCGGGCATTACGCACCGAAGTATTAATTTATTTTTGAAACTGTTAACAGTAACTGTAGATGCGAGAGATTTCGTTGTGAGACACTTTCTAAATTGCAACAGATGATTAATTTACGTTAAAGTTCATTTTTTTAAATTATACGGATTCCATGAGTTCAGTAAGTTTTATCTTGGCCACTCCACGGCAACAATCGAAATTCTCTCAAGCCTTGCTTTGCAATCAATAAATAGAAATTAAGAAAATTACATTCAATTCAGTTAACGGTAACTGTATTTTAGTCATCACGTCCAAAATCTAAAGTTGGTACATGAATAACAGCGGCCCTTCAAGAACCCATTTCATATTTACTTACGCACGTCAGTAAAAGTGATAAGAAAAGATAATATCCCTAAGACAAAGAATCATGCTCTAACAAAAGAAAAATTCACATGATAAATTTAAAAATAAAAAATATATAATTTATATATATATATATAACATAACATATATATATAATATAAAACAAATAGCAACGTAACAAACACGTTTAAGATGTTTCCACCGTTCCACTCTCGAACGGCACGCCGGAAAACGAGCACTTAAATTTTTCTGTGCGAGCCCTGATTTATTTTATCGTCGTGATCATTTCTCCCTATGTAGGTGGGTGCCAACAGAAGGTTTTCGCAATCTGAGGAGAAAACTGTTGAAAATTCATGAGATCCCGTCGCAACGAAACACGCCTTTGTTTCAATAATTGCCACTACGATTCAAGTGCCATGTCTGTCACACTGTCTCCCGTATTTCGCGATAAAACAAAAAACGAGCTGCCCTTCTTTGTACTTTTTCGATGTCATCCGTCAGTCCCACCTGATGCGGATCCCACACCGCACAGCAATACTCCAGGACATGGCGGACAAGCGTGGTGTAAGCAGTCTCTTTAGTACACCTGTTGCACCTTCCAAGTGTTCTGCCAATGAATCGCAGTCTTTGGTTTGCTCTACCCACAACATTATCTATGTGATCGTTCCAATTTAGGTTATTTGTAATTGTAATCCCTAAGTATTTAGTTGAATTTACAACCTTCAGATTTGGCTGATTTCTTTTAGTACGCATGTAAATAACTTCACACTTTTCTTTATTCAGGGTCAATTGCCACTTTTCGCACCATACAGCTATCTTATCTAAATCATTTTGCAAGTCGTTTTGGTCACCTGATGACTTTACAAGACGGTAAATGAGACCATCATCTGCAAAGAATCTAAGACGGCTACTCAGATTGTCTCGTATGTCGTTAATATAGATCAGGAACAATAGAGGGCCTACAACACTTCCTTGGGGAACGCCGGATATTACTTCTGTTTTACTCGATGACTTTCCGTCTATTACTACGAACTGTGACCTTTCTGACAGGAAATCACGAATCCAGTCGCACCACTGAGGCGATACTCCGTAGGCACGCAGTTTGGTTAGAAGACGCTTGTGAGGAACGGTGTCGAAAGCCTTCTGGAAATCTAAAAATATGGAATTAATTTGACATCCCCTGTGGATAGCACTCATTACTTCAGGAGTAAAAAGAGCTAGTTGTGTTTCACAAGAACGATATTTTCTATTGACTATGTGCCAATAAATCGTTTTCTTCGATGTACTTCATAATGTTCGAGTACAGTACATGTTCCAAAACACTACTGCAAATCGACGTTAGTGATATGGGCCTGTAATTCAGCGGATTACTCCTACTTCCCTTTTTGGGTATTGGTCTGACTTGAGCAATTTTCCTGTCTTTAAGTACGGATCTTTCTGTAAGCGAGTGGTTGTATATAATTGCTAAATATGGAGCTATTTTATCAGCATACTCTGAGAGGAAACTGACTGGTATACAATCTGGACCGGAGGCCTTGCCGCCGGCCGTGGTGGCCGAGCGGTTCTAGGCGCTACAGTCTGGAACTGCGCGACCGCTATGGTCGCAGGTTCGAATCCTGCCTCGGGCATGGATGTGTGTGATGTCCTTAGGTTAGTTAGTTTAATTAGTTCTAAGTTCCAGGCGACTGATGACCTCAGAAGTTAAGTCGCATAGTGTTCAGAGCCATTTGAACCATTAATTCTGACGGGATCGTGCCTGGATAAATGCTTGGAAGCGAGCCAGCTTACTAAAACAAGTAAGTAATTTCTTAAAAAATAATGTTTGTAAATCATTATTTCTCTTAGGCGCGCTTGACAATGACTTTCTGATTCTTTTAGTCGACCGTGGATACCTCTTAAAATGAGGACTTCTGTAATCGGATTAAAGAAACATTTATTTCGCCGAACAAATGGTTCGTACTGGACTATTTATGTGCATTTAATGAACAAGGAACAGTTCGGCATACCCAGATGCAGTATGGCTCACGATGACTTTTAACATAAAATGAAACAAAAGTAATATCACTGTACTCAATCAAGTTCTAGCCGCGCGGTCTAAGGCGTTGCTTCCCGAGGAGGAAGGCGTGCCAGTCCCCAGTATGAGTCCGCCCGGTGGATTGGTGTCGAGGTCCGGTGAGCAAGCCAGTCTGTGGATGGTTTTTAGGCGGTTTTCCATCTGCCTCGGCGAATGCGGGCTGGTTCCCCTTATTGCGCCTCAGTTACACTATGTCGGCGATTGCAGCAGAAACACTGTCTCGACGTACGCGTACACCATAATTACTCTACCACAGGAACTTTTGGGGTTACACTCATCTGGGATGAGACGTTCCCAGGGGGTCCACTGGGGGCCGAACCGCACAATAACCCTGGGTTTGGTGGGGGGCGGCGGTGGGGTGGCTGGACTGCTGTGCCCTGTTGTGGGGTTGTGAACCACTGAGGGCTACGGCGGGGACGAAGCCTCACTGTCGTTTCTAGTTCAAAAATGGTTCAAATGGCTGTGAGCACTATGGGACTTCACATCTGAGGTCATCAGTCCCCTACAACTACTTAAACCTAACTAACCTAAGGACATCACACACATCCATGCCCGAGGCAGGATTCTAACCTGCAACCGTAGCGGTCGCGCGGTTACAGACTGTAGCGCCTAGAACCGCTCGGTCACCCGTCCGGCTCGGTGCAAGGCCCTTGCAGGTACACTCACCCATGTTGCCTCTATAGCCGTCCATAATTGTGAAAGTGTCGCCGGTGCTGGATTCTGTGGACGAACTGACCTCTCGACTATGTCCCATAAATGTTCGACGGGATTCATGTTGGGCTATCTGGGTCGCTCGAACTGTCAAGAATGTACTTGAAACCAGTCACGCTCAGCTGTGACCCGGTGACATGGAGCATCACCTTTTCGGACAGTGAACTCAATGAATGGGCTGCAAATGGCCTCCAAATAGAAGAACACAACATTTCCAGTAATCTGGAAATGAGCGTTTGGCGTCATTGGCCGGGAGGCCCCTTACGGGGCGGGTCCAGCCCCCTTGTTGCAGGTCTTACTACATTCGACGCCACACTGGACTCACATTCGGGAGGACGACGGTTCAATCCCGTCTCCGGCCATCCTGATTTAGGTTTTCCGTGATTTCCCTAAATCGCTTCAGGCAAATGCCGGGATGGTTCCTTTGAAAGGGCACGGCCGATTTCCTTCCCAATCCTTCCCTAACCCGTGCTTGCGCTCCGTCTCTAATGACCTCGTTGTCGACGGGACGTTAAACACTAACCACCACCACCACCACCACCACGTCACACTGGGCGACCTGCGCGCCAGATGGGGATGAAATGGTGATGAAGGCAACACAACACACAGTCCCTGAGCGCAGAAAATCCCCGACCCAGCCGGGAATCGAACCCGGGCCCGTAGGACGGCAACCCGTCACACTGACCACTCAGCTATCGGGGCGGATTGTTCAATAAACAAAACCCGCTGATGATGGCGCAGAGTGCTGAAACGTGTTTGGGTAACTAGGAAAAGGCTATCAGCACTGCAAATTGTTGTTTTCCACGGCCAACTGTCTGGCAATCAACGCTACAATGGAATGGGTGGTTTCTTCGGCGCCCTTCCTACCACTCCTGGAGGCCTATTCATATCGATTGGGAGTGGCGGTGTGTCTAAAACGATTTGCTCGCCGTCTGTAAGAAAATCGCACGATTTCAACGCTGGGTTTCGCAGTACTGACCGCCATTGCAGCTGTGTCAAAAGCAGGGGGAAATGTAAGAGCGGGGTGAGCCGTGTTGGGCTCATGTTATGTGTTGGTTTAGACCTTGGTTCCTACTCTGTGCCCGCCCGAGTGCCCGAGCTGTTCTAGGCGCTACATTCTGCGACCGCTACGGTTCTAAGTTCTAGGGACTGAGTTCCATAGTGCTGAGAGCCATTTTTTAGCCTATTATGTGTTTGGTTTCCCGCAGTTATTGCGATTATGCTGTCGTTCGCTCTCTTTGTGAGAGACTGCGGTCTTGTGTATCGATATTCGCACCTTGTACTATATTTGGTCTGGCGCTTATAGTTTCGGGCTGTGCTGTGTGCGAGCAGGCGGTCGGTTGGCGTGGAGCAGTGGGGAATTCTCGGCGGGGCATTGTCTGGCCTGGCCCGCTGGCGGTCTCTACGCGGTGCTGGAGTGTGAGGGGCTGTTCCCATTGCTGCGAGGTCCGTGGCTCACCGGCCCTGGACACGAAAGTTGAGTTCACATTGTGCCGTTGGGTTCTCGTTGTTGGCTGTTGGGACATTGCCGCGAGCAACAACATGTGTGTTCATGTTGGCGAAGGTGAAGCCACTGTCCTGTGGAGTCTAATTGTACACTGCTGGCCACCATAAATGCAACACGAAGAAAGACAGGAGGTAGCACAACAAAATTTATTTTGTAGATAACATGTTGACGAAGTATCAAATGATTACGTTTACAGACGTCTGTGACATGTGGTTCCTGCCAGAATCAGTAGCCAGAGTAGCCGCCATTGTTGGAGATCACCGCTGCCACACGTCTCGGCATTGAGTCAAAGAGACGTTGGATGTGTTCCTGGGGTACAGCAGCCCAAGCAGCTTCCACACGTTGCCAAAGATCATCTGCTGTGGCAGCTGGGGATGTAATCTGGGTCACTCGTTGAGCAACCGTGGTCCACATGTTTTCTATCGGCGAAAGATCCAGAGAGCGAGCCGGCCAGGGAAGCACTTCAATCTGGTTATTGTCGAAGAACCTTTGGACATTGCGTGCCACGTGTGGTCGCGCATTATCCTGTTGAAATATGGCTGTGGCCGAGCCCTGAAGGTAAGGAAGGACAACTGGCTCCAGCACCTCGGATATGTAGCGCCGGTTATTTAAAGTACCGGCAATGCGTTCTAGAGGCGTGAGAGAGTAATATCCAATGCCGCCCCATACTATAATACGCGGTGCAAGACCAGTGTGGCGGTGCATAATGCAGCTGTCCAGCATCCTCTCTCCACGGTGTCTCCACACTCGAATCCGACCACCGTGGTGCTGCAGACAGAAGCGTGCCTCGTCAGTAAAGACAACGTCATTCCATTCTGCCGTCCACATCCGTCTGTCATCACACCATTGGCGACGGAGACGTCTGTGGTTCTGCGTCAATGGTAGACGAAGCAATGGACATCTTGCGGACAGACCACTCTGCTGTAAACGGCGTCGAATGGTACGCGCAGACACTGGATGATGCGTTACAGACGCAATGTGCTGTGCTATGGTTCGGGATGTCACTGAGCGATCCGTCACTGCCATGCGCACAATTTGCCTATCAGCACGTGCAGTGGTGCACCGAGGTGAATGCGATCGACCACGTCGGTCCGTCGTACGCTCCTGCATCCAACGGTCACATATCCGCATTACAGTTGTTTGGTTTCGTCCAACACGACTAGCGATTTCTCTGTATGATAATCCACAATCTCGGTAAGCCACTATCCTTCCTCTGTCGAACTCGGATACTTGATCAAACGATGTTCACTGTTGTCTACGAGGCATAACTGATCGTCTTGTGAAACAACCACAAGGTAAACACACGTGCCGAACGTACACTCGTCGAAATCGCCAAGCCTTAAATGGCGCTATGAGGTGGCGCCACAGGCGCGTGTGATGTGCGTCTGCGCTGAAACTCTAATCAGTTGCATATCTCATCGCTGCAAACCCATGGTGTAAATTTCACTTGATTCGGATGCTTCCTTCAGGGTGTTGCATTTACGGTGGCCAGCAGTGTATTTGGTTATTTGAATTGAAGTGCACCAGCGGAATTTTCTGCCTTGTGGCCGTTAACGTTCCGGTTCCCTGCCCTAGCCGTTGACGTAAATTCAGGCAGTGTATTTTCCCCACCGTGTTGTCGCTGTGCAGCACGGTGTGTAGTTTGTCAGTTCTACATATGCTTGGTTGTGGGCGTCCACACCTTTTACGTCTGCATTGAACTCCCGGTTGTGTGCTGGGCAAGTGGAGCTCAAGTTACCTTGTCAGTGGGTCCGTTGTCTGTTGGTTCGGTTGTCGTCAGATCGAGAATGGTTGGGCCCACAGCCTATCTCACCTAAGTGATCGATAGTATTTCAAGTGCTGGCCGACCCCCGAAATTTCTGCTCGCCATTAGCTGCACTGCCTTTCCTTATTTTCTGTTGTGTATACTTGTATGCCTCATAGCCGAAGGTTTTGAATTAAAATTGAATTTCTTTTAGTGGTGTTTTGACTCATGGGCCTTCAGCCATTTTAAGATCAGACTGTTTGGGGCCTTCACCCTAATTGAAGATAAGGCCTTTTGTCTTTTTTTTATTTAATTTTACCTTCAGTCTTAAATCATGTGCCCTCAGCCGTCTTTAAATTAAAGTTGTTGCTTTGCAAGTGTTAGATTTTTGGGCCTTCTGCCTGCTAAATATTCTCTGTGGCGGTCTGAATTTTTTTTTAAAATTAAAGTGGTTGTGCCCTTAAGGCATTATATAGTGTGGCGTATTCATCCAATAACGAAGTCCAAGAATTTCTACTGCATGTTTGGTCAAATAAATAAGGTTGTTTGTGTTCAAGTGTAACTGACAGCCCCTCATTTTGGCCCCTTTCCACAATTCCAACTACCTGTCCTGTAGGTTTATAATTTACATAAAAAACAGCTACCAGCCACATGTATGGTTTAAAAAGGTTTATTATCTTCAGACCATGACCGGTTTCGGATTTTCCTTTACAAATCCATCTTCAGATGGCAGATTACAAGCATTCTTAGTTGGACCCAGTTTTGTTTGTGTTATTCGTTTCCTGCACTGGGAAAGAAAAGAAATATTTTGTTGTCATATCGGTAATGGTATTTTTACGAAAGATTTACTTGTTTTACAAGATCTAATTGCTCATGAGATGGTTTTTTTAAACATTAGTAAACTTGCAGTTTAGTGTACTTACGAGCTGTGTAGTTCTGCTTGACGAAATATTCGTGCGTTTATGTTTTCGAACGCAAGCTTAATACACTTTTCAATATGCACTATGTGAGTGCTAGTCCAGTCAATGGGCGTCACTTTCAACCTCACCATCTTAATTACACACGCAGCACACACGAATAACGTTTACAAAACGTGGCCCAGCTTCACATTACAAACGAGAACAATATTTGCAAAGGGCTTACAGTCATAACAATGTTAACTTACAGATGCGGTATAGTCGATATGATTTTTAAACCATACATGTGGCTGGTAGCTCTTTTTTATATAAATTATTAACCTTAAGTACAACAGCCAAGTTTCTCAACATGTCGTCTTTCGGCAAAATAGCGTACCTGTCCTGTGTTGCGGGTTTAGCAGGACGTCTCGCGGGGTTCACGACCTTCCCGTTGTTTGGCACGTCCGCCGTGTCGCTGGACAGAACTGGGATGGAACTTCTGCCGGTGTGACTTCATTAACGCACCTTACGGATCAATTGAACTTCTGAGCTCCGTCCTTTAAGCACGGCAGAGAGTGACGTCACACGGCGGCACGCATCAGCCATTAGAGGGCAAAATTGTAGGCGAATTTCAATTGTGCGTTGTAACACCCCAAGAAACCCGAAAACCCATATAAGAATGTCATGGTAATTTAAAGTAGGGGGACAGTGTTACCATGACAGGTACGACAACTTTGACAATAATATAGCACCTTAAACTTTTGATGAACACCAATTTCAATAATTACTATGTCATGTTTTGAAGGTAGAAAGAAAGGTTATTTTTAATTAGCTGTCAAACATCTCAGTAATAACTGCAAATCAGTACGACAAAAGTTAAGTCCAAACTAATATGTCGCTCAGAGAACATTTATTGTGAAAGAGAATTGTAGACGCGGCGAAAAAGAAATTCAATGCGTCTACAATGCTCGACCATGGAAATGTTAGTCGCTTGCTTGCTTGCTATCAACTCGTCAGAGGGCACCGTTTGTTGTAGTACTACAAACGGAACGCTACGAGATTGTTTCTATTAAAAAAACACGTACTATTGCGTAAAAGAGATGCGCGGGCTTTATTCTCAGTTATTCTGACTTGAGAACTTGAACTGAAGTCATATTCTGATAGTGTACGACAAGTTAATAAACTTCAATTATTGGAAATATTATTGTTGGACTCAACCTTCATCCAAGTGAACAGTTACAACGAAGAATGGACATAGTATCGAAGACTGCAATAAGTGAATGAGATTTTTCACTCTGCAGCGGAGTGTGCGCTGATGTGAAACTTCCTGTCAGATTAAAACTGTGTGCCGGACCGAGACTCGAACTCGGGACCTTTGCCTTTCGCGGGCAAGTGCTCTACCAACTGATCTACCTAAGCACTACTCACGCCCCGTCCTCACAGCTTTATTTCTGCCAGTACCTCGTCTCCTACCTTCCAAACTTTACAGAAGATCTCCTGCAAAGCCATATCTCCGCAATATCCTTTCTTTCAGGAGTGCTAGTTCTGCAAGGTTCGCAGGAGAGCTTCTGTAAAGTTTGGAAGGTAGGAGACGAGATACTGGCAGAAGTAAAGCTGTGAGTACCGGGCGTGAGTCGTGCTTGGGTATCTCAGTTGGTAGAGCACTTGCCCGCGAAAGGCAAAGGTCCCGAGTTCGAGTCTCGGTCCGGCACACAGTTTTAATCTGCCAGAAAGTTTCACTGCAATACCTGATTAGCCTTGAGTAGGAAACATTAACATGATCACACGAAGATAATACAAATACGCCGACTGTAAAAGTTGTAGTTGTCATGATCACCGGAATGAAAAGAATCTTAATTGGTCTGATCCATTGGTGTGCGTGTGGTGTGATGATTATAAACCAACTGCTAAGAAGGAACAATAAAAATTGTTCTTCAGTAATGGAGATCTCACGTGTTGGCTCCATCATTAATGGAACTGTGTGATAGTTGATGATCAAAATTAATAAACTGTGTACATTTTAATTGAAAGAGTGACTTAATGAACACGGAGCATTGAAAGAAGTGTTTTGCCGAAATAATATTACGACGCACGAAAGTAAGATAGCATCATAAACTACTGGCCATTAAAATTGCTACACCACGAAGATGACGTGCTACAGACGCGAAATTTAACCGACAGGAAGAAGATGCTGTGATATGCAAATGATTAGCTTCTCAGAGCATTCACACAAGGTTGGTGCCGGTGGCGACACCTACAACGTGCTGACATGAGGAACGTTTCCAACCGATTTCTCGTACACAAACAGCAGTTGGCCGGCGTTGCCTGGTGAAACGTTGTTGTGATGCCTCGTGAAAGGAGGAGAAACGCGTACCATCACGTTTCCGACTTTGATAAAGGTCGGATTGTAGCCTATCGCGATTGCGGTTTATCGTATCGCGACATTGCTGCTCGCGTTGGTCGAGATCCAATGACTGTTAGAATATGGTAGAATATGGAATCGGTGGGTTCGGGAGGGTAATACGGAACGCAGTGCTGGATCTCAACGGCCTCGTATCACCAGCAGTCGAGATGACAGGCATCTTATCCGCACGGCTGTAACGGATCGTGCAGCCACGTCTCGATACCTGAGTCAACAGATGGGGACGTTTGCTAAACAACAACCATCTGCACGAACAGTTCGACGACGTTTGCAGCAGCACGGACTATCAGCTCGGAGACCGTGGCTGCGGTTACCCTTGACGCTGCATCATCTGCGATGGTGTACTCGACGACGAACCTAGGTGCACGAATGGCAAGACGACGTTTTTTGGGATGAATCCAGGTTCTGTTCATAGCATCATGATGGTCGCATCCGTGTTTTGCGACATCGCGGTGAACGGACATTGAAAGCGTGTATTCGTCATCGCCATACTGGGGTACCACCCGGCGTGGTGGTATGGGGTGCCATTGGTTACACTTCTTCTTCGGATTGACGGCACTTTGAACAGTGGACGTTACATTTCAGATGTGTTACGACCCGTGGCTCTACCCTTCATTTGATCCCTGCGAACACTACATTTCAGCAAGATAATGCACGAGCGCATGTTGCAGGTCCTGTACGGGCCTTTCTGGATACAGAAAATGTTCGACTGCTGCCCTGGCCAGCATATTTTCCAGTTCTCTCACCAACTGAAATCGTCTGGTCAATGGTGGACGAGCAACTGGCTCGTCGCAATACGCCAGTCACTACTCTTGATGAACTGTGGTATCGTGTTGAAGCTGCATGGGCAGCTGTACCTGTACACGCCATCCAATCTCTGTTTGACTTAAAGCTCAAGCGTATGAAGACCGTTATTACGGCCGGAGGTGGTTGTTCTGGGTACTGATTTCTCAGGATCTATGCACACAACTAGCGTGAGAATGTAGTCACATGTGAGTTGTAGTATAATATATTTGTCCAATGAATACCTGTTTATCATCTGCATTTCTTCTTGGCGTAGCAATGGCCAGTAGTGTAGATTATCTCTGGATTTGCGTCGTCCCGTAGTGAACAATTCCGCCTAGGAACTTAACAACAACTACTGATACTGGACCGCAAATGAAATTTTCCTCGCTGCAGTGGAGTGAAACGACGCCGGTGATGAATGATTCACTCAATACTGCAATAACTAACTAACCGGGCATAGCAAATCAGCATAAAACCGTAACAGACAATTAAAATCAGCATCGTTGAGAAGACTGGGCGGACTCGCAAACGGACTTTCATGGATTACGCGAGGAACAATTTTCTTTGGTGGTTTTCAGGTGCTGTTCCACGTTATCCGACGGGGACAACCATCACTGCGCATCGCGTCTCCATTCCACCGACCGAGCTGTGGCAGCAGCGGCTCGACATCAACATCGACAACAAAAGGGGAGAGGGGGGCGTCACGACGTCCAGCGAGTGACAGTTACGGGATCCCTAAAAACTGACGCTTTAGTTGTGTCGCGTTCTACAGGCTGATTTTTTCCGAGCGTGCACAAGGTCTAGGGATCGATTGGTGAGAGCATACGGAACAAAAAAGGTCTAATGAGGGTTGGGTTGGGTTGTTTTGGGGAAGGAGACCCGACAGCGTGGTCTTCGGTCTCATCGGATTAGGGAAGGACGGGGAAGGAAGTCGGCCGTGGCCTTTGAAATGAACCATCCCGGCATTTGCCTAGAGCGATTTAGGGAAATCACGGAAAACCTGAATCAGGATGGCCGGACGCGGAATTGAACCGTCTGTAACAACAACTGTACATATAATAATTTTTTCTTCTGATTTTCAATAAATTAGTGTAAGCGATGTTCTGATTTCATTTCTTTTTTCTTTTCATGTCATTATGTTAAAGAAACTGTAAACAATTTTCGATGTGAATATTAATGTTTATGTCAAATTGCAAGCAATATTATAACAAAATGGAAATGTAAGAAATGTTGAAACTGTTGTAAGATGTTAAAGTTGTAATTGTGCGCCTGGTCCATACGTAGGCAATGTGTTAGGATATGTAGAATGCAAAACCTCGGGTGAATACCCTGTCTGTAGGGGAGCGGTAAAAGGTGGATGGCAGGCGAGCGCGGGAAAATGCACGCGGGCGCGGCACGGCATAACGGGCTCAGCAGCAGTAGTAGTCGGAGTTGGCCATTGGTCTGAGCAACACCTTCTGGATCGAGGAGGCTCTCCTGGAAGACGTAGTTTCACTGAGCCTCGGATGTGCCGTTTCCGACGCCTATACAGCATGGCTACATTCCATAGGCACTAAATGGAAATGTACTGCGACGCTAAGAAGAAGTTAAGTGCCGATACGCCAAGAGCCATAGCTGTGATTGTATGTGTGCTTTGCGCCTCGCCATCTCGCCGCCCGCCAACCGCTGCATCGACAGGAACAGGTTGAAACTTTTAGTACTGTATTCATATGGACCAGTGTTACTTTTGTTCCATACTGTTCAATAACAACTTAACTTTTACCAGAACTGTCCTATCATTTAATTATCCTCATCACTAACCTAGACAGGGTCCTTTCCACATGTTGTGCAATCCGAGTGTCCCGAGATGATGAATTAAAATTTATGTAAATAATAATTACCTGCAGACCTAGCTATGTTAGAATGATGTTTAAAGAACTTTGTTGTTAATGAAATAATAGACAAATAATATAGGTCTGACAAAGTTGGAAGATAATGTTGAAATTGGTTTAGTAATGAAGTTTAATTAATTTGAGACAAAAATAATGGTAGTTAAATGAGCAGGAAATATGATAAAAAGAGTAGTAATTCATATATTGGAAATCTTGAGTGCTTAATGCTTTCAATAGTTAATAGTTTCAGTACAGTGATCATAACAGTTTCAGGGCCACCCCCCCTTTTTTTCTTTTCTATTCATTTAGTGTACTGATTTGACCAGCAAAGTTAAAGAAAATATAAAACCAAAATTTATTAGTGTTTTACCTTTTTCAAAATTGATATTGTATGTGTGTTTCGAAAGTGCTATTTCTAGGGTAACCCATGCCCGATTTTAATCAGATCAATAGACAGTACGAAGTTTGTAGTAAACATTATAGTGTATTGTTGTGTATTTATGGCTTGTCCATATTAGTACAGAAAGTGAAATCATTAGTTCAGTAAATTTTCTGGTTCTAAAATTTACCATAGTATGCAGTGTCATTACGTGTTGTTTTGCACGAACGTACATCAACTTGTACAGGGAAGAAACTCAGTTAATGCCTAATTAGGCTGGCGACCGTATTGTTAACAAATTGGTAGCATCTGCTGTGTTGTTTCTTGTCCGTCCTGACGTGTAGTTGCATTTCGGACTTGCTTGACGTATCATTGTTGTTACTGAGTGGGTGAAAGTCTGATTTTGCCTCCATTCAGGTACACGCGGTCAACATATATACCAAAATCTTTTCTTATAAGGTGAAGCCCGTTAACTTACCATAGTACAGGCTTTAATAAGTATCGTGCGCAGTAGCGTAGTGTTACACGTCGTCCTTCCGAACGCGAGTCCAGTGTCTAACCACTGCGCTATCTCGCTCGGTGGGTCTAGTGAAGTTACGTTCGGAAATGCGTGGTTTCCGTGCTGCAGACCATTTACTCAGTCACAATTTGGTACAAAGAGTGCGGTCTAATACGCGCTGTACCATGCAGTCAGTTACAGTATGCATGTTTTCCTCCTGGAGGGTTGTACTGTTGCTCATACTTCATGCCTAAGAGCCCTTTTCTGGCATAGTAATCGGTAACGTTGCGTCCTATTGACGTCTCTTGCTAACTCGGCTGTGATACAGCGATGTACACGGTGGTTCCGTATTTCAAGCGAGAGCTTGCCGACATGCTGTTAACTGATGGAAAGGCAATTGGCAACGGGTAGCGGGCAGCAAGTCTGTATCAGGAGAGCTATCCCCTCTGAAAACAACCACAGCATGTAATGTTTGCCACAGTGTTTCGCCGTTTGTCTCAGACTGGAGCGTCTGAGCAAGCAGGGAATCGTGAAGGATATACACGAAATGCTCGGAGGCTTAAGAGACTTAGAAGGGACAGGGTCGATAAAGTCACCGAAATTACGGGAACCAATATTATGAACAACAGACAAATGTAACAATGACGGATTCAGACATGGCAAAGAGAGTGGGGTGCATCCGATAAGGGTCGCCGAGTACACTCTTTCCTGATGTACGCGAAAGACCGCAACTGAGACACGTCGACCCAAGCCGGGGGACGGTCCATTTTCTGAGACGCCACGGGCCGTATCCGGTACATTTAAACCGTATGGGACTAACTGACGACGAAAAGTACGCGTATGCGGAGAAACTGGGACACCACAACACGTCACACTGCTGTGCAACACGCTAGCACAAGCGAGACCCGTACAGAACGACACTCACATCGCCAAGAATAATACGTAATCCCGAAGGCTGGAACACAATAAATAGCGTCGCCGATATTGTATGGAACACTCTGCACGAAGAATACAAGCGCGAAAGCCCATATGGAAGGAGGCGTAGACAAGCACGAACAACACAACAAACCACATGGGAGAACACAAACACGACCATAGATTCCGAAACCGAGGAAGGAACACTAACAAGGGGAGGCCGCCAATTGTGAAATTCAGATTCGATTCGTACTGCGCATAATAAAAGCTCATGGCCAGAGGTGTAATGTGGCAAAGCACCAAGATGCACTTCTCAGCCGTTGTCGAGAAAATCGACAGTTAAAAGAAACCGTTGCCGTGAAATACTCTCTACGATTAATATTTTTATACAGCGTCGTGGAGCAGCGGTAAGCGCTCGGGTTCGTAATCCGAAGGTCGCCGGATCGAATCTCGCGCCATGCAACTTTTTTTTTTTGGTATTTGTTTTTTGTAATTCAAATATATATATATATATATAATTTCCGGCAATTAGTTGCAGCAATTATGCATATAATAAGTTGTTGAAAGTCGTTTGTCGCGGAAAAACTGGCGACTTCGAACATCATTATGTTTTCCGCAAACAAAGTTGTATTTCACAAATGTTATTAATTGTCTTCATAATGTTAACCACGTATAGTTAACGGAAGACGTAGAAACGATGTTCCGAAACGAATGCGTATAGCGTAAGTCAAACGTTCGAATAACAATAGAGACCCCACGAACATAAATTTGCTGTGGCAGGTATGAAATATAAACTCCGTCACTCGCTCGTTACACTTGAAGGACAGATGTTGAATGGGCCGAAACGAGCCGCCACATAGCAACGTAGTTGCCTGCTAACTTCGAAAGAAGGTAGATGCGGTCCCTAGCGTTACTTATAACATCGTCGAAAATCAGTGCGGACGGGAGAGCTTCGGTACACCCTGTTAAACAAACGGAAAAATGGAGGCGGTACAATTGGAGAGCGATCCGCCTTCACCAACATGCATAAGCAATTCATTAATATATATATATATTTGAATCACAAAAAACTAATAATAAAAAGAAGTTGCATGGCGCGAGATTCGATCCGGCGACCTTTGGATTACGAACCCGAGCGCTTACCGCTGCGCCACGACGCTGTAGAAAACAGTTAATCGTAGAGAGTATTTCACCGCAACGGTTTCTTTTAACTGTCGATTTTCTCGACAACGGCTGAGAAGTGCATCTTGGTGGTTTGCCACATTACACCTCTTGCCATGAGCTTTTATTATGCGCAGTATGAATCGAATCTGAATTTCACAATTGGTGGCCTCCCCTTGTAAATGAACATGACCCAGAAGGGATCGACGTGTAAGGGACCAAAACCAACAACGTATGACACTGCACGCCACAAGACAGTCACAAACAACACAACAATCATGAAGCAAATAAACACCAGCACCACATACTGAGACTGTAGTAATAAGGTAATAAGGTAATGTCGCTTGGGAGGAGAAGGCTGGAAGAACTTTTATTCCGAGGCTGCTCCTCCCCAGTGACATCCTGCATAGCGTTTAAAGTATACTGCACACAAGCAGTAACGTATTGCTGGTCTCATTGTGCGCAGAGAGAAGTATATTCTCTTCTCTGTTAAAAGCTATAATCAATGAATTTTGTGTATCAGAAATGTATTAAGTTGTTTAAGGAATAATGCATTCGAGTAGCTGTGAACTATATTCTGTTTCAAGTAACAAGTTACAAACGTAAGTGTTGTAACTAGGCTGTCTAGGTTTTTATATTGGTAACGCCATGTAGCGCTCTGTATGAAAATCACTGGCTGTGCTGTGTGCAGTCTGTGGCTAGTTTGCATTGTTGTTGGCTATTGTAGTGTTGGGCAGTTGGCTGTTAACAGCGCGTAGCGTGGCGCAGTTGGAGGTGAACCGCCAGCAGTGGTGGATGTGGGGAGAGAAATGGCGGAGTTTTGAAATTTGTAAGACTGGATGTCATGAACTGCTATGTATATTATGATTTTTCAACACTGTTAAGTTAAATACATTGTTTGTTCTCTATTAAAATCTTTCATTTGCTAACTATGCCTATCAGTAGTTAGTGCCTTCCGTAGTTTGAATCTTTTATTTAGCTGGCAGTAGTGGCGCTCGCTGTATTGCAGTAGTTCGAGTAACCAAGATTTTTGTGAGGTAAGTGATTTGTGAAACGTATAGTCAGGGCCACTCTTTTGTAGGGATTATTGAAAGTCAGATTGCGTTGCGCTAAAAATATTGCGTGTCAGTTTAAGGACAGTCATGTCTAATTGTTCAAAAGGGGACGTTTCATAGTGTATTTCTCATGTGAAGCTAAAATTCATGTATTCCATGTATGAAGCGCAAACCATTTCACATGAGAATAGCTCGGGGTTGTACCAAGAGCTTCTCATATGAAATAGGAAGAAATAGGCCGTTACTAACCAATAAGCTACTTAGACTGTATTACTCATCCAAATACGGCATATCACTTCCCTCTATATGTTACAAATCATTCTTAACTACGCGCATTGTGCTACATCTTTTTTTTTTTTTTCTTTTTTTTTTTTTTTTTGACATTTGCATTGCGTAAATTACATTATATTCTCATCAAGTAGGTAGTAACAAATTATATGGACTTATTTTAACAGTTGTTAAGCATTCAATTCACTGTAACGTCTGAGAAATCTTTATATATTATGTTCTTTATATTATTAAAAAAAGCATTAACAACTGTACAACAATAAGACTGCAATAATGAAGTCTTTGCTATTAGATTCTGAAGCATCCGACCCAACTTACATTTCAAGGCGGTTGGTTACTATGTACTGTTAATGAAATTAATGTTCGGACAACAGACTTGGAGGAAAATGTGATTAACACTGTGGAAGGCGCCAGTACAGGCTAAGCCAGACGACAGTGTGGAACGTTGTCCATAAAAACTGTTACTACCAGTATCACACACAGCATGTGCAGCGCTTACTAGCGACAGACTTTCTACGTCTGGAGCCGGCCGGAGTGGCCGTGCGGTTCTAGGCGCTGCAGTCTGGAACCGAGCGACCGCTACAGTCGTAGGTTCGAATCCTGCCTTGGACATGGATGTGTGTGATGTCCTTAGGTTAGTTAGGTTTAAGTAGTTCTAAGTTCTAGGGGACTGATGACCTCAGATGTTAAGCCGCATAGTGCTCAGCCATTTTTTCTACGTCTGGAGCAGTTTTGTCACTGTTTTCTCCACCAGGCAGCCACGATTCTGGGATTTGTGTCATCGATCCTATTCTCAGATAAGGCCACCTTTACGCGGAGTACAGTACCGCCCAACATTGAAAATAGGTACAACATACTTCATAATTTTTGTCAGAACAACACATTTTTTTCTAATAACAACTCAATTTCAATTAATACAGCGAAGCCGGATACCAGTGTGGGAAAGAATGACAATTTATTTATTTGATCACATGTGCACTAACACAAAATAAATCCCTACATCCAGTTTAGTGACATCTGTGAAATGAGTGAATGTATGGTCGTCTGCTAACCGCAGATAGTGAATGTGAATATATGATCATCTTTGAGTCGATCCTTTGGCCACCTTTGGTATGACCAAAGAGATGAAATTTACCTGAGCTTTGAGCGCCTGAAATGTGGCTGACCAATACGGTAGCGTGGTCTTTCCCCACTTCGGCAGAGGTGCGAGATGACCTCAAGAACGGCCATGTTTCAGGACTCTGCCGCTGGATCTGGTGTTGGTAAGACCTGTCTTAGGCGTGCTCCGTAAGGACGAAAGAGTGGAGACATTGTATGCATGTGAAATACTTAAGAGTAGTTTGGAATAATAATTTCTCTATTTCAGGAATTTTTGTGGGGAGAATTAAATGTCAGGCAGGTAATATTAAGGGGACTGTAGTAATCTTCGGAAGTGACCAACGGTCACAATGAAACCACGTGTAGCAATAAGTTGAAATACTTCCGAGTGCTTAAGTTAAGCTGAATTACTGGCGTGTGTACTATAAGTTGAAATATTTAAGAAATGGCGTGTGCAGGTCTTGAAATTAGAGACGAGTACTTCCACGTGGTGAGTACTGTGTGAGTATCAATCTGTGTATGAGACAAAGGATAAGGAGAAGTACTCGTCCATGGTATCAGTTGAGGACTCGCGTGTGTGATGAATAGGTTCTTAATATTACTTTGCGTGATATGTTTCCGTGTGACGCTTGATTCAAACTATAATACTCTGAGAGAGAAGCAAGGTGAGTCAGCCGTCTATCCAGCAACGCCACTTGGCTTGCATTGTACAGGAAGCCGTGCATATATCTCCAGAGCTCATAGTAGGAAAGTAGAATTACGAAGTGGGGCAGTGTCGTGTGAAACTGGGATAAATATTAATTGAAGTGGGAAAGCTGAAAGTGATAATGTTGTGACTATTCTCTGTGTAGTATTTCATGTTGTAGTGTGGTGTATGTCATGTAATTTGGGTATGTGTGGTTTGCATGGGAGAGTAGCAAGGTAGTTTCAGAGGTAGTGGGTTATGCATGTTCCTTTTTGTACCGCTCGGTCTGGAGGAAAGTTTCGTGATGATGGTTGTGAGAGTCGAAGTGTGAGATATAAAAAAAGAAAAAGATCCACCACCTTGTCCAGAAGGTGCACTGTAGCATTAAATAATTACGAGAGCATAAGATAGAGAATCACCAATGTAAAGCCATGCCCACTGGGCGGAATTTCTCATGTGTTATTGTTGTAGGTTATAGAATTTGTGTGTTTAGGTTATAGAATTTATCGGAATAAATAAGATAGTGAAAAGAGAAAGATTGGTGGCCTTTTCCTTCGAATTGTATGTTGTCATGATATCCAGAATTTAGAATGTGTGCACCACTCATATTCAGTGCAATGGCCACGTGTTGATAAAAGCCGTTAAACAAAAAAAGAAAATGTGGTATTGCCAGTGCGTAGTGAACAGTCAGAGTTCTGTAAATTACTGATAGTCAGATGTGCGTTTCCGTTGCGTAATATTCATACAGGAGGATAATTTGTAACTTAATTGTGAGTACGATAGTCCATGTTACTCGATAAATAAGAATGAATCCACTCGCGTGGCAGACCACTCATCTCGCAGGCCTGACTGCTTGATGCCACAGTATGAGCAAGGCACGTGGGTGCCTCTCAGTATCTTCAAATGTCCGCCTGCTTACCTGAGTGATAAGGTGCTCGGCTCCCATACAGCGGACCCGAGATCGACTCCCAGCCGGGTTCGAAATTTTCTCCACTAGTGGACCGGGTGTTGTGTTGTCCTCGTCGTCATTTCATGCTCATCAAGTCATCGAATGTGGCGTCGAATGAAATAAGACTTGCACTCGGCGGCCGAACGTCACCGAATAGGGGCCTCCCGACCAACAATGCCACACGCTCATTTCATTTCTTCTTCAACTTTCTTAACAGCCATCTGTGGGATAGTGTGTAGAATCATCATCATCGGTGCAGCCGGAACGTGCGGGCCGGGATAACTGGCGACCGTATTGTGGGACCAGTCTTCCTTCCACGTCGCTGGACAGGCCGGAACTATCGGCGTTTCTTGCTGGAGACTTTGCCTCGCCTGCTGGAAGAAGTGCCATTGATGATTCGATGGGTTATCTGGCTGCTACATGATGGTGCTCCCTCCCAGTTCGCCGTTAATGTCCGGAGGCATCTCAGTCGTGTCTTCCCTGGTCGATGGACCGGACGAGGGGGTCCAGTTGCTAGGCCTGCTCGTTCACCGGACCTCAAACCGAGTCATTTCTGCACTTTCAACATTGCAGCCCAGTCTGCAGTCATGATAATCTAATATACAAGAAACTATCAGCCTCGATTGCTGTAATGAAACCAACCTTTACCTAGGTTTCAGCCAAAGTAACTCAGCCTTCTATAATGTGTCTACGAGGGCATGGTCTAGTCTGTTTTAGTTTTATTTCTAGACCATGCCCTAGGTAAAGGGTGGTTTTACTACCGCAATCGAGGCTGATAGTTTATTATACCAGGTGATGAAAAAGTCAGTATAAATTTGAAAACTGAATCAATCGCGGAATAATGTAGATAGAGAGGTACAAATTGACACAAATGCTTGGAATGACATGGGGTTTCAGTAGAACCAAAACAATACGAAACTTCAAAAAATGTTCGACAGATGCCGCTTCGTCTGATCAGAATAGCAATAATTAGCATAACAAAGTAAGACAAAGCAAAGATGATGTCCTTTACAGGAAATGCCCAATATGTCCACCATCATTCCTCAGCAATAGCTGTAGTCGAGGAATAATGTTGTGAACAGCACTGTAAAGCATGTCCGGAGTTATGGTGAGGCATTGGCGTCGGAATTTGTCTTTCAGCATCCCTAGAGATGTCGGTCGATCACGATACACTTGCGACTGCAGGTAACCCCAAAGACAGTAATCGCACGGACTGAGGTCTGGTGACCTGGGAGGCCGAGCGTGACGAAAGTGGCGGCTGAGCACACGATCGTCACCAAATGACGCGCGCACAAGAGATCTTTCACGCGTCTAGCAATACTTTTTTTTGGTTCTAATAAAGCCCCCATGTCATTCCAAGAATGTGTGTCAATTTGTACCTCTCTATCTACATTATTCCGTGGTTTATTAAGTTTTCTGATTTATACTGACTTTTTGATCACCCGGTATATCGTGTCATTTCCGGTTATGGTGCCAGCTCAAAAGTATCGTGAATGCAGAGCCCATTCCAGATGTGGGGACACTGGAGCAGCGTATTCGTGCTGCCTTTGACACTGCAGGGATGCAGCATGGCCGATATAAGCGTGTGAGACAGGACATGCTACGGCACGTATAGGCATTCGTTCAGGCACATGGAAACCATTTTGAACACTTGCTGTAACTGTGACTGCATGGTACGGCGCGTATTAGACCGCAGTCTCTGTAACAATGTTGTTGTTGTTGTGGTCTTCAGTCCTGAGACTGGTTTGATGCAGCTCTCCATGCTACCCTATTCTGTGCAAGCTGCTTCATCTCCCAGTACCTACTGCAACCTACGTCCTTCTCAATCTGCTTACTGTATTCATCTCTTGGTCTCCCTCTATGATTTTTACCCTCCACACTGGCCTCCAATGCTAAATTTGTGATCCCTTGATGCCTCAGAACATGTCCTACCAACCGGTCCCTTCTTCTAGTGAAGTTGTGCCACAAACTCTTCTTCTCGCCAGTCCTATTCAATACCACCTCATTAGTTATGTGATCTACCCATCCATCTTCAGCGTTCTTCTGTAGCAGCACATTTCGAAAGCTTCTATTCTCTTCCTGTCTAAACTATTTATTGCCCACGTTTCACTTCCATACATGGCTACACTCCAAACAAATACTTTCAGAAACGACTTCCTGACACTTAAATCTACACTCGATGTTAACAAATTTTTCTTCAGAAACGCTTTCCTTGCCATTGCCAGTCTACATTTTATATCCTCTCTACTTCGACCATCATCAGTTATTTTGCTCCCCAAATAGCAAAATTCCTTTACCACTTTAAGTGTCTCATTTCCTACTCTAATTCCCGCACCGTCACCCAATTTAATTCGACTACATTCCATGATCCTCGTTTTGCTTTTGTTGATGTTCATCTTATATCCTCCTTTCAAGACACTGTCCATTCCGTTCAACTGTTCTTCCAAGTCCTTTGCTATCTCTGACAGAATTACAATGTCATCGGCGATCTCGAAATTTTTATTTCTTCTCCATGGATTTTAATACCTACTCTGAATTTTTCTTTTGTTTCCTTTACTGCTTGCTCAATGTTGTAACAATGTATGATTGAATAAAGGTCTCTAGCGTGGAAACCATGCAGCTGCGGACAAAAATTCACTGTTCCCTATCCTCTCATAGATCAATCACTAGAGTTTTTAGAAGTTGGGAAAAAAATCACAAAGTGATAAGCTCACCGCTGGAGTGGAAGAGAAGTGGGGACGGCTGTCGGTGGGAGCGCGCGCAGCTGCGGCTGCAGACGGCAGCTGACAGCTGGCGGGGGCACAGGTGCGGCCGCAAGAAACGCACTGCCGTCGACGCCGCCGCCGCCCACGCACTCACACGCACACACACACACGCACACACACACACGCACGCGCTGGAGACGCCAGTGGGGGTCGGGAGGAGCTGAGCGGAGCGGCTGTCGCCGGGGCTTCCTGTCTGGGCTCCAGGCGCCCGTGTCTCTCTGTTCCAGCTCCAGCCGAGCGCCCTGGAGTCGCGGATCTGACCTGGCAGACGCTGCGCGGCAACAGGAAGCTCTCTCTCCTCTAATGGCGGAAACCGCTGTTGGCGCCACCTCACCTCACTTCCCTCTGGGCACAGCCAGCACACCGCACTGCCGCACCCAGGGTGCTTTCCTCGCGTCTGCGCTTCCAACAGTCTCACCACTCGAGCGGCTAACAGAAGTGGTAAAGGCTGCCAGTCTCGGTTGCAAGATGAAAGCAGAGCTGACCATTTGCAGCATAGTCGACAGGACCGATTGCGGACCTCTGGTACAGAGCCGAGTGGAGGGTCTGAATCAGACGCTCAGACGGTTCCCCGACCGTGTAGGCTGCAGATTACTCGACTTGCGCCGAAGGGCGGTTGGGTTTCGGTTTCCGCAGAACAGGTCAGGTGTCAACTATACGCAGGAGGCGACTACACCGGTAGCAGGGGCTGTGTGGCGTGCACTGGGCGGTTTTTTAGGTTAAACAGTCTCGGGAAAACACAAGAAGGTCTTCAGTCACAAAGGGTGCAGGCTGAACACAGGAAAAACGTAGATACCGGAACCAACAGTTGTAAATTGTCGTAGCTGTGGTGGGAAAATAAATACCAGAGCTCCAAGCGCTAATAGAAAGCACTGATGCTCAAATCGTTATAGATACTGAAAGCTGGCTGAATCCGAACATAAGCTCAGCTGAAATTTTTGCGAAGAGAACCTAACGGTGTTCCGAAAGGATAGGCTAATCGCGGTTGGCGGAGGCATGTTTGTTGCTGTCAGAAGTAGTATATACTTCCTGTGAGTTAGCATGGGCAGAGGTCATTGTTGGCAGCCGGAATAAAATAATGATTGGATCCTTTTACCGACCTCCCAGTTGCTGAAAGGTTCAAAGGAAACTTTGATTTCAAACACGTACCCGAATCATACGATAATAGTTGGCGCTGACTTTAATTTACCCTCGATATGCTGGCGGAAACACATGTTTAATTCCGGAGGTACGCATAAAATATGATCCGAAATTGTGCTAAACGCATTCTCTGAAAATTATTTCGAGCAGTTAGTTCATGAGCCCACGCGAATAGTAAACGGTTGTACAAACACACTTGACCTCTTAGCAAACAAATAATCCTGAGTTAGCCGGCCGGTGTGGCCGAGCGGTTCTAGGCGCTCAGTCTGCAACCGCGTGACCGCTACGGTCGCAGGTTCGAAGCCTGCGTCGGACATGGATGTCTGTGATGTCATTAGACATAAACAGTGTCGGCGCACCGTCGCAATTACCGTCGCAATTGCCATCAGCTACCACGGCACTCTAAACCTGTATACAAGTAACCAGATAGAACATAAATAGAGATATCAAACGCCACAACTAGAATAGAATAGAACTTCCTCGGCTAAGGTTAGGGGACTGAGGATCAGAGGCTTGAAGATAAATCCCAAGACGCTCATCCTCAGTCCCCTACGGTGGTGGGACTATCATCTCTTCCTTTCCTATCGTCTTTTCTCCTCTTCAGACTAAACTATTCCTTGTATTTCCTTCTTCCAATTCAAAATTAATTTTTGTAAAATTTTTGTTAAATCGGTTTTGGGAAAGCTGCCAAAGTAAAGAAAAAAAAAAAGAAAAAAAAAAAGCACAGACCCGCCTCCACGTGGCGGGACACGGGCAACGGTGCGACCGGATGCGGGAACTGGTGTGAGTTTCATCAACTACATCAGTGTCCGCACACCGGTCGTAGCGGCCAAGTGGTCAAAATAGACCCGCCTTAAGCACTTAGGTGGTGGGTCGTAAAATCAGGGCGGCAAGTGAAAAAAAAAAAGTGTCCTTAGGTTAGTTAGGTTTAAGTAGATCTACTTTCTAGGGGACTGATGACGTCAGATGTTAAGTCCCATAGGGCTCACAGCCATTTGAACCACTTTTAATCATGAGTTAATAACGAATATCAAAACCGATTCAGGGATTAGTGAACACAGGGTTGAAGTAGCGAGATTGAATATTGTAATCCCCAAATCCTCGAAAAATAAGCGAAAAATATACATATTCAAAAAAGCAAATAAAAATTCACTTGACACCTTCCTGAGAGACAATCTCCACTCATTCCAAATTAATAATACAAGTGTGGACCAGATGTGGCTTAAATTCAAAGAAATAGTATCGGCAGTAATTGAGAGATTTATAGCAAATAAATTAACAAACGACGGAGCTGATCTTCTTTGGTACACAAAACGGGTTGGAACACTGTTGCAGAAACAACGAAACAAACATGCCAAATTTAAACAGACGCAAAATCCCAAAGATTGGCGATCTTTCACAGAAGCTCGAAATTTAGCGTCGATTTCAGTGCGAGATGCCTATAACGGTTTCCAAACGAAACTTTGTCTCGAAACCTGAAAGAAAATTCAAAGTGATTCTGCTCGAATCTGAAGTATGTTTGCGGCAAGAAACAATCAATGCCTTCTCTACACGATACCAATGGAAATACCATTTAAGACAGTGCTGCCTAAGCAGAGTTACTAAACACAGCCTTCCCAGATGCCTTCGCAAAAGAAGACGAAGTAAATATTCCAGCATTCGAATCGAGAACAGCTGCCAACATGAATAACACAGAAGTAAATATCCTCGGAGTAGTGAATCAACCTAATACACCTAATAAAAGCAAGTCTTCTGATCCAGACAATACCAATTAGGTTCCTTTCGGAGTATGCTCATGCATTAGCTCCATACTTAACAATCATATACAACCGTTCGCTCGACGAAAATGGCTCTGAGCGCTATGGGACTTAACTTCTGAGGTCATCAGTCCCCTAGAACTTAGAACTACTTAAACCTAACTAACCTAAGGACATCACACACATCCATGCCCGAGGCAGGACTCGAACCTGCGACCGTAGCAGTCGCGCGGTTCCAGACTGAAGCGCCTAGCAACGCTCGGCCACCACTGTCCGGCTGCTCGACGAAAGATCCGTACCCAAACACTGGAAAGTTGCAGAGGTCATACCAATACTCAAGAAAGGTAGTAAGAGTAATCCACTAAATTACAGGCCCATATCGTGGTCTAGGGGTAGCGTCTTTGATTCATAATCAAAACGTTTTCGGTCCCGGGTTCGATCCCCGCCACTGCCTAAATTTTGATAAATAATCAGCTTTGGCGGCCGAAGACTTCCGGCATAAGAAGCCTCATTCTGCCAACGGCCTTGTCAATGAGGGCGGAGGAGTGGATGGAGGTTTAGGGCACTCTCTTGTCCTAGGGGTGGGAAATTGCCCGTAAAGGCGGAAGAATCAGCAATGATCAACGACATGAGGATGCAGAAGGCAATGGAAACCACTGCATTAAACACACGTAACGTGTATCCACAGGACATGTGGCCTGTAATTGAAGAAGTGTCATGATGATCTCTCCATTGGCAAAAGATTCCGGAATAGTCCCCCATTCGGATATCCGGGAGGGGAGTGCCAAGGGGGAGGTTGCCATGAGAAAAAGACTGAATAATCAACGAAAGGATAACGTTCTACGAGTCGGGGCGTGGAGTGTCAGAAGCTTGAACGTGGTAGGGAAACTAGAAAATCTGAAAAGGGAAATGCAAAGGCTCAATCTAGATATAGTAGGGGTCAGTGAAGTGAAGTGGAAGAAAGACAAGGATTTCTGGTCAGATGAGTATCGGGTAATGTCAACAGCAGCAGAAAATGGTATAACAGGTGTAGGATTCGTTATGAATAGGAAGGTAGGGCAGAGAGTGTGTTACTGTGAACAGTTCAGTGACCGGGTTGTTCTAATCAGAATCGACAGCAGACCAACACCGACAACGATAGTTCAGGTATACATGCCGACGTCGCAAGCTGAAGATGAACAGATAGAGAAAGTGTATGAGGATATTGAAAGGGTAATACAGTATGTAAAGGGGGACGAAAATCTAATAGTCATGGGCGACTGGAATGCAGTTGTAGGGGAAGGAGTAGAAGAAAAGGTTACAGGAGAATATGGGCTTGGGACAAGGAATGAAAGAGGAGAAACACTAATTGAGTTCTGTAACAAGTTTCAGCTAGTAATAGCGAATACCCTGTTCAAGAGTCACAAGAGGAGGAGGTATACTTGGAAAAGGATGGGAGATACGGGAAGATTTCAATTAGATTACATCATGGTCAGACAGAGATTCCGAAATCAGATACTGGACTGTAAGGCGTACCCAGGAGCAGATATAGACTCAGATCACAATATAGTAGTGATGAAGAGTAGGTTGAAGTTCAAGACATTAGTCAGGAAGAATCAATACGCAAAGAAGTGGGATATGGAAGTACTAAGGAATGACGAGATACGTTTGAAGTTCTCTGACGCTATAGATACAGCAATAAGGAATAGCGCAGTAGACAGTACAGTTGAAGAGGAATGGACATCTCTAAAAAGGGCCATCACAGAAATTGGGAAGGAAAACATAGATACAAAGAAGGTAGCTGCGAAGAAACAATGGGTAACAGAAGAAATACTTCAGTTGGTTGATGAAAGGAGGAAGTACAAACATGTTCCGGGAAAATCAGGAATACAGAAATACAAGTCGCTGAGGAATGAAATAAATAGGAAATGCAGGGAAGCTAAGACGAAATGGCTGCAGGAAAAATGTGAAGACATCGAAAAAGATATGATTGTCGGAAGGACAGACTCAGCATACAGGAAAGTCAAAACAACCTTTGGTGACATTAAAAGAAGCAACGGTGGTAACATTAAGAGTGCAGCGGGAATTCCACTGTTAAATGCAGAGGAGAGAGCAGATAGGTGGAAAGAATACATTGAAAGACTCTATGAGGGTGAAGATTTGTCTGATGTGATAGAAGAAGAAACAGGAGTCGATTTAGAAGAGATAGGGGATCCAGTAATACAATCGGAATTTAAAAGAGCTTTGGAGGACTTACGGTCAAATAAGGCAGAAGGGATAGATAACATTTCATCAGAATTTCTAAACTCATTGGGGGAAGTGACAACAAAACGACTATTCACGTTGGTGTGTAGAATATATGAGTCTGGCGACATACCATCTGACTTTCGGAAAAGCATCATCCACACAATTCCGAAGACGGCAAGAGCTGACAAGCGCGAGAATTATCGCGCAATCAGCTTAACAGCTCATGCATCGAAGCTGTTTACAAGAATAATATACAGAAGAATGGAAAAGAAAATTGAGAATGCGGTAGGTGAAGATCAGTTTGGCTTTAGGAAAAGTAAAGGGACGAGAGAGGCAATTCTGACGTTACGGCTAATAATGGAAGCAAGGCTAAAGAAAAATCAAGACACGTTCATAGGATTTGTCGACCTGGAAAAAGCGTTCGACAATATAAAATGGTGCAAGCTGTTCGAGATTCTGAAAAAAGTAGGGGTAAGCTATAGGGAAAGACGGGTCATATACAATATGTACAACAACCAAGAGGGAATAATAGGAGTGGACGATCAAGAACGAAGTGCTCGTATTAAGAAGGGTGTAAGACAAGGCTGTAGCCTTTCGCCCCTACTCTTCAATCTGTACATCGAGGAAACAATGATGGAAATAAAAGAAAGGTTCAGGAGTGAAATTAAAATACAAGGTGAAAGGATATCAATGATACGATTCGCTGATGACATTGCTATCCTGAGTGAAAGTGAAGAAGAATTAAATGATCTGCTGAACGGAATGAACAGTCTAATGAGTACACAGTATGGTTTGAGAGTAAATCGGAGAAAGACGAAGGTAATGAGAAGTAGTAGAAATGAGAACACCGAGAAACTTAACATCAGGAGTGATGGTCACGAAGTCAATGAATTTAAGGAATTCTGCTACATAGGCAGTAAAATAACCAATGACGGACGGAGCAAGGAGGACATCAAAAGCAGACTCGCTATGGCAAAAAAGGCATTTCTGGCCAAGCAAAGTCTACTAATATCAAATACCAGCCTTAATTTGAGGAAGAAATTTCTGAGGATGTACGTCTGGAGTACAGCATTGTATGGTAGTGAAACATGGACTGTGGGAAACCGGAACAGAAGAGAATCGAAGCATTTGGGGTGTGGTGCTATAAACGAATGTTAAAAATTAGGTGGACTGATAAGGTAAGGAATGAGGAGGTTCTACACAGAATCGGAGAGGAAAGGAATATGTGGAAAACACTGATAAGGAGAAGGGACAGGATGATAGGACATCTGCTAAGACATGAGGGAATGACTTGCATGGTACTAGAGGGAGCTGTGGAGGGCAAAAACTATAGAGGAAGACAGAGATTGGAATACGTCAAGCAAATAATTGAGGACGTTGGTTGCAAGTGCTACTCTGAGATGAAGAGGTTAGCACAGGAAAGGAATTCGTGGCGAGCCGCATCAAACCAGTCAGTAGACTGATGACCAAAAAAAAAAAAAATCATTAACGTCGATATGCAGCAAGATTTTAGAAAATATATTGTGTTCCAACATAATGAATTACCTCGAAGAAAATGGTCTATTGACACACAGTCAACATGGGTTTAGAAAACATCGTTCCTGTGGAACACATCTAGCTCTTTATTCGCATGAAGTGCTGAATGCTATTGACAAGGAATTTCAGATCGATTCTGCATTTCTGGATTTCCAAAGGCTTTTGACACTGTACCACATAAGCGGCACGTAGTGAAATTGCGTGCTTATGGAGTATCGTCTCAGTTATGTGACTGGATCTGTGATTTCCTGTCAGAGAGGCCACAGTTCATTGTAATTGACGGAAAGTCATCGAGTAAAACAGAAGTGATTTCTGGCGTTCCCCAACGTAGTGTTATAGGCCCTTTGCTGTTACTTATCTATATAAAGCGTTTGGGAGACAATCTGAGCAGCCGTCTTCGGTTGGTTGCAGATGATTTATCAACTAATAATGTCATCAGAAAATGAAAACAAACTGCAAACCGATTTAGAAGAAATATCGGAATGGTGCGAAAAGTGGCAGTAGACCTTAAATAACGAAAAGTGTGAGATCATTTACATGAGTGCTAAAAGGAACGCGTCAGACTTCGGTTACACGATAAATCAGTCTAAACTAAAAGCCGTAAATTCAACTAAATACCTAGGTATTACAATTACCAACATCTTAAATTGGAAGGAACACACAGGATATGTTGTCTGGAAGGCTAACCAAAGACTGCGTTTTATTGGCAGGACACTTAGAAAATGTAACAGACCTACTAAGGAGACTGCCTACACTACGCTTGTCAGTCCACTTTTAGAATACTGTTGTGCGGTGTGGGATCCTTACCTGATAGGACTGACGGAGTACATCGAAAAAGTTCAAAGAAAGGCAGCACGTTTTGTATTATCGCGAAATATGGGAGAGAGTGTCGAAGAAATGACACAGGATTTGGGCTGGACATCATTAAAAGAAGGGTGTTTTTCGTTGCGACGGAATCTTCTCACGAAATTCCAATCACCAACTTTCTCCTCCGAATGCGAAAATATTCTGCTGACGCCGGCCTATATAGGGAGGAACGATCACCACGATAAAATAAGGGAAATGAGAGCTCGTATTGGAATAATAGGAATTGTGAAGGTGGTTCGATGAACCCTCTGCCAGGCACTTAAATGTGATTTGCAGAGTATCCATGTAGATGTAGATCACTCTTACGGAAGTCTGTCATGCAAGCCCAACTTCGATTGTCCGACAAGAAGTAGAGGACGATATGGTCCCGAACGATATCTGTGTGTCCTTCTTTGTCTACACTCAACAGGCCGCGAGAACGGAAACACAGCGTTTTTGCACTATCCACTCCACGTCGTCCCAGTTCTAACCAACCGACCAACGAAAAGTAAGAAATGGAAGACCAATCGGAACGCGCTATGTTTCACCCGCGTGCAGATTTGTATTTGTTTTCTTACTAAAGTTGTTTTTGGCGCACGGAAGATTTATCACAAACACAATTCCCTTGGTACGATTTCTTACAATTAAATATCAACTAACGACATATCAACAGTCATCAGGAGATCCTAATATGGACGAAAATTTTATTCACTCATCTCAAACATTCCGTTCGGTCATGTGGACAGAAGCACCAGAGCACCGTGTCCAAGGTCACAGGTTCAAAGCTCTTTTTTTTTTAACTTCGCGTTTGTGACAGAGTTTGAGACCAATAATGACATTCATATTCTTGCTTGCTACAGGAATTTGACGGTTTTCCTTGCCGCTGTGGGTACACCAGTTCCTGTCGGACCACCGAAGTTAAGCACTGTCGGGCGTGGCCGGCACGTTGATGGGTGACCGTCCGGGCCGCCATGCGCTGTTGCCATTTTTCGGGCTGCACTCAGCCTCGTGTTGCCAATTGGGGAGCTACTCGGCCGAATAGTAGCGGCTCCGGTAAAAAACAACCATCATAACGACCAGGAGAGCGGTGTGTTGACCACGTGCCCCTACTGTCCGCATCCTCAGCTAAGGACGACACGGCGGTCGGATGGTCCCGAGGGGACACTTGTGGTTGTAGACGCAGTGCTTATGTCGCGATTTCCATACGTGTGATTAGGCAGCAACCTGAGACCTTTGCTTAAACTGCCGTGAGTGAACGAGCAGCAGTGGCGTTTGGAGAGGAAAGTGTGTAAAAGACGACTCTTATTCGTTTTTTATTAAAAAAATAGAAAAACTGTGCTTTAAAAGCATGTAATATTTACTTATGTTCCATTTACATTTTAGAAATAGGAAATAAAGGAAAAATTATTATGAAAAAAATATTTTAAAAAATTTGACAGCTGGCAAAATCCTAGGTACAAGTCAACAAAGTATCACTAAACCCTAATTGGAAGAAGGTATTAAATCGGAGAAACCAGTATAGTTTCAAAGTAGGTATAACATATCTTCTAGAAAGTTATAGAATTTCTGTGTGTTCTGTTTGCTTCAACCCAAGAGCCCTGTTATAGGATGTTCCTGTACGATTTATTTCTGACAGTTCGATTTTATGTTATTTAAAAAGTACCCCGCATTTTCCCAGCGGTTTCGTCTTTGAATGGGCTTTCACTGTTATTTCTCACTCCCAGTTGTCATTCTTCACAAGTTCAAAAATGATTCAAATAGCTCTAAGCACTATGGGACTTAACATCTGAGGTCATCAGTCCCCTAGAACTACTTAAACCTAACTAACCTAAGGACATCACACACACCCATGCCCGAGGCAGGATTCGAACCTGTGACCGTAGCAGTAGCGCGGTTCAGGACTGAAGCGCCTAGAACCGCTCGGTCACAACGGCCGGCTCTTCACAAGTCATTGGCACTAAGGATGAAGGAAGAAGCTTCCTCGGCAAGACAACACTGAACCAGCTCTTCTCCATCATCGATTTGTACTTGCTGCTTCTTCTGGTGCACTGTACTCCTTGGCGCACACCCTCATAAGAGTTGTTTTTGGAACTTCACTCGCCTTCTTCCAACTACCGGAACATCAGTACCTTTAGTTATTTTAGACAGACTCCGCTATCTTTGATTAACCCTCCCTATTACCGTCTAGAATCAGCAAAAGAATTGGAAGGAAATAAGAGTGCACTAACACGGGAAGACGTTAAACATGAAAAAGTAAGGGGCCCAGTTTAAGGAACTTCAGGAGGTCTAGTTTATTTGACGAAAGCCTACATTTCGTACCGGAATAATTTTTCAACCAATCATCTCAATCAGAAGGTAAAATTGTTGATACAACAAGTGCATCAAGGCACAATAGATTTGTTGTGTGTGAATATCGTATCAAACACTGCTACGAAAAATACCGATTTTCCTTATGGGTGTTTACACTCTGTATGAATACCAGAATGAGATTTTCACTCTGCAGCGGAGTGTGCGCTGATATGAAACTTCCTGGCAGATTAAAACTGTGTGCCCGACCGAGACTCGAACTCGGGACCTTTGCCTCTCGCGGGCAAGTGCTCTACCATCTGAGCTACCGAAGCACGACTCACGCCCCGTCCTCACAGCTTTACTTCTGCCAGTACCTCGTCTCCTACTGTAAAGTTTGGAAGGTAGGAGACGAGATACTGGCAGAAGTAAAGCTGTGAGGACGGGGCGTGAGTCGTGCTTCGGTAGCTCAGTTGGTAGAGCACTTGCCCGCGAAAGGCAAAGGTCCCGAGTTCGAGTCTCGGTCGGGCACACAGTTTTAATCTGCCAGGAAGTTTCTGTATGAATAGTTGCACTTCATGTTATTTAGGAGGGTTGGAACTTAAATTGTGGCAACTATTTATTCACAACCGATACAAAACAGTTACATGTTTGCACCTGTTGCTGTCCTTCAAAGTAGTCACCAGCGTTGTGTAGAACCAGTTACCAGCGATGTGGAAGGCATAGTATACCGTTAGCAGAGGAATGGTGCGAATGGAGTGCTCCGAAGTTATGGTGATTCTCGTGTACGACTGTGATGGTGTTATCCTAACGCATTAGGTTCCTCAACGGCAGACCGTCAGTGCACAGTATTACTGTTCGTTTTTCGAGCATCACCTGCGACCAGCTTTGCGAAAGAAGTGGCGACACTTTCTACTCAACCCACCCGTCATTTAGCACGACAATGCGCGGGCGCATACAGCCCAAGCTGTGGCTGCTCTGTTCGGTCGATGGGACTGGGAAGTACTGTACCATCCACCGTAATCCCCGGACTTGAGTCCTTGCGACTTTGATTTCGAAGATGAAGGAACAAACCACTTGGTGGCATTCGCTTCAGAACTGTTCCAGATATTCGACAGGCAGTAGACCGCTCCATTCGCACCATCAACAGAACAGGCTCTGCTAACGGTATACTACGCCTTCCACATCGCTGGCGACGGGTCCTACATAACGCTGGTGACGACTTTGAAGGACAGTAACAGATGCGAACATGTAACTCTTTTGTATCGGTTGTGAATAAATAGTTGCCACTATTTAAGTTCGAACCGTCGTATCTGGAGCCCATTTGATAGCACTCATGAAATAGAGCTTGTTTTTACCACTGCGCCGAGGTTCAACTGTGTAGAACACCTGGACTAAACATTTTCCCACCTAAGTAGGCAAATTTTCAAAGGAGCGGCAGTGCTTTAGACGGTAAGCAAAACACTGGACGATTGAACAGTGGAAAAACATTGTGTAGAGCGACAAATCACGGTACACAATGTGGCGATCCGATGGCAGGGTATGGGTATGGCGAATGCCCGGTGAACGACATCTGCCAGCCTGTGAAGTGCCAACAGTAAAATTCGGAACCGGTGGTGTTACGGTGTGGTCGTGTTTTTCATGGATGGGGCTTGCACCCTTGTTGTTTTGCGTGGCACTATCACAGCACAGGCCTACATCGATGTTTTAAGCACCTTCTTGCTTCCCACTGTTGAAGAGCAATTCGGGGATGGCGATTGCATCTTTCAACACGATCGAGCACCTGCTCATAATGCACTTCCTGTGGCGGAGTGGTTACATTACAGGAACATCCTGTAATGGACTGGCCTGCACGGAGGCCTGACATGAACACCTTTGGGATGTTTTGGAACGCCGACTTCGTGCCAGGCCCCACCGACCGACATCGATACATCAGTGCAGCACTCTGTGAAGAATGGGCTGCTATCCTGTAAGAAACGTCCCCAGCACCTGATCGAACGTATACCTGCGAGAGTGGAAGCTGTAATCAAGGCTGAGGGTGGGCCAACACCATACTGAATTCCAGCATTACCGACGGACGGCGCTACGAACTTTTAAGTCATTTTCAGCCAGGTGTCCGGATACTTTTGATCACATAGTGTAAATCAACTAACATGATAATTATGATTTTTATAAACATCAGATGATTCTTTTTGATACACGTTGTAATTTTTTCAGCTTAAAGTTCGGATCAAGCCTTTCTAATATGAATAGAATTAATGTAGGTCAGTCTGAAGATGTCTTGTATTAGGCGAAATGGACGTAATGAATACATAAAGCGATAAAACCATATCTGCAACCGAGACTATTTTCCCCACATTCCGCAGTGTCTACATTCCCAACCCGCCGCCACAGAGAGCAGGGGTTAAGCCTAGTGGCCGCCCCTCCCCTGTCATACCCGGCGGACGCCGCCACGCCGTTAAAACGTCAGCGGCGCAGCCAGCGCCCGTGGTGCGCCGTGGGGCAGAAATAATTTTTGTGAAAATAAGAGCGCCGACTTTTTCCCCGGTGCGCCGGCTCCACACGTCATCGCTGGGCGGCAGGGGGGCCTTTGAAGTCCCCCGGGGCGTGACTGCGGCTTCCTCCCGTGTGTGTGAGCGTGCGTGCGTGCGTGCGTGCGTGCGTGCGTGGAGCGGAGACATTCGCAAGTGCGTGACGCGCCGCCGGGGCGAGGGAGCCGCAGGCGGGGCGCCGGTGTCGCTGCCGGGGGTTCCCCGCGCTCTGAGCCCGCCGCCCACCTGTGTGCACAGCACGCCGCTCTGGCCAACCAGAGTACGCCAGTGATGTAGTCGTGGTAGTCTAGCAAACGAGCAAACCTGTTTGACGAATGAGCCCTCGTTTAGCAGAGGATTTGTCAAACATGCCCGTACACGTACAAACGAAGTTTGCCAGTTCAACCTCACTTTGTAGCACACGCTGTTCGTGTTCATGAACATTTTGAAAGAAGTGACAATGGGTACAAAGGCATACGAAGCAGTCCTGGCATTGACACTGTGTATAAAGAAGAACAAGGGGGAGAAGAAGAAGAAGAAGAAGAAGAAGAAGAAGAAGAAGAAGAAGAAGGGAGAGAAGAAGAAGAAGAACAAGGGGGAGAAGAAGAAGAAGAAGGGGAGGAGAAGGGGAGAAGAAGGGGGAGAAGAAGAAGAAGAAGAAGAAGAAGGGGGAGGAGAAGAAGAAGAAGAAGAAGAAGAAGAAGAAGAAGAAGAAGGAGAAGGGGAGGAGGAGGAGAAGAAGGGGAGAAGAAGAAGAAGGGGAGAAGAAGAAGAAGGGGAGAAGAAGAAGAAGGGGAGAAGAAGAAAAGGAAGAGGAAGGAAGGAAGGAAGGGAGAAGAGAAGAAGGAAGGATGAAGGAAAAAGAAGAGAAGGAGGAGGAGGGAAACAGAAGGAGGAGGACGAGGAGGGAAAAAGCAGGAGGAGGAGGATGAGGAGGAGGAGGGAAGAAGAAGGAGGAGAGGGGGAGGGAAGAAGGAGAAAACAAACGCTGGCAAAAGGAATAGATTAAAATGAGTGTTAATTATACAAATGAAAATCTGTTAATGGGAATGTTACACTAAGAACGTGCATCAACTTTCTAGGGATGGACAGTGAAAAGTTTAATGTTTACTTTAGAGTTACTTCACCCTCAAACTGAAAAAGAACTCACATGTACACGAAAATTTATTCTCTTTTACTTGCTCCTCTAACGACAGTTGATTAAAATCCTACGTTCGACTTCTTTTATTCCATAGCACGCTCACTTGTATGTTTGTAAAATAGTGATTTTATTCGTAACCTCTTCCTGAGTAATACATGGCTTGGAAAGATGTGGTATCTCTGCCATTTTGATAATTGTCAATGCTGTTTCGTTTTTATCACATCAAATGGTTCAAATGGTCTGAGCCCTATGGTACTCAACATCTGAGGTCATCAGTCCCCTAGAACTTAGAACTACTTAAACCTAACTAACCTTAGGACATCACACGAATCCATGCCAGAGGCAGGATTCGAACCTGCGACCGTAGCAGCATACGGTTCCGAACTGAAGCGCCTAGAACCGCTCGGCCACATCGGCCGGCTTCGTTTTTATCCTTGATCGTAGTTTACAAAGTAATGAGGTAAATCGTATTAAAACGATTTTTCACTTAACATATGCGGCGAATCACCCACACGAACAACTCCGGCATTTTGTCAAACTTTCTGTGAATTAAAATTTCTCGCAAGCACGTCAAATATGATTTATCCTTGACAAGCATGTCAAACAGCACTGTACACGGTCCGATTCTTGGCAAACACAATTACGGTTGAGAAAATGTTTGATCATTTACGGGGGCATTTAACTCACGGCGCAGACAGACGCACTTTTGGAAGCGCTTAAGTTTGTATGTTCATCTGCTGTTGTTGTGGTCTTCAGTCCAGAGACTGGTTTGATGCAGCTCTCCATGCTACTCTATCCTGTGCAGGCTTCTTCATCTCCCAGTACCTACTGCAACCTACATCCTTCTGAATCTGATTAGTGTATTCATCTCTTGGTCTCCCTCTACCATTTTTACCCTCCACGCTGTCCTCCAGTGCTAAATTTGTGATCCCTTGATGCCTCAGAACATGTCCTACCAACCGGTCCCTTCTTCTTTTCAAGTTGTGCCACGAATTTTTCTTCCCATTTCTATTCAACACCTCATTAGTTATGTGATCTACCCATCTAATCTTCAGCATTCTTCTGTAGCACCATATTTCGAAAGCTTCTATTCTCTTCTTGTCTAAACTATTTATCGTCCATGTTTCACTTCCATACATGGCTACACTCCCTACAAATACTTTCAGAAACGACTTCCTGACACTTAAATCTATACTCGATGTTAACAAATTTCTCTTCTTCAGAAACGCTTTCCTCGCCATTGCCAGTCTACATTTTATATCCTCTCTACTTCGACCATCTTCAGTTATTTTGCTCCCCAAATAGCAAAACTCATTTACTACTTTAAGCGTCTCATTTCCTAATTTAATTCCCGCAGTATCACCCGATTTATTTCGACTACATTCCATTGCCCTCGTTTTGGTTTTGTTGATGTTCATCTTATATCCTCCTTTCACCTTATTAAATATATGTCCTGTATATGAGCCGGCTGTTCTGGCCGAGCGGTTCTAGGCGTTTCAGTCCGGAACCGTGTTGCGGTTACGCTCGCAGGTTCGCATCCTGCCTCGGACATGGACGTGTGTGATGTCATTAGGTTAGTTAGGTTTAAGAAGTTTCAAGTCTAGGGGAGTGATGACCTCAGATAAGTCCGACAGTGCACAGAACCATTTGAACAATTTTGAACCTGTATCTGTGTCCTAAAAAATATTCGACACCGGCGATGAAACAGAACTTCCAATTGATACGCACTGTCCAGTAATACCACACTGACGTGACAGAAGTCGTGGCATAGCGATATACACATACAGCGATGGCGGTAGTATCGTATACACAAGGTATAAGGGTCATTTGTGCTCAGGTGATTCATGTGAAAAGATTTCCGACGTCATTATCGCCGCACTACGGAAATTAACAGACTTTAAACGAGCAATGGTAGGTGGAGATAGACGCGTGGAACATTCCATTTCGGAAATTGTTAGAGAATTCAAAATTCCGAGACCCACGCTGTCAAGAGTGTGACGAGAATAGCAGATTTCAGGCATTACCTCTCATCATGGACAACGCAATGGCCAACGGCCTTCACTTAACGGCCTAGAGAAGTGGCGTTTGCGTTGAGTCGTCAGTGCTAACAGACAAGCAACGGCCGGAGAAGTCAATGTAGGACGCACGAGGAACGAATCCGTTAGGACAGTGTGCCGAAATTTGGCGTTAATGGGCTATGACAGGAGCCGTCCCGCGCCAGTGATTTTGCTAACAGTACAACATGGCCGGCAACGCCTCCCTTAGAATCATGACCGTATCAGTTGGACCCTAGACCAGGGCTTACCAACGTGTGATCTGCGGACCCCTTAGGAGGGGGGGGGAGGGGGGGGTCCGGGACCACCCTCCACCAAATCGTGTAAAATAATGAGTAAAATTTTTAACAAAAATGTGAAAATCAAATGCATCACTATTTTTTTTTTCATGTGAAAAAAAAAAAATGTGTACTTCAGGTCGTATTCCCAAGCAGCCTTTGCGGTTTCTAAGTGAGAACGCATATACAGTTAGTGCCAGAGAATGCGGCTGCTCTGATCGACTGTTTCGGACCATACGGGGGTCAAGAAACTTCCTGGCAGATTAAAACTGTGTGCCCGACCGAGACTCGAACTCGGGACCTTAGCCTTTCGCGGGCAAGTACTCTCCCGAGTTCGAGTCTCGGTCGGGCACACAGTTTTAATCTGCCAGGAAGTTTCATATCAGCGCACACTCCGCTGCAGAGTGAAAATCTCATTCTGAATACGGGGGTCGTTTATGCGCCGACTCACGGCGGTAGATGCGCTGAAACCTTTTACGCATGCGCGGAGCGAGCTTTGTCGACCAATCACAGCACTCGCTGGCACGTATGCGGCCCCAGGCATCATTAAATGTTACTTTGTCAGTGCACTACCTATTTCATAAGTCGACTTTTGACCTACAAGTTATTTTGATTCATCTCTAAACCAAAGACTATTGATACTTCGGGGGGAGGAGGGTGGGGGATCATTGGGAACGGACTAGGGGTCCGCCAAGGATTTTCGACTGAAGGGGGTCCACCAGCTGAAAAGGTTGGTAAGCTCTGCCCTAGACGACTGGAAAACAGTGGCCTTGTCAGACGAGTCCCAATTTCAGTTGGCACGAGCCGACGATATCGCTAGAGAGTGGCGCCGAGTCCGCGAAGCGATGGACCCAAGTTTTCAACAAGACACTGTGCAAGCTGGTGACGGTTCCATGATGGTGTGGGCTGTGTTTGCACGGAACTGAACCGGTCATTGACTGGAAATGGTAATGTTCGGCTACTTGGAGACCACTTGCAGCCGTTTATGGACCTCGTGTTTGCAAACAATGGAGTTTTTATGGATGACAATGCGCCATGGTACCGGCCAGGCGCGGCTCGTAATTAAAGGCTCTGAGGCGGAGCCGCCCCAAAATATATGTTAAAGTAAATTTCGCAAGAACGTATTACATAATTTAAATTATCAGGACGAATATCGCAATTTCCCATTCCGATTAAAATAACGACGGTCAACGTTTTTGGAACTGTTTGTATCGATAGATGTTTTCCGAACGGTTAGTAGTGTTTAGGCTGCGCCTTGGAACTTCCGTAAGCTGCATGTAGTAGCGGTTTGGGGGCGTGGCATCTACATAGTACTGCTCTTTATGGGCGACCCGAAGGCTCAGAGCTTGCAGCCTAAGGGTGTCATACCAACCACCACACATTTTTCAGGTTCCACTATCTATGTAATAAAGGAATGTAGAGTGGCCGAAACTTCGCTACCCAATCTCTGTCTCTGCACATCTCTACTACGCTTCGATGCGTCATTAATCGACGTTTAGCATTATTGTTTTGATAATGTTTTACATAGTAGTATTGTTTCTGCCATTGGCTATTTTATCCACATTTAGAATAAGTTTGCAAATATCCCGCCAGAGTGCACTACACTACAGTAACATACCCGTACTGCCATCTAGCGAGAGTTTCATAAGTGGTTAGAGGACAAAGCGCGCGAAGTTTGTCCCGTTACTTTACTTTCCTTGCTTGCTGATGCTGACTGCTTTGGTTGATACCGTGTGATATTAGCAAGTTTCTTTTTCGGAGTATATTTTGCAAGATTTTAGTGAGTTTTACTTGCTGGTGAATATCTGCGACATACCGCGAGTGTGAAACAAGCGCAATATGAATTCAGTGTGCAATTTAATAGGTAAAAACTTGGAACACGGCCATAGGATGAAAGTGAAAGAACTTGGTGCATCCAGACCCGCATTAAAGAGCTCTCCGAAACGCGTCTTTTCATATGATTTGCTGCAAAGTGTCACAAAATGTAATGATGACGTATAAAAACACTAACCAAAGATTTTAACTCGAAGTTAGCTTCTAATGATATTTAATACCTGATTATAGAAGATACAGTACGTAAAATTGTGGGTAGAGGGTGATCTGCCCACCCCCTCCCCCTGAATTCTTAGTTGTTTATGTCAGACTAATCTGTAGCGTAACCCGAGGTCTATGTTGGCTCCGATCGACAAATGCCGCAGCCTTCCCCAGTATAGAAACCACGAGCCGCGCCTGGTACCGGCTGTAACTACTTGGGATTTTCTAATTAAATGTTCCCCTCAGACATTTAAGTCTCTTTTTATTATCTACGATAGTTCTCGAAGCAGACGAAATGAATTAAAATTTGTGCTGCAGCCGGGACTCGAACCCGAGTCTTCTTGCTTGATAGGCAGAAATACTAACGTGGGGTTGTAGAACGATATACTACAAAAGGAATGTGGATGATACTATTATCTTGTACAATGGTACAACTGAGGAGATTGAGAAACTTGCTACAGATCTCAGCAGCATGCACAACAACATCAAATTCACTGTAGAACATCAAGTAGATAAAGGCATCAATTTTCTTGACCTTACAATATCTAATGTAAACAACAAACATGCCTTCCAGATTTACGGAAAACCTACCACTAGTGACGTTGTCATTAACAACTTCTCATGTCATCCAGCACAACACAAAATGGCATTCTTCAGATCCACACTTAATCGTATACATAAAATCCCACTCAGCCTCCATGATGAACAAAAAGAAAAGAAACAATCCACACCTACTAAATCAGATTCACAAGAAGGAAAAAACACATTCGCCTGCATACCATTTATAGGTAAAATTTCATACCAATTTGCTAACCTCTTCCGGAAAACTGGTATTAAAATTTCTCTCAGCACTAACAACAAGCTACAACAGCACATCATCCACGACAGTAAGACAAACAACCAGTGCCACCACAAATCAGGTATTTACAAACTTTTATGTGACAATTGCCCCAGTTCTACATAGGCCAAACTGGAAGGAGTTTCACTATAAGATACCGTGAGCATATGGATGCCTTCCGGCTAAATAATTTTGATAAATTCACCTTTGCAAGGAATCTAAAAGACCATGGTCGCTCAGCCACAGCCATTACAGAAAACCTACAAATACTACACACTGAGAAGAAAGGAAAGAAAATGAATCTGCTTGGAGAACTAGAAATTTATATCCACAGCTCTTAACTCACCAGACCTTGTTCTGAACGAACAAATGGAACTTGCAAACAAATCCTATCTTCACATATTTCATGAAATATTCAAAAACAGAAAATAATTATCCTCTCATATACACTCCTGGAAATGGAAAAAAGAACACATTGACACCGGTGTGTCAGACCCACCATACTTGCTCCGGACACTACGAGAGGGCTGTACAAGCAATGATCACACGCACGGCACAGCGGACACACCAGGAACCGCGGTGTTGGCCGTCGAATGGCGCTAGCTGCGCAGCATTTGTGCACCGCCGCCGTCAGTGTCAGCCAGTTTGCCGTGGCATACGGAGCTCCACCGCAGTCTTTAACACTGGTAGCATGCCGCGACAGCGTGGACGTGAACCGTATGTGCAGTTGACGGACTTTGAGCGAGGGCGTATAGTGGGCATGCGGGAGGCCGGGTGGACGTACCGCCGAATTGCTCAACACGTGGGGCGTGAGGTCTCCACAGTACATCGATGTTGTCGCCAGTGGTCGGCGGAAGGTGCACGTGCCCGTCGACCTGGGACCGGACCGCAGCGACGCACGGATGCACGCCAAGACCGTAGGATCCTACGCAGTGCCGTAGGGGACCGCACCACCACTTCCCAGCAAATTAGGGACACTGTTGCTCCTGGGGTATCGGCGAGGACCATTCGCAACCGTCTCCATGAAGCTGGGCTACGGTCCCGCACACCGTTAGGCCGTCTTCCGCTCACGCCCCAACATCGTGCAGCCCGCCTCCAGTGGTGTCGCGACAGGCGTGAATGGAGGGACGAATGGAGACGTGTCGTCTTCAGCGATGTGAGTCGCTTCTGCCTTGGTGCCAATGATGGTCGTATGCGTGTTTGGCGCCGTGCAGGTGAGCGCCACAATCAGGACTGCATACGACCGAGGCACACAGGGCCAACACCCGGCATCATGGTGTGGGGAGCGATCTCCTACACTGGCCGTACACCACTGGTGATCGCCGAGGGGACACTGAATAGTGCACGGTACATCCAAACCGTCATCGAACCCATCGTTCTACCATTCCTAGACCGGCAAGGGAACTTGCTGTTCCAACAGGACAATGCAAGTCCGCATGTATCCCGTGCCACCCAACGTGCTCTAGAAGGAGTAAGTCAACTACCCTGGCCAGCAAGATCTCCGGATCTGTCCCCCATTGAGCATCGTCTCACGCGGTCTGCACGTCCAGCACGAATGCTGGTCCAACTGAGGCGCCAGGTGGAAATGGCATGGCAAGCCGTTCCACAGGACTACATCCAGCATCTCTACGATCGTCTCCATGGGAGAATAGCAGCCTGCATTGCTGCGAAAGGTGGATATACACTATACTAGTGCCGACATTGTGCATGCTCTGTTGCCTGTGTCTTTGTGCCTGTGGTTCTGTCAGTGTGATCATGTGATGTATCTGACCTCAGGAATGTGTCAATAAAGTTTCCCCTTCCTGGGACAATGAATTCACGGTGTTCTTATTTCAATTTCCAGGAGTGTAATAACAAAGTAATATTCTACGGAAATTCTATGTAGCAGTCATACAACAGTCCAAGGGTCATTATCATAATTTTGTAATAGTCATATTGTAAACACAAGCTGTAACTGGCATTCTATAATGTGTAATAGCTTTCAAAAATTTCATATATGTGACATTATTGTACCTCCTAGATCTAAGTTCTCTGACAACAGTCTGACTCAAAACAGTTCTAGCTGTCATTTTTTTTACTTTTTAATTCTTTTAATTTGTAATAGCTTTGAGTAATTTCATACATATAGCAACATTGTACTTCCTAGATCTAAGTTTTCCGTCAAAAATGTGAACCAAAAAATTTCATAATGTGTGTCAAGAAACATCGCAGTCTATAATAATTTTTTAAATTTCTATATATGCAACACCTTTGCACTTCCTGTGGCTAAGCTCTTTGAGCAGAACCTACGAGTTTCTGTGTGAGCAACATCTGCTAAATGTAAGTTCTTTGACCACAGCCCACATGTTTGTATGTAAACATAGGGTATTTCACGAGTGCACATCATAATAGTGTAATATGGAGGTATACCTGATATATGGACGTGAAAATGACCGTAAGTGTGTAACTGAGTGGCAAAACTATCATCACAGCATAACTGTAATAATGGTGCTTCGTCTTTTTGTAAGTACAGATATATTTTCATCAAATGCTGCCTTACCACTTACAATTGTCCCACTTGTATTTGTGTAGTCATCAGCAAATAATTTTTTTGTATTTATACAGTGATCTCCAACAGTACAAACATGTAAATGAATGTATAAACACCTGAAGATGGGCGCAAGCCCGAAACCGGTCGTGTGACGAATAAACAACCTTTTATTGTGACTGGTGGCGGATATTTTTCTACAACCCCATAAAGGAACAGTCACGGAGTTCGACTGCATCCACTATGGATAAAATTCAAGAAATACTAACCATTACACCACCACAGTATGATGGTCAACATTGCTGCACGAACTACGTAAGTTGAGAACCCTCCCCAACACGAACTTCAATTCATTTTTCCCTTACATATGCTGGGGTCCTTGCTATTATCGGAGACAATGTGTACGGGAAAAATGAATTGAATTTTGTGTTGGGGAGGGCACTCAGTAATGGTTAGCATTTCTGCCTATCAATCAAGAAGACCCGGGTTTGAGTCCCGGCCACAGCACAAATTTTAATTCGTTTTGTCTGCTTCGATCATTACTTGGGATTTGTTTGAAGAATATTCTAGACAATTCGACCAAATGATTTGGCCACCAGACAACACAATACGAATCCCATCGAACATTCATGGGGACATAATGCATAGGCCAGTTCGTGCACAAAATCCAGCACTGGCTGTACTTTCGCAGATAAGGATGGCTACAGAGTGTGATGACGTCAACCCACAGGAAAAGTAAGTATCAAAATCTGAACTGTGAAGTCATCCAAAATTCTAGTTGAAAAACCACACACTTTGTTATACTTCTCAATCGGTCACGATCCCCCTTTGTTTATGAACTGAAAACTCTAATATTCACGAGAAACTGCTCTGAAATTAACCTGAACCGACAAAATTGTGTATATATTCTCTGAAACTTCAAAGACATCTAAGACAACATCTGAAAGGAATTAGAAAAAGTGACAAAATTTCGTGAATGGTTGGTTGGTTGGTTGGGGGATTAAAGGGACCAGACTACTATGGTCATTGGTCCCTTTTTCCAAAGACAAAGAACACCCACAGAGAATAAAAACGAGGAACAGAAGAGATCACAGACGATACAGAACAGGAGGGACTGAGACAAAGACAAGACAAAACGAACGAAAACCACATAGAGAATGACGGTGGTTGGCCGACCATAGAAATAAAAAAGGAAAAGCCAACCACTTAGAAACACATTAAAAAATCAGTGTAAAATCATAGCCCAAAGGCCAGAATCAACACAAAACAATAAAATAATACAGAAACACTCAGATTAAATGATAAAATCCCCCTGCCCGAATAAAACGTAAAACTAAGTCAGCCATAGCGGAGTCGTCTGTTAAAAGGGCAGGGAGCGTATCAGGCAGCGCAAATGTCTGCCTGACCACAGCTAAAAGGGGGCAGGCCAACAGAATGTGGGCCACTGTCAAAGCCGCCCCGCAGCGACATACAGGAGGGTCCTCCCTGCGCAGTAAATAACTGTGTGTCAGCCGGGAGTGGCCAATGCGGAGCCGGCAAAGAACTATCGAGTCCCTGCGAGTGGCTCGCAGGGATGACCGCCACACAGCCGTCGTCTCCTTGACAGCACGGAGTTTATTGGACATTGTCAGTTCGCGCCATTCCTCGTCCCATAGCGCCAAGATTTTGCGGCGGAAGACTGCCCGCAAATCAGTCTCAGGCAGGCCAAGGTCCAGAGATGGCTTGCTGGTGGCCTCTTTCGCCAGGCGGTCAACATGTTCGTTACCCGGGATACCGACATGACCGGGGGTCCACACAAAGACCACAGAGCGGCCGCAACAGGCGAGAGTATGCAGAGACTCGTGGATAGCCATCACCAAACGAGAACGAGGGAAACACTGGTCAAGAGCTCGTAAACCGCTCAGGGAATCGCTACAGATAACGAAGGACTCACCTGAGCAGGAGCGGATATACTCTAGGGCACGAAAGATGGCGACCAGTTCAGCAGTGTAAACGCTGCAGCCATCCGGCAAGGAACGTTGTTCGGAACGGTCCCCTAGAGTGAGCGCATACCCGACACGACCAGCAACCATCGAACCGTCAGTGTAGACAATACCAGAGCCCTGATACGTGGCCAGGATAGAATAAAAGCGGCGGCGGAAGGCCTCTGGAGGGACTGAGTCCTTCGGGCCCTGTGCCAGGTCCAGCCGAAGGCAAGGGCGACGAACACACCATGGGGGTGTATGCAAAGTAGCCCGGAAAGTAGGTGGAACAGTAAAAACCTGAAGCCCAGAGAGAAGCTCTTTGACGCGGACCGCTATTGTACAACCAGACTGGGGCCGACGATCTGGGAGATGGACGACCGATCGCGGGAACAGGAGACGATAATTTGGATGCCCGGGCGAACTTAGAACATGGGCAGCATAAGCGGCCAGCAAACGTTGGCGTCGGAACCGCAGGGGAGGTACACCTGCCTCCACTAGTACGCTGTCCACGGGGCTGGTGCGGAAAGCACCAGTGGCAAGGCGTATCCCGCTGTGGAGAATTGGGTCCAGCACCTGTAACGCAGATGGGGATGCTGAGCCATAAGCCAGGCTCCCATAATCCAGACGGGACTGGATTAACGCCTGGTAGAGCCGCAACAGGGTAAAGCGGTCGGCGCCCCAGCGGGTGTGGCTCAAGCATCTCAGAGCGTTTAGATGCCGCCAACACGTCTGTTTAAGCTGCCGGATATGAGGCAGCCAAGTCAACCGGGCATCGAAAACCACCCCCAAAAACCTGTGGGTCTCCACCACAGCAAGGAGTTCGTCGGCAAGATAAAGCCGCGGCTCAGGATGGACTGTTCGGCGCTGGCAGAAATGCATAACGCGGGTCTTGGCTGCCGAAAACTGAAACCCATGGGCTACAGCCCAAGACTGCGCCTTACGGATAGCGCCCTGTAGCTGACGTTCAACAGCTGCAATGCTGGGAGAGCTGTAATAAAGGCAGAAGTCGTCAGCATACAGGGAAGCGGAGACAGAGTTTCCCACGGCCGCAGCAAGACCGTTAATGGCTATTAAAAACAGACAGACACTTAAAACGGAACCCTGTGGCACACCGTTCTCCTGGACGTGGGAGGAACTATACGAGGCCGCGACTTGCACGCGGAAGGTACGACACGACAGAAAATTGCGGATAAAAATCGGCAGAGGACCCCGAAGACTCCATCCATGGAGCGTAGAAAGAATGTGATGACGCCACGTCGTATCGTACGCCTTCCGCATGTCGAAAAAGACAGCGACCAGGTGCTGACGGCGGGAAAAGGCAGTACGGATGGCCGACTCCAGGCTCACCAGATTGTCGGCGGCGGAGCGGCCTTTACGGAACCCACCCTGAGATGGAGCCAGAAGGCCCCTAGACTCCAGTACCCAATTCAAGCGCTGGCTCACCATCCGTTCAAGCAACTTGCAAAGAACGTTGGTGAGGCTAATGGGACGGTAGCTGTCCACCTCCAGAGGGTTCTTTCCAGGCTTCAAAACGGGGATGACAATGCCTTCCCGCTATTGCGACGGAAACTCCCCCTCGACCCAAAGACGGTTGTAAAGATCGAGAAGGCGCCGCTGGCAGTCCACTGAAAGGTGTTTCAGCATCTGACAGTGGATGCCATCTGGCCCAGGAGCGGTATCAGGGCAAGCAGCTAGGGCACTGCGAAATTCCCACTCACTGAATGGAGCATTGTAAGATTCCGGGTGGTTGGTGCGAAACGAAAGGCTCCGACGTTCCAGCCGCTCTTTAATGGAGCGGAAGGCCTGGGGGTAATTCGCAGAAGCGGAACTCATAGCAAAATGCTCTGCTAAGCGATTTGCAATGACGTCGGAGTCGGTACAAACGGCTCCATTCAGTGAGAGCGCAGGGACGCTGGCAGGGGTCCGATAGCCGTAGACGCGTCGAATCTTGGCCCAGACCCGCGAGGGAGTGACATGGAGGCCAATCGTGGACACATACCGCTCCCAGCACTCCTTCTTGCCCTGGCGGATAAGGAGGCGGGCCCGCGCACGCAGCCGTTTGAAGGCGATAAGGTGGGCTAAGGAGGGATGTCGCTGGTGACGCTGGAGCGCCCGCCGGCGATCTTTAATCGCTTCAGCGATCTCAGGCGACCACCAAGGCACAGCCTTCCGCCGAGGGGACCCACAGGAATGGGGAATGGCAGATTCGGCGGCAGTAACGATGCCGGTGGTGACCGATTGAACCACCGCATCAATGTCATCGGTAGAGAGAGGCTCAAAAGCGGCAGTGGAGGAGAACAAGTCCCAGTCAGCCTTATTCAGAGCCCATCTGCTAGGGCGCCCAGAAGAGTGGCGCTGTGGTAGTGACACAAAGATCGGAAAGTGGTCACTACCACACAGGTCGTCATGCACACTCCATTGGACAGACGGTAAGAGGCTATGGCTACAGATGGAAAGGTCAATGGCGGAGTAGGTGCCATGCGCCACACTGAAGTGTGTGAAGGCACCATCATTTAACAGCGAGAGATCGAGCTGCGACAATAAATGCTCAACGATGGCGCCTCGACCTGTTGCCACTGACCCACCCCACAGAGGGTTATGGGCGTTGAAGTCGCCCAATAGCAAGAAAGGTGGCGGCAATTGGGCGACCAGTGCAGCCAGGACAAGCTGCGAGACATCACCATCCGGTGGGATGTAAAGACTGCAGACGGTAACAGCCCGTGGCGTCCACACCCGTACAGCGACAGCCTCTAAAGGCGTCTGGAGAGGGACAGACTCGCTGTGCAGAGTGTGAAGGACATATATGCAGACGCCACCAGACACCCTTTCATAAGCTGCTCGGTTCTTGTAATAACCCCGATAGCCACGGAGGGCGGGGGTTCGCATTGCTGGAAACCAAGTTTCCTGGAGAGCAATGCAGAAGAAAGGGTGAAGGCTGATAAGTTGGCGGAGCTCAGCGAGATGGTGGAAGAAACCGCTGCAGTTCCACTGGAGGATGGTATTGTCCATGGCGGAGAAAGGCGTGACGGGACGGGGAAGGCAGATTACGCCGCTGGGTCACCTGCTGCCTCCGATTGAGCACCCGTGCTAGTGTTATCCATGGCGTCTGAGGGACCGGCGAGTTCTAGGTCCTCAGCAGACGCCAGGATCTCCACCTCGTCCTCAGACGCAGAGCTGTAAGGTGGTGGTGGGGTGGCTGCCACCGCGAGTTCCTTGGGCTTAGAGCTCTTCTTCTTTGATTTCTCACGCTGCTCCTTGGGTTTAACTGGCTGGGAGGGCTTCACCGATTCAGTTTCCGGGACTGAGGAGGATCGTGAAGCCCGTCGACCAGCTGATTGCGGGCACTTACGCCACTGGCGGTCGTCAGCCTTCCCACTGGTGGAAACCTGGGAAGGGAGGGACCCGAGGGACCCCTTGCGAGCGTGAGAAGCCGAAGAAGTTGGACACTTCTCCGGCTTAGAAGCAGGGACGGACGTCCCTGATGGGGGGGATGGTGTTGCCCCTGAGGTAGGTGGCGCAGGAGCAACCCGGTGGGTAGAGCCCCCCACTGGCAAGGGGGCAGGAGGAGCCTTACTGGTTATCGAGCTGGCTGGAAGTCGTGAAACTGATGGGGCGAGCACAGGTGTTGTAGCGGCGGCGTAGGATGACGTCATTCGCACGGGATGTAATCGGTCGTATTTCCGCTTGGCCTCAGTATAAGTCAGTCGGTCCAGGGTCTTATATTCCATGATTTTGCGTTCTTTCTGGAAGATTCTGCAGTCTGGCGAGCAAGGTGAATGGTGCTCCCCGCAGTTGACACAGATGGGAGGCGGGGCACATGGAGTATCGGGATGAGACGGGCGTCCGCAATCTCGACATGTGAGGCTGGAAGTGCAGCGGGAAGACATGTGGCCAAACTTCCAGCACTTGAAGCACCGCATCGGGGGAGGAATATAGGGCCTGACGTCACATCGGTAGACCATCACCTTGACCTTTTCCGGTAACGTATCACCCTCGAAGGCCAAGATGAAGGCACCGGTAGCTATCTGATTTTCCTTCGGACCCCGATGAACGCGCCGGACGAAATGTACACCTCTGCGCTCTAAGTTGGCGCGCAGCTCGTCATCAGACTGCAAAAGAAGGTCCTTATGGTAAATAACTCCCTGGACCATATTTAAACTCTTATGCGGTGTGATCGTAACAGCAACATCCCCCAACTTGTCACAAGCAAGTAACCGTCGTGACTGGGCAGAGGATGCCGTTTGGATCAGGACCGATCCAGAGCGCATTTTTGACAAGCCCTCCACCTCCCCAAACTTGTCCTCTAAATGCTCGACGAAGAACTGAGGCTTTGTTGAGAGAAAAGACTCCCCATCAGCTCTCGTACAAACTAAGAATCGGGGCGAATAAGTGCTACTGCCATCCTGAGATTTACGTTCCTCCCACGGCGTGGCCAGAGAGGGGAACGTTTTCGGATTGTACTTTTCAGCATTAAATTGAGCCCGAGAACGCTTAGAGACTGCTGGCGGCTGGCCGCCAGCGAGAGATGATGTACCACGCTTCATTGCGGGTCATCCGCCCTGATGCCACCTACTCCGACCAAGGGCCCTCCCCACGGGCGCCACCCAGCCACAGCAAAGGCCACCTGGCAGGATGGCCATTGCCGGGAGTCCTGATGCCCCAGGGAGATGGGCATCTACTCCTTGGCATACGTGGGGAGTGAACGGCGCAGGCATCAGTAGAGCGATCCCTGTGTTGTCAGGAGGCTACAACCAAGAGGGTACATGGCGACCCCACCACAACGGACTGGCTACCGTGCTGGATCTTAGGTGCAAAAATGGCCAAGGTCGTCGTCACAGTTAAAAGAAACACTGCAGAGTGCAGCGTGGTAATCGCCCAAGAGATCGAAAACGAGCGGGACACCATTGCAACGACGAGAAAGACGGCTATAGGTCTAATTGCACGAAGGATACAGTGCACCATGTAAGGTGCCCTTCCCCAATTGGCTCGCTCTTCGGAATAATTTAGATAGATGGAGGTCAAACCCGAGAGGGGACCATCACATAAGGCCGAAACGTTTGAGACTCCTTTTAGTCGCCTCTTACGACAGGCAGGACTACCGCGGGCCTATTCTTACCCCCGAACCCGCAGGGGGGAAAATTTCGTGAATCACACACACCATACTGTTAATAATCGCATTAACACTGGGGGGTTTCACCATACGTCTACCCACTTTTGAGTATAACCAGTGTCTCTTAATACGACTCGTAGCAATACAATATCAAAAACTTTTATTACTGGGTAAACAGTCCCTACGTGATTTGACGGCTGACATTTATAATTCACGCTCACGTCAGGAATGCACCAATACGGGAATAGCAGCTTTTACGTTATTGGTCAGAACGCAAGCAATTATGGCGGTCGCCGGAATTTTCGCGCGAAGCCATATTTCGCGACAAAATACTCTTATTAGTCACTGTCATATATCTAGTCTCATAACAATACATAAAACTACATAAAATAACTACAATAATTTTGACATGCAAGGAGAATCAGTTCTAGTGAGAGGAAGAAGTTTATATTTACTGGTGTTTCAACAATGGCTCCCAGGCAACTTTTAATTCACTGATTGTAATTTTATTTTCGTTAGCAGAAAGCAAAGATAAACTAAACAAAGAATTTAATTAAATAGAGTCTGTAATTCTTATACGTTTAATAGAGAAAGAAAGTTTCTAGGTAAGGGGATAGCGTTCGGCGAAATCTCTTTAACTTTTTGTTGCATACGAAGCGTTGCGTTGGGCAGCACGAAGTCGGCGGGTTACGATGATGAGAGCAGGATACAGGCAGTTCCGCTGGTTAATCTTCTCCGGCGAAACGCAAATAAAGTTCCGGCACAGCTGTATCATTAACCCCGTGGCGGTTAACGAACCACAAGACGCCAGTATACGAACGTTGCTGACATGTCCTCTCTTTCAAAGTACATGACGTAGACATCGCTCGTTTTTACACTTTATGCACTGTCCGTGACGCTATCGTCCATAATTACGCAGCTCGTCACATTCATATAGTCTTAGCCACAAATACACAGTTCATAGAATTGTTCTTGTGTGTGAAGAACACCGTAAACAATGTCCACTCTGTTCTCACATTTCAAACTTCGACATCATCACTGAAAGTCATTTATATTACACACTTAATTAAGGTCTTCACTTTCACGGCTTGATAGAATGACATATACAACAGTTCCACCACCCAAAACGAATACCAGCAAAGTTCATTCGCATAAAAGCACTGTTCCTGTCGGCCACAACAAAGTAATGTTACCGGCACTTCCACAGTCCGGTTTATTTGCTCTTTAAAGTTCGCTGGCGACGGCATTACATACCGCAGTGGTAAAGAGAATTAATAATCTGACAGTTAGGTATCACTGTCCATACAATTACGTATGCTTGACATAAAACACAGTACTATTTTCCCGCGCACGCTACACAAACACACCATCCACCATCCCCTCTACTACACAACAACCTTTCGACTATCTATATCACTATCGCTGTCCCCTGTCTATACAGAGTGTTACAAAAAGGTACGGCCAAAATTTCAGGAAACATTCCTCACACACAAATAAAGAAAATATGTTATGAGGACATGTGTCCGGAAACGCTTAATTTCCATGTTAGAGCTCATTTTAGTTTCGTCAGTATATACTGCACTTCCTCGATTCACCACCAGTTGGCCCAATTGAAGGAAGGTAATTTTGACTTCGGTGCTTGTGTTGACATGCGACTCATTGCTCTACAGTACTAGCACCGAGCACATCAGTACGTAGCATCGACAGGTTAGTGTTCATCACGAACGTGGTTTTGCAGTCAGTGCAATGTTTACAATTGCGGAGTTGGCAGATGCCCATTTGATGTACGGATTAGCACGGGGCAATAGCCGTGGCGCGGTGCGTTTGTATCGAGACAGATTTCCAGAACGAAGGTGTCCCGACAGGAAGACGTTCGAAGCAATTGATCGGCGTCTTAGGGAGCACGGAACATTCCAGCCTATGACTCGCGACTGGGGAAGACCTAGAACGACGAGGACACCTGCAACGGACGAGGCAATTCTTCGTGCAGTTGACGATAACCCTAACGTCAGCGCCAGAGAAGTTGCTGCTGTACAAAGTTTTTTTTTTGTGGTTTTAGGGCGCACAACTTCAATGGTCATTAGCGCCCTGACTACGTTAAGAATGCACCGCGAGGCACAAGTTTAAAACAACAACTAAAAGGGAAAACACGATAAAAGACAGACTGACAGGCATAGGATTAAAAAACAGCGTCATCAAATGTCCTTAGAGAGGTTTGGCAAATTGATAAAACGAAGAACACGAGCAGCTGCTATCATCCGCTAAAATGGCATCTAGAGTACATGGCAGGTTAAGATATAGACGCAGTGTGTTAAAATCCGGACAGGACATTAAAATGTGGCGGACCGTCAGCAATTGCCCACATGGGCAGAACGGCGCCGGCGCAGCCGTCAGCAGATGGCGATGGCTGGACCGGCAGTGTCCAATGCGTAACCGGGCCAAAACGACCTCCTCCCGCCCTTCTCGGCGGGAGGAGGACGTCCAAGCCGCGGGAAGAGGTTTCAAGGCCCGAAGCTTGTTGTCTGTAAGTGCAGCCCAATCGGCATGCCACAGCGATAAAATGCGCCGACAAATGACCCTGCTACAATCTGACGAAGGGACACAACAAGAAGCTGTCCGAGGCTGGAGGACCGCAGCCTTGGCCGCGGCATCTGCAGCTTCGTTCCCAGGGATACCGACATGGCCAGGAACCCACATAAAGCTAACCGGAGAACCGACGTCCACCAGCTGCTGAAGAGAGCATTGGATCCGGTGCACGAAAGGGTGAACCGGGTACGGATCACTGAGGCTCTGGATGGCGCTCAGGGAATCGGAGCAGATGACGTAAGCAGAATGTCGGTGGCAGCAGATGTAAAGAACAGCCTGGTAGAGGGCAAAGAGCTCAGCCGTGAAGACCGAACAATGGCCATGGAGCCGGTATTTGAAACTTTGTGCCCCGACAATAAAAGAACACCCGACCCCGTCATTGGTCTTTGAGCCATCTGTATAAATGAAGGTCATATTGATGAACTTCGAACGAAGTTCAACAAAACGGTAGTGGTAGACTGAACCGGGGGTAACCTCCTTTGGGAGCGAGCTGAGGTCAAGGTGAACGCGGACCTGAGCCTGGAGCCAAGGTGGCGTGTGGCTCTCGCCCACTCGAAAGGTTGCAGGGAGTGAAAAATTAAGGTGTTGAAGGAGGCGACGAAAGCGAACTCCAGGGGGTAGCAGGGCAGAGACATACAACCCGTATTGACGGTCAAGAGAGTCGTCAAAAAAGGAACGATAAGACGGGTGGTCGGGCATTGACAGTAGCCGACAGGCATACCGACAAAGCAGTATATCGCGCCGGTAGGTGAGTGGCAATTCGCCAGCGTCAGCATGAAGACTCTCTACGGGACTGGTATAAAATGCTCCGATCGCAAGTCGTAAACCCCGATGTTGTATGGAGTTGAGGCGGCGTAAGATGGATGGCCGTGCAGAGGAGTATACGAAGCTTCCATAATCCAGCTTGGAGCGGACGATCGACCGATATAGACGAAGCAGGACGGTTCGATACGCTCCCCACGACATACCACTGAGAACACGGAGGACATTTAGAGAACGGGTACAACGGGCAGCCAAATATGACATGTGGAGACCAGCTAAGTTTCCTGTCAAATGTAAGACCTAAAAATTTTGTTGTCTCCACGATTGGGAGAGCAACGGGACCGAGTCGTAAGGACGGTGGGAGAAACTCTTGGTAGCGCCAGAAGTTAATACAGACCGTCTTCTCGGCAGAAAAACGGAAGCCATTGGCGACACTCCAGGAGTAAAGACGGTCAAGAGAACGCTGAAGACAGCGCTCTAGGACACGTGTACACTGCGCGCTGCAATAGATGGTAAAATCGTTCACGAAAAGGGAGCCTGATACATCAGCTGGGAGGCAATCCATTATTGGATTGATCGCGATGGCGAAGAGAGCGACGCTCAAAACTGAGCCCTGTGGCACCCCATTCTCCTGGCGAAAGGTGTGACAGGACAGAACCCACACGTACCCTGAACTGTCGATCCATTAAAAAGGAATAAAAAGAGGGAGGCGACCGCGAAGGCCCCATGTAAGCATGGTGCGGAGAATGCCCGCCCTCCAGCAGGTGTCGTAAGCCTTCTCCAAATCAAAGAACACAGCCGCGGTCGGGCGCTTCCGCAAGAAGTTATTCATAATGAAGGTCGACAAGGTAACCAGATGGTCAACAGCAGAGCGGCGCCTACGAAATCCACATTGTACATTGGTAAGTAGGCGTCGAGACTCGAGCAGCCAAACCAATCGAGAGTTAACCATTCGCTCCATCACTTTACAGACACAGCTGGTAAGCGAGATGGGTCGATAACTGGAAGGCAAGTGCTTGTCCTTCCCCGGCTTAGGAATCTGGACAACAATAGACTCGCGCCAGCATGCGGGAACATGTCCCTCAATCCAGATGCGATTGTAAGTACAAAGAAGAAAACATTTACCCGCAGGAGAAAGGTTCTTCAGCATCTGAATATGAATAGAATCGGGCCCTGGAGCGGAGGACCGTGATCGGCCAAGTGCGTTTTCGAGTTCCCGCATGGTGAATGGGGAATCATACCTTTCACGATTCGAGGAGCGGAAGTTAGGTGGCCTAGCCTCCTCTGCCTGTTTGCGGGGGAGGAAGGCAGGGTGGTAATGAGCGGAGCTCGAAACCTCGGCGAAAAAGCGGCCGAAGGCATTGGAGACATCCTCAGGGGCCACAAGGACGTCATTCGCGACCGTCAAGCCAGAAACAGGTGAGTGGACCTTAGTGCCACATAGCCGGCGCAGGCTACCCCAGACAACAGAAGAAGGAGTAAAACTGTTGAAGGTGCTGGTGAAAGCAGCCCAGCTGGCTTTCTTGCTTTCTTTAATAATACGACGACACTGAGCACATAATCGTTTATAATTGATACAATTCGCCACTGTAGGGTGGCGTTTAAAGGTGCGTAAAGCACGTCGACGAGCGCGTAAAGCGTCTCTACATGCTGCGGTCCACCAGGGGACCGGTACGCGACGTGGAGAAGAAGTAGGATGAGGGATGGAATATTCAGCAGCAGCGAGAATGACTTCCGTGAGGTGTGCGACCTGACGATCGCAGCTGGTGAAGGTTTGATCCTGAAAGGTCGCCCTGGAAGAGAAGAGCCCCCAGTCTGCCTTGGAGATGGTCCAACTAGAGGAGCACAGAGAGGGGGTATGCTGCAGGAGATGGATAACACACAGGAAGTGGTCGCTCGAATATGTTTCAGAAAGTGCATACCACTCAAACCGGTGTGCAAGTTGGGAAGTACATATAGAGAGGTCTAAATGGGAATAAGTGTGAGATGTGTCCGAAAGAAAATTAGGGGCGCCAGTATTGAGGCAGACAAAATTGAGCTGGTTGAAAAGGTCTGCTAACAGGGAGCCCCTCGGGCAGGATGCTGGAGAGCCCCAAAGGGGATGGTGGGCATTGAAGTCTCCAGTTAACAAAAATGGTGCAGGTAGCTGAGCAATAAGTTGCATCATGTCTGCCCTGGTAACGGCAGATGACGATGGAGTGTAAACGGTACAAATGGAAAATGTAAAAGTGGGGAGAGTAATGCGGATGGCAACTGCCTGCAGGCCGGTGTGCAACGTGATGGGATCGTAGTAAATATCATCCCAGACCAGCAACATAACCCCTCCATGAGCCGGGATACCTACCACAGGGGGTAGGTCAAAACGCACAGAGGTGTAGTGTGCCAAGGCAATTTGATCACATGGGCGTAGCTTCGTTTCCTGGAGGGCTACGACGAGCGGACGGTGCAAGCGGAGCAGCAACTTCAAGTCCTCTCGGTTGGAGCGAATGCTGCGAATATTCCAGTGAATAAGTGCCATCGTAAGAAGAATAGGAAGATGAAAGAAGGGGTCACCTCGAAGGCCGCTGAGGGCCTGGCTTCGAGCGAGCACTGCTGCCGCTATCAGTAGGCGAACAGTCATCGTCCATTGGGTCTATAGGTTCATCGGCCATCGTGGGAAGACGGCCGGGAGGGGGAGCTTCCTCCGCCGGTGAACGGCCAGATGTTCGGCTACCAGCGGTGCGGCCAGGCGAAACGGATGACGGCCTGGGGCGGCAACCGCTGAGTGACGCAGGAGAAGAAATGCGCCGTGGCGGAGAAGGAGAACTGTGCTTCCTATGAGCCTTCTTGGAAGGACGTTTGGTGGAAGTACTGGTCGAAGGCTGGGAGGTCGAGGTATGTAGGAAGTCTGCACGGGACGGTTCCTTCTTGAAGGCCCGTGCATCTGACTTCTGGGTCTTCGTCTTAGCAGAAGCTGATGAATGGGCTGGTGTCTGTGGGGTGATGGGAGGAAGAGGAGACGTCGACCGCGCGATCTTAGCACTGGCCGAACGGACGACCGTGGTGCTGAAGGTCAGATCGCATGTCTGGGTTGCCACCTCCCTGGTAGTCCGAGGAGAGGCGAGGACAGTACTGCATTTCCCCGCTGGGAGCAGCATGGGCTTCCTACTAGCCAATAGCTTGCGAGCAGCCGAGGTGGACACTTTCTCTTTGACCCGAATTTCTTGGATACAGCGTTCTTCCTTATAGACAGGACAGTCGCGGGAGGATGCGGCATGGTCACCCTGACAGTTCACACAACGAGGAGACGGAGGTGGACAGTCACCCTCATGGGCATCCCTGCCACAAGTGACACATTTAGCCGCATTGGAACAAGACTGTCGAGTGTGATTGAAACGCTGACACTGGTAGCAGCGCGTAGGTGTCGGGACATAGGGGCGAACAGAAATAACCTCGTAGCCCGCCTTGATGCGCGATGGCAGCTTAACACTATCGAAGGTCAAGAAAAGTGTCCGGGTCGGTACAAGGTCATTGTTGACCTTTTTCATGACCCTATGGACAGCCGTCACGCCCTGCTCAGCGAGGAAAGATTGAATCTCCTCGTCAGTCAATCCGTCGAGGGAGCTAGTATAGACTACACCACGAGACGAATTCAAAGTTCGGTGAGCCTCCACCCGGACAGGGAACGTGTACAGGAGTGTGGCCCGAAGCAGTTTTTGTGCCTGAAAGGCGCTCTCAGTTTCTAGTAATAATGTACCGTTACGCAACCTGGTACAAGATTTGACAGATCCGGCTATGGCATCTACGCCCTTCTGGATAACGAAAGGGTTGACAGAGGAAAAATCCTTTCCGTCCTCGGATCGAGAAACGACGAGGAACTGTGGGGCAGGCGGTAGTACTTTTGTCACTGGTGGCTGGTCATGTTTCCGTTTTTGGGCAGAAGTCGAGAGAGATGGAGTGAAATCCATTGCGAGGAATCCCCCATGATTGCCAGAGTCTCCGATGGCGCGCTCCTTCCTTGTGGGGACCCTCTCAGAGGGCACTCCCGCCTTAGGTGAATGTTTACACCTCAGGTCACACCTCCCGAGAAACAGACGGAGGGACCAATCGGCATGGTCAGAAGGTATCAGCTCAGGCAATCACCCCTCCCCGGGCCTGGCCTTTACCAGGGGGTACGCGCGTGCCTTACATGTCTACCCAGGGTGGGGAATTACGCGTTACCCCATCACCGGCTACACGTGCGAACGCGTGGGTCGGCCTTCAGGCGCGCACAGGGAGGAAGGAGGAAGAGGAAAAAGGAGAGAGAGAGAGGGGGAGAGAGAGAGAGAGAGAGAGAGAGGGGGAGAGAGAGAGAGAGAGGGGGGAGAGAGAGAGAGAGAGAGAGAGAGAGAGAGAGAGGACAGACTGTCTCAAACGCCGAGGCCGAGACCAGAGAAGGCAAGGAGAAGAAGGCAACGAGAAGGCAAGGAGAAGAAGGCAATGAGAAAGCAATGAGAAGGCAAGGAGAAGAAGGCAATGAGAAGGCAAGGAGAAGAAGGCAATGATTTATTTTTTTTTTGGTTGGGTTTAAGGGCGCTCAACTGCTGAGGTCATTAGCGCCCAGTCACTGTTGTTAGAGCACATGGAATCTGTTACAACTCAAGGGGATGGGGGGACACCAGAAGGACCTGACAAAGATGCAGATAAAATAAGTAAAAACGTTAAATGTCTTTGGACAAGCCAGTTAAAGTTATAAAACGCAGAATACGAGCAGCTGCTCGAGCATCATCAGCTAAAACATCCGGTAAAGTAGATGGCAGGGACAGGACAACACGAAATTGACTAAAACGGGGACACGACAATAAAACATGGCGCACTGTTAATGCCTGACCACAAGGGCACTGCAGGGCTGGGTCACCGGAGAGCAGGTAGCGGTGGCTAAACCGGCAATGCCCAATCCGCAACCTGGTCAGAAGGACCTCCTCGCGCCGAGATGGTCGGGAGGATGTTGTCCATACAGTTGGGAGCGGTTTTACTGCCCGGAGCTTGTTTCCTTGGAGGGATGACCAAGCATCCCACCACAACGACACAAGCCTCTTATATACATCCCCACGAACGTCAGATGACGGGACACAATGGCAGGCTGGCCGAGGCAGGAGGACTGCAGCCTTGGCTGCAGCATCCGCAGCCTCATTCCCAGGCACTCCTACATGTCCGGGAACCCACAGAAAGCTGACAGAACCACCATTATCAGCGAAAGAATGGAGGGACTGCTGTATCCGTTGAATCAAGGGATGGACCGGATAGGGAGCTCCAAGGCTCTGAAGAGCACTGAGTAAGTCAGAGCAGAGTACGTACGATGAATGGCGGTGGCGGTGGGCATACTGAACGGCCTGATGGAGAGCAAAAAGCTCGGCCGTAAAGCTGGAACATTGGTCGAGGAGCCGGTATTTAAAGGTGGCGGCCCCGACGACAAAGGAACAGCCGACACCATCGTCAGTTTTGGAGCCATCGTTGTAAATAAAGGTGTGACCGGCAAGGCGAGCACGAAGTTCGACAAACCGTGAGCAATACACTGCAGCCGGAGTACCCTCCTTCGGGAGTGAGCTGAGGTCGAGATAAATATGAACTGGAGCCTGGAGCCAAGGTGGTGTCGAGCTCTCACCCTCTCTGAAGGTGGTAGGGAGGGAAAAATCCAATTGTCGAAGCAGGCGACGGAAGCGGACTCCGGGGGGCAGCAGGGCGGACACATACAACCCGTACTGACGGTCGAGAGAATCGGCGAAGAAGGACTGGTAAGAGGGGTGGTCGGGCATAGACAACAGCCGGCAGGCATACCGACACAGCAGTACGTCGCGCCGGTAGGTCAATGGTAACTCTGCAGCTTCAGCATAAAGACTCTCGACAGGACTAGTGTAGAAGGCTCCGGTCGCAAGACGTATCCCCCGATGGTGGATGGAGTTGAGCTGGCGTAAGAGGGATGGCCGAGCGGATGAGTAGACGAAGCTCCCATAATCCAGCTTCGATCGGACTATGGACCGATACAAGCGAAGCAGGACAGTGCGATCCGCTCCCCAAGATGAACCGCTAAGAACTCTGAGGACATTAAGGGAACGTGTACAACGGGCCGCCAAATAAGAGACATGTGGAGACCAACACAGTTTCCTGTCCAACGTGAGCCCTAGAAACTTAGTTGTGTCCACGAATGGGAGGACAACAGGACCGAGATGTAAGGATGGCGGAAGGAACGCTTTATATCGCCAAAAGTTGATACAAACCGTCTTCTCTTCAGAGAACCGGAAACCATTTGCCACGCTCCATGAGTAGAGGCTGTCTAGACAACGCTAAAGGCAGCGCTCCAGGAGGCATGTTCGCTGGGCACTGCAGTAGATCGCGAAGTCATCGACAAAGAGAGAGCCTGAGACATTAGGTGGAATGCAATCCATAATTGGATTGATCGCGATGGCAAAAAGGGCTACGCTCAAGACGGAGCCCTGAGGCACTCCGTTCTCCTGGAGGAACACGTCGGACAATACGGAACCCACACGTACCCTAAACTTCCGATCCGTTAAAAAGGAATCAATAAAAAGGGGCAGGCGACCGCGTAGGCCCCACCTGTGCATAGTGCGGAGGATACCTCCTCTCCAACAGGTATCATAAGCCTTCTCCAAGTCGAAGAACACGGCTACCGTTTGGCGCCTTCGCAAAAAGTTGTTCATGATGAATGTTGACAAGGTCACAAGGTGGTCAACAGCGAAGCGGCGGCGATGAAAGCCGCATTGGACATTAGTAAGTAGTCGTCGAGATTCAAGAATCCAGACTAACCGAGCATTAACCATGTGCTCCATCACCTTACAGACACAGCTTGTAAGAGAAATGGGGCGGTAACTAGAAGGAAGGTGTGTATCCTTCCTGGGTTTGGGTATAGGAACAACAACGGCGTCACGCCAACGGCTGGGGACTTGACCTTCGGTCCAGACGCGATTGTAGGTACGAAGAAGGAAGCTTTTGCCCGCCGGAGAAAGGTGTGCCAGGATCTGAACGTGAATGGCATCTGGCCCCGGAGCAGAGGATCAGGACAGTGCAAGCGCACGTTCGAGTTCCCGCATAGTAAAGGGGGCATTGTACGTTTCCAGATTCAGCGAGTGGAAGGAAGGTCGCCGAGCCTCTTCTGCCTCTTTCCTGGGAAGGAAGGCAGGGTGGTAATGGGCGGAGCTTGAAATCTCCGCGAAAAAGCGGCCAAAGGCGTTGGAGACAGCCACAGGATCAACAAGGACCTCATTACCTGAGGTCAGGCCAGGTACCGAGGAGTGGGCCTTAATGCCCGACAGCCGGCGCAGGCTACCCCAAACGACGGAAGAGGGAGTAAAACTGTTAAAGGAGCTGGTGAAAGAGGCCCAACAAGCTTTTTTGCTGTCTTTGATGATTCTATGGCATTGCGCTCGGAGTCGTTTGTATTCAATACAATTCGCCAACGTAGGATGGCGGCGAAAGGTGCGTAAAGCACGTCGTCGAGCACGGATAGCGTCCCTACAAGCCTCGTTCCACCAGGGGACGGAAATCAACGTGAAGAAGAAGTAGTACGAGGAATGGAACGTTCGGCAGCATTGATGATAACAGCCGTGAGGTATTCGACCTGACTGTCACAACTGGGAAAATCGTGGTCCGGAAAGGTCGCCAGGGAGGAGTAAAGTCCCCAGACAGCTTTCAGTATGTTCCAGCTCGAAGGACGTGGGGATGGGGTGTGATGCAGGAGACGAACGACACAGGGGAAGTGGTCGCTCGAATAGGTGTCAGAAAGGACATACCACTCGAACCGACGGGCAAGAGTGGTAGAACAGATCGAGAGGTCCAAGTGGGAGTAGGTACGAGTAGAGTCCGAGAGGAAAGTCGGGGCGCCGGTATTGAGGCAGACAAGATTGAGATGGTTGAAGACATCCGCCAAGAGTGAGCCTCTTTGACAGGATGCAGGAGAGCCCCAAAGGGGATGATGGGCATTGAAGTCGCCAAACAATAAAAACGGCGGGGGAAGCTGAACGATCAGGTGCATCATGTCAGCCCAACTAACAGCAGATGACGGTGGAGTGTAGATGGTACAAACTGAAAAAGTAAAAGCAGAAAGAGTAATGCGGACAGCTATTGCTTGGAGTGGGGTGGTCAATGGGATGGGATGGTAATAGACATCGTCCCGAACGAGCAACATGACCCCACCATGAGCTGGGATACCGTCAACAGGGGTGAGGTCATACCGCTCCGAGGTATAGTGGGTAAAGGCAATACGGTCAGTCGGGCGCAACTTGGTTTCCTGGAGACCAAGGACGAGCGGACAGTGCAGGCGGAGCAGCAGTTGTAATTCCTCCCGATTAGATCGAATACCTCTTATGTTCCAATGAAACAACACCATCGCTAGTCAAAAAGTTGGGGGAACGAGACGGGGGAAGAGCTGGTCACCTCGACGGCCGCGGAGGGCCAGGTTGCGAGGGAACAACGCTACAACCGACGGGAGGCGGATCCGGTTCCATCGACTCGTCGCCAGCTGCGGCCACTGTCCCTGGTTGTGTAAGAGGGGCCGCATCATTGGCCGACGAAAGGCCGGCGGAGCGCCTGGCAGCAGAGCGTCCCGGCGAAACTGAGGACGGCCGGGAGCAGCGACTCACGGATGAAGCGTCAGACGAAACGCGCCGGGGTGGAGAGGGGGATGGAGATTTCTGCTTGGAGGCCTTCTTGGAAGGCCGAGGAGGCACAGGGATGGTGGGCTGGACCCGAAGAAGGTCCTCACGCGCGGGGTCAGTTTTGGAACGCCGGACCTCGGAAGCTGGGGTCCGGAACGTTTTCCCGATTGATGCCTGAGAAGAGGATCGCTTCTCAGGTGGCGTGGGGGGAGGGGGAGGGGGAGGAGGAGGAGGAGGAGTAGGAGGAGGAGGAGGAGGAGGAGAAGGAAGGGTGGCCCCTGGGGCAGAGTGGGTGGGGGCCACGGGGGAGGAGGATTTGGAAGGGAGGAATTTTGGAGGCGGAGGCAGAGCCCCCTGATGGGCGGAGGAGGCGGAGGGGGGGACAGGATAGGGGTGAGGATACCGCGGAAGGAGTGGACACAACTGAGGCAAACGAAGTGGTCAATGGCACAGGATGAAGGCGGTCATACTTCTTCCTGGCCTCAGAATAAGAGAGCCAATCCAAAGTTTTGATTTCTTGTATCTTCTTCTCCTTCTGATAGGCGGGGTAGTCTGAGGATCTAGGCGAGTGGACGCCAGGACAATTATTGCACCGAGGTGGTGGGGTGCATGTATGTTCCTCACGAAGAGGACGTCCACAATCGCCACAAAGGGGCTCAGCCTCACACCGTGACGACATGTGCCCAAAGCGCAAACACCTAAAACAGCGCATAGGAGGCGGGACGTAAGGTCGCACGTCACACCGGTAGCACATCACCTTTACCTTCTCTGGGAGAACGTCCCCCTCGAAGGCGAGGATGAAGGCCCCGGTGTTGATGCGATGGTCTTTGGGGCCACACTGGACTCGCCGGACGAAATGCACGCCTCGGCGCTCCAGGTTGGCCCTGAGCTCCTCATCAGATTGTAGCAGGAGGTCACGATGAAAAATAACCCCCTGCGTCCTATTTAATGCCAGATGTGGGACAATGGATACTGGGATGTCCCCTAGGCGGTCGCACGCCTGGAGCGCCGCCGACTGTGTGGCGGGGGTGGTCTTGATATGTATGGACCCTGAACGCATCTTGCTGAGAGCCTCGATTTCCCCGAAGATGTCCTCAATGTGCTGAACAAAGAACATGGGCTTGGAGGTGGCGAATGTCCCCCTATCGGTTCGAGAACAGACCAAATAGCCGGGGAAGCACTTCGCCCCAAGCTGGCGGGCCTGTCCCTCCTCCCATGGAGTGGCCAAGGGGGAAAGGGCAGGAGAACCAGGACTAGAAATGGTACCTTTTCTTTTGAAAGACTCGGCCGCAGAGCGACCTGATACGTGTTGACGTTTCATCTGTGAAACGTCCGCCCCGATACCACCCACTCCGACCAGGGGCTCTCCCCACGGGCGCCACCCAGCCGCAGCAAGGGCCACCTGGCAGGATGACCATTGCCGGGAGTCCTGATTCCCCAAGGTGACGGGCATCTACTCCTTGGCTGACGTGGGGAGGGTGCAGCTCAGGTATCGGCAGTACGATCCCTGTGTTGTCAGGGGGCTACAACCTAGAGGGTACACGACGACCCCACCACAACGGGCTGGCTACCATGCTGGATTTCTGGTGCCATGGAAAGTCCATCATGATCGCTGGGGCAGATGGAGATGCACTATGGGCGTAACTTGGACAACCCATCAGGCGTTTAGGCCCAATTTGAGGAATAGTGGGTATGGTTACAACGCCGGTACAATACTGAGTGCCAAGGTCTTAGTGCACTTAGGACCTGTGGTACACCACGTAAGGTGTCCTTCCCCAAAAGGCTCGTACTTCTGTAGAATTTTGAAAAATGGAGGTCAAACCCCAAGGGGGACCATCACATGGAAGGCCGAAACGGTTGAAACTCCTTGTAGTCGCCTCGTACGACAGGCAGGAATACCTCGGGCCTATTCTTACCCCGGACCCGCAGGGGGGGGAGAAGAAGGCAATGAGAAGGCAAAGAGATTTTGCAGGGGAAAGAGTAAGGAAGACAGTGAGGTGGAGAAGAGCAAAGAAAGGAACCAACCAAAGGAAGGAAGAAACGAGAAGTGAAAAAGCAAAATGACCGCAAATAGAGGTCGTGGAACCGTCCGTCTCCGGACGCAGGCACTAACTACCCCCTTGAGGGGGAGAGACTCCTTTTAGTCGCCTCTCACGACAGGCAGGAATACCGCGGGCCTATTCTAATCCCCGGACCCGCAGGGGGGGGGGGGGGGGCTGTACAAGGTAACATTGACCACGTCACTGTATGGAGAGTGCTACGGGAGAACCAGTTGTTTCCGTACCGTGTACAGCGTGTGCAGGCACTATCAGCAGCTGATTCACCCCCATGGGTACACTTCTGCGAATGGTTCATCCGACAATGTGTCAATCCTCATTTCAGTGCAAATGTTCTCTTTACGGATGAGGCTTCATTCCAACGTTATCAAATTTTAAATTTTCATAGTTGACGTGTGGGCTGACGAGAATCCGCACGCAATTGTGCAATCACGTCAACACAGATTTTCTGTGAACGTTTGGGCAGGCATTGTTGGTGATGTCTCGATTGGGCCCCATGTTCTTCCACCTACGCTCAATGGAGCACGTTATCATGATTTCATACGGGATACTCTACCTGTGCTGCTAGAACATGTGCCTTTACAAGTACGACACAAGATGCGGTTCATGGGCGATGGAGTTCCTACACATTTCAGTCGAAGTGTTCGTACGCTTCTCAACAACAGATTCGGTGACCGACTGATTGGTAGAGGCGGATCAATTCCATGGCCTCCACGCTCTCCTTACCTCAACCCTCTTGACTTTCATTTATGGGGGCATTTGAAAGCTCTCGTCTACTCAACCCCGGTACCAAATGTAGAGACTCTTCGTGCTCGTATTGTGGACGGCTGTGGTACAATACGCCATTCTCCAGGGCTGTATCAGCGCATCAGGGATTCCATGCGACGGAGGTGGATTCATGTATCCTCGCTAACGGAGGACATTTTGAACGTTTCCTGTAACAAAGTATTTGAAGTCACGCTGGTACGCTATGTTGCTGTGTGTTTCAATTCCATGATTAATGTGATTTGAAGAGAAGTAATAAAATGAGCTCTAACATGGAAAGTAAGCGTTTCGGGACACATGTCCACATAACATATTTTCTTTCTTTGTGTGTGAGGAATGTTTCCTGAAAGTTTGGCCGTACCTTTTTGTAACACCCTGTAGATGTTACATTGTTATCGTAAAGTACATAAATCCTTATAAATGTTATTGACTGCATTTTTCACAATTAATAATATTCCAAGAGAGGAACTTTACAAACTTTACCACAGGTACAAAGCAACAAACATACTTATCCATTGGCAAACGAAATAATCACAATTACATCTTTACATTTAAAAATCACAATAGAATGTTACATAATCATAATTAGAAATGCTCATATGAACAAAAGGAAAAGAATGGAAATCTAAAGAAAATCACGAAAAAAATTGTATATGCGTAATTAGCAATGCCTTCACAAGAGCCAGCAAGGTTCAATATTTCTGCAGGGGACTTGCAAGGACTTGAGTCCATCCCACGTCGAACGGCTGCACTGCGCCGCCGAAAAGGGACTCCGACACGATATCAAGAGGTCTCCAATGAACTGCCACCTCAGTGTAGTGCGGCCAGCTATCGAGACCGAATAACCACCTTTTAGAGAGCCAAACGTGCACTAAGTGAATGGGGTTCTGGAAGGTACTGCCAAGGAAGCGGAGCTACACGGGCTCCAGTGCAGTGGCCAGCTTCACAGGGTTTCTCACTTGATCCACGGCGCTCACATCTCGTTCGAGGTTGTCCCACAGATTCTCGATTGCGTTGAAATCCAGGGTGTCTGGCGGCCAGGGGACTACAGTACAGTGGGTAAACTTTTAGATGGCAGACGTCTCCCTAATCCTGAATCGGTAGAAGTCGGTAAACGTCGGGAGGCTTCGGCAGGCACGCAGTTTCGACTGCTGCCAACATTACGTAGCTGACTGTTGTACAAGGTAGTCATTGTCGTCTGCTTCGTTATTGTTTTGCGCTGTACTGTTCTGCGTGTTTTTATTGTGCAGTTGTGCTAAACATTATCAAACTGAGTGAAGAGGCAGTTGCTGGCCCATCTCGGGAATCGCCAACAACCGCTACCGGTAGGCCTACGGTTAGAAGGAAACCAGTATTACGTTGCGATGCTCGCGAAATTATGTTGCGTGTGATTGAATGCTGCGAAAGGGAAAGCGAGCAGAAAAAGTTGCTTCACCCTATTTACAAATTAAGTATATTTAAATTTTATAATCAATAGTTTAACATTGCGGGGAATGAAATAAAATGAAAAAAAATTGCGAGCAGTGGGAATCGAATCCGGGTACGCCGCATGACAAGCATTTACCAAATGAATTGCGCTACGCATGCTACTGTGGTTTGACTGTTTTAACATTATTGATTACTCTGTTCGGGCGTTCGGAAAACAACTCACCAAAGTTTCATTGCAATCGGATGGTTTGTGAGCGCATAGTAGTGATGAAGAGTAGGCTGAAGTTCAAGACATTAGTCAGGAAGAATCAATACGCAAAGAAGTGGGGTACGGAAGTACTAAGGAATGACGAGATACGTTTGAAGTTCTCTAACGCTATAGATACAGCAATAAGGAATAGCGCAGTAAGCAGTACAGTTGAAGAGGAATGGACATCTCTAAAAAGGGCCATCACAGAAGTTGGGAAGCAAAACATAGGTACAAAGAAGGTAGCTGCGAAGAAACCATGGGTAACAGAAGAAATACTTCAGTTGATTGATGAAAGGAGGAAGTACAAACATGTTCCGGGAAAATCAGGAATACAGAAATACAAGTCGCTGAGGAATGAAATAAATAGGAAGTGCAGGGAAGCTAAGACGAAATGGCTGCAGGAAAAATGTGAAGACATCGAAAAAGATATGATTGTCGGAAGGACAGACTCAGCATACAGGAAAGTCAAAACAAACTTTGGTGACATTAAAAGAAACGGCGGTAACATTAAGAGTGCAACGGGAATTCCACTGTTAAATGCAGAGGAGAGAGCAGATAGGTGGAAAGAATACATTGAAAGCCTCTATGAGGGTGAAGATTTGTCTGATGTGATAGAAGAAGAAACAGGAGTCGATTTACAAGAGATAGGGGATCCAGTATTAGAATCGGAATTTAAAAGAGCTTTGGAGGACTTACGGTCAAATAAGGCAGAAGGGATAGATAACATTCCATCAGAATTTCTAAAATCATTGGGGGAAGTGGCAACAAAACGACTATTCACGTTGGTGTGTAGAATATATGAGTCTGGCGACATACCATCTGACTTTCGGAAAAGCATCATCTACACAATTCCGAAGACGGCAAGAGCTGACAAGTGCGAGAATTATCGCACAATCAGCTTAACAGCTCATGCATCGAAGCTGCTTACAAGAATAATATACAGAAGAATGGAAAAGAAAATTGAGAATGCGCTAGGTGATCAGTTTGGCTTTAGGAATAGTAAAGGGACGAGAGAGGCAATTCTGACGTTACGGCTAATAATGGAAACAAGGCTAAAGAAAAATCAAGACACTTTCATAGGATTTGTCGACCTGGAAAAAGCGTTCGACAATGTAAAATGGTGCAAGCTGTTCGAGATTCTGAAAAATGTAGGGGTAAGCTATAGGGAGAGACGGGTCATATACAATATGTACAACAACCAAAAGGGAATAATAAGAGTGGACGATCAAGAACGAAGTGCTCGTATTAAGAAGGGTGTGAGACAAGGCTGTAGCCTTTCGCCCCTACTCTTCCATCTGATGGAAATAAAAGAAAGGTTCAGGAGTGGAGTTAAAGTAGAAGGTGAAAGGATATCAATGATACGATTCGCTGATGACATTGCTATCCTGAGTGAAAGTGAAGAAGAATTAAATGATCTGCTGAACGGAATGAAGAGTCTAATGAGTACACAGTATGGTTTGAGAGTAAATCGGAGAAAGACGAAGGTAATGAGAAGTAGTAGAAATGAGAACAGCGAGAAACATCAGGATTGATGGTCAGGAAGTCAGTGAAGTTAAGGAATTCTGCTACCTAGGCAGTAAAATAACCAATGACGGACGGAGCAAGGAGGACATCAAAAGCAGACTCGCTATGGCAAAAAAGGCATTTCTGGCCAAGAGAAGTCTACTAATATCAAATACCGGCCTTAATTTGAGGAAGAAATTTCTGAGGATGTACGTCTTGAGTACAGCATTGTATGGTAGTGAAACATGGACTGTGCGAAAACCGGAACAGAAGAGAATAGAAGCAGTTGAGATGTGGTGCTATAGACGAATGTTGAAAATTAGGTGGACTGATAAGGTAAGGAATGAGGAGGTTCTACGCAGAATCGGAGAGGAAAGGAGTATGTGGAAAACACTGATAAGGAGAAGGGACAGGATGATAGGACATCTGCTAAGACATGAGGGAATGACTTGCATGGTACTAGAGGGAGCTGTAGAGGGCAAAAACTGTAGAGGAAGACAGAGATTGGAATACGTCAAGCAAATAATTGAGGACGTAGGTTGCAAGTGTTACTCTGAGATGAAGAGGTTAGCACAGGAAAGGAATTCGTGGCTGGCCGCATCAAACCAGTCAGTACATACATTTTTATATTAAATGCCATCATAACGAAGAAAAAGAAAATAAACTGCATGCAGGGTTGGACAAGGTCTGTTGTGCTTTCCAGAATGACGAGATCACACAGGAAATGGCACGAGAACATTCCGCAGACCAGAACGCCGTCTGCGCACAAGTACCATAGTACCGAACTTAGAATCTGCTGTTTTGTCGTAATATTGGCCAGCTTCACAATGTAGTAGCAAGAATAATTTTGTAGTGAAACTTCTGGTTAAAACTTAATATTGTTGTGTTCAGTATTATTTCGATTAAACAGGACGTAATGCGTTATCTTGACAACTGCCCTAACATTGTCATGTTGCAACCTATGGAAATTCGTGTACTTCTTTGACAATAATCTTGAATTAAAAACAATTCGTGTACAGCTAGACACCGGTGTGCTGTGTCACAGAATAAGGGTCCGCTCCTTACCCCAGTCAGTTACTCTATAGACGCTAACGCACTCACAGGGTGTTTCTGCTGATGTCTGACGATAGAGTAAAGGAGTGAAGTGTCGGAACGCAAATGCGGGTGAAATTGCATGCACACCAGCGTAAAAGCACGCATGCTGTTCCAGTATCCAATACGGACAGTAACCAATCTTCAATTTCACGTTAGGGCACTCGGTCGAGATTATTCACCTAACCGAAACTAGTAGAATTTGAAACGTCCCCTTAGAAAAATTTATGAATTACAGTGCTGATAAACCTCTTACATTATTTGATTTTCAAACAGCTGAGCAGAACTGAACGTACTCAGACATTTCGGTCTTTAGCTATTCTGATCAACACTAAACTGACACAGAATATTTTTAGCGCAACGCAGTCTGACTTTCAATAATCCCTACAAAAGAATGGCCCTGACTAACAATAACCTATACCTTTCATGAATCACTTACCTCAGAAAAATCTTCGTTACTCGAACTACTGCAATACAGCGAGCGCCAATACTGCCAGCTAAATAAAAGATTCAAACTACTGAAGGCACTAACTACTGATAGGCATAGTTAGCAAATGAAAGATTTTAATAGAGAACAAACAATGTATTTACCTTAATAGTGTCAGAAGTTATATATATATATATATATATATATATATATATATATATATATCAGTTCATGACATCCAGTCTTACAAATTTGCTGTCTCTGATGGACACACGTCCAGATCGTCCGCTCTCAAAACTCCGCCATCTCTCTCCCCACATCCACCACTGCTGGCGGCTCACCTCCAACTGCGCAACGCTACGCGCTGTTAACAGCCAACTGCCCAACACTACACTGGCGAATATTCCAACAATGCAAACCAGCCACAGACTGCACACAGCACAGTCAGTGATTTTCATACAGAGCGCTACGTGGCATTACCAACATAGAAACCTAAACAGCCTACTTACAAATTTAATGTCATTATGACTTCATTTTACTAATGCATATTCAATATAAAAAATTCAAACATCAACTGCGAAGGAAAAATCTGAATGTATGCGGATAAATACGAGGATAAGCCAATTATTATCCGGAATTTGGTTATATTTTTGTTTATTTTGATAGTACTGCCGGTTTACGTTGGTGACGCATGCTTTGTTTATTTGCTGTCATATCTTTGCAGTTGTCAAGCTGCCAGGTTAGTTTCGTTATGGCTGCCGTGCTGTTAATCATGGCTGCTCCGCTGTCTATTTGCACCAAAGAAGAGCAACGTTCAGTGATCCGTTTTTTCTGGTCGGAAGGCGTATCAGGGGCCGAAATTCATCGAAGACTTTCGGTACAGTACGGGAACAGCGTTTTGCCACAACGGAGTGTCTGGGAATGGACTGAAACATTCCGAAATGGTCGCACAAGTGTTACGCACGATGAAGGAGACGGACGACAGTTTACCGCCACAAATGAAGAAACCATTGAGCGTTCACGTCAAAAATGATTCTCTTAGACAGACGATTAACTACTGACGAAGTGGCACATCGTCTGCAAAGAAGTCACGGTTCTGCATACGAAATCATCCACAACAAACTTGGGTTTCATAAAATTTATGCAAGATGGGTCCCAAAACAACTCACACAGTTGCATAAACAAACGCGCCTGGACATCTGCAAAAAACGTTTGGAAGGGGACAACTTCTCAGACAGGATCATTACTGGTGACGAAACATGGATCCATCATTACGAGCCGGAGAGTAAACGGCAGAGTACGGAATGGAAACATCCAAATTCGCCGTGCAAGGAAAAGTTCAAGACCCCACCGTCCGCAGGAAAACTGATGCTTACGGTTTTTTGGGACACACAAGGTCCAGTACTGGAACATTATGGGGAAAGGGGCACAACAATAAACAGTGTACGTTGCAGTGAGATGCTTACTGCCTGCAATTCGAAGCAAACGCCGAGGATTGGAGTCAAAAGGTGCTGCGTTGTTGCACGACAATGCCCGTACGCATACTGCTGCCCACACTGCTGAAACAATCCAGCAACTCACATTTGAAGTACTGGATCATCCTCCATTTAGTCCCCGTCTTGTCCCTTCTATCACTTGTTTGGTCCACTGGAACAGGCATTAAGGGGCCGTCGATTCGCCTCGGACGAAGCAGTGAAAGAAACGGTGCATTCCTGGCTCGCAGCTCAACCGAGAACCTTCTTTTATGAGGGCATCAGGAAGCTTCTACAACGATGGACCAAGTGCGTTGAAACGCAAGGAGACTATGTCGAAAAATGATGTTCTTGTACGTTTCCTATTTGATTACAGTAAAATTTTATAACTACTATGCGGATAATAACTGACTTACCCTCGTTCGTATCTTTTGGCAGTGACACGTAGTAAAATAAAACCCACCTGGACGCTATCCGTCACGTCCGAAGTGATGCCTGATTTTACACCGGAGCGAACACTATGACCATTCGCAGACAGTTCGCTAGCGTTCGCTGCTGTTCGTGCACCTCTGAACGAGCGTCTACATTGGAGAGAACGGAAGAGCGCACGACGTAACGGGCACAGCCTGCGTTATTGTGTTTTGACGATAATACTCGGCCACAGGTTCCAACACTATACAGGGTGGTCCATTGATTGTGACCGGGTGAAATATCAAGCGAAATAAGCGTCAAACATGAAAACTAGCTTGTAGGGGGAAACCAGATGGCGCTATGGTTGGCCAGTTAGATGGCGCTGCCATGGGTCAAGCGGATATTAGCTGCGTTTTTTGAAATAGGAACCCCCATTTTTATTACATATTCGTGTAGTACGTAAAGAAATATGAATGTTTTAGTTGGACCACTTTTTTCGCTTTGTGATAGATGGCGCTGTATTAGTCACAAACGTATGGCTCACAATTTTAGACGAACAGTTGGTAACACGATGGTTTTTTAAATTAAAATACAGAATGTGGGTAAGTTTGAACATTTTATTTCGGTTGTTCCAATGTGATACATGTACCTTTGTGAACTTATCATTTCTGAGAACGCATGCTGTTACAGCGTGATTACCTGTAAGTACCACATTAATGCAATAAATGCTCAAAGTGATGTCCGTCAACCTCAATGCATTTGGCAATACGTGTAACGACATTCCTCTCAACAGCGAGTAGTTCGCCTTCCGTAATGTTCGCACATGCATTGACAATGCGCTGACGCATGTTGTCAGGCGTTGTCGGTGGATCACGATAGCAAATATCCTTCAACTTTCCCCACAGAAACAAATCCGGAGACATCAGATCCGGTGAACGTGCGGGCCACGGTATGGTGCTTCGACGACCAATCTATTTGTCACGAAATATGCTATTCAATACCGCTTCAACCGCACTCGAGCTATGTGCCGGACATCCATCATGTTGGAAGTACATCGCCATACTGTCATGCAGTGAAACATCTTGTTGTAACATCGGTAGAACATTACGTAGGAAATCAGCATACATTGCACCGTTTAGATTGCCATCGATAAAATGGGAGCCAATTATCCTTCCTCCCATAATGCCGCACCATACATTAATCCGCCAAGGCCGCTGATGTTCCACGTGTGGCAGCCATCGTGGATTTTCCGTTGCCCAATAGTGCATATTATGCCGGTTTACATTACCGCTGTTGGTGAATGACGCTTCGTCGCTAAATAGAACGCGTCCAAAAAACCTGTCATCGTCCCGTAATTTCCCTTGTGCCCAGTGGCAGAACTGTACACGACTTTCAAAGTCATCGCCATGCAATTCCTGGTGCATAGAAATATGGTACGGGTGCAATCGATGTTGATGTAGCATTCTCGACACCGAAGTTTTTGAGATTCCCGATTCTCGCGTAATTCGTCTGCTACTGATGTGCGGATTAGCCGCGACAGCAGCTAAAACACCTACTTGGGCATCATCATTCGTTGCAGGTCGTGGTTGACGTTTCACACGTGGCTGAACACTTCCTGTTTCCTTAAATAACGTAACTATCCGGCGAACGGTCCGGACACTTGGATGATGTCGTCCAGGATACCGAGCAGCATACATAGCACACGCCCGTTGGGCATTGTGATCACAATAGCCATACATCAACACGATATCGACCTTTTCCGCAATTGGTAAACGGTCCACTTTAACACGGGTAATGTATCACGAAGCAAATACCGTCCGCACTGGCGAAATGCTAGGTGATCCCACGTACTTATACGTTTGTGTCTATTACAGCGCCATCTATCCCAAAGCGAAAAAAGTGGTCCAAGTAAAACATTCATATATCTTTACGTACTACACGAATATTTAATAAAAATGGGGGTTCCTACTTAAAAAAAAACGCAGTTGATACCCGTTTGACCTATGGCAGCGCCATGTAGCGGGCCAACCATAGCGCCATCTGGTTTCCCCCTTCAAGCTAGACGAGTTTCCTTCTTTGTCGTTTTTTCGTTTGACGCTTATTTCGGGAGATATTTGGCCCGGTCACGATCAATGGACCACGTTGTATAGGCTGAGCCACATTCCAAAACTTTGATGTTCAGAACGCACTGTTTTTGACGCAGTAAGCAAAGCGGTGTAGGGAAGGAAGACTTCAGGAGTGTCTATCTGTACGAAAGTATGAACCACACAGAGAGGAAAAAAATCTCAACTCCAAGGGGATGTGCGATTTAAGCGAAACTTGGTAGGCGTGTTTCTACGTCTGAAAGATGATCTCCAGTCAAATTTCGCGCCAGCCGCATACGAGTGACGCTCTTAAAGCCACTGTGCGGATCCACATGAGGTTTGCTTTGAATACACGCTGTAACGGCGGAGTTGGTAGTTACTTTTAAGACTGGACGTGGCGAGTTGATTTTAGTGAAGAATGCCTTTAAGGCGACAAAGACGCCGTTATCAACAGCTCACTAAGTTGTACGAGGTCGTGGAATAGAACGCCTCACTGCGTTTCAACGAGGCCGTGTAATAGATCTACGAGAAGGTGGATGTTCCTTCTGCGATGCTGCAGATACACAGGGTGTCCGAAAAGTCTTTCCCTGACTACAGGCTAGAAGTAAGATACAAATATGAAACTTGTGTCGAATAGTTTACAACTATCAAAGTTTTTTTCTGTTTTAGGTTCGCAGTAACTAAGTAGTGGATGAGGTGCAGTGCCCAAGAAGCCATGTTAACCAGTCAGGAGAAGGCACAGTGTGTCCTGCGGTACCATGAGACACGATCATCAACCACAGTGCAGACACACTTCCAGACAACATTTGGAAGGTTAGAACGCGAAGTCCCGAAGATTGGCTAAAATTTACAGACGCGCGAAATTTGGCACGGACTTCAACGCGAGATGCCTTTAATAGGTTCCACAACGAAACATTGTCTCGAAATTTGGTAGAAAATCCGAAGAAATTCTGGTCGTATGTAAAGTACACAAGCGGCAAGACGCAGTCAATACCTTCGCTGCGCAGTGCCGATGGTACTGTTACCGACGACTGTGCCGCTAAAGCGGAGTTATTGAACGCAGTTTTCCGAAATTCCTTCACCAGGGAAGACGAATGGAAAATTCCAGAATTTGAAACACGAACAACTGCTAGCATGAGTTTCTTAGAAGTAAATACCTTAGGGGTTGCGAAGCAACTCAAATCGCTTGACACGGGCAAGTCTTCAGGTCCAGATTGTATACCGATTAGGTTCCTTTCAGATTACGCTGATAAAACAGCTCCCTACTTAGCAATCATATACAACCACTCGCTCACCGATAGATCTGTACCTACAGATTGGAAAATTGCGCAGGTCGCACAAGTGTTTAAGAAGGGTAGTAGGAGTAATCCATCGAACTACAGACCTATATCATTGAAGTCGGTTTGCAGTAGGGTTTTGGAGCAGATACTGTGTTCAAACATTATGAATCACCTCGAAGGGAACGATCTATTGATACGTAATCAGCATCGTTCTTGTGCAACGCAGCTAGCTCTTTATTCGCACGAAGTAATGGCCGCTATCGACAGGGGATCACAAGTTGATTCCGTATTTCTGGATTTCCGGAAAGCTTTTGACACCGTTCCTCACAAGCGACTTCTAATCAAGCTGCGGGCCTATGGGGTATCGTCTCAGTTGTGCGACTGGATTCGTGATTTCCTGTCAGGAAGGTCGCAGTTCGTAGTAATACACGGCAAATCGTCGAGTACAACTGAAGTGATATCAGGTGTTACCCAGGGAAGCGTCCTGGGACCTCTGCTGTTCCTGATCTATATAAATGACCTGGGTGACAATCTGGGCTGTTCTCTTAGGTTGTTCGCAGATGATGCTGTAATTTACCGTCTAGTAAGGTCATCCGAAGACCAGTATCAGTTGCAAAGCGATTTAGAAAAGATTGCTGTATGGTGTGGCAGGTGGCAGTTGACGCTAAATAACGAAATGTGTGAGGTGATCCACATTACTTCCAAAATAAATCCATTGGAATTCGATTACTCGATAAATAGTACAATTCTCAAGGCTGTCAATTCAACTAAGTACCTGGGTGTTAAAATTACGAGGAACTTCAGTTGGAAAGACCACATAGATAATATTGTGGGTAAGGCGAGCCAAAGGTTGCGTTTCATTGGCAGGACACTTGGAAGATGCAACAAGTCCACTAAAGAGACAGCTTACACTACACTCGTTCGTCCTCTGTTAGAATATTGCTGCGATGTGTGGGATCCTTACCAGGTGGGATTGACGGAGGACATCGAAAGGGTGCAAAAAAGGGCACCTTGTTTTGTATTATCACGTAATACTCGTAGGGGAGAGAGTGTGGCAGATACGATACGCGAGTTGGGATGGAAGTCATTAAAGGAAAGACGTTTTCGACGCGGCGATATCTATTTACGAAATTTCAGTCGCCAACTTTCTCTTCCGAATGCGAAAATATTTTGTTGAGCCCAACCTACATAGGTAGGAACGATCATGAAAATAAAATAAGAGAAACCAGAGCTCGAACAGAAAGGTTTAGGTGTTCGTTTTTCCCGCGCGCTGTTCGGGAAAGGAATGGTAGGGAGATAGTATGATTGTGGTTCGATGAACCCTCTGCCAAACACTTAAATGTGAATTGGAGAGTAATGATGTAGATATAGATGTAGAATCCACCTGATGTCAAGAGCATTAAAGCCTGGTATGAGAAGTTCAAGAACGCAGGATCGGTTGTTGACCTTCCCAGGTCTGATCGACCAAGAACCTCAGCAGACAGGGTGGATGCTGTAACGCAGTCTTTTCTGCGAAGTCCGAAGAAATCGGTGCGCAGGGCCTCACGTGAATTACAGATGCCAAAAAGCTCTCTCCGTCACATTTTAAACAAACGTTTATTGTTTCGTGCATACAAAGTGCAAATCGTTCAGGCCTCGTTGCCCAATGGCAGTACACGTCGATATGACTTTGCAGTCGAAATGCTATCACGTATTGAGGACGATGACGGCTATCTCAGACGAATTGCCTTTTCCGACGAATCGACCTTTTTTTGTCAGTGGAGTAGTGAATCGCCATAATGTGCGCATTTGGGGTTCACAACCCCCTGGCGAGGTCACGGAGTGCACCAGAGGCAGTCCAGAGGTGAATGTTTGGTGCGCGCTACTGCACGATCGAATTATCGGACCATTCTTCTTCGCTGAGGCTGCAGTGTATCTGGACATGTTGCAACTGTATGCTGTTCCTCAGCTACTTCAGTATCACCCCGATGTCTTGTTTCAGCAAGACAGTGCACCGCATCATTGGGGTTTGGACGTCCGTGCATATCTCGATATGACCTTTCCTGGGCGATGGATTGCTCGTGATGTGCCAACGGTTTGGCCTCCACGCTCTCCTGACGTAACCCCATTAGACTTCTTTTTATGGGGGTTATGTCACGGACGAGGTCTACCGAACACGTGTACCAGATCTTGAAACCCTGCGGCAACGGATAACCACAGTCGTTGAACCGATCCCTCCAGTGATGTTGGCTAATGTGTGGACGGAAACTGAATATCGCCTAGATGTGGCACGTGCTACCGAGGGTGCTCATGTGTATGTTTACTAATGTGTAAAAAAAAAACTTTGATAGTTTGTAAACAATTAGACATCAGTTTGTAACGCCGGAAATGCATATCCTCCTATTTCCATCTATTGTACTATTATTTTTTTCCTTGTTTTGTTACCTCAAGATATGACATTTCTGTCTCTTTATATATTGTAATTGTTTTACTGTTTGTATATATATATATTTATGCACTCATGTCGATGTATAATTGGTTTGTTTCGTAAATATTATTTGTATTTTTACGCTGGGTCTTGCCTAGGGAAAACTGCTATCGAACGATTACGTCGATAGGTCGTGTGAAGAATCAAAGTGTGTAGGATCTTTGGTAGTGTGAACTCTGCCGCGTGGAGCGGGGGCAGTGAGAGTGTGGCGGGAGTAGCGAGTGGAGCAGGTGTGTTGTGTGACGCTCCCGCGAGTTGCCGCGCTTTCGGGGTTTGGCAGCATGTAATTGCGCTCGACTTGCGATGATAGTTTCTGACATGGTGTCGCGGACGGGAAACATTAGCTAAAGCACATCAAGAGCCCGTTTCGTCTGGTGACCGTGTCGAGAAGAAGGCGCGCCAACATCCAGCTTCTGCAACAGCGACGGCCGACAATGAGTGACTGTCGCCGCCTCCTCGATCGACGGCTTCAAACCTTCAATCAACCAACAAGGAAGACTAAAAGCACGTAAAGTTTCAGAACTGTATGGCAGACCTCAGCTTTTCAAATTGTTCCATTTGCCTCGCAAAATTACAGCAACTTAGCATGAACCTCTGTTGCTCATTGTCCCAGTTGCATTGCCAAGCAGGGTCCCTTCCTTTTCCGAAATGAACCCGAGTGTCGTTGAAATTCAAACGCCAGCATAATTCCATTTCACTGCTTTAATTTCAAAGTTCAATTCAAGCATTACCTGGCTACAATAGTTAGATTACACAAGCACAAATTAAGAGTGCGAGTTTTGTTACCGTATTTTAGCTTACCTGTGACTGCAGCTCAGCTTGGTACGTACTAAATTTTACTATTGTTAATTGTTCAGAATCGTTTAATTCAAGTTCAAAGTTAAATCTCTTATTTCTAAATTGCGTAGATTCAAGTAGTTTTTGAAATGATTGTTGAGGTAGTCCAAGACTAACCGTATTTTACTGAATTTCGATGTGCTTCAGAAAGAAAGCTCACTATTAACTTCAGTCACTAAATTAACTTTCGATTTTCCGGTCATTAATTCTTTTGCTAAATTAAGTCAGGGTGTAGCGAAATTTATTACTTCTGACAAACTTTCAGTTTTCACACTACACGTGTCAACCTTCAGTTGCCACGCTTCTAGTGTTAATTATATGTGTAATAACCTTTCTTTTTCAGTTACTATAGTAGTTGTCCTTAGGACTGGCGACCGTGATTTCCCCCAAATCTCAAATATCTAATTACCGCTAGTTAATTGTTAACGTAACGGCCGCACATTTACTTTCTTTATTAACTTTACCCCTTTTCAAAATTAATTTCCACCAGTTTCATTTGCATTTTTCCTTTCATTTAGATGTAACCCTTTCCTCCCTCTTTACCGACAGGTTAACTTCGGTGACGATTGCTTTTCCAAAATTACCATTAGGTACACGCGGTTTAATTTTTCACTGTCATTAAGGTCGATAAGTGAGGGGGAGGTTACAAGTTCCACATTTGTATCTTACTTCTAGCCTGAGATCAATTTATGTAATCAGGGAAAGACTTTTCGGAGAGCCTGTACATGGCTGAAATGTAGCCACCGTACATGCCTGCTGGCAGCTATTGTCACGATAATGTAAGGTTGGCGTGTAGTTCTGGCGCTTCGTACTGCATCTGCAGCAGCAGTTTCAGCAGCAGTTGGCACCACAGTAACACAGCAAACTGTGAAAGGTGGCTACACTGTGCCACTGCGCCAGAGAGTGCGCCAAAGAGTACTTTTAAGCCGCCTCCACAGTGCCTGTTTAGAGTTCGTGGCAGTCAGTGGTTGTTAAGAGATCGGAGAGGACAGTGTGTGTTAAGAACTCATAGAGACAGTGTGTGCGTGGGCAGAGCTCGTGGTTGTCCTGAAGTTGGAGCGAGATGTAGTAGTAAAGAGCGTTGTTTCATGTCTTATGCAGTTATTTGATGGGAGAGATAGCAGATGTTATTGTAATGAGTGCATTTCGTCAATATATATGAAGGTAAAATTTATAATGTTCCTTTATTAGTTGTGTATCTGAAATAATGTGTCCCTACAGGTTCAGTCAACAAAGCATCTGGCTTGTGTTCTTGGATTAGAGTGTAATTGTGATTTTTTTTGCATAATTATAGTTTTTCTAAATTTCCTTTGTCACGTCAGTATAATTGGTATCAAAATTCTTGTCTTGTGGAAAAGAACCGTGCCAGATGTGGACGTTGAGTCACACTCCCACATACAGAACAGTGACTCTTGTGCTTATTGGTTTTGTTGGTTTTTTTTTTTTAGTTGCTGGGGACTTAATTAATTAACTGTGTTTACGGAAATTTTCTTACATTGTTCTTGTGGTCAGATAGCGTAATAATACTAGTCAGGGCCAACCGATTACGAGAGACTTACGTAATCGGACATACAGTTACTAAAATTAAAAACATTTTCAATTAATAATTTATTTAATTAAGCCCCCATGCAACTGTTACATAATCGCCTACATCAAGGACAGCTCGGAACCAGACGCCCTGCAGCGTGCATTCCACTGACCCCAAACCATCGCCCTTTGAGACTTCTGCGGTCTCAAGTGAGAGCTCGTTGAAGGGCGGGGTGGAGGTCTATTGCGTTTTCAGATGAAAGCTGGCCTCCGCGTCTGTGTCAATGATGGTCGTGTGTTGATCAAAAGGAAGCCAGTTCAGGGTCTGCAACCAAACTGACTGGCTGCCACACACATTGGACCTACACATGGAGTTATGGTCTGGTGTCCGATTTCGTGTGACGGTGGTTATTCCACGCATTACACTGCTCACTCAACGAATGCCGCCTGCTTCGCACGGCAGCTGTCCACTGCGTACTGCCAAAGATTCTACGACTCCTGTGTGCCGCATCGCAGACACAGATACTGTTGCGTAACAACTGTTTCTCTGATCACAATTCTTCAAATACATCATTTCCTTTTACAAATATTAACACATCCAATAACATAATAAAAAATAGCCACCTTACAAGTTTAAAAAACTTATTTCAGATGAGAAGTAGGAAGACTATAAATAGTAGTGGCGTGCTTCATTTAATAGATACGACAGATATTTATGTGACATTTAACAACTGCAAACCACCTGCCAGGTTAACCGAGAGTGCTAATGCGCTGCCTCCTGGACTCGGGTAGGCACACCGGCCCCGGAACGAATCCGCCCGGCGGATTAACGACGAGAGCCGGTGTGCCGGCCAGCCTGGATGTGGTTTTTAGGCGGTTTTCCACATTCCACTATATCAATACCGGGCTGGTTCCCATGTCTCGCCTCAGTTACGCGACTCGCAGACATTTGAAAACTAGTCCATGGCTTACACTAGCAGCAGACAGCTGGGGTACACTAACTCTGTCCCAAGGGGTACGGGGTGGCGACAGGAAAGGTATCCGGCCATCGTGTGACACTGACATTGCCAAATCCATAGTAACAATGCAAACCCCGTGTTGTAGTGGGACAAAGGCCCACGAAAATAATGATTTAATAACTGTAAAATAAACACACTTTGCTCTTCACAGCAGAAGGGTTGGATAAGGGCTAGTCTTGTTTAACACTTACGTCAATGAGGCCAGTAGATTTTATGAGTAAACCTCTGTTGACTGTTTAGATTCTAAGCTTTAAGATCTGATCTGTCTGTATTTTGGTCTCTCGATTTCATTTTCAAGAAGTATCGAAAAAACCTAAAAACCTAAATAAAAGATCAAATGTTAACAGTAGCAGGCGTTTCAAATGATCGTGGGATGGGCCGCGATCTGTAGGCATGGGTATATAATCATGTGCGATCCGCATAATTATGTGACGTAAGTGTCAATTAACGTGAACAATGTACAGCCTATGGACTTGAGTTAATAAAATGCATTTCTTTCACTTTATGTGCCACATAAACCATTATCCATTCGTTAAAAAATTAAACACGTGTTTCATCTCTATTGCTCGCGCGCAGTGACAAAAGACGGACTTTTGTCGGGCGGTAGGCACAACAGTGCTATAAACGCCATGATTTGTGGGGTGGAGCGGGGAAGGATGTGAAAAGGGGTAGGGGGGGATGTCGGCTGTCTTGTGGTCAAACCCGCCTGCATTCCGTAAGAAAAGTTCGTCTGTCTGTCGGTTGGTCAAAACGCATACACACGTCCAGTAAGTCGGTCGGTTGGTTGATGAGTTTGTGTAAGGCCCTTTACGAGAGCCTTATGCTTTAATGTGAAAAACAGGAGAAAAGGGAGACAAAAAAGGAAATGGTGTAAGGTGAAGTCCATGTAAGATGGAGGGTAATATGATGTAATAGAGGAAGCGGAAACTTTTTGTGCTATTAAAAGAAAATCATGGCAAGGAAAGTTCGTCGGTCGGTCAGTCAAAACACCAACACACGTCCAGTTCGTTGGTTGGTCGATTTCTGTGCGCGTGTGTGTACGCGCGTAGGGCCCTTTAGGGGATCTTTGTGCATTATTATGAAAGAATACAAAAAAGGCGGATAAAATAGGAAAGGGTGTGAGGTAAGTTTCATGTAAGATAGAGGGTATGACGTAAGAAAGGAACAGGATACTTGCTGTGCTGTTAGAAGGAAATTGTGGCATCAGAAGAGTTGAAAGAAAGGCGCTATAGGTGTCGAAAGAAGACAGAGGGGAGGAATTGGTTTTAACCATGAAATAGGATAGGATGGGCTGAGTGGGGTGGATAATAGTAAAGGGGGAAGGGGGAAGGAAGATTTCTTTTTGGAGAGATAGATAGCACAGTATCGCAAGCCGTTGGATTTTTGTAATCAACTATTTTTTGTGACTGTTTTGCAGACCGCCTCACGAACTTTGAAATTTATAGTTCTTCCAATGGTAAAAACTTTTTAGTGTTCCGCGCCCCACCCGGTAAAAAGGGAAGCCTTACAGCATCACGTTGTCTGTCTCTCGTACTGTTCAAAATCATTTCTCTCAGGAACGGTATCACGTGTAAATTTATGTCACGTATTAAGGTCTAGGGTACATTGATGAAGTAAAAAAGTTAAGCATCTAAGTCAATGCAATCAAAGGATACGGTCATTTATGGACTTTGTAAGGTAACAGGGGATAATATGGAACTCTTTCAAGTAATTTAAAATTTAAAGCACGGCAGCAGAGATAATATGCTGGGCAAAATAGACCGGAAAATATTTGTTTGTGTTTTGATGGATGTTGTAGTTCCGTTGGATAGTGTTTTGGTTTTCTTTTAATTGCATCGAATTATATAAGTGTGGTGATAATTTGTAAACTTATATAATGTATTTAGATTTAAGTATTTAAATATTATAAAATACTGTAAACGAATTGTGGCCATGTTTAGCAATTATTTTGACTACTGTGGTGTCATGTGACCCGACTCAGGACTGTGGATGTGAGCGGGAAAATCGTGGTCTTTTGTTGTTGGCCGTTGTGGTGGCGAGTTGGGAGCGGCAAAGTGCCGCGAGTGCAAGCATGGACGCCAGGGTATGCGAAGGAACAAAGTGAAAGTGTGTGGGTGTGAGACAAACAGTGTACGAATTGCACCGATTATTATTTGTGAACTTAAAAATGCATGGCCACAACGTTAAAGTGTTCTTTTGAATAAATAAGTTTCAACCTGAACGTGTATAGTTCAATTCAGTGCTCTTCGAAAGCCAGCCAATACCAGACTCAATAATAGGGGCGCAAATGCAACCGTTTACTACCAACCCCATTTACAGGTGAGCCACGTGAAAAATAGGTAGTAACGAGCCCGAGTTCAGTTGCAATTGGGGGCTCGTCCGGGATAGGACTTTCTTCCATATTCCATAGTACTTCGGAATCGAATGTCCGTCTGATGTTAGGCTTTTGAACAGTCAGTGTGGGGGCTCTGAGCTAAATCGGCGCATTAGCAGTACCGGAGTGTTTGTGCTGGACAAGATACGCGCTGCCCCGTGGTTACGCCGATATAAGGCCACCACGATTGTGAAGGAGTCAGTAACACAGTCTGATGAGTCGACCACGTGTTGCCGTGGGTAAAACTGCCGTGCTTGCCGTGTCCACGTGTTGCCGCGGGTAAAACCGCCGTGCTTGCCGTGTCCACGTGCTGCCGCGGGTAAAACCGCCGTGCTTGCCGTGTCCACGTGCTGCCGCGGGTAAAACCGCCGTGCTTGCCGTGTCCACGTGCTGCCGCTGGTAAAACCGCCGTGCTTGCCGTGTCCACGTGCTGCCGCGGGTAAAACCGCCGTGCTTGCCGTGTCCACGTGCTGCCGCGGGTAAAACCGCCGTGCTTGCCGTGTCCACGTGCTGCCGCTGGTAAAACCGCCGTGCTTGCCGTGTCCACGTGCTGCCGCGGGTAAAACCGCCGTGCTTGCCGTGTCCACGTGCTGCCGCGGGTAAAACCGCCGTGCTTGCCGTGTCCACGTGCTGCCGCTGGTAAAACCGCCGTGCTTGCCGTGTCCACGTGCTGCCGCTGGTAAAACCGCCGTGCTTGCCGTGTCCACGTGCTGCCGCGGGTAAAACCGCCGTGCTTGCCGTGTCCACGTGCTGCCGCTGGTAAAACCGCCGTGCTTGCCGTGTCCACGTGCTGCCGCGGGTAAAACCGCCGTGCTTGCCGTGTCCACGTGCTGCCGCTGGTAAAACCGCCGTGCTTGCCGTGTCCACGTGCTGCCGCGGGTAAAACCGCCGTGCTTGCCGTGTCCACGTGCTGCCGCTGGTAAAACCGCCGTGCTTGCCGTGTCCACGTGCTGCCGCGGGTAAAACCGCCGTGCTTGCCGTGTCCACGTGCTGCCGCGGGTAAAACAGCCGTGCTTGCCGTGTCCACGTGCTGCCGCGGGTAAAACCGCCGTGCTTGCCGTGTCCACGTGCTGCCGCGGGTAAAACCGCCGTGCTTGCCGTGTCCACGTGCTGCCGCGGGTAAAACCGCCGTGCTTGCCGTGTCCACGTGCTGCCGCGGGTAAAACCGCCGTGCTTGCCGTGTCCACGTGCTGCCGCTGGTAAAACCGCCGTGCTTGCCGTGTCCTCGTGCTGCCGCGGGTAAAACCGCCGTGCTTGCCGTCTCCACGTGCTGCCGCTGGTAAAACCGCCGTGCTTGCCGTGTCCACGTGCTGCCGCTGGTAAAACCGCCGTGCTTGCCGTGTCCACGTGCTGCCGCGGGTAAAACCGCCGCGCTTGCCGTGTCCACGTGCTGCCGCGGGTAAAACCGCCGCGCTTGCCGTGTCCACGCGCTGCCGCGGCTAAAACCGCCGCGCTTGCCGTGTCCACGCGCTGCCGCGGGTAAAACCGCCGCGCTTGCCGTGTCCACGCGCTGCCGCGGCTAAAACCGCCGCGCTTGCCGTGTCCACGCGCTGCCGCGGGTAAAACCGCCGCGCTTGCCGTGTCCACGCGCTGCCGCGGGTAGAACCGCCGCGCTTGCCGTGTCCACGCGCTGCCGCGGGTAGAACCGCCGCGCTTGCCGTGTCCACGCGGTGCCGCGGGTAGAACCGCCGCGCTTGCCGTGTCCGCGCGGTGCCGGGGGTAGAACCGCCGCGCTTGCCGTGTCCGCGCGGTGCCGGGGGTAGAACCGCCGCGCTTGCCGTGTCCGCGCGGTGCCGCGGGAAGAACCGCCGCGCTTGCCGTGTCCGCGCGCAGCCGCGGGTAAAACCGCCGCGCTTGCCGTGTCCGCGCGCTGCCGCGGGTAAAACCGCCGCGCTTGCCGTGTCCGCGCGCTGCCGCGGGAAAAACCGCCGCGCTTGCCGTGTCCGCGCGCTGCCGCGGGAAAAACCGCCGCGCTTGCCGTGTCCGCGCGCTGCCGCGGGTAAAACCGCCGCGCTTGCCGTGTCCGCGCGCTGCCGCGGGTAAAACCGCCGCGCTTGCCGTGTCCGCGCGCTGCCGCGGGTAAAACCGCCGCGCTTGCCGTGTCCGCGCGCTGCCGCGGGTAAAACCGCCGCGCTTGCCGTGTCCGCGCGCTGCCGCGGGTAAAACCGCCGCGCTTGCCGTGTCCGCGCGCTGCCGCGGGTAAAACCGCCGCGCTTGCCGTGTCCGCGCGCTGCCGCGGGTGAAACCGCCGCGCTTGCCGTGTCCTCGCGCTGCCGCGGGTAAAACCGCCGCGCTTGCCGTGTCCACGCGCTACCGCGGGTAAAACCGCCGCGCTCGCCGTGTCCACGCGCTGCCGCGGGTGAAACCGCCGCGCTCGCCGTGTCCACGCGCTGCCGCGGGTGAAACCGCCGCGCTCGCCGTGTCCACGCGCTGCCGCGGGTAGAACCGCCGCGCTCGCCGTGTCCACGCGCTGCCGCGGGTGAAACCGCCGCGCTCGCCGTGTCCACGCGCTGCCGCGGGTAGAACCGCCGCGCTCGCCGTGTCCACGCGCTGCCGCGGGTAGAACCGCCGCGCTCGCCGTGTCCACGTGCTGCCGCGGGTAGAACCGCCGCGCTCGCCGTGTCCACGTGCTGCCGCGGCTAAAACCGCCGTGCACGCCGTGTCCACGTGCTGCCGCGGCTAAAACCGCCGTGCTTGCCGTGTCCACGTGCTGCCGCGGCTAAAACCGCCGTGCTCGCCGTGTCCACGCGCTGCCGCGGGTGAAACCGCCGTGCTTGCCGTGTCCACGCGCTGCCGCGGGTGAAACCGCCGTGCTCGCCGTGTCCACGCGCTGCCGCGGGTAGAACCGCCGTGCTCGCCGTGTCCACGCGCTGCCGCGGGTGAAACCGCCGTGCTTGCCGTGTCCACGCGCTGCCGCGGGTGAAACCGCCGTGCTCGCCGTGTCCACGCGCTGCCGCGGGTAGAACCGCCGTGCTCGCCGTGTCCACGCGCTGCCGCGGGTGAAACCGCCGTGCTCGCCGTGTCCACGCGCTGCCGCGGGTAGAACCGCCGTGCTCGCCGTGTCCACGCGCTGCCGCGGCTAAAACCGCCGTGCTCGCCGTGTCCACGCGCTGCCGCGGCTAAAACCGCCGTGCTCGCCGTGTCCACGCGCTGCCGCGGCTAAAACCGCCGTGCTCGCCGTGTCCACGTGCTGCCGCGGCTAAAACCGCCGTGCTCGCCGTGTCCACGTGCTGCCGCGGCTAAAACCGCCGTGCTCGCCGTGTCCACGTGCTGCCGCGGCTAAAACCGCCGTGCTCGCCGTGTCCACGTGCTGCCGCGGCTAAAACCGCCGTGCTCGCCGTGTCCACGTGCTGCCGCGGCTAAAACCGCCGTGCTCGCCGTGTCCACGTGCTGCCGCGGCTAAAACCGCCGTGCTCGCCGTGTCCACGCGGTGCCGCGGCTAAAACCGCCGTGCTCGCCGTGTCCACGCGGTGCCGCGGCTAAAACCGCCGTGCTCGCCGTGTCCACGCGGTGCCGCGGCTAAAACCGCCGTGCTCGCCGTGTCCACGCGGTGCCGCGGCTAAAACCGCCGTGCTCGCCGTGTCCACGCGGTGCCGCGGGTAAAACCGCCGTGCTCGCCGTGTCCACGCGGTGCCGCGGGTAAAACCGCCGTGCTCGCCGTGTCCACGCGGTGCCGCGGGTAAAACCGCCGTGCTCGCCGTGTCCACGCGGTGCCGCGGGTAAAACCGCCGTGCTCGCCGTGTCCACGCGCTGCCGCGGGTAAATCCGCCGTGCTCGCCGTGTCCACGCGCTGCCGCGGGTAAATCCGCCGTGCTCGCCGTGTCCACGCGCTGCCGCGGGTAGAACCGCCGTGCTCGCCGTGTCCACGCGCTGCCGCGGGTAGAACCGCCGTGCTCGCCGTGTCCACGCGCTGCCGCGGGTAGAACCGCCGTGCTCGCCGTGTCCACGCGCTGCCGCGGGTAGAACCGCCGTGCTCGCCGTGTCCACGCGCTGCCGCGGGTAGAACCGCCGTGCTCGCCGTGTCCACGCGCTGCCGCGGGTAAAACCGCCGTGCTCGCCGTGTCCACGCGCTGCCGCGGGTAAAACCGCCGTGCTCGCCGTGTCCACGCGCTGCCGCGGGTAGAACCGCCGTGCTCGCCGTGTCCACGCGCTGCCGCGGGTAAAACCGCCGTGCTCGCCGTGTCCACGCGCTGCCGCGGGTAAAACCGCCGTGCTCGCCGTGTCCACGCGCTGCCGCGGGTAAAACCGCCGTGCTCGCCGTGTCCACGCGCTGCCGCGGGTAAAACCGCCGTGCTCGCCGTGGCCACGCGCTGCCGCGGGTACAACCGCCGTGCTCGCCGTGTCCACGCGCTGCCGCGGGTAAAACCGCCGTGCTCGCCGTGGCCACGCGCTGCCGCGGGTACAACCGCCGTGCTCGCCGTGTCCACGCGCTGCCGCGGGTAGAACCGCCGTGCTCGCCGTGTCCACGCGCTGCCGCGGGTAGAACCGCCGTGCTCGCCGTGTCCACGCGCTGCCGCGGGTAGAACCGCCGTGCTCGCCGTGTCCACGCGCTGCCGCGGGTAGAACCGCCGTGCTCGCCGTGTCCACGCGCTGCCGCGGGTAAAACCGCCGTGCTCGCCGTGTCCACGCGCTGCCGCGGGTAAAACCGCCGTGCTCGCCGTGTCCACGCGCTGCCGCGGGTAAAACCGCCGTGCTCGCCGTGTCCACGCGCTGCCGCGGGTAAAACCGCCGTGCTCGCCGTTTCCACGCGCTGCCGCGGGTAAAACCGCCGTGCTCGCCGTGTCCACGCGCTGCCGCGGGTAAAACCGCCGTGCTCGCCGTGTCCACGCGCTGCCGCGGGTAAAACCGCCGTGCTCGCCGTGTCCACGCGCTGCCGTGGGTAAAACCGCCGTGCTCGCCGTGTCCACGCGCTGCCGCGGGTAAAACCGCCGTGCTCGCCGTGTCCACGCGCTGCCGCGGGTAAAACCGCCGTGCTCGCCGTGTCCACGCGCTGCCGCGGGTAAAACCGCCGTGCTCGCCGTGTCCACGCGCTGCCGCGGGTAAAACCGCCGTGCTCGCCGTGTCCACGCGCTGCCGCGGGTAAAACCGCCGTGCTCGCCGTGTCCACGCGCTGCCGCGGTTAAGACCGCCGTGCTCGCCGTGTCCACGCGCTGCCGCGGTTAAGACCGCCGTGCTCGCCGTGTCCACGCGCTGCCGCGGTTAAGACCGCCGTGCTCGCCGTGTCCACGCGCTGCCGCGGTTAAGACCGCCGTGCTCGCCGTGTCCACGTGCTGCCGCGGTTAAGACCGCCGTGCTCGCCGTGTCCACGTGCTGCCGCGGTTAAGACCGCCGTGCTCGCCGTGTCCACGTGCTGCCGCGGGTAAGACCGCCGTGCTCGCCGTGTCCACGTGCTGCCGCGGGTAAGACCGCCGTGCTCGCCGTGTCCACGTGCTGCCGCGGGTAAGACCGCCGTGCTTGCCGTGTCCACGTGCTGCCGCGGGTAAGACCGCCGTGCTTGCCGTGTCCACGTGCTGCCGCGGGTAAGACCGCCGTGCTTGCCGTGTCCACGTGCTGCCGCGGGTAAGACCGCCGTGCTTGCCGTGTCCACGTGCTGCCGCGGGTATAACCGCCGTGCTTACCGTGTCCACGTGCTGCCGCGGGTAAAACCGCCGTGCTTGCCGTGTCCACGTGCTGCCGCGGGTAAAACCGCCGTGCTTGCCGTGTCCACGTGCTGCCGCGGGTAAAACCGCCGTGCTTGCCGTGTCCACGTGCTGCCGCGGGTAAAACCGCCGTGCTTGCCGTGTCCACGTGCTGCCGCGGGTAAAACCGCCGTGCTCGCCGTGTCCACGCGCTGCCGCGGGTAAAACCGCCGTGCTCGCCGTGTCCACGCGCTGCCGCGGGTAAAACCGCCGTGCTCGCCGTGGCCACGCGCTGCCGCGGGTACAACCGCCGTGCTCGCCGTGTCCACGCGCTGCCGCGGGTAAAACCGCCGTGCTCGCCGTGGCCACGCGCTGCCGCGGGTACAACCGCCGTGCTCGCCGTGTCCACGCGCTGCCGCGGGTAGAACCGCCGTGCTCGCCGTGTCCACGCGCTGCCGCGGGTAGAACCGCCGTGCTCGCCGTGTCCACGCGCTGCCGCGGGTAGAACCGCCGTGCTCGCCGTGTCCACGCGCTGCCGCGGGTAGAACCGCCGTGCTCGCCGTGTCCACGCGCTGCCGCGGGTAAAACCGCCGTGCTCGCCGTGTCCACGCGCTGCCGCGGGTAAAACCGCCGTGCTCGCCGTGTCCACGCGCTGCCGCGGGTAAAACCGCCGTGCTCGCCGTGTCCACGCGCTGCCGCGGGTAAAACCGCCGTGCTCGCCGTTTCCACGCGCTGCCGCGGGTAAAACCGCCGTGCTCGCCGTGTCCACGCGCTGCCGCGGGTAAAACCGCCGTGCTCGCCGTGTCCACGCGCTGCCGCGGGTAAAACCGCCGTGCTCGCCGTGTCCACGCGCTGCCGCGGGTAAAACCGCCGTGCTCGCCGTGTCCACGCGCTGCCGCGGGTAAAACCGCCGTGCTCGCCGTGTCCACGCGCTGCCGCGGGTAAAACCGCCGTGCTCGCCGTGTCCACGCGCTGCCGCGGGTAAAACCGCCGTGCTCGCCGTGTCCACGCGCTGCCGCGGGTAAAACCGCCGTGCTCGCCGTGTCCACGCGCTGCCGCGGGTAAAACCGCCGTGCTCGCCGTGTCCACCGCGCTGCCGCGGGTAAAACCGCCGTGCTCGCCGTGTCCACGCGCTGCCGCGGGTAAAGACCGCCGTGCTCGCCGTGTCCACGCGCTGCCGCGGGTAAGACCGCCGTGCTCGCCGTGTCCACGTGCTGCCGCGGTAAGACCGCCGTGCTCGCCGTGTCCACGTGCTGCCGCGGTTAAGACCGCCGTGCTCGCCGTGTCCACGTGCTGCCGCGGTTAAGACCGCCGTGCTCTGCCGTGTCCACGTGCTGCCGCGGTTAAGACCGCCGTGCTTGCCGTGTCCACGTGCTGCCGCGGGTAAGACCGCCGTGCTTGCCGTGTCCACGTGCTGCCGCGGGTAAGACCGCCGTGCTTGCCGTGTCCACGTGCTGCCGCGGGTAAGACCGCCGTGCTTGCCGTGTCCACGTGCTGCCGCGGGTAAGACCGCCGTGCTTGCCGTGTCCACGTGCTGCCGCGGGTAAGACCGCCGTGCTTGCCGTGTCCACGTGCTGCCGCGGGTAAACCGCCGTGCTTGCCGTGTCCACGTGCTGCCGCGGGTAAAACCGCCGTGCTTGCCGTGTCCACGTGCTGCCGCGGGTAAAACCGCCGTGCTTGCCGTGTCCACGTGCTGCCGCGGGTAAAACCGCCGTGCTTGCCGTGTCCACGTGCTGCCGCGGGTAAAACCGCCGTGCTTGCCGTGTCCACGTGCTGCCGCGGGTAAAACCGCCGTGCTTGCCGTGTCCACGTGCTGCCGCGGGTAAAACCGCCGTGCTTGCCGTGTCCACGTGCTGCCGCGGGTAAAACCGCCGTGCTTGCCGTGTCCACGTGCTGCCGCGGGTAAAACCGCCGTGCTTGCCGTGTCCACGTGCTGCCGCGGGTAAAACCGCCGTGCTTGCCGTGTCCACGTGCTGCCGCGGGTAAAACCGCCGTGCTTGCCGTGTCCACGTGCTGCCGCGGGTAAAACCGCCGTGCATGCCGTGTCCACGTGCTGCCGCGGGTAAAACCGCCGTGCTTGCCGTGTCCACGTGCTGCCGCGGGTAAAACCGCCGTGCTTGCCGTGTCCACGTGCTGCCGCGGGTAAAACCGCCGTGCTTGCCGTGTCCACGTGCTGCCGCGGGTGAAACCGCCGTGCTTGCCGTGTCCACGTGCTGCCGCGGGTAAAACCGCCGTGCTTGCCGTGTCCACGTGCTGCCGCGGGTAAAACCGCCGTGCTTGCCGTGTCCACGTGCTGCCGCGGGTAAAACCGCCGTGCTTGCCGTGTCCACGTGCTGCCGCGGGTAAAACCGCCGTGCTTGCCGTGTCCACGTGCTGCCGCGGGTAGAACCGCCGTGCTTGCCGTGTCCACGTGCTGCCGCGGGTAGAACCGCCGTGCTTGCCGTGTCCACGTGCTGCCGCGGGTAGAACCGCCGTGCTTGCCGTGTCCACGTGCTGCCGCGGGTAGAACCGCCGTGCTTGCCGTGTCCACGTGCTGCCGCGGGTAGAACCGCCGTGCTTGCCGTGTCCACGTGCTGCCGCGGGTAGAACCGCCGTGCTTGCCGTGTCCACGTGCTGCCGCGGGTAGAACCGCCGTGCTTGCCGTGTCCACGTGCTGCCGCGGGTAGAACCGCCGTGCTTGCCGTGTCCACGTGCTGCCGCGGGTAGAACCGCCGTGCTTGCCGTGTCCACGTGCTGCCGCGGGTAGAACCGCCGTGCTTGCCGTGTCCACGTGCTGCCGCGGGTAGAACCGCCGTGCTTGCCGTGTCCACGTGCTGCCGCGGGTAGAACCGCCGTGCTTGCCGTGTCCACGTGCTGCCGCGGGTAGAACCGCCGTGCTTGCCGTGTCCACGTGCTGCCGCGGGTAGAACCGCCGTGCTTGCCGTGTCCACGTGCTGCCGCGGGTAAAACCGCCGTGCTTGCCGTGTCCACGTGCTGCCGCGGGTAAAACCGCCGTGCTTGCCGTGTCCACGTGCTGCCGCGGGTAAAACCGCCGTGCTTGCCGTGTCCACGTGCTGCCGCGGGTAAAACCGCCGTGCTTGCCGTGTCCACGTGCTGCCGCGGGTAAAACCGCCGTGCTTGCCGTGTCCACGTGCTGCCGCGGGTAAAACCGCCGTGCTTGCCGTGTCCACGTGCTGCCGCGGGTAAAACCGCCGTGCTTGCCGTGTCCACGTGCTGCCGCGGGTAAAACCGCCGTGCTTGCCGTGTCCACGTGCTGCCGCGGGTAAAACCGCCGTGCTTGCCGTGTCCACGTGCTGCCGCGGGTAAAACCGCCGTGCTTGCCGTGTCCACGTGCTGCCGCGGGTAAAACCGCCGTGCTTGCCGTGTCCACGTGCTGCCGCGGGTAAAACCGCCGTGCTTGCCGTGTCCACGTGCTGCCGCGGGTAAAACCGCCGTGCTTGCCGTGTCCACGTGCTGCCGCGGGTAAAACCGCCGTGCTTGCCGTGTCCACGTGCTGCCGCGGGTAAAACCGCCGTGCTTGCCGTGTCCACGTGCTGCCGCGGGTAAAACCGCCGTGCTTGCCGTGTCCACGTGTTGCCGCGGGTAAAACCGCCGTGCTTGCCGTGTCCACGTGCTGCCGCGGGTAAAACTGCCGTGCTTGCCGTGTCCACGTGCTGCCGCGGGTAAAACCGCCGTGCTTGCCGTGTCCACGTGCTGCCGCGGGTAAAACCGCCGTGCTTGCCGTGTCCACGTGCTGCCGCGGGTAAAACCGCCGTGCTTGCCATGTCCACGTGTTGCCGCGGGTAAAACCGCCGTGCTTGCCGTGTCCACGTGTTGCCGCAGGTAAAACCGCCGTGCTTGCCGTGTCCACGTGTTGCCGCGGGTAAAACAGTCGTCCGTGCCGCGATACGTGCTGCCGCGAGAAGAAACCGTCGTCCGTGCCACGTCCATGTGTTGCTACGGGTAAAGCAGTCGAAGCTATATCCACGTGTTGCCAACGATCAACGCCGTCGTCCGCGCCACCGACCAACACGATTACATGCTGCCAGGGGCCTACGCAACGTGTTCTCGCTCCTGATTGAGTTTGCTGAGTGTCCACGCCGCCGATTAAGATTCATTGCATAGCTGTGCTGCGGAGCTCACTGCAGACGTCGCGTCACACGAGGATTTAAAAGATAAGTACAGCCAGCAGCTACATTGCAAAATTGTGTCGTTTCATTAGCTATGGCCGATGAGACGCGTGAATCTGAAAGTGAAGGCGAATCAGTGGATGTTAGGAGTACCTGTGGTAGCCCTAGCATGCCAAAAGAAATAGGCTGGATACCAGGAAGTGACCTCAGCACATTTTTTGTAAAACTTACTAGTAAATTAGGAGAAATAGACTCGAAAATAGGGAATATAAAAACTGCAATAGTTGAAGAAATGGATTCGAAAATAGAAGATATGGAATTAAGGCTTAGTGATAAAATAAAGACAGTGAGTGAAAAATTTGATAAGCTAGATCTCAAATTCACTCAAATTACAGATAAAGTTGAAAACACAGTTAAAATTTTTGAGGGAATAATCGAGAGAGTTGATGAGGTTGAAAGAGGCCTAGTAGCCAAGGTGGACACTGTGCAAAGTAATCTTGTGGGGCAGATTCAGGTACAGGAGCAGAAATGCACATTATTTCAAAGACAAACAGAGGCAGTCATTGAATCCATTAAGATAGGAGTGCTGGATTGCCATAAGGGAATTACTGACAATAAGAAGGAATTAGAAGGGGAAATAAATGTCTTGAGGGAAACAGTTAATAGTGTGGCAGCAGGGAATGGAAATTTATTGTTGGGATATCCTCTGGGGGATGGATTTCAGTCAAAACCTTTTAATGGGGAGAATAAATACCATGCAGTTGACTTTCTAGCTGCGTGTAAGGATAACTTTGTGACAGGGATGGGTGAGCAGGCAAAAATTAAATATGTTAAGAGGCAGTTGGAAGGGGGAGCTCAAACAAGGGCAAATCAAAATGATGATAAATTTTGTGATTTTAAAACCTTCGAAAACCTGTTCTTGAACAAATACTGGGGCCAAGCAAAACAATTAAGATTGCAAAACGATTTTTTGAATGGATCTAGTTACAAGAGTGGAAAGGAAAGTATGAGAGAGTTCTGTGTTAGAGAACTGAATAAATTAAATCATCTGGATAGGCCACTGGGCGTATTAACAGAAATATCTACACTAAAGAGATTACCAGAGCATTTGCAATGGGATTTGATTCACAGTGCAACAGATTCAGTGGAAGACTTTCGTAATTTTGTGGAGAATATAGGAGGGAGGAAATCTGCAAATAGTCTGTTAAAAAAAAAAAAAAAAAATTGTTGAGATTTTATTAAAATTTCTAATGTATCTGTGGCACCTGGAGTTGATACTGGTGCGTGGGGGTAGAAGTGTCGGAGGTTCTGATCTGGGAACATTTGAAGGGTGAAATAGAATATATTTAACTATGCCATGTTTGTGTTTGATTTATGTGCATGTTTGTCATTTGTACAAACCTCAATAAGAACTGATCAGTGAAAACAGGATGTTCCAGGGAGGATTTGGATAGCCTGATTCCTGGGAAATGTGGGTCTGCATGTCTAGGCAAGATTTATGAGGATTTGATTAAATTTTGATAGGATGGCTTGGCTAATGAGAGGAAGCACAGTGCTGTTGGCTGGCAAGTTTGGAAAGACTGTATTCCAATGCATAAACCTGTGAACACAAGGATCTGGTTACAACAACTTCGTGCAACTTACAGAAACAACTGTGTAAAAAGTGGAAGTGTTAATGTGCAGTGGTGGGCAACCTACATATAGACTAATATGGGCATTTATTTTGCCTGCCCAGTCACTCAATAGGATACTATCTAATTGTATATTTGAGTTGGATACATTGTTGAATTATGTATGTATGTTTCCTAATGACAGTACATACACCGATTAACTCACCACTATAACACTGTTCTACGTGTTGGGGCCATTATACTTATAACTAAAATGTTTAATATATAAAGTAATATGGGTTCATTCCATTTGGTGCTACTTCATGTTGCCGTTACTAAGGTAATGTCTCCATGAAGTGGGGGTATGTAAGGTAACAGGGGATAATATGGAACTCTTTCAAGTAATTTAAAATTTAAAGCACGGCAGCAGAGATAATATGCTGGGCAAAACAGACCGGAAAATATTTGTTTGTGTTTTGATGGATGTTGTAGTTCCGTTGGATAGTGTTTTGGTTTTCTTTTAATTGCATCTAATTATATAAGTGTGGTGATAATTTGTAAAATTATATAATGTATTTAGATTTAAGTATTTAAATATTATAAAATACTGTAAACGAATTGTGGCCATGTTTAGCAATTATTTTGACTACTGTGGTGTCATGTGACCCGACTCAGGACTGTGGATGTGAGCGGGAAAATCGTGGTCTTTTGTCGTTGGCCGTTGTGGTGGCGAGTTGGGAGCGGCAAAGTGCCGCGAGTGCAAGCATGGACGCCAGGGTATGCGAAGGAACAAAGTGAAAGTGTGTGGGTGTGAGACAAACAGTGTACGAATTGCACCGATTATTATTTGTGAACTTAAAAATGCATGGCCACAACGTTAAAGTGTTCTTTTGAATAAATAAGTTTCACTCTGAATGTGTATAGTTCAATTCACTGCTCTTCAAAAGCCAGCCAATACCAGACTCAATAATAGGGGCGCAAATGCAACCGTTTACTACCAACCCCCTTTAAAGGTGAGCCACGTGAAAAATAGGTAGTAACGAGCCCGAGTTCAGTTGCAACTTAAGACTATTTTTCTGTTCGCAAACTCAGATAAACATGTTGTCTTCTTTGTTTTTCGGCTTCTTTTCTACTCAGCAGATATACAAGTAGTGTAGGTTAATTGCCTTCTTTTGTAATTGTAATGAACGTCTTATTAAGACAAAACAGTTTTCGTTTTGTTCGAAAGACTCTTCGGTGGCCACCGTAACAAACTTCAACGCAGTGTGTCAAAGACTCCCTACAAATGACCGAAATGTTAAAGAGAAATCAAAGACTTATTTCCATAGTACACGTAGCTACAATGCAGCATTTGCCACGGATCAGTTCTGCGGCTAAAATTTTAGACGCTTTAAGATACATGACACTTGCTATCACAAATCAGGTCCACTCATACAGTTGGTTGACTTCAGACGACAGGCCATACTCTTATACTTAAATACACTGAAGAGCGAAAGGAACCGGTACACCTGCCTAATATCGTGTGGGGCCCCCGCGACCACGCAGAAGTGCCGCAACACAACGTGACATGGACTCGACTAATGTCTGAAGTCGTGCTGGAGGGAACTGACACCATGAATCCTGCAGGGCTGTCCATAAATCCGTAAGAGTAAGAGGGGGTGGAGATCTCTTCTGAACAGCACGTTGCTACGCATCCCAGATATTATCAATAATGTTCATGTCTGGGGAGTTTGGTGGACAGCGGAAGTATTTAAACTCAGAAGAGTGTTCCTGGAGCCACTCCGTAGCAACTCTGGACATGTGGGTTGTCGCATTGCCCTCCTGGAATCGCTCAAGTCCGTCGGAATGCACAATGGACACGAATGGATGCAGGTGATCAGACAGGATGCTTACGTACGTGTCACCTGTCAGAGTCGTATCTATACGTATCAGGGGTGCCATATCAGTCCAACTGCACACGCCCCACACCATTACAGCGCCTCCACCAGCTTGAACAGTCCCCCCTGACATGCAGGGTCCATGGATTCATGAGGTTGTCTCCATACCCGAACATGTCAATTTGTTCGATACAATTTCAAACGAGAATCGTTCGAGCAGGCAACATGTTTCCAGTCATCAACGGTCCAACGTCGGTGTTGACGGGCTCAGGCGAGGCGTAAAGCTTTGTGTTGTGCAGCCATCAAGGGTACACGAGTGGGCCTTCTGCTCCGAAAGCCCGTATGGATAATGTTTCGTTGAATGGTTCGCACGCTGACACTTGTTGATGGCCCAGCATTTAAATCTGCAACAGTCTGCGAAAGGATGCAACTTTTGCCACGTTCAACTATTCTCTTCAGTCATTGATCCCGTTCTTGCAAGATCCGGCCGATACCGGTGCACATGCCGTGGACGCACCTGCGCGACGAGAGACTCAGCTGTTGTGAGGCACCATGGTTTAGTCGGTGTGGTTTATGAGGTGCATTCAAGTTCTAAGGCCTCCGATTTTTTTTCTCCGGACTGGAAAGAGATAGAAAATGCGCATTGTTTTAAAATGAGGCCGTGTTTATTGTCAATACGTCCCAGAGATGGCAGCACCGTACGGCAGATGGAATTTTACCGCCAGCGACGAGAATGAGAACTGTTTTAAATACTTAAAATGGCGACGTTTTCCTTACTTGAACAGCATGCAATCATTCGTTTTCTGAATTTGCGTGGTGTGAAACCAATTGAAATTCATCGACAGTTGAAGGAGACATGTGGCGATGGAGTTACGGATGTGTCGAAAGTGCGTTCGTGGGTGCGACAGTTTAATGAAGGCAGAACATCGTGTGACAACAAACCGAAACAACCTCGGGCTCGCACAAGTCGGTCTGACGACACCATCTAGAAAGTGGAGAGAATTGTTTTGGGGGATCACCGAATGACTGTCGAACAGATCGCCTCCAGAGCTGGCATTTCTGTGGGTTCTGTGCACACAATCCTGCATGACGACCTGAAAATGCGAAAAGTGTCATCCAGGTGGGTGCCACGAATGCTGACGGACGACCACACGGCTGCCCGTGTGGCACGTTGCCGAGCAATGTTGACGCTCAATGACAGCATGAATGGGACTTTCTTTTCGTCGGTTGTGACAATGTATGAGAGGTGGATGCCATTTTTCAATCCAGAAACAAAGCGCCAGTCAGCTCAATGGAAGCACACACATTCACAGCCACCAAAAAAATTCCGGGTAACCACCAGTGCTGAAAAAATGGTGTCCATGTTCTGGGACAGCGAGGGCGTAATCCTTACCCATTGCGTTCCAAAGGGCACTACGGTAACAGGTGCATCCTACGAAAATGTTTTGACGAACAAATTCCTTCCTGCACTGCAACAAAAACGTCTGGGAAGGGCTGCGCGTGTGCTGTTTCACCGAGACAACGCACCCGCACATCGAGCTAACGTTACGCAACAGTTTCTTCGTGATAACAACTTTGAAGTGATTCCTCATGCTCCCTACTCACCTGACCTGGCTCCTAGTGACCTTTGGCTTTTTCCAACAATGAAAGACACTCTCCGTGGCCGCACATTCACCGGCCGTGCTGCTATTGCCTCAGCGATTTTCCAGTGGTCAAACCAGACTCCTGAAGAAGCCTTCGCCGCTGCCACGGAATCATGGCGTCAGCGTTGTGAAAAATGTGTACGTCTGCAAGGCGATTACGTCGAGAAGTAACGCCAGTTTCATCGATTTCGGGTGAGTAGTTAATTAGAAAAAAAATTGGAGGCCTTAGAGCTTGAATGCACCTCGTATTGCGCGCAGGCACTCCAAGAACGTATTTTTTTCAATTTTTGCGGGTGCGGTTCGCGTTTTTTCCCTACAGTTTTTCCTTGTTGTGGGACTGAAAATGGAAAACCATCGTGACACGGCGGCTCCTTCAGAACCTAAAGCCGTCGGCACACGGACCGTGCTGTCGAACGTCAACGTTGAGCTCGCCAAGTCCAACGTGCTGCTGAACGCTCAGGAACGATGCGACTTGTGCACACGGTACGTGGGCCCCAACGTGGTATACACGATCGCAACGCACTCCAGCGGCAGTTCAGGGATGTTTCTAGTTCGTAAATCACACTGTTTACTCAACGGGCGCGCGTAAAATATTAAAACGCACATTTCCTCCACCGTCCACGAAAAGGAAAGTACCATGTCCAGTCTATAAGGACACAGGCTTATAAAAGTTCCATTACAAACGGTGCGGTACAAATTTGCAATACTTCTGGGCATAAGAATAATAAATAATGTTTATTATTTCATCATTCCCACATTTTAGTAAACCCCCAAGGTAAGTCTTACTTTATCACTGCCGGCCAGCGTGGCCGAGTGGTTCTAGACGCTACAGTCTGCAACCGCGCGACCGCTACGGTCGCAGGTTCGAATCCTGCCTCGGGCATGGATGTGTGTGATGTCCTTAGGTTAGTTAGGTTTAAGTAGTTCTAGGTTCTAGGGGACTGATGACCTTAGAAGTTAAGTCCCATAGTGCTCAGAGCCATTTTGAACCATTTTTGAACTTGATCACTGTTCCTAGCCAGTAGCAGAATCTTTGCAAGATGTGAATTACGAAGTGTAAAAGAAAAAGGAGCAAAATATCTTTATACAAGTAGCGCAAGCTGTCTAGTAGATTAAGCCAATCGAACAAAGTCACCCCTCAAAAAAAGTGAACTTACATAACTTCAAATATTATAGTATATAATTATATCAAACTAATAATAAAGTATCAGAACCTAATAAAAACGCGAATGTTAGGAAAAAAAATTTCGAAGTATCAAGACGCGAATCCACCACCCCGACGAACAACTCACTGTAAGTCAGTGATTCTATCCATTACGCTAAGCCAACAACACGCATCTACCTATAGTCATGGTATGTTACTTCTAGATGAAAAACGTAATCGCAGATATGCTCTTAATTGAAATTTAGTTATAACAAATTGCACCAAGAACAATGCGGTTTTGATGCATCTTCAGTGTGTCGCTGCCTTCAAATAGCGTACTCTCATAATACGCAAGTTACAATAATTATTTTGCCACGAATATAATGTTTCTCGTTATTTTATTGGAACGAATCACACAATTATCAAAGGGTTTTCCAGTGATTCTCAATTTCCTGGTGCTCAGAGACGCCATATATACGTATACACTTGAAATGAATGCCAATATGGCGCCTCACAACTCTGTACTGAAGGGAGACGGCGTGCTTCTGACGTAAGCGGCGTTGTGTCATCTCATTGGTCAACGCTCAGAATATCTGACATGCCAGGTATTGCTCTGCACGTTCGGAAAGACTCCCGAACGTGCTGTTCCACTGCTATGACGTCAGAAACTCGGCACGCTCAACGCTCAACGTTCAGATGCACGGTCCGTGTGTCGACGCCTTAAGAAACGTAAAGTACGGGACACAATAAACGTACAAAAACTAACGGATGCGGAATTGTAACGAATCTGAGAAGAAAGCGATTCGGAAACGGAATTGGCCAGTGGGGAGGACGGCTGGCAATCTGGCGTAGCCGAGTTTGCTTTAGACGAGACTGTAGAAATGGCTGTGAATCCAAGCGACAGGGAAAGGGCACGAGTCGTAACAAGTAGTAACGTAGCTGATACAAGTGTCGCATGGGAAAGCGAGCCAGCTGGAATGGTCAAGTGGCCGTTTATAAAAAAAATGAGGGACTGCTAATTCAACCAATGGGAAGCACTCCCTCAGATTATTTTTGTCTTTTCCTGACGGACGAATTTCTGTTGAAAGTTGTAGAAGGAACAAATCGAAACGCAATTGAATTATTCCTTTCTGTGGGAACCAAAGAACAATCACGAATAAATTGTTGGAAAGATGTGACGGTTGGCGAATTGTTAGTGTTCTTGGGGGTTTTCCTGCACATGGGAAATGAACAATGAGGAAATTGCAGGGTTATTGGAAAAAGGACCCTTCATTTCACGTGAAAGGAATTGCCGATATTATTTCACGAAATCGTTTGTTTTTTTTTCTAATACTATGTGCATTGCATTTTTCTGAAAATCCAAAACAGGGTGAACCAAAACCATCCGACAGGTTGTATAAAATAAGTCTAGTCATCAATTTTTTTTAAATGAAAGGATGTGCCAGGTGTACTACCCTGGACGGGAACTGTCACTGGACTAATCAATGATCCTTTGGCGTGGAAGATTACTTTTCCGCCAATACATCAAAAATAAGAAGCACAAGTATGACATAAAGCTATATATTTTGAAAACTTCGACTGGAATGGTCCTGAAATTCGCGGTATACACTGGCATGCTGGACGATTTTGGGCGAAGAGGCCATGCGCAAAAAATTGTTGTTCATGTACTAGATGAAAAGCTGAATGTTGGTCACCGCGTGTGCGTGGACAATTGCTATAAAACATCTACATCTACATTTATATTCCGCAAGCCACCGAACGATGTGTGGCGGAGGGCACTGTACGTGCCACTGTCATTACCTCCCTTTTCTGTTCCAGTCGCGTATGGTTCGCGGGAAGAACGACTGTCTGAAAGCCTCCGTGCGCGCTGGAATCTCTCTAATTTTACATTCGTGATCTCCTCGGGAGGTATAAGTAGGGGGAAGCAATATGTTCGATACCTCATCCAGAAACGCACCCTCTCGAAACCTGGCGAGCAAGCTACACCGCGATGCAGAGTGCCTCTCTTGCAGAGTCTGCCACTCGAGTTTACTAAACACCTCCGCAACGCTATCACGCTTACCAAATAACCCTGTGACGAAACGCGCCGCTCTTCTTTGGATCTTCTCTATCTCCTCTGTCAACCCGACCTGGTACGGATCCCACACTGGTGAGCAATACTCGAGTACGGGTCGAACGAGAGTTTTGTAAGCCACCTCCTTTGTTGATGGACTACATTTTCTAAGCACTCTCCCAATGAATCTCAACCTGGTACCCGCCTTATCAACAATTAATTTTATATGATAATTCCACTTCAAATCGTTCTGTACGCATACTCCCAGATATTTTACAGAAGTAACTGCTACCAGTGTTTGTTCCGCTATCATATAATCATACAATAAAGGATCCTTCTTTCTATGTATTCGCAATACATTACATTTGTCTATGTTAAGGATCAGTTGCCATTCCCTGCACCAAGATCCTATCCGCTGCAGATCTTCCTGCATTTCGCTACAATTTTCTAATGCTACAACTTCTCTGTATACTACGGCATCATCCGCGAAAACCCCCATGGAACTTCCGACACTATCTAGCTTCGCATTGGCTAAGTTTCTCTTGGATATGAAGACTCACTGCACGGGAACTCTGAGGGCGAAAAGGAAGGATACACCCAAGGAAATACAGACGGCAAAATTACGAAAAGCTGAAGGCGTTGCCAGATTTGCAGAAGGAGTTATGATAGGTAAGTGGCGTGATACGAGGGACGTTTGCTACATTTCTAATGCATTTACAAGTGAAATGGCTGACGTTGAAAACAAAAGAAAGGAGAAGAAATATAAGCCCTTGGCCATTGTAAAGTACAATAAATTTATGACGGGAGTTGATCGGCACGATCAGGTTTTGTTGTATTACCTCTCAGAACGAAAAACCATACGCTGGTACAAGAAACTTTTTATCCACGTTATGGAAATGATGCTGACAAACGCACATGCCCTACACAATAAATACTCTGGTATAAAAAGGCCCCTTCAAGAATTCAGACGGAGTATTATAAGAGCACTATTGCCACAAAAAGCAGGTACAACGACCAGTCAGAAATCCCCAACATGTTGTGGAAAAAGGAGAATCAACTGCAAAATCAAAAACACCGAGAAAAAAGTGCAGATCATGTGTCAGTCGAGGACAACGAACAGACACGATTTACGAGTGCCCAATTTGCCCAAATAAAGCAGGGTATTGTTTGAATTATTGTGTTATTCACCAGCTCTAAAGGCAGATAGCACTTTCGTTGATCTTTCATTTTTGGACAGTTATGTATAGGTACTATTCTTGAACTTCGTATTTATTTTATTTGTCTGAGTGTAGTCGGTAAACTTCTTGATTGTAACTTTTCTGAGATTTGACATACATTGTATTTCAAAAGTTTCTTCAAGATCTTGTGTTTGTTTTTGAATGCTGTTTCTACTACATTTTTTGTTCAATAAATATGTCGTTTCTCAGTAGGATGATTCGTTTTATTTTTGAATATAAAATAAAAATGTATAACTCTAAACTGTCACAATTTTAAGGAAAAATAAACGAGACGCACTAGCGCGTCCATGGCCATCCGCTGCAGAATGTGGCCTGATATGCCACTGACGCCTTAGTGCGTGATTCACGAGAGTAAATTTTATCTTTTACTTATGAAATAAATACATTTTAAATTACTTTTACCAACATAGTTTCACATTCTATTAAAAAAATAATTGGTTACATGGCAACGCAAGGCCAATTACAGTGGCAGCGAACGTGGTAAGTTAGATTAAGTAGTGTGTAATCTTAGGGACCGCAGACCCAAGCAGTTTGGTCCCACAAGATGTTGTTGTTGTTGTTGTTGTTGTTGTTGCTGCGGTCCTCAGTCCTGAGACTGGTTTGATGCAGCTCTCCATGCTAATCTATCCAGTGCAAGCTCCTTCATCTCCCAGTACCTACTGCAATCTACATCCTTCTGAATCTGCTTAGTGTATTCATCTCTTGGTCTCCCTCTACGGTTTTTACCCTCCACGCTGCCCTCCAATACTAAATTGGTGATCCCTCGATGCCTCAGGACATGTCCTACCAACCGATCCCTTCTCCTAGTCAAGTTGTGCCACAAACTTCTCTTCTCCCCAATCCTATTCAATACCTCCTCATTAGTTACGTGATCTACCCAACTAATCTTCAACATTCTTCTGTAGCACCACATTTCGAAAGCTTCTATTCTCTTCTTGTCCAAACTATTTATTGTCCATGTTTGACTTCCATACATGGCTACACTCCATACAAATACTTTCAGAAACGACTTCCTGACACTTAAATCTATACTCGATGTTAAGAAATTTCTCTTCTTCAGAAACGCCTTCCGTGCCATTGCTAGTCTACATTTTATAGCCTCTCTACTTCGACCATCATCAGTTATTTTGCTCCCCCAAATAGCAAAACTCATTTACTACATTAAGTGTCTCATTTCCTAATCTAATGCCCTCAGCATCACCCGACTTAATTCGCCTACATTCCATTATCCTCGTTTTGCTTTTGTTGATGTTCATCTTATATCCTCCTTTCAAGACACTGTCCATTCCGTTCAACTGCTCTTCCAAATCCTTTGCTGTCGCTGGCAGAATTACAATGTCATCGGCGAACCTCGAAGTTTTTATTTCTTCTCCATGGATTTTAATACCTACTCCGAATTTTTCTTTTCTTTCCTTTACTGCTTGCTCAATATACAGATTGAATAACATCGGGGAGAGGCTACAACCCTGTCTCACTCCCTTCCCAACCACTGCTTCCCTTTCATACCCCTCGACTCTCACAACTGGCGTCTGATTTCCGTACTAGTTATAAATAGCCTTTCGCTCCCTGTATTTTACCCCTGCCACCTTCAGAATTTGAAAGAGAGTATTCCAGTCAACATTGTCAAAAGCTTTCTCTAAGTCTACAAATGCTAGAAACGTAGGTTTGCATTTCCTTAATCTTTCTTCTAAGATAAGTCGTAAGGTCAGTATTGCCTCACGTGTTCCAACATTTCCACGGAATCCAAACTGATCTTCCCCGAGGTCGGCTTCTACCAGTTTTTCCATTCGTCTGTAAAGAATTCGTGTTAGTATTTTGCAGCTGTGGCTTATTAAACTGATAGTTCGGTAATTTTCACACCCGTCAACACCTGCTTTCTTTGGGATTGCAATTATTATATTCTTCTTGATGTCTGAAGGATTTTCGCCTGTCTCATACACATTGCTCACCAGATGGTAGAGTTTTGTCATGACTGGCTCTCCCAAGGCTGTCAGTAGTTCTAATGGAATGTTGCCTACTCCCGGGGCAACAAGATGTTACCGCAAATATTTTACAATGCTAACTCACTTAAATCTTGATAACCAGCCATTGTAGCAGCAGTAACAGATCTAACAACTGCGCCAGACACTTGCAGTCTTATATAGGCGTTGCCGACCGCAGCGCCGTATTCTGCCTGTTTACATATCTCTGTGTTTGAATATGCATGCCTATAACAGTTTCTTACGCGCTTCAGAGTGTATGTTTAATAACTGCCCCATGTACTGTTTCTCTATCACCTTTCCTTCCGCCCGTATAAAAATTGCCTAGTAAACGCTTTTTCTCAGGCCATTACAGTGGTGTTACCTGTCTCCCAGGACTGCCACTCTGGTGCTGTTACCTTTTAGAAAGCCAAGCTAATCGTCGCCTATCGGACCCTCAGTTTGCTTTTGTCACAGACTCTTGACTCGTGACGTGGGATTTGCGCCCGGCGGCAGCTGGCCGTCCGCAGAGCGACTTCACCAGCGGCCTGCAGGCCACAGGAAGTCATTAGTGACCGGCGGGCCCCAGGGGCAGAAACCAAACACCTCCCGCGGTGCCGCGCCCCTGGGGGCCGCGGATGGGGGCGGGGGCGGGGCCGCCCCCGGCTACCAGCTCTCAGGAAAACACCCCCGCTCTCCGTCACAACGGCCTTCCGTTTCCCCACCCACGAAACTCACAGCGTGACTGGGATCTCTGACCACGCGGACTGCACCAGCAAACGTGGCCCATATTCTTAATGTAGTAAATACTTTTTTAAAAAAAGTAACTTGATGGTTTAACCCCTGCAGACCGGAATTTTTTGTGGAGGACGGAAAACTTTTCTTTATAATTTAATGCTGTTAGATGATTTTTAAATGATTTTTAGTTGCAACATTTACGCAAAAGAATACACTACTGGCCATTAAAATTGCTACACCAAGAAGAAATGCAGATGATAAACGGGTATTCATTGGAAAAATATATTATACTAGAACTGACATGTGATTGCATTTTCACGCAGTTTGGGTGCATAGATCCTGAGAAATCAGTACCCAAACAACCACCTCTGGCCGTAATAACGGCCTCGATACGCCTGGGCATTGTGTCAAGCAGAGCTTGGATGGCGTGTACAGGAACAGCTGCCCGTGCAGCTTCAACACGATACCACAGTTCATCGAGAGTAGTCACTGGCGTATTGTGACGAGCCAGTTGCTCGCCCACCATTGACCAGACGTTTTCAGTTGGTGAGAGATCTGGAGAATGTGCTGGCCAGGGCAGCAGTCGAACATTTTCTGTATCCAGAAAGGCCCGTACAAGACCTGCGACATGCGGTCGTGCATTATCCTGCTGAAATGTAGGGTTTCGCAGGGATCGAATGAAGGGTAGAGCTACGGGTCGTAACACATCTGAAATGTAACGTCCACTGTTCAAAGTGCCGTCAATTCGAGCAAGAGGTGACCGAGACGTGTAACCAATGGCACCCCATACCATCACGCCGTATCATACGCCAGTATGGCGATGACGAATACACACATCCAATTTGCGTTCACCGCGATGTCGCCTAACACGGAAGCCACCATCGTCATGCACGGAGGCTTTCAGACAGTCGTTCTTCCCGCGAACCATACGCGACTGGAACAGGAAAGGGAGGTAACGACAGTGCAACGTAAAGTGCCCTCCGCCACACACCGTTGGGTGGCTTGCGGTGTATAAATGTAGATGTAGATGTAGATGCTGTAAACAGAACCTGGATTCATACGAAAAAATGACGTTTTTCCATTCGTGCACCCAGGTTCGTCGTCGAGTACACAATCAAAGGCGCTCCTGACTGTGATGCAGCGTCAAGGGTAACCGCAGCCACGGTCTCCGAGCTGATAGTCCGTGCTGCTGCAAACGTCGTCGAACTGTTCGTGCAGATGGTTGTTGTCTTGCAAACGTCCCTATCTGTTGACTCAGGGATCGAGACGTGGCTGCACGATCCGTTACAGCCATACGGATAAGATGCCTGTCATCTCGACTGCTAGTGATACGAGGCCGTTGGGATCCAGCACGGCGTTCCGTATTACCCTCCTGAACCCACCGATTCCATATTCTGCTAACAGTCATTGGATCTCGACCAACGCGAGCAGTAATGTCGCAATACGATAAACCGCGATAGGCTACAATCCGACCTTTATCAAAGTCGGAAACGTAATGGCAAGCATTTCTCCTCTTTACATGAAGCATCACAACAACGTTTCACCAGGCAACGCCGGTTATCTGCTGTTTGTGTATGAGAAATCAGTTGAAAACTTTCCTCATGTCAGCACGTTGTAGGTGTCGCCACCAGCGCCACCCTTGTGTGAATGCTCTAGAAAGCCAGTCATTTGCATATCACAGCACCTTCTTCCTGTCGGTAAAAATTTCACGTCTGTAGCACGTCATCTTCGCCCTGTAGCAATTTTAATGGCCAGTAGTGTATATACCCGTTTTCGAATCTTACTTTGTACACTTGGCTTCATTTTATGGACTAGAACAACTAACTGCGAGCCGGCCGAACTGGCCGTGCGTTTCTAGGCGCTGCAGTCGCAGGTCGCAGGTTCGAATCCTGCCTCGGGCATGGATGTGTGTGATGTCCTTAGGTTAGTTAGGTTTAGGTAGTTCTAAGTTCTAGGGGACTAATGACCTCAGAAGTTGAGTCCCATAGTGCTCAGAGGCATTTGAACTAACTGCGAAATATTCTCTACTGTAATAAATAGTGAAATGATCAATAGGTACCTTGCGCTATAACGATAACAATATTCAGTTATAGTGAACCAAACACACTCGTGTAGTCTAGTGGTCACGAGCTGATATTTTCATAGTGCTGCCCTACATTGGGCAGGACTTGTGCATGTTGAAAAGGTCGAAAACTCACAAATGTTTACCTCACGTTTCCGCTGGGAAAAGATACTTCTGTTGCAGCCAAGAGACACAAAAAGATAACCTACACAGTTTTAATCAGAGGGTGCGAAAGGGTTAACTAGTGTGGCACAAATATTATGTTTTTTTCCTGCTTTGATGTAACCTTATTAAATTTTTTCTGACTAAGGTTTGTGTTTCTCGTTTGTTAGTTTAGTCGTAGTAGCCTTAGCTGCGCTAGTAAAAATCTTAGCACTGCCATCTTGGGCCACCCTAGACAGTCTTCGCAAATACTGGCTGATAAACGTATTTAAAAGCGGATATTTAATTATATTTGCAGTAGCATGCCCGTGGTATAGATAGAGCAATTCATTTTGAACCAGGTAATATATTAAATTTACGTATCGCAAATTAACCAAGCTATGACGAACTTCACAGTTTTTTTTTTTCTTTTGCATGTTAGATGCCTCCAAAATGTCGCACACATAGACACTGGTTCCCAGGTAGATCCCGTGTTTCTTGACTTCCGCAAGGCGTTCGATACAGTTCCCCACAGTCGTTTAATGGACTAAGTAAGAGCATATGGACCAACAGACCAATTGTGTGATTGGATTGAACAGTTCCTAGATAACAGAACGCAGCATGTCATTCTCAATGGAGAGAAGTCTTCCGCACTAAGAGTGATTTCAGGTGTGCCGCAGGGGAGTGTCATAGGACCGTTGCTATCATTTAGCTACAAAATAGCAGATCAGCAACTGGAAGCAGTTAATTCCATAAATTATCTGGGAGTAGGCATTAGGAGTGATTTAAAATGGAATGATCATATAAAATTTATCGTCGGTAAAGCAGATGCGAGACTGAGATTCATTGGAAGAATCCTAAGGAAATGCAGTCCGAAAACAAAGGAAGTAGGTTACAGTACACTTGTTCGCCCACTGCTTGAATACTGCTCACCAGTGTGGGATCCGTACCAGATAGGTTTGATAGAAGAGAGAGAGAAGATGCAACGGAGAGCAGCGCGCTTCGTTACAGGACCATTTAGTAACCGCGAAAGCGTTACGGAGATGACAGATAAACTCCAGTGGAAGACTCTGCAAGAGAGACGCTCAGTAGCTCGGTACGGGCTTTTGTTGAAGTTTCGTCAACATACCTTCATCGAGGAGTCAAGCAGTATATTGCTCCCTCCTACGTATATCTCGCGAAGATACCATGAGGATAAAATCAGAGAGATTAGAGCCCACACAGAGGCATACCGACAATCCTCCTTTCCACGAACAATACGAGACTGGAATAGAAGGGAGAACCGATAGATGTACTCAAGGTACCCTCCGCCACACACCGTCAGGTGGCTTGCGGAGTATGGATGTAGATTTAGACATGCCAACCAAAATTTTATTACAGCAGCAAGGTCGGTAAAAGAGAAGTACTCAATTTACAAGGCATCAAAGCAATGTGAAGTGCCACGGTTTACCCTGAAAGACTTTCTTAGGAGGACTGAATGTGTAGACCTACCTAAATTAGGGAAACCGTTTGCTTTACCTGTACAACTGGAACAAAGAATATGCAATTACATACTTTCCATGCAGGAATTAGCTTTCGGATTGACTGTAATTCAGATTCGAAAACTGGCAAGTAAGCTAGCTACAGCAACTGGTATGAAACATCCCTTCAATGAAGAAGAACAAGCTGCAGGGGACTGGTGGTGGAAAGATTTTAAAACACCTAATGGGCTTACCTTAAGAGTGCCTGAAAAAATATAGCTGCTTATAGGTCTTCAACGGGGAATAGGCCAATAATTACTGACTTTTATCAAAGAAGCATTAGTCACAGATCTAGTATGGAATTGCGATGAGACACGGCTATCATACGTGGTGAAAGCATCCAAGATCGTTACAGCAGTTGGCAAAAAGTATGCATATGGCAGAACGTTTGCTGATCGAGGTGAAAATCACACGTTGTTTGCCTGTGTCAATGCTAGTGGTCACTGGATACCGTATGGTGATATTTCAGAGTGTTCGAGTGTCAGAAGATCTTCTGGAAGACGTAATTACTGGCACCATTGTGGAACTATCACGAAAAGAGTTGAAAATTGGAGAACTTTTTCTGGAATGGTTCAATCATTTCATACAATGTCTACCTCCTGCAAGACATATAACTGTAGCAAAGGATTTCCATGGATCCCGTATTTCAGAGGAGGTCATTGATCTGGCCAAGAAGAACCAGATCTTTCTTCTGACATTTCCTTCTCACACTACTCACATTCTGCAACCATTGGAAGTAGGGGTATATAGGCAACTTGAAAGATCATGGGGAACAATCATTAAGTAGCTACATGGTCAAAAATCATGGTCTCAGACCAAACAGATCTGATTTCCACTAATTGTTGAAACCTGATTATTAGAGTGCTTTCAGTCCTGCGACCATCATATCAGCTTTTACGAAGACTGGGATATATCCACTTAATCCTGCCGCTGTGACTGATGAGGCAATAGCAACATCAAAGCTGACAAACCTGCAGAAGACAATCCGGAACCAGCATTAGATGATTCAGGAAGTCTTTAAGAGGTGAATGAACTTCTTGCTCTGCCTGTCTTAACAGATGATGGGAACAAATGCGAGCAGAGGAGAAGGCAGATGGCAAGAAGCTGCTCCCAAAAGAACCAGAGGTAGGCTTATGCATTTCTAAAATATTATCTCACATGCTTCATTAACATCTGCATCTACATTTATACTCCGCAAGCCACCCAACGATGTGTGGCGGAGGGCACCTTACGTGCCACTGTCATTACCTCCCTTTCCTGTTCCAGTCGCGTACGGTTCGCGGGAAGAACGACTGCCGGAAAGCCTCCGTGCGCGCTCTAATCTCTCTCATTTTACATTCGTGATCTCCTCGGGAGGTATAAGTAGGGGGAAGCAATATATTCGATACCTCATCCAGAAACGCACCCTCTCGAAACCTGGCGAGCAAGCTACACCGCGATGCAGAGTGCCTCTCTTGCAGAGTCTGCCACTCGAGTTTATTAAACATCTCCGTAACGCTATCACGGTTACCAAACAACCCTGTGACGAAACGCGCCGCTCTTCTTTGGATCTTCTCTATCTCCTCCGTCAACCTGATCTGGTACGGATCCCACACTGATGAGCAATACTCAAGTATAGGTCGAACGAGTGTTTTGTAAGCCACCTCCTTTGTTGATGGACTACATTTTCTAAGGACTCTCCCAATGAATCTCAACCTGGCACCCGCCTTACCAACAATTAATTTTATATGATCATTCCACTTCGAATCGTTATGTACGCTACTCCCAGATATTTTACAGAAGTAACTGCTACCAGTGTTTGTTCCGCTATCATACAATCATACAATAAAGGATCCTTCTTTCTACGTATTCGCAGTATATTACATTTGTCTATGTTAAGGGTCAGTTGGAAGTTGTTCCTTTGAGTTCCTGTTTATTTATTTTCATGAAATTTATTGATTTATAGGTAGGCCACGAAAGGATGAGACATTAAATCCACAACCCAGCACCTCTGGAGTGACAAAGAAGAGGACGAAGGATGACAATAAATGTGGATCCTGTGGCCACAGTTATTTAGAAGACGTGAGGAAAAAATCAGGAGCACTATGTATTCAGTGTAGTTTTCGTTTAATGTGGTACCATTCGAAGTGTCAACATACTTTTGAAGAGAGTGACGACGTCTTTATGTGCAACAAGATTCAAAACCATTCTTATGAAGACTAAAGTGAGGCTTTAATTTAATCAGTAAATTCAATTCAGTGTTTTTGCTCATTACTTCGCCAGTACTTTATCATTAAATGTCGTAAAATGTCAAAATCTTTTTCTACAAATACAATGCTTTCATTATTTAATTAATGCATTACCACGAAATTACCCAAGTAATGTCACGAACTTACCAAGGGATATCACGAAATAACCTACAAAATTCATAGTTGATGAAATCTTAAGGGAGAGAACTTAGAATCAACTAATCATAACATTATGCATATTGAGTAATGCATTTAAGGATATGCTTACATATGTAAATCAGCAGGCTTTCAAAATATTTTTTATGTACTTAATACAGAAATCCTCACGAAATTACCATGGTATATACAGGGTGTTACAAAAAGGTACGGCCAAACTTTCAGGAAACATTCCTCACACACAAAGAAAGAGTATGTTATGTGGACATGCGTCCGGAAACGCTTACTTTCGACGTTAGAGCACATTTTATTACTCCTCTTCAAATCACATCATGGAATGGAAACACACAGCAACAGAACGTACCAGCGTGACTTCAAACACTTTGTTACACGAAATGTTCAAAATGTCCTCCGTTAGCGAGGATACGTGCATCCACCCTCCGTCGCACGGAATCCCTGATGCGCTGATGCAGCCCTGGAGAATGGCGTATTGTATCACAGCCGTCGACAATACGAGCACGAAGAGTCTCTACATTTGGTACCGGGATTGCGTAGACAAGAGCTTTCAAATGGGCCAATAAATGAAAGTCAAGGGGGTTGAGGTCAGGAGAGCGTGGAGGCCACGGAATTGGTCCGCCTCTACCAATCCATCGGTCACAGAATCTGTTGTTGAAAGCGTACGAACACTTCGACTGAAATGTGCAGGAGCTCCATCGTGCATGAACCACATGTTGTGTCGCACTTGTAAAGGCACATGTTCTAGCAGCACAGGTAGAGTATCCCGTATGAAATCGTGATAACGTGCTCCATTGAGCGTAGGTGGAAGAACATGGGGCCCAATCGAGACATCACCAACAATGCCTGCCCAAACGTTCACAGAAAATCTGTCTTGATGACGTGATTGCACAATTGAGTGCGGATTCTCGTCAGCCCACACATGTTGATTGTGAGAATTTACAATTTGATCACTTTGTAATGAAGCCTCATCCGTAAAGAGAACATTTGCACTGAAATGAGGATTGACACATTGTCGGATGAACCATTCGCAGAAGTGTACCCGTGGACGCCAATAAGCTGCTGATAGTACCTGCACTCGCTGTACACGGTACGGAAACAACTGGTTCTCCCGTAGCACTCTCCATCAAATGGGCATGTGCCAACTCCGCATTTGTAAACATTGCACTGACTGCAAAATCACGTTCGTGATGAACACTAACCTGTTGATGGTACGTACTGATGTGCTTGATGCTAGTACTGTAGAGCAATGAGTCGCATATCAACACAAGCTCCGAAGTCAACATTACCTTCCTTCAATGGGGCCAACTGGCGGTGAATCGACGAAGTACAGTAATACTGACGAAACTAAAATGAGCTCTAACATGGAAAGTAAGCGTTTCCGGACACATGTCCACATAACATATTCTTTCTTTGTGTGTGAGGAATGTTTCCTGAAAGTTTGGCCGTACCTTTTTGTAACACCCTGTAGAGAACGACAGCAGTCCTATCACACTTCCCTGTGACACGCCTTGCCTCTCGTGAACATTCGCCGTCGAGGACAACTTATCGGGTTCTCTTAAGAAGTCTTCGAGCCACCTTATTCCACACGATCGTACCTTCCTTAACAACCTGGTATGGAGCATCGAGTCAAATGCTTGACGGAAATCTAGAAATATGGAAAGGGCCCGTTGCTCTTTGTCCATAGTTTGCAGTATATCATGTGAGAAAAGGGCAAGATGAATTTCACACGAGGCACCTCGTGGCTTGCGGAGTACCGATGTAGATGTAAAATAAACAGAAGCGAGAGTATGATCATGTCGTACGTAAAAAGCGTAAGACCCGACAGCCTATGGATGAACAAAGTAAACTAAAATACGGAACAAATTATAGCGGTTGCCTTTCCGGTGCCTATGGTCCGCACAGGTAACAAAAAGGAAGACGACGTAAGTTAATTGCCTTGCAGCTCTGTGTAGCGTAGACCAGCGAATACGAGGCAGGATCAGGCGTGTACAAAATCCGTCACATGCTAAAAACCGGAGAGACGGGCTAGGCCTGTTGACAGACTATCGATACTTCTTCCGAATAATGTCAGAGTACGTCCGCAGTGTCATGTAACCCGATATATCGATACATCGATGTCGAACTGGAAATATCAAGTGCTTATATAGTGATTATCAAGAATCCGCCTCAACTGCAAATAGAAACCGGATGTCGACCTAGGTTTCGGCGCGGATAACGAAGCCTTCATCGGAACACACTAAAACTACAAACTGCCTAAAGAGGCATGGTCTAACATTAACACAGAACGCCCAAAAGGGAAAAAGACTCGCATAAAATGTAAAATAATCGGTACGTGTGTACCATGTCAGTAGCTGACAAAACTCTACCATCTGGTGAGCAAGATGTATAAAACAGGCGAAATACCCTCAGACTTCAAGAAGAATATAATAATTCCAATCCCAAAGAAAGCAGGTGTTGACAGATGTGAAAATTACCGAACTATCAGCTTAATAAGTCACAGCTGCAAAATACTAACACGAATTCTTTACAGACGAATGGAAAAACTAGTAGAAGCCGACCTCGGGGAAGATCAGTTTGGATTCCGTAGAAATACTGGAACACGTGAGACAATACTGATCTTACGACTTATCTTAGAAGAAAGATTAAGGAAAGGCAAACCTACGTTTCTAGCATTTGTAGACTTAGAGAAAGCTTTTGACAATGTTGACTGGAATACTCTCTTTCAAATTCTAAAGGTGGCAGGGATAAAATACAGGGAGCGAAAGCCTATTTACAATTTGTACAGAAACCAGATGGCAGCTATAAGAGTCGAGGGGCATGAAAGGGAAGCAGTGGTTGGGAAGGGAGTGAAACAGGGCTGTAGCCTATCCCCAATGTTATTCAATCTGTATATTGAGCAAGCAGTAAAGGAAACAAAAGAAAATTCGGAGTAGGTATTAAAATCCATGGAGAAGAAATAAAAACTTTGAGGTTCGCCGATGACATTGTAATTCTGTCAGAGACAGCAAAGGACTTGGAAGAGCAGTTGAACGGAATGGATGGTGTCTTGAAGGGAGGATATAAGATGAACATCAACAAAACCAAAACGAGGAAAATGGAATGTAGTCGAATTAAGTCGGGTGATGTTGAGGGTATTAGATTAGGAAATGAGACGCTTAAATTAGTAAAGGAGATTTGTTATTTGGGGAGCAAAATAACTCACGATGGTCGAAGTAGAGAGGATATAAAATGTAGACTGGCAATGGCAAGGAAAGCGTTTCTGAAGAAGAGAAATTTGCTAACATCGAGTATAGATTTAAGTGTGAGGAAGTCGTTTCTGAAAGTATTTGTATGGAGTGTAGCCATGTATGGAAGTGAAACATGGACGGTAAGTAGTTTGGACAAGAAGAGAATAGAAGCTTTCGAAATGTGGTGCTACAGAAGAATGCTGAAGATTAGATGGGTAGATCACATAAGTAATGAGGAAGTATTCAATAGGATTGGGGAGAAGTTTGCGGCACAACTTGACCAGAAGAAGGGATCGGTTGGTAGGACATGTTCTGAGGCATCGAGGGATCACCATTTTAGCATTGGAGGGCAGCGTGGAGGGTAAAAACCGTAGAGGGAGACCAAGAGATGAATACACTAAGCAGATTCAGAAGGATGTAGGTTGCAGTAGGTACTGGGAGATGAAGAAGCTTGCACAGGATAGAGTAGCATGGAGAGCTGCATCAAACCAGTCTCAGGACTGAAGACCACAACAACAACAACACCTCCTCATTAGTTACATGATCTACCCATCTTATCTTCACTATTCTTACGTAGCACCACATTTCGAAAGCTTCTATTCTTGTGTTGTCTAAACTGTTTATCGTCCATGTTTCACTTCGATACATGGGTACACTCCAAACAAACACTTTCGAACACTTATGTCTATATTCGAAGTTAACAGATTTCTCCTCTCCAGAAACACTTTTCTTGCTATAGCCAGTCTACATTCTTTTTCCTCTCCGCTACGACCATCATCACTTATTTTCTTGCCCAATTATCATAACTCATGTGCTGTTTTCTAGTGTCGTTTCCTAATCGAACTGTCTTAGCATTGCCTCCTTTATTTCGACAACATCCCACTACCCTTGTTTCGATTTTTTTGATGTTTATCTGATATCCTCCTTTCAAGACACTGTCGATTCAGCGTAACTGCTCTTCCAAGTCCTTTGCTATCTCTGACAGTATTACAATGTGATAGGCAAACGTCGATGTTTTTATTTCTTCTCCCTCAACTTTATTTTGGTTTCCTTTACACCTTGCTCAATATGCCAACTCAGTAACAACGAACTGAATAACAATGTACAAACTGAGTAACGATAAACCATATAATATCGGCTACTATCGCAAGTACAGAACGTGGAGTAAGGTGCAACGGGCGTGCAGCGGACAACGTCTACAGAACTTCAAGCCCTCACAAGCAGAATGGCGAAGCTGAACCAAGAAATTGCTCACCATTACACTCCGTTATTCCGCAGTGAAGTCGTTCCAGTATCGGCTTTCTTACGAACCTCAGCCCAGCACCATATTATAGAACGGAGACTACAGGAGCCGGCCGGTGTGGCCGAGCGGTTCTAGGCGCTTCAGTTCGGAACCGCGCTGCTGCTGCTGCTACGATCGCAGGTTCGAATCCTGCCTCGGGCAAGGATGTGTGTGATGTCCTTAGGTTAGTTAGGTTTAAGTAGTTCTGAGTCTAGGGGACTGATGACCTCAGATGTTAAGTTCCATAGTGCTCCGAGCCATTTGAACCATTTAGACTACAGGATAGGTCGCGCGGCTGAGCATCTGTGAATAATAGATCACTGTGTGACACATGGTTGTACGCGGGAGTTCAAGTCTGGAAGGGGTATAAAGGTTTCCTGGTTATTAACTACCTCACTAATGTCACGTGCTATATCTTTTACTATTCCGTTCTTGCATTACTTGCAAAGTGATTTTCTAAACTTGATTGCTGTACAGACAGAAGGTTGCACCCCAAAGACTCACGAAAGTTCATTGTAACCCAGCCTACAACAAGTTCTCTCTCAGATATATGAAACTTAGACTTTTTAGTATTTCTTATCTCAATCGGCAAGAACCAGACCCATATACGACCCGTTTGTTGTCTGCCCGATTGTTAAGTCCGCCTCCGTAGCGTAGCGGTAGCGTTACCGCCTACCACGCAGGGGGCCCGGGTTCGATTCCCGGCAGGCGACTGGGTGTTGTGTGTCCATTTTCATCATCAGTGACTCGCAAGCCGCCGACGCGGCGTCAGCTAAAGAGGACTTGCAATGCGGCGGCCGAACTCCCCCGAATTTCATTTCCGACTGTTAAAAGACCTTTTCCTCACGAACGGTTACACGGAGCAAGTTGAAATTTATGTCACATACTGAGGTCTACAGTCTCCTGACGGTGTGAGAAATTAAAGCTTCTTAGTCAAAGCAATTAAAAAATATGGCCATTTATGTTCGGTATTTTGAAGCAAATTCATTAATTAAAACTTGTAGCGTATTTTCTGTTTGCCCTAGAATCATGAAATTTGGCAAGAAGCAACGTCCCGCAGTACGACTAAAGAAAAGAAATCCGAAAATTGTTAATCTGTAATTATATTACACGAAAAAAAGTTTTTGTCATTTGCTATCCGGCATCAAATTTGAAATTACAACTTTCAGTAGTTCTGCACTCAGGCCGTAAACGTTTGTTTCGCATGCAATTTGAAACGCCATATCTAAGTGCAGTAATCGCACCTGGATATCTGATGATGGATAAATTTCAAAACGCATCATAAGAGGAATAAAGTCATTTCTTGCCTGATGTCTGATTTTTAGCTTTGCGACACAGTCAGCTTGAATGGAGAGCTACAAGGCAATGGTCTGAGTGACTTATCACCGCCCAGTCCAAAGCGCTAAGACAACAACTAAGTTTGGAGAAGGTGTGGATCTTATACTGCAGGCGTCGTTTAAGTAGGGATTGTCCGAAATTCCCGTCCTAAGGGGATGAAGCTTCTTTTCCTCAAGAAAACGTTGCTGTTAAGGCAGTTTTGAAGCTAGACATACTATAATTGGTAGTTGATTTCTCGGTCACAAAGGAAGAAATACGTATTCCAGCATTTTTGGAATTTTAACCCTGTGGGGGTGAAATAGGGGATGAAAGCTTTTTTTGAAAATGTATCATGAAATTTGGCAAGAAGCAACGTCCCGCAGTACGACTAAAAAAAAAATCCGAAAATTGTTAATCTATTGTTAAACTATTAAAGTATTTTTAAAGCTTCATCTATGAACATTGGTATTTGACTTCTCCGCTACACAAAAAAATGTTCTTCAGCGTTTTTGAAAATCGAATACCTAAGCGGGTGAAATAGGATATGAGATTATTTATAAAAATATTTTATCATCAAAGTGTTTTTAAAGCTAAATTTATGAAAATTTAAATTGGCTTTTCTGTTTGAAACAAAAAAAAAATGCTTGTTTCACTGTTTTTGTAAAGTCAAGCGTTATAGGGGTGAAATGGGGAATGAAAGTTTGTGTGGAAATATTACACTGTGCAAGCATTCTTGAATCTAAATCTATGAAAATTTGTATTTGGCTTCTATTTTAGAAACAAAACATACGCGTGTCACTGCTTTTAGAAATTCAACCCTTAAGGGATAAAATAGAGGATAAAACGATTTATTAAAATATTTCATTGTGGAAGCATTTATAAAGCTAAGTCTTTGAAATTTGGTGTTTGACTTCTCGGTTAGAGGTGAAAAAAATACGTGTTCTACTGTTTTTAGAAATTCAACCCTTAAGGAGGTGACATAAGGTCACACTGATTCAATGGCTCACAATCGCTCAGCCCAAACCGCTATGGACAGAAACCTGAAGTGTGGAGGAGATGTGGATCTTACCCCGCGGGCACCGTTTAAGAAGGGGCTGCCCGAAATTCCAATCCTAAAGGGGTGAAATAGGGGATGAAAGGTTTTTTAGAAGTACGTCGCTATTAAGGGACTTTCGAAGCTAGAACTACGAAAACTGGCGTTTGGTTTTCATTCAGGAAATAAAAATACACGCGTTTCAGCATTTTTGGAAATTCAACAACTAAGGGGGCAAAATCTACATCTACATCCATACTCCGCAAGCCACCTGACGGTGTGTGGCGGAGAGTACCTTGAGTACCTCTATCAGTTCTCCCTTCTATTCCAGTCTCGTACTGTTCGTGGAAAGAAGGGTTGTCGGTATGCCTCTGTGTGGGCTCTAATCTCTCTGATTTTATCCTCATGGTCTCTTCGCTAGATATACGTAGGAGGGAGTAATATACTGCTTGACTCCTCGGCGAAGGTATGTTCTCCAAACTTCAACAAAAGCCCGTACCGAGCTACTGAGCGTCTCTCCTGCAGAGTCTTCCACTGGACTTTATCTATCATCTCCGTAACGCTTCTCCACTGAGAATGACATGTTGCGTTTTGTTACCAAGGAACTGTTCAATCTGATCACACAGTTGGTCTGATAGTCCATATGCTCTTACTTTGTTCATTAAACGACTGTGGGGAATTGTATCGAACAATAGTGAGCGAAAGGTTTTTTAGAAATAAATAATGACTACTAAAAGATTTTAAGGCTAGATCCATGACAATTGTTGTTAGACTTGTCGGTTAGAAATTAAAAAAACAATACGTGTTCCAGTGTTTCTGGAAACAACCTCTAAGATAGTGGAATGGGGGATGAAAATTCTGAAGAAAATTTTTCGTTACATTAAAAAAAAAGTTTTAAAAGCTAAATTTATGAAAACTGGTGTTTTACTTCTCGGTTAGATATGAAGAAATATTTGTCAGGGTACGAAAGTTGCTGTGGAAACATCTGCACTGTTGTTGTGTTGTTGTTGTTGTGGTCTTCAGTCCTGAGACTGGTTTGATGCAGCTCTCCATGCTACCCTATCCTGTGCAAGCTGCTTCATCTCCCAGTACCTACTGCAGGCTACACCCTTCTGAATCTGCTTAGTGTATTCATCTCTTGGTCTCTCTCTACGAGTTTTACCCTCCACGCTGCCCTCCAGTACTAAATTTCAGATCCCTTGATGCCTCAGAACATGTCCTACCAACCGATCCCTTCATCTAGTCACGTTGTGCCACAAACTCCTCCCCAAGTCTATTCAATACCTCCTCATTAGTTATGTGATGTACCCATCTAATCTTCAGCATTCTTCCGTAGCACCACATTTCAAAAGCTTCTATTCTCTTCTTGTCTAAACTATTTGTCGTCCATGTTTCACTTCCATACATGGCTACACTCCATACAAATACTTTAAGAAGCGACTTCCTGACACTTAAATCTATACTCTATGTTAAATTTCTCTTCTTCAGAAACGCTTTCCTTGCCATTGCCAGTCTACATTTTATATCCTCTCTACTTCGACCATCATCAGTTATTTTGCTCCCCAAATAGCAAAACTCCTTTACTACTTTAAGTGTCTCATTTCCTAATATAATTTCCTCAGCATCACTCTACTTAATTCGACTACATTCCATTATCCTCGTTTTGCTTTTGTTGATGTTCATCTTATACCCTCCTTTCAAGAGACTGTCCATTCCGTTCAACTGCTCTTCCAAGTTCTTTGCTGTCTCTGACAGAATTACAATGTCATCGGCGAACCTCAAAGTTTTTATTTCTCCTCCATGGATTTTAATTCCTACTCCGAATTTTTCTCTTGTTTCCTGTACTGCTTGCTCAATATACAGATTGAATAACATCGGGCAGAGGCTACAACCCTGTCTCACTCCCTTCCCAACCACTACTTCCCTTTCATGCCCGTCGCCTCTTGTAACTGCCATCTGCTTTCTGTACAAATTGTAAATAGCCTTTCGCTCCCTGTTTTATACCCCGGCCACCTTCAGAATTTGAAACAGAGTATTCCAGTTAACATTGTCAAAAGCTTTCTGTAAGTTTACAAATGCTCGAAACGTAGGTTTTCCTTTCCTTACTCTTTCTTCTAAGGTAAGTCAATGGTCAGTATTGCCTCACATGTTCCAACATTTGTACGGAATCCAAACTGATCTTCCCCGAGGTCGGCTTCTACCAGTTTTTCCATCCGTCTGTAAAGAATTTGAGTTAGTATTTTGCAGCTGTGACATTAAACTGATAGTTCGGTAATTTTCACATCTGTCAACACCTGCTTTCTTTGGGATTGGAATTATTATATTCTTCTTGAAGTGTGAGGGAATTTCGCCTGTCTCATACATCTTGCTCACCAGATGGTAGAGTTTTGTCAGGACTGGCTCTCCCAAGGCTATGAGTAGTTCTAATGGAATGTTGTCTACTCCACAAGAACGCAGAAGGCATGATTGAGATAAACTTTTGACGCCAGCTATCAGAAGCGGCTTTTGATCAGAAGTACTTTCGGAAAAGACCATGTTTATATCGCCGTAATTAGCGTGGGAAGCTTAGAAGGCGTTGCAATTTGTGAACAAGTTAAAAATTCGATTAAATAACAACAAAACAAACAAAATATCTCTGCAGGGCCTGCAGTGTACGCGAGAGAAGGAGCGGGCACTTAGATCGTTGTAAATAATGGCCGCCTGTCTCCAGCATGGCTTTGTGACACATTTACATTATTCAAATTTTAATATTCTCTAAACCCTTTGAATGCCTGGGTCTGATACCTTGCAAGTAAAAGAGTCGTAAGTCAAAAATTTTCGAGATTCTCATTTCTCGAAGTGGATGAACTGTCTGTATACACATAATTAAGTTTGTAAAGAACCGTCAGCCTGCTCGATTCCTACTCGCACATGGCGAACTTTTATTTCAGTTACTCGGAGCGGTTCTTTCAAAAAGTGCGCCAGGAGCCTTTTATTAGCTGCGGATCAAAGCGCTGGAAGGAGGATTTTTCACCTGTGTGTCAGGAGCTGCGCTGTGCCTGCGGGTTCTGTACCAACTTCCTAAACTCCATTTCGTCTCGGAGTTAGCAGAACTCTATTCGGCTCGCGTCCTTCCAATTAGAAACTAAAAATGTGGCCCGGTCCGGGAAGGATTCGGTTTCCGAGGCTCCATACAAACTTAGTTATGTGTGTAGTGTGTCCATCGATCCTGGGAAGCGAGATTTCTGCCTGTTATCGGCATTGATACTCGCAAGATATCGTTTCCACGAATTCCAAGTCTTTCCAGAACGTTCTAATTTCAACTTTGAAGCCTGATAACAAATGACAAGAGAAAAATTTTTCTCGTGCGATATAATTACAAATTAACAAAGTTTGGAATTTTTGCTGTACCTTTGTGAGGAACCTTGCTTCTTAGGAAATTTCGTAATTCTAGGTCAACGGGGAGGATCCTATACATGATGTTTCCGTAAGAGCATGCAAAAATTTCACAGGACGGTGAATCCGCCACTGAACAACTTGAGGTAGGGAACCAGGGGTCAGAAAAGCCAAATGGCTCTGAGTACTATGCGACTTTAACTTCTGACGTCATCAGTCGCCTAGAACTTAGAACTAATTAAACCTAACTAACCTAAGGACATCACACACATCCGTGCCCGAGGCACGATTCGAACCTGCGACCGTAGCGGTCGCTCGCTTCCAGACTGTAGCGCCTAGAACCGCGCGGCCACTCCGGCCCGCTCAGAAAAGCCAGATTAAGCAGATATGAAAGTAAGCCGCTTTGTATTGCATTACTATTTTTCAACTTATTCACAACTAACCAGCGTACGCGTTTAAGCGTACTGTGTTGTTTATTTACCTGTGCGAATACTCCAAGAACAACAGTTACACCCATATCACCCACAAGGAGTCCGTGTAATACTTGTGACGGATTTTGCTCCAGGGGTCGCATTGTGTCACTGGTTGCACCAACATCTACATGGTTACTCTGCAATTCACACTTAAGTGCCTGGCAGAGGGTTCACCGAACCATTTTCATACTATTTCTCTACCATTCCACTCTCGAATGGCGCGTGTGGAAAAAGGAACACCTAAATATTTCCGTTCGAGCTCTGATTTCTCTTATTATGAGTATCATTCCTCCCTACATAGGCGGATGTCAACAATATATTTTCGCATTCGGAAGAGAAAGTTGGTGATTGAAATTTCGTAAATAGATCTCGCCGCAAAGAAAACCGCCTTTGTTTCAGTGACTGCCACCCCAACTCGCGTATCATATCAGTGACACTCTCACCCTATTACGCGATAACACGAAACGAGCTGCCCTTCTTTGCACTTTTTCGATGTCCTCCGTTATGCCTACATGGTAAGGATCTCGCACCGCGCAGCAATATTCCAGCAGAGGACGGACAAGTGTAATGTAGGCTGCCTCTTTAGTGGGTTTGTCGCATCTTCTAAGTGTTCTGCCAACAAAGCGCAGTCTTCGTTTCGCCCTCCCTACAATATTATCTATGTGGTCTCTCCAAATTAAGTGGCTCGCAATTGTAATTCCTAGGTATTTAGTCGAATTGACAGCCCTTAGATTTGTGCGATTCATCGTATATCCAAAATTTACCGGATTTCTTTTAGTACCCATGTGGATGACCTCGCACGTTTCTTTGTTTAGTGCCAATTGCCACTTTTCGCACCATGCAGAAATTCTCTCTAGATCATTTTGTAATTGAAATTGGTCGTCTGATGATTTTACTAGACGGTAAATTACAGCGTCATCTGCAAATAATCTAAGGGGGCAGCTCAGATTATCACCTAGATCATTTATGTAAATCAGGAACAGCAGAGGGCCTATGACACTATCTTGCGGAACGCCAGATATCACTTCTGTTCTACTCGATGACTTACCGTCTATCACTACGAACTGTGACCTCTCTGAGAGGAAATAACGAATCCAGTCACAAAACTGAGGCGATACTCCATATGCACGCAATCTGATTAATAGTCGCTTGTGAGGAACGGTATCAAAAGCCTTCTGGAAATCTAGGAATATGGAATCGATCTGAGATCCCTTGTCGACAGCACTCATTACTTCATGGCAATAAAGAGAACGATATTTTCTAAATCCGTGTTGGTTATGTATCAGTAAGTCATATTCTTCAAGATCATTCATAATGTTCGAGTACAGTATATGATCCAAAATCCTAATGCAAATTGAGGTCAGCCGGCCGGAGTGGCCGAGCGGTTCTAGCCGCTTCAGTCTGGAACTGCGTGACCGCTACGGTCGCAGGTTCGAATCGTGCCTCGGGCATGGATGTGTGTGATGTCCCTAGGTTAGTTAGGTTTACGTAGTTCGTAGTTCAAGCGACTGATGACCTCAGAAGTTAAGTCGCTCAGAGCCATTTGAACTTTTGAAATTGCGGTCAGTGATATGGGCCTGTAATTCAATGGATTACTCCTGTTTTCTTTCTCGAATATTGGTGTGACCTGTGATACTTTCCAGTCTTCAGGAACAGACCTTTCGCCAAGTGAGCGGTTGTATATGATTGCTAAGAAAGGCGCTATTGTGTCTGCATACTGTGAAAGGAACCTGACTGGTATACCATCTGGACCGGAAGACTTGCCTTTCTTAAGTGATTTAAGTTGTTTCGCAACACCTAAGATATCTAGTTTTGTGTCAGTCATGCTAACAACTGTTGTGGTCTCGAATTGTGGAGCCGGCCGGACTGGCCGTGCGGTTCTAGGCGCTACAGTCTGGATTCGAGCGACCGCTACGGTCGCAGGTTGGAATCCTGCCTCGGCATGGATGTGTGTGATGTCCTTAGGTTAGTTGGGTTTAATTAGTTCTAAGTTCTAGGCGACTGATGACCTCAGAAGTTAAGTCGCATAGTGCTCAGAGCCATTTGAACCATTTCGAATTGTAGAATATTTACTTCGTCTCCTTTCGTGAAGGAATTACGGAAAGCTGTGTTTAGTAACTCCGCTTTAGTGGCACCATGATCGGTAACATTTCCATCGCTATCGTGCAGTGACGGTGTTGACTTTTTTTTTTGCCACTGGTGTACTTTACATACGACCAGAATCGCCTTGGGTTTTCTACCATATTTTGAGACAATATTTCATTGAGGAAACTATTAATAACATCTCGCATTGACGTCCGCACTGAATTTCGAGCTTCCGTGAAACTTAGCCAGTCATGGAGATTTTGCGTTCTTCTGAATTTGGCATCCTTTTTTCGTCACATCTGCAACAGTGTTCTGACGTGTTTTGTGTACCATGGTGGGTCAGTCCCGTCTCTTATTAACTTATGCGGTATGAATCTGTCTATTGCTCTCGATACTGTATCTTTGAATTTGAGTCATATCTGGTCTACACATAAGTAATTAGCTTGTAAGGAATGGACAGTCTCTCTTAGGAAGGCATCAAACGAATTTTTATCTGCTGTTTTAAATAGATATATTTTGCGTTTATTTTTAATTGTTTTGGTTGATATGGTTTTGAGCTTCGCTACAATGACCTTGTGTTCACTAATGCCTGTATCCGTCATGACGCTCTCTATTAGATCAGTATTATTTGTGGCTAAGAGGTCAAGTGTGTTTTCGCAAACATTTACAATTCATGTGGGCTCATGAACTAATTAAAGTAATTCTCTGAGAAAGCATTTAGTACAATTTTGGGAGATGTTTTCTGTCTACCACCGAGCATGAACATGTATTTCCGCCAACAAATCGAGGGTAGATTGAACACCAATTAGAACTGTATGAGTGAGGTACTTATTTGTAATTAGATTCAAGTTTTGAACCGTTCAGCTATTGTATCATCTGAGTCGGGAGGTCGGTAGAAGGAGCCAATTATTATTTTGGTACAGCTGTTGGCTAACCTCTACCCATAGTAATTCGCAGGAACTATCTATATCAACTTCATTACAAGATAAACTACTACCAACAGACTCAAATACACCACCTCCTACTTTATTTAATCTATCCTTTCTGAACACGGTTTGCGCCTCTAAAAATTTCGGCAGAATTTATCTCCCGCTTTAGCCAGCTTTCTGTTCCTATAACGGATGGATTGATCGACCAGATTTCCTCCAAATCGTGCTGTTTAGTGACGAGGCCTCATTTCATCGTGATGGTATTTCGAACCGCAGGAATAGTCGTGTGTGGGATGAGGACAAGTCTCACACTGCAGTGGAGTCAAACTAAGTACGCTTTGCTGTGAATGACTGGGCCGGCATTCTAGGTGACGATGACATAGGGCCACGTCATCTACCTGCACGTCCGAATGTCCACCTGTACTCGAGGTTCGTGCAGAGAGCTCTACCTGAGTTGTTGGAGAAAGTACACTTGGCTGTTGGAGAGAGTATGTGGATACAAGACGAGGGAGCACCGCCCAACTTCAGTGTGGATCTCCGTTACCGTGGTCGCTGTATTGGAAAGGAGGTGGGGGGTCCTATTCCAAGGCCTGTGAGGTCCACTAACTTGAATCCTCTCTATTATTTCCTATGGGCGTATCTGATGTCACTTGAATATGAGCCTCCATTGGATACGGAGATGGAATTAGTTGCCAGAATTGTAGCTCCCTGTGATGTGATTTCAAACACACCAGGGATATTTGTCAGGTTGGGTCACAATCTTGTTCGCAGATGTCATGCTTGCATTGAGGTTGATGGACGTCAGTTTCAGCACATTTTGTAAGATATACAGGATATAAAATCCGGTCTGACGCCTGCGACCATTTTTATGTTAATAATTGGCAACCAATGCTGTACAACCGCAATAAGGTCATGAGATGTTCAATTGGCTCTTGTCAGAACATGTTACGCGTTTGCCGGCCGGTGTGGCCGAGCGGTTCTGGGCGCTTCAGTCTAGAACGGCCCGACCGCAACGGTCGCAGGTTCGAATCCTGACACGGGCATGGATGTGTGAGATGTCCTTAGGTTAGTAAGGTTTAAGTAGTTCTAAGTTCTAGGTGACTGATGACCTCAGATGTTAAGTCCCATAGTGCTCAGAGCCAACTTTGTTACGCGTTTCGGGATTAGACTCACCTTCAGACATCTGTTACACAAAAGTACAAAACATAAGTGAACAACACATTCAACACGTCTCAACGTTACAGATAACGAGGTCAGATCATAAGGGTTACGTACCAGAAACTTCAACACCTTTGAGTAGTCAAGTCTGTACGCCTGGTTGGTTAAACCAGGTGCACAGACTTGACAACTCAAAGAAAGTGCCCAATAACACATGCCTACAGCTGCGACACAAGCAGTTTTGAAGCAGAGTCTACACTGACGCCAAACAAGTCAACTAGCAGCGAAGCGCCATCGGTAGGGGGCGCTGCATAGTCGTGTGCTCCATGCGTTCACACGTAATTTAATAATAATATACTCAGCATGTGACATCTAACAGGCTGTAATTACGACTAGCAACCGGAATAGCACTTCCGTACACGTTGACACTAAAGGATATTTTAAAAAATTTAAAAACTCCAAAATTTTTACATTGCCATGCTATACCTGTAGCCGGTAGTGGCCCTAAGCACAACTTAAACGATATGTCTATATAAAATCAATAATGGGGGGGGGGGGGGAGGGAGGGAGGGGAGTTACTTCATTAATGAACCTTTCAACCTCCCTAATGTATGGTAGGCTACGTTTTTTGCTGAGTGGTTGGCTAGTATAACGTCATATGGAGAAAGTTAGATGGGTAGATAGGTTACGCAATTGACACCACCATACCCTTTGAGTGGTCATTGGTGACAATGGTTTATTTTTACTAATTTTAGACTTTAAAAGTTTTAACACTTTTAACGTTTTTTTTTTTTAAACTGTAGATCTCTCCAGTATCCGGATAGCATAGGTAGGACTCGGGCAATTGCCGTGCCACTATCTAAGGAATGTATGAGGTATAACCCACGTGTGTGTTTTTGGGATTTTATGGAAATGCTCATCCTCTCACCATTAAACTTTTTCCATGTGGTAGAGGGGTGTAAGTTGTTGTTTGAAGGCTTCTATTTGGGCAATCATCGTCGATGAGTATCACTCGGCAGTAATTCGATAGGCGGATGTGGTTGCCGTTCGCTTTAACAGATGGCGCCTAAAACGTTTTGCGAACGCGAGCTGATCAGAGGGTCTTAGTTTATGACGGATAATGTTGGTTATATTTAATTTGGTGGTATTCTTTTATAGATATGGGAGGTTGAGAGGTTCATTAATGAAGTAACTCTCCCCCCCCCCCCCCCCCCACATTGTTCATTCCATATTGACATATGGTTTGAGTGGTGCTTAGTGTGGCAGAACCGGCTATAGGTATAGTATGGCAATGTAAAAATTTTGGAGTTCTTAAATTTTTTTTTAATATCCTTTAGTGTCAACATGTACGGAAGTGCTATTCCAGTTGCTAGTCGTAATTACAGCCTGTTAGATGTCACATGCTGAGTATATTATTATTAAATTACGTGTGAACGCATGGAGCACATGACCATGCAGCGCCACCTACCGAGGGCGCTTCGCTGCTAGTCGACTTGTATAGCGTCAGTATACGCTTTGCTTCAAGACTGCTTGTGTCGCAGTTACAGTCATATGTTATTAAACACTTTGAGTTGTTAAGGCTGTACGCCTGGTTGGTTAGGAAGGATTTGAACTTTCTGGTATGTAACTCATATGGTCCGACCTCATTTTCTGTAACGTTGAGACGTGTTGAACGTGCTGTTCACTTATGTTTTGTACTTTTTCTGTAACAGATGTCTGAAAATGGGTGTAATCCCGATACGCGTAACATGTTCTATTAAAAGAGCGAATTGAACATCTCATGACTATTGCGATTGTACAGCATTGGTTGCCAATTGTTAGGATTTTGTAAGATAGAATATAAGTGATAGGTTCATTGTGTGAATGGTGGAATTTGCAATTAACTAATGTAAATAAAAAAGGACACAGTAACGTGATTTTATTCCTACTATCTCCCTAAGCTGGCTTCTGCGACTCCAGGTTGCCTTCCTTAAATGTTCAGCGGAGCGTCCTCTATCTCGTGTTAAATTTGTGCACGCTCTTACGGAAACACCCTGTAGATTATAGGTTTTGATGAGCGAGTTTCGCCGTATCAAAATACGTGACAAACGGCCGTATATTTTGATTACATTGACTTCGAACCTTCAATTTCTTACACCACCAAGGGACCATCGACGTTAGTTTGTGGCGTAAATTTTAATTTGATACGTCTAGCCGTTCCGGACGAACAGAATTTTTGATAGTCCGACGGTCAGACAGACATGAAATGAAAAATGAAGTCCCATGCTTCTTTACAGAGCGTAGGGGAACGATGCGGGAGACCCGCACCGCCTTACTAGGCAAGGTCCTAATGGAGGTGGTTTGCCGTTGCCTTCCTCCGACCGTAATGGGAATGAATGATGATGATGAAGACGACACAACACCACCCAGTCATCTCGAGACAGAAAAAATTCGTGACCCCGCCGGGAATCGAGCCCGGGACCCCGTTCTCGGGAAGCGAGAACGCTACCGCGAGACCACGAGGGGCGGACCAGACAGACATAGAGAATGACAATAAAGTGGTCCTATAAGAGTTTCGATTTTACCGATTCAGTTACGGGACGCTAAGAAGAACTTTATAATGTTATTTTGTGTGCGGACTCACATCCGTAGTCGTTTCCCTACCTATACTAAAAAGACGCTAAAGAGCAGAATTTAACGAAAGAGAGAAAATATAGTTAACCACTACGTATGGAAGAGCAGCTGAACGGAATTGACAGTGTCTTGAAAGGAGGATATAAGATGAACATCAACAAAAGCAAAACGAGGATAATGGAATGTAGTCAAATTAAGTCAGGTGATGCTGAGGGAATTAGATTAGGAAATGAGACAATTAAAGTAGTAAAGGAGTTTTGCTATTTGGGGAGCAAAATAACTGATGATAGTCGAAGTAGAGAGGATATAAAATATATACTGGCAATGGCAAGGAAATCGTTTCTGTTGTTGTTGTTGTGGTCTTCAGTCCTGAGACTGGTTTGATGCAGCTCTCCATGCTACTCTATCCTGTGCAAGCTTTTTCATCTCCCAGTACCTACTGCAACCTACATCCTTCTGAATCTGCTTAGTGTATTCATCTCTCGGTCTCCCTCTACGATTTTTACCCTCCACGCTGCCCTCCAATACTAAATTGGTGATCCCTTGATGCCTCAGAACATGTCCTACCAACCGATCCCTTCTTCTGGTCAAGTTGTGCCACAAACTTCTCTTCTCCCCTATCCTATTCAATACTTCCTCATTAGTTATGTGATCTACCCATCTAATCTTCAGCATTCTTCTGTAGCACCACATTTCGAAAGCTTCTATTCTCTTCTTGTTCAAACTATTTATCGTCCATGTTTCACTTCCATACATGGCTACACTCCATACGAATACTTTCAGAAATGACTTCCTGACACTTAAATCAATACTGGATGTTAACAAATTTCTCTTCTTCAGAAACGCTTTCCTTGCCATTGCCAGCCTACATTTTATATCCTCTCTACTTCGACCATCATCAGTTATTTTGCTCCCCAAATAGCAAAACTCCTTTACTACTTTAAGTGCCTCATTTCCCAATCTAATTCCCTCAGCATCACCCGACTTAATAAGACTACATTCCATTATCCTTGTTTTGCTTTTGTTGATGTTCATCTTATATCCTCCTTTCAAGACACTGTCCATTTCATTCAACTGCTCTTGCAAGTCCTTTGCTGTCTCTGACAGAATTACAATGTCATCGGCGAACCTCAAAGTTTTTATTTCTTCTCCATGAATTTTAATACCTACTCCGAATTTTTCTTTTGTTTCCTTTACTGCTTGCTCAATATACAGATTGAACAACATCGGGGAGAGGCTACAACCCTGTCTTACTCCCTTCCCAACCACTGCTTCCCTTTCATGTCCCTCGACTCTTATAACTGCCATCTGGTTTCTGTACAAATTGTAAATAGCCTTTCGCTCCCTGTATTTTATCCCTGCCACCTTTAGAATTTGAAAGAGAGTATTCCAGTCAACATTGTCAAAAGCTTTCTCTAAGTCTACAAACGCTAGAAACGTAGGTTTGCCTTTCCTTAATCTTTCTTCTAAGATAAGTCGTAAGGTCAGTATTGCCTCACGTGTTCCAGTGTTTCTACGGAATCCAAACTGATCTTCCCCGAGGTTGGCATCTACTAGTTTTTCCATTCGTCTGTAAAGAATTCGTGTTAGTATTTTGCAGCTGTGACTTATTAAGCTGATAGTTCGGTAATTTTCACATCTGTCAACACCTGCTTTCTTTGGGATTGGAATTATTATATTCTTCTTGAAGTCTGAGGGTATTTCGCCTGTTTCATACATCTTGCTCACCAGATGGTAGAGTTTTGTCAGAACTGGCTCTCCCACGGCCGTCAGTAGTTCCAATGGAATATTGTCTACTCCGGGGGCCTTGTTTCGACTCAGGTCTTTCAGTGCTCTGTCAAACTCTTCACGCAGTATCATATCTCCCATTTCATCTTCATCTACATCCTCTTCCATTTCCGTAATATTGTCCTCAAGTACATCGCCCTTGTATAGACCCTCTATATACTCCTTCCACCTTTCTGCTTTCCCTTCTTTGCTTAGAACTGGGTTTCCATCTGAGCTCTTGATATTCATACAAGTTGTTCTCTTATCTCCAAAGGTCTCTTTAATTTTCCTGTAGGCGGTATCTATCTTACCCCTAGTGAGATAGGCCTCTACATCCTTACATTTGTGCTCTAGCCATCCCTGCTTAGCCATTTTGCACTTCCTGTCGATCTCATTTTTGAGACGTTTGTATTCCATTTTGCCTGTTTCACTTACTGCATTTTTATATTTTCTCCTTTCATCAATTAAATTCAATATTTCTTCTGTTACCCAAGGATTTCTACTAGCCCTCGTCTTTTTACCTACTTGATCCTCTGCTGCCTTCACTACTTCATCCCTCAAAGTTACCCATTCTTCTTCTACTGTATTTATTTCCCCCATTCCTGTCAATTGCTCCCTTATGCTCTCCCTGAATCTCTGTACAACCTCTGGTTCTTTTAGTTTATCCAGGTCCCATCTCCTTAAATTCCCACCTTTTTGCAGTTTCTTCAGTTTTAATCTACAGGTCATAACCAATAGATTGTGGTCAGAGTCCACATCTGCCCCTGGAAATGTCTTACAATTTAAAACCTGGTTCCTAAATCTCTGTCTTACCATTATATAATCTATCTGATACCTTTTAGTATCTCCAGGGTTCTTCCATGTATACAACCTTCTTTCATGATTCTTAAACCAAGTGTTAGTTATGATTATGTTGTGCTCTGTGCAAAATTCGACCAGGCGGCTTCCTCTTTCATTTCTGTCCCCCAATCCATATTCACCTACTATGTTTCCTTCTCTCCCTTTTCCTACACTCGAATTCCAGTCACCCATGACTATTAAATTTTCGTCTCCCTTCACAATCTGAATAATTTCTTTTATTTCATCATACATTTCTTCAATTTCTTCGTCATCTGCAGAGGTAGTTGGCATATAAACTTGTACTACTGTAGTAGGCGTGGGCTTCGTATCTATCTTGGCCACAATAATGCGTTCACTATGCTGTTTGTAGCAGCTTACCCGCATTCCTATTTTCCTATTCATTATTAAACCTACTCCTGCATTACCCCTATTTGATTTTGTGTTTATAACCCTGTAGTCACCTGACCAGAAGTCTTGTTCCTCCTGCCACCGAACTTCACTAATTCCCACTATATCTAACTTCAACCTATCCATTTCCCTTTTTAAATGTTCTAACCTACCTCCCCGATTAAGGGATCTGACATTCCACGCTCCGATCCGTAGAACGCCAGTTTTCTTTCTCCTGATAACGACATCCTCTTGAGTAGTCCCCGCCCGGAGATCCGAATGGGGGACTATTTTACCTCCGGAATATTTTACCCAAGAGGACGCCATCATCATGTAATCATACAGTAAAGCTGCATGCCCTCGGGAAAAATTACGGCTGTAGTTTCCCCTTGCTTTCAGCCGTTCGCAGTACCAGCACAGCAAGGCCGTTTTGGTTATTGTTACAAGGCCAGATCAGTCAATCATCCAGACTGTTGCCCTTGCAACTACTGAAAAGGCTGCTGCCCCTCTTCAGGAACCACACGTTTGTCTGGCCTCTCAACAGATACCCCTCCGTTGTGGTTGCACCTACGGTACGGCTATCTGTATCGCTGAGGCACGCAAGCCTCCCCACCAACGGCAAGGTCCATGGTTCATGGGGGGATCGTTTCTGAAGAAGAGAAATTTGTTAACATTGAGTATAGATTTAAGTGTCAGGAAGTCGTTTTTAAAAGTATTTGTATGGAGTGTAGCCATGTATGGAAGTGAAACATGGACGGTAAATAGTTTGGACAAGAAGAGAATAGAGGCTTTCGAAATGTGGTGCTACAGAAGAATGCTGAAGATTAGATGGGTAGATCACATAACTAATGAGGGGGTATTGAATAGAATAGGGGAGAAGAGGAGATTGTGGCACAACTTGATAAGGACATGTTCTGAAGCATCAGGGGATCACAAATTTAGCATTGGAGGGCAGCGTGGAGGATAAAAATTGTAGAGCGAGACCAAGGCATAAATACACTTAGCAGATTCAGAAGGATGTAGGTTGCAGTAAGTACTGGGAGATGAAGAAGCTTGCACAGGATAGCGTAGCATGGAGAGCTGCATCAAACCAGTCTCAGGACTGAAGACCATAACAACAACTACGTATGAGAGGTCTAAGTAGCTATGATTTGACAGTAGCATATTCTGGTATAGCTGTATGAAGGTAAAGATAAGTGGGTTAAGTTGGACGCGTCTTGTTGATACTTTTGAAACGTACTGTGCGCGGTGACTGGTACTTTGTAGGCGTCTGGTGGCCGGGATGATAAATCGAGTCCAATTTTCGGCAGCATTAGGCGTGGCGCCAAGATATAAGCAAGTGGAGGTGGCGGCAGGGGGCGGAGGGAGGGGGAAAGAAGACGAGAAGCAGAGAGAGAGAGAGAGAGAGAGAGAGAGAGAGAGAGAGAGAGATATGAGACGCTGGTGGTCTTGGCAGCGTTCGAATCTCTTCGCGTCCCCTTCTAGCAGTCGTTTTGCGGAGAGTCGGCGGATTTATAAATGCGGTGTGGCGCGATAGCTCATCGTTCTAGGCTAGGGAGAAGGGTAGGGGTGAGGCGAGCCAAGGAGCGGAGGGCGTAAGAGAGACGGCAGCGGGAAATGCCCCGTGTCGGAGACGTATGGGTTTATAATTCCGCCAGCGCGTCCGAGATAACCCGGCGGCGATTTATCTGGCTGTTTTCGCCCCGCGAGAGCAGCGGGCGCGCAGCACGCAGAGTGGAACCTAGCGGCTTCCAGCGAGCAATTAAACGCGCAAGCGAACTTCACACACACGAGTAACGAACACTTGTTAAAGTGTCCTTACGCCACAGTTAGGCATGGGACATGGACCTATAAATGTCGATATTCCACATAATCGAATACAGTCTGAACATATCGATATTGACAACTAATCGAATGAAAAGTAATGAATTTCGATGTATCAGTGCCAAAAAAAAAAGTAGTAGAACGAAAAACCAGTCCAAAGTGACAATTTTTTACTTTTTATTCATTCGATGGATTGTTTCGCGCCGAGACGCATTTTCAAATCGCCGTGACATAATCGATAATGGCAATTCTGAAGACGTGAAGAATGTGCTATGAACATTTACAGTGTGTTATGGCGTGAAGTCAAGCTCCTGCACGCCAGTCGGAAACGAGAGATTAGAGCTGTGAAGAAGACTGTAAGGGGTTCATTACTATTCGCTAGCGCACTTGAGCAGATGTGATTTCGATGGATCGTTCACGCGCTGCCCGCGATATGGAATATCTATGCTACAATAGAATCGCAGGTCAGAGCAGTGTTGGCAGTAAGTCGAGTTTAGTAGGTCGCAGAGAGCAGTCGTGTTTTGTAGCTCGCACAGAGCGCTTGAGTAATGGAGTTCGGACAGGGCGGTGCAGCGGTTGACTTGTGCTGGGCCGGTCGTGCAGAACGATGGCAGTGCCTGAGCGATGCGGTATAAGGCAATAAAAATATATTATTGTTCTTTGTTGCTGCGCGCATATGTTAATTGCCACAACTGATTTAACCATGTAAGACGTGTGTATTTCTATTGTCAAACCACAATTAATCAAAGATGTTTATATTTTATTAATAGGACTAAGTAGGAATAATTAATGTTTGTCATGTTTAAAATAATTATGGTAGCAGGGAATGTCTCCACCAAAATATTGTTGGCAGGAGAGACCGCACATTGATATAATTTTAAAAAAGAGCGGGAGAGACCGCGTATGGATATACTTTAAGAAAAGAGCGGGAAGACCGCGCATTGATACATTTTGTAATGGTAGCGGGGATTGTCTGCACCAGAAAGCATTGTTGGCAGGAGAGACCGCACTTTAGCGTTCGTAGGGAGTCAGTAGTAAGCGAGATGTGAAGCGAGTCGGTAGCAGGTCTGAAGCGAGAGGTTGAGAGGAGCGGTGTGCCTGCCAGCCACCAGCTATGACTTACAAGAGATTATAAACGGATGTACAGAGACATCAGCTAACTATTATCGTAAGAGGAACTAATATTATTGAATTATTTTCTTTGCGAAACTCAAGACTATTGAAGGTATGTTTGCGCAATGCTAGTTGTAAGATTGTTGTAAAAAGTAAGTCCCATTTCAACGTTTGTAAAATCATTTCATTACCAACAGTAAATATTTCCAACAATGTTGCATTACTGATTATAATCCATCCTAAAAAGCATCAACGTAAGACTTTGCAAAAATTTTATTGTTGTAAAGAAAAAGTGTAACTATGAATTACGTAACTTCAGTCAAATTAATTAAAGAATAACGTCAGCTTTGGTAATAAATACAGCCACTAATTAGCACAGCCCACCAGCAGCTAATAGAGTATCGTAAAACAGAGTAAGTATATTCATGTCGCAGTTTGATGCAGCAGTCAGATGGCGATCCAGTAACAGTAAAAAAAGGTAAGGAACAGTTTTGGGTTATTGCAGGTAACGACTCAGGGCCAAGACGACGACACATTCTATGTTTCGTCGAAATAATCAGAAAATAACTTTTAATAAGCAGCATTTAAATTTGCATGCGAAGATTGACAAAGAGAAATAATTTCAAAGGGAAGATTTCATTTGTTATTGTTAAGCAAGAGATAGAAATCCTAAGGGAAGGTTTCATAGGTTATTGTAGAAGGGAAGGTTGCGTAACAAAAGAGATATATAGGAGACGGGAAGCTTTCAACCATAGTTGTAATGTTAAAAGTCCCATGTAATTCCTTGCAGAAATGTTTCAATAATAACTTTTGTTCTGAAGAAAACTTTTGCCAGTCGTTTATCTGAGTTTAAAGATTTTACGAATTTTTCCTCTGCATACTCATGTTGATTAAGCAAAAGAAAATCAGTTGTTTTCTTACAAATGAAAATCTAGTGGCCAGCACTGAATTGGGCTGTGCCAAAAATTTCTTGTACGAGCAGGTATATAGATAAGATAGCGTTATCCGTTGGCATCATTGTGAGGTAAGAGTTTTTCAGTTTATTCAGGATGATTTCACAGGGTCATGACGCAGCGCTGCTGACGTCAAAACTTATTAATCTCGATATGCAGTCAGTCTTTAATGGAAGGTCGCATTAAAACTTGAAATTTTATTATTGGAAAGAAATGTTTCTGCTGGGAACTTGAACGAAATTTTTCTGTTGGGGGGTTATGGTAAATGTGAGTATTTAATTACACTTTTTGTGTTGAGAGGTTACAAGACGTCAGCCAATCGCACACCGGCCTCTCTCCAGGACGACAACGCGACAGCAGCGGGCTCTATGCGAAGAGGACATAAGCGCCGCGAGCGACTAGCCGCTGCCCAGTTCTACAATAGCTTCGAGGCTAGTCATTTCGCTTGTACTGCGTAGCATTGTCTGTACGGAAGAAACTTGCTGATTTTAGAATGAGATTTTCACTCTGCAGCGGAGTGTGCGCTGATCTGAAACTTCCTGGCAGATTAAAACTGTGTGCCCGACCGAGACTCGAACTCGGGACCTTTGCCTTTCGCGGGCAAGTGCTCTACCAACTGAGCTACCGAAGCACGACTCACGCCCGGTACTCACAGCTTTACTTCTGCCAGTATCTCGTCTCCTACCTTCCAAACTTTACAGAAGCTCTCCTGCTTCGGTACCCCAGTTGGTAGAGCACTTGCCCGCGAAAGGCAAAGGTCCCGAGTTCGAGTCTCGGTCGGGCACACAGTTTTAATCTGCCAGTAAGTTTCATATCAGCGCACACTCCGCTGCAGAGTGAAAATCTCATTCTGGGAACATCCCCCAGGCTGTGGCTAAGCCATGTCTCCGCAATATCCTTTCTTTCAGGAGTGCTAGTTCTGCAAGTTTCGCAGGAGAGCTTCTGTAAAGTTTGGAAGGTGGGAGACGAGATACTGGCAGAAGTAAAGCTGTGAGTACCGGGCGTGAGTCGTGCTTCGGTAGCTCAGTTGGTAGAGCACTTGCCCGCGAAAGGCAAAGGTCCGAGTTCGAGTCTCGGTCGGGCACACAGTTTTAATCTGCCAGGAAGTTTCAACTTGCTTATTTTGTTTGTCGCCCTAAGCTTGCGGCACATCTATGTAAATCTCAAAGTTAAGTATTGTCATTTACTTCGCGTAATAAAACTCGTTAATATGATTTGTTTGAATTATGTCTAGCGATCCGAGAAAGCAGGTTTCCTAAACACCCTATATTCGACAACTAGGCAGGTTACATGGTGCATACATATAACCTGCACTGTAAATGTTCATTGCACATTCTTGACATCTTCAGAATTGCCATTTTCGATTACATTATGATGATCTGAATACGGGTCTCGTCCCGAAATTAGTCATCGAATGAATGAAAAGTAACAATTTGCGACGGTGGACGGGTTTCTCGTTCCAATGATTAACAGAAGTTGCTGACCCAAGCTACTCCAGCATGCTGGCAGTCCCGAAAAATTTCCTTTAATGATTCAGATTGCAACTTATGACTGCACGTGTCAGTCAAAACTGAGGTGCGTGTTTTAGGTACTATTTTTTATTTTTGACTTCATCACTTTTTTATAATACAGTCATAACCGGTTTCGGCCATCATAGGCCATCTTCAGATGGTGTGGGCAGCATTTGAAGAACATGTGTTCATGCGTTGACAACCTACGAACACCTGTTCATCAAAAGCTGCCAGTAGCATCTGAAGATGCTAAACCTGTACTGGTTGCATCATAAAAATGTGTTAGGTTTTTTAGGCAATTTTCAGCAGGCGATATATGTCTCAAAAAAGTCTTGACACAGAACTGCATTAAGTGGGTGGCTATGAATGAGGTTTTTTTATTAGTGTTTCATGCTTTGTATTTCAATATTCACGATAAATGAAATGTTTTAAGTGATTTTCGTACCAGATGACGGAGTTCGGCCGAAACCGGTAGTACTAATAAAATCCAGTTAACGCAGTTCAGTGTCGTGATTTTTTGGAATCATAAAAAGTGATGCAGTAAAAAATACAACCTTACAATACCTTCTCCGCAAACAGAATGTCGTTTTTCACAAAAGGAGTGGGATTTATGAACAATTAAAAATTAAGAAAACCAAATTATGTTCTTCAGTGTTTCATACATACAGAAATTTCAGGAAAAAACGTTATAGCACTACAGAAGATGAAAAAATACAGACATAAAGATAACACATTGAAAACGGAGATAATAAAAATGAAAAAACTGTCAGTTTCAAAACTTATTTTCTATATATCTTAAAAACATGAATTTGAAGGCGTGTTCTATTCTGAATATACTTGTCTAAGTATAAATCGCTTCACACGGATTTGAATAACAAGTAGCTGATGAAATCGAAGCAACTACTGGCTGGCCTAGAAGTGGAACAGAGACGTTTTCTTTCTGTATTAACATTATCAGGGTTTGATTTTGACATCAGTTTCATTGACGGGGCCCATAGCCGTGTGTCTCTGATCAAAAGTTGTCAGATAGCTTTTAAGTTTGTGGTATTACCAGAGGTTCCAAGTACGTCCCCACAAGAATTTCGCGCACTTCTCTCTCTCTCTCTCTCTCTCTCTCTCTCTCTCTCCCCTCCCGAACAGGCCATGAAGGCCCAGACACCGACCGGCCGCCGTGTCGTCCTCACCCACTGGCGTCACTGGATGGGGATATGGAGGGGCATGTGGTCAGCACACCGCTCTCCCGGCCGTACGACAGTTTCCGAGACCGGAGCCGCTACTTCTCAGTCAAGCAGCTCCTCAGTTTGCCTCACAAGCGCTGAGTGCACCCCGCTTCCCAACAGCGCTCGGCAGACCGGATGGTCACCCATCCAAGTGCCAGCCCAGCCCGACAGCGCTTAACTTCGTTGAGCTGACGGGAACCGGTGTTACCACTGCGGCAAGGCCGTTGGCAAATTCGCACTTTTAGTATCGTTTCATTTTAGATCCTTCCGAAGATCACTTTTGAGGGGCATTTCCTTCTTTCCGTGTTCACACTCGGAAATACTAATATAAAAAATGTGATCGTATGGTACTGATGGCCGGGAGTCCCCACTTAAAGTTCGGCCGCCGAGTTCCAAGACAATTCAGGTGACGTCACATTGGGCGACTTGAGTGTCGATGATGATGAAATGATGATGGGGACAACATAACTCCCGGTCCCTGAGCGGAGAATATCTCTGACCCAGTCGGGAACCGAACTCGGGTCCATTGCACGGTAGTGAAACGCGCTAGCCACTCAGCTAAGAGTATGGACTAATATTAACATAAACACACAGAGATGAACGTATAACACAAACAGAACAGGTCCCGAGAATTACATTTCAAACATTTCTACCAACTTTAATTTCGGGCGAGAGGAAGTTATGAAAATACGTAATTGATAACAGTCAAAATTTCCGTAAGAAATTAAAAAATACCCTTATGTACCGTTCCTATGTGGTAAATATTTCAATATTAAAAAGAACGTAGAGTTAGTTTTCTTTGTTATGAGTTAAAAGATGACGATAATATTATATTACCCGATTATGTCGCCACAAAATATCGATCTTACCGGTATATCGGCTCGATAAGTATAGATTAGTAATTTCGCGCAAATGAGTGTAATGTATCTATATATCGCTTTCCAATATTGCAACCATAGCCCCAGTTGAATAAGTTGTAGAATCGTGACGTACCGCTGTCATCCATCCACAGGGTACACCGCATTTTGATCGAAAGAAGTCTTGTCATTACAAGAAATAATCCAAGTCCAAGGTAATGAGCCACGAAAGTATTTCTGCAACTTCGCTACAGCAGCGCCACCAAAAGGCTGGCATGTAAAAAAGACACTGCGAAAAACTCGTGTGGTGTGTATGTCGAGTGAAGAAGCACATTCAGAATGCGAATGAAGTCGTATTTCTCAGTTTATTATTGTGGTACTACGAACTGTAGCAAAATGACTCTGAGCACTATGGGACTTAACATCTATGGTCATGAGTCCGAACTGTAGCAGCTTCAGGAGTTTTTGGCATGCGTGAAGGACTGTTAATGTTCACCAAAGACAGAAAATGCGGGAAATACAATAAAATAAATAAATAATACGATTAACTGATGACGAAGCTGTGAAGCTGAAAGTGAACAGCAATTGCGTCTTGTGCTAAATGTAACGGTACATGTATAAGCTGTAGTGTAAGATATATGCATAAGTAAGGAGAGGGCGTGACAAGCAGAGGTGATGAACAATAAAATGTTATAGCCAGGAAAAGTGAGGAAGGGATCTTCAGGTTTTGATACCAGGCAAGCAGAATAGATGAACAGAATAGGTATTGCAATATTTCTGGCCCAAGGTACAAGGAGATGATCTTATAGCAGAAGGCAGCTGTAGGAACGTTACGTAATTTGGAGTGGGGTACCGGTGAAAGATGGTTTGTTCGATATGGGTATTGTGAGGAAGACAGCCTAAATTGTAGTCCTTCTCCTCGATTGGCTGCTGCGTTCGAAGTTGCGTTCCAAAACGATAACTTCAGCTATTAATATCACAGAAACTAAGCAACATATTTACTTGCATAGTTAAAGCATCTCTCAATAGCAGGCTATCACTCCATTATTTGAAAAGTATTAATAACCAGCAGAGAGATAACTGCTAAACGAAAAGGCAAACGAAGCACTTCGGAGATCTTCAGATGGCGCGTAACTTGGATGGCGGGCGAAGTTAAGGACTTAATAAACAATCTGTGGCTATTGTTATTGAGATCCCTGCTATACCCGCATGACAGGACAGAAAGTTTAATTTGTAGAAAGGGGCCAAAATGAGTGGCTTTCAGTTGCATTCGAACGTACTACTATATTGATTTGACAAACATTACAAGAGTAAAGAAGAAATGCTACAAATGGCTCTGAGCACTATGGGACTTAACAGCTGAGGTCATCAGTCCCCTAGAACTTAGAACTACTCAAATCTAACCAACCTAAGGAGACCACACACATCCATGCCCGAGGCAGGATTCGAACCTGCGTCTGTAGCAGCAGCGCGGTTCCGCACTAAAGCGCCTAGAACGGCTCGGCCACAGTGGCCGGCAAGAGTAAAGAAAACATTAAAAACAGAGGAAGCCAAACATTAATTTTAGAACTTAATTACCGGCTAAATGCGCCATTCCATCTCACGTCTCAAGGCCAAACCAATTTAAAACCGGCTGAAGGCCAATCACTTAAGACTCAAAACATGAATTTGAATTTTAGAAGGCAGAAGGCCATATCCTAAAATTTCTTTAAATCAGGCTGAAGGCCTAAACAATCTCACGCCTTAAGGACAAAACAACTTTAATTTAAAATCGGCTAGAAGCAATACATAAACAAACAACAAAGACAAATAAGAAAAGGCAGCACATCAAACGGCGCTCAGAAGTTTCCAGGGGTCACCCTGGAATTCAAACACTGACACTTGCTTAGGTGAGACAGGCAGTCGGCCAAACAATTCTTAGTCTGACGGCAACCCAACCGACAGACAGTCAACGGACCGAGCGACAGGATAACTTCCACTCCATCCGACCAGCGCCAGCCGGTGTGGCCGTGCGGTTCTAGGCGCTTCAGTCTGGATCCGCGTGACCGCTACGGTCGCAGGTTCGAATCCTGCCTCGGGCATGGATGTGTGTGATGTCCCTAGGTTAGTTAGGTTTAAGGAGTTCTAAGTTCTAGGGGACTGATGACCACAGATGTTAAGTCCCATAGTGCTCAGAGCCATTTGAACCATTTTTGAACCACCCGACCAGCACACAACAGGGAGTTCAATGGAACAACACAGAAGGTATCGGCGCCCACAACGAATTACACATTCATCTCTCAAACTACACGCCATGCTGGACAGCCACAACATGACCAGGAAAATACACTGCCTGAATTTACATCAACGGCCAGGGCAGGTAACCGGAGCGTTAATGGCCACGAGGCAGAAGATTCCGCTGGTGCACTTCAATTCAGAAATAATCAAGTTGATTTAAACTCCACAGGAGAGTGCGGCTAGAATTTCGCCGACTTGAAAACACACATTGTTGCTCGCAGGAATGTCGCAACAGCCCACAACGAAATTCAAACGCCACGATGTGAACAGTTGGGGGTGGCTGGTATATTAAGTAAAGATTCAACTTTCGTGTCCAGGATCAGTGAACCACGGGCCTCGTAGCAATGGGAACAGCACCACACACTCCGACCATGCGTGGACGCCACCAGCGGCCCCGGCCAGACACACACCACGGAGACTTCCTCGCTGCTCCACGCCAACCGACCAACCACCCGTACACGGCACAGGCGGAAACTATAAGCGCTAGGTCAAAGATAGTACAAGGGTGCGAATACCGATACATGCTGCTGCTGCTGCTGCTGCTGCGACTCTCAGAGACAGAGGGTAACAGCACAATCTTGATAACCGCGGAGGACTAATCACAGAATAGCAACCAAGGTTTGATGCTAACAAGGGAACCTCCCCATCGCACCCCCCACAGATTTAGTTATAAGTTGGCACAGGGATAGGCCTTGAAAAACTGAACACAGATCAATCGAGAAAAGAGGAAGAAGTTGTGTGGAACTATGAAAAAAATAAGCAAAATATACAAACTGAGTGGTCCATGCGCAAGGTAGGCAACATCAAGGAGCGTGTTAGCTTACGAGCGCCGTGGTCCCGTGGTTAGCGTGAGCAGCTGCGGAACGACAAGTCCTTGGTTCAAGTCTTCTCTCGAGTGAAAAGTTTAATTTTTATTTTCAGATAATTATCAAAGTTCAGGCACTCAATCAACTTCGCCCTCCAAAATTCCAGGACATGTTCAGATTTGCTTGGACATATACAGGATTTGACGGTCCACGCACGGAAACATTTGAAAACGTAAAAAACATATGTTTTGACAGAGCACAGGGAAAACTGTGCGACTGTGAAACTGTTGCATTCATTTGATGCGGTTTATGTGACAAACTCTTATGTTTTCATCACTTTTTTGGGAGTGATTATCACATCCACAAGAAAACGTAAATCGGGTAAGGTAGAAGAATCTTTTTACCCATACGCCAAGTGTGCACGTTACATGGGTCGACAACATATTGCTGTCATGTGACGCACATGCCGTCACCAGTGTCGTAAAGAATATATCAGACGTGTTTTCCTGTGGAGGAATCGGTTGACCTATGACCTTGCGATCAAATGTTTTCGGTTCCGATTGGAGAGGCACGTCCTTTCGTCTACTAATCGCACGGTTTTGCGGTGCGGTCGCAAAACACAGACACTTAACTTATTACAGTGAACAGAGACGTCAATGAATGAACGGACAGATCGTAACTTTGCGAAAATAAAGAAAGTAAAATTTTCACTCGAGGAAAGACTTGAACCAAGGACCTCTCGTTCCGCAGCTGCTCACGCTAACCACGGGACCACGGCGCTGCCGAGTTCAGACTGTCCTTGATGTTGCCTACCTTGCTCATGGACTACTCAGTTTGTATATTTTGCTAATTTTTTTCATAGTTCCACACAACTTCTTCCTGTTTTCTCGATTGATCTGTGTTCAGTTTTTCAACGCCTATCCACTGTGTCAATTTATAACTAAATCTGAGGGGGGTGCGATGGGGAGGTTCCCTTGTAAGCATAACATAAGCCAGCCACGAATCAGTAATTACGCAAACACCCAGTTAATTGCTTTGTTTGTATGAAAATGTGAAGGTTAGAAATTATTTGTGATTCATAAAGTGGAATAATTGTACAGTTTCTGGTATTCTGCTAATAAAAAGCTTAGCAGCCCTCGTCATTAGCGCGCGTCGCGAAACTGACATGGGGCGGGTTCGACTCCCCTATCCTGGAAGCTGTGCTTTAGCGTGCTCGGTTAACCGGGTGGGTAGTGCATGTCGGAAGTTATCCGTATCTGATACGTTAGGATCATAGAGTCATTGTGTTAAAACAAAAATGATGGAGAAAGAAGATAAAATAACATTACGATCGGTGAATAGAACTGCCCCCCTACTGCTGTATTCGTAAGATCGCACTAATAAGCAAGACGGAAGAAAATTTATTCGATACACTCTTCAGTCTTAGTTTTACTTTTATATTGTAAATATAATGCTACACGCCAACATCAGATTCACTATGGAGACTGAAACGGAGGGTAAATTACCTTTCCTTGACGTCTTGCTCAAGTGAAGGGCTGACGGCACCCTAGGTCATGGGGTGTATCGGAAGACAACGCACACTGATCTGTATTTGCACGCAGACAGCTGCCACCACCCTTCACAGAGGAATGGGGTACTTAAAACTCTAGTACATAGGGCGCGCACTATCTCTGACGCAGAGAGTCTACCCCAGGAATTGGAACATCTGAGAACTGTATTTCGAAAAAATGGGTACTCAGAGTGGCAGATTCAACGTGCTCTCCGCCCAACCACTGCAGCACAACCTGTTGAGATGAATGAAGTCACGAGGGAGGAGGTAGGCACTGCATTTATTCCATACACAGGCGCACTCTCGGGGAAAATCGCCCGCATTCTGAAGAAACACCGGGTCGGAACTGTGTTTTGTCCTCCAAATAAAACTCGTGCACTGGTGGGGAGCGCCAAAGATGACCTCGGTTTGAGGAAGGCCGGCGTGTACCAGATTCCGTGTCAATGTGGCAAGTCGTATATTGGTCAGACGATGCGTACCGTCGAGGATCGATGCCGTGAACACCAGAGGCACACTCGACCGATGTATCCGAGCAAGTCGGCGGTTGCCGAACATTGTTTGTCGGAAAATCACGCCATGGAGTAGGACCGCACGAGGATATGGTACAGATGGCGAGATAATGGGACAGCGTTGTTAGAGAGGCCACCGAAATTCGCACCAATGACGACCTCATAAACCGTGACTGTGGCTATAATCTTAGCAAGGCTTGGGAACCAGCGATCGGGTTAATCAAGAGTAAATCGAGCAAACGTATAGTTGTGACGACCACGGCGGACAGAGCCATCACTCCGACGTCATCTCAGACGCCGTCGCAATCTGTTCCACCGCGCGACCGTGGCGCGGGGCGCGGACGGCGGAGGGAGCGCGCCGCGGGCGGAGGGTATTTAAATCGGCCGCCGCCGCGACCGAACCCAGTTCCCTCTGAGCAGCCATAGCGTACGGATCTCCGTGCCGGCACGTCCACAGGAGCTCAGTCCGTCAGTTCACCTGATGATGGCCACATGTATGATCGCCGAAATATTGTGCCCGTTGGACACTATAGACCGGCAGCATACCCGTGGATATTTGGATTATCAAATACGCCGGGAGAAACTCGAGAATCACATGTTACATGAATTGTTTCTGAATGAACCAGAGAAACTGCAACAACGACATAACTAGTCGATCAGAACGAATGAGGATAGCTACACTATTGTATAAAGGCAAGTCATCGTTCAAAGTCATCAAAAATCTCTAAGAGTACTTGACTGACTGGCTTCAGATTTTTACACGTTACATGCAGACGCATATATGTAGACTGCATACTTTTTTTTTAATATATACACTGAGGTGATAAAAGTCATGGGACACCACCTAAAATCGAGTGAGATCTCCTTTTGCGTGACGTGCAGCACGTAGCTCGACGTGGCATGCACGTAACAAGTCGTTGCAAAGCCCCTGAGTAATGCTGCCTCTATAGCCGTCCGTAATTGCCGAAGTGTTGCCGGTGCAGACGTTTGTCGTACAACGTGCCTCTCGATTAGATCCGATAGCTGTTCGATGGGACTCATGACGGGCAATGTGGGTGGTCAAATCATTCACTCGAATTGCCCACAATGTTCTTCAAATAAGTCACTAACAAGTGTTGCCCGGTGACGTGGTATAGCATTGCCTCCGGTAGAAAAAAAAATGGTAGGAAAAAATTCTAGAGACTTCAGAACGGAGAAACGTTATCTGAGCTATCAGAACTACAAACATTACTCTCTGTGTTCTTTCGTAGAGGAAGAATGAGTGTTTTTTTTTTTTGCTTCATGATCTTATCGATTCTGCTGTTCTCGCTGACGGACGTTAATTGTTCATGGTCTGTAACTGATACAATTATTTCTAGTAGAAATATAATTGTGCTATATATATATACATATATATATATATATGAGATTAATAATGGTAGTGCGTGTTTTGTCAGTAGCGAGTACCTGTCCTGTATATGAGTCAGTGTGTGATAATTAAATGTTGCCCTGGCCGTTTTTGTGTTGGCTCATTATTGTAGCAAAAATTATATAAGTTCTTCCAACAGTCATATAATACTGAAAGTACAAAAAGAATAATTTTAATAATCTGAAAACGGCGTCTTGTAGTATTTTGCAATTCATATTAGGCCAGAGGTAGAGTTTTTTTTATTAATAACGAAATCAATTAATGCTTATGCTGCCATTGCACATAGGCAGCTATCTTGCAGAATCCAGCCCCACCGAAAAAGTAACTATGCTTTGTTTAAATGTACTATCTTGTAATATTAAAGAAACGATCTTTAATCCATCCTGAGTAGGACTGATATCCTCACGTTGGGATATGTATGCTATTGTTGGTGATAGCGCCCTGAGAAAAATTAGCTGTGGCTTTTGACAAACATAAAAGAGAAAAGGTTCATTAATTCTGTTTATCAAAACCATTTCATACAATAAGAATAACGGCACAGTTGGGATTGTATGAAGTATTCAATTAAAAATTTAATTATTCATTATGCAATAATGGTGCATTGTCAGCCATAAAAATTCCATCGTTGTTTGGGAACATGAAGTCAATCAACGGCTGGAAGTGGTCTCCAAGTAGCCAGACACAACCATTTCGAATAAATGATTGCTTTGGTTGGATCAGAAGACCCAGCTCATTCCGTGTAAATACAGCCAACACCATTATGGAGCCAGCACCAGCTTGTACGTTGCCTTGTTTACAATTTGGGTCCATGGCTTTGTGAGGTCTGTGCCAAATTCGAACCCTGCAGTCAGCTGTAACCAATGAAATGGGAACGGTTTCCCAGTCGTCTATGCTTCAACAGATATCGTCACGAGCCCAGCAGAGGTGCTGCAGGCAATGTCGTACTGTTGTAGTGGTACTACCATCTAGGATAGGGAAAGTTAGTTTTGTGTGATATTCTGAGCACAAGTTACAACCAGGTGTGGGCTGAATTGCAGTGAGTTACGCATACCAATGGTTGCGAAGTAGAATGGAGACCGCAGGGCCGTAGAACCACTGAAACGCGTTGGTTCAACCATCTGGAGCCAACATGGGGTCCACAGCCTGCCAGTGTTGGGCCTAACTACCACAGGCAGTCGTCTCGGCTCCCGATACACGCCGGAGACATCCCGAGGTGAGGGCCACAGATTCTGATGCCAGATCATGGGCACTTGTTGGCACCGCGACTCTGACCACGCCGGCATATGGCTCCCAGCAGAATAGTGCGGAGACAATGGGTATGGTGGCCGCTGAGTCGGCTGCTGGCACAGCCATCCTGACATCGTCGGAACTCCGCTGGCGTATGAGGCCGGCTCGACACAGCATTGAATTACACGGGCCACTGGGATGCTTCCTCAGCATTGCGGGGCCCTTTGACACAGACCAAGAGGAACGAGGGCACTGTAGCTAAAGAACAATAAATCACTTGGAAAGTCATCACCAAGTTTTAATACGGCACGTCCTGGCATTATCCACTACATATGGTGTTTCCCTGCTACATTTGGTCATCTTGATACATTTGGTGGCAGAAGTCACCTCTACACTGTTAAAGGCACTTACTTTGGTCGTTTGCTGCCGCAGCGCATTGACACCGAATTTCGCTATACTGTCCTAATGGATACATTTGTCGTATGTGCCATGTTGATTTTTGCAGTTATATCACGCAGTGTTGCTTGTCTGTTAACACTCAACTCTAGGCAAAAGCCGCTGCTCTTGGTCGTTAAGTGAAGGCTGTCTGCCACTGAATTATCCCTGGTGAGAGACAATGCCTGGAATCTGATATCCTCAGCACTCACTCTCGACAATGTGGGTCTCGGCATACTGGATCCCCTAACGATTTCCTGAAAGGAATGTCCCTCACATCTAGCTCCTACTACCATTCCGCGTTCAAAGTCCGTTAATTTCCGTCATGCGACCATAGCCACATCAGAAACCTTTTCGTATGAATCACCTTAGTACAAACGACAGCTCCAGCACTGCACTGCTCTCCTATACTTCATGTAGCGATACCACTGCCATTTGTATATGTGCACATCGTTAACCCATGACTTATTGTCACCTCAGTGTGTAAGCTCGCGCAACGAAGAAATTTAAATCAATACAGGGTGCCCACAGAAGAGTGTCAAACGAGTTCCTCTCCAGGCCGTGAAGGCACAAGGGATGTCGACCGGCCGCCGTATCATCCTCACCCAAAGGGGTCACGGGATGCGGATATGCAGGGGCACGTGGTCAGCACACCACTCTCCTGGCCGTTTTGTTAATTTACGAGACTGGAGCCAGTACTTCTCTATCACGTAGCTCCTCGATTGGAATCAAGATACTGATAGTGCCCCGTACCAATCCTCACTCTAAGAAAAAAGTTCTTATCAGTACCGGGAGTCGAAACAGGACCTTCTGCATGGCATCCATCTGCGCTGATCAGGCACTTTAAAGGCTCATCTGTGGTCAGAGCGTAATTTACATACGAAATATTTGAAACATAGTATTAAGCAAAAATTAAGTGCTATTAACGGTTGTATCGACTGCAGGGTACAACCGCAGAAACGAATGTAGAATTACATCTTAGATATTTTTGCGAAGGGGAGGGTACCTTGATTTAGAAGCGAGCCTATACGGACGCTTTTTTGCGATTGAGGCAGATTTATGTGGCACACCACCACTTTATAGAGACACAGTCATACTAGGTGCAATAACATTTTGTTGCATACAGCAACTGACTTAACGGGATACGACGTGCAGACAACCTCCTAGATGGTGTACACGGGCATCGCTGTAACACGGGACACCGGCGAAAAGTCTACACAACTACGGCAGCCGGACGCACTAATGCCTCTCGGCCCACACAACGGCAAATCGAGCATGCAAGGAATTTTGACATGAAGAGACTATGTCATTTCAACATAGAAGGTGCACAAGGACGAAGGGAGAAATCCTTGTACGAGAGAACGAGAAAGTGTCGTATTTCTACAACAGACCCACCTCACAGATGAAACTATCAACCGACTCATTATTGGGTTCCACTAATGTGAGCTACAATGGCCACAACAAGCATGGTACGGCCCCCTAGTGAAGAATGATATCTTAAGGAATGTAGACACAATAACCGTACAATAGAACACGCGATAGGCAAGACACTGCATAATGTCTACAAACCTCCATCAAAGAAATGGTCCATGGGTAACTTGCCCAAGGCGAACCACCCGGCAGTTTATGCTGGCGATTTTAACTCCCAACATGCCAGATGGCGTTACCCGAGATCCACAGATGAAGGTACTGGACTAAATGACTGGGCAGACAACCAAGACCTACACCGCCTGTTCCATTCGAAGGACGAAACGACCTTCAAATCAAAGGCTTGGGGCACAACATCCACACCTGACCTGCTGACCGTCATACGTGGAGCAACAGGCATACCCGTGCAAGCAATGAGGAGGGTCCTTGAGGCTTTTCCACAGAGCCAGCATAACCCAGTAATAAGAGAGATCAGACTGTCAATGCCAGTCATAATACGCCCTCCAATCCCCCACTGGAACCTCAGGAAAGGTGACTGGAATAAATACGGAACCTTTGTCAAGAAAACGATAAATTGGATACCGTCGAAACCTGAGAACTACAAAAGATTCACAAACCTGGTACACAAAGCAGCCTTAAATTCTATTCCAGGAGGGTCAAGGAAGGAATACAACCCCTGCTGGACGAAAGAGTGCGAAACACTAATGGAAGAATTTGAGAAGAGTAGGGACACCGAGACTGTGGGTCAACTGATTAACGCTATGAATAAGGAACGAAGGAGCAGATGCAGAGAGACAATGCAAAAATCTAGATTTCACCGATTCCAGCAGAAAGAGTGGGGGTCTGTTGAGGAAACTAGTTGGTGCTACGGTATCCCAGAGGCTGTCCCTTGGCTCAAGTGCTTCTGAAATTACATCCGGTCTGACACATAGGTCCAAAATCCAGCTAAAGGCATGTGGAAAGAAACAGGTTTCCAGAAACCTGAACAATTTATTAGTAATCCAACCGACACGGACATTGTGAAAGAAGTGAAGACTAAAGAGATTACCCAGGCTCTGAAGGTAATGAAGAAAGCAAAAGCAGACTGATCTGACGAGATGGTACCAGAATTTTTGAAGGAACTGGGAACGCTAGGAAGAAGGTGGCTCACTGTGGTGTCACCGCCAGACACCACACTTGCTAGGTGGTAGTTTTAAATCGGCCGCAGTCCATTAGTACATGTCGGACCCGCGTGTCGCCACTGTGTGATCGCAGACCGAGCGCCACCACAAGGCAGGTCTCGAGATACGGACGAGCACTCGCCCAGTTGTACGGACGACTTTGCTAGCGACTACACTGACGAAGCCTCGCTCATTTGCAGAGCAGATAGTTAGAATAGCCTTCAGCTAAGTCCATGGCTACGACCTAGCAAGGCGCCATTAGTAACATTGCATGTATCTAAAGAGTCTCACTTGTATCGCCACAATCTCCAGATGTACCAAAAGGATGGATTAAAGTTAAGTATTCCAGAAGCTACGTACTTTTCTTTGTAGCATTCATTACGTATCCTGTTTCAGACCTCACGCAATCCTGCTTTAACTTAGCGCGTGCCTTTCGGCTTCCTCTCATTGTGTCTAGGCTGTCTTGTCTAGACAACATTTTTTGGCGACGAGGATGGGATAGGGTCTTGTTCTTTCTAATTCCTTACATTTACTTGTGTCATGGCTTCGCCAGATGTACTGTCCGACTTTTATCGCTTGCAGAATCAGCAGACGCAGGCGTTATTGGATGCCCTTGGACAGCTCGTCCAGGGTCAACGTGCACTGCAAAACGATGCGGCCGCCGCCGCTTCACCGCTACCGCAGCCACAACATGCAGTTGCACCCCCATTTCGTCCCTACGAACCAGCTGAGGAAACATGGACGGAGTGGTCACGCCAGTTTGGATTTCATCTCGCCGCCTACAGAATTCAAGGTAACGAGCGGCAGCCTCATTTATTGGGGTGTGTAGGGGTGCAAACGTACCGTGTGATAGTGAAATTATTTCCCCGACGCGACGTAGCAACTCTGTCCTACGAAGAAATTTTGTCTGCTTTAGATGCCTATTTCAAAGAAACCGTTAATGTAGTTGCAAAAAGGTATACGTTCTTTCGTACAAAACGTACGGCCGGTCAGACTAATAGGGAGTGGGTCGCAACATTGCAAGGCCTTACAAGGGATTGTGCTTTTGAGTGTATGTGGACTCCCTTATTCAGATACTATGGTACGTGATGCAATAGCACAGAACGTTTCTGATGTTCGTATACGGGAACAGATTTTGAAACTCGTCAATCCCTCCCTTCAGCAAGTGATAGACATATTAGATAGACAAGACACGCTTGACTTTGCTCAGGAATCATTTGCAACTTCGCCAGCGGTGTGTAACATCAACCGGCCCGCCGGGCGCGCTGCACAGAATGGTCGACTGCCCTCGCGCACGTCTATGAAGCTGCCGCCACGCTCTAAACCAGGTGTGCCGCGCCAGCATACAAATGCAATGAAATCATGCCCGCGGTGTGCTACTAGACATTCGCGTGAAAATTGCCCGTCACGCCAAGCTATTTGCTTTTTCTGTAATAAGAAAGGACATGTTCAAAGTGTTTGCCAGAAAAAGCTCAGATCAGACAATCACAACCATTCCAGGCCTTTTGCTTCGCGCCGGAATCGAACCAAGAATACTCAGGCTCGTGAACCTTCGCCCATGGACATTCATGTAGTTAATTCCACTTCGTTCAGTGCCACTGTCTCTACCAGTGACTGTGTTCGTCCCACACAACGTGTGCGTCGACGTCGCCGGCGATCGCGTCAATTAGCAAGTGGTGCTGTACCTGTATCAGTTCAAATTGCATGAGACAGTCGCTCTTGTCGTCAGCAGGACAATAAACTTTTTGTAGATTTGGACATTCATGGCAACGTGATACCATTCCAGCTCGATACCGGAGCTGCAGTTTCATTGCTCAATCACGACACGTACAAACAACTGGGCAAACCTCTGTTGCGTGCCGCAAATGTTAAGTTAAATAGTTATTCAGGTCAGAATATCCCTGTGTTAGGACAGTGCACCCTTCTTGCAACATACAAGGGACAAACAAAACTTGTGTCATTTTACGTTCTTCGTTCTTCTACTGGAGTGAACTTGTTTGGTTTAGATTTATTTCAATTGTTTAACTTGTCTATTGTAAATCAGGTCCTATCAGTGAATCAGACTGTGCCTTCCGCCAGTGTTTCTCGGCTATGTGAAGAATTTGCAGACATTTTTGCACCGGGTCTTGGTTGCGCTAAGAACTATGAAGCACATTTGGAACTGAAAGTAAACGCGCAACCGAAATTTTTCCGAGCGCGCAATGTTCCCCACGCATTGCGTGATGAGGTCGCAAGAACATTACATGATTTGGTATCACAAGGTGTGAGTGAATGTGCGCAATGCCTCTTCCATTTCAGCTCCGCTTCATCGCTTACGCCGTACAGGTGTTCCGTTCGTCTGGACGACGGAATGCGAACGCGCTTTTCGCCAGTTGCAATCGGCGTTGCTTTCAAATACTTGCCTTACGCCATTCGATCCCCAGAAACCCCTTTTGTTGATGGTAGATGCATCGGATTTCGGGATCGGTGCTGTACTTGCGCACAAAGATGGGTCGCATGATCGCCCTATTGCCTTTGCGTTCAAATTGCTCTCGTCTGCGCAAAGAAATTATTCACAGATAGAGAAAGAAGCGTTGGCTCTCGTGTTTGGTGTTACTAAGTTCCATGATTTCTTGTATGGTCGTCACTTTACCATCATCACAGACCACAAACCTTTGACGTCGCTTTTTCATCCGCACAAGCCTGTACCCCCACGTACAGCGCAGAAATTCATTCGCTGGTCTATTTTCCTCTCGCAGTATCGCTACGATATCTTGTATCAGTCCACTGCTAAGCACGGAAACGGCGATGCGTTGTCCCGTTTGCCTGTTGCTGAGGATAGAGCATTCAATTCTTCCAAATTTGCTTGCATGTTCATTGATTCGGAAACCGATGAAGTGGTCGAATCGTTTCCGATTGATTTTCGTCGTGTAGGTACGGCCACAGCTGCTGACCTGGTCCTTGCTACCGTTTTGCGTTTTGTTGCTACGCAATGGCCTTTGTCAAAGCCACGGATAGAGGATCCGTTGGTTCGCCGATTTTTTGCTCACAAGGAGAGACTTTTTGTTCGACGTGGTGTTTTGTTGTTTTGTTCTGATAATGATCAGTCCAGAGTCGTGGTCCCACGTTCGTTACAGTCCTCTGTCTTACGGCTTCTTCTCCAAGGACATTGGGGTATTGTGCGAACGAAACAACTTGCTCGTCAGCACTGTACTTGGTTCGGAATCGATGCTGCGATTACGAAAATGTGTTCTTCTCGCATGGCGTGTGCCGAACAACAATTCGCACCGCCGCGGAAATTCTTCGCATGGCCGAAAGCCACTTCCCCTTGGCAACGCTTGCACATCGATTTTGCTGGTCCATTCTGGAATGCTCGACGGTTGGTTCTGGTAGATGCCTTCAGTAATTTTCCTTCTGTTGTCCAGATGTCTTCCACGATGTCATCTGCCACCATCCAAGCGTTGTCTGCTATCTTTTGCATTGAAGGTCTTCCGCAGACTATTGTTTCCGACAAGGGCCCACAATTCATGTCTGCAGAATTTCAGTCATTCTGCCAGGCCAATGGTATTCAACATCTGACATCCGCGCCGTTTTCGCCTCAGTCAAACGGTGCCGCTGAACGATTGGTCCGGACTTTTAAGTCACAGATGTTGAAGTTGAAAGAGTCGCATTCTCGGGAGGACGCGTTATTGCTCTTTTTGTCATCGTATCGCTCTCAGCCCCGTGATGGTCGCTCGCCGGCTGAGTTGCTCCACGGTCGTCCTCATCGAACCTTGATGTCTTTGTTGCATCCGCCGCATGAGGTTCCTGTGCAGCGGCAGACACCTGCTTTTGCTCCAGGCGACGCTGTTTTCTATCGTAACTATTGCGGTTCACAGCGTTGGCTCGCAGGGCGCATTCTTCGCTGCCTCGGCCGCGCTATGTATTTGGTTTTGGGGGCCTCTGGTGAGGTGCGTCGGCATCTCAATCAGCTGCGCCTCTGTCGTCGCACGGGTTCTGCCGCTCCCCGTCTGCTTTCAGCGACGGTGCCGTCCGGTCAGCGCCCTGGGGACCCATCTACTGGCTCGCCTCCTCCCCAGATGTTACCGACGATGCCTTCCATTTTGCCCCATGGCGACGCGCCGCCGCCGCCTCCGCCGCCGCCGCCTGTCCTCCAGCCGGCGCCGCCCGTAGTGGACGCTTCGCTGCAGCCGCCAAGCGCCTCCCTGGGTCACGCGCCGCCGATCGCTTCCCGTGACCAGCTGTCCTCCGCCATGGAACTCTTGCCCGCTCCGGACCACATGACGTCATCGCGCGTCGGATACCCCGACGCAATGGAGGTCGACCCTTCGGCCCCTCCTGTCTCTTTACGGGCGCATACACCGCATGTTGACGTGCACCCTGGACTAGGTTTTCAGGCGTTTCCTAGATCCCCTCGGACCGAATGGCCGGGTGCGGGTGGCACAGCCTCGCTTGTTGTTAGGCTCCCCACCTCATCGCATACGTCAACATGGGGTCCTCCCCACGACGGGCGGAAGCCTTATCACACGACCGTCCGCCGATTTGCGGGGGAGGAATGTGGTGTCACCGCCAGACACCACACTTGCTAGGTGGTAGCTTTAAATCGGCCGCGGTCCGTTAGTACATGTCGGACCCGCGTGTCGCCACTGTGTGATCGCAGACCGAGCGCCACCACAAGGCAGGTCTCGAGATACGGACGAGCACTCGCCCCACTTGTACGGACGACTTTGCTAGCGACTACACTGACGAAGCCTCGCTCATTTGCCGAGCAGATAGTTAGAATAGCCTTCAGTTAAGTCCATGGCTACGACCTAGCAAGGCGCCATTAGTAACATTGCATGTATCTAAAGAGTCTCACTTGTATCGCCACAATCTCCAGATGTACCAAAAGGATGGATTACAGTTAAGTATTCCAGAAGCTACGTACTTTTCTTTATAGCATTCATTACGTATCCTGTTTCAGACCTCACGCAATCCTGCTTTAACTTAGCGCGTGCCTTTCGGCTTCCTTTCATTGTGTCTAGACTGTCTTGTCTAGACACAACACTCACCAAACTCTGCATGGAATGTATCAGTACGGGCGCTCTCCCCAAGATCTGGAAAGAAGCAAAAGTCATTGCTGAGGTGAAACCGGGAAAGACTGGTGATAACCCAAAGAACTACAGACCAATATTCCTGCTATGTACCTCCTATAGATTACTCGAGAGAATATTAGTGACTAGATTACCTCCTTACATTGATGCCAACCTTTCAACATACCAAGCCGGTTTTCGAGCAAGCAGAAATTGTTGCGATCAAGTGCTGTCCCTTACAACCTACATAGAGAAAGGCTTCGAAAACAAGTCGAAAACTGGATTGGTTCTCATAGACCTTACATCAGCTTACGATACAGTGTGGATCGAAGGACTGTTATTTAAGCTAACTAGAATCATAAAATGCAAACAGACCTACATACTACTCAAGAACATGTTAACAGGAAGGAAAATCAGTCTCACTCCATGACACGAACAACAAGAGCGTGGTCTACCACAGCGCGTGGCTTTAGGACCCGTTCTCTTCAAGCTGTGTATAGCTGACATGCCAGAAATCAAATCACATACATTTGCACAAGCTGGCGACCTGGCCATCGCGTATCAAAGTCAAAATTTCAGTGACCTCAACGAAAAATGAATGCAGACTTGGAAGTCCTGAACACACATTACTCCAAATGGCATCTACACCCAGACCCCAACAAAACAACGAGCGCAATAATTCACATTAACAACAGAGAAGCACAGAAAATTACAGCTTTCCATGAATGGACAGCAGATCAGACGCTAGAGTAAGCCTAAATACTTCGATGTGAAACTACACTCATGCTCACAAATTAAGGATAATTGCAGAATGTGGTGCCACATAACGTGGCACTACACAAAACTGGCGCTAACAGCATAGGCACACAGGGAACACACACGGCACAGACCTGTAAGTCCACGGTATTGGTGGTAAGTTGAGAAAACCATCCCGAAACACATGTGCTACAAAACGCCACCGTTTCCTGCGCATTTAGCCCGACACCAACATGGGATATGATCACCGTGCACACTTACACAGGCCGCACAACGGGTGGGCATACTCCGGATCAGGTGGTCGAGCAGCTGCTGGGGTACAGCCTCCCATTCTTGCACCAGTGCCTGTCGGAGCTCCTGAAGTGTCGTAGGGGTTGGAAGACGTGCAGCGATACGTCGACCGAGAGCATCCCAGACGTGCTCGATGGGGTTTAGGTCTCTATTCGCCTGACATCTTCTGTTGCCACGATGGCAGCTCGGTGGGGCCGTGCGATATCATCCATTACTGTTGCAAAAATGACGTCCCTATACACCTGACCTGTTACAGTTCCTCTGTCAAAGACATGCAGGGGTGTACGTGCACCAATCATAACCCCACCCCACACCATAAAACCACGACCTCCATACAGGTCCCTTTCAAGGACATTAAGGCGTCGGTATGTGGTTTCTGGTTCACGCCAGATGGAAACCCAGCGAGAATCACTGTTCAGACTATACCTGGACTCGTCCGTGAACATAACCTGGGACTGTTCCAATGACCATGTACTGTGTTATTGACACCAGGCATTACGGGCTCTCCTGTGACCAGGGTTCAGTGGAAATCACCTTTCAGGCGAATAAATATTGTCTGTAGACTGTGTGTCTGGAGACAACTGTTCCAGTGGCTGCGGTAAGGTCCCGAGCGAGGCTACCTGCAGCACTCCGTGGCCGCCTGCGGGCACTGATGGCGAGATATCGGTCTTCTTGTGGTGTTGTACACTGTGAACGTCCCGTACTGTAGCGCCTGGACACGTTTCCTGTCTGCTGGAGTCGTTGCCGTAATCCTGAGATCACACTCTGTGGCACACGGAGGGCCCGTGCTATGACCTGCTGTGTTTGACCAGCCTCCAGTCGCCCTAGTATTCTACCCCTCATAACGTCATCAATATGTGTTCTCTGAGCCATTTTCAACACACAGTCACCATTAGCACGTCTGAAAACGTCTGCACACTTACTCGCTGCACCGTACTCTGACATGCACCAACACACCTCTGCGTATGTGGACTGTTGCCAGCGCCACCGTGCGACGACCGCAGGTCAAATGCACCGCACGGTCAGACCCCGAGGTGATTTAAACCCGCGAACCGCCAACCAGAGCGTTGTTTCACCATGTATGAGCATTACTTAATTTATGAGCATGAGTTTAGATCGCACTCTAACATACAAGACACACCTAGAAGACCAGTAACTAAAATCCCGCAATGCTATTCTTTCGTCACTGGCTGGAAGGACATGGGGATGTGGGGCGAGCACCTTGAGGACATCAGCACTAGCTCTTGTCTACAGCGTAGCTGAATGCCCACCAATGTGGATGAAAGTGCACACGCAGCTAAAGTGGGCGTCCAGCTGAGGTAACAATGCTAATAATCTCGCGATCACTCAAGGCCACCCCCTTTGTCTGGCTCCCTGTCCTACCCAGCATAGACCCCCTGAGATCAGGTGATCACAGCTAGCCCTAAGAACATACCGGAAAGTCCTGGACAGCCCGGACCTCCCTACCCACAAAAAAATCTAACACCTACAAACAGGCTTAAATCCAGGACAGCTTTCTGGAAAATCGGCGAAGAGCCTCAAGGCTTCAACTCAAAAACTACCTGGGCGGGAGTACGGGCTGCAAGTGCACGCAAGAACTGCAATTTGGTGGACGACCCCAATAAGAAGATTGAAAGACTCAACCTCCCAAGGAAACTGTGGACAACTTTGAACCGCCTAACAACAGGTGTCGCCAGATACAAGCAACTAATGAAGAAATGGGGCCTATCACACAGCACTGAATGTGATTGTGGTGAAATTCAAATAACTGACCATTTACTCGTGTGTGAAGTGTACTTATATGATGGTGATTTGAAAGACATACAGAGACGCAGTGACTAGGCCTGAAAGTGACTCGAAATTATTTGTCATGTTGTGTAGTATTATATGAGCACCTGTGAACAGTAGTGTTACCATAGTTGCATATCAGTATATTGCAAATAATGTAAGAATGATTGCCTTTCTATATGCCGAATGAGTAAATAAGTAACTGACTTAACGTAAACCTCATTCTAAATTTATGTGCGATAGTTGAATACAGTGATATTACTTGTTTCATTTTACACTCCTGGAAATTGAAATAAGAACATCGTGAATTCATTGTCCCAGGAAGGGGAAACTTTATTGACACATTCCTGGGGTCAGATACATCACATGATCACACTGACAGAACCACAGGCACATAGACACAGGCAACAGAGCATGCACAATGTCGGCACTAGTACAGTGTATATCCACCTTTCGCAGCAATGCAGGCTGCTATTCTCCCATGGAGACGATCGTAGAGATGCTGGATGTAGTCCTGTGGAACGGCTTGCCATGCCATTTCCACCTGGCGCCTCAGTTGGACCAGCGTTCGTGCTGGACGTGCGGACCGCGTGTGACGACGCTTCATCCAGTCCCAAACATGCTCAATGGGGGACAGATCCGGAGATCTTGCTGGCCAGGGTAGTTGACTTACACCTTCTAGAGCACGTTGGGTGGCACGGGATACATGCGGACGTGCATTGTCCTGTTGGAACAGCAAGTTCCCTTGCCGGTCTAGGAATGGTAGAACGATGGGTTCGATGACGGTTTGGATGTACCGTGCACTATTCAGTGTCCCCTCGACGATCACCAGTGGTGTACGGCCAGTGTAGGAGATCGCTCCCCACACCATGATGCCGGGTGTCGGCCCTGTGTGCCTCGGTCGTATGCAGTCCTGATTGTGGCGCTCACCTGCACGGCGCCAACCACGCGTACGACCATCATTGGCACCAAGGCAGAAGCGACTCTCATCGCTGAAGACGACACGTCTCCATTCGTCCCTCCATTCACGCCTGTCGCGACACCACTGGAGGCGGGCTGCACGATGTTGGGGCGTGAGCGGAAGACGGCCTAACGGTGTGCGGGACCGTAGCCCAGCTTCATGGAGACGGTTGCGAATGGTCCTCGCCGATACCCCAGGAGCAACAGTGTCCCTAATTTGCTGGGAAGTGGCGGTGCGGTCCCCTACGGCACTGCGTAGGATCCTACGGTCTTGGCGTGCATCCGTGCGTCGCTGCGGTCCGGTCCCAGGTCGACGGGCACGTGCACCTTCCGCCGACCACTGGCGACAACATCGATGTACTGTGGAGACCTCACGCCCCACGTGTTGAGCAATTCGGCGGTACGTCCACCCGGCCTCCCGCATGCCCACTATACGCCCTCGCTCAAAGTCCGTCAACTGCACATACGGTTCACGTCCACGCTGTCGCGGCATGCTACCAGTGTTAAAGACTGCGATGGAGCTCCGTATGCCACGGCAAACTGGCTGACACTGACGGCGGCGGTGCACAAAAGCTGCGCAGCTAGCGCCATTCGACGGCCAACACCGCGGTTCCTGGTGTGTCCGCTGTGCCGTGCGTGTGATCGTTGCTTGTACAGCCCTCTCGCAGTGTCCGGAGCAAGTATGGTGGGTCTGACACACCGGTGTCAATGTGTTCTTTTTTCCATTTCCAGGAGTGTATCTTAAAAGTCATCGTGAGGTATACTGCGTCTTCACATGGCGAAAGGCTCCGTGTTCATTAACTGCAAGTAAATAGCCCAGTACGAACCATTTGTTCGGTGAAGTGAATGTTTTCGAAGTCCGATAAAAGAAGTTTTCATTTGAAGAGAGATCCACGGTCGAGAAAAAGAATCAGAACGGACCTTACACAGAAAGCCATTGTTAAGCGCGCCTAACAAAAATAATCAATTTACGAACGTTATTTAAGAAATTACTTAATATTTTAATAAGTTGGCTCACTCCCTATCCAGGCACGATCCAGTCAGCATTAATCATAATAGTAAATTTAAAGCACCTACAGAGACGGACGTAAAAAAATGGTTCAAATGGCTCTGAGCACTATGGGACTCAACTGCTGTGGTCATAAGTCCCCTAGAACTTAGAACTACTTAAACCTAACTAACCTAAGGACAGAACACAACACCCAGCCATCACGAGGCAGAGAAAATCCCTGACCCCGCCGGGAATCGAACCCGGGAACCCGGGCGTGGGAAGCGAGAACGCTACCGCACGACCACGAGATGCGGGCACGGACGTAAAAGAACGTCCCTGTAAGTATTGTACACTGAAGCGCCAAAGGAACTGGTATAGGCATGCTTATTCAAATACAGAGATGTGTAAACAGGCAGAATACTGCGCAGCGGCCGGCAATGCCTATATAAGGCAACAAGCGTGTGACGCAGTCGTTAAATAGCTCACTGCTGCTACAATGGCGGGCTGTTAAGATTTAAGTGCGATTGAACGTGGTGTTATAGTCGGCGCACGAGCGATGGGACACAGCATCTCCGAGGTAGCGATGAAGTGGGTATTTTCTCGTACGACTATTTCAGATGTCTAGCGTTAATAATAGCAATCCGGTGAAACATCAAATCTCCGAGATCGTGGCGGTCGACTTTCACGGCCGGTATTCTCTTCACTTAAAACTTCCGGGCTGATCGGCCGTGGTCGAAGTATAAAAAAAAGTCTCCCCTGGCGTTTCGTCTCCGACTGTGGTAGACGTCTTCCGCCCACAAAATGACCTTGGAAGACGTCTCCCCTGGCGTTTCGTCTCCGACTGTGGTAGACGTCTTCCAAGGTCATTTTGTGGGCGGAAGACGTCTACCACAGTCGCAGACGAAACGCCAGGGGAGACTTTTTTTTTTATACTTCGACCACGGCCGATCAGTCCGGAAGTTTTAAGTGAAGAGAATACCGGCCGTGAAAGCCTACGTTGTATGATTCTGTGAGTGTTTAAAGTAGTGCGTGCACAACACAAAACGCCATTCCCACAAGTCGTTATAGATGACATCACCGCTGTTTACAGCCGTTTGAGTAAACCTGACTTGCCGGAGTGTTGTTTGGGTGGTTTTGACTCAAAGTGTGAACGAAAGTTGGAATAGTCTCATTTGGAGATACGCTCCAAAATTAACAGAAAACCGAAGCGAAATTGTCAACATTGCTTCAACTTTAGGCGTATGTCAATTCAGTGTAGGCCATACTGCATTAATGTGGCAAATGCCCTTCAAACAAAATCTGCTCTGAAATGAGCCGATTTCGTGAACACAGGGACGCTAGCAGCGATGCGGTCGGCAACGAAAAAAGGACATTCAGGACAAAAATGACGGTTTATCAGGCAGCAGAAAGCGGCCATACACCAGCCGTGGCGATAGTTATTTTTGGACGAGCATCGACGAGTTTCCTCCTCCGTCCCTTTTTTCATACGATAAATACTTGACAGACTTTAAACGCGTTTTTCTCAAAACCATGTTTTCCGGCATGGTTGTCGTCGCCGACGCTACAATTTCCATCTGATTTTAATGATTTTTGGCCTCCTTTGAAGCAAACTGAAATCTCCTGACTTCGTCGTAGCCGATTTTTTTCACGTCCATATTTAGTATTTTTTTCGGCCAAAAAAAGAGGGGTCAAAATGTCCATTTATTTTTCAAACATTGTAATTGCCAGAAAAATGTTTCTTACAAATCCCTACGATTAACTAAAATTAAATCTGTAAGGATCAGGATGATAGGTTAATTTCATGTTTCAGATAATCACAACCGACGTTACAACGCCAACCATCGATCTACCTCCTTTCAGAATGGTTCAAATGGCTCTGAGCACTATGGGAATTAACTGCTGTAGTCACCAGTCCCATGGAACTTAGAACTAGTTAAACCTAACTAACCTAAGGACATCACACACATCCATGCCCGAGGCAGGATTCGAACCTGCGACCGTAGCGGTCGCGCGGTTTCAGACTGTAGCGCCTAGAACCGCTCGGCAACTCCTTTCAGAGCTGCCTCGGAAAATACCAGTTACACAGTGAAGATATTAAAATTTTTCAATAAAAAAATACTAATAAAAACGTCAGTGTATGCTTTCTTCATTGAAGCAAACCCCTTTTGCCCACTACATTCCGGTGCGGAAGAAAAAAAAATCCTATATTTAAGGAATATTTCCGTCCGTAACCTTGTCGTTCTCCCGTAAATTAAATTCTTTATAACGCAGGCCGACTGGGACATTCTTTTGTGGACACCCTGTTATCCCACAGGCATGGAGATACTGGGTTGGTCGATATGTTCGTGATGCAACAGTTGCGATTTCCGTGAGCGTAATATAAAACAGAAAGTGATTTTCTGCTATCAGAAGTTGATGTAGCAGCGTGTATGAAGGATGACGCGCGAGACCAGAATCTATTTCTAGAGCGGGGCACAGTTTCTTCTTGTTGTTTTTTTGTCTGTTGTTTTTCTTTTTCCCTCGTCCTCGCTTATTTCTTTTCATCTGCGAGGAAGAGAAATGGGAGACGGCGACTGAAAGATGTGGCTGTCGGCGCGCATCAGAGGAAATGTCCGTCAGCTCGTGTGACGTAGAGGGTGGAGGGAGGGGGGGAGGGAGGGGCAGGGAGTCAGGGAGGCAGAGAGAGAGAGAGAGAGAGAGAGAGAGAGAGAGAGAGAGACGTGATATAGGCCTTGCTTGTCAGCTCACGTCGTGTAGAGACACCTGAGTCTCTCTGTAACATCAAACACATCCCGGCTGCGGCGCTACAAACAACAGGTGTTTGAAAGGAGTCATACAGGCGCGGCGCCAATAAATTCCCCGCTGGCCATCATTCTGCCTCCATTACTGAGGCCCGACTTCTATACCGTAACAGCTGACATGAAGCCGAGACGTGTCAGCGAGGGCACAACAAGAAGTATAAAGCGTCATATTATCTGTTTTGCGTCGTTTCTTAGTTTAGGAATATCGAGAACCTGAAATATCAGTATTAAAAAGTATCATTTTCGGCTCTCGATGTCTCGGAAAAACGTTTAAATACTGTATATCGACGTAGACGTATCGACGGAAAAACACCGACGGAAAAACACCGACGGAAAAACACCGACGGAAAAACACCGACGGAAAAACACCGACGGAAAAACACCGACGGAAAAACACCGACGGAAAAACACCGACGGAAAAACACCGACGGAAAAACACCGACGTAATGGCCTATAAAAATACTGGCTGCACATTGTAAATATACTGTCGGTTATAGACATGTATATTTACGTACAGATTTATTTTTAGATATGCTGTACATCAATAAGCTAGCTGCCTGCCTACCAACCTTAGAGCAAGAAATGAAAGAAAAGCGATGCACGTTCACGCTCGGCAATAACCACTTTGCTGACAACGGTAACTACATTTAAGTGGCACGATTAAAGGTGACCGATGGGTCCATCGTTCTATTTCATCACATATCTGAGTTGTCTGGAACACTTCTTGTCGACTTCCCTAGTTTTTCCACTTCCGCCTACGCCAGCGATCTAGCAGTCTTAGTGTGAAAACTGCGTGGTTAAGTTAAACACTGCAGTTTCTGTTGCCAGCGCTGAGCGCCGATTGCACGCTATAAAGTTTTGCATCACCCTGGTTCCCAGGACTCCTGAAGATAGACGTTGACTGTGGATATTGTATCACAGACACAGTCCCTTTGACTGTTCAGAGACGTCACTAAACCCGCCCAAAGATGTAAAAAACCATGCATGAGAAGCGCCTAATGCACGGAGGGAGTCCCAAGCCGATCAGTTCCAGTCATTCCACCAGGAAGGAGGTACACGGCTTGTGTTGGCTGTAGTTCAACCATGCCTAGACGGTCAATACCGCGGTTCGATCGCGTCCGCATTGTTACTTTGCGGCAGGAAGAGCTCTCAACAAGGGAAGTGTCCAGGCGTCTCGGAGTGAACCAAATCGATGTTGTCCGGACATGGAGGAGATACAGATAGACAGCAACTGTCGATGACATGCCTCGCTCAGGGCGCCCAAGGGCTACTACTACAGTGGATGACCGCTGCCTACGGATTATGGCTCGGAGGAACCCTGACAGCAACGCCACCATGTTGAATAATTCTTTTCGTGCAGCCACAGGACGACGTGTTACGACCCAAACTGTGCGCAATAGGCTCCATGACTGCGCAACTTTACTCCTGACGTCCAAGGCGAGGTCCATCTTTGCAACCACGACACCATGCAGTGCGGTACAGATGGGCCCAACAGCATGATGAATGGACTGCTCAGGATTGGCATCACGTTCTCTCCACCGATGAGTGTCGCATATGTCTTCAGCCAGACAATCGTCGGAGACGTGTTTGGAGACAACCCGGTCAGGCTGAACGCCTTAGACACACTGTCCACCGAGTGCAGCAAGGTGGAGGTTCCCTGCTGTTTTGGGGTGGCATTATGTGGGGCCGACGTACGCCGCTGGTGGTCACGGAAGGGGCCGTAACGGCTGTATGATATGTGAATGCCATCCTCCGACCGATAGAGCAACCATATCGGCAGCATAGTGGCGAGGCATTCGTCTTCCTGGACGACAATTCGCACCCCCCCTCCCCCCCTTGAGAACATCTTGTGAACGACTTTCTTCAGGATAACGACATCGCTCTTCTAGAGTGGCCAGCTTCTTCTCCAGACATGAACCGTATCGAAAATGCCTGGGATAGATTGAAAAACGCTGTTTATGTAAGACGTCACCCACCAACCACTCTGACGGATCCACGACAAATCGCCGTTGAGGAGCGGGACAATCAGGACCAACAGCGCCTTGACGAACTTGTGGATAGTATGCCACTACGAATACAGGCATGCATCAATGCAAGAGGACGTGCTACTGGGTATTAGAGGTATCGGTGTGTACAGCAATCTGGACCACCACCTATGAAGGTGTCGGTTTATGGTGGTACAACATGCAATGCGTGGTTTTCATGAGCAATAAAAAAGGCGGAAATGGTGTTTATGTCGATCTATCTTCCTATTTTTGGTACGTGTTGCGGAAATCTCGGGACCGAGGTGATGCCAATTGTGACGTAACAGAAACCTCTGATGATGCTTAACAAATACAAGAAGCGAAACACGTGCGATAAAAAACAAACTGCCTTTCATTCAGGCGGAATACACCTCCATGAATAACGAAATTTTCTTCTCAATAATGAAGCATGTTGTGAATTGGTGTCCAGGGAAATACATCCCAAAGAGGGGAGATCCAAAAACTGGCATTTCGTACAGAACCCATCCCGTGAATCTAAAGACTTACCATGTGCCAAGAAATAAAACTGCCATACAGTGCATTAGACGTATAGTATCTCAAACGAGTGAGAGGTATCCACGAGCGATAGCTATCCAGAAGTGATAGGTATCTACAATAGATAGGTATCGACGAACGGTAGGTATCCACTTAATGAAACTTCCTGGCAGATTAAAACTGTGTGCCGGACTGAGATTCGAACTCGGGACCTTTGCCTTTCGCAGGCAAGTTCTCTACCAACTGAGCTACCCAAACACGACTCATGCCACGTCCTCACAGCTTTACTTCTGCCAGTACCTCGTCTCCTACCTTACAAATTTCACAGAAGCTCTCCTGCGAACGTTGCAGAACTAGCACTCCTGAAAGAAAGTATGTTGTGGAGACATGGTTAGCCACAGCCTGGGGGATGTTTCCAGAAAGAGAGTGAAAATCTCATTCAGGTATCCATTTAATCTCGTTAAGGTATATTACTTTGATACCTAGAGGAAAAGGATATTGTTTTGACTTTGAACACTTTCCAGTTTCACCGCTATTTCATGAAATGATAGCATTCACTTTGTGTTGCTGCAGTCATTTCCTGAAATTACTCTGGAAAAGTAAGGTTTCTCCAGATATGATAAAACTGTTGGAAGGTACATGGTTATGGAACTAGGAATAAATATCCTACTCAAATTCAATGAAGTGTTGCAGTCGAGGTGGTCTTGGAATACCGTTTTTAACAGTCTACTTGTCACATTATTATTCGATAATCAGTAAGTGAAATCAGATTAACAAGAAGTATTATCAAAAAGCGCTTACGAGACAAAAACGGTCAAACTGTTATTGTATTGTGACACTAATCACCATTTCCGAGACAGTTAAATTTGTTAAGACATCAAAGAAACTCAGTTCATTTGGAAAGAGAGATTCCGTTTCAAGGTACACGATGGTGTGCGATTGTGTAAGTACGACTTAACTGACAACATTATGCAACTTGTTTTAAAAAAATGTGCAGAATTTTACTCACGATAAAGCTCTAACAATTAACAGTATTCCCACAACAGCTTCAATGCGTTACACAGCACTTAAATATGTAGAACTCTTAATATTTACAAACGCTACACGAAACACAAAATCATGTCTCACAATAAAAACAGTAGAGCATGTCGGAAGAAGCTTTGGGGGTCTCTACTCATTCTTCCATGTGATTCTAAAATCACTCACTGTGTTTAAACACTCGCCACAGAAGACAATGCGTTCTTAGATACGCTATCCTTCAGCTAACACACTATCCCTTACAACTTTTTATGTTATTACAATGCCAACGTTTTATTTTTTGTATTGAAATCAAATTTTGCTCATTGTTAAGTTCAGGGAACCATACCAGTTATTCAGAAAGAAAATAATATTTTTATTCGTATGGCACCAATGTTTGGTTGACACTAATAATTAAATATTTGAAGCAGATAAAGAATGAGAACTACTGAGAAAGTTCATCTCCGGTAACAACGAAACAAAAAAAAAAAAAAGCGACATTAACATCCCACGAAGTCGAGAAACAGGAAATGAACATTAACAAGCGCTTATTCAACTTTGATGTCATCTGTTAACTCTTTCTTTGGTTACAAAACTTTATATCGGACCATGTTATATAGAGTATTTTTCTTTATTTTCATGCCCCCCATTATTTGAAATTGACTGTCGTAATTAAAGATTGTCAACTCGTACTTAGAAAGGTACATTTTCGTGTTGCTTAGGTGTAATGAAAAGCAGGATCTCCTTTCGATTAGGCGAATATAATAAACCTGCCGAAGCCACTAACAAAACGACCGGCATAATCGACGTTTAACAGGATAGCGCTGAATCCTAGTTCGACTCATTACTGAACAGCTATGCCAACTGAAATGCAGGATTCGTACCACTATGACTGCATGTTGGGCTATCTTACACCCTCTGGACTGGACATCTTTTAGTCCTTGAAATGTCCTGCTTTTTCTCTCTCTGTGTTTGCATACATTGGCGGTTGGCAGCACACATAAAGTGCTTAATTCCATATTTTTAGATTTCCAGAAGGCTTTCGACACCGTTCCTCACAAGCGTCTTCTAACCAAACTGCGTGCCTACGGAGTATCGCCTCAGTTGTGCGGCTGGATTCGTGATTTCCTGTCAGAAAGGTCACAGTTCGTACTAATAGGCGGAAAGACATAGAGTAAAACAGAAGTAATATCCGGCGTTCCCCAAGGAAGTTTGTATTGTTCCTGATCTATAGGTATATTAATGACATAGGAGACAATCTGAGTAGCCGTCTTAGATTGTTTGCAGATGATGCTGTCATTTACCGTCTTCTGAAGTCATCAGATGATCAAAACGACTTGCAAAATGATTTAGATAAGATATACGTATGGTGCGAAAAGTGGCAATTGACCTTGAATAAGGAAAAGAGTGAAGTTATTCACATTACTAAAAGAAATCAGCTAAATGTCGATTACGTAATAAGTCACACAAATCTGACCACTGTAAAATCAACTGAATACTTAGGGATTACAACTACAAATAACCTAAATTGGAACGATCACATAGATAATGTTGTGGGTAGAGCAAACCAAAGACTACGATTCATTGTCAGAACACTTAGAAGGTGCAACAGGTCAACAAAAAGACACTGCTTACACCACGCGTGTCCGCCCTATTCTTGGCTATTGCTGTGCGGTGTGGGATCCGCATCAGGTGGGACTGACGGATGACAATGAAAAAGTTCAAAGAAGGGCAGCTCGTTTTCTATTATCGCGAAATAGGGGAGATAGTGCCACAGACATGATACGTGAATTGGAATGAGAGTCATTAAAGCAAAGGTGTTTTTCGCTGCGACGGGATCTTGTCATGAAATTTCACTTATCGGTTTTCTCCTCCGATTGCGAAAACATTCTGTTGGCACCCACCTACATAGGGAGAAACGATCATCACGATGAAATAAGAGAAATCAGGGCTCGCACAGAAAAATTTAAGTGCTCGTTTTTCCCGCGTGGCGTTCGAGAGTGGAACGGTAGAGAGACGGCTTGAAGGTGGTTCATCGAACCCTCTGCCAGGCACTTTATTGTGAATAGCAGAGTAATGACGTAGATGTGGGTGTAAAATGACCCATCCATACACGGCACAATGTCGAGTCACAGCGCCTGGAAAATTGTTCCCTCAAGTTTATCGTTTATGATTAATTTCGTTCTTGACATGTAGAAGAGGTCAATCGTATAACGGACTCGCTAAAAAATGTGTTTATGTCACTTGCTACAAATCCGAAAAAAAACAGATTCAGTTCATAAAACTTACACTGAGAACATTTTAAACCTATACGTTGCTGATAACATGTTTCTCTTATACTGAATACCTGGACTGGACAAACTAACACCGTCATATACACTGAAGAGCCAAAGAAACTGGAACACCTGCCTAACATCGTGTAGGGCCTCCACCAGCATGTAGAAGTGGCGCAGCACGAAGTGGCATAGACACCACGGACAGAGCACCGGGCGTGCGCGAGATGGGCCGGTGGGAGAAGACGGCGGAAACGATGAATCGCAACAACACCAGCTGGAAGAATCCAATGATCGAAAAGAAGACCGTTGTTCAATGTCGGACAAAATCGGATTCCATATATTACTTAGAGGAAAACCTTTTTTTGGCCACATGGAACTGATGCTTTGAATCGCTTTTTAGATCATTTTAATTGTCTACATCCGAGTATTCAATTTACTATGGCAACTGATGTAAACTTCCATTTCTTGATGTTTTATTTCAAAGAAATGACGATGGGACGTTTGGATACAGTGTGTATCGGAAACCTTCTCATACTGACCGCTATCTTCATGCGACCAGGTGTCATCCACCACACCAACGTAGTGGTGACTCTGGTGAAAAGAGGGTGTGTCATTTCTGACGAGGAACAATTGAAAGAACTACTCGATCATTTGGAGACTGTTTTCAAACAGAATGGATATATGGAATAACAAATTTGCCGTGCCCTTCGGTTTGGTCCGTTACGCGAGCCAATAGAGGATACTCTTGAAACTGTTGCTTATTTACCCTTTGCGGGAAGTATATCACCCAAACTTCCAAGAGCTTTAAGAAAATATGATATTAAAAGTGCTTTTACGCCGGTGGTCGAGGCTAGGGCCATTATTGGCTCACTTAAAGATAATTAGAGCTTGAGGAGGCCCGGAGTTTATGAAATTCCATGTCACTGTCGAAAGGGGTATATTGGTCAAACTATTCGAACTATTCAGGACCGGTGTGTGGAACATCATCGACACACTCGGTTGTTCCAGCGTGAGAAGTCGGCACTGGCGGAGCACTGCCTTAACGAAGGACACAGGACGATGCATGACAAGACACAATTCAACTCTCCTGCTTCTCGCTACTGACAATGTGTTCTTAAAGACTCCATCAAAATTAGATTATCAAGTTATATTATTAACAGGGATAAAGGTTTTCCTCTAAGTAAGGTATGCAATCCGATTTTGTCTGACATTATGTTATGTTAACCGGGGGCCTAGAAACGACGGTGATGCTTGGAGACATCTCTATACCCAAATGACCTGTAGGACGTCCTGTATTGAGGTTCAAGGACTCCTGTAAACGAGATATGGAGAGCTTTGGAATCGACACAAACAGATGGGAGGCACGGGCTAGCATGAGATCCAGAGTGGCGTGATGATATATCATCTGGAATGTCGAAGCACGATGAAGGCTTGTTGGACAGATTAAGGCAGAAAAAGCTTCGCAATGCTACCACTGCTCCTGCCTCAGCAGCCAGATACACTTGTAACAATTGCAGCAAGAGATGCCATGCTGCCATTGGCTTGACAAGTCACATGAAAAAATGCAACCCATACACACACAGACACTGCAACAATCATCTACCAAGATGTCGTGGCCAAAATATATAGAAACGACGGACAGGCTGCGTCCCCACCGCAGCCACAGTGGACCACAATCCCACGACGACTACTGCAGTCCAGTTCACCAAACCACTCTTTCAGGGTTATTGAGCGGTTCGGCCCCCGGTGGACCCCCCCAGGGAACATCTCACACCAGACGAGTGTAGCCCCTATGTTTGCGTGGCAGACTAATGGTGGTGTACGCGTACGTGGAGAACTCGTTTGCGCAGCAATCGCCGACATAGTGTAGCTGAGGCGGAATAAGGGGAACCAGCCCGCATTTGCCGAGGCAGATGGAAAACCGCCTAAAAACCATCCACAGACTGGCCGTCACACCGGACCTCGACGCAAATCCGCCGGGCAGATTCGTGCCGGGGACCATGCGCGCCTTCCCGCCCGGAAAGCGGCGCGTTAGAACACACAGCCAACCGAGCGGGCTTTATCCAACAAACAACAACAACAACGGTCTTCTTTTCGATCATTGGATTCTTCGAACTAGTGCTGTTGCGATTTCTCCCACTGGCGCGCTGCGAGTCTACTTGCCGCCAGGTGGCGCTGCCCATCATAACGCGCACGCGCGGTGCTCTGTCCGTGGTGTACAAAGGTTTCCATCGTCGTGGCTGGAATGCAGTTCTGGCGAGGCAGTGCACGAGCATTAACTCACCTGAAGATGGCGGCCAGCTGGTCCACCGAAATATTGTGTCTGGACGACGACATGATCCGGCTGCAAACCCGTAAAGAATATCAGTGAGGAATAATGTGGATATACATCAGGTCAGTTTTCTCGAGATTGTCGGCAGAGACCTCCACCTAAGTCTAAAGAGAAATTCAATATGTTAACCAAATTTCATACGCAGCAACATTTTATGTAATATGCACCAAGCGGAAAATTATAACACCCTAATTTTTCAATGCAAACTTTTTCGAATTTCGCGCTGTCTTATTTCACATGAGTATCTTCTTCTTCTTCTTCTTGCGTTACGGCCTCTGTAGGACCACGGGTAGCCTCTTCGTGGACAGCATTTTCCTCTTCTCCCAGAACCTCTTCATTCTCTCTCTTCACCCGCTCTTCTTCCGAGATCTTCACTTTCCGTTTTTCCTGGCGGCTCCACTGGTGACATTCTAATCTTTTCCTGTATTCTTCTCCGGGATATCGGTCGGTGTATATTTGTTCCTCCAATTTTCCTTTCCTTCGACCTTGATCCCCAATTCCAACCAGTCCTTCCGAAGTTCAACAACCCACTTGGTTCCTGTCTTTCCCCTTGTTCTCCCTGTTGTTTCTCACACTCTCTTCGTCATTCTGTCCGTACTCATCCTAACTACATGCCCAGCAAACCTTGCCCTTTTCAGTCTGATTTCCCCGGATATTGTTCTCATGTTCCGGTACAATTCTTCCCTAGGTCTTCGCATCCACCTCTCTCCACCTCTTTTGGGACCTAGTATTTTTCTCAGTATTTTCCTCTCTTCTTTCTCTAGTTGCTCTGCCCCATTTCTTCTTAAAATCATCGTCTCGGCAGCATATAATACTGCATTCCTCACTGTTGCCTTGTAGTGGCTTATCTTTGCCTCTGTGGATATATTCTTTTTATTGTATACCTCTCTCGTCATGCAGAAGGCTGACATCTTCTTCATCCTCTCTGTTACTCCCTCCTTGCTCCTGTTCCTTCCTGTTGTAAATTCTCCCAGGTATTTATATTTGTCCACCATTTGCACAGTGCCTTCCGGTGATTTCCAGTTTGCAGTGGTGTTTAATGTCTTTGTCTTGTTGTAGGCGATCCTCAGTCCCACCATTCTGGTTACCTTCATTAGGTTGTCGAGTTGTGTCTTTGCGTCTTTTTCCGTCTCACTATTGCTATGTCATCTGCAAAGGCTAGGCAGTCCACTTGGGCCCTGTTGTCCTTTTTGTCCCCCACATGGGTCTTTGGTATTCCCATTTCCTCGTTTATTGCTCTCTCCACTGCCTGATCACTTCGTCCAGTGCTATATTGAACAACAATGGTGACAATCCATCTCCCTGTTTAACACCAGTCTTGATCTCAAATTCTTCTGACAGTGCTCCTATGAATCTCACCCTTGCTTTTGTGTCAGAATTTCTTTTATAAGTTCTTGTGTAGTTCTATCAAGTCCTCTGTTCTTCACATGAATATCACAGCAACTATGACCTTTCATGAAATAATAATCACATCATCACAAATCTGACATATAAAGCTACATGCAAAACAAAAATGATTATTTTTCATCAAGTAGTTTCTGTGAAATCTATTGAGGAAGATTGCATGGCGTTCGCCACAATGCTGTCATCGCCGACCAGCCGAAAGATGGCAGACATTGTAGGCCTCCCCTTCCGAACAAACGAACTCGCCCAGCGTTTTGGACTGGTCACTGTACCCTGCATGGACTCTACATAACGACGGCCAGGAACCAAGTGAAATTATCACCTCGAGAGCCAACAAGTCAACTGAAAATATCGACGAGTTCATCGCAGTGACCAAGGCCGATCAGCGTTACAGTACCGCCCTTTGAACCATACGACTGCCTAGCTTCTCAATCTCTTGGTGTATATGATCACTAAGAGAAGTCTTGTCGCTGAACTTCAGGTTAGTAGTCTTCCACAAACGACAAATTTATTGCTCACATGTGTGTTTTGATTCGTCGGCGTGTGGCTTAGCTCACAGATTGTAAAACTCCTGGTACAAATTCAAGTTGAATACAATAATACAGGCTCTATATGCGTTCCAGAATATCACGGCTGGCTGACAGGCATGCAGTGATAGCGACAGGGAATTCTCCGAATGAAATCTGGTGCTCGTGCGGCAGTTCTTTCACATCAGGGAATTCCTAGTGTAAGCGTACTGCCATATCGCTGGCTGAGTTGTGGAGTATCTTTGCTGGCAGCCGTGTCTGTCGAGTCGAGCAAGGGATACGGAACTGTTATGTTGTGTAGTGTGTAGTTCTGCATGTGAGAGGCATTGTTAGTATGGAAGTTGAAAGTGTTGCTGCAAGTGCTACTACAATACAGTGATAAAATATGCAAATGGTTCAGAGGAAAATGCACCAACAAGTAATTTAAAAATGAGCAGTGCTGCTAATAAAGTATAGGTGAGTCGCCTAGATGCAAAACTGTCCATGTCCTCCATAACCGGTTTTGAGAAAAAGTGGAAAAACTTTTCACTGGGTAAATACACACTGCCCTACACTGTATGTTGTATACATAAGTATGGATTAGTACAAAACCATTTGGGCTGCTGTTGTTGTTGTGGTCTTCAGTCCTGAGACTGGTTTGATGCAGCTCTCCATGCTACTCTATCCTGTGCAAGCTTCTTCATCTCCCAGTACCTACTGCAGCCTACATCCTTCTGAATCTGCTTAGTGTATTCATCTCTTGGTCTCCCTCTAGGATTTTTACCCTCCACGCTGCCCTCCAATGCTAAATGTGTGATCCCTTGATGCCTCAAAACATGTCCTACCAACCGATCCCTTCTTCTAGTCAACTTGTGCCACAAACTTCTCTTCTCCCCAATCCTATTCAATACCTCCTCATTAGTTACGTGATCTACCCACCTTATCTTCAGTATTCTTCTGTAGCACCACATTTCCAAAGCTTCTATTCTCTTCATGTCCAAACTGGTTATCGTCCATGTTTCACTTCCATACATGGCTACACTCCATACAAATACTTTCATAAACGACTTCCTGACACTTAAATCTATACTCGATGTTAACAAATGTCTCTTCTTCAGAAACGATTTCCTTGCCATTGCGTCTACATTTTATATCCTCTCTACTTCGACCATCATCAATTATTTTGCTCCCTAAATAGCAAAACTCCTTTACTATTTTAAATGTCTCATTTCCTAATCTAATCCCCTCAGCATCACCCGATTTAATTTGACTACCTTCCATTATCCTCGTTTTGCTTTTGTTGATGTTCATCTTATATCCTCCTTTCAAGACACTGTCCATTCCGTTCAACTGCTCTTCCAAGTCCTTTGCTGTCTCTGACAGAATTACAATGTCATCGGCGAACCTCAAAGTTTTTATTTCTTCTCCATGAATTTTAATACCTACTTCGAATTTTTCTTTTCTGTCCTTTACTGCTTGCTCAATATACACATTGAATAAGATCGGGGAGAGGCTACAACGCTGTCTCACTGCTTTCCCAACCACTGCTTCCCTTTCATGTCCCTCGACTCTTATAACTGCCATCTAGTTTCTGTACAAATTGTAAATAGCCTTTCGCTCCCTGTATTTTACCCCTGCCACCTTCAGAATTTGAAAGAGAGTATTCCAGTCAACATTGTCAAAAGCTTTCTCTAAGTCTACAAATGCTAGAAACGTAGGTTTGCCTTTCCTTAATCTTTCTTCTAAGATAAGTCGTAAGGTTAGTATTGCCTCACGTGTTCCAACATTTCTACGGAATCCAAACTGATCTTCCCCGAGGTCCGCTTCTACCAGTTTTTCCATTCGTCTGTAAAGAATTCGCGTTAGTATTTTGCAGGCGTGACTTATTAAACGGACACTATCAGTATTATGGCAAGCAGAATGGAAATGGACAATTTAAAGGTAATAAGAACTACTATCGAGCGAGATATCAGCCGACGAATCAGGCGAACAATTTTAACTACGGTGGCAAACAGCACACTGCGCATGGCAATGAATAGGGCAACAAAAGTTGGCAGCGCGGATTCCCACAGCGAGCACAAGAATTGAATCCTGGCGCGCAGAACGCGGACGTATACTACCAACATACAAACCAAAATAATACTCAGCGAAAATTCAAGCCGAATAATCAGCAATTTCAAACATCGGGCTCCAAACAAACAACAAATGCATGAACGAGAATTTCATAAGCAATTTGAATCTCAGAATAGAGGAAATAACCAGATGCAGAGGAAACTGTACAACCCACCGGTATTTTCCTCTCAAGCTGACAAACTTCCGACTTTTAATCCAGTAAATGAACCACCACAGTTTGATACCCGAGTAATTCACAACACTCAGTTTTATTCGCCGCAATCAACTGAAATGAGTTTACAGCCTGACAGGAATAACAATGGTTGTACCACCGACTATTCACCACCGGAAACCTGATCGCAGCATCTCATCACCCCCTACAAGGTGCTGTGCCGCAGGAAGGAACTACGAGGGCTGTCCACAAAGTACATTACGTTATGGAATTAAAAATAAATAAAGTATTGGAATTTTTTTTTATTATATACAGATGAAAGCCACACTTAAATACTACTTTTCTACATAGTTGCCATTTAAATTTAGGCACTTATCGTAGCGATGGACGAGCTTGGAAATTCCTTCGTCATAAAATTCGGCCGCCTGCGCCTTCAACCACGTGGTTACCTCTTCTTTTGGGACAGGAAAGGTGTGATTTTTGTGGATTTCCTGGAAAGAGGCACTACAGTAAACTCTCAAAGGTATTGCCAAACTCTGCACAACCTCAGAAGAGCAATACAAAACAAGCGCAGGGGAAAGTTGGGCTCAAAGGTCTTGCCGATTCACGACAACCCCCGGGCCCACACGGCAAATGCCACTCGTGAAGTTCTCGAATCTTTTAAGTGGGAGTTGTTTCCTCATCCGCTGTACAGTCCCGACCTGGCACCGAGCGACTTCCACTTATTCCCAGCAATGAAGAAGTGGTTGGCTGTGCAGCGTTTTGATGACGACTCACCGTTTCAAGAAGAGGTAACCACGTGGTTGAAGGCGCAGGCGGCCGAATTTTACGACGAAGGAATTTCCAAGCTCGTCCATCGCTACGATAAGTGTCTTAATTTAAATGGCAACTGTGTAGAAAAGTAGTATTTAAGTGTGGCTTTCATCTGTATATAATAAAAAAAATTTCCAATACTTTATTTATTTTTAATTCCATAACGTAATGTACTTCGTGGATAGCCCTCGTACATTAATGACGAAGATCTGAATACAGTGCTAGTACTAAGTTACAATGACGAGTTACTACACGGGGATAATGTGAAACTTAGACCGGCAAGAAGATGACCAAATTCGGGTGACAACCGAAATCACACTAGCAGGATATGTAACTGCAGCAATACCGGATACTGGCGCAAACGTAAATGCAATCTCACTATGTTTTTTCAGACAGATAATAGCCACACAAAAAATACCCACATTACCCGTACAAGGATGTTGCATTACAGGTAGGGTGACCATACGTCCCGATTAATCGGGATTGTCCCGTTTTTTGAGGCTCAAAAATTTGTCCCGATTTTTTTTTTTTTAAACAAGCAATTTGTTCCGATTTTCAAGGATTATTTTTCAGACATTTACAAAGTGGTTAAAATATTTTCTGAGTGGCGATTCTATAAACTATCAATTGAAACTGACATTCCGTACGTTAGTACCCCCTGATAATGTACAGCTTAAGCACTATGATTGTTGCGTACTCTTATTTTCTTTGCTTTTGCTTGCCATTGTTGTCAGCACTCAGTTTCAGTTTCGTGAAGTGCTAGCACGTCGTGGCGATGCCGAAACGAAAATCAGAGTTTTCGGAAGAGCTTTAGAGGAAATTTCCTTGCTTCACTGCTGCAGACAATGACTTCAGCAAAATGTGACGTATGTAACTGTGCTGTATCCGTGTCTCATGGTGGTGCTGCAGATCTCAAGCATCATACGGAATCAGAGAAACACAGGAAGAATCTTCGATCGGCAGGTTCCTCGCAAAAAATGACGAGATATTTTGTAACTTCAAATACACAGGAACAGAAAAACGTAGCTGCAGCGGAAGGAACCCTGTCGTTCCATGTTGTTAAACACCACCAAAGCTATCGTTCTAATGTCTGCAGTGTTCAACTAAACAAGATTCCAGAAAAATTTTCGTGTGGAAGAAGAAAGCGTGAAGCAATTATCAACAATGTTATAGCTCCGCATTCCCAGTAGCAGGTAATAGCTGCTGTAAACAGTGAAAAATACTTTTCGATATCTACTGATGCTAGCAACCATGGGCATCAGAAAAATTTTCCTGTGATAGTTCAGTATTTTTCTGTAAGTGAGGGTGGACTGCAGACGAAATTGCTTGATCTTGATGAATTGCAGATCGGAAAGTCCGAAACAATTTCCAATTATCTTTCTCATGTTACACAGTCATTCAGTATCATTTCAAAGTGTGTTGCATTTGGTGCAGACAATACTAAACGTAATTTTGGGGGGTTAATGAAGAAAGAGGGTAATAATGTTTTCACACATCTGAAAGAAAAATTAAAATAAAAAACTCTAACATTGTTGGCATAGGTTGTCCAGCACATTTTTTTCATACCACACTTCAAAGTGCTTGTGATGTTTTACCTGTTGACATTGACTGCATTGTCATGAAGTTGTACAACCATTTTCATATTTTTTCTATTCATGTTGCAGAACTCACTGAATTCTATGAATTTGTTGATGTCACAAAAATTTACTTTCCTTTTCCAAAACAAGGTGGCTTTCGTTGTTGCCAGCCATAGAAAGGCTCTTGAAAACGTATGAACCTTTGAAATCTTACTTTTTGTCACAGTCTAACTCAAAGTGCCCTGCAATATTAAAGAGTTTTTTCAGTGATCCTATAAATGAATGTTATTTACTTTTTGTACATTCACAAATGAGTGTTTTCCAACAATTCATTCTGAGCATTGAGAAACAGAATAATTCCATACGTGAAGTATTAGCAGTCTTAAATAAAACTTTGACAAGTCTAAATTCAAGGAAACATGAACATTTTGTGCCACTAAGTTTAAAAAAACTGCTGAATGATTGTGATGACCAGTCTGTTAAGAAATTTGACATGGCAGTATCAACGTTTTATGATGCTTCAGTAGACTATTTATCCTCATGGTTACAGGGAATAGCTGAGTTTTCTGTATTCTCATGGATGATCCTCACAGAACCACCAGAATGGTCAGTAGTTGAAAATACTTTAATGTGGCTAAATGAAAATGGCATTCTAGTAAATGACAGTCTCTTATTTGATGAAATAGTTCATATACAGTCATTTGTAAAACATGTGGAAACAGACAATGAACAATGGAATCAGTTGATGGCACATGAAAAATGGTATAGGTTTTTCAGATCTTGCCAGTGTAATGAACAGTTCAGAGAATCGCTTAATATAGCGCTGTAGTTCTTTTCACTCCCTGCCCACAATGCAAATGTTGAAAGAGTTTTCGGCTTACTATCGTCGCAGTGGACAGACGAGAGGAATAGATTTATGGCGAGGAGCGTTAAGTGTATTTTACTGACCTGTTTAAACTTCAGTAAATACAGTTGCACTGACTTCCATTCATAACTATTAGGCAAACCTGAGTTGCTGAATGAAATTTCATCTTCGAAGAAATATGATTACAGTGTGGAATCCACAAAACCATAAATTCCTTGTGTTCACTAAGAACTTTTTTGTAGTGATTGTTTCTGTATGTCTTTCGACATTGTGTTATAAATGTTCCATTTCTTAATAAGTAAATTTCTGAAAACTTGAAATGTACTTCTTTCCAGTCTTTCCATTCTTTGTTTGGTTTTGTACACACACACACACACACACACACACACACACACACACACACACACACACACACACACACACAAATATGAGTGAAGGCTATATTTGCAGAGGAAAAGGAAATTTTAGCATTAAAAGTGATATTTAACGAGAAATCAAAATTGTCCCACTTTTTGGCCAAGAAAATGTATGAAAGTCCCACTTTTGTCCGTAGAAAATATGGTCACCCTAATTACAGGAGCTATTAGTTCACACACACAGAAAGTGCAGATGCAAGCTTTGATCCCTGTTATTATAGAGACAGTAACACTTGAACGTATTTTCGTGGTAGTCAAGAACTTGTCAAGACCCTACTTGTTAGGTATTGAGTTTCTCAAACAGACAAAGGCCAAGACCGATTTCGCAGAAGGAACTTGCGCTCTAAATGTAAATGAACAAGTAGTCACTATCAGACTCCCACATGAGATAGTACGTAATTATCCCTAGGGAAACATTTTTAGAATACATAAACTTATCAGAAAAAGCACACCAATACACAACGGCTGGAACATTTCTGACTATGACATACAAGGGCCAGATGAAACACATTACTTACCAGACAGAAACGAAATTACAAATAAAGCGGCAGAATCCACCAATCTGACAGATGGAGAGAGGGAAGAATTATTCCAGATCCTGTTTGACTTCAGATCTGTTTTCCCGACGATACCTGGAATAATTCGATACTTTCAATACAGAATGGAGGTTATACCCCGTCTCACTTCCTTTCGCCCCACCTATTCGATACTATTTTCGAGAAGGGAGGCTGTAAAAACTGAAATTAGAAAAATGTTATCGTGGAAGGTGATTGAACCATCCGATTCACCGTATAGTAGCCCTTTGCTAACTATACCCAAGACTGATAACACTGTACGATTAGCTTCTGACGCTAGGAATATGAACAAAATTATTGTAACAGTCAGGACTCATCCTGAAGCCATAGACGAACACCTACAGAAATTTTATGTGAGATATCTGACCAGCATTGACTTAAAAACGTCATATTGGCAGGTGCAACTACATAAAGAATCTAGAAAATATTTGCAGGACGTTCTTACCAATTCCCAGTTATGCCCTTTGGATTGAACGTCAGTTCAGGTGTATTCATATCCGCTCTGTATCATGTGTTAGGAGATAACTTAGTTGATCAAGTTACCATTTACGTTGATGATCTCCTCATTGCCACAGAAACTTGGGAAGAACATCTTCACCTTATACAGCGTATATTTCAGAAATTCAGAAAATTTGGAGTGACTGAAAATCTTCAAAAGTCACTATTTTCCCGATCAGAAATCAAATTTTTGGTCACATTATTTCGCCCTCTGGAACAAAACCTGATCCATAAAAGATTAGTGCCATTAGAAATTTTCCAAGACCTCTAAAAGGATTCGTTGGCATGTGCTCATTTTTTCGAAAATTTGTCTGGACAGATTTTAAATAGTACACCTTTGTTATCATTGCTAAAGAAAGATGTCCATTGGAACTGGACCGACGACTGTCAACAAGCTTTTCATTCAATCAAAGATGTCTTGATAAATAGTCCCATCTTACATCATCCTGATATGAACAAGGAATTTTGTATCGCTTCAGATGCCTCTTGCCAGGGCATTGGTTCAGTCTTGTAGAATGGAATGAACAAAAAGAAATCCAGATTATCAGTTTTGCAAGCAAAGTCCTCACTGAAGCAGAACGATCTTACTCCGTTACAGATTTGGAAGCTCTTTCAATTGTTTTGGCTTTCAAACGCTTTAATTATTATATATATGGATTCAAGATAAAGCTTGATCATCAGAAAAAACTTCTAAGTTTTCTGTTGTCATGCAAACTATTTCATCTTCGATTGACACCTTGTTGTCTATTTCTTCAGGTGTACATCTTCGAAATTGTGCATATAAAAGGCAAAGACAATATAATAGCTGACACTTTATCGAGAATGCCTGAAGGATCTTCTAATACCAATGAATTAATTGAGCAAATGTCCAACTACAGAATTCTACTCATGAAGGATCCAATGCATCGCAAGTACTTTTTGCAGCTATGCAAACAAATAGTCCCACTCCGAGATACCGATCGTAAGTGGAAGGCAGTAAAGCAACTCATAACAGTTAACCCTCAATATTCTCTGTGCCAATTTTACAAATTATTTAACGATGTGCTATTTGATAGCACATCAACGCAAAAGGAGAGTTGGTTAGTTTGTATTCCAAGAGAATATGAAGCGCCTTTATTATGGATTACCCATATTGCATGGGGTCACATTGCTCCTGAAAAGTATAAGTGCAAGATCGCACAATATTGTTATGTTCCAAGTCTTCATGCTAAAATACACAAGCTACTGCGAAACTGCGTGATTTCTCAAAAGGCCAAACCCTATAATTTACCCAATGTATTACCTTTGAATCCAATTTTAACCATGAAACCATTAGAGATCGTAGGGATTGATTTTGCCGGTCCATATCCTCGTGGACGTGGAGGCTTACAGTATGTTGCTTGTACTATTGATCTCTTCACAAAACATGTAAGACTATAAGCAATGAAAACAGCAAACACCAAGCAACTTATTAAGCGTATAGAAAGTGAATACTTTCCAAGATTTGACATTCCTAAGAAAATGTCAGCTAATGGTCCGAACTTTGTTGGCAAACTTTGGAGATATTTTTTAAGCAGCGACAACATACAACAGATCTTGATCTGTAAGTTTTGGCCACAAAGCAACCCAGAAGAACGAGTTTTTAAAGAGCTGAATAGATTTGTAAGAACATACATAGTTAACCATCACACAAAATGTGAAGAAATTTTAAATCACTTACCACACATTTCGACAGAATTTACTCCTTATGAGTTAATGATGCATCGACGAGAAAGTAATGAATGGACAACACCAATTCCCAAAATCCCTAACCAAGAATCTGATTTGGAAGCCAAAGTAAGACAGGCATTACATAATCTCACCACCTAAGCACAACTCCGAAAGAAAGCATTTGATTCTAAGATCAAGGAAGTAGAATACAAACAAGGCGAAAGTATTAGAATAGATCGCATTTTAAGCCATCTCTTTTACAAAAGCGAAACAAGAAATGGAGAGAACTTTTTCAAGGCACATATATTATACTCAGAAAACCGCATACGGGGTATCTAATCGCAGATCCGATTACCGGACGCATCAAAGGCCTTTGCCATCATGTCGACCTCAAAAGTATAACTGTTCAACTTAAAATATATACAACACACATACACTAAATACATCTAGCAGAAGAAGAACATTGAGAAACTCATTGTGATAACGTGTTTACGAGAGAAGTCATGACAAGTATAGTAAGTACACCTGAAATACTGATCTTTACAGTAACTTAAGGTGGAAATAGGAAGCATACGTATTGTTAAGTGAAAAACGCCAAGCACGTCAGAAAATTTAAGGGAAGCTTCGTATCTGAATGACATTTAGATTTAGGTCATAGTTATCAGTTAATTTCAGATCACGCTGAGCGGAAGAGCCAGGTAAGTCCACAAAAGAAGAAAAGGACGAACCTACGCGCCGACTTCTTATTAGTTATAAGTAGAGCTAGGATTTTTGCACGATAGTGCAGTTAAATACATATTTAAGGGGTTATTGCATATATAAATAACTTTTGTATATTTATGCATATATTTTACTTTTGCAGCAATGATGCTTGAAATACAAGTATTTCACCACAATAGTTTAAGAAGAAGAGTAAGACCTGAGGAAATTTCTCTTATTGCTCTGTTTGTGTAGAATTACTTCTCTGTCATATTTGCAAATCCATGAAAGGCCGCCTAAAAATGAGGCGAACATAGCAATCAACAATGAGCGGTTACTGTACTGTACAAATATCTCTCGACAGCTTAACAAAAACTAAATAGCGATCAACAATCATGCGACAAACGTTCAAAGTTCGGTCGGCCATCGCGTCATAAGTCAGTACGGTCTGTATGGTGTAACAAACGAAGCCGGCGGCGGCAGCAATGACATTTCCAAGAATGAAAAAGCTCCATTGTCAGCTACCAATAAATCAGTAACCAGTGTGCTGTTCTTCGGTATTTCAAAAGTGAGCGCAGGAGGAGACCATATTACCATAATGCCGAAGGAGAAGAACAGTAAAGCTGATTTACTTCGACAGTGGATTGATGGAAATCCTACTCTAACAACAAATGGAAATGTAGTATTGTGTCAAGTCTGTGAGAAGCACGTAAGTTCTATTTTTGCTTTCTCAAAGTTAAAAATCAATGTTATTTTCGAAATAGTTTTTTACTTAACGGAAATAAACACTTTATTTTTATACCATTGTTATAGGGCCCCTGTGATAATTTCCAGATTACTCAACATTTACAAACAGCTGCTCGTAGAAATGCTTCTAATAAAAATATCTCCAACATCCAATCTTACCAGCAGCATTTCCTGCAAGCAGAAGTGGAAATGATGGCAATGATAATTTTTCGAAAGATCTCTGCATAGCTTTAGTTTCAGCCAACATCCCTTTCAATGGATTAAATATTGTAGAATTTCGAAGGTTCGTCGAAAAATATACCAAACGAAAAGTTCATGATGAATCAACAATAAGGAAGAGGTAAGTTTAAACACTTACTTAATGAAATTAGTTTGCATGGCAGCTAACCCCATATCCCCACCCGCCATTTAAGTTTCATTAAAACTTTTCAATTTTAAGAATTTTAAATCTATTACACAAAAATATTTTAAAATCGAAACATAAAATGTCGTATGGCCTGTAGTGTCAACGAGTTTACGATCAATAAACATTTTTAATATTTTTTGTTATACTTATCCTCCCCCCCCCCCATTTTACACTTGTGCTCTCCCCCCCCCCCCAAAAAAAGTCAGACCCATATTACCATGTCTGTTCTTCACAAATCTTCAATAAAATAATTCTTTTCAGGTAATACAAGAGATCAGAGAGGATACTGGGGATTCAAACGTATGGTTATCTGTAGATGAAACGACTGACTCATGTGGGAAATATATTGCCTACGCTGTCGTCGGAAAAATCGTGGAATCTGAACCAGGAAGACCTCATCTCATTGTCTCCAGAGTACTGTGAAAAACAAACCATTCTACTACAGCTAGGGTTGTTCCTGACGCACTACGCGTTTTGTGGCCCGGTAAAGAAAACGAGGAGAAACTGCTGGTGATAGTTAGAGATGCAGCAGCATATATGATTAAGGCTGCTAAAGCTTTGCAGGTGTTTTGCCCAAGGCAGTTCACATAACTTGTTTAGCACATGCTCTTCACCGACTGCCTGAAGAAATTGGAGCGAATTTTCCAGAAGTAAATGCCTTAATTTCCTTTGTGAAAAAAGTGTTTGTGACGGCGCCATCAAGAGTAAAATTATTTACTGGAATGATGCCAGGTATTCGTTTACCTCCCACAGCCGATTCGCATGAGGTGGGGAACATGGATGGAAGCAGGTCTGTATTACAGTGAGCATTTAGAAGACGTGAAAAGGGTGATGGACAGAAGCGAAGCAGCAAGTATCCAAGCAGCAAGTATCCAAGCAGCAAGTATCCAAGCAGCAAGTATCCAAGCAGCAAGTATCCAAGCAGCAAGTATCCAAGCAGCAAGTATCCAAGCAGCAAGTATCCAAGCAGCAAGTATCCAAGCAGCAAGTATCCAAGCAGCAAGTATCCAAGCAGCAAGTATCCAAGCAGCAAGTATCCAAGCAGCAAGTATCCAAGCAGCAAGTATCCAAGCAGCAAGTATCCAAGCAGCAAGTATCCAAGCAGCAAGTATCCAAGCAGCAAGTATCCAAGCAGCAAGTATCCAAGCAGCAAGTATCCAAGCAGCAAGTATCCAAGCAGCAAGTATCCAAGCAGCAATTGGTGCTTGCAATGAGGAGAGTCTCCAGAGTAAATTAGTGTTTATTAGGACCTATTTCAGTAACGTTTGGAAGAAAAAGCAATGCCTCTATTTTCTGCCCTTGTGGTCTACAAAACACCTGTCGGAGACATACTAGGAGAAATAGGAAAGTGGCTTCGCAACAGAATCGGGAAAACTGAAACAAGGAATCCAGGTTTAATGTTTCTTCGGGATGCGAATAAGATGTTACAAGGAGAGACTGAAAAACAGCTTAATGGTTATTCTATAAGTGACATGGCCCCTTTTCAGTACTGTCCTGAGACTTCGTGTGATGTAGAGCGATCTTTCTCTTCGTATAAAAACATTTTAAGTGACAGAAGGAATTCATTTCTTCCTGAAAACTGTGAAAAATATTTGTTTATTTCAATAAGAGCAACTGATGCTAAAATAGACTAAGAGAAAGAGATAGTAATAAATACTAACTTTGTTAATTAATGTTTTAAGAATAATTGTATAATCAGATTACTTTAGGAGGATTAAAAGATGTGAAAAAGTTGAAATAATGAATTTTCTTTATTATGCATATTTTAAAGTTTTTAGAGCATATTTATCAGATTTTTAATGCATAGTTGCTTGAATACATTCATACTTTTCAGTGCATATAAATCCGAGCACTAGTTATAAGGTACCCAATGTTTGAGGAACGAAGTATTTCTAAGAATAATTTTCTATAGGCCTAAATGCGCAGTGTGAAACTTCTCTGAGTTGTCTGAACAAGAGACGCGAGTTGACCTCAACAGATTAATATATACTTTACAGGAAATATTCAGGTTAACGTCAATTGAAAGAATAAACACGAGTTTGATGATGTCACTTTAGAGCAAGTGCTCGAAGTAAGGATATGTTAATGTGTTCAACTAACAGTGGTGTATACATTTCCATGAGATGCACTTTATTAGAATAACAGTACAAGATGGTAAAACTTAGGTCTATATGAGAGTATTGCCGTGATTCTGAAAAGAAAAGCCCTTGAGATATGTATGTAAGTTAGATGTGTTTTTGTGGGAGAATAAATCTAGGTAACTACCTTGCATTCGAGTTATGACAAATCTTAGTTCTGATTAGTACACGACTGAATAAGAAACACTCGCATCACTGAGAAAGCTTGCGAGGTGCAATTTTGGAGAGCAACATTTGAACGCAAAATGACTATATTCCTTTATTAAAATACCTGAAAGTATTCATACGTGATCTGAATTTCTTGTGTTTACATGCAATCTAATGTTTATGCATATTTCTATATGTACATCCTATCCGTAAAAAAAAAACCAACATCACAGAGTTTGTGAATTGAGGGTGTGCTAATGGAATTTTGTGCCCTTGACGGAAATAGAAACAAGAACCCTTCAAATGATTTTTTTTTCCTCTTCTTGAGAGACATTAGGACATTGAGTTCAGTATTGCAACGGCCCAATACTAAAGAGAATGGATTCATTGTTATCAGTCCGTTCTCAACACGGAGAGAGAACAATTTTACAAGAGAGATACTATTTCCGTAATGTCCTGTGCTTATCAGAAGTTAAATATGCAGTTTTGTTAATGAATAACGGTAACGTCGAGTAATGGTAATTCTGCAAGGTTAATGACAGGGTAAGTTAGTAAGAGATATTTGCAAATGGGAATTCATTATTTTGAGCTCAAAGTAAGTCATTCACGAACTGATTAGTTAAAGAACATTCCATGAAACAATGAGAGACTGATATAGAAAGATAGCTAGGAACATTACGTTTATAAAGACGACATTAAAATGACAATGGCATCCGATAGTTGCACAGTAGTGAAGTTTCAATAAATGCATACGTGCAAGAGATAAATTTAATATACACTGTTTAATACCGCAGTACCACGAATAATCGGCGACTTCAGCACATAATATTGCGTGTGACAAGTTTTAACGGCCGTGTGCATAACAACTAAGTGATCAGTGATAAGTGCATCGTTCAGTAGCATGATTTTGCGACAACTTGGGCTTACCTTTTGAAGCTCACTGTTTCTGCAGATATGACTCGATGTGTTGACAGTGTAGTGGATCCAATCGAGTTTTCACTTCACTAAGTCTTCATGAGCAAGACACCACAGCGAAACAAATTACGACCGTTACAAGTAAATAATGGCCAGTCGTCGAAGATGCGCGCGCAACTGGTCACGTGTTCTCATCAGCCGCACGCCATTGGCCGTGCGCAGTTACCTCCGCGCATCTGCCCTCGTGCTTAGCTCACGGGGTAGACGTCAACAATATTTCCGAAGGTTTTTAACATGGCTATCAATCAGCGACTGGTGTATATTACAAAATTTTGAAAATCACAGCCCTCAGTAGCGGACCCAATTAATTTGTAACCTAGGTTTCGGTGTCACAAGGGACACCTTCTTCGGACAAAATTAAATCAAAATGTTACAGCATAACGTACCAAAAAGTACGATAGCTGCGGCCATGCCTGACAGCGTCAGATAGTCGGAATTGAAATAAAATGCAACAGCGGTCTGCCACTAGGGGCTGCCATGTGTCCTCTGCTACAGTCAAGACAGTACCGCCATCTGGTGGCTAATGGGTAAAACAACCATCGTAATGCAGGGAGGGAAATAAACACGTACCTGAACGGTGTACATGAAGTAATTACAATAGCGGGATACTGCATGATATAAAATACACCTAATGAATGACTGGCTGTAGTACAAAAATTGCAGAATAAATGCATAAAGAAGACATGCACGAAATAATCCATTAAGGGGATACGGAATCACCTATCCCCGCAATGTTAATATATGCCTACTATAGGGAACATTTTCTCACAAACTACTGGAGACAGAGGGGTAAAAATTTTACTGTATGTGCATTCATATGTTACAACAATACTGAAACAACAGTTTATTGTCAAAGTATTTTCTTACAGAGATATTGTACATTTATTTTTAAGTAAATTTTTTCCATCGCTTTTTACTAGACTATCACCCCTAAGTCTTTTGTAAATCAAGTAATTAAAAAATCGTTGTTTCAGTATGTAATAGGGACCTATGTCACTACGTCATAAAAATTTCAGACTTCTAGGTTGACCAGTACCTGAGATAATGTTCCTAGATGAAGTAAAAAGTAAACTTACGGGAAACGGAGAAAGAAGATTAAAACATTCCTGATCCGTAGCTAATACCCCCTTCACAGTCTTCATAATCATCTTCAAGTCTTCTTTTGGCACCCCTCTGCACCTGTCTTGCTTTTTTCACTAATGTCTTGATTATATTATCAGCATGCCTTAGTCTGTGCTGATCTAAAAAGAACATAGCACGTACCGTACGGGAACCAACACACATACCCAACTTTTGAAGGACCTGGCATTTAGTTATATTTCCAAGATTGAAGGTTGCCACAGCATCATACACACCAAAATGTAGTGTATTAATTCTGACAAACACTGTTTTTGGGATACGATGCCATATCACACTATTCAAGCACTCGTTGGGGTTCTGCGTTTTTCCGTGAAGACATTTCATCAGAAGACTTCTGTCAGCCAGATCTCTGAAAATGGGCTTTATTTCTGCCATGATGGCTGATGGTAGACTGCGGTGGTGAATGTATTTCTCTCCTGTTGTTAGTCCCCTATTGTATTTACACCAGCTGTTTTCACCTTTGGGGCACAAACCATGTTGTGGATGCTCATCCGTGGATGCGGTGTGGAAATATAAAGCCCATATAGCTCTCCTCATTTCTTGAAGATTGCCTGTATTTTGCCTGATTGCAAGGCCATAGCAGTTCTGAATGTGGTCTATTATGGAATCAGTCAATCTTCCTCTGCCATCCAAGGTTTTCCCATCATCTAGTTTATTCCCTTTCATAACTGATTTTAACCTTCTCAGCCTGGCACCCATTCTCTTCTGCACATGTCCTATACATTCAAGTTTGCTTATATTTACACTGTTCCCATATGGTTTGCTTTCCAAAACTTCTTTGAATGCTTTAGAGTCACCATCTCCCAGATATTTGACATAGCGAACATTATACCACTGTGAAGAGCGATGAAAAATTTTCTTCACCCCAGCAACCTCCATGCCACCACTACTACCATAATAATTAGCAATACAGTCATCACTGTGTTCATTTTTCAGCCTGCCTGTGCACCTACAGTATTTAGACATTATTGCAACATCAATAACCTTGCCAGTATCAACACTAGTTGCTGTTACAACACCATTGTTGGAGGTGTGGCCCCTTTTCTGCCACGTGCCATCAAACGCCACTGTGAGGTCACGACTGCCGTCATTTTCTTCCACTGCTTCTTCCACAGCAACCTGCATTGACTTCTGTGCTACATCTTCAACTGCAGATCCTAGTACATAATTGTAAGCTTCAAACTTTGAAGGTGCACTTGGAAGATTTAGAACACCACATAGCATATCACCAGCTGCTTTGCCCTTACCAATTGCTCGCAATCCATAAACTAACCTAATATTTACACTATAAAGTTCAGTTTTCTTGTATCCATTATTTACAGTTACTGAAACCGAACTTCGAAACTTACAGCTGTATTTACAAACACTGCATATTAAATTAAACTGGGCAGCCAGGCCAACATGGGATTCTACTTTCAGAGAAACGTTTCCATGAATTTTTTGCAGCACAAACTGTTTTCAAGAGCTTCACACAATATATTCGTATCAATGAGTTCAAAAACTTCATTCCCTCTATCAAGTAAATTATATTTCTCTTCCAAATCTCTTAGTTTTTTATGAGAAGCACTGTTTTCATTTGGTGTAAGTTCGTTCGGCAAATCAGTAATAAGTGGATTCACATTTTCCAACAGTGATGATGATGAACTGCTTTGCTTTGCTAATGAATCATTATTTCTTTTCTTTTGCCAGTTCACACGCTTTTTAAATACTTTTGCTTTAGCTCTAGGCATTTTCACTGCGAAAAATGAAGCACTAAATACGAAATAACTCAACAACAACTACTTTCTTATATCACACTGTTTACAAAACAGTCCCGCCACAAAGTCAAAGAGTAACTTGAGGAAACCAGAGAGAAACATTTTCGGGCAACTAGTGTATAAATAGTCGCTGGAAACCGGGATATTTGAATTCATGTCACTTTAAAGGTACTGCCAAAAAGTTCATGGTCAGCCACGAGAGACGTGTATAACTAAAGCGCAATACCCGATCTCACAAATATATAAAAATAAAATAGTTATAATTGTAGTAGAGCTATGTATGATACGTCATTTTAAAGAGGAAACATGGCAGAATATAATACGCCAATAAAAAAAATTCGATTTTTTAACTCAAAATCCGATTCCGTATCCCCTTAAATGACATTACTGCTTGCTATAATAGTTTTTTGTCATCAGTCTACTGACTGGTTTGATGCGGCCCGCCACGAATTCCTTTCCTGTGCTAACCTCTTCATCTCAGAGTAGCCCTTGCAACCTACGTCCTCAATTATTTGCTTGACGTATTCCAATCTCTGTCTTCCTCTACAGTTTTTGCCCTCTACAGCTCCCTCTAGTACCATGGAAGTCATTCCCTCATGTCTTAGCAGATGTCCTATCATCCTGTCCCTTCTCCTTATCAGTGTTTTCCACATATTCCTTTCCTCTCCGATTCTGCGTAGAACCTCCTCATTCCTTACCTTATCAGTCCACCTAATTTTCGACATTCGTCTGTAGCACCACATCTCAAATGCTTCGATTCTCTTCTGTTCCTGTTTTCCCACAGTCCATGTTTCACTACCATACAATGCTGTACTCCAGACGTACATCCTCAGAAATTTCTTCTTCAAATTAATGCCGGTATTTGACATTAGTAGACTTCTCTTGGCCAGAAATGCCTTTTTTGCCATAGCGAGTCTGCTTTTGATGTCCTCCTTGCTCTGTCCGTCATTGGTTATTTTACTGCCTAGGTAGCAGAATTCCTTAACTTCATTTACTTCGTGACCATCAATCCTGATGTTAAGTTTCTCGCTGTTCTCATTTCTACTACTTCTCATTACCTTCGTCTTTCTCCGATTTACTCTCAAACCATACTGTGTACTCGTTAGACTGTTCATTCCGTTCAGCAGATCATTTAATTCTTCTTCACTTTCACTCAGGATAGCAATGTCATCAGCGAATCGTATCATTGATATCCTTTCACTTTGTATTTTAATTCCACTCCTGAACCTTTCTTTTATTTCCATCATTGCTTCCTCGATGTACAGATTGAAGAGTAGGGGCGAAAGGCTACAGCCTTGTCTGACACCCTTCTTAATACGAGCACTTCGTTCTTGATCGTCCACTCTTATTATTCCCTCTTGGTTGTTGTACATATTGTATATGACCCGTCTCTCCCTATAGCTTACCCCTACTTTTTTCAGAATCTCTAACAGCTTGCACCATTTTATATTGTCGAACGCTTTTTCCAGGTCGACAAATCCAATGAAAGTGTCTTCATTTTTCTTTAGCCTTGCTTCCATTATTAGCCGTAGTGTCAGAATTCCCTCTCTCGTCCCTTTACTATTCCTAAAGCCAAACTGATCGTCACCTAGCGCATTCTCAATTTTCTTTTCCATTCTTCTGTATATTATTCTTGTAAGCAGCTTCGATGCATGAGCTGTTAAGCTGATTGTGCGATAATTCTCGCACTTGTCAGCTCTTGCCGTCTTCGGAATTGTGTGGATGATGCTTTTCCTAAAGTCAGATGGTATATCGCCAGACTCATATATTCTACACACCAACGTGAATAGTCGTTTTGTTGCCACTTCCCCCAATGATTTTAGAAATTCTGATGGAATGTTATCAATCCCTTCTGCCTTATTTGACCGTAAGTACTCCAAAGCTCTTTTAAATTCCGAGTCTAATACTGGATCTATCTCTTCTAAATCGACTCCTGCTTCTTCTATCACATCAGACAAATTTTTACCCTCATAGAGGCTATAATAGATACGTTATAAAAATCGAAAAAGTTTTTTTTAATTTACGTATATGAGCCGTAAAATGTAGAAAGAAAAGGTATCTCTGAATCTGCAAGAAGTAGTTGGTACATCAAAGTGTTAGATCTTGTCAAGAAGCGGCTCTGTTGTTGTTATTGTTGTTGTGGTCTTCAGTCCTGAGACTGGTTTGATGCAGCTCTCCATGCTACTCTATCCTGTGCAACCTTCTTCATCTCCCGGTACCTACTGCAGCCTACATCCTTCTGAATCTGCTTAGTGTAATCATCTCTAGGTCTCCCTCTACAATTTTTACCCTCCACGCTGCCCTCCAATGCTAAATTGGTGATCCCTTGATGCCTCAGAACATGTCCTACCAATCGGTCCCTTCTTCTAGTCAAGTTGTGACACAAACTCCTCTTCTCCCCAATTCTATTCAATAATTCCTCATTAGTTATGTGATCTACCCATCTAATCTTCAGCATGCTTCTGTAGCACCACATTTCGACAGCTTCTATTCTCTACTTGTCCAAACTATTTATCGTCCATGTTTCACTTCCATACACCCCATACAAATACTTTCAGAAATGACTTCCTGACAAATCTATACTCGATGTAAACAAATTTCTCTTCTTCAGAAACACTTTCCTTGCCATTGCCAGTGTAGATTTTATATCCTCTCTACTTCGACCATCACCAGTTATTTTGCTCCCCAAATAGGAAAACTCCTTTACTACTTTAAGTGTCATTTCTTAATCTAATTCCCTCAGCATCACCCGACTTAATTCGACTACATTCCATTATCGTCGTTTTGCTTTTGTTGATGTTCATCTTATATCCTACTTTCAAGACGCTATCCATTCCGTTCAACTGCTCTTCCTTTGCTGTCTCTGACCGAATTACAATGTCATCGGCCAACCTCGATGTTTTTATTTCTTCTACATCGATTTTAATACCTACTCCAAATTTTTCTTTTGTTTCCTTTATTGCTTGCTCAATATACAGATTGAATAACATCGGAGAGAGGCTACAATCCTGTCTCCCTCCCTTCCCAACCACTGTTTCCCCTTCTTGCCCCTCAACTGTCATAACTGCCATCTGGTTTCTGTACAAATTGTAAATAGCCTTTCGCTCTCTGTATTTTACCCCTGCCACCTTGACAATCTGAAAGGGTGTATTCCAGTCAACATTGTCAAAAGATTTCTCTAAGTCTACAAATGCTGGAAACGTAGGTTTGCCTTTCCTTAATCTAGCTTCCAAGATAAGTCGTAGGGTCAGTATTGCCTCACGTGTTTGTATCATTGAAATAACTTCTTCCGCGCTTCTGCGCCTGCTCGTTGAGAAAAAGTCCGTCATTCGATGGTAAATGCTTGAAAATTTCCAGCTCCTCCAAAATATCAAGTTTACGCACTTTTTTTTTCAAAATGCAAAATTTCTAACTTCTCAACCCCTTTAGGAGAGTGCTTTGTGATTAAGAAGTTGAGTGGAAGAAGTTACCTGAATGGTATAAAGCCGCATTCTTGGCAAGAGCTAACACTTTGATGTACCAACTAGTTCTTGCAGATTCAGAGATATCTTTCTGCTTTTTGCGGCTCATATTCGTAAATTAAAAAAACTTTTTCGATTTTTATAACGTATCTATTACAGCAAGCAGTAATGTCATTTAATGGATTATTTCGTATATGTCTTCTTCGTGCATTTATTCTGGAATTTTTGTACTACAGCCAGTCATTCATTAGGTGTATTTTATATTATGCAGTACCCCGATATTGTAATTTCTTTATGTACACCGTTCAGGTACGTGTTTATTTCCCTCCCTGCAGTTACGAGAGTTGTTTACAAAATAGCTTGTTTTACCAATTAGCCACCACATGGCGGTATTGTCCTGAAGTTGCCGTGGTGCACAAGTCACACGATGTTTCAGTGTTGTGTTGACTGTAGCAGAGGACACGTGGCAGCCCATAGTGGCTTGCACCTCTGTTGCATTTTATTTCAATTCCGACCATCTGACTCTGTCAGGTATGACCGCAATTTTCGTACTTTTGGGTACGTTATGCTGTAACATTTAGTTTTAATTTTGTCCGAAGAAGGTGTCCGTTGTGACACTGAAACTCACGTCACAAATTGTCTCCGCGACTGAGGGCTGTGTTTTTCAAAATTTTGTGGAATATTTCCGAATATCAAAACATTGCCAGGGTATAAACGGTTCTACGAACGCTCAGGAAGAGCACAAATATAAACCAAATGACATTTTATTTCCCATGATGAAACGAAAGAGACACAGGAACTGGATAGTTACTGTAGTCAAAACAGTAACTACAATATATGAAAGCTGATCTCGGTGCTTTCAAACGTTCGATGTAAATAGTAGCACAACTCCAGAAATCCCATCCTTTGACCATAAAACCTTAAATTTTTTTCGCAGTTAATTAATCCTATGTACTTTCTGTTCCATGTACTATGTATTACGAGCATGATTGCAAGAGTTGAAGAGGGTTAAGCAGTTCAGTCATGACGTCTTAGTCATGAACGCTTGATACACTGATGCATCGTGACAGAAGAAACCGACTATGATATTATAGTCAGTGAAAGGGCAGTGCATCGCATCGCATCGCATCGCATCGCATCGCTAATTCATGTTCTAAAGTACGATGTGAACCAGACTTCTGCATACAAACTCTAGTGAATAATACTCCGTTCGCAATTGTAAATATTGTCTATGTTCTTGTTATTTCATGATTCTCAGCATACGACCAACAATAAGAATTCTGAACTATGAAATGAACTAATAATGAAAATCTCTTTGCCCGTGAGACTACTGGCCATTAAAATTGCTACACCACGAAGATGACGTGCAACAGGCGCGAAATTTAATCGACAGGAAGAAGATGCTGTGATATGCAAATGATTAGCTTTTCAGAGCATTCACACAAGGTTGGCGCCGCTGGCGACACCTACAACGTGCTGACATGGGGAAAGTTTCCAACCGATTTCTCATACACAAACGGCAGTTGACCGGCGTTGCCTGGTGAAACGTTGTTGTGATGCCTCGTGTAAGGAGGAGAAATGCGTACCATCACGTTTCCCACTTTGATAAAGGTCGGATTGTAGCCTATCGCAATTGCGGTTTATCGTATCGCGACATTGCTGCTCGCGTTGGTCGAGATCCAAAGACTGTTAGAATATGGAATCGGTGGGTTCAGGAGGGTAATACGGAACGCCGTGCTGGATCCCAACGGCCTCGTATCACTAGCAGTCGAGATGACAGGCATCTTATCCGCATGGCTGTAACGCATCGTGCAGCCACGTCTCGATCACTGAGTCAACAGATGGGGACGTTTGCAAGACAACAACCATCTGCACGAACAGTTCGACGACGTTTGCAGCAGCACGGACTATCAGCTCGGAGACCGTGGCTGCGGTTACCCTTGATGCTGTAGCACAGACAGGAGCGCCTGCGATGGTGTACTCGACGACGAACATGGGTGCACGAATGGCAAAACTTCATTTCTTCGGATCAATCCAGGTTCTGTTTACAGCATCATGATGGTCGCATCCCTGTTTGACGACATCGCGGTGAACGCACATTGGAAGCGTGTATTCGTCATCGCCATACTGGCGTATCACCCGGCATGATGGTATGGGGTGCCATTGGTTACACGTCTCGGTCACCTCTTGTTCGCATTGACGGCACTTTGAACAGTGGACGTTACATTTCAGATGTGTTACGACCCGTGGCTCTACCCTTCATTCGATCACTGCGAAACCCTACATTTCAGCAGGATAATGCACGACCGCATGTTGCAGGTCCTGTACGGGCCTTTCTGGATACAGAAAATGTTCGACTGCTGTCCTGGCCAGCACATTCTCCTGATCTGTCACCAATTGAAAACGTCTGGTCAATGGTGGCCGAGTAACTGGCTCGTCACAATACGCCAGTCACTACTCTTGCTGAACTGTGGTATCGTGTTGAAGCTGCCTCGGCATCTGTACCTGTACACGCCATCCAAGCTCTGTCTGACTCAATGCCCAGGCGTATCAAGGCCGTTATTATGGCCAGAGGTGCTTCTGAGTACTGATTCTTCAGGATCTACGCACCCAAATTGCGTGAAAATGTAATCACATGTCAGTTGTATAATATATTTGTCCAATGAATACCCGTTTATTATCTGCATTTCTTGTTGGTTTAGCAATTTTAATTGCCAGTTGTGTATGTGCTTTGTTCATCGATGTCTGCTTGACGAAAATTTTTTTATTCTTTTGGTATATTATTTGCATTATGGTGTATTACTTGTCAAATGTATTCATTCTCTTAGATGTATTGTAAACATTAGAAGTGAAACACATAATATTACTTGGGAAAATGAAACCTGACGGTTCATAAAAGAAACTGTCATGCTTCAATTGGAGGCAATGTAATGTTATGTGAGCGTCACTGCCTTTTTTTAACTAGTTTGTGCCTGATTTTATTCTGAGAAGCTCAGTAATGTATGTAAATACCGTAAATGTAAATGTGATTCAAAAAGTACTTGAAATGAAGTGAAGCGCATCTGGACAGCTAGAAACTCTCTAGCGCGTAGTCCCGCAACGATAGTAGTTGTGAATCTTTGAGTATGGACTCTAAAAAAGAAGACAATTGATTTATTAAAAAAAGAGGACTGTTACTCTGTGGGCCGGCCGGTGTGGCCGTGCGGTTAAAGGCGCTTCAGTCTGGAACCGCGTGACCGCTCCGGTCGCAGGTTAGAATCCTGCCTCGGGCATGGATGTGTGTGATGTCCTTAGGTTAGTTCGGTTTAAGTAGTTCTAAGTTCTAGGGGACTGATGACCTTAGAAGTTAAGTCCCATAGTGCTCACAGCCATTTGAACCATTTGTTTACCACGTATAGTTAACGAAAGACGTAGAAACGATATTCCGAAACGAATACGTATAGTGTAAGTCAAACGTTCGAATTTAGAATTGAGACCCTACGAACACAAATTTGCTGTGGCAGGTATGAAATATAAACTCCCTCACTCGCTCGTTACACTTGAAGGACAGATGTTGAATGGGTCGAAACGAGCCGCCGCATAACAGCGTAGTCGCCTGCTAACTTCGAAAGAAGGTAGATGCGGTCCCTAGCGCAACTTATAACATCGTCGAAAATCAGTGCGGACGGGAGAGCTTTGGTACACCCTGTTAAACAAACGGAAAAATGGAGGCGGTACAACTGGAGAGCGATCCGGGCCCTTCGCATGAAAGTGATGTGATCGAAGTAGATTCTATATACACTGAAGTGGCGAAACAACAATGAAAGATGCGTTGGTGTATTTTGGTAGCCTCCTTCGTAACAGTAATCGCATCGCAGCGGAACCGTCATCATCAATCAACGAGGAAGCCATGGTAATTGGGGAAGAAATGTTCCAGAATACGCTGCAAATGCTCGCCGAAAAAACCCTCGTTCATGATGAGGAACTGATGGACATTAATGAAATCGACGATACTAATGCCTACGAAGACGTTGAAACGAGTCCCATTGCCAACGAATCATCAGACGAATACGAGCCGGAAGAGAACAAAAAAAAAAAAAAAAAAAAAAAAAAAAAAAAAAAAAAAAAAAAAAAGGGGGGGGGGGGTACGACTATATTTCTCTGGATTACAAAATTAGAGCTGTCAATCTGGCCAAAGAACATACAGGCTGGAGTCTCAAAACTCTACCAAAAAAGGGGTGTTCTCGTTTGACAAATATCGGCTATTTATCCAGGTGGGAAGAGCAAATAAAACGTGGCGGTAGCAACTTTGATAAATATTGTACCATCGATTCATGGGTGCATGATCGCTTCGTTGAAGCTCTACAAAACTTCCAGCAAGTTACTTCCAGATACCTGCAGCAGAGGGCCTTGAGCGCTGCAAGTCAATTCCCAGATTTCAACTTCAAAGCTTCAAAAACATGGGTCACCGAATTTAAAAAGAAGCATGGGATTCGGCAACGGAAAATCACAAAATTTGTTTCCCGGAAAGAGACGGCTAACCAAGACGAAAATTTGGCCGGAGAGGACACATTTCGGATCCAGACGCGAACGTTGATAACTAACTTCGACAAAGATTTCATAATTAATACTGATCAAAGATGAAGAGGTTAGCACAGGAGAAGAATTCGTCGCCGGCCGCAACAAACCAGTCAGAAGACGGAAGAAAAGAGCATTGTCTGTTAGGCATGGCCGTATGAATGCGCAAGATGTGGAACGAAGTGGGCGATCTTCAGCCATTACTGAGAATTTGGAGTGGGAAGTTGATAAAGAAGTGAGACGCATCAGACGCTCACGGTTTCGACGTTAGGTGATGAATTTCCTCAAGTGTCAAGAAGTGTGATAGACGCAGTTACTACAGAACGTTTTAATTATTGAAAGTTATGGTCCGTCCATAGGTTTCTAGGAGGATAGTATGCATAACTGGTTGTACCACACGATGAGTACCTTAATGTTGGTGGGAATTATATGGAGAAACAGATGAAAATGAAGTCTTTCATGTAAAAATAAAGTTTCATTGAGAAGTTTAGATGTGTTACTTTTATTGCAAAACGATACGCACTTAAAAAAAGATGCCTCAGACAATATGTACACTACATATACGGGGGCTGTTCAATAAACAATGATTACAATTTTTTATGGTCATAATTTCTCGCGCTGAAAGTTAATCTTATTCTGTTCGCTTAATGCGAATTCCGCATCATGAGGGGTGTCAAGCAAGGCGATCCCATCTCCCCAAAACTGTTCTCTGCTGTATTGGAAATGGCTATGTCAAAGTTGAGGTGGGAAGGTAAGGGAATTAGAATTAATGGAAGAAGGCTTACCAACTTGAGATTTGCTGATGATATTGCCTTACTGGCCAAAGACTTCGCAGAGCTCCAAAACTTAGTTACAGATCTTGCATCGGAATGTCAACTGGTTGGCTTGAACATGAACCTTTCCAAAACAAAAGTAATGTCCAACAAATGGGTCCCAGCTGGAGATGTGAAGGTCAATGACAGTCTGCTAGAAGAGGTCAGTGAATATGTCTACCTTGGCCAGATTATAAATATGAAGGGAGACATAAGGCCCGAAATCTATCGACGTATCAAGCGTGGATGGCAAGCATTTGGGAAGAATTCAAAAGTATTCAGATCAAAAATTCCAGTAAATTTGAAGAAAGCAGTATTTGATCAATGCATTCTTCCTGTGATGACGTATGGCTGCGAGACATGGACACTGAACTCATTTACAAAAGGGAAACTTAGGACAGCACAGAGAGCCATGAAGAGATCAATACTGGGCTATACAAGAAAGGACAGGAAAAGGGCAGATGACATCCGGGCTGTGACGAAGGTTAATGACATCTTAGAGACAGTAGGTTCCTTGAAATGGCAGTGGACTGGCCACATCGCAAGAAGAAAAGACAACAGATGGACGAAGCTAGTACTGGAGTGGAGTCCGAGGGAGCACCGGAGGCCTAGAGGAAGACCACCAGACAGGTGGGACAAAGACATCAAGAAGATCGCTGGTAACACCTGGCAGAGAACTGCCCAAGACTGTCCCACTTGGAGGAGACTGCTGAAAGCCTACCTCAATCCACGACTCGAAGAGGCCACATCATTTAATGATTGAATTGGCTGATGATGATGATGAATGCGCAACAAACACGCCGAAGCAGTTTCATGGTTGGGACTGCTGGTTCCCGCCAGTGAGAGGCAGGCAAGGTCAGCCATATCCAGTATCGCCTACCGCTGCAATGGAGGTAACGCGCTAGGAACAATATAAGGCTTTGAAATTCTGCTTTCGTCTCAACAAATCTTCAGCTAAGGCCTGTACAATGTTACAGACTCTGTTCTTTGCTACAGCACAGCTCGAAGGTGGTTTAAAATGTTTAAAGAGACGAGACAATCAATTTCAAAGGAAGGTGGACCCGGAGCTCCAATTACTGCTCTTACGGAAGAAAACACCAACACTGCTGCTGTCATTGTGAGAGAGGATCGACGAGTTACCTTAAGATCACTTTCTGAAATACTGAACATTTCATTGGGTGCCATCCACAGGGTGGTGGCAGAAAAAATACGCATGACACGTGTTTGTGCGTGATGGGTTCCAAGACTGTCGATTCCCGAACAAAAGGACATTCGCGTGCAAGTCTGCATGTAGGTTAACGTTTGTGTTAGAGGCAGATCCGGAGTTTATTTCGAATGTATTCACTGCTGGTGAAACTTGGGTACATCAGTTTGATCCTGAGAGCAAACAGCCAAAACTCAGTGTGGAAAACTCCATCACCAACCCCCAAAAGAGCAAATGTGGTTGCTTCTGCTGGGAAAGTCATGGTCATCTCATTGTTTCCTATTCAGAAATGGTTTATCAACATGTTGTACCTGCAAACACATCAGTAACTGGACAATACTACCGGGATGTCCTGAGAACATTGCAAGTCCTCTTTTTTTTTTTTGGTCATCAGTCTACTGACTGGTTTGATGCGGCCCGCCACGAATTCCTTTCCTGTGCTAACCTCTTCATCTCAGAGTAGCACTTGCATCCTACGTCCTCAATTATTTGCTTGACGTATTCCAATCTATGTCTTCCTCTACAGATTTTGCTCTCTACAGCTCCCTCTAGTACCATGGAAGTCATTCCCTCATGTCTTAGCAGATGTCCTATCATCCTGTCCCTTCTCCTTATCAGTGTTTTCCACGTATTCCTTTCCTCTCCGATTCTGCGTAGAACCTCCTCATTCCTTACCTTATCAGTCCACCTAATTTTCAACATTCGTCTATAGCACCACATCTCAAATGCTTCGATTCTCTTCTGTTCCGGTTTTCCCACAGTCCATATTTCACTACCATACAATGCTGTACTCCAGACGTACATCCTCAGAAATTTCTTCCTCAAATTAAGGCCGGTATTTGATATTAGTAGACTTCTCTTGGCCAGAAATGCCTTTTTTGCCATAGCGAGTCTGCTTTTGATGTCCTCCTTGCTCCGTCTAACATTGGTTATTTTACTGCCTAGGTAGCAGAATTCCTTAACTTCATTGACTTCGTGACCATCAATCCTGATGTTAATATTGCAAGTCCATATCAGGCGCAAAAGACCACATTTCTGTGAGGCAGGCTGGATGCTGCACCACGATAAAGCGCGGCCGCATATTGCCAATGTTGTTGCTGAATATCTCGCAAAAAATCAATGTGGAGTGCATCCCCCACCCTCCCTATAGTCCGGATTCAGCCCCATGTGACTTTTTTTCTGTTCCCTAACATTAAGAAACTCCTTCGTGGCAGGCGTTATCAATGATCAGAAGCAGTGGTGAAGGCTGCGGAGGCGATTTTGAAGAGCCTGTCAAAAAATGGTTTCCAACATTGTGTTTGAAGACTGGCAGGAACGTTGAGACAAGTGTGTCACATTCATCGGAGACTACTTTGAGAAGGACCATCAAAATTATGAGGACGAGTAAAGTTACGTTGTCAAAAAAAAATTATGATCATTCTTTATTCAACAGCCCTCGTGTATCAGTTTATAAGCATACTGTGGAACTCCTTTAGTGTTGTCGCCTTGGGCCTCAAAGACGGGCCTAGTCCACAACTGGCGTCGATGTCATCAATTTGAGTGGGAATTCAGCACGAAAAGGCTATTTATACATTTGTGACAATGACCTAGTTTATAGTGGATTTATAGCCATGCACATACACAGGGAATCCACAAAGACAGAAATTAGCAAAAAGGGAAAAGCCATCATTCCAGAGTACGATCAATACCAGGGGGGCCTCAGATTGTTCAGTTAGTGCAATGAGTATCGGTAATCACTTGAGTCGCGGGGTTGAGCTCATTCGAGCTTGTGGTTAAAAATATAGCAAGTAGCCTGTGATCTCCGACACCAGGTCCAGAAAATTCAGAAATTTACTTAACACTTTATATAGATTTTTTTTCCAAATAAATTTCAGTCATCACTAGCAAATAAATTTATGATTTACCGGTTTCGACAAATTATCTTCGGTAGCCTACAAAATTATAGATATTCTAAATATTAAGACCTTGGCTATACATTAATGTGGAATATAAAAAGTATATTACAGAAACTTACTTAGTATAGCAGACAGTCAATATTATCTTCGTAGAAGGATAACGCCATGGTACGTTCAGAAAGTTACACGTTTTATGTCATTTTTTTAAACACTATTTGTCAATTTACGGCAACTGAATCACTCCTGTGTATCTCTTGTGCTAGCAGCAACCAGCATGAATAAAAGCCTATATAAAAATATTACCAAGAAGTTATATATACAGGGTTGTCCATTGGTAGTGACTGCGCCAAATATCTCACGAAATAAGCGTCAAACGAAGAAACCACAAAGGACGAAACTTGTCTAGCATGAAGGGGGAAACCAGATGGCGCCAAAGTTGGCCCGCTAGATGGCGCTGCCATAGGTCAAACGGATATCAACTCCGTTTTTTTTTAATAGGAACCCCCAGTTTTTTTACATATTCGTGTAGTACGTAAAGAAATATAAATTTTTCAGTTGGACCACTTTTTTCGCTTTGTGATAGATGGCGCTGTAATAGTCACAAACATATGGCTCACAATTTTAGACGAACAGTTGGTAACAGGTAGGTTTTTTAAATTAAAATACAGAACGTAGGTACGTTTGAACATTTTATTTCGGTTGTTACAATGTGGTACATGTACCTTTGTGACCTTATCATTTCTGAGGAAGCATGCTGTTACAGTCTGATTACCTGTAAATACCACATTAATGCAATAAATGCTCAAAATGATGTCCGTCAACCTCAATGCATTTGGCAATACGTGTAACGACATTCCTCTCAACAGCGAGTAGTTCGCCTTCCGTAATGCTCGCACATGCATTGACAATGCGCTGACGCATGTTGTCAGGCGTTGTCGGTGGATCACGATGGCAAATGTCCTTCAACTTTCCCCACAGAAGGAAATCCGGGGACGTCAGATCCGGTGAACGTGCGGGCCACGGTATGGTGCTTCGACGACCAATCCACCTGTCATGAAATATGCTATTCAATACCGCTCAAACCGCACACGAGCTATGTGCCGGACATCCATCATGTTGGAAGTACATCGCCATTCTGTCATGCAGTGAAACATCTTGTAGTAACATCGGTAGAACATTACGTAGGAAATCAGCATACATTGCACCATTTAGATTGCCATCGATAAAATGGGGGCCAATTATCCTTTCTTCCATAACGCCGCACCATACATTAACCCGCCAAGGTCGCTGATGTTCCACTTATCGCAGCCATAGTGGATTTTCCGTTGCCCAATAGTGCATATTATGCCGGTTTACGTTACCGCTGTTGCTGAATGACGCTTCGTCGCTAAATAGAACGCGTCCAAAAAATCTGGCATCGTCCCGTAATTTCTCTTGTGCCCAGTGGCAGAACTGTACACGACGTTCAAAGTCGTCGCCATGAAATTCCTGGTGCATAGAAATATGGTACGGGTGCAATCGATGTTGATGTAGCATTTTCAACACCGACGTTTTTGAGATTCCCGATTCTCGCGAAATTTGTCTGCCACTGATGTGCGTATTTGGCGCGACAGCAGCTAAAACACCTACTTGTGCATCATCATTTGTTGCAGGTCGTGGTTGACGTTTCACACGTGGGTGAACACTTGCTGTTTCCTTAAATAACGTAATCCACCGAATGGTCCCGACACTTGGATGAAGTCCAGGATACCGAGCAGCATACATAGCACACGCCGGATGGGCATTTTGATCACAATAGCCATACATCAACACGATATCGACCTTTTCCGCAGTTGCTAAACGGCCCATTTTAACACGGGTAATGTATCATGAAGCAAATACCGTCCGTACTGGCGGAATGTTACGTCATACCACGTACTTATACGTTTGTAACTATTACAGCGCCATCTATCACAAAGCGAAAAAAGTGGTCCAACTAAAACATTCATATTTCCTTACGTGCTACACGAATATGTAATAAAAATGGGGGTTCCTATTTTTAAAAAACGCAGTTCACATGCGTTTGATCTATGGCAGCACCATCTAGCGGGCCAACCATAGCGCCATCTGGTTTCCCCCTCCAAGCTAGACAAATTTCGTTCTTTGTAGTGTTTTCGTTTGACGCTTATTTCGTGAGATAATTTGCCCGGTCACTATCAATGGACCACCCTGTATATTGCTTCGAAATTCATGCTGGTGCATTCCGCCTTCGCAACTAACTGTAAGACAGTTGGTTTTTTGCCATACGCGTTTCGTTTCTTTTACTTCTGAAGGATATCAGTGAGCTGGAATACACGATTGCTTGACGTACATAATAAATCGTTGTGTAGTGTTACATTTTTCTAGAGACACATCATTTTCAACTATGTTCGATAATGATAGAAGCTCAAGAAATGACTTGACCCCAGTGCCCGGCTTACTACGCAGATGAGCCAGTCATTACATCACAGCGGCAGTATGGCTAACCTGCACACACTACTCTAGTCCACTAGCCTCCCCAACGCAAACTCTAACTTTACGCCTTCACCTTGTGTCATTAGCGTTGTTTTTAACATAAAAACAAGACAATAACGAGAGATAACGGAGCATACCAAGGCATTTGTAAGTGCCAAGTGCCATATATACAGGGTGTTTCAAAAATGACCAGTATATTTGAAACGGCAATAAAAACTAAACGAGCAGCGATAGAAATACACCGTTTGTTGCAATATGCTTGGGACAACAGTACATTTTGAGGCGGACAAACTTTCGAAATTACAGTAGTTACAATTTTCAACAACAGATGGCGCTGCAAGTGATGTGAAAGATATAGAAGACAACGCAGTCTGAGGGTGCGCCATTCTGTACGTCGTCTTTCTGCTGTAAGCGTGTGCTGTTCACAACGTGCAAGTGTGCTGTAGACAACATGGTTTATTCCTTAGAACAGAGGATTTTTCTGGTGTTGGAATTCCACCGCCTAGAACACAGTGTTGTTGCAACAAGACGAAGTTTTCAACGGAGGTTTAATGTAACCAAAGGAACGAAAAGCGATACAATAAAGGATCTGTTTGAAAAATTTCAACGGACTGGGAACGTGAAGGATGAACGTGCCTGAAAGGTAGGGCGACCGCGTACGGCAACCACAGAGGGCAACGCGCAGCTAGTGCAGCAGGTGATCCGACAGCGGCCTCGGGTTTCCGTTCGCCGTGTTGCAGCTGCGGTCCAAATGACGCCAACGTCCACGTATCGTCTCATGCGCCAGAGTTTACACCTCTATCCATACAATATTCAAACGCGGCAACCCCTCAGTGTCGCTACCGTTGCTGCACGAGAGACATTCGCTAACGATATAGTGCACAGGATTGATGACGGCGATATGCATGTGGGCAGCATTTGGTTTACTGACGAAGCTTATTTTTACCTAGACGGCTTCGTCAATGAACAGAACTGGCGCATATGTGGAACCGAAAAGCCCCATGTTGCAGTCCCATCGTCCCTGCATCCTCAAAAAGTACTGGTCTGGGCCGCCATTTCTTCCAAAGGAATCATTGGCCCATTTTTCAGATCCGAAACGATTACTGCATCACGCTATCTGGACATTCTTCGTGAACTTGTGGCGGTACAAACTGCCTTAGACGACACTGCGAACACCTCGTGGTTTATGCAAGATGGTGCCCGGCCACATCGCACGGCCGACGTCTTTAATTTCCTGAATGAATATTTCGATGATTGCTTTGGGCTATCCGAAACATACAGGAGGCGGCGTGGATTGGCCTCCCTATTCGCCAGACATGAACCCCTGTGACTTCTTTCTGTGGGGACACTTGAAAGACCAGGTGTACCGCCAGAATCCAGAAACAATTGAACAGCTGAAGCAGTACATCTCATCTGCATGTGAAGCCATTCCGCCTGACACGTTGTCAAAGGTTTCGGGTAATTTCATTCAGAGACTACGCCATATTATTGCTACGCATGGTGGATATGTGGAAAATATCGTACTATAGAGTTTCCCAGACCGCAGCGCCATCAGTTGAAAATTGTAACTACTGTAATTTCGAAAGTTTATCTGCCTGAGAATGTACTGTTGTCCCAAGCATATTGCAACAAACGGTGTATTTCTATCGCTGCTCGTTTTGTTTGTATTGCCGTTTCAAATATACCGGTCATTTTTGAAACACCCTATATATATACAGGGTGAGTCACCTAACGTTACCGCTGGATATATTTCGTAAACCACATCAAATACTGGAGAGGGGCTAGTGTAATTGATTAGTACAAATCATACAAAAATGCACGGAAGTATGTTTTTCAACACAAACCTACGTTTTTTTAAAATGGAGCCACGTTAGTTTTGTTAGCACATCTGAACATATAAACAAATACGTAATCAGTGCCGTTTGTTGCATTGTGAAATGTTAATTACATCCGGAGATATTGTAACCTAAAGTTGACGCTTGAAACCTCCGACGTTCAGTTGCGTGTTGTAACAAACAGCTGCAACATACATCGCGTATCTACAGAATGATCTGCCAACGTTGCTCGAAAATGTCCCACTGGAAACGCGTCGACGTATGTGCTATCAGCATGATGGTGCACCTGCACATTCCGCAATTAACACTAGGCTGACCCTTGACAGGATGTTCGACGGGCGTTTCATAGAATGTGGAGGACGCATAAATTGGCCAGCCCGTTCTCCTGATCTTACACCTCTGGACTTCTTTCTGTGGGGTACGTTAAAGGAGAATGTGTACCGTGATGTGCCTACAACCGCAGAGAATATGAAACAACGTATTGTGGCAGCCTGCGGCGACATTACACCAGATGTACTGCGGCGTGTACGACATTCATTACGCCAGAGATTGCAATTGTGTGCAGCAAATGATGGCCACCACATTGAACATCTATTGGCCTGACATGTCGGGACACACTCTATTCCACTCCGTAATTGAAAACGGAAACCACGTGTGTACGTGTACCTCACGCCTCATGGTAATGTACATGTGCGTCAGTGAAAAAGACCAATAAAAAGGTGTTAGCAAGTGGACGTAATGTGCTGTTCCAGTCTCTTCTGTACCTAAGGTCCATCACCGTTCCCTTTGGATCCCTACGTAATTTGGTGCTCTGCGATACACACGATCGAACAGCGGAGGAGTGGTACTCAAGCGTCAACTTTAGGTTACAATATCTCCGGATGTGATTAACAATTTACAATGCAACAAACGGCACTGATTACGTATTTGTTTATATGTTCAGATGTGCTAACAAAACTAACGGGGTTCAATTTAAAAAAACGTAGGTTTGTGTTAAAAAACACACTTCCGTGCATTTTTGTATTAACCAATTACACTAGCCCCTCTCCTGACGTTCGGTCTGTGAAATCGGTTCGTCAGTATTTGATGTGGTTTACGAAATATATCCAGCGGTAACGTTAGGTGACTCACCCTATATATATACACTGAAGTGCCTAGAACCGCTCGGCCACAGCGGCCGGCTAGAAAGTCACTTGTGTATGGGACCCCAGTGGATACAGAGATGGAATTAGTTGCCAGTATTGTAATTGCCTGTGATGTGATTCGGCATACACCAGGGATATATGTCAGGGTGCATCAGAATTTTGTTTGCCGATGTCATTCTTGCATTGAGGTTGATGGCGGTCAGTTTCAGCGCATTTTGTAAGATACAGTAGAAATGGTTCGTATGTTCATTGTGTCAGTGATGGTATCTGCAGCTAACTGTAATTACTGTAAATAATGTGATTTTATTCCTATTATCTCCTTAAGCTGGCATCTGCGACCCCAAGTTCCCTACCTTAAATTGTTCTGTGAAGCATCCTCCATGTCCTGTTAAATTTTTTTTGCATGGTTTTACGAAAACCCCCTGTATATTTGAAGAGACCGATAGAGAGTGAAAAACGGAACCGGTGATTATTAACTGAGTCATTAGAAAAGTATTTTGCATTAAGGCAGACGTAGAAATAGAAATATTTTCGCTTGTGGCATGGCGGTTCTAACAGGCAACTACTGGGGTCACACTTGCTGGTAGGTTAAAACTTTGTGGCGGACTGGTACTCTACCGTGGGAAACCTGCCTAATGGGGAAGAGTGCCTGCGAAAGACAAGACTTGCAGGTTCGACTAGTGGTCCGGCATAGTTTTAATCTGCCAGGAAGTCACAAAATCAGCACGCACATTCCGCTGCGGAGTGAAAATTCATTGTGGAAGTGTGTGGGGCGTTATAAACTGAACCTTCTTCTCACCTGCCGATCCCGCCTCTTTCCACCCGACAGCCCTTCTCCCTGAGTATTACGAGCTAACATTTCTTCCCTTCCACCTCCTTTCCCCTACTCCCACACACACAGAAGTCGACTGCCTCTCTAGATGGCCACTTGTTGCTTCCAACTTAACAGTGCTGTTGAACCGCGGCTTTCAACACTGCAACATTGCAAAATAAAGGAGGCACTTGACGCAAGGAACCACAGCGGTATGTTGGTAGCACTGCGCGGCGCTCGTCGGTTTCATTGCGAGCTTCTCTCCGCTGGCAGCCCTGCCGTTGCTATAATTTGACGGCGAAATACTGACTCGTTATTTCGGTTGTCGCCGGCTAGAGTCGCTCACGGGGCAATTTAGTCTGCCACAAGGGCGGCAACTGGCCACAAAAAATGAAAGCCCACTCACGACAGGGTCTTCTCAGATCTGCCCATTGAAGTCTAAACTTATATCTCCACGTGAGGCTACATGGAAACGACTACAGACAATTCAAATACACCAAGTGAGAAAGAATTCTCATGCGGCATCTTTCACATCTCTCAGTGTTTGACATCACATCTGCTGAACTGTGATAGGTAGGTTGTTCCTATCCCGACAATGATTGTTGCCCGATATGTGAATTAAGTTAGGTAGAAATCACTCCAGTAGTTTAGGAGCAGATGTGGAACATATACACGTACATACTTCTATATATTATACACTCCTGGAAATTGAAATAAGAACACCGTGAATTCATTGTCCCAGGAAGGGGAAACTTTATTGACACACTCCTGGGGTCAGATACATCACATGATCACACTGACAGAACCACAGGCACATGGACACAGGCAACAGAGCATGCACAATGTCGACACTAGTACAGTGTATATCCACCTTTCGCAGCAATGCAGGCTGCTATTCTCCCATGGAGACGATCGTAGAGATGCTGGATGTAGTCCTGTGGAACGGCTTGCCATGCCATTTCCACCTGGCGCCTCAGTTGGACCAGCGTTCGTGCTGGACGTGCAGACCGCGTGAGACGACGCTTCATCCAGTCCCAAACATGCTCAATGGGGGACAGATCCGGAGATCTTGCTGGCCAGGGTAGTTGACTTACACCTTCTAAAGCACGTTGGGTGGCACGGGATACATGCGGACGTGCATTGTCCTGTTGGAACAGCAAGTTCCCTTGCCGGTCTAGGAATGGTAGAACGATGGGTTCGATGACGGTTTGGATGTACCGTGCACTATTCAGTGTCCCCTCGACGATCACCAGTGGTGTACGGCCAGTGTAGGAGATCGCTCCCCACACCATGATGCCGGGTGTTGGCCCTGTGTGCCTCGGTCGTATGCAGTCCTGATTGTGGCGCTCACCTGCACGGCGCCAAACACGCATACGACCATCATTGGCACCAAGTCAGAAGCGACTCTCATCGCTGAAGACGACACGTCTCCATTCGTCCCTCCATTCACGCCTGTCGCGACACCACTGGAGGCGGGCTGCACGATGTTGGGGCGTGAGCGGAAGACGGCCTAACGGTGTGCGGGACCGTAGCCCAGCTTCATGGAGACGATTGCGAATGGTCCTCGCCGATACCCCCGGAGCAACAGTGTCTCTAATTTGCTGGGAAGTGGCGGTGCGGTCCCCTACGGCACTGCGTAGGATCCTACGGTCTTGGCGTGCATCCGTGCGTCGCTGCGGTCCGGTCCCAGGTCGACGGGCACGTGCACCTTCCGCCGACCACTGGCGACAACATCGATGTACTGTGGAGACCTTACGCCCCACGTGTTGAGCAATTCGGCGGTACGTCCACCCGGCCTCCCGCATGCCCACTATACGCCCTCGCTCAAAGTCCGTCAACTGCACATACGGTTCACGTCCACGCTGTCGCGGCATGCTACCAGTGTTAAAGACTGCGATGGAGCTCCGTATGCCACGGCAAACTGGCTGACACTGACGGCGGCGGTGCACAAATGCTGCGCAGCCAGCGCCATTCGACGGCCAACATCGCGGTTCCTGGTGTGTCCGCTGTGCCGTGCGTGTGATCATTGCTTGTACAGCCCTCTCGCAGTGTCCGGAGCAAGTATGGTGGGTCTGACACACCGGTGTCAATGTGTTCTTTTTTCCATTTCCAGGAGTGTATATATTAGACAAGAACTGTTGATATTTTTTTTAAATATCTAGAATCCGATATATTGATATCTACACTATGTGATCAGAAGTATTCCCGAATTGCTCTTCGACAGTGGGTGGCAAGAAGGTGCTTAAAACATCAATGTAGGACCGTGCTGTGATAGTGCCACGCAAAACAACAAGGGGTGCAAGCCCCCTCCATGAAAAACACGACCACACCGTAACACCAACGCCTCCAAATTTTACTGTTAGCACTACACACGCTGGCAGATGACGTTCACCGGGCATTCTCCATACCCACACCCTACCATCGGATCGCCACATTGTGTACCGTGATTCGTCACTCCACACAACGTTTCTCCACTGTTCAATCGTCCAATGTTTACGCTCCTTACACCGAGTGAGGCGTCGTTTGGCATTAACCGGCGTGATGTGTAGCTTATGAGCAGCCGCTCGACCATGAAATCCAAGTTTTCTCACCTCCCGCCTAACTGTCATAGTACTTGTAGTGGATCCTGATGCAGTTTGGAATTCCTGTGTCATGGTCTGAATAGATATCTGCCTGTTACACATTACGACCCTCTTCGACTGTCCGCAGTCTGTCAGTCAACAGACGAGGTCGGCCTGTACGCTTTTGTGCTGTACGTGTCCCTTCACGTTTCCACTTCAGTATCACATCGGAAACAGTGGACCTAGGGATGTTTAGGAGTGTGGAGATCTCGCGTACAGACGTATGACACAAGTGACACCCAGTCACCTGACCACATTCGAAGTCCGCGATTCCGTGTGGCGCCCCATTCAGCTCTCTCGTAATATCTAATGAATACTGAGGTCGCTGTTATGGAGTACCTGTCGGAAAGTGGCAGCACAATGCACCTAATATGAAAAACGTGTGTTTCTGTGGTCGTCCGGTTACTTTTGATCACATGGTGTATTTAAGCACTGACTTATTATTAAATGTTCTGTACATCAACAGGCTAGCAGCCTGCTTATCCCCCTTACAGCAAGTATTGGAAGGAAAAACGACTCGTGTTCACGCCTGGCCATATTCACTTTGCTAACAATGGCGACTGCATGTAAGCGGCACAGTGAGAGGTGTCCAAGGGATCCGTCGCTCGGTTTAGTCACATATCGGATTTGTCTCTAACACTTTATGCCGACTTACCTGTTTTTATGATTTCTACAAATGCCAACGGCCTAGCAGTCAGAGTGTCAAAATTCCGTGGCGAAGCTAAACGTGACAGTTTCTGTTGGTAGCGCCGAGCGCCGATTACGTCAGCATCTACCCTCACTCGTCTGCGCCCACCCCAAAGACCAGTCTTGTCATTTAGATTTTTGTTCATCAATTTCAGCAATTGTTTTGGAAGAATGTCGATGTGAAGAAATAGCATACTACTTGCGTTAAAAATTGATGGCTGGAGGTAGAGAGTGTGTGGTTGGTTGGTTGGTTGGTTGGTTGGTTGTCTGAGGTTTAAGGGACCAAACAGCAAGGTCATCAATCCCTTGTTTCAAATATGGTCCATTCCGCTAATGGGACATCTTAAGAAAGTCAGAATAATAAAAGGGAAAAAGCTAAAAACGTAAAAGGGCAGTCATGTTGTCAATGGTAAAAACAAAATGAGGGAAGTCAGCAAGAGAACGAACCCAACGCTATGCTGAAGCAGCATAGGCAAGACCACCTGTGACTCAAAATGTGCAACCGCTAGAATGTAGAAGTACGTATGGGAAAAGGAGACTAACCAATCCTTAAAAAAAAGGGTAAAAACAGAGTAAAAGGGGAAGAAAAGAGGATCTCGGTCAGGGAGGTGAATCGGGAATCTCCGAACACGGCGTACAGTGGGGGACACCCAAACACTCACCGCCCTGCCCCAACACCAGAGAGAGATTAAAAACCACTTTCCCGGAGGAAACCGAGAACCAGAGAGACCATCCGGGAATCGTCAGCCAACATCAAAGGTAAAGTGTGGGGGAGTCTGTACTTAGCACGCAGAGCCAAAAGAAGGGGGCATTCAACCAAAATGTGGGCTACTGACTGGAAGGCTCCACAACCACAAAGGATAGTGTGTGTGGGGGGTTAAGAGCAGGGGATGTGACAGTGGCCTGGTTCTGGACAACTTGGGATTGTGAGGACAGCCACACTTCTCCTCAAGACTCCAGTCAACCACGTCTGACCACCCACATGGGAAGATCGCCTTATTGAGCAATGAGTACACCGTAATCACCTCACATCTGCACCTGCCATCCCCGAACAAGTAGTGGGCTCTGTGCTGGTCAGAGACTAGCAGCAGCTGTTGTAGGGAATTACTGTCCCGTGTGATAACTAAAGTATGGAACTCAGGGAGTGGCAGGTGTCGATTCTGATCCCAATTTTTAAGAAAGGTGACAAAATGGATTGTAGTAATTATAGAGGGATATCGCTGTTACCAGTATGTTCCAAAATTTTCTCGAATATTCTGTTAAGCAGGCTTACACCATATGCAGATGAAATTGTGGGGGATTACCAAGCCGGCTTTCGGAGGAACAGATCAACTATAGACCAAATATTCACCCTGCGTCAAATTTTGGAAAAGAAATGGGAATACAATAAACCAGTGCATAATCTTTTCATAGATTTTACAAAAGCATATGATTCAATATTGCAATCAAAGTTGGACAGAATTCTTTTGGAACTTGGAATACCAAAGAAGTATATTAGACTTATAGAAGTGAGTTTGAAAAACACAAAAGGTAGAGTACGCGTGGGGAAACTGGAGCCAGAAGAATTTGTAATAAAGAACGGAGTTAAGCAGGGAGGTGCCCTGTCTCCGCTACTTTTTAATTTCGTCCTAGAATATATCGTACGAATGGCAGCAGATAATTCAGAGGGTGTGGAGTTAAATGGAAATATTAAGATATTAGGGTATGCAGATGATCTAAACTTCATTAGCGATAGCAAAGAATCTGTAACACCAAATCCGAATGCGTTAATCAAGGCTAGTGAAGATGTAGGTCTAACGATAAGTGAAGACAAAACTAAATACCTGGTTACTACTAGAACGCCAACAGCAGTAGATCAGGAAATATTAAGAGTTGTAGACATGCAGCTTGAAGAAGTGAACACATTTAAGTATCTAGGCGTGAACACCACTTCGAGAAATGAGATTGAATCCGAAATGAAGAAGAGACTACGGGCGGGAAATGCGTGCTAATTCTCACTGAATAGATTACTTTCATCACGGATATTGTCTAGGAATTTAAAAATTACAATATACAAAACTTTTATTCTGCCAGTTATACTGTATCGGTGTGAGACTGTCTCTCGCTGTGCAAAATGAAAAGCGGTTTCGAGTATTTGAAAACAAAATTTCGAGGAACATTTTCGGAGCGAAAAGGGATGACATTAGCGGAGAATGGCTAAAACTGCATAAGGAAGAGGTTCACGAACTCTATTCGAGCCCTGGCATAATCAGTACTGTTAAATCACATAGGCTGCGATGGGCGGGTCGCGTAGCTCGAATGGATGAGGGCAGGGCAGGGCAGCGCGCAGAGTACTGGTAAGGCACCTAGAAGGAAAACGTCCCGTGTGGAGACCGAGGCGTAGATGGGAGGACAATATGAAGGCTGATTTGAGGAGCCCAGGTACTGAAGGAGAATGTAAGGAAATAGTCCAAGACTAGGACAGATGGCGAAAATACGTTGCTGCGGTAATGGACTCTCGAGTCCGTATGAATCACAAGAGGAGGATGTATACTTGGAAAAGGCCGGGACATACGGGAAGATTTCAATTAGATTACATCATGATCAGACAGAGATTCCGAAATCAGATACTGGATTGTAAGGCGTACCCAGGAGCAGATATAGACTCAGATCACGATATAGTAGTGGTGAAGAGTAGGCTGAAGATCAAGCCATTAGTCCGGAAGAATCAGTACGCAAAGAAGTGGGATACGGAAGTACTAAGGAATGACGAGATACGTTTGAAGTTCTCTAACGCTATAGATACAACAATAAGGAATAGCGCAGTAGGCAGTACAGTTGAAGAGGAATGGACATCTCTAAAAAGGGTCATCACAGAAGTTGGGAAGCAAAACATAGGTACAAAGAAGGTAGCTGCGAAGAAACCATGGGTAACAGAAGACATACTTCAGTTGATTGATGAAAGGAGGAAGTACAAACATGTTCCGGGAAAATCGGGAATACTGAAATACAAGTCTCTGAGGAATGAAATAAATAGGAAGTGCAGGGAAGCTAAGACGAAATGGCTGCAGGAAAAATGTGAAGACATCGAAAAAGATATGATTCTCGGAAGGACAGACTCAGCATACAGGAAAGTCAAAACAACCTTTGGTGACATTAAAAGCAACGGTGGTAACATTAAGAGTGCAACGGGAATTCCACTGTTAAATGCAGAGGAGAGAGCAGATGGGTGGAAAGAATACATTGAAAGCCTCTATGAGGTTGAAGATTTGTCTGATGTGATGGAAGAAGAAACAGGAGTCGATTTACAAGAGATAGGGGATCCAGTATTAGAATCGGAATTTAAAACAGCTTTGGAGGACTTACGGTCAAATAAGGCAGGAGGGATAGATAACATTTCATCAGAATTTCTAAAATCATTGGGGGAAGTGACAACAAAACGACTATTCACGTTGGTGTGTAGAATATATGAGTCTGGCGACATACCATCTGACTTTCGGAAAAGCATCATTCACACAATTCCGAAGACGGCAAGAGCTGACAAGTGCGAGAATTATCGCACAATCAGCTTAACAGCTCATGCATCGAAGCTGCTTACAAGAATAATATACAGAAGAATGGAAAAGAAAATTGAGAATGCGCTAGGTGACGATCAGTTTGGCTTTAGGAAAAGTAAAGGGACGAGAGAGGCAATTCTGACGTTACGGCTAATAATGGAAGCAGGGCTAAAGAAAAATCAAGACACTTTCATAGGATTTGTCGACCTGGAAAAAGCGTTCGACAACATAAAATGGTGCAAGCTGTTCGAGATTCTGAAAAAAGTAGAGGTAAGCTATAGGGTGAGACGGGTCGTATACAATATGTACAACAACCAAGAGGGAACAATAAGAGTGGACGATCAAGAACGAAGTGCTCGTATTAAGAAGGGTGTAAGACAAGGCTGTAGCCTTTCGCCCCTACTCTTCAATCTGTACATCGAGGAAGCAATGATGGAAATAAAAGAAAGGTTCAGGAGCGGAATTAAAATACAAGGTGGAAGGATATCAATGATAAGATTCGCTGACGACAATGCTATCCTGAGTGAAAGTGAAGAAGAATTAAATGATCTGCTGAACGGAATGAACAGTCTAATGAGTACACAGTATGGTTTGAGAGTAAGTCGGAGAAAGACGAAGGTAATGAGAAGTAGTAGAAATGAGAACAGCGAGAAATTTAACATCAGGATTGATGGTCACGAAGTCAATGAAGTTAAGGAATCCTGCTACCTAGGCAGTAAAATAACCAATGACGGACGGAGCAAGGAGGACATCAAAAGCAGGCTCGCTATGGCAAAAAAGGCATTTCTGGCCAAGAGAAGTCTACTAATATCAAATACCGGCCTTAATTTGAGGAAGAAATTTCTGAGGATGTACGTCTGGAGTACAGCATGGTATGGTAGTGAAACATGGACTGTGGGAAAACCGGAACAGAAGAGAATCGAAGCATTTGAGATGTGGTGCTATAGACGAATGTTGAAAATTAGGTGGACTGATAAGGTAAGGAATGAGGAGGTTCTACGCAGAATCGGAGAGGAGAGGAATATGTGGAAAACACTGGTAAGGAGAAGGGACAGGATGATAGGACATCTGCTAAGACATGAGGGAATGACTTCCATGGTACTAGAGGGAGCTGTAGAGGGCAAAAACTGTAGAGGAAGACAGAGATTGGAATACGTCAAACAAATAATTGAGGACGTAGGTTGCAAGTGCTACTCTGAGATGAAGAGGTTAGCACAGGAAAGGAATTCGTGGCTGGCCGCATCAAACCAGTCAGTAGACTGATGGCCAAAAAAAAAAAAAAAATGACCAGTGAGTAAGTAAGTGCAACACCACAACACAGACGGCTGCGTTTTGAATGGTGCTGTGACTGGGAGGCATCTGCTGATGAATAGCCTCGCACTGTGTTCAGTGGCGTATCGTGCTTCTGCACTACTCTCGTGCCACAAAGGAACTTCATGGAAATGTTATGTGCTGATGTTTTACTTGCGATGTTACAACACAGTAGAGCCATTTTTCGCAGGACAATGCTCGTGCACATACTGCACATGTTGTTAAGTGGGTTGCTGCTGTGTTGGTAGGGCTGTGTAGCGCTTTGCATTGGATCTCTGACTGTGCTTTCTTTGTAAGAGACTCTGTGGTTGGTTGGACTCGTAGTTGGAAGTTAATCGCCAGTAGTGTTGGCCAGTTGGAAGTTAGTCGCCAGCAGTGATGGAAGTAGTGTTCGACAGTTGGAGGTGAACAGCCAGCATTGATGGATGTTAGATGTGGGAAGTTAGCAATGATGGAGGGTAGAGGTCTAAAGTGTTAGCGTAGGCTAACAATCTGTACATGTTCGGCTTGGAGATTGAATATTATTCATGATTCTATATCTTTGTACTACATGTCAATGATGATTTATGTTTGTGTCTGAACTGGATGTCACATTATTAAGGTAAAAAATACATTGTTCGGTTTGCAACAAAATCTTTCCTTTGCTAAGCACATGGCTATTAGTGCTTAGTAGCTTCAGTAGTTAGAATCTTTTATTTAGCTGGCAGTATTGACGCTCGCTGTATTGCAGTAGTTCGCGTAATGAAGACTTTTGAGAGAAGTGCTTCATGAAATGCATAGGTTATTGTTAAGATTTCTTTTTAGTCACAGCCATTCTTTTGAGTTAATTATTTGAAGTCAGCTTATCATTTTTTTTCTTTTTTCCTTTTTTTTTTTTGAGCAGTCAGATTGTGTTGCGCTACAATATTGTGTGTGACTTGATAAGAATAATTAAAGAGAAAGTAGGTTCACTTGCATTCACTTTCATCAGTTTAAGTAAAATATTTAATAAAGAAGTTTCAGTGTTTCACTGAACTGTCTGCGAGATGTTGAGGATACAGGAAAACCGCACACCTTCGCCACCACAATAGCCGCTGCATCGTCTGAGCCAGCCAGGTATGGACAAGAAGGCTACATGCAAGCGAAATTCTTTTTAATGAAGATGACAGGCAGAAGAAATTAAACATAAGTAAGTAAATTCGTTGAATAATGACTTCCTGAGCTCAATGACAGACAAAATGCAGAAATGTATAGGAAAAAAGAAAGAAATTTCGGCTCTTTTGGGGGAAATAGTAATACTGTCAAGTGTGTCCCCAGTATACCTTATGTAGATAACATTCCCAAAAAACAGAAGTAGCACACTTACTTAGGTCGAAGTAAAGATAACCCTCCACAAACGACAAATTACAACAAATCAGTTCACATCTCATTTGACAGAAGAGATAAATTCTTACACTGAAGAATGTACAAAATCACATCCAAATCTTCCTCAAACTACTATATAGCACAGCCTAACCGAAACTGCCGTATGAAAACATCAATTGTTACACTCATAACCAGTTCAGAAAATCAGCCATAGCAACAGACACTACAAACAATGGACACCCATACACACATTTACAAAAATATCTTAAGGTACTCCATCACTTGCCGGGCATAGATGTGTGTGATGTTCTTAGGTTGGTTAAATTTAAGTAGTTCTAAGTTCTAGGCGACTGATGACCTCAGAAGTTAAGTCGCATAGTGCTCAGAGCCATTTTGAACTCCATCACTTTCATACATCAAATGGCTCTGAGCACTATGCGACTTAACTTCTGAGGTCATCAGTCCCCTAGAACTTGGAACTACTTAAACCTAACTAACCTAAGGACAACACATCACATACATCCATGCCCGAGACAGGATTCGAACCTGCGACCGTAGCCGTCGCTCGGCTCCAGACTGTAGCGCCTAGAACCGCACGGCCACTCTGGCCGGCAAAAGCCGGCTTTCATACATCAATATACAACAGACGTAATGGAGGAGCTGGTGATATTTGTATACCTCAAACATCAAGGACAAAAATTCTGAGTAACAAAGTCGGTAGTGGATCGGTTAATTTCTTCAAATCTTCTTGCTCTAAATAATAACTATAGTAAATACATAAATAAGTTTGTTCCTTCGTATTTGCAACATAATATAAAATATAATATAAAACATAATCGATAATTTAAAGGTCTATAATAATCAGCAATAGTAAGATAGAAGTTACAAATGACGACGTAAATAACGTAACCCACGATATATGTAACACATCTGTATCAAAAACTGTTTGGGAAACCACACTCGCGTAATATCTTTGAACCATATTTTGGTTTCACTCTCAAAAAACGTAAGTGCTTGTTTGCGTCTGTGTGCATTTCTGCACAATGAAGGCGGCACAGCACCTGTAAACAGGCGGACAAAATATACCATTCTGTAACATTAGCGCGTAAGAGAGATCACAAGGTTTGTACTTTGATTTTCCGCTTGCAGTGAAACAACGAAAAGACAATTGCAGGGTAAGAGAGACAGAAATACGCACATAACATCACATAAAATTCACTTTTAAATATTCGTTCATGATAATGCTGATAAATCTAACCGTCGTCTGCGACACATGAAAACACGTGAATAGTGCAACGTTTTATTGTTTAAATCGTTACCGGTGCAGTTGCCAACCTTCCAAAAACATCCAGTATGATTAATGAAATTATATCTTGCTTTTCTTCAGTCTGCATTCTATAATATACTGCATCTACACACAGCCCCTAAGGAAAATACACTGTTGGAAAAAAAATTCGCAACGCCAAAAATTAATTAATGTACAGTAACGAAATTTCGGAATAAATTTATACACGTAACATATTTCAGAGATTAACATTGCAAGATGACAGGTTATTTGTAAGCGTGAGAAAACCCATTGCAAATGCGAAAAGCTGGAACATTAACAACCACTGTAACCGACAGAATGTAGAATCCAAGCATGCAAACGTGCGTGTACAGGTGCCGGATGTCAATTCGTCTGATAAGAGTTCCACGCCTGCTGCACTTGGTCCGTCAATGCAGGGACATTTAATGCTGTTTGTGGATGATGCTGCAGCTGTTGTCTGTCTGTGTCAAATACATGCTCGATCGGAGACAGATCTGGTGATCGAGTAGACCAAGGCGACATGTTGACATTCTATAGAACATGATGGTTACAACAGTGGTATGTGACTGAGCGTTATCCTGTTGGAAAACACCCCATGGAATACAGCTGATGAAAGGCAGCGCAACATTCTATAGAGCGCCGGCCGAAGTGGCCGTGCGGTTAAAGGCGCTGCAGTCTGGAACCGCAAGACCGCTACGGTCGCAGGTTCGAATCCTGCCTCGGGCATGGATGTTTGTGATGTCCTTAGGTTAGTTAGGTTTAACTAGTTCTAAGTTCTAGGGGACTAATGACCTCAGCAGTTGAGTCCCGTAGTGCTCAGAGCCATTTGAACCATTTTCTGTAGAGCACGGTGGCTACAGCGGCGGTATGTAGGCGAGTGTTATCCTGTTGGAAAACATTCCCTGGAATGATTTTCATGAAAGGCAGCACAACATTCTATAGAGCATGATGGCTACAACTGTAGTACGTAGGCGAGTGTTATCCTGTTGGAAAATGCTGTTCATGAAAGGCTACGCAACATTCTGCAGAGCATAATGGTTACAACAGTGGTACTTAGCCGAGCGTTATCGTGCTGGAAAACACTCCCTGGAATGCTGTTCATGAAAGGCAGCACAACATTCTATAGAGCATGATGGTTACAACAGCGGTATGTAGGCGAGTGTTATCCTGTTGGAAGATGCTGTTCATGAAAGGCTACGCAACATTCTGTAGAGCATAATGGTTCCAACAGTGGTACGTAGCCGAGCGTTATCCTGCTGGAAAACACTCCCTGGAATGCTGTTCATGAAAGGCAGCACAACATTCTATAGAGCATGATGGCTACAACTGCAGTACGTAGGCGAGTGTTATCCTGTTGGAAAATGCTGTTCATGAAAGGCTACGCAACATTCTGTAGAGCATAATGGTTACAACAGTGGTACTTAGCCGAGCGTTATCCTGCTGGAAAACACTCCCTGGAATGCTGTTCATGAAAGGCAGCACAACATTCTATAGAGCATGATGGCTACAACTGCAGTACGTAGGCGAGTGTTATCCTGTTGGAAGATGCTGTTCATGAAAGGCTACGCAACATTCTGTAGAGCATAATGGTTCCAACAGTGGTACGTAGCCGAGCGTTATCCTGCTGGAAAACACTCCCTGGAATGCTGTTCATGAAAGGCAGCACAACATTCTATAGAGCATGATGGTGACAACAGCGGTATGTGACCGAGCGTTATCCTGTTGGAAAACACTCCTTATAATGCTGTTCATGTAAGGTAGTGCAACATTCTATAGTGAGTGATGGTTACAACAGCGGTATGTAGGCGAGCGTTATCCTGATGGAAAACATGTCTTGGAATGCAGTTAATGAAAGGCAGCATAACAGGTCGAATCATCAGACTGCCGAACAAATTTGCAGTCAGGGTGCGCGGGATAACCATTTGAGTGCTCCTGCTGTTGAATGAAATTGCACCCCAGATCATAACTCGAGGTAGAGGTGTAGTGAGTCTACCACACAGACAGGTAGGGTGCTGCCTCAGCAGGCCTCTTATAACCAACACACACACGTCACTGGCAACGAAGCAGAACCAGCTTTCATCAGAAAACACAGCAGACCTCCACCGTGACCTCCAGTGAGATCTCGCTTGCAGTCACAGAAGTCGTAAATGGCAATGGCTCGGGATCAATGGAATGCACGCTGCACGGCTTATGACTCGAAGCTGTCATTGTGGAGCCAACTGCTGATCAGATTGCTGTTCCAGATGCAGTACGATGCGCCAGAGCCATACGCCGAACACGATGGTCTTCCCTCTCGCCAGTTCCATGTGGCCATTCGGAGCACGGTCTTCTTGCGACCCCACATTCCCGTGACTACCGCTGCCAGGGGTCATGTACAGTGGCTACATTCCTGCCAACTCTTCCTACAATGTCGCAGAAGGAACACTCAGCTTCTCGCAGTCCTGTTACAGGACCTCGTTCAAACTCAGTGAAGCGTTTTTGTCGCCTTAAGGCATTCTTGACTAACGTCAACCCATCAGGTCCAATCTGAAAGGTAAACTAACGCTTACGATCGTTACAAAATATATTAAAGGAATCCTGATTTGCATCTTCATTTGCGACTGTAGAAACACACCTGCCAACTTCCGTCTCTGTCGCAAAACTCCTCTGTGTGGTTATTTTTTATCGATCAGTGTATGTACCAGAAGCCGCTGCGCAGTGAATGGGAAAGGGTACTTGTTACCAATGTTATAGATTGTTTTTGGTTTCCTTTTGTATTCGCACATCGACCTACGGACAAATTGTAGTCAATGTGTTGTCTGCATGCCTCCTAATGTCTCTCGCCTCATCCTCCTAGTCGCTGCACCAGATACATCTGGTGTCTCAAAAAGAAAGCCGAACTTGAAAACCCCATTATTTCTGTTTGTTGTTGTTGTTGGTAACGACGTTACTACATGTTTCGTCATCAGTGATCAGCGACATTGATGCTGTGCTTTTGTTTTGCAGATCAGTGTGTTGTCGGCATGGAAAGACACAGTACAGATCAGCCATTATTGATTCTGAAAACTCACTAAAAGGATGGTGAAAACTTGTTCGGAAACTGTTCGGAAACTGTTCGGAAACTGTTCGGAAACTGTTCGGAAACTGTTCGGAAACTGTTCGGAAACTGTTCGGAAACTGTTCGGAAACTGTTCGGAAACTGTTCGGAAACTGTTCGGAAACTGTTCGGAAACTGTTCGGAAACTGTTCGGAAACTCCATACTATTCTTGCACACAATAGCGCAGAAGTCATATAACTTCCAAAAATGCCTGTTAGGCATTACCCGATGTGGACTGTTTTCGGAGAAACTTTTCCGCAGACTGCCTTATAACTGGATAACAGAGGTTCTGGCTGACTTTAGATGAATGCTTCAACAAAGTATGCATCCCATAGAACATTTTAAGTCAAGAAGGAATCTTGTTGATTTTTTTTTTTAATTTTCAAAGAGCAGTGTCCACTAGCAAGTAAACTACCGCAAGTTGCTTGTAGAAGGTACTTCTGCAATTTCTTCGACGTCTAAACAGCCACAGCAGGTAGACTTCCACAAGTTTCGTAGATTTCGTAGATTTCCGGAAGTAGGTATCGCAAGTTAGTGGACAAGCATTCTTACATCTTGATGTAATTAGTCGGCAAACTTGCCGCTTGCTGCAAGTGTTTCTCAAACTAGCAGAAGTTACGTGGTTGGTTGGTTTAAAAAAAGTGGGGGGGGGGGGGGGGGGGGGGGACGACGACCAAACTGCTACGTCATCGGTCCCTCGTTCCGATTAAAATAATTCCACAAGGGTAAAAGTAAAATAATCGAGACATACAAACAGCTGGAAGATAGGAGAAAATCACAGGAATAACAGAAGGGCAACAAACACTAAAATCGGACAAGAAAACCACAGCCGGAAGCAACATGGAGAAGAGATCTACATATGCATCCATACTCCGCAAGCCACCCGACGGTGTCTGGCGGAGGGTACCTTGAGTGCCTCTATCGGTTCTCCCTTCTATTCCAGTCTCGTATTGTTCGTGGAAAGAATGATTGTCGGTATGCCTCTGTCTGGGCTCTAATCTCTCTTATTTTATGCTCACGGTCTCTTCGCGAGATACACATAGGAGGGAGCAATATACTGGTCGACTCCTCGGTGAAGGTATGTTCTCGAAACTTCAACAAAAGCCCGTACCGAGCTACTGAGCGTCTCTCTTGCAGAGTCTTCCACTGGAGTTTATCTGTCATCTCCGTAACGCTTTCGCGATTACTAAATGATCCTGTAACGAAGCGCGCTGCTCTCCGTTGGGTCTCTATCTCTTCTATCAACCCTATCTGGTACGGATCCCACACTGGTGAGCAGTATTCAAGCACTGGGCGAACAATTGTACTGTATCATACTTCCTTTGTTTTCGGACTGCATTTCCTTAGGATTCTTCCAATGAATCTCAGTCTGGCGTCTGATTTAGCGACGATTAATTTTATATGGTCATTCCATTTTAAATCACTGCTAATGCGTACTCCCAGATAATTTATGGAATTAACTGCTTCCAGTTGCTGACCTGCTATATTGTAGCTAAATGATAAGGGATCTTTCTTTCTGTGTATTCGAAGCATGTTACACTTGTATACATTGAGATTCAATTGCCATTCCCTACACCATGCGTCAATTCGCTGCAGATCCTCCTGCATTTCAGTACAATTTTCCATTGTTACAACCTCTCGATATACCACAGCATCATCTGCAAAAAGCCTCAGTGAACTTCCGATGTTATCCACCAGGTCATTTATGTATATTGTGAATGACAACGGTCTTACGACACTCCCCTGCGGCACACCTGAAATCACTCTTACTTCGGAAGAGTTCTCTGCATTGAGAATGACATGCTGCGTTCTGTTATCTAGGAACTCTTCAATCCAATCACACAATTGGTCTGATAGTCCATATGCTCTTACTTTGTTCATTAAACGGGGAACTGTATCAAACGCCTTGCGGAAGTCAAGAAACACGGCATCTACCTGGGAACCCGTGTCTATGGCCCTCTGAGTCTCGTGGACGAATAGCTCGAGCTGGGTTTCACACGATCTTTATCGAAACCCATGCTGATTCCTACTGAGTAGATTTCTAGTCTCCAGAAAAGTCATTATACTCGAACATAATACGTGTTCCAAAATTCTACAACTGATCGACGTTAGAGATATAGGTCTATAGTTCTGAACATCTGTTCGACGTCCCTTCTGGAAAACAGGGATGACCTGTGCCCTTTTCCAAACCTTTGGAACGCTACGCTCTTCTAGAGACCTACGGTACACCGCTGCAAGAAGGGGGGCAAGCTGCTTCGCGTACTCTGTGTAAAATCGAACTGGTATCCCATCACGTCCAGCGGCCTTTCCTCTTTCGAGCGATTTTAATTGTTCTTCTATCCCTCTGTCATCTATTTCGATATCTACCATTTTGTTAGCTGTGCGACAATCTAGAGAAGGAACTACAGTGCAGATCAAAACAAAAGAGCAGATTACCGTGGCTGACTGACCATGAGAATAAAAAGGAGAAGCCAGCCACTCTGCAGCACATTAAAACCTCCACCCTAAAAGCACTGGGGTGGACGACACAGAGGGACAAAGGACATGTGCTAAAACTTAGATCAAATGATAAAACCCACCCTCACAAATAAAACGTAAAACAAAAGCTGCTGCCGAGGCATCGTCGACCAGCACCGAAGGTAGAGAGCTGGTAAAGCTAAAAGTGGGCAGTCCAGCTACAGGTGGACGACCATCTTTTGTGAGTCGCAGCGACACCGAGGTGGGTCCTCGCGACGAAGGAGGTGACCATGTGTTAGCCACGTACGGCCAATGCGGAGCTGGCAGAGGACAAGTGATTCCCTGCGAGAGGACCGCATGGAAGACTTCCACACATTCGCAATCTCCTTAATGACAGGCAGTGCGTGCTGTTATGCCACTCCGTCCCCCAAAGCCTGCGGCGTAAGTCAGAACGCAGGTCAGTTTCGGAGGTGCCCATCTCCGGGAGTGGTTTCCGCGTAGCCTGTTTGGCCAGCCCGTCAGGAAGTTCAAGGATTCCGACATATCCTGGGGTCCACACAAATACCACTGAACGACGGAACCGTTCCAGGGCAGAGATGGACTGCTGAATGGATGCTACCACAGGATGGCGAGGCAACGGCCTTGCCGCAGTGCATACACCGGTTCCCGTCAGATCTCCGAAGTTAAGTGCTGTCGGCTGTGGACTGCACTAGGATGGGTGACCGTCCGGACCGCCATGCGCTGTTGCCATTTTTCGGGGTGCGCTCAGCCTCGTGATGCCAATTGAGGAGCTACTCGACCGAATAGTAGCGGCTCCGGTCACAGAAAACCACCGTAACGACCGGGAGAGGAGTGAGCTGACCACACGCCCCTCCTATCCGCGTCCTAAGTTGAGGATGACACGGCGGTCGGATGGTCCCGATGGGCCACTTGTGGCCTGAAGACGGAGTGATCAAGGCGGAGGGGGGGGGGCGGTAGAGGATGGCGAGGACAGCACTGGTCGATAGCTGGTAGGCTGCTCAAGGAGTCAGTACACAGGAGAAGTGACTCGCCAGGCAGGGCCTGAGCGGGTGCGCTCGAGAGCAAGAGATATGGTCGCCAGCTCTGCAGTGAAAACACTGCAGCCATCCGGCAAGGAGTGCTCTTCAGTATGTCCTCCGTGAACATACGCAAAGCCTACGTGACCGTCAGCCGTCGAGACGTCGGTGTAAAACCGCTTCACAGCCCGGATACATGTTGAGAATCCAGAGGAAGTGACAGCGGAGAGCCGCAGGGTTAACGGAGTCCTTAGGGCCATGCGAAAGGTCCAGAAGAATCTGCGGCCTAGGAGGTGTACGTGAATGGATCTCGAGGAGAGGTGGTAATGGGAAGGACTCCAGAGAGAAGGGACCGGACGCGAACCGCAATCTTAAGCCCTGACCTGGGCCGCCGATGCAGGAGATGAACCGCCATGGTCGGGAAATGGAGAAACTTTCATGTGTTCAGTATCGGTACGAAAATGTCAGTGTCGTAAAGAAGAAGGCCGCGAAGACCGATGGGCCGAAACGTATGTACCTTCGGAACCCCTCAACGTATACACGATGTTCGAGGACGAATAGTCGATATTCTAGAGTATAACACAAACTAAGCAAGAAGATCTAGTAAACATGTACTCTTAAATGCATATCTTACAAGGAAGGTCTTGACGTTAGGATCACAGATTTACTACAAAGTTTGTACACCTTTAGTAGGCCGTTACAACGACAATATGGAAGGAGGAAGGTGCACTACTATGGCAATTCCAAGAAAATCGCAAGAGAAGGTTTACGCGTCTATTATTTGGCGTATGCATGTGTGCGTATAGGCTACAGCTTAGAATTCATCATGCTGAAGTGGTTAGCTTTCGAGCTTCGTAAAACAAACATATACAGTGTGGTCCATTGATAGTGACCGGGCCAAATACCTCACGAAATAAGCGTCAAACGAAAAAACTACAAAGAACGAAACTCGTCTAGATTGAAGGAGGAAACCAGATGGCGTTGCCATAGTTCAAACGGAAATCAACTGCGTGTTTTTTAATAGGATCCCCCATTCTTTATTACATATTACTGTAGTATGTAAAGAAATATGAGTGTTTTAGGTGGACCACTTTTTTCGCTTTGTGATAGATGGCGCTGTAATAGTCACAAACATATGGCTCACAATTTTAGACGAACAGTTGATAACAGGTAGGTTTTTAAATTAAAATACAGAACGTAGGTACGTTTGAACATTTTATTTCGGTTCTTCCAATGTGATACATGTATCTTTCTGAACTTATCAGTTCTGAGAACGCATGCTGTTACAACAGGATTACCTGTAAATACCACATTAATGCAATAAACGCTCAAAATGTCCGTCAACGTCAACGCATTCCACAATACATGCAAAGACATTCCTCTCAACAGCGAGCAGTTGCCCTTCTGTAATGTTCGCACATGCATTGACAATGCGCTGACGCATGTTGTCAGGCGTTGTCGTTGGATCACGATAGCAAATATACTTCAACTTTCCCAACAGAAAGAAATGCGCGGACGTCAGATCCGGTGAACGTGCGGGCCACGGTATGGTGTTTCGACGACCAATCCACCCGTCATGAAATATGCTATTCAATACCGCTTCAACTGCACGCGAGCTATGTGCCGGACATCCACCATGTTGGAAGTACATCACCACTCTGTCATGCAGTGAAACATCTTGTAGTAACATCGGTATAACATAACGTAGCAAATCGGCATACATCGCACCATTTAGATTGCCATCAGTAAAATGGGGGCCAATTATCCTTCCTCCCATAATGCCGCACCATACATTAACCCGCCAAGGTCGCTGATGTTCCACTTGTCACAGCCATCGTGGATTTTCCGTTGCCCAATAGTGCATATTATGCCGGTTTACGTTACCGCTGTTGGTTGGTTGGTTGGTTGGTTTGGGGGATTAAAGGGACCAGACTGCGACGGTCATCGGTCCCTTTTTCCAAAAAAATTAAAACCACCCAAAAAGAATAAAAACGAACAGCAGGAAAGACGTCAGACGACACAGGACAAGAAATACTCCTACAGAGATCATACAAAACAAATTAAAATCACACAAAGTGTGACGGTGGTTGGCCGATCATAGAGATAAAAAGGAAAAGCCAACCACCGAGAACGCATTAAAAGCTCAGCGTAAAATCGTAGGCCAATGGCCAGAATCAACATGAAAGAACAGAACAAACACTCAGAGTAAACGATAAAAACCCCCTGCCCGAATAAAACGTAAAACTAAGCCAGACATAACAGGGTCATCAGTTAAAAGGGCAGGGAGCGTATCAGGCAGCGCAAATGTCTGCCTGACCACAGCTAAAAGGGGGCAGGCCAACAGAATGTGGGCCACTGTCAAAGCCGCCCCGCAGCGACATACAGGAGGGTCCTCCCGGCGCAGTAAATAACTGTGTGTTAGCCGGGAGTGGCCAATGCGGAGCCGACAAAGGACGACTGAGTCCCTGCGGTTGGCTCGCATGGAGGACCGCCACACAGTCGTCGTCTCCTTAATGGCACGGAGTTTATTGGGTGTGATCCGATCGCGCCATTCAGCGTCCCAAAGCGCAAAAACTTTTCGGCGGAGGACTGCCCGCAAATCAGTCTCTGTGAGGCCAACATCCAGAGATGGTTTACACGTGGCCTCTTTCGCCAGGCGGTCAACATGTTCATTGCCCGGGATACCGACATGACCACGGGTCCACACAAAGACCACAGAGCGGCCTCAACGCGCAAGAGTATGCAGGGACTCATGGATAGCCATCACCAGACGAGAACGAGGAAAACACTGGTCGAGAGCTCGTAAACCGCTCAGGGAATCGCTACAGATCACGAAGGACTCACCTGAGCAGGAGCGGATATACGCTAGGGCTCGAAAGATGGCGACCAGCTCAGCAGTGTAAACGCTGCAGCCAGCTGCCAAGGACCATTGTTCGGAATGGTCCCCTAGAGTTAGCACATACCCGACACGACCAGCAACCATCGAACCGTCGGTGTAAACAATTCCAGAGCCCTGATACGTGGCAAGGATGGAATAAAAGCGGCGGCGGAAGGCCTCTGGAGGGACCGAGTCCTTCGAGCCCTGTGCCAAGTCGAGCCGAAGGCAAGGGGGAGGAACACACCATGGGGGTGTATGCGAAGTGGCCCGGAAAGGAGGTGGAACAGTGAAAACCCGAAGCCCGGAGAGAAGCTCTTTGACGCGGACCGCGATTGTACAACCAGACCGGGGCCGACGTTCTGGCAGATGGACGACCGATCGCGGGAACAGGAGACGATAGTTTGGATGCCCGGGCAAGCTTACAACATGGGCAGCATAAGAGGCCAGCAAACGTTGGCGCCGTAACCGCAGGGGAGGGACACCTGCCTACACTAGTATGCTGTCCACAGGGCTGGTGCGGAAAGCACCAGTGGCAAGCCGTATGCCGCTGTGTAGGATTGGGTCCAGTACCCGCAGTGCAGATGGGGATGCTGAGCCATAAGCCAGGCTCCCACAATCCAGACGAGACTGAATTAACACCTGGTAGAGCCGTATCAGGGTAGATCGGTCGGCGCCCCAGCGGGTGTGGCTCAAGCATCTCAGAGCATTTAGATGCCGCCAACACACCTGTTTAAGCTGCCGAGTATGAGGCAGCCAAGTCAGCCGGCCATCAAAAACTACACCCAAAAACCTGTGGGTCTCCACCACAGCAAGAAGTTCGTTGGCAAGATAAAGCCGCGGATCAGGATGGACTGTTCGGCGCCGGCAGAAATGCATAACGCGGGTCTTGGCAGCCGAAAACTGAAAACCATGCGCTACAGCCCAAGACTGCGCCTTGCGGATGGCGCCCTGTAGCTGACGTTCAACAGCTGCAATGCCGGTAGAGCTGTAGTAAAGGCAGAAGTCGTCAGCATACAGGGAAGCGGAGACAGAATTTCCCACGGCCACAGCGAGCCCGTTAATGGCTATTAAAAACAGACAGACACTTAAAACAGAACCCTGTGGCACACCGTTCACCTGGACGTGGGAGGAACTATACGAGGCTGCGACTTGCACGCGGAAGGTACGATACACCAGAAAATTGCAGATAAAAATCGGCAGAGGACCCCAAAGACCCCATCCATGAAGCGTAGAAAGGATGTGATGACGCCATGTCGTATTGTACGCCTTCCGCATGTCGAAAAAGACAGCGACCAGGTGCTGGTGGCGGGCAAAGGCAGTATGGATGGCCGACTCCAGGCGCACCAGATTGTCGGTGGCAGAGCGGCCTTTATGGAACCCACCCTGAGACGGAGCCGGAAGGCCCCGAGACTCCAGTACCCAATTCAAGCGCCGGCTCACCATCCGTTCAAGCAACTTGCAAAGAACGTTGGTGAGGCTAATGGGACGGTAGCTGTCCACCTGCAGAGGGTTCCTTCCAGGTTTCAAAACGGGGATGACAATGCCTTCCCGCCATTGCGACGGAAACTCTCCCTCGACCCAAAGACGGTTGTAAAGATCGAGGAGGCGCCGCTGGCAGTCCACTGAAAGGTGTTTCACCATCTGACAGTGGATGCCATCTGGCCCAGGAGCGGTATCAGGGCAAGCGGCTAGGGCACTGCGAAATTCCCACTCATTGAATGGAGCATTGTAAGATTCTGAGTGGTGGGTGCGAAACGAAAGGCTCTGACGTTCCATACGCTCTTTAATGGAGCGGAAGGCCAAGGGGTAATTGGCAGAAGCGGAATTCAGAGCAAAATGCTCTGCCAAGCTGTTGGCAATTTCGCCGGAGTCTGTACAAACTGCTCCATTCAGTGAGAGCGCAGGGACGCTGACAGGGGTCCGATAGCCATAGAGGCGTCGAATCTTGGCCCAGACCTGCGATGGAGAGACATGGAGGCCAATGGTGGACACATACCGCTCCCAGCACTCCTGCTTGCTTTGGCGGATAAGGCGGCGGGCCCGCGCACACAGCCGTTTGAAGGTGATCAGGTGTTCAATGCAGGGATGTCGCTTGTGACGCTGGAGCGCCCGCCGGCGATCTTTAATCGCTGCAGCGATCTCAGGCGACCACCAAGGCACAGTCCGCCGCCGAGGGGACCCAGAGGAGCGGGGAATGGCAGACTCGGCGGCAGTAACGATGCCGGTGGTGACCGATTGAACCACCGCATCAATGTCATCATTAGGGAGAGGCTCAATAGCGGCAGTGGAGGAGAACAAGTTCCAGTCAGCCTTATTCATAGCCCATCTGCTAGGGCGCCCAGAAGAGTGACGCCGTGGTAGTGACAGAAAGATCGGAAAGTGGTCACTACCGCACAGGTCGTCATGCACACTCCATTGGACAGACGGCAAGAGGCTAGGGCTACAGATTGAAAGGTCAATGGCGGAGTATGTGCCATGCGCCTCACTGAAGTGTGTGAAGGCAACGTCATTTAAAATTGAAAGATCGAGCTGCGCCAATAAATGCTCAATGGTGGCGCCTCGACCTGTCGCCACTGACCCACCCCACAGAGGGTGATGGGCGTTGAAGTCGCCCAGTAGCAAGAAAGGCGGCGGCAATTGGGCTATCAGCGCAGCCAGGACATGCTGCGAGTCATCACCATCCGGTGGAAGGTAAAGACTGCAGACGGTAACAGCCTGTGGCGTCCACACCCAAACAGCGACAGCCGCTAAAGGTGTTTGGAGAGGGACAGACTCGCTGTGCAGAGTGTGAAGGACATAGAGGCAGACGCCACCAGACACCCTTTCATAAGCAGCCCGGTTCTTATAATAATCCCGATAGCCACGGGGGGCGGGGGTTCGCATTGCTGGAAACCAAGTTTCCTGAAGAGCAATGCAGAAGAAAGGGTGAAGGCTGATAAGTTGGCGGAGCCCAGCTAGATGGTGGAAGAAACCGCTGCAGTTCCACTGGAGGATGGTATTGTCCATTGCAGAGAAAGGCGTGACAGGACTGGGAAGGCAGATTACGCCGTTGGGTCACCTGCTGCCTCCGATGGAGCACCCGTGCAAGTGCTATCCATTGCGTCTGAGGGATCGGCGAGATCGAGGTCCTCAGCGGACGCAAGGATCTCCACCTCATCCTCAGATGCAGAGCTTTTAGGTAGCGGTGGAGTAGGTGCCACCACAGGTGTCTTGGACTTACGGGTCTTCAAAGTCGTTTTCTGTCGCTGTTCCTTTGGTTGCCGTTGGTGAGAGGGCTTATTGGAGTCAGTCTCTGGGACCGAAGAGGATCGCAAAGCCCGTCGACCAGCAACCTGTGGCTTCTTCAGCCACTGGTTGGTGTCTGCTGCGCCGCTGGTAGGAACCTGGGAAGGGAGTGACCCAAGGGATCCCTTCCGAGCGAGAGAAGCCGAAAAAGACTTACGCTTCTGCGGCTTAGAAGTGGGGACTGGTGTCCCCGATGGTTTAGTGGGTGCTGCTCCCGAGGTAGATGGTGTAGGAGCAACAGCGAGAGAAGGGGCCCCCATTGTCAAGGGGGCAGAACTGACTCTGACTGTATATCTTGCAGCTGAAGGAGCTGGAGCAGGAGTGACAGTGGAGGCATAAGATGACATCATGTGCACGGGATGTAGCTGTTCAAATTTCCGCTTAGCCTCAGTGTAAGTCAGTCGGTCCAGGTTCTTATATTCCATGATTTTGCGTTCTTTCTGTAAGATACTGCAGTCCGGCGAGCAAGGGGAATGAGGCTCTTCACAGTTGACACAGACGGGAGGCGGAGCACATGGAGTATCGGGATGAGATGGGCGTCCACAATCTCGACATGTGAGGCTAGAAGTACAGCGAGAGGGCAAGTGACCGAACTTCCAGCACTTACAGCACCGCATCGGGGGAGGGATATAGGGTTTGACGTCACACCGGTAGACCATCACCTTGACCTTCTCCGGTAAGGTATCACCTTCGAAGGCCAAGACGAAGGCACCGGTAGCTACCCGATTGTCCCTCGGACCCCGATGAACACGCCGGACGAAATGTACACCTCGTCGCTCTAAGTAGGCGCGCAGCTCGTCATCGGACTGTAAAAGGAGATCGCGGTGAAAAATAGTTCCCTGGACCATATTTAAGCTTTTATGGGGGGTGATAGTAACAGAAACATCCCCCAACTTCGTACAAGCGAGCAAGGCTCGTGACTGGGCAGAGGATGCCGTTTTTATTAAGACTGACCCTGACCGCATCTTGGACAAGCCCTCCACCTCCCCGAACTTGTCCTCTAAATGTTCGACAAAGAACTGAGGCTTCACAGACACAAACGATTCCCCGTCAGCTCTGGTACAGACGAGATACCGGGGCGAATACCTGTCGCTCTCATTCATAGCCTTTCGTTCCTCCCACGGTGTGGCGAGGGAGGGGAACGATTTGGGGTCATAAACGTTACCTTTAAAATGGGCCCTCGAACGCTTGGAGACTGCTGGTGGCTGACCGCCAGCGAGAGATGATGTACCACGCTTCATTGCGGGTCATCCGCCCTGATGCCACCTACTCCGACCAAGGGCCCTCCCCACGGGCGCCACCCAGCCGCAGCAATATCCACCTGGCAGGATGGCCATTGCCGGGAGTCCTGATGCCCCAGGGAGACGGGCATCTACTCCTTGGCATACGTGGGGAGTTAACGGCGCAGGCATCAGTAGAGCGATCCCTGTGTTGTCAGGGGGCTACAACCAACAGGGTACATGGCGGCCCCACCACAACGGACTGGCTACCGTGCTGGATCTTAGGTGCAAAACTGTCCAAGGTCGTCGTCGCAGTGAAAGGCAACACTGCAGAGTGCAGCGTGGGAATCGCACCCAGGGACGTATCCTCGCCCAAGAGATGGAAAACGAGTGGGACACCAGTGCAACGACGACAAAGCCGGCTAACGGTCTCAATGCCCTTCCCCAATTGGCTCGCTCTTCGGAACAATTTAGAAAGATGGAGGTCAAACCCGAGAGGGGACGATCACATAAGGCCGAAACAGTTGAGACTCCTTTTAGTCGCCTCTTACGACAGGCAGGAATACCGCGGGCCTATTCTAGCCCCCGAACCCGCAGGGGGCTACCGCTGTTGGTGAATGAGGCTTCGTCGCTAAATAGAACGCGTGCTAAAAATCTGTCACCGTCCCGTAATTTCTCTTGTGCCCAGTGGCAGAACTGTGCACGACGTTCAAAGTCGTCGCCACTCAATTCCTGGTGCATAAAAATATGGTACGGGTGCAATCGAAGTTGATGTAGCATTCTCAACACCGACGTTTTTGAGATTCCCGATTCTCGCGCAATTTTTCTGCTACTGATGTGCGGATTAGCCGCGACAGCAGCTAAAACACCTACTTGGGCATCATCATTTGTTGCAGGTCGTGGGTGACGTTTCACATGTGGCTGAACACTTCCTGTTTCCTTAAATAACGTAACTATCCGGCGAACGGTCCGAACAATTGGATGACGTCGTCCAGGATACCGAGCAGCATACATAGCACACGCCCGTTGAGCATTTTGATCACAATAGCCATACACCAACACGATATCGACCTTTTCGCAATTGCTAAACGGTCCATTTTAACACGGGTAATGTATCATGAAGCAAATACCGTCCGCACTGGCGGAAAGTTTCGTCATACCACGTACTTACACGTTTGTGACTATTAGAGCGCCATCTGTCACAAAGCGAAAAAAGTGGTTGAACTAAAACATTCAATTTCTTTGCGTACTACACGAATGTGTAATAAAAAATGATGGTTGCTATTTAAAAAACGCAGTTGATATTCGTTTGACCTATGGCACCGCCATCTAGTGGGCCAACCATAGCGCCATCTGGTTTCCCCTTCAAGCTAGACGAGTTTCGTTCTTTGTAGTTTTTTCGTTTGATGCTTATTTCCTGAGATATTTGGCCCAGTGACAATCAATGGACCACCCTGTTTAAGGCGACGTTTCGAAACAATTTTCAATCTAGATTTTTTTCATCACTGGTCATATCTGATTTATATGAAATTTCAGGGGTAATATAATTATTAAAAAACCACGTGTATTTGCGTGAGGTTTTAGTGTATTTCACGTTATTTGACTACTTACTGCTTTTAATTAAATTTAATTATTATAACAAACATTTTTAACTCTCGACAAGTAAAGGAAGAAACGCATAGAGTTTTTCCGAAAATGTATGCCTAATGTGATTTGCGATATCCCTTATACATGCAGTCTGGTAAGGTACCCGGAACTACTTTGTACCTCGACACTTCGAGCTACAGACACAGGGGCGGGTCCCTTTGGGCAGTTAACCTGCATATCGGTGAGGCGTTGCTGATCTAGCAAGAACGAATAACACAGGTGCAAATTTTTTGAAAGTCACAGAATTTACGCTGGTACCGCAAAAATGAAGGTTTGAGGAGGCGTCGAAACTCTGCTTTTTTTTTTTTTTTTTTAAACTGATTTTGTTCTGTATTGTTCGTTGTATTTGTTCGGGGCGGACGTCCATGACACCCGTCCACTTTCTTCGTTGATCTGTTCACTCAATTTCTTGTTACACAGCGTAGCTAACCCTGTAACTGAAGACGCTGAGCTACCGTTTATCTATTAATTTACGCGTCAAGTTCCGTAGGACCAAATTGAGGAGCAAATCTCCAAAGTCGTGGAACGTGTCAGTACATAGAATTGCAACATATTAGTAATAAGAGATAAAAACAAAATGTTTATGAACCGGAAAAAAGTCAGCCCCTAAGTTTAAGTAAACGCAGTCAACAATACAACAAGAATCAGCTTAATTATTCAAGGAACTCCTCGACACAACAGAAGGAGTGACCCATGAGGAAACTCTTCAGTTTCTATTTGAAACCGCGTGGATTACTGCTCATATTTTTTAATTCTTCTGGTAGCTCACTGAAAATGGATGCAGCGGTACACTGCACACCTTCCTGCAATAGAGTTAAGGAAGGCCGATTCAAATGCAGGTTTGATTTCTGCCGAGTATTAACTGAGTGAAAGCTGCTTTTTCTTGGGAATAAGCTAATATTCTTAACAAGAAATAACACTAAGGAATATATGTATTGTACACTGAGAGGCCAATGTCAAAATACCCAGACTCTTGAACAGGGGTCGACAAGAGGTTCGTGAACTTACACCACTTATTGCCCGAACCGCCCGTTTCTGAGCCAAAAATATCCTTTTAGAATTGAAAGAGTTACCCCATAAAATTATACCAAACGACATAAGCGAATGAAAATAAGCAAACTAGACTAATTTACGACATAAGCGAATGAAAATAAGCAAAGTAGACTAATTTTCGTGAAGAAAGATCACTTACTTCAGATACCGTCCGAATAGTAAAAATAAGTCTTTCAACAAAATCCTTAACGTGGGCTTTCCACGACAGCTTACTATCTATCTGAACACCTAGAAATTTGAACTGTTCAGTTTCACTAATCATATGCCCATTCTGTGGAATTAAAACGTCAGATTTTGTTCAATTGTGGGTTAGAAACTGTAAAAACTGAGTCTTTCTTACTGTGATTTGGGAACAATTGACAGGAATGGGGGAAAGAAATACAGTAGAAGAAGAATGGGTAGCTTTGAGGGATGAAATAGTGAAGGCAGCAGAGGATCAAATAGGTAAAAAGACGAGGGCTAGTAGAAACCCTTGGGTAACAGAAGAAATATTGAATTTAATTGATGAAAGGAGAAAATATAAAAATGCAGTAAATGAAGCAGGCAAAACGGAATACAAGCGTCTCAAAAATGATATCGACAGGAAGTGCAAAATGGCTAAGCAGGGATGGCTAGAGGACCAATGTAAGTATGGAGAGGCTTATCTCACTAGGTGTAAGATAGATACTGCCTACAGGAAAATTAAAGAGACCTTTGGAGAAAGGAGAACCACTTGCATGAATATCAAGAGCTTTGATGGAAACCCAGTTCTAAGCAAAGAAGGGAAAGCAGAAAGGTGGAAGAAGTATATAGAGGGTCTTGGCTCTGAGCACTATGGGACTCAACATCTATGGACATCAGTCCCCTAGAACTTAGAACTACTTAAACCTAACTAACCTAAGGACAGCACACAACACCCAGCCATCACGAGGCAGAGAAAATCCCTGACCCCGCCGGGAATCGAACCCGGGAACCCGGGCGTGGGAAGCGAGAACGCTACCGCACGACCACGAGATGCGGGCTATAGAGGGTCTATACAAGGGCGATGACTTGAGGACACTATTATGGAAATTGAAGAGGATGTAGATGAAGATGAAATGGGAGATATGATATTGCGTGAAGAGTTTGACAGAGGAGTGAAAGACCTGAGTCGAAACAAGGCCCCCGGAGTAGACAACATTCCATTAGAACTACTGGCAGCCTTGGGTGAGCCAGTCCTGACAATACCATCTGATGAGAAAGATGTATGAGACAGGCGAAATACCCTCAGACTTCACGAAGAATATAATAATCTCAATCCCAAAGAAAGCAGGTGTTGACAGATGTGAAAATTACCGAAAAATCAGTATAATAAGTCACAGCTGCAAAATACTAACGCGAATTCTTTACAGACGAATGGAAAAACTGGTAGAAGCCGACCTCGGGGAAGATCAGTTTGGATTCCGTAGAAATGTTGGAACACGTGAGGCAATACTGACCCTCCGACTTATCTTAGAGGAAATATTAAGGAAAGGCAACCCTACGTTTCTAGCATTTGTAGACTTAGAGAATGCTTTTGTCAATGCTGATTGGAATACTCTCTTTCAAATTCTGAAGGTGGCAGGGGTAAAATACAGAGAGGGAAAGGCTATTTACAATTTGTACAGAAAGCAGATGGCAGTTATAAGAGTCGAGGGGTGTGAAAGGGAAGCAGTGGTTGGGAATGGAGTGAGACAGGGTTGTAGCCTCTCCCCAATGCTATTCAATCTGTATATTGAGCAAGCAATACAGGAAACAAAAGAAAAGTTCGGAGTAGGTATTAAAATCCATGGAGAAGAAATAAAAACTTTGAGGTTCGCCGATGACATTGTAATTCTGTCAGAGACAACAAAGGACTTGGAAGAGCAGTTGAATGGAATGGACAGTGTCTTGAAAGGAGGGTATAAGATGAACATCAACAAAAGCAAAACGAGGATAATGGAATGTAGTCGAATTAAGTCAGGTGATGCTGAGGGAATTAGATTAGGATATGACACACTTAAAGTAGTAAAGGAGTTTTCCTATTTGGGGAGCAAAATAACTGACGATGGTCGAAGTAGAGAGGATTTAAAAGGTAGACTGGCAATGGCAAGAAAAGCGTTTCTGAAGAAGAGAAATTTGTTAATATCGAGTATAGATTTAAGTGTTAGGAAGTCGTTTCTGAAAGTATTTGTATGGAGTGTAGCCATGTATGGAAGTGAAACGTGGACGATAAATAGTTTAGACAAGAAGAGAATAGAAGCTTTCGAAATGTGGTGCTACAGAAGAATGCTGAAGATTAGATGGGTAGATCACATAACTAATGAGGAGGTATTGAATAGAATTGGGGAGAAGAGGAGTTTGTGGCACAACTTGACTAGAAGAAGTGATCGGTTGGTAGGACATGTTCTGAGGCATCGAGAGATCACCAATTTAGTATTGGAGGGCAACGTGGAGGGTAAAAATCGTAGAGGGAGACGAAGAGATGAATACACTAAACAGATTCAGAAGGATGTAGGTTGCAGTAGGTACTGAGAGATGAACAAGCTTTCACAGGATAGAGTAGCATGGAGAGCTGCATCAAACCAGTCTCAGGACTGAAGACTACAACAACAACAACACCAACTGTGATTTAGCGTTAGTTTGTTTTCTACAAGCCCTGAACTTAGGTCATGAACTGCACTATATGAAACCGAGCCAATGTTGCACAGAGTTAACCATAATAGTAGAGAACATATCATTTATGACAGTACCCCACTCACAATCAGACGCACATCACAGCCATTCACAACACTGTGAATAATGACCTTTTGCTGTCTGTTGCTAAAGTAAGAGGTGAACCAATTGTGAGCTACTCCCCTTATTCCGTAATGGCCCAACTTCTGTAGCAATATTTTGTGATCAACACAATCAAATGTCTTAGTAAAATCAAAAATATGCGTAGCGTTGGAAGCCTTTTGTTTAATCCATCCAGTACCTCACAGAGAAAAGAGAAGACAGCATTTTCAGTTGTTAAACGACTTCTAAAGCCGAACTGTACATTTGATAGCAAATCGTGTGATATAAAATGAACAATTATGCTTACGTACAAGGTCTTTTCAATAACTTTAGCAGACACCGATGGCATAGAAATAGGTTTAAAATTGTCTCTTCTCCTTTTTTTTATAAAGCGGCTTTACTACTGAGTACTTTAATCGTTCAGGAAACTGACCATTCCTAAAGGAAAAATTACAAATATGGCTAAATACAGGGCTAACATACGCAGCACAGTACTTTAATATTCTGCTAGGCACTCTATCATATCCGCGAGAGTCCTTAGTCTTCAGTGATTTAATTATCGACTCAATCTCCCCCTTGTCTGTGTCACAGAGGAGTATTTCAGACAACCTCAGACGGGCATTTGCCAAGAAAGTTATGATTTCCTGTAGAAACTAAATTTTTATTTAATACACCAGAAATACGCAGAAAATGTTTGTTAAATACTGAACATAAATCTGATATATCAGTAACGGAAATATTTTTACTGCAAACTGAGTTTATATCATCGACCATGTGCTGCTGACCAGACACTTCCTTCACAACTGACCATACGGTTTCAATTTTATCCTGTGAATTACCTATTCTGTTAGCATACCACATACTCTTTGCCTGCCTAATAACATTTTTAAGCACCATAAAATACTGTTTGTAATGGGCTACTGTAGCTTGATTGTGAGTCTTCTAACATCTTAATATACAGTAATTCCTGCTTTGTTCTACATGATATCCTTATCCCACTAGTCAGCCACCCGGGCTGTCCATTACTGCTAGTACCCCGTTTAGAACGTTCTAATGGAAAGCAACTCTCAAAGAGCATGAGAAATGTGTTCAGGAAAGCATTATATTTGTAATCTATGTTATCGGCACCATAAACATCCTGCCACTCCTGTTCCTTGATAAAGTTTAAAAAACTATTGTTGTTGGATTAACTTTCCTACTTAGTTTGTAATTATATGTGACATTTGTTTGAGTACAAAAGCCTTTTAGTGTTAAAATTTGTGCCTCGTGGTCTGAAAGGCCATTCACCATTTTGTTAACAGAATGCCCATCCAGTAATGAAGAATGATTAAAAACATTGTCTATGGCTGTGCTACTGTTCCCCTGCACCCTACTTGTAAAAAACACAATCTGCTTCAGATCATATGAATTTAGGAGAGCTACCAACATCCTAGACAAAATTTATATTGGAGTCGCCACATGCAACTAATTTCTGGTACTTCCTACAAACTGAATCAAGAACCCTGTCTAGCTTGAGCAGAAATGCTCTGAACTCAGACCTAGGGGACCTATAAACAACAACAACAACAACAACAACAACAACAACAAGTAGAAGTTTAGTTTCACTAAATACAACAGCCTCTGCACAACATTCAAATTTCTGTTCAGAGCAGTGGCGTAATACGTCTATGGACTCAAATGGAATTCTGTTTCTTACGTACATGGCCATTCACCCACCCCACAACGAACTCTTTTAAGAACAGCCACCTAATATGTGTCCTGGTAAAGGAAACCGGAAATACGGAAGCGTCCGATCCCGCCCATCTGCTTTGACCCATGACGTCACAAATATGGCGGAAACAAAAACAAACACACACACTTTCCACAAGAAGCCTAATGACACTAACGGGACAAGCGCGGGAAAGGGGGTGTTTTGGGTGGGGGGGAGGGGGGGGGCAAACTAAATATAAACAAATTTAGACGCCTTGCGTAGCTACAACGTGTAAGTGAAGACAGCCATGCATGAATACCCACCCACCCACCAACCCATAGAAGATAAAGATGCTTCAGTAGCTGATTAGTGTTTTTTGTCTTTTTTTTAAAAGAAATCTCACGGGATAGAACGAACAGATCAGAAAGATAAATATAATAAACTAAAACAGAAATTGGAGGAAACATAATTAAAATAAGTAATAAGCGTTTTTAAATTAAAAAAAAATCGCACTAGATAGAACGAACAGATCAGAAAAGTAAACAAAATAACATAAAACAGAACTGGAGACAGCCACACTCAAACCAAACTCCGTGCCGTCATGACGTCACACACAACACCCTTACGTCACGGGTCAAAGCCGACGCGTGGGATCGGACGCTTCTGTCGACCCAGGAAACCTCTGAATTCTCAAATTTTTTGAGTGGTGCTCCGATATACCAATAATTTCAGAGTCAACATCTATAAGTAGTTCGCTAACTTTATCTCTAATGCCTCTTATACTTTGATAAAATACGCTAATTCCTTCTCTGCCTGGAAACATGACGTCCTCTGAAGGTGATTCCTTAGAGGGACTTCCTTCAAGCAGGTATACCTATCAGCTGACAGTCCAAAAGAGGTGCAGCTCTAACACCAACTACTACAGGAATTTTACCACCACCACCACCACCACCGACTACCCTGTCACCTATAAGCTTAGCCAGCCTCCCCTTCCCATACCTATTGAGGTGCAGGCCATGCCTAGGGAAACCCGATCTACTGACAGACCCAACTGGCATCACCGAGATGTGCACCGTGCCCTCTGCCATCAGCGCCCTCCCCAGCCCCACGTTAACGCGTCTAACAGCCGCAATAAAATGAGGCCGATCATGACGCTGAAACAACTGCACGATTTGCACATTAGTGCCAACAGTTTGAGTTGCTATCTTTACCAGGTCACCACCTACGTCATATTCCCCGTCCCTATCAAGACTGTTACCCGCTCCACCCACTATCACTACCTGATGCTCCTCCGTAAAATTCCTACATAGCTCCCCTATGCTTTCAGTCACCTGAGCCAACCCTGCACTAGGCTGCACAATGCTGGTGACCTGGTACTCACTCCCCAACACTTCCTGCAACTGCTGGCCCACACCGCTACCGTGGGAACTACCTAGCAGCAGAACCTTCTCTCTGTTAGACTTTGCATCTGACCTAGGCCCCCTAACTGCTGAGGACTGCTGCATGTTCCCTACATCTACAGCTACACAAGGCTCCTCTCAACTGAATCTGATAGTTGGTCAAATCTGTTGCATATGCCCTATGTATAACTGTCTGAATACCTCCTACTCCTAGCTGCCTTCCTGCCAACTGCCATTTCCCATTCCCCACCACCCTTCACCCTCCTCAACCTATCTACAGGGTGTTTCAAAAATGACCGGTATATTTGAAACGGCAATAAAAACTAAACGAGCAGTGATAGAAATACACCGTTTGTTGCAATATGCTTGGGACAACAGCACATTTTCAGGCAGACAAACTTTCGAAATTACAGTAGTTACAATTTTCAACAACAGATGGCGCTGCGGTCTGGGAAACTCTATAGTACGATATTTTCCACATATCCACCATGCGTAGCAATAATATGGCGTAGTCTCTGAATGAAATTACCCGAAACCTTTGACAACGTGTCTGGCGGAATGGCTTCACATGCAGATGAGATGTACTTCTTCAGCTGAGCAATTGTTTCTGGATTCTGGCGGTACACCTGGTCTTTCAAGTGTCCCCACAGAAAGAAGTCACAGGGGTTCATGTCTGGCGAATAGGGAGGCCAATCCACGCCGCCTCCTGTATGTTTCGGATAGCCCAAAGCAATCACACGATCATCGAAATATTCATTCAGGAAATTAAGGACGTCGGCCGTGCGATGTGGCCGGGCACCATCTTGCATAAACCACGAGGTGTTCGCAGTGTCGTCTAAGGCAGTTTGTACCGCCACAAGTTCACGAAGAATGTCCAGATAGCGTGATGCAGTAATCGTTTCGGATCTGAAAAATAGGCCAATGATTCCTTTGGAAGAAATGGCGGCCCAGACCAGTACTTTTTGAGGACGCAGGGACGATGGGACTGCAACATGGGGCTTTTCGGTTCCCCATATGCGCCAGTTATGCTTATTGACGAAGCCGTTCAGGTAAAAATAAGCTTCGTCAGTAAACCAAATGCTGCCCACATGCATATCGCCGTCATCAATCCTGTGCACTATATCGTTAGCGAATGTCTCTCGTGCAGCAATGGTAGCGGCGCTGAGGGGTTGCCGCGTTTGAATTTTGTAGGGATAGAGGTGTAAACTCTGGCGCATGAGACGATACGTGGACGTTGGCGTCATTTGGACCGCAGCTGCAACACGGCGAACGGAAACCCGAGGCCGCTGTCGGATCACCTGCTGGACTACATCTACATCTACATCTACATCTATACTCCGCGAGCCACCTTACGGTGTGTGGCGGAGGGTACTTATTGTACCACTATCTGATCCCCCCTTCCCTGTTCCATTCACGAATTGTGCGTGGGAAGAACGACTGCTTGTAAGTCTCCGTATTTGCTCTAATTTCTCGGATCTTTTCGTTGTGATCATTACGCGAGATATATGTGGGCGGTAGTAATATGTTGCCCATCTCTTCCCGGAATGTGCTCTCTCGTAATTTCGATAATAAACCTCTCCGTATTGCGTAACGCCTTTCTTGAAGTGTCCGCCACTGGAGCTTGTTCAGCATCTCCGTAACGCTCTCGCGCTGACTAAATGTCCCCATGACGAATCGCGCTGCTTTTCGCTGGATCATGTCTATCTCTTCTATTAATCCAACCTGGTAAGGGTCCCATACTGATGAGCAATACTCAAGAATCGGACGAACAAGCGTTTTGTAAGCTACTTCTTTCGTCGATGAGTCACATTTTCTTAGAATTCTTCCTATGAATCTCAACCTGGCGCCTGCTTTTCCCACTATTTGTTTTATGTGATCATTCCACTTCAGATCGCTCCGGATAGTAACTCCTAAGTATTTTACGGTCGTTACCGCATCCAATGATTTACCACCTATGGCATAATCGTACTGGAATGGATTTCTGCCCCTATGTATGCGCATTATATTACATTTATCTACGTTTAGGGAAAGCTGCCAGCTGTCGCACCATGCATTAATCCTCTGCAGGTCCTCCTGGAGTACGTACGAGTCTTCTGATGTTGCTACTTTCTTGTAGACAACCGTGTCATCTGCAAATAGCCTCACGGAGCTACCGATGTTGTCAACTAAGTCATTTATGTATATTGTAAACAATAAAGGTCCTATCACGCTTCCCTGCGGTACTCCCGAAATTACCTCTACATCTGCAGATTTTGAACCGTTAAGAATGACATGTTGTGTTCTTTCTTCTAGGAAATCCTGAATCCAATCACAAACCTGGTCCGATATTCCGTAAGCTCGTATTTTTTTCACTAAACGTAAGTGCGGAACCGTATCAAATGCCCTCTGTGGTTGCCGTACGCGGTCGCCCTACCTTTCCAGCACGTTCATCCGTCACGTTCCCAGTCCGTTGAAATTTTTCAAACAGATCCTTTATTATATCGCTTTTCGTTCCTTTGGTTACATTAAACCTCCGTTGAAAACTTCGTCTTGTTGCAACAACACTGTGTTCTAGGCGGTGGAATTCCAACACCAGAAAAATCCTCTGTTCTAAGGAATAAACCATGTTGTCTACAGCACACTTGCACGTTGTGAACAGCACACGCTTACAGCAGAAAGACGACGTACAGAATGGCGCACCCACAGACTGCGTTGTCTTCTATATCTTTCACATCACTTGCAGCGCCATCTGTTGTTGAAAATTGTAACTACTGTAATTTCGAAAGTTTGTCCGCCTGAAAATGTACTGTTGTCCCAAGCATATTGCAACAAACGGTGTATTTCTATCGCTGCTCGTTTAGTTTTTATTGCCGTTTCAAATATACCGGTCTTTTTTGAAACACCCTGTAGTTCCTCCTTTGAACATTGTAACTGCACCTGAAGGGCACAGATCTTACGCTCCTGCTCCTCTATTAACTTGTTTCTACTACAGATTCTGCATTCCCAGGAAAGGATCTCGCTAGAATGCCCATTGACTCCCTCATCCCCCCCCCCCCCCCCAACGAAAATACTTTGAACAAATCCCACACCGTAATCCACTACTCACAAACCTACGATAGAGCCCACACTTCTCAATCACAGTAAAATTTTATAGTTATTGAAAAAAAACTATCCGTCTACGTTACCTAAGTTCAGATACACCAGTAGAACTATTTATAGAACTAACAATAGCGGTCTCGAAATCATCTGTCTACTACTTGTATTAACAGTACTACACCACAGCTAATACCAGTACTAACAAAACTTCACAAAAATTATTTGCTAAAACCAAAAAATGAAGCGGCCACTGGAACACTCAACGAAGTTAAAACGAAAATTTTACCGAAATATTTAACTAAAGACAGTAAGAAACTTCAGCTGAAAACTAAAGCACGAAATTTACTAAACGACTCCAACGCACAGAAAACGCGAAAAAACACAGCGAGTGAACGTTTCCAAAAGTTTATTAAACCACTATTTCGCCACAAACAGCACGAAACACCGCTGAAAACAAATTTAAAAACTGTATAACTTTGTCAGTACTTACCTTTATAACCGTTACAGCTGCAATTGCACGCCGCGAAATGTAAACAAACTACTGAGGCGCGCGGCTTCGACGAACGACGTAAGCACACTCACGAATATAACAGACCATTCGAGTGAATAACACAGGAACAACGACTGAGATTAACGAAAAGCCACTAATAAATTACTTTTAGAGCAAGTATTAACGCAAATAAACTTTAAAATAAGTAACTGAAGACTAAAACTTTATACAATATTGACGATCAGTTTCAAACAGCAGTCCAGCACACGTGACGTCACACCACCACTGTGCCGACGCGCCTCATACACGTTTGTTTTCTGAACCTCGAACGCTAACCGTTCGACCACCATAAAACTTTAACGTCAGGCACCTACACACAGATAGATCAGTAGACGCGAACCTCTTGCGATTTTCTAGTAATTACCGGAGTAGTGCATCTTACTTCTTGCATATTGTGTGGTTTTGATGGCCCACTAAAGGTGTACAAAGTTTGAAGTAAGTCCGTGGTCGGAGCGTCGTTGTCTCCCCTTGTTAGAAGCTATAAGCTCTTCCTGATCTTCGAAACTGTGAAAAAAAAAATGTTTTCTAGTGCTAGTCTTTTGCTTTCCATACTTGGGAGGAGATATTATGGAGCTGAACAAGAAAAAATGTACATTAAACAAGGACCCTAAAGTGCATACCTTAAGAGACATGAGCCCTTCTTCAGTCGAGGAAATACGTTGCACAGTAGCGAAGGTGAACAAGTACTCGTAGCCCTTAAAGTATGCGCTTTAGATTCCACGATAACAGGTCAGTTTTGCTCTGAATGATATTTCCTGTCATACCCCTCAATAGTGACCATTACTCCTGGGACAACGTGTGCACACCAGCCAAGGAAAGTTGGAATGAGTTCAGCGATTACTTTGTGTGACCGCAAGGGGACGTAGAACGTCAGTACAGACGCTTTATATTTTTAGTTGTTACTTTAATGTTAGCGTAATCATAAATGCATTACATTTATAATAAAAGGAATAAAAAAAACCCGAAATCAAAATTGGAGTCCAATAGGGAGATGGACTGTCCCATATGCTTTTCAATACTGTTCTAGAGAAGATTATCAGGGAATGGGAATCTCATACAAAGGGCATCAAAATTGGTGTCAAAAAAGAGAACCGAATTAAAGTAAAGTTCGTGCAATTATCACCAATAACAGAACAGAAACGATTCACGCAGTGGAAAAACTACGTGAAATTTCACAAAAAACCGGACTACAGAAATCTTACGAAAAAACCAAATATATAATCACAAAACATGCTAAAATTGAACAAGTCTACCAGTTTAAATACCTCGGAGAAACTATACAGTCCTCAGGATTAAGCCGAATCGCCAACGAACAAAGAATCACCAGGCTCTAGAAGGCCTATAAGCTAACATGGACGCATTACAACAAGAAGTGCATTTCGACAGACGCAAAATTAAGGCACTATAGAACAGTGATGGTCGAAGTAGAGAAGATATAAAATGTAGACTGGCAATGGCAACGAAAGCGTTTCGGAAGAAGAGAAATTTGTTAACATCGAGTATAGATTTAAATGTCACGAAGTCATTTCTGAAAGTATTTGTATGGAGTGTAGTCATGTACAGAAGTGAAACATGGACGATAAATAGTTTAGACAAGAAGAGAACAGAAGCTTTCTAAATGTGGTGCTACAGAAGAATGCTAAAGATTAGATGGGTAGATCACATAACTAATGAGGGGGTATTGAATAGAATTGGGGAGAAGAGAAATTTGTGGCACAACTTGACAAACAGAATGGATCGGTTGGTAGGACATGTTCTGAGGCATCAAGGGATCTCCAATTTAGTACTGGAGGGCAGCGTGGAGGGTAAAAATCGTAGAGGGAGACCAAGAGATTAATACACTAAACAGATTCAGAAGGATGTAGGTTGCAGTAGGTACTGGGAGATGAAGAAGCTTGCACAGGATAGAGTAGCATGGAGAGCTGCATCAAACCAGTCTCAGGACTGAATACCACAACAACAAGAACATAGGACAGTGATTCTTCCAGAAGCAATCTACGCAGCTGAAACAATTAATGGTGACTGATGGTCATTCAAAAATTAGGGAAACAGAAAAGCAAGGAAGAAAAATTCTCACGAAGATTTATGGGGCGATCAACAAAAATGGCATTTGGATCAAGACACCACAAAACGAGCTCTATATAAAGACCAACACTGTGACAGACAAAATCAGAAAACACCGAGCCAAATTATTATACACGTATCTACAGGACGGAAGACTCCAGAACAGCAAGGAAAATTTTCAGTATTATAACAAAGAGTAAATGCGGCAGAGAATGGCTGAAAGACGTGCAGAGGGATCTTGCAGCAGATCAACAGAAAAAAATCTGGAAGACAGCACTGACTGCCGGAATAAAATCACAAGTGTGAAGTTTGAGGAAAGAACATCGGGCCAGCCTGTCAAAAAATGGATAGAGGAACGGAAGAAGTAGCATTCTGAGAGGATGAAGAGTTTTGGGGAAGCAAAAAAAAAAAGAAGAAAACGTCCGGCGATGAAATTATGAATTCGAGTTCAATGGCTCCCCTAAAGGGGAACAGCCGTTATAATAATAATAAAAGAAGTAAAAATTATTGACATAAAGCGATGAGTAATTAAAAGGCAATCTCTTGGAGATACAGCTTGCTACATATATGTATCGTGTGTTTAAATATTTGACTGCATACTAGAGAGGACATGTTCAAAACTCGCTTACGACACTCTCAGAAAGATTTCAATCTTTCTTCTGGCATTAGTTCTTTCAACAATATGTCTTGGAGACTTACACATGTACAACTTCACGCTCATTTCTTCACCGGACTACTTCTACACTCATGCTAATAAATTAAGCACAATTGCAGAATGTGGTGCCACACAACGTGGCACTACACAGAACTGGCGCTAATGGCATAGGAGCATAGGGGACACACACGACACACATCTGTAGGTCCACTGTATTGGTGGTAAGTTGAGAAAACCGTCCCGAAACACGTGCTACAAGACGCCACTGTTTCCTGCGCATATACCCCGACATCAGTGTGGGATATGACCACCATGCACATGTACACAGGCCGCACAACGGGTTGCCATACTCTGGATCAGGTGGTCGAGCAGCTGCTGGGGTATAGCCTCCCATTCTTGCGCCAGTGCCTGTCGGAGCTCCTGAAGTGTCGTAGGGGTTTGAAGACGTGCAGCGATACGTCGACCGAGAGCATCCCAGACGTGCTCGATGGGGTTTAGGTCTGGAGAACAGGCAGGACACTCCATTCGCCTGATATCTTCTGTTTCAAGGTACTCCTCCACGATGGCAGCTCGGTGGGGCCGTGCGTTATCAGGAGGAAGGTGGGACCCACTGCACCCCTGAAAAGGCGGACATACTGGTGCAAAATGACGTCCCGATACACCTGACCTGTTACAGTTCCTCTGTCAAAGACATGCTGGGGTGTAAGTGCACCAATCATGATCCCACCCCACACCATCAAACCACGATCTCCATTCAAGGATATTAAGGGGTTGGTATCTGGTACCTGGTTCACGCCAGATGAAAACCCGGCGTGAATCACTGTTCAGACTATACCTGGACTCGTCTGTGAACATAACCTGGGTCCACAGTTCCAATGACCATTTGCTGTGTTCTTGACACCAGGCTTTACGGGCTCTCCTGTGACCAGGGGTCAGTGGAATGCACCTTTCAGGTCTCTGGGCGAAAAGACCGTGTCCATTCAGTCGTCTGTAGACTGTGTGTCTGGAGACAACTGTTCCAGTGGCTGCGGTAAGGTCCCGAGCGAGGCTACCTGCAGTACTCCGTGGCCGTCTGCGGGCACTGATGGTGAGATATCGGTCTTCTTGTGGTGTTGTGTGGACGTCCCGTACTGTAGCGCCTGGACACGTTTCCTGGAATCGTTGCCACAATCTTGAGATCACACGGAGGGCCCGTGCTACAACCTGCTGTGTTTGACCAGCCTCCAGTCGCCCTAGTATTCTACCCCTCATAACGTCATCAATACGTGTTCTTTGAGCCATTTTCAAGACACGGTCACCATTAGCACGTCTGAAAACGTCTGCACACTTACTCGCTGCACCGTACTCTGACATGCACCAACACACCTCTGCGTATGAGGACTGCTGCCAGCGCGACCGTGCGACGACCGCAGGTCAAATGCACCGCTCGGTCAGACCCCGAGGTGATTTAAACCCGCAGACCGCCCACCAGAGCGTTGTTTCACCATGTATCAGCATTATCCTTAATTTATGAGCATGAGTATTTTTCTTAACTTTTTGTTTTGCGTGACAATTTTTCTGAAATAATGCAAGAACGGCTGCTCTTTTTGTTGTTTCTAAGGCCGATGCTGTGAACTTGCACCTGCGTACTTTACGACGCAACTGTAATGAAAACACCGGGTGGTTGTACTGGAAATTGAAATAAGAACACCGTGAATTCATTGTCCCAGGAAGGGGAAACTTTATTGACGCATTCCTGGGGTCAGATACATCACATGATCACACTGACAGAACCACAGGCACATACACAGGCAACAGAGCATGCACAATGTCCGCACTAGTACAGTGTATATCCACCTTTCGCAGCAATGCAGGCTGCTGTTCTCCCATGGAGACGCTCGTAGAGATGCTGGATGTAGTCCTGTGGAACGACTTGCCATGCCATTTCCACCTGGCGCCTCAGTTGGACCAGCGTTCGTGCTGGACGTGCAGACCGCGTGAGACGACGCTTCACCCAGTCCCAAACATGCTCAATGGGGGACAGATCCGGAGATCTTGCTGGCCAGGGTAGTTGACTTACACCTTCTAGAGCACATTGGGTGGCACGCGATACATGCGGACGTGCATTGTCCTGTTGGAACAGCAAGTTCCCTTGCCGGTCTAGGAATGGTAGAACGATGGGTTCGATGACGGTTTGGATGTACCGTGCACTATTCAGTGTCCCCTCGACGATCACCAGTGGTGTACGGCCAGTGTAGGAGATCGCTCCCCACACCATGATGCCGGGTGTTGGCCCTGTGTGCCTCGGTCGTATGCAGTCCTGATTGTGGCGCTCACCTGCACGGCGCCAAACACGCATAGGACCATCATTGGCACCAAGGCAGAAGCGACTCTCATCGCTGAAGACGACACGTCTCCATTCGTCCCTCCATTGACGCCTGTCGCGACACCACTGGGCCGGCCGAAGTGGCCGAGCGGTTAAAGGCGCTGCAGTCTGGAACCGCAAGACCGCTGCGGTCGCAGGTTCGAATCCTGCCTCGGGCATGGATGTTTGTGATGTCCTTAGGTTGGTTAGGTTTAACTAGTTCTAAGTTCTAGGGGACTAATGACCTCAGCAGTTGAATCCCATAGTGCTCAGAGCCATTTGAACCATTTGACACCACTGGAGGCGGGCTGCACGATGTTGGGGCGTGAGGGGAAGACGGCCTAACGGTGTGCGGGACCGTAGCCCAGCTTCATGGAGACGGTTGCGAATGGTCCTCGCCGATACCCCAGGAGCAACAGTGTCCCTAATTTGCTGGGAAGTGGCGGTGCGGTCCCCTACGGCACTGCGTAGGATCCTACGGTCTTGGCGTGCATCCGTGCGTCGCTGCGGTCCGGTCCCAGGTCGACGGGCACGTGCACCTTCCGCCGACCACTGGCGACAACATCGATGTACTGTGGAGACCTCAGGCCCCACGTGTTGAGCAATTCGGCGGTACGTCCAGCCGGCCACCCGCATGCCCACTATACGCCCTCGCTCAAAGTCCGTCAACTGCACATACGGTTCACGTTCACGCTGTCGCGGCATGCTACCAGTGTTAAAGACTGCGATGGAGCTCCGTATGCCACGGCAAACTGGCTGACACTGACGGCGGCGGTGCACAAATGCTGCGCAGCTAGCGCCATTCGACGGCCAACACCGCGGTTCCTGGTGTGTCCGCTGTGCCGTGCGTGTGATCATTGCTTGTACAGCCCTCTCGCAGTGTCCGGAGCAAGTATGGTGGGTCTGACACACCGGTGTCAATGTGTTCTTTTTTCCATTTCCAGGAGTGTATTTAGTTCCGCTCCTGGAGCCAGTGTAGACGGAAGTTACTCACCGTACAGGTAGCCAACTTTACACGAATGATCTTTTCGGACTGTATGCTGCAGAATGTGCGTTGTCAGTAGTGTTAAAGAGTCTTTACTTGTCGTTAGACGCCAGTGCTGCTACGGCGACGTGGGGCTGAAACCCAAGCATCGGTGTACATTACACTTCCAGACACTCAACATGGGTCCGGGACAAGGCGAGCAGGGCTTTATACGTAAAGATGCTTTGTCTGAACAACAGTAATAGTGCTACTTCTGTTCGTGAGTATCGACACGTCAAAGGAATATGGAGAGGTCCTCTTTCTGCAGAGTGCAGAGCATTATTCACAAGTTCGAATTAACACTTGTCTCCTGAGAGAAGCCGTCTCGGGAATTGCTCCTGAGAGACGCCGGCGGCCAATTGCGTCACAAGTGGCTGAAGATGTCAAACGACAGCTGAACATTCCACAGTCCATCGTCCCAAAGGTAATGCGAACAGTTGTGAGATGGTGTCTCTAGTGCGGTTCCAGGCTCTCATGGATGCGCAGATGGTCGCCAAATTGAGCAATGTTTGGAACCTGGAACCTAAACATGATACGCGTAAACGAATGTTGCCACTTTGTAGCCGTTGCATACACAGCTCTCACGATAATAACTGATATACTGTTTCTTTCTTTCTTTCTTTCTCTCTCTCTCTCTTTTTGAGGGGGGGGGGGGGGGTCATCAGCCTTTTGACTGGTTTGGTAGAATATTAATATTAAAAAGAAATATTAAAAAAGGTAGGAAGTTTTTTCTGTCTAGCAAAAGTGACAAAAACCAGATTTCAGACTACTTGACGGTTCAACACAAAAGTTTTGTCTCAAGTACAGATGGTGTTGAAGATCAGTGGACAAAGTTCAAAACCATCGTACGATATGCATTAGATGAGTATGTGCCAAGCAAGATCGTAAGAGAAGGAAAAGAGGCACCGTGGTACAACAACCGATTTAGAAAACTGCTACGGAAGCAAAGGGAACTTCACAGAAAACATAAACATAGCCAAAGCCTTGCAGACAAACAAAAATTACGCGAAGCGAAATGTAGTGTGAGGAGGGCTATGCGAGAGGCGTTCAATGAATTCGAAAGTAAAGTTTTAAGTACTGACTTGGCAGAAAATCCTAAGAAATTTTGGTCTTATGTCAAAGCGGTAGGTGGATCAAAACACTCTGTGACCAAAATGGTACTGAAACAGAGGATGACAGACTAAAGACCGAAACACTAAATGTCTTTTTCCAAAGCTGTTTCACAGAGGAAGACTGCACTGTAGTTCCTCCCCTAGATTGTCGGACAGACGACAAAATGGTAGATATCGAAATAGACGACAGAGGGATAGAGAAACAATTAAAATCGTTCAAAAGAGGAAAGGCTACTGGACCTGATGGGATACCAGTTCGATTTTACACAGAGTACGCGAAGGAATTTGCTCCCCTTCTTGCAGCGGTGTACCGTAGGTCTCTAGAAGAGCGTAGCGTTCCAAAGGATTGGAAAAGGCCACAGGTCATCCCCGTTTTCAAGAAGGGACGTCGAACAGATGTGCAGAACTATAGACCTATATCTCTAACTTCGATCAGTTGTAGAATTTTGGAACACGTATTATGTTCGAGTATAATGACTTTTCTGGAGACTAGAAATCTACTCTGTAGGAATCAGCACGGGTTTCGAAAAAGGCGATCGTGTGTAACCCAGCTCGCGCTATTCGTCCACGAGACTCAGAGGGCCATAGACACGGGTTCCCAGGTAGATGCCGTGTTTCTTGACTTCCGCAAGGCGTTCGATACAGTTCCCCACAGTCGTTTAATGAACAAAGTAAGAGTATATGGACTATCAGATTAATTGTGTGATTGAATTGAAGAGTTCCTAGATAACCGAACGCAGGATGTCATTCTCAATGGAGAGAAGTCTTCCGAAGTAAGAGTGATTTCAGGTGTGCCGCAGGGGAGTTTCGTAGGACCGTTGCTGTCCACAATATACATAAATGACCTTGTGGACGACATCGGAAGTTCAATGAGGCTTTTTGCGGATGATGCTGTGGTATATCGAGAGTTTCTAACAATGGAAAATTGTACTGATATGCAGGAGGATCTGCAACGAATTCACGCATGGTGCAGCGAATGGCAATTGAATCTCAATGCAGACAAGTGTAATGTGCTGCGAATACATAGAAAGAAAGATCCTTTATCATTTAGGTACAAAATAGCAGGTCAGCAACTGGAAGCAGTTAATTCCAAAAATTATCTGGGAGTAGACATTATGAGTGATTTAAAATGGAATGACCATATTAAATTAATCGTCGGTAAAGCAGATGTCAGACAGAGATTCACTGGAAGAATCCTAAGGAAATGCAGTCCGAAGACAAAGGAAGTAGGTTACAGTACACTTGTTCGCTCACCAGTGTGTGATCCGTACCAGATAGGGTTGGTAGAAGAGGTAGAGAAGATCCAACGGAGAGCAGCGCGCTTCGTTACAGGATCATTTAGTAATCGCGAAAGCCTTACGGAGATGATAGATAAACTCCAGTGGAAGACTCTGCAGGAGAGACTCTCAGTACGGTGTTTTGTTGAAGTTCCGAGAACGTAACTTCACCGAGGAATCAAGCAGTATATTGCTTCCTCTTACGTATATCTCGCAAAGAGACCACGAGGATGAAATCAGAGAGATTAGAGCCCACACAGAGGCATACCGACAATCTTTCTTTTCACGAGCAATACGAGACTGGAACAGAAGGGAGAACCGATAGAGGTACTCAAAGTACGCTCGGCCACGCATCGTCAGGTGGCTTGCGGAGTATGGATGCAGATGTAGATGTAGATGTAGATGCTGCCTGCCAAGAATTCATGTCCTGTACCAACCTCTTCATCTCTGAGAAGCACTTGCAACCTACGTTCTCAATTATTTGCTGGATGTATTCCAATCTCTGTCTTCCGCAGCTCGTGGTCTTGCGGTAGCGTTCTCGCTTTCCGCGCACGGGGTCCCGGGTTCGATTACCGGCGGGGTCAAGGAGATGACTCGGTGTTGTTGTGTCGTCTTCATCATCATCATTCATCCCAGCATGAGATTTTCACTCTGCAGCGGAATGTGCGCTGATATGAAACTTCCTGGCAGATTAAAACTGTGTGCTTGGGCGTGAGTCGTGCTTCGGTAGCTCAGATGGTAGACCACTTGCCCGCTAAAGGCAAAGGTCCCGATTTCGAGTCTCGGTCGGACACACAGTTTTAATCTGCCAGGAAGTTTCATATCAGCGCACACTCCGCTGCAGAGTGAAAATCTCATTGTGGAAACATCCCCCAGGCTGTGGCTAAGCCATGTCTCCTCAGTATCCTTTCTTTCAGGAGTGCTAGTTCTGCAAGGTTCGCAGGAGAGCTTCTGTAAAGTTTGGAAGGTAGGAGACGAGATACTGGCAGAAGTAAAGCTGTGGGACCGGGCGTGAATCGTGCTTCGGTGGCTCAGATGGTAGAGCACTTTCCCGCGAAAGGCAAAGGTCCCGAGTTCGAGTCTCGGTCGGGCACACAGTTTTAATCTGCCAGGAAGTATCATTCATCCCCATTACGGACGGAGGAAGGCAACGGCAATCCACCACCGCTAGGACCTTGCCTAGTACGGCGGTGTGGGTCTTCCGCATCGTGCCCTACGCTCCTCGGAGTATGGGACCTCATCATAATCTAAAGACTTTACCCTCTACAGCTCCCTCTAGTACCATGGAAGCCATTCTCTGTTGTCCTAACAGATGTCCTATCATCCCGTCGCTTCTCCTTGTCGGTGTTTTCCACATATTTCTCTCCTCGCTGAATCTGTCCCTTCTCCTTGTCAGTGTTTTTCACATATTTCTCTCCTCACTGAATCTGCGCAGAACATCCTCATCCCCTACCCTATCAGTCGTCCTATTTAAAACATTTCTCACTAGCACCACATCTCAGATGCTTCGGTCCTCTTCTATTCAGTTTTTCCCACAGTCCACGTTTTATTACCGTACAATGCTGTGCTCTAAACGTACATTCTCAGGAATATCTTCTCCAAAGTAAGGCCTATGTTTGATGTTTCATACTTGTATACTTCTCTTGGCCAGGAATGCCATTTTTGGCATTGCTGGCCTGCTTTTGATGTCCTCCTTGCTCCGCCGTCATTGGTTAATTTGCTGCCTAGACAGCAGAATTGCTTAACTTTATCAATCTCGTGACCATCAATCCTGCTGTTAAGTTTCTCAATGTTCTCATTTCTGCTACTTCGCATTACTTTCGTCTCTCTTCGATTCACTGTCAATCAGTACTCTGTACTGATTAGACTGTTCATTCGATTCAGCAGATCATGTAATTCTCCTTCACAATTCCCACTCCTGAAGCTTTCTTTCATTTCCATCACTGCTTCTTCGACGTACACATTGAACAGTATAGGCGAAAGACTACATCCCTGTCTTATACTCTTTTTAATCAGAGCACTTCGGTCTTGGTCGACCACTCTTATTATTTCCTCTTGATTCTTGTACATATTGTATATTACCCGTCCCTATCTACAACTTACCCCCATTTTTCTCAGAATTTTTAGCATCTTGCACCATTTTCCATTGACGAACGCTTTTTCCAGGTCGACAAATCCTAGAAACGTGTCTTGATTTTTCTTTAGTCTTGCTTCCATTGTCAACCGCAATGTCAGAATTGCCTCCCTGGTGCCTCTACCTACCAAAACCTGCTATACTATTGCAAATAGTGAGCGTTTGATGCAACTTTTACTCATGCGACTGGGTATTTTCCTATATTACCGTCGCCTTGAGAGATCACGGTGTGTTATTCACGCCGTGCGGTTAAAGACGCTGCAGTCTGGAACCGCAAGACCGCTACGGTCGCAGGTTCGAATCCTGCCTCGGGCATGGATGTTTGTGATGTCCTTAGGTTAGTTAGGTTTAACTAGTTCTAAGTTCTAGGGGACTAATGACCTCACCAGTTGAGTCCCATAGTGCTCAGAGCCATTTGAACCATTTTTTTGTTATTCACGGTTTTAGCGCTACGCTTTACTTTGATGTTTTTATCATTTGACTCTCACGTATGATCTGTCTTTTACATATGCCACGTTGCCAGTTAGCCACATAAGACAGCTCCCCTATCTGGTAGTTTTCAATTTCATTCCTATCTTACTTTTATGCTTTTAAAGTTAATTGGCCTTAGGCACAATCTTCTTGGATGTTGTTCTTGAATTAATGCCAATTACGTATAGGATTGGCCTGCTACAAACGGCATTTTTCCAGTTGTCGGTGTAATACAGATCTCTGACTTACAATTTTAACCTTATCTTGAAAGTTATATGAATAAATAAAAATATGTCTGAAGTACTCTGTTTCAGATTGTAAGCCAGCGCTGTCGTAATGAAACTTGCACTGTCGTAATGTGAAAGCCAAGCTGCACTGTAAAAGTAATGAATCGTCACAGTTGAAAGGGAAGTCTTTCATACTGTTAAAAGTTTGTCATCTGAATGCAAGAATTTTGAACAGTATAAACTGCCTGAATAATTACCTTGGACATGAAACCTAGTCTAAGCTTTGCAAAATATGATCACAAAACTGTCTCTAAATAACGTAAGTTGGCCCTGATTGAATAATTTAAAAAAATCATATTCTCCGTACCTCTGTTCTCCGGAATCTGGATACCGTACTGCTCTGTCTTGCACACCGCTATGCTAAAGCTGAAAATTACTGCATCTTCACAGAGGCATTCGAGAGGTGCATTGAGTTCTCTGTTAACTGCAAATCGAACTCTTTTTCGAACACACTTAGTTGGATGATCCATTAAAAACGGTAAGAAAATGAAATATACGCATAAATGACAACACTATGTTTTTCTTTGTATATTGGAAAAAGTGCTCAATCAGATTTTAATTAACTTCTCAATATCCAAAGGCACTGTGTCTATGATACAATATCCACAGTCAACGTCTATCTTCAGGAGTTCTGGGAACTGGGGTAATGCAAACCTTTTTTTGATGTGTGCACTATTTTTAAGTTACATGTATTAACAGTCCTCAAAATTTTTGTTAACCACGCTTTAGCTATGTAGTTTTTATTCCAAAAGTCGTGTATAGTCATAGCCTTTGCACTGTTGTGCTACGACTGTTGCGCTGTTAATCCGCAGTATGAAATTGGCTGAGGCTGTTTGCTGTTCCGTAGTGGAAGACGGTTACGAAGTGCCGAGAAATAGGTTGTTCTGAATGTTTGTCATAAATTTACAGAGGTAATCGGCTGTGAAGTTTCCCGAGGGATCGTATTACTTGTACTTAAGACTTCATTACGCTCTCGACGTATAGCGGAATGGGAAGCGTAATAGGTTGTAGAAGGTACCCCAGCGCACGCCTCAGTGATTCACATCTATTTGAATCATTCTCGTTCAATTTGAAATACCTACATCTTCTATCTGTAAAATTCATCCTCACTTTCTATGAGTAATGCACATCTTCTTGTTTCTAGCTACATATTGCACCCGAAATTCCTGTTTTTATTTCAAACGTAAATTCTTAATTATCGATATTTTGTGGACGACTGTTAATAAAAGTTGCTTATATTAAGGAAACATAACAATTACATTTTAAGGGAAAAATGAAAAATCAGATACTCTTTATTTGGACTATGTCCGTCGTTCCATGCCACAGAGGTACGTAAGTGTCGTAGAAACATGAAAAACAATCATTTTCATCGAGCACACCGTACATTTGCCAGTGTACCATTAAAATATGAATCCAACAGAATTAATCTGGAGGCAAGTTATGGAATTTGGCCCGAGAAGTAAAGAGACTGTTAAGGTACCAGACGTACTGGAACTAACGCACGCAGCTTTTCCACACGTCACTGCCGGACGTTGGCGGGATATAGAACGGCTCGTCGCAAAAGAGGAGGAGAAATTGCGGCGCCTGGTTGGCTTCGTGGATTCTGTTGTCGATAGTCTCGTTATCAACGTAGCAGGTGACACTTCCCGAACTGAAACGTATTTTTCGGATTCGGATGAGGAAGGAGCTAACAGATTATCAGACGACTGACTCTAATTACACTACTGGCCATTAAAATTGCTACACCATGTAGAAATGCAGATGATAAACGGGTATTCATTGGACAAATATATTATACTAGAACTGACATGTGATTACATTTTCACGCAATTTGGGTGCATAGATCCTCAGAAATCAGCACCCAGAACAACCACCTCTGGTCCTAATAACGGCCTTGATACGCCTGGACATTGAGTCAAACAGAGCTTGGATGGCGTGTACAGGTACAGCTGCCCGTGCAGCTTCAACACGATACCACAGTTCATCGAGAGTAGTGCCTGGCGTATTGTGACGAGCCAGTTGCTCGGCCACCATCGACCAGACGTTTTCAGTTGGTGAGAGATCTGGAGAATGTGCTGGCCACGGCAGCAGTCGAACATTTTCTGTATCCAGAAAGGCTCGTAAAGGACCTGCAACATGCGATCGTGCATTATCCTGCTGAAATGAAGGGTTTCGCAGGGATCGAATGAAGGGTAGAGCCACGGGTCGTAACACATCTGAAATGTAACGTCCACTGTTCAAAGTGCCGTCAATGCGAACAAGAGGTGACCGAGACGTGTAACCAATGGCATCACGCCGGGTGATACGCCAGTATGGCGATGACGAATACACGCTTCCAAAGTGCGTTCACCGCGATGTCGCCAAACAGGGATGCGACCATCATGATGCTGTAAACAGAACCTGAATGGATCCGCAAAAATGACGTTTTGCCATTCGTGCACCCAGGTTCGTCGTCGAGTACACCATCGCAGGCGCTCCTGTCTATGATGCAGCGTCAAGGGTAACCGCAGCTATGGTCTCCGAGCTGATAGTCCGTGCTGCTGCAAACGTCGTCGAACTGTTCGTGCAGATGGTTGTTGTCTTGCAAACGTCCCCATCTGTTGACTCAGGGATCGAGACATGGCTGCACGATGCGCTACAGCCATGCGGATAAGATGGCTGTCATCTGGACTGCTAGTGATACGAGGCATTTGGTATCCAGCACGGCGTTCCGTATTACCCTCCTGAATCCACCGATTCCTTATTCTGCTAATAGTCATTGGATCTTGACCAACACGAGCAGTAATGTCGCGATAAACCGTAATCGCGATAGGCTACATTCCGACCTTTATCAAAGTCGGAAACGTGATGGTACGCATTTCTCCTCCTTACACGAGGCATCACAACAACGTTTCACCAGGCAACGCCGGTCAACTGCCGATTGTGTATGAGAAATCGGTTGGAAACTTCCCTCGTGTCAGCACGTTGTAGGTGTCGCCACCGGCCCCAACCTTGTGTGAATGCCCTGAAAAGCTAATCGTTTGCATATCACAGCATCTTCTTCCTGTCGGTTAAGTTTCCCGACTGTACCACGTCATCTTCGTGTTGTAGCAATTTTATTGGTCAGTAGTGTATTACCGTAAGTGGCTTCAGTATTCAACATTACGATGATACCCTGCAGTATGCTTTTGCATCACACATACCTCGCTCTGAAAAATTACCCTATGTTTGAATCAGTTATTATGAAAAGGTCATAAGTCCATAAAATATGATTGAGATATTCAAAGAAAACTGTTTTATGCTTCAATGGTAGAAGATATTCAGTACTTGGACTTTTATACTCTGGTGTACCTAGAAACCATTGAATCTACATCTTTAACTCATCAATTTTTATTTTCACGTTCTTCAAATTAATTTTTTTCATCTCGGATTGGCGACCTTTTTGAGCCAAAATAAAATATATAACAGTACAACTATAGAATTTTGAGAATTTATTAATAAACACAAATTAGAAATAGTATTTTAACATAAGCATCATTACACATAAGCATTGTTGCAACATTTTCTGTATGTTTCATACATTTTCATCTCCTTCAGCTGTTGTAGGCCAAGTGAATAGATCGATATAAAAGTTTCTGTGCTCCTCTGGCATCTTTTATCTTAACTTCGTTTATAGGACATTTCGCTCGGGGTGCTAAGTTTGTTGGGAGTCTCATATTTGCTAATGGTTTTAAAAGTGTGAAAGAGTTTTGAGTCAGTCCATCAATGAATGATCGGGCTAGTAATATCCCTGGGTTGAGGCTGTCATACTCAGTCACATGTGAAACACGGACGTTGACTGTCATTGAACTCTCTTCTCCCATTCTTTCTAAATTCTAGGAATTGCATTTAAAAAGATCTGGCCACCAGTCCTTATAGTTCTTAACAATGTTGTTATCCTCAAGGTACTTGACAACGAGTGAGTTCTTTTTATTGGCAGAATGAAGAATAAGTTCAATAGATTCTTTCACAGTGTAAACTCTTATCAGTTTGACGTAACTTTCTTCTTATACCTCCGAACACCCTATCACAACGTAGGAAAGAGTGCCCTCGGATAGGAAAACACTGAAAATTTTTTTAAACATACCAGTTGGTGCAATGCACTGTCGTTTGTAGTTAATGTACGCTTCTCCTCATAATCTAGCCTTCTTTATTATGATGTGTTTTTATTTATCGTAAAGCCGTATCCCTTTCGTCTTGTTACCTTCTTCATTTCAGTTGATGCTCTCTTTTCTGATTAAACTGCCACTACTAATGAAAGATTAGACAACAATCACACAAGATTTGTCTTAGTATCTGGAGCCAACAATAGATGATGAAATCCGTACTGGTAAAATTTGATTGTTGTTGATGTAGGGACATAAACCGTAGGATACTTCCGGCGATTTAAAAAATATTACATAAAACTAATGACAAGATGTAGTATGAAAACGTCATGAGTACAAATAAAAATTTTGGCAACGATTTTCTTGGCTAAAGGCAGGATCTCATGGCATTCTCAACACAGATGCATGCGTCTACAGATGGAGAATGCAAAATTCCTCAAATCTGAATTTGTGAAAAATTGGACTCATGACGTTTTCATAATAACTGATTCGTTTAAGTTAGACATTTTCATCACTGTTGTTTGTAATTAGAATCTACGTCAGGTCAGAACGAGAGAATTTTATTCTTTCCCTCCGGCCACCTAAGAAGAGCGCGGTAGTGCTGGAGTTTTGCCGAATATTATTTAGTTCTCTCTAAAAATTAAATCAAATTCGAAGCTCTATTGTTTCTTTGCTCGCCTCATTTTACGTCTGAAATGCAGCTGCTCACATCGCTGTAGCTTAGATCGACCGCTGGCTGGCCATTGCTAACCAAGTTCAATGCGGCGGTGAAGCTTTGTTCCGCATTTTCGCTCAGTATGTGTGCGTGTAGCACAGCATAAAAAACGTATCCTTACGATCGTTCTTGACTGTACTGGTCTTAGCGTGGCATTCGCTCCACGTGAAAGGAAATCCAATGAGATTCAAGCAAACGCGGGAAGAATGTATCGCGTAATGTTTGCATCAGGTTTATTCTTATGAGGGACAGAGTATAACTGTCCGAGCGACACCAGGCAAATGGCAGTTTGTTCTCTTAACCTTCGGCTAGCTTCAAGAATCATGAAACAAGGTCGTATACATGGAATAAGCCTGGAGATACCAGAAGGTATCAACAGGCGCGGCTCGTAATTAAAGGCTCTGAGGCGGAGCCGCCCCAAAATATATGTTAAAGTAAATTTCGCAAGAACGTATTACATAATTTAAATTATCAGGACGAATATCGCAATTTCCCATTCCGATTAAAATAACGACGGTCAACGTTTTTGGAACTGTTTGTATCGATAGATGTTTTCCGAACGGTTAGTAGTGTTTAGGCTGCGCCTTGGAACGTCCGTAAGCTGCATGTAGTAGCGGTTTGGGGGCGTGGCATCTACATAGTACTGCTCTTTATGGGCGACCCGAAGGCTCAGAGCTTGCAGCCTAAGGGTGTCATACCAACCACCACACGTTTTTCAGGTTCCACTATCTATGTAATAAAGGAATGTAGAGTGGCCGAAACTTCGCTACCCAATCTCTGTCTCTGCACATCTCTACTACGCTTCGATGCGTCATTAATCGACGTTTAGCATTATTGTTTTGATAATGTTTTACATAGTAGTATTGTTTCTGCCATTGGCTATTTTATCCACATTTAGAATAACTTTGCAAATATCCCGCCAGAGTGCACTACACTACAGTAACATACCCGTACTGCCATCTAGCGAGAGTTTCATAAGTGGTTAGAGGACAAAGCGCGCGAAGTTTGTCCCGTTACTTTACTTTCCTTGCTTGCTGATGCTGACTGCTTTGGTTGATACCGTGTGATATTAGCAAGTTTCTTTTTCGGAGTATATTTTGCAAGATTTTAGTGAGTTTTACTTGCTGGTGAATATCTGCGACATACCGCGAGTGTGAAACAAGCGCAATATGAATTCAGTGTGCAATTTAATAGGTAAAAACTTGGAACACGGCCATAGGATGAAAGTGAAAGAACTTGGTGCATCCAGACCCGCATTAAAGAGCTCTCCGAAACGCGTCTTTTCATATGATTTGCTGCAAAGTGTCACAAAATGTAATGATGACGTATAAAAACACTAACCAAAGATTTTAACTCGAAGTTAGCTTCTAATGATATTTAATACCTGATTATAGAAGATACAGTACGTAAAATTGTGGGTAGAGGGTGATCTGCCCACCCCCTCCCCCTGAATTCTTAGTTGTTTATGTCAGACTAATCTGTAGCGTAACCCGAGGTCTATGTTGGCTCCGATCGACAAATGCCGCAGCCTTCCCCAGTATAGAAACCACGAGCCGCGCCTGCAATAGATTATATAATGGTAAGACAGAGATTTAGGAACCAGGCTTTAAATTGTAAACCATTTCTAGGTGCGGATGTGGACTCTGATCACAATATATTGCTTATCAACTGTAGATTAAAGCTGAAGAAACTGCAAAAAGGTGGGAATTTAAGGAGATGGGACCTGGGGAACAACTGACAGGAATGGGGGAAAGAAATACAGTAGAGGCAGAATGGGTAGCTTTGAGGGATGAAGTAATGAAGACAGCAGACTATCAAGTAGGTAAAAATACGAAGGCTAGTAGAAATCCTTGGGTAACAGAAGAAATATTGAATTTAATTGATGAGAGGAGAAAATATAAAAATGCAGTAAATGAAGCAGGCAAAAAGGAATACAAACGTCTCAAAAATGAGATTGACAGGAAGTGAAAAATGGCTAAGTAGGACATACTGCCTACAGGAAAATTAAAGAGACCTTTGGAGAAAAGAGAATGACTTGTATGAATATCAAGAGCTCGGATGGAAACCCAGTTCTAAGCAAAGAAGGGAAAGCAGAAAGGTGGAAGGAGTATATAGAGGGTCTATACAAGGGTGATGTACTTGATCACAATATTATGGAAATGGAAGAGGATGTAGATGAAGATGAAATGGCAGATATGTTACTGCGTGAAGAGTTTGACAGAGCACTGAAAGACCTGAGTCGAAACAAGGCCCCGGGAGTAGACAACATTCCATTAGAACTACTGAGAGCCTTGAGAGAGCCAGTCCTGACAAAACTCTACCATCTAGTGAGCAAGATGTATGACATAGGCGAAACACTCTCAGACTTCAAGAAGAATATAATAATTCCAATCCCAACGAAAGCATGTGTTGACAAATGTGAAAATTACGGAACTATCAGTTTAATAAGCCATAGCTCAAAAATACTAACGCGAATTCTTTATAGACGAATGGAAAAAGTGGTAGAAGCCGACCTCGGGGAAGATCAGTTTGGATTCCGTAGAAATGTTGGAACACGTGAGGCAATACTGACCATACGACTTATCTTAGAAGATAGATCAAGGAAAGGCAAAGCTACGTTTCTAGCATTTGTAGACTTAGAGAAAGCTTTTGACAATGTTGACTGGATTACTCTCTTTCAAATTCTGAAGGTATCAGGGGTAAAATACAGGGAGTGAAAGGGTATTTACAATTTGTACAGAAACCAGATGGCAGTTATAAGAGTCGAGGGACACGAAAGGGAAGCAGTGGTTGCGAAGGGAGTAAGATGTTATTCAATCTGTATATTGAGCAAGCAATAAAGGAAGCAAAAGGAAAGTTCGGAGTACGTATTAAAATCCATGGAGAACAAATCAAAACTTTGGGGTTCGCCGATGACATTGTAATTCTGTCAGAGACAGCAAAGGACGTGGAAGAGCAGTTGAACGGAACGGACAGTATCTTGAAAGGAGGATATTAGATGAACATCAACAAAAGCAAGACGCAGGTAAAGGAATGAACTCGAATTAAATCAGGTGCCAACTAAATAGAAGATTCAAACTACTGAAGACACTAACTACTGATAGGTGCTGAGGGAATTAGATTAGGAAATGAGACACTTAAAGTAGTAAATGAGTTTTGCTATTTGGGGAGCAAAATAACCGATGATGGTCGAAGTAGAGAGGATATAAAATGTAGACTGGCAATGGCAAGGAAAGCATTTCTGAAGAAGAGAAATTTGTTAACATCGAGTATAGATTTAAGTGTCAGGAAATCGTTTTTGAAAGTATTTGTATAGAGTGTAGCCATGTATGGAAGTGAAACATGGACGATAAACAGTTTGGACAAGAAGAGAACAGAAGCTTTCGAAATGTGGTGCTACAGAAGAATGCTGAAGATTAGATGGGTAGATCACATAACTAATGAGGAGGTATTGAATAGAATAGGGGTGAAGAGGAGTTTGTGGCACAACTTGACAAGAAGAAGGACCCGTTTGTAGGACACGTTCTGACGCATCAAGGGATCACCAATTTAGTACTGGAGGGAACGGTGGAGGGTAAAAATCGTAGAGGGAGACCAAGAGATGAATACACTAAGCAGATTCAGAAGGATGTAGGCTGCAGTAGGTACTGGGAGATGAAGAAGCTTGGAGAGCTGCATCAAACCAGTCTCAGGATTGAAGATCATAACAGCAACAATAGGTGCGTTCAGTAGCTGCAGCACGCTGTCATTGCTGGTTGGCGCGCTATGTCAAATCATATGTTTCCTTTTGAACGCAGCTCGTATACACGTTCGAGTTACGTAGTAAAATTTCGTGTTTTTCGACCATCATCCCGTCGTTCGCCGTTAAATAGCCCTATCCGTGCTGTAGTTAGCGTAATCCTCTTGTTCGCGGTCGTTACGGGAGCGCCACATACTGTAGAAAGTTGGTAGTGTATCGCCAGAGGCTGTCACTGAATGCTGGTTCTTGAAACTTTGTAAGCAGTGAAACTTCCCCTTTGAAAACTTTATATGGCTGTGCTGGTAAACCTCTTACGTTATACGATTTTCAAACAGCTGAGCCTAAACTGAACGAACTCAGACATTTCTCCGTTTACATATTCTGATCAACACTAAACTGACAATATTTTTAGCGCAACGCACTTTGACTATCAGTAGTTGCGCAGTTGGAGGTGAGCCGCCAGCAATGGTGGATGTGGGGAGAGAAATGGCGGAGATTTGAGAGCGGACGATCTGGACGTGTGTCTGTCAGAAAGAGTAAATTTGTAATACTGGATATCATGAACTGATATATATATATATATATATATTATGGCTTTCATTTGGTAACTATATGCCTATCAGTACTCAATGCCTTCAGTAGTTAGAATCTTTTATTTAGCTGCCAGTATTGGCGCTCGCTGTATTGCAGTAGTTCGAGTAACGAAGATTTTTGTGAGGTAAGTGATTTGTGAAAGGTATAGGTTAATGTAAGTCAGGGTCATTCTTTTGTAGGGATTTTTGTGAGGTAAGTGATTCATGAAAGGTGTAGGTTATTCTTTTGTAGGGATTATAGGAAGTCAGACTGTGTGGCACAAAAAAAACTAGTAATAATAATAATAATAATATTGTGTGTTAGTTTAGTGTTGATCAGAGTAAGTAAAGAGAGAAATGTTTGAGTACGTTCAGTTTAGGCTCAGCTGTTTGAAAATGAAATAGCGTAAGAGGTTTACCAGTACAGTCATTTACAATTTTCCAAAGGGGACGTTTCAGCAGGCTTTCGCGTGATGCCGCGCATAGGCAGGAAATGTTGACGTCGACGCCGCGCCCGTTATGGAGAGGTCTCGAGACAGGGAAGAGTCCTCGAAGAGACGAGCACGTGTCCGGCAACGGGAGGCGCGTGTGTAGAGGAATACATTCCACAGCGGGCAGCTGGACCGAGCCGGGGGTGGCGGTTTGAGGGGGTGGAGTGGGAGGGTGGCTGGGGTGTCCCGCAGGAGCCCTTGCAGCGGTGTGCTGGCACGGACTGCGCATTGCCTGCCTGAGGCGTGCAATTTGCCGGAAGAAGGCACTCACTGCCTGTCCCTCGGTACGCGGAAAACCCGTCTCGCTGGCGATACGCGCTGGCCGCTGAATTCGCATAGCAGCGTTATCGTTAGGGGGGCGTCGCTTCCCCGCTGCGTGCTGCAGTCGAGCGTCCGCTGAGACTGCAGCCGCAGGCGAAGGCAGGTCATTCGGGGGTGACAGCGGAACACAACGCAGTCTTCTTTTTTTTTTCGAGTTCCTTACCTCAGTCTGGTTTTCGATTACGCTCTTATATTCATCTTTCGTCCAAACGTCTCTTTAATTTTCCTGTAGGCAGTATCTATCTTACCCCTAGCGATACATGCCTCTGCGTCCTTCCATTTGTCCTCTAGCCATCCCTGCTTAGCCATTTTCCACTTCCTGTCCATCTCATTTTTGAGACGTTTGTATTCCTTTTTGCCTGCTTCATTTACCGCATTTTTATGCACGCATCGAAAATAGTTTTGCATCACCTCGGTTCCGAGAGTTCCGGAACCTATACAGAAAATTAGATTAGAGATCAATACAAACATTTCCGCCCATTTTATTGCTCATGAAAACCAGACACTGCATGTAGTACCACCACACAGCGAGACCTTCAGAGGTCATGGTCCAGATTGCTGTACACACCGGTACCTCTAATACCCAGTAGCACGTCCTCTTGCATTGATGCATGCCTTTATCTATCGTGGCATACTATCCACAGGTTCATCAAGGCACTGTTGGTCCAGATTGTCCCACTCCTCAACGGTAACAGGAAAGTAATTAAAAATTACGAAGTGCTCGTATTAAGAAGGGTGTAAGACAAGGCTGTAGCCTTTCGCCCCTGCTCTTCAATCTGTACATCGAGGAAGCAATGATGGAAATAAAAGAAAGGTTCAGGAGTGGAGTTAAAGTAGAAGGTGAAAGGATATCAATGATACGATTCGCTGATGACATCGCTATCCTGAGTGAAAGTGAAGAAGAATTATCTGCTGAACGGAATGAACAGTCTAATGAGTACGCAGTATGGTTTGAGAGTAAATCGGAGAAAGACGAAGGTAATGAGAAGTAGTAGAAATGAGAACAGCGAGAAACTTAACATCAGTATTGATGGTCACGAAGTCAATGAAGTTAAGGAATTCTGATACCTAGGCAGTAAAATAACCAATGACGGACGGAGCAAGGAGGACATCAAAAGCAGACTCGCTATGGCAAAAAAGGCATTTCTGGCCAAGAGAAGTCTACTAATATCAAATACCGGCCTTAATTTGAGGAAGAAATTTCTGAGGATGTACGTCTGGAGTACAGTATGGTAGTGAAACATGGACTGTGGGAAAACCGGAACAGAAGAGAATTGAAGCATTTGAGATGTGGTGCTATAGACGAATGTTGAAAATTAGGTAGACTGATCAGGTAAGGAATGAGGAGGTTCTACGCAGAATCGGGGAGGAAAGGAATATGTGGTAAACACTGATAAGGAGAAGGGACAGGATGATAGGACATCTGCTAAGACATGAGGGAATGACTTCCATGGTACTAGAGGGAGCTGTAGAGGGCAAAAACTGTAGAGGAAGACAGAGATTGGAATACGTCAAGCAAATAATTGAGGACGTAGGTTGCAAGTGCTACTCTGAGATGGAGAGGTTAGCACAGGAAAGGCATTCGTGGCGGGCCGCATCAAACGAGTCAGTAGGCTGATGACCAAAAAAAAAAAAACCTTAACTGCTAGAATACTTTTGCTTCCACAATTATATTTCCAATAATATATGTACTCGTAAACCTTCTTTGTAATATCAGTCCAGTAATCCTTTCGCCGGCCGGGGTGGCCAAGCGGTTAAAGGCGCTACAGTCTGGAACCGCGCGACCGCTACGGTTCTAAGTTCTAGGGGACTGATGACCTTAGAAGTTAGGCCCCATAGTGCTCAGAACCATTTGAGCCAATCCTTTCTTGTCACAATTAAATTTTACTTTCAATATTCAAATTTACATTCTATTATAAAATCACTCATCATTTTTAACTGCATAGACTATGTGATCAAAAGTATCCGGACTCCCCAAAAACACACGTTTTTCGTATTACGTGCATTGTGCTGCCACCTACTGCCAGGTAATCCGTATCAACGACCACAGTAGTCATAACACGTCGTGAGAGGGCAGAATGGGGCGCTCCGCGGAACTCACGGACTTCGATCGTGGTCAGGTGATTGGATGTCACTCGTGTCATACGTCTCTACGCGAGATTTCCACACTCCTAAACATCCCTAGGTCCAATGTTTCCGGAGTGATAGTCAAGCGGAAATGTGAAGGTGGACGTACAGCACAGAAGCATAAAGGCCGACCTAGTCTGTTGATTGGCAGAGACCGCCGACAGTTGAAGAGGGTCGTAATGAGTAATAGGCAGACATCTATCCAGACCATCACACAGGAATTCCAAACTGCATCAGGATCCACTGTAAGTCCTATGACAGTTAGGCGGGAGGTGAGAAAACTTGGATTTCTCGGTCGAGCGGCTGCACATAGCCACACATCACGCCGGTAAATGCAAAACGACGCCTCGCTTGGTGTACGGAAAGTAAACATTGGACGATTGAACAGTGGAGAAACGTCGTGTGGAGGGGGCTTGTACGCCTTGTTGTTTTGCGTGGCACTATCACAGCACAGGCCTACATTGATGTTTTAAGCACTCTCTTGCTTCCCACTGTTGAAAGGCAATTCAGGGATGGCGATTGCATCTTCCAACACGATCGAGCACCTGTTCATAATGCACGGCCTGTGCCGGAGTGGTTACACGAGAATAACATCCCTGTAATGGACTGGCCTGCACAGACTCCTGACCTGAATGCTTTGCGATGCTTTGGAACGCCGTCTGCGTGCCAGGCCTCACCGACCGTCATCTATACCTCTCCTCAGTGCAGCACTCCGTGAAGAACGGGCTGCCATTCCCGAAGAAACCTTTCAGCACCTGATTGAACGTATGGCTTCGAGAGTGGAAGCTTTCATCAAGCCTTAGGGTGGGCCAAGTCCATATTGAATTCCAACATTGCCGATGGAGGGCGCCACGAACTTTTAATTTTCAGCCAGGTGTCCGGATACTTCTGATCACATAGTGTATTTTACGTGCGGTCTAACACAAAATATTCGTATGAGTTTCCTGTATTATAATCTAACACTTGGTGGCTTCACAGAGCACACCACAAAAAAACTGCCTACTGCGTCCTCTTTCGCTCACACACTGTTACACACTCACCGCTGTGCACCAAGTGTTCTCTTACTTCAACACTACAATCTCAGACCAAAAGCAATATCTTTGGCTCTGCGGTCGCGCAAAGTCAGCGATCCGCTTTGTGGAGCCTATCAGAGACATACATCGTTTACAGTATAGGAGCTGGCGGGGTAAGACGGGGAAGGGCTATAAGCTGCAGTTAGAGTACTGCCATCTGTTGATAGCTACGTCAACATCATCAATACTCTGGTCCCAGTGTGTTGACATTGCTGAACCATAGTTTCGCCGCGGTTTCTGTGAGCTTTGCAAGGTACGTGCAATTGTTGTACTGATTCGCAATGTTTTACACCTTTCGAGGTCCTAAAACATGTGTTTTGTCAACATTTGTCCAGACTGTATATACAGCACTGAATAGTACGTCTTATTAACAGTAAACTGCTGTGTCAGTAGTCAATGTTCACTAAATAGTGTTCATGTAGACGTAACATAACCTGACAGCATGGTAAGGGGCAAGACGGGGTGGGGCGAGATGGGGAGATTGCCCGTCTTGCCCCTACTATTTGTCCAACCATTTCGTTCTTATCGTCTCATGTGCTTACCTTCTGCGGCTTTTGAACACGTGCATTATACGTTGAATACAATTGTAAACAGCCTCTGAAGGAGGCTGGATACGGTGTATTAGCTGCGGACGCTGGGCCCACGACTCTTGTGCAGGGACAGAAAGTGACGCTGTCGAGGCTGTCCACACTTGTGTACTATGTGAAAGTAAGAGGCCTAAACAAAACGTAATACCTGTTTCTACAATTCGCAGAAGCATGTTCCGAAACCTTATCGTCACATGATTTCGTTATTCCAGTCCTTATTTAAGCTTTAGAGATGAATTCGTGCTAGTTCCCCATCTTACCCCGCATATGGGGCAAGACGGGGAATTGGTAGTTTATGTTTCACATCGAAATATTTCTAACTAAATGTACAAGTTTGCAGGTTTCTTTGCATGCTATTGTAATTCAAGGGTTACGTAAACAAATGATAATCATACCTACTTGAATTTGTTTATTTTTGTCCCTTTTGTAACGGTTTAAAGTTAGCTTCCCCATCTTGCCCAGCCTTCCCCTAATGCAGGGGCGGGCAAACGTTGCACGCGGCTCATGAGCGCACAGCGCTGCACGTGTGCTGCTCGCGTGCAGGTGTCGACCGGGGCTGTGGCGACAGCCGGCAGGTTGCGGCAGTGTAGTGCCAGGCTAAGCTGCAGGCGTTGATGCGAAGCGAGCACTATGTAGTGAATGTTGTATTTCAAGAAACGGAGAAGTGGAGATTTGCTATCTTTTAAAAAGGAATGGGAGAATCATTTTTTCTTTGTGCAAAAACGTGAAAATTCAAAATGTTTAATATGTGGCAGTATTCTCGCTGGTCAGCGGAAGTTTAGTATTGGAGGCCATTATAACAAATTTCACAAGGACGAGTACAATTTATTGTCGGATTCTGAGCGGATGGGGAATTTGACTGAGCTTAACAAGAGCGATCAGACGATACCAGATGAATCTGTCATAGTTGCTGTGGTCACGAGAGATCTGCGACTTCCTTTCGTCACGTCTCTCATCTAACTGATTTAACATTTTATGGAGCACCGTTTTCAATTTTTTAGGACGACAACAATAATAGCCCAGCGGTACGAGCTTAATATAGCAAGAGCTGGAAAACCATTTGCTGAATTAGTAAGTGTCGGTTAAGAGCAAACATCAGTGATGAAAATTTAAGTAACTGCTTCCGTTTGTCTGTATGTAGAAATTTTGTCCCACTCCACCTGCGATAATTAAATAAAACGTATCGCAACTAACGCGAATTCTTTACAGACGAATGAAAGAACTGGTAGAAGCGGACCTCGGGGAAGATCAGTTCGGATTCCGTAGAAATGTTGGAACAAGTGAGGCAATACTAACCTTACGACTTATCTTAGAAGAAAGATTAAGAAAAGGCAAACCTACGTTTCTAGCATTTGTAGACTATAGAAAGCTTCTGACAACGTTAACTGGAATACTCTCTTTCAAATTCTGAAGGTGGCAGGGGTAAAATACAGGGAACTAAACGCTATTTACAATTTGTACAGAAACCAGATGGCAGTTATGAGAGTCGAGGGGCATGAAAGGGATGCAGTGGTTGGGAAAGGAGTGAGACAGGGTTGTAGCCTCTCCCCGATGTTATTCAATCTGTATATTGAGCAAGCAGTAAAGGAAACAAAAGAAAAATTCGGAGTAGGTATTAAAATCCATGGAGAAGAAATAAAAACTTTGAGGTTCGCCGATGACATAGTAATTGTGTCAGAGACAGCAAAGGACTTGGAAGAGCAGTTGAACGGAATGGATAGTGTCTTCAAAGGAGGATATAAGATGAACATCAACAAAAGCAAAACGAGGATAATGGAATGTAGTCAGATTAAATCGGGTGATGCTGAGGGGATTAGATTAGGAAATGAGACACTTAAAGTAGTAAAGGAGTTTTGCTATTTAGGGAGTAAAATAACTGATGATGGTCGAAGTAGAGAGGATATAAAATGTAGACTGGCAATGGCAAGGAAATCGTTTCTGAAGAAGAGAAATTTGTTAACATCGAGTATAGATTTAAGCGTCAGGAAGTCGTTTCTGAAACTATTTGTATGGAGTGTAGCCATGTATGGAAGTGAAACATGGACGATAACCAGTTTGGACAGGAAGAGAATAGAATCTTTCGAAATGTGGTGCTACATAAGAATGCTGAAGATAAGGTGGGTAGATCACGTAACTAATGAGGAGGTATTGAATAGGATTGGGGAGAAGAGAAGTTTGTGGCACAACTTGACTAGAAGAAGGGATCGGTTGGTAGGACATGTTCTGAGGCATCAAGGGATCACCAATTTAGTACTGGAGGGGAGCGTGGAGGGTAAAAATCGTAGAGGGAGACCAAGAGACCAGAAGGATATAGGTTGCAGTAGGTACTGAGAGATGAAGAAGCTTGCACAGGATAGAGTAGCATGGAGAGCTGCATCAAACCAGTCTCAGGACTGAAGACCACAACAACAACAACAACAACAACAACATCATAGGTAATAGATACTTTTTCAAACCACGATATCTTTCAAGCACTCCTACTAATTTTATTCCTACATTCAATAAAGCAAGCTAGGAAACAAAACTAATTCAGAGGAAGATGCGGATAGACGGTATGGTGGGGAGGGGAGATAAGCGGGTGGTCAGCTTGCCCCTGTGTGCACGCAGAACACCTGTTAACTGCGTGCGTGCAAGTGCACCGCACATGTGCAGGATTCCTGCCCGCCCCTGCCCTAATGCTTTCATTTTAGTTTACATTAGTATCATTACAATATTCGGGCGCCGCACATAAATGTACCCCAGTAGACTCCTTTCACCGTACAGCATCGAGAACAAGAGGTACACAGCGGTGGTACTGGTCATTACTGACCAGTTGTTTACAGTGTTGCAGCTCATCAGACCTTTACGATGGCCATAACTTTCCAATGTGTTGTGTGTTTGTAGCCAGTGACGCGCATGCAACGTGTCATCACTTCTGGCTTATCTAGCAGCCTACTGCTCTGCGTCCTGACTCGCTGTTGCGAAAGCTGAACTGCGATCGTTGTTTCAAGTTCGAAACAAATGTCCGCCAGATAGCGCTACTGAAACTCGGCTGCAACGCTTTTACAAAAAGTGAAATATGTCAGCAATAAACTGATGAAAAATATTTATAAGCTAAGAAATATGTAAATAACAGTTGTAGTGTGTTAGAATAATATTAAGAAAAGTGCCTCGTAAAATTTATTTAAGTTCTTTGCGTATCGATGGTGACAATGAAGCAACCGCATCAAGCTCTTTGTTGGCGGGAAATACATAGAGTATCTCTGGAGTGAGCATTCACATGCGCAGAACAGATTTTGTGTTGTCAACATGCATTGCCGGCCAGGTCACGTGTTCTCGGAACGTCGTGTGTTTGTCCGTATATCGCCCTGTATATTTAGAATGTAACTACATCCCTAGTACAGACGGATTCTTTTCGTACGTGTCGTGGATTATTTATACACTCCTGGAAATTGAAATAAGAACACCGTGAATTCATTGTCCCAGGAAGGGGAAACTTTATTGACACATTCCTGGGGTCAGATACATCACATGATCACACTGACAGAACCACAGGCACATAGACACAGGCAACAGAGCGTGCACAATGTCGGCACTAGTACAGTGTATATCCACCTTTCGCAGCAATGCAGACTGCTATTCTCCCATGGAGACGATCGTAGAGATGCTGGATGTAGTCCTGTGGAACGGCTTGCCATGCCATTTCCACCTGGCGCCTCAGTTGGACCAGCGTTCGTGCTGGACGTGCAGACCGCGTGAGACGACGCTTCATCCAGTCCCAAACATGCTCAATGGGGGACAGATCCGGAGATCTTGCTGGCCAGGGTAGTTGACTTACACCTTCTAGAGCACGTTGGGTGGCACGGGATACATGCGGACGTGCATTGTCCTGTTGGAACAGCAAGTTCCCTTGCCGGTCTAGGAATGGTAGAACGATGGACTCGATGACGGTTTGGATGTACCGTGCACTATTCAGTGTCCCCTCGACGATCACCAGTGGTGTACGGCCAGTGTAGGAGATCGCTCCCCACACCATGGTGCCGGGTGTTGGCCCTGTGTGCCTCGGTCGTATGCAGTCCTGATTGTGGCGCTCACCTGCACGGCGCCAAACACGCATACGACCATCATTGGCACCAAGGCAGAAGCGACTCTCATCGCTGAAGACGACACGTCTCCATTCGTCCCTCCATTCACGCCTGTCGCGACACCACTGGAGGCGGGCTGCACGATGTTGGGGCGTGAGCGGAAGACGGCCTAACGGTGTGCGGGATCGTAGCCCAGCTTCATGGAGACGGTTGCGAATGGTCCTCGCCGATACCCCAGGAGCAACAGTGTCCCTAATTTGCTGGGAAGTGGCGGTGCGGTCCCCTACGGCACTGCGTAGGATCCTACGGTCTTGGCGTGCATCCGTGCGTCGCTGCGATCCGGTCCCAGGTCGACGGGCACGTGCACCTTCCGCCGACCACTGGCGACAACATCGATGTACTGTGGAGACCTCACGCCCCACGTGTTGAGCAATTCGGCGGTACGTCCACCCGGCCTCCCGCATGCCCACTATACGCCCTCGCTCAAAGTCCGTCAACTGCACATACGGTTCACGTCCACGCTGTCGCGGCATGCTACCAGTGTTAAAGACTGCGATGGAGCTCCGTATGCCACGGCAAACCGGCTGACACTGACGGCGGCGGTGCACAAATGCTGCGCAGCTAGCGCCATTCGACGGCCAACACCGCGGTTCCTGGTGTGTCCGCTGTGCCGTGCGTGTGATCATTGCTTGTACAGCCCTCCCGCAGTGTCCGGAGCAAGTATGGTGGGTCTGACACACCGCTGTCAATGTGTTCTTTTTTCCATTTCCAGGAGTGTATATGTTGCGTAGATATTTTAACAGTATCCATTTGATACCAGGAATAAACCAGCTACGTAACTTTTAAGGGCAAGTGATGTTGCGTTCTGCTTCTTTGCGATAGGTGTCACAGTTCAGATGCACTCGATTTTTGGTAGTTTTCAGTATGATACGGCACTTTATAGTATTACAGAGCCTGACGTACATTTTTGCAGTGATAGTCTTGCAAAACGACTTGACAGTACGCTAGTACTTTTGCAACTACCACCTTTACGTGTCCCTTCCATCTAATATCTCAATGGAACGTTACGCCTAGATAGTTAGTCGATGTGACTGTGTCAGACAGCACACCACTAATGCCATATTCGAACATTACAGGGTTGTTTCTCATCCTCGTCTGTTTTTACTTACATTTTTCTACATTTAAACTACCACTCACATCAAATACGAATCCTATCCAGGTCACCTAGTATCCTCTTACCGTCACCCAACAACGACATATTCGCGCTCACCAGAGCGTCATTAGCCAACAGCCACGTGTTGCCACTCACCCTACTCATCTCTAACTGTTTCCAGCTTCTCTAGCTTGTAGTTCACTGAGAACGGCCTTCCAGCCAGCTTGGCATTTTGACTAATGCGCCAGTTGAACGGAATTTGGCACGATATTCCTTAGGAGGACATGGAACATCTCTGTCAATCAAGGCCAAACCGAATAACTGCTTGCATAAGGGCCAAATGCCTCTTTAAGGGCCAGAGGTGGGCCAATGCGTTATTATCCAATTTTTCAGAAACTGTAATCATTTCCAGAATGAGATTTTGACTCAACAGCGGTGTGTGCGCTGATATGAAACTTCCGGGCAGATTAAAACTGTGTGCCGGACCGGGACTCGAACTCGGGACCTTTCTTCCAGGAGCGCTAGTTCTATAAGTTTCGCAGAGGAGCTTCTGTGAAGTTTGTAAGGTAGGGGACGAGGTACTGGCAGAATTAAATCTGTGAGGGCAGGTCGTGAGTCGTGCTTGGGTAGCTCAGTCGGTAGAGCACTTGCCCGCGAGATGCAAACGTTCAGGTTTCGAGTCTCGGTCGGGCACACAGTTTTAATCTGGCAGGAAGCTTTGTAATCATTTGTTTGTACATCTACATCTACATGGGTACTCTGCGAATCACACTCAAGCACCTGGCGCATGGTACATCGAACCACCTTCAAAATAATTCTATTATTCTCTCTTATTCCAATCTCGAACAGTGCCGGGAGAAGACGAACACGTATATCTTTCCGTCCATGCTCTGATTTCCCTTACTTTATTGTGATGGTCGTTTCTCCCTTGTAGATCGACGTCAACAAAATATTTCCGGATTCGGAGGAGAAAGTTGGTGATGGAAATTTCGTAAGAAAACCCCAACGCAACGAGAAACGTCTTTGTTTTAGTGATGTCCACCCCAAATCGTGTATCCCATCAGTGACCTTCTCTACCCTACTTCGTGATAATACAAAACGTGCTGCTCTTCTTTGAACTTTTTCGATGTACTCCGTTAATCCTATCTGGTAAGGATCCCACACAGCGCAGCAGTATTCTAAAAGAGGACGGACAAGTGTAGTGTAGGCAGCCTCCTTAGTAGGTCTGTCACATTTTCTAAGCGTCCTGCCAATCAAAAGCAGTTTTTGTTTCTCCTTCCCCACAGCATTTTCTGTGTGTTCTTTCCAATTTAAGTAGTTCGTAAGTTCCTATGTATCTAGCTTAATGTAGGGCCCTTAGGTTTGGCTGATTCATCGTGTAACCGAAGTCTGACGGATTCCTTTTAGCAGTCGTGTGGATGGCCTCACGCTTTTCATTATTTACGGTCAATTGCCAATTTTCGCACCATACAGATATCTTTCTAAATAGTTTTGCAAATTGTTTTTATTTTCTGATGACTTTACTAGACCATAAACGACAGCATCGTCTGTAAATAATCCAACAGCGCTCCTCAGATTGTCTCCTTAATCGCCGGCCGGTGTGGCCGAGCGGTTCTAGGCGCTACAGTCTGGAACCGCGCGACCGCTACGGTCGCAGGTTCGAATCCTGCCTCGGGCATGCATGTCTGTGATGTCCTTAGGTTAGTTAGGTTTAAGTAGTTCTAAGTTCTAGGGGACTGATGACCTCAGATGTTAAGTCCCATAGTGCTCAGAGCCATTTGAACCATTTTTTTGTCTCCTTAATCGTTTATAAACATAACAAACGCAGAGGGCCTATAACACTACCATGGCGAAAGCCAGATGTCACTTCTGCTTTTACTTGGTGAGTTTCCTTCAGTTAGTTCGAACTCTGATCTTTCTGACAGGAAATCACGAATCCAGTCACATTTCTGAGACGATATTGCGTGAACACCACACCAACCGATTTCTGTCCCATTCGGATAGATCCTTCGCGGTGCGTCTTTTACTGTTATTTTTAGCCATTCGAATGTGATGGTATTTTGTCACACAAGTAAGTTCGACGTACGAATGAATAGCCGTTTCCACGTCAAAAAATGAGAACAAAATGACAAATGACTGAAAGTTTACCCCTCGTTTATTAAGCTGATTAATTTTCATGTGAGAAGTATCTCCCTTTAATACAAGCGGACGCAGTGCTCCATGGTTCCCATTTCTACCGCTATGTGTCTAATTCTTTCAATTAGGCCCGATAAATTGAGATGTGGGTAATCAAACCCGCTAGGAAAGATAGTATTCTAATTTAAAAATGAAGCAACGGATAACGCAACAACGGTGAATTGCCATGGACCAATACGTGCACTTTAGGTAGTGTAAGACTCTTTTTTTTTTTTTTGATACTATGGATTCAGTTAGTAGCGTGAAGTGCGTAATGCATACAATGAATATGCCTGGATTGAAAATTCATAGAATATGATCATCATCTCAGTGGTATGGATGAAGGATACTAAATAACGCTAAGAGAGAATTTCAATTATCATTCTGATTTATTCCGATAATATTTCATAAAACTATTACTCTCTGTGGCAAAACATACATGAAGTCTATTATATTTAAGAAAACTACCACTCTCAGTGGCAAAACCTTCATGAAGCACTCACTATCTCTTGCATCTCGTCATACCGGAAACATAGACAACACTTCGTTGTCCGTTACATCCACAAAGTCTCAAAAATGAGTTCGACAGGAAGTGCAAAATGGCTAAGCAGGGATGGCTAGAGGATAAATGTAAGTATGTAGAGGCTTATCTCACTAGGGGTATGATAGATACTGCCTACAGGAAAAGTAAAGAGACCTTTGGAGAAAAGAGAACCACTTGTATGAATATCAAGACCTCAGATGGAAATCCAGTTCTAAGCAAAGAAGGGAAACCAGAAATGTGCAAGGTGTATATACAGGGTCTATACAAGGGCGATGTACTTGAGGACAATATTATAGAAATGGAAGAGGATGTAGATGAAGATGAAATGGAAGATATGACACTGCGTGAAGAGTTTAACAGAGCACTGAAAGACCTAAGTCGAAACAAGGCCCCGGGAGTAGACAACATTCCATTAGAACTACTGACGGCCTTGGGAGAGCCAGTCCTGACAAAACTCTATCAACTGGTGAGCAAGATGTATGAGACAGGCGAAATACCCTCAGACTTCAAGAAGAATATACTAATTCCAATCCCAAAGAAAGCAGATGTTGACAGATGTGAAAATTACCGAAGTATCAGTGTAATAAGTCACGGCTGCAAAATACTAAAGCGAATTCTTTACAGACGAATGGAAAAACTAGTAGAAGCCGACCTTGGGGAAGGTCAGTTTGGATTCCGTAGAAATATTGGAACACGTGACGTTAGAAAATAGATTAAGGAAAGGCAAACCTACGTTTCTAGCATTTGTAGACTTAGAGAAAGCTTTTGACAATGTTGACTGGAATACTCTCTTTCAAATTCTGAAGGTAGCAGGGATAAAATATAGGGAGTGAAAGGCTATTTACAATTTGTATAGAAACCAAATGGCAGTTATAAGAGTTGAGGGGCATGAAAGGGAAGCAGTGGTTGGGAAGGGAGTGAGACAGGGTTGTAGCGTCTCCCCGATGTTATTCAATCTGTATACTGAGCAAGCAGTGAAGGAAACAAAAGAAAAATTCGGAGTAGGTATTAAATTCCATGGAGAAGAAATAAAAACCTTGAGGTTCGCCGATGACATTGTAATTCTGTCAGAGACAGGAAAGGACTTGCAAGAGCAGTTGAACGGAATGGACAGTGTCTTGAAAGGAGGATATAAGATGAACATCAACAAAAGCAAAAAGAGGATAATGGAATGTAGTCGAATTAAGTCAGGTGATGTTGAGGGTATTAGATTAGGAAATGAGACACTTAAAGTAATAAATGAGTTTTGCTATTTGGGGAGCAAAATAACTGATGATGGTCGAAGTAGAGAGGATAAAAAAGGTAGACTGGCAATGGCAAGAAAAGCGTTTCTGAAGAAGAGAAATTTGTTAATATCGAGTATAGATTTAAGTGTCAGGAAGTCGTTTCTGAAAGTATTTGTATGGAGTGTAGCTATGTATGGAAGTGAAACATGGATGATAAATAGTTTGGACAAGAAGCGAATAGAAGCTTTCGAATTGTGGTGCTACAGAAGAATGCTGAAGATTAGATGGGTAGATCAGATAACTAATGAGGAGGTGTTGAATAGGATTGGGGAGAAGAGAAGCTTGTGGCACAACGTGACTAGAAGAAGTGATCGGTTGGTAGGACATGTTCTGAGGCATCAAGGGATCACCAATTTAGTATTGTAGGGCAGCGTGGAGGGTAAAAATCGTAGAGGGAGACCAAGAGATGAATACACCAAGCAGGTTCAGAGCGATGTGGGTTGCAGTAGGTACTGGGAGATGAAGAAGCTTGCACAGGATAGAGTAGCATGGAGAGCTGCATCAAACCAGTCTCTGGACTGAAGACCACAACAACAATGATTAAAATGGGTAAAAATGAATGTTACTGAATGGTGGCCTCTTAACACCATTTAGTTATTGTCACACCTATTTAACGCGCGGAGAAGAGACGGATACCACCTTTCACTCTATCAAACATTACTTGTGTTACTTCACATGCAGTACCATGCGGATAAGTTCATGTTGAAACCGCGTATTATGCAGCCGCAATGTAACGTGAGGAAACCAGCCCAGGCTTCATGACTCCACATTATTCATGCTATGATTAACGAAAGGCAAATCTAGTGACTACCGTTACGAATGCTGGCAACGCGTGGCCAAGTTCGACCACAAAGAAACGAGTAAAATAAATCGTAGAATCATGGAAAATTTATATTGCTTGTATCTGGAACTTAATCATGCAACAAATGAAACGTTAATGAACCTACCTGCTATTGACCGAAGAACAAGCACCGTTGGTTCATGCCCTCAATCACCTCGCGCCCAAGTCCGCTAGTTGAAACACATTAATCTGAAAAATTTCTACAAATGCAATATCGCTGAACGTTTCCCGGTATTAATTCACACCTGAACATGTTTCATAGTCAATGTTACCCCAAAAGACCTACATTATGAATAACTTTTCTCACCATACATGACCAGCGCCGCACCCCTGCGTCCGTCTCGTTCAATCGGCGGCCCCAGAGTGTCCTAACACGGCGCGTTCCAGGACCAACCGCCAATCGTTCAAAAAAACTTGTGGTGGGGGTAGAACATCAGTGAGAACCAACCTCACAAACTCTGCCCTGCTAATCCTCACTATATTTGGAATCACGAACTCTCTGCCGAATCTGCTCACGTTGTTATGTTGGTGCTAAAGTACCCTACTGCTACCCTCTTTGACTAACCCAGATTATTATATATTCCATGCATAATTGCGTTTATCCATCCGCATACATCACGGGATCAAAGGAGGTGTGATACCAACTGAAGAAAAAATATACACGGAAGCATTATTGAATCCAGAGGTTAATTAACTAGGCGAAACATTGAAAGGACGCTCTCGGCGTAGAAATTAATTGCAAGCAATTGAAGGTATAGACATGGATAGTCAAGCAGCAGTTAGAGTTGACGGTATATTGAGTTCATGGTTTAGAGTAGTTTCAGGGGTGAGACAAGGCTGCAACCTGTCTCCACTGTTGTTCATATAATTTATGGGTCATATGTTGAAAACAATAGATTGGCTGGGTGAGATTAAGATATGTGAACACAAAATAAGCGGTCTTGCGTGTGCGGATGACTTAGATGTGATGGCAGATTCGACTGAAAGTTTGTAAAGTAATATTTCAGAGCTAGATCAGAAATGCAACGACTATGGTATGAAGATTAGCATCTCCAAAACGAAAGTAATGTCAGTGGGAAAGAGATATAAACGGATTGAGTGCCAAATAGGAGGAACAAAGTTAGAACAGGTGGACGGTTTCAAGTATTTGGGATGCATATTCTCACAGGATGGCAACATAGTGAAAGAACTGGAAGCGAGGTGTAGCAAAGCTAATGCAGTGAGCACTCAGCTACGATCTGCTCTCTTCTGCAAGAAGGAAGTCAGTACCAAGACTAAGTTATCTGTGCACCGTTCAATCTTTCGACCTACTTTGTTGTATGGGAGCGAAAGCTGGGTGGATTCAGGTTACCTTATCAATAAGGTTGAGGTTACGGATATGAAAGTAGCTAGGATAATTGCAGGTGCCAGTAGATGGGAACAATGGCAGGAGGGTGTCCACAATGAGGAAATCAAAGAAAAACTGGGAATGAACTCTATAGATGTAGCAGTCAGGGCGAACAGGCTTAGATGGTGGGGTCATGTTACACGCATGGGAGAAGCAAGGTTACCCAAGAGACTCATGGGTTCAGCAGTAGAGGGTAGGAGGAGTCGGGGTAGACCAAGGAGAAGGTACCTGGATTCGGTTAAGAATGATTTTGAAGTAATAGGCTTAACATCAGAAGAGGCACCAATGTTAGCACTGAATAGGGGATAATGGAGGAACTGTATAAGGGGGACTATGCTCCAGACTGAACGCTGAAAGGCATAATCAGTCTTAAATGATGATGATGATGATGATGTAGAAATTAATCAGTTAGTTAAATGAAGCGTAAACCTGTGACGTTTCATGACGTTTGATTGCTTCGTTTTGGGGCACAAGTTGAGTATTTTAGGGTCATCCCCTCCCGAATACCGGAGCTGCCTGTTGAGACGGGGGAGAGACAGAACTCTGCCCGCACCCACACACCACATCGGTCGGTGTGAGCGAGTTCTGTTGTGACGTGTGGAACGCCAAACAGCGGCCGATATACGCGCCCAGCTTCCGCCCACACACGGCGCGTCTGCACACATTACGAGCCGGGCCCCGGGTGGGAATACACTGCGTAGTTACCTTGAGGGGAGCGCAGGCGTTCTAAAGTTGTGCACGCCGCAGAAAGAGCTGTCGCCGGTAGTGTGTAAACGTGTCTCAGCCACAATCGCCTCTTCCTCGTTTCAGAGGGAGAGCAGTAACGACTTGCAGAGCAGTCCCACCCTGTGTCTTTAGCCTCAATAAATCCGCAACATTCATGCCAACTGTCCTCTTTATCTCTCGGCCATTCGAACTGCAACATCGTCGAAACGTGAAGTTGGAACGAAGTGAGGTACATGTAACTTCGAAGGCTCTCCCGGCGTAATAAGTGTTGAAAGTCTCTTCGGGTTTTCTGCCGTATCCTAAAATCAACTCGATTCAGTATTTCGGCGGTCCATGTGTTCGCCGTCTTCAGGGGAACGGCAACATTACGAAATAAAAAACAGCAGAACAGTGATAAACACAAGTGAACTTATAACACAAATAAAAGACTTACACATCCCACAAACAGCATCACTCATCTCTTTTGGCATAGAGAACATGTGCACCTCAGTACCCACCGCAGAAACAATAAAACTAACTGAAGAAAACTTGCCGGCCGGGGTGGCCGAGCGGTTCTAGACGCTACAGTCTGGAACCGCGCGACCGCTACAGTCGCAGGTTCGAATCCTGTCTCGGTCATGAATGTATGTATTGTCCTTAGGTTAGTTAGGTTCAAGTAGTTCTAAGTTCTAGAGGACTGATGACCTCAGAAGTTAAGTCCCATAGCGCTCAGAACCATATGAACCATTTGAAGAAAACTTACTGACTTATAAGAAACTACCTGCAAACAATATTAATGAAATAACTAAAATCTTCAAAGCAATCACATCCCAAAATTACTTCCAATTTGAAAAGGAAGATGGGCTACCAATGGGATCCCCAGTTTCAGGAACACTGGCAAACATATTCATCAACCAATAGAAAACACAGCCTTTGATACAGTCATCACAAAGAAAGGATACAAAATTGTTTACTGCTACAGATATTACAGATATCTGAACAACATAACCTTTATGGTAGATGAACCAACAGAGAAAATTGATAAACTTCATACAGATATAAAAAACAAATATAAAAATATTCAGTTCACCATGGAAAAAGAAACACAAAGGAAGTTACATTTCTTGGATATAACAATACAGAGAGACAACAATAAACACACATTTGACATCTTCACAAAGCCAACAGTCACAGACATAATTATACATGCTTCATCCAACCACCAGGGACATAAAAAATTAGCGGTCCTACGACGCATGTTACACAGACTAAATAACATCCCACTCAGCAAAGAAAACTATGTAGAGTACAAAAACTAAGCCAAAAAATTAAAACACAACTAAAGAAAAATCAAAACAAGCAGGGAACACAAACACCAAATAATCCCACAGACACTACAACATACGCTGAAACACACAACAATAACACTCATGACATGAATAACAAAAAAAATAGTACACTCTTACATACAAACACAAAGGAACACAAAAGATAGCAAATATTCTAAAGAAACAGGGTTTACTCATAGCTTACAGAACAACAAGCACACTCCAATCACATTTACAAACAACAGACAAACCAGATAAATACCAAGTAGCAGGTGTATACCAGCTACAGTGTCAAGAATGTAAATCAATATATCTGACAAGGGAACCACCCCATCGCCCCCCCCCTTCAGATTTAGTTATAAGTTGGCACAGTGGATAGGCCTTGAAAAACTGAACACAGATCAATCGAGAAAACAGGAAGAAGTTGTGTGGAACTATGAAAAAAATAAGCAAAATATACAAAATGAGTAATCCATGCCGAAGATAAGCAACATTAAGGAGAGAATGAGCTCAGTAGCGCCGTGGTCCAGTGGTTAACGTGAGCAGCTGTGGAACGGTAGATCCTTGGTTCAAGTCTTCCCTCGAGTGAAAATTTTAATTTTTTATTTTCAGACAATTATCAAAGTTCATGCACTCACACACGATCAACTTCGCTCTCCAAATTTCCAGGACATGTTCAGATTTGCTTGGACTTATGCAGGATGTGACGGTCTACACACGGAAAAATTTGAACAAGTTAAAAACATATGTTTTGACAGAGCACAGGGAAAACTGTGCGACTGTGAAACTGTTGCATTCATTTGTTGCAGTTTATGAGACAAACTCTTATGTTTTCATCACTTTTTGGGAGTGATTATCACATCCACAAGAAAACCTAAATCAGGCAAGGTAGAAGAATCTTTTTACCCAATCGCCAAGTGTGCAAGTTAGGTGGGTCGACAACATATTCCTGCCATGTGACGCACATACCGTCACCAGTGTCGTATTGAATATATCAGACGTGTTTTCCTGTGGAGGAATCGGTTGACCTATGACCTTGCGATCAAATGTTTTCTGTTCCTATTGGAGAGGCACGTCCTTTCGTCTATTAATCGCACGGGTTTTCGGTGCGGTCGCAAAACAGACACTAAACTTATTACAGTAAACAGAGACGTCAATGAACGAACGGACAGATAATAACTGCGAAAATAAAAAAATTAAACTTTTCACTCGAGGGAAGACTTGAATCAGGGATCTCTCGTTCCACAACTGCTGACGATAACCACGGGACCACGGCGCTCTTTAGCTGACACTATCCTTGATGTTGCCTATCTTGCACATAGACTACCCAGTTTGTATATTTTGCTTATTTTTTTCATAGTTCCACACAACTTCTTCCTGTTTTCTTGATTTATCTGTGTTCAGTTTTTCATGGCCTATCCACTGTGCCAACTTATAACTAAATCTGAGCGGGGTCCGGTGGGGAGGTTGACAAGCAGGAACTTCAAAACTAGATACAAAGAACATATAAGAAGTTGGAAATATGAAAAAAGGCATTCTACCTTCGCCAAAGACCTGATAAACATGGAATGTGACATGACAGCTATCACAGTGAATATTCTCGACAAAAAGCTCCTGTACATACAAAGAGCTATTGCAATCGAAGAGAAGCTACTCAACGACCAAATCGATGTAAGCAATAATTCTCTGACCATGCTAGCCATCAGAAGAATAACAAACCGAAATGTAACCGGGATAAACAACCAATGAATCCCCTTTCCGGCACCCGGGGTCGCTGCGAGGTCTCGGGCGTCTTGCCACGGTACGGTCGGCTCCCCACGTCCGAGGTTCGAATCCTCTCTCGGGCATAGGTGTGCGTGTCGTCCTTAGCGTAAGTTAGTTTGGCTCTGAGCACTATGGGACTTAACAGCTATGGTCATCAGTCCCCTAGAACTTAGAACTACTTAAACCTAACTAACCTAAGGACATCACACATCACCCAGTCATCACGAGGCAGAGAAAATCCCTGACCCCGCCGGGAATCGAACCCGGGAACAAGGGCGCGGGAAGCGAGAACGCTACCGCACGACCACGAGCTGCGGACGTAAGTTAGTTTAATTAGATTAAGTGGTGCGTATGCTTAGGGGCCGATGACCTCAGCAGTTTGGTCCCATAAGACCTTACCATAAATTTCAAAAATTTTCCAATCTCCTTTCTCTCTCTCTCTCTCTCTCTCCCCTCCCCCCTGCCCTCACACACATAAACTCATATTTAAATAAAAAATAAACAAATGAAGACAAAACACACACACACACACACACACACACACACACACACACACACACACACACACACACACACACAACAAATGAAAAATATCAAACCACGACACAAACAAACAACAGTTGGGATTGGGAACACTACACACCGAAAACACACATATGTTTATCACAAAATGGAAAGTGCAAGTGAGGTATGCGATACGGCAAATGTGGGTGAAAGAACGCCAGAAATCGACCAGCTGGAATATGGAAACTAACAAATACACCTCCAGGGCCACACATATGATTTAACAACGCTGGAAATCGTGAGCAACACCGAACGATACATTCACAACACGGAACTTGTGCTTCAAAAGTTGCTTCTAACGTAAAAAAAAAGAAGAGAAAAACACGACGTAATATAGCAGCGTATTATATCTACCACATAATACGTTTATTGCCGCGCGGGATTAGCCGAGCGGTCTCAGACGCTGCAGTCATGGACTGTGCCGCTGGTCCCGGAGGAGGTTCGAGTCCTCCCTCGGGCATGGGTGTGTGTGTTTGTCCTTAGGATAATTTAGGTTAAGTAGTGAGTAAGCTTAGGGACTGATGACCTTAGCAGTTAAGTCCCATAAGATTTCACACACATTTGAACATTTTGAATACGTTAATTGTATGTATAAAAGGGCACATGTATTACAGGCCCCGATAATGTTTCCCAAATAGAAGAAGCGAAACGCGTATAGCAACAAACAAACTGCCTTCATTTAGTTGAATAGACGGTACATACCTACACGAATTTACAGCAATTAAGGGAAAGACGAAAAACAGAAAAAATTACACTCCTTAAAATTCTTCCAATCCTAAACGATATGCCCCCAGCATAAGGAATAAAGGCCACATATCTAAGCTCCTCTTCGTGCACTTTCAGGGATGGTCTAAACTCCATAGCCCGAAGAATCTGCCACTCAGAGTATCCAATTTCCTTAAAAACAGGCATGAAATGTCCAGGTTCTTGGGTTAAACTGTTCGCATCGGAAATGGCAAATGCTCTGCGTACCAGAGTCCTGAGGTCGCCACTGCGTTGGTATGATGGATGGCAGCTCTTAGCATGCAGATACCAATCTGTGTGCGTCGGTTTTCCGTGAACACTATGTCCCAGAGTACCGTCTGGTCTTTTGTAGACCATCACGTCCCAGAATGCAACCAGCTCATCACTTTCAACCTCCATGGTAAATTTAATGCTGGGATGGAGTCAGTTGAAGCGGTGGCATGAAATTTAACGAGACGCGATACACTATGTGACCAAAAGTATCCGCACACTCCCAAAAACATACTTTTTCATATTAGGTGCATTGTGCATTGTGCTGCCACCTACTGCCAGTTACTCCATATAAGCGACCTCAGTAGTAATCAGACATCGTGAGAGAGCAGAATGGGGCGCTCCGAGGAACTCACGGACTTCGAACGTGGTCAGGTGATTGGGTGTCACTTGTGTCATTCGTCTGTACCCAAGATCTCCACACTCCTAAGCATCCCTAGGTCCACTGTTTCCGCTGTGATACTGAAGTGGAAACGTGAAGGGACACGTACAGCACAAAAGCGTACCGGCCGACCTCGTCTGTTGACTGAGAGACACCGTCGACAGTTGAAGAGGGTCGTAATGTGTAATCGGCAGACATCTATCCAGACCATCACACAGGAATTCCAAATTGCACCAGGATCCACTGCAAGTACTATGACAGTCAGGCGGGAGGTGTGGAAACTTGGATTTCATGGTCGAGCGGCTGCTCATAAGCCACACATCACGCCGGTAAATGCCAAACGACGCCTCGCTTGGTGTATGAACGTAAACATTGCACGATTGAACAGTGGAAAAACTTTGTGTGAAGTGACGAATCACGGTACACAATGTGGCGATCCGATGGCAGGGTGTGGGTATGGCGAATGCCCGGTGAGCGTCATCTGCCAGCGTGTGTAGCGCCAACTGTAAAATTCGGAGGCGGTGGTGTCATAGTGTGGCCGTGTTTTTCATGGAGGGGGCTTGCACTCCTTGTTGTTTTGCCTGGCACTATCGCAGGACAGGCCTACATTGATGTTTTAAGCACTTTCTTGCTTCCCACTGTTGAACAGCAATTCGGGGATGTCGTTGCATCTTTCAACACGATCGAGAACCTGTTCGTAATGCACGGCCTGTGGCGGAGTGGTTACACTACAATAACATCCCTGTAATGGACTGACCTGAATCCTATAGAACACCTCTGGGATGTTTTGGAACGCCGACTTCTTTCCAGGCCTCACTGACCGACATCGATGCCTCTCCTCAGTGCAGCACTCCGTGAAGAATGGGCTGTCATTGCTCAAGAAACCTTCCAGCACTTGCCTGAACGTATGCCCGGGACGTCATGGTCTACAAAATACCAGATGGTACTCTGGGACACAGTGTTCACGGAAAACCGACGCACACAGATTGGTACCTGCATGCTAAGAGTTGCCATCCATTATACCAACGCAGTGGCGACCTTAGGACTCTGGTACGTAGAGCATTTGCCATGTATTTGTATGGCTCAAATGGCTCTAAGCACTATGGTAATCAACATCTGGGGGTCATCAGTCCCTAGACTTAGAACTATGTAAACCTAACCTAACCTAAGTACATCACACACATCCATGCCCGAGGCAGGATTCGAACCTGGGACCGAAGTAGCCGCGTGGTTTCTTACTGAAGCGCCTTGAACCGCTCGGCCACATCGGCCGACGAACTTCTAAGTCATTTACAGCGAGGTGTCCGGATACTTTTGACTGCAAACTGTATGTGAACTGAAATAACACAAAACTAATTTTATGCCTGAGAACAGTTTTTACGAACACAAAAAATGTAGCAGTTGTTTCAGTACTATGAGATTTAGTTCCCAAACCCTTATGGTGGTAACGGACACACTTTTACGGCATATTTCTCCGAGCTACGTCATTTTATAAACTACGTTTGCCCCTCACACCGGATTTTCCGTGTGTTTTTACGTATAGAAGAATGGTAACTTTGGACCTCTGTATCTCGGAAACAGATAAAGGCAAGCCTGCCTTTTTGGCCGAGCGGTTCTAGGGGCCTCAGTCCGGAACCGCGCTGCTGCTACGGTCGTAGGTTCGAATCCTGCCTCGGCCATGGATGTGTGTGATGTCCTCAGTTTAGTTAGGTTTAAGTAGTTCTAAGTTCTAGGGGACTGATGACCTCAAATGTTAAGTCCCATAGTGCTTAGAGGCATTTGGATTTTTTTTGATAAAGGTATCAGCAACATTTTTAAGTTTGTTCGAGATCAGAAAGTTTGTGATACATAGTAAAAATTTTTCCCACTTTTTGTGCATTGGCGTCTTCGATTTGCTGTGCATAGCCGTCTCGGAATCCACCTTTTGTTGGGAAAAGAATCGTAAAAAGTTTTTTTTCAGGTTTTCTTAGAAAGCGCCACTAAACTAATGATGCCTCCACAAGCCGCTTTAGGTCCACAGTAGAGAACTTCTAATGGAAAATAAAACCAAAGCATCTGCTCCATTTTCCTTAGCTGGATAAAGTGTGTAATGTTCATACTTTGCCCCTCTATCGTAGACGATCCTTCTGTTGTGTACAGAAATAGTCGGTAGTCCAAGGGCTCTACACAAAACATTAGATGCTACCTTTTTTTCAGCGACAGAAACCAATTTAAGAGCCGCTGAAATATACTGATTTTATGCGCTGCGTTTTGGAAGAAAAGTGATTACACGGGTTCTGAGATCACCTGCTATACCCGCAGGACAGGACAGATGGTTTAATTTGTGGAAAGCGGCCAAAATATGTGGCTGTCAGTTGCAGTCGAACATACTACTTTATTCATTTGACAAAAATTACAAGAGTAAAGAAAACATTAAAACAGAGCAAGCCAAACATTAATTTTAGAACTTAATTCCCGGCAAAATGCGCCATTCAATCTCACGGCGCAAGGGCAAAACAACTTTAATTTAAAATCGCTGAAGGCCAATAACTTAAGACTGAAAAAGAGGAATTTGAATTTAAAAGGCAGAAGGCCTTATATTAAAACATTTCTCTGATTTAGGCTGAAGGCCCAAGCAATCTCACGCCTTAAGGGCAAAACAACGTTAATTTAAAATGGCTAAAACCATACATAAACAAAGAACAAGGACAAATGAGAAAAGGCAGCACATCAAACGGGGCTCAGAATTTTCCAAGGGTCAGCCTGGAATACTAACATTAAAGCTCGCTTAGGTGATGTGACGTCCGTTGGTATTCGTTAAGTCACATACAAAAAAATTATTACATATATATTTTATATATTTTTATTTTTAATTTATCAGTATGATTCTTTCTCTCAGGGATATTGTCTTCTCTTACCACTTTTACTTACGTGCATAAGTAAATATGAAACGGGTTCTTGAAGAGCTTCAGTTACTCATGTACCAACTTTAGATTTTGAACGTGATGACTAAAATATAGTTGTCGTTAACTGAACTGAATGTAATTTTGTTAATTTCTATTTATTGATTGCAAAGCAAGGCTTGAGAGAATTTCGTTTGTTGCCGTGGAGCGGCCAAGATAAAACTTACTGAACTCATGGAATCTGTATAGTTTAAAAACATAAACTTTAACGTAAATTAATTATCTGTTGCAATTTAAAAAGATTCTTATAACGAAATCTCTCGCATTTACATTTACTGTTAACACTTTGATAAATAAATTAATAGTTCGGCGCGTAATGGCCGACCAGGGGCTGCATCGGAAGATGAGCTTCTCTCAGCGCGAATTACTGAAAAAAATGCTTATCAAAAATAATTAGCCACTGCGAACATCTGACGTGACAACTATTAGAAAGAAATTCATTTTCTAATAATAATAACAAGTTTATTTAAGCAGAAATACGAATAACTTACATAAAATATGTGTAGCCGCTCAATGGCTGCCTTCAAGTATAGCGAAACAAAACAGGGTGTGTGTACCACAAAATACACTCCTGGAAATTGAAATAAGAACACCGTGAATTCATTGTCCCAGGAAGGGGAAACTTTATTGACACATTCCTGGGGTCAGATACATCACATGATCACACTGACAGAACCACAGGCACATAGACACAGGCAACAGAGCATGCACAATGTCGGCACTAGTACAGTGTATATCCACCTTTCGCAGCAATGCAGGCTGCTATTCTCCCATGGAGACGATCGTAGAGATGCTGGATGTAGTCCTGTGGAACGGCTTGCCATGCCATTTCCACCTGGCGCCTCAGTTGGACCAGCGTTCGTGCTGGACGTGCAGACCGCGTGAGACGACGCTTCATCCAGTCCCAAACATGCTCAATGGGGGACAGATCCGGAGATCTTGCTGGCCAGGGTAGTTGACTTACACCTTCTAGAGCACGTTGGGTGGCACGGGATACATGCGGACGTGCATTGTCCTGTTGGAACAGCAAGTTCCCTTGCCGGTCTAGGAATGGTAGAACGATGGGTTCGATGACGGTTTGGATGTACCGTGCACTATTCAGTGTCCCCTCGACGATCACCAGTGGTGTACGGCCAGTGTAGGAGATCGCTCCCCACACCATGATGCCGGGTATTGGCCCTGTGTGCCTCGGTCGTATGCAGTTCTGATTGTGGCGCTCACCTGCACGGCGCCAAACACGCATACGACCATCATTGGCACCAAGGCAGAAGCGACTCTCATCGCTGAAGACGACACGTCTCCATTCGTCCCTCCATTCACGCCTGTCGCGACACCACTGGAGGCGGGCTGCACGATGTTGGGGCGTGAGCGGAAGACGGCCTAACGGTGTGCGGGACCGTAGCCCAGCTTCATGGAGACGGTTGCGAATGGTCCTCGCCGATACCCCAGGAGCAACAGTGTCCCTAATTTGCTGGGAAGTGGCGGTGCGGTCCCCTACGGCACTGTGTAGGATCCTACGGTCTTGGCGTGCATCCGTGCGTCGCTGCGGTCCGGTCCCCTACGGCACTGTGTAGGATCCTACGGTCTTGGCGTGCATCCGTGCGTCGCTGCGGTCCGGTCCCAGGTCGACGGGCACGTGCACCTTCCGCCGACCACTGGCGACAACATCGATGTACTGTGGAGACCTCACGCCCCACGTGTTGAGCAATTCGGCGGTACGTCCACCCGGCCTCCCGCATGCCCACTATACGCCCTCGCTCAAAGTCCGTCAACTGCACATACGGTTCACGTCCACGCTGTCGCGGCATGCTACCAGTGTTAAAGACTGCTATGGAGCTCCGTATGCCACGGCAAACTGGCTGACACTGACGGCGGCGGTGCACAAATGCTGCGCAGCTAGCGCCATTCGACGGCCAACACCGCGGTTCCTGGTGTGTCCGCTGTGCCGTGCGTGTGATCATTGCTTGTACAGCCCTCTCGCAGTGTCCGGAGCAAGTATGGTGGGTCTGACACACCGGTGTCAATGTGTTCCTTTTTCCATTTCCAGGAGTGTACGTCCTTCCACCTCGGCCGTACAATCGCGTCTCCTTTGATCCTTTTTTATTTTCATAGACATTAAATAAAGCTGCTATCGCTGCATATCAGTTGTTTCAAGAACATTAACTATATCTTTTACACTAATTATATTCATAAAATACGTTAACTACGATTTGCAACCGCTAAGCCGGCCGAAGTGGCCGTGCAGTTAAAGGCGCTGCAGTCTGGAACCGCAAGACCGCTACGGTCGCAGGTTCGAATCCTGCCTCGGGCATGGATGTTTGTGATGTCCTTAGGTTAGTTAGGTTTAACTAGTTCTAAGTTCTAGGGGACTAATGACCTCAGCAGTTGAGTCCCATAGTGCTCAGAGCCATTTGAACCATTTTACAACCGCTAAAAATGTCAATATTTATGTGACGTACCGTCACAGTGAGACAGGCAGTCGGCCCAACAATTCTCAATCCGACGGCGACCCAACCGACAGACAGCCAACGGACCAAGCGACAGAATAGCTTCCGCTCCACCCGACCAGCTCACAACAGTTAGTTCAATGGAACAACGCAGAATGTATCGGCGCCCACAACGAATTACACACATTCATCTGTCAAACCACACACCGTGCTGGACAGCCGCAACACGACGAGAAAAATACACTGCCTGGATTTACGTCAACAGCCAGGGCAGGTAACTGGAACGTTAACGGCCACAAGGCAGAAGATTCCGCTGGTGCACTTCAGTTCAAAAATAATCAAGTTAAACTCGACAGCAGGGCGGCTGGAATTTCGGCAACTTGAAAACACATGTTGTTGCTCACGGGAATGTCCTAACGGCCCACAACGAAATCCAAACGACACAGTATGAACAGTTGGGAGTGGCTGGTAGGTAAAGTAAAGACTCAACTTTGGTGTCCGGGATCGGTGAGCCACGAACCTCGTAGCAATGGGAACAGGCCCTCACACTCCAGCACCGCGTAGAGACCGCCAGCGGTCCCGGCCAGACATGCGCCGTTTCCTCGCTGCTCCACGCCAACCGGCCAACTGCCCAGGCTCGGAAACGGAGAAAGGACCAAATATACGGCGGCTGATGAGACGACCAACCAACGGAGGTCCCGCTCCAATCTCCCTCTGTCGGACAGTTCACGTGCGTCGCCAGCGGTCGGCGAGCACTGGCTGTCGGCGCCTCATGGGCGCTCCGTCCCCGACTTCACTGCTGCTGAGTCCCGACTGCACTGCTGGTCCATCCCGAACTGACTGCCAGACACACGACGACCCAGAAACACTCTCGGTCGCTCCAGAGATGGTACGACAGTGCACTTATCGACACGTGCTGCTGATGCTACTCACGGGCAAATAAGGCAGGAAGTTAGTGGCGCCACTAAATGGAATAAGAAAACGAGGCGGCAGTACCGTAATTGAAGATGACAACAAAGAATGGGATAAACGCGAGCCCTGTATGGACTCGACAGTGTGAGTAGGCTGTTTAGGTTTTTTTATTGGTAACGCCACCTCTGTATAAAAATCACTGGCTGTGCTGTGTGCAGTCTGTGTCTAGTTTGCATTGTTGTCTGCCATTGTAGTGTTACGCAGCTGGCTGTGAACAGCTCGTAGCGTTGCGCAGTTGGAGGTGAGCCGCCAGCAGTGGTGGATGTGGGGAGAGAGATGGCGGAGTTTTGAAATTTGTCATGAACTGCTATATTTATATATGATGATATCAAGGTAAATACATTGTTTGTTCTCTATTAATATCTTTCATTTGCTAACTATCCCTATCAGTAGTTAGTGCCTTCCATAGTTTGAATCTTTTATTTAGCTGGCAGTAGTGGCGCTCGCTGTATTGCAGTAGCTTGAGCAGCGAAGATTTTTGTGAGGTAAGCGATTTGTGAAAGGTATAGTTTAATGTTAGTCAGGGCCATTCTTTTGTAGGGAATTTTGAAAGTCAGATTGCGTTGCGCTAACAAAATATTGTGTGTCAGTTTAAGCACAGTCATGTATAATTGTTCAAAGGGGACGTTTCAACAGTGCCGGCCGGGATGACCGAGCGGTTCTAGGCGCTACAGTCTGGAACCGCGCGACCGCTACGATCGCAGGTTCGAATCCTGCCTCGGGCATGGATGTGTGTGACATCCTTAGTTAGGTTTAAGTAGTTCTAAGTTCTAGGGGACTGATGACCTCAGCAGTTAAGCCCCATAGTGCTCAGATCCATTTGGACTCTACAGTCACTGCTGCATGTGGTTACCACACATCCTGACGCGACCTTCAGCCCTTCTTTGCAGTAAAATCCTCACTCTTCCAAATACACCTGCCTACATTACGGTTGCATTGGTGACAAGCTCATGTAGTATCTGCACATTGTCGATGGGTTGGTCATACACAGTGAAAGGTGGCTACACTGAGTCACAGCGCCAGAGATTGCGCCAAAGATTATCATTCCGCCTGTAACAACAACGACTCTGTAATATTGTGCATATAAGTAATTATTCCCATCCGATTTTTCGATAAACTTGTGTAATTGATGTTCTGATTTCAATTTTTTTGTTTCACGCCATTGTGTTAAGAAAACTGTAAACAAGTTTCAATGTGAATATTAATGTTGATGTCAAATGTCAAGTAATATTGTAATAGAATTGAAATGTAACAGGCCGGCCGCGGTGGTCTAGCGGTTCTAGGCGCGCAGTCCGGAACCACGCGACTGCTACGGTCGCAGGTTCGAATCCTGCCTCGGGCATGGATGTGTGTGATATCCTTAGGTTAGTTAGGTTTAAGTAGTTCTAAGTTCTGGGGGACTGATGACCACAGTAGTTAAGTCCCATAGTGCTCAGAGCCATTTGAACCATTTTTTTGAAATGTAACAAATATTGAGACTGTTGTAAGATGTTTAAAATTGTAACTGTGCGTCTGGTCCATACGTAGGCAATGTGTTAGGATATGGAGAATGCAAAACCTCGGGTGAATACCCGGTCTGTCAGGGAGCGGTAAAAGGTGGACGGCAGGCGAGCGCGGGAAAATGCACACGGGCACTGCACGGCACAACGGGCTCAACATCAGTAGTAGTTGGAGTTGGGCATTGGTCTGAGCAACACCTTCTGGAGCGAGGAGGCTCTCCTGGAAGACGTAGCTTCACTGGGCCTCGGGTATGCCGTTCCAACGCCCACACAGCATGGCAAAATTCCATAGGCACTAAATGGAAAAGTATTGCGACGCCAAGAAGAATTAAAGTGCCGATACATCAAGAGCCATAGCTGTGGTTGTTTGTGTTCTCTGTGCCTCACCATCTCGCCGCTCGCCAACCGCCGCATCGATACAAGCAGGTTGAAACTTTTAGTACTGCATTCGTGTGGATCAGAGAGTGAACTGTGCAATAATAACCTACATTTTACCAGAACTTTCACATCATTTAATTATCCTCACAACTAACCTAGACAGGGTCCTTTCCAAATGTTTTGCAATCCGAGTGTCCCGAAATGAAAATTAAAATTTGTGTTAATAATAATTATTTGCAGAATGGTGTTTAAAGAAATGTTTTGTTAATGAACCAGTAAATGAATGACGAAGGTCTAACGAAGTTGAAAGATAACTTTAGCATTGATATAGTAATGAAGTTTATTATTTCGAGACAGATTTAAAGACATTTAAATGAGCAGTAAATAAGATGAAAAGAGTAGTAACTTATATACTGGAAATCTTGAACGCATAATAAACTCAGTAATCAATTTTTTAAATACAGCGATCATAACAGTTTCAGGGTCCCCCCCTCTTTGATTTGAATTCTGAACTGTTCTATATGTAATATAATGCGCATACATAGGGGCAGAAGTCCATTCCAGTACGATTATGCCATAGGTGGTAAATCATTGGAAGCGGTAACGACCGTAAAATACTTAGGAGTTACTATCCGGAGCGATCTGAAGTGGAATGATCACATAAAACAAATAGTGGGAAAAGCAGGCGCCAGGTTGAGATACATAGGAAGAATTCTAAGAAAATGTGACTCATCGACGAAAGAAGTAGCTTACAAAACGCTTGTTCGTCCGATTCTTGAGTATTGCTCATCAGTATGGGACCCTTACCAGGTTGGATTAATAGAAGAGATAGACATGATCCAGCGAAAAGCAGCGCGATTCGTCATGGGGACATTTAGTCAGCGCGAGAGCGTTACGGAGATGCTGAACAAGCTCCAGTGGCGGACACTTCAAGAAAGGCGTTACGCAATACGGAGAGGTTTATTATCGAAATTACGAGAGAGCACATTCCGGGAAGAGATGGGCAACATATTACTACCGCCCACATATATCTCGCGTAATGATCACAACGAAAAGATCCGAGACATTAGAGCAAATACGGAGACTTACAAGCAGTCGTTCTTCCCACGCACAATTCGTGAATGGAACAGGGAAGGGGGGATCAGATAGTGGTACAATAAGTACCCTCCGCCACACACCGTAAGGTGGCTCGCGGAGTATAGATGTAGATGTAGAAATTGATTTGACCAGCAAAAGTTAAAGTCAATATAAAAGTCAAAATTTATCAGTGTTTTATCTTTACCAAAATTGACATTTTGTGTGTGGCACGAAAGTGCAATTTCTAGGGTAACCTATGCCCGATTTTAATCAGATTAATAGACAGTATAAAGTTTTGTAGTATACATTATAGTGTAGTGTTACGTATTCATGGTTTTTCCATATCAGTACAGAACGTGAAACTATCACTTCAATAGATTTTCTGATTCTAAAATTCTACTATATTATGCAGTGTTACTACTTGTTGTTTTGCATGAATATCTACCAACTTGTACAAGGAAGAAACTCAGTTAATGCCTAATTAGGCTGGCGACCGTATTATTATCTAATTGGTAGCATCTTTTGGGTTGCTTTTGATCCATCCTGACGTGTAGTTGCATTTCGAACTTACTTGACGGATCATTGTTATTACAGAGTGGATCTAAGTCCGATTTCACACCATTCAGGTACACGCGGTCGATAACTATACGAAAATCCTTAGTCATAAGGTGAATCCCGCTCACTTACCATAGCACAGGCTTTAACGAGTACTGTGTCAGGGGATTACACGCCGCCTCCACTGGTGCAGTAGTAGTTCAGAGGATGTCGAGGGCAGTTGTTGTTCTGTTGGGCGAGAGAGTAGACGCTCTTCGGTTGGTGTAATGTATAGATGGAAGATGTTGCAATTGTCAGAATAGGTTAGGTTAGGTTAGTGTTGTTTAACGTCCCGTCGACAACGAGGTCATTAGAGACGGAGCGCAAGCTCGGGTTAGGGAAGGATGGGGAAGGAAATCGGCCGTGCCCTTTGAAAGGAACCATCCCGGCATTTGCCTGAAACGATTTAGGGAAATCACGGAAAACCTAAATCAGGATGGCTGGAGACGGGATTGAACCGTCGTCCTCCCGAATGCGAGTCCAGTGAATTGTCAGAATATATTTGAGAAAGGAGATGGGCTTTTGATTTATGATGCTAGTGTAATGGAATATTTTCGTCTATATATAATGAGGTGAAAAGGTATTACAGTTTTCTTTAATGACAATCCCTCTTAGCCGGCCGGAGTGGCCGTGCGGTTCTAGCCGCTACAGTCTGGAACCGCGCGACCGTTACGGTCGCAGGTTCGAATCCTGCCTCGGGCATGGATGTGTATGATGTCCTTAGGTTAGTTAGGTTTAATTAGTTCTAAGTTCTAGGCGACTGATGACCTCAGAAGTGAAGTCGCATAGTGCTCAGAGCCATTTGAACCATTTTTGAACAATCCCTCTTGCTCACAGGTACAGTCAACAAAGCATCTGGCTCGTGTTCATTTATTAGACTTGTAATTCTGGTTCCTATGTGCAATTATAGTGTTTCTGGTTTTTCAATTAGTCCACTGTAAATGGTGTTTAAAATATTTTGTCGTATTGAGAAAGAACCGAGCCAGATACATGTACGTTGAGTCACACTACCACACACAGAATACAGATGTGCTGTGTTGTTTCGTAGCTTTTATAGTTGCAGGGGACTTAATTAATCAATTGTGCTAATGGAAATTTCTTGTCATTCTTTATTTTTATTCTATGCAGTCAGATTGGGTGCTAATACTAGTCAGGGCCAACCGGATACGAGACTTCGTAACCGGTCACACAGCTACTAAAAGTATTGCATTTATTCATTAATATTAGTCCCTTTTCCCTTTCTAATTAATCCCCCATGCAACAGATACCTTTAAATGTCCCCTCAGCCGGAAATACATAGCGAAACCAAGTCCGGTGAACGGGGAGGCCATGTTACTCTTCAACCAACCTGTAGCCCATGAAACCTTGCGGTAACATACACTCGCACGATCCATAGAAAATGGCGTAGTGCCACGTCGTACACAAGAGATAACAACTAAATTATTGCGGTATGAACTTGTAGGCAGATGCAAATCCTCCAGCAATCATGGAGGTGATCTGTCAGGATCACTTCGGTGACAGATTCATAGCGCCATATACCGGATGTCCGGGAAGAAAGAACGAATTTGGATTTTGCGCCAGTTTGTCATATAACGGTTGGCAGCCGTAGTTTTTTTTAAATGTTTGTTACCTGCGGTCCTTCCCATTGATAGCCTGATAGCTTTTGTGTGGTGAGCATTTTCTTTGGTGTATATTTTCGTCATAGGCCCCATGACAACTGAGCTACGTATCCAACTGACTATTACAGAAACAGTGGAAGTTCAAATCGTTCAAATGTGTGTGAAATCTTATGGGACTTAACTGCTAAGGTCATCAGTTCCTAAGCTTACACACTACTTAACCTAAATTATCCTAAGGACAAACACACACACACCCATGCCCGAGGGAGGACTCGAACCTCCGCCGGGACCAGCCGCACAGTCCACGACTGCAGCGCCTTAGACCGCTCACAGTGGAAGTCCCACGGCAGCCGTTTGTGAGGTAACGCTGCCGCAACCGAATCATCAGTTCGTAAGTTGATTCGGAAGTTTGAGACAACGGATTTTGTTTCAAACGTTAGGAAAACAGGACGACCGCGTTCTGTTCGAGCACAAGAAAACATTGCAGTCGTGCGTGACCATGTGGCCGTAAGCCCCAGAGAATCGGTTCGCCGACGAGCTCAACAATTTATCACTAAGTTCACTTCATGAAATCCTTTCAAAACAGTTGAAAATACATGCGTACAAGTTTCAAGTTACACAAGAGTTGAAGGCTGCAGATCACGGAAAGAAAAAAAAATGGTTCAAATGGCTCTGAGCACTATGCGACTTCACTTCTGAGGTCATCAGTCGCCTAGAACTTAGAACTACTTAAACCTAACTAACCTAAGGACATCACACACATCGATGCCCGAGCCAGGATTCGAACCTGCGACCGTAGCGGTCGCGCGGTTCCAGACTGTAGCGCCTAGAACCGCTCGCCCACTCCGGCCGGCGGTCACGGAAAGAGACGTCGATTTGCTCAGTGGGTCTTGGCTAGACAAGCAGAGAACGAGAACTTCACAAAAAGGACAACGTTTTCAGATGAGGCGCACTTCCACCTCAGTGCGTACGTCAGTAAGCACAACTGCAAAACCTGGGGCAACGAAAATTTTTGAGCTGCTATTGCTTTGCTGGTCCAGCGCAAATTTTTTTTTTGCAGTGGTCGTAATCTCCCTGAATATATCTCCCGGTCGCAGGTTCGAATCCTGCCTCGGGCATGGATGTGTGTGATGTCCTTAGGTTGGTTAGGTTTAAGCAGTTCTAAGTTCTAGGGGACTGATGACCTCAGAAGTCAAGTCGCATAGTGCTCAGAGCCATTTGAACCAATATCTTTCCCTTCAAGATATATAGGTTATGTTTCTTTGTTGTATTTGGCTTTTAATAGTTCAAGCGCCTTACTTGTTCTGTAGTTATCTAGTGAAACCAAATAGATATTGACCACTGTTTCACAGAGAATTCAGAGAGCTACTTAACAACAAGCCTGCCACAAATACATATTTAAACAAACAACTTGCGGTGTCTGAAGGTTTCAGGGCATTGCAAATGCCTGACAACATACAAATAAATTTCACCTACTAATCTATCTGATGCTACGCACAGTACTTTTTTCACTTCATAATGCAGCCATTTTGCAATCCATTCCACTGTAAAACATAAAATACATTGTACCGGTATCTACAAAAATCCACTTTGTAAATGAAGCAGAGGGAAAGCAAGTTACACTCACGTCGTACAATTCAGACTGCTGTCTCACTGATTCACTTAATCTGACGTCATTTATTACTTATTTGTTTTAACAAAAGAAATAACGAAGTGAAACAATTTTCAGCAAAAAACGAACAAAAAAAAACAACTGGTATCAACCACAAAAAGCACGACGGTATGAAATATGGATATCTGAACGTGGCCGTGTATCGGCAGGAACTGAGCTTGTGGGTCACGTGGTGAGCCAATGGACAGATGGCGTCAGCTGTAAAAACTTCCCTCCAGAGAAACCCCAACGGTGCCGTGACATGACGTAATGGGACAGCCATTGTGGGTGCCATAGTTTGAAATGCGTTGATAGAATGTTTTGACGTGATGGAACGTGACGTGACGTGACTTGACATGACGGGACGGCCATTGTGGATGCCATAGTTTGAAATGCGTTGCAGAATGTTTTGACGTGATGGAACGTGACGTGACGTGACGTGACGTGACTTGACGTAACGGGACGGCCATTGTGGATGCCTTCATTTGAAATGCGTCGCAGAATGTTTTGATGTGATGGGACCTGACGTGACGTAACATGACATGACGTGACATCTATATCTACATCTGCAAATCACATTTAAGTGCCTGGCAGAGGGTTCATCGAACCACCTTCACAAGTCTCTATTATTCCAATCTCGTATAGCGCGCGGAAAGAATGAACTCCTATATATTTCCGCATGAGCTCTGATTTCCCTTTTTTTATCTTGGTGATCGTTCCTCTCTATGTAAGTCGGTGGCAACAAAATATTTTCGCATTCGGAGGAGAGAGTTGGTAATTGGAATTTCGTGAGAAGATTCCGTCGCAACGAAAAACACCTTTCTTTTAATAATGTCCATCCCAAATCGTGTATCATTTCTGTGACACTCTGTCCCATATTTCGCGATAATACAAAACGTGCTGCCTTTCTCTGAACTTTTTCGAAGTACTCAGTCAGTCCTACCTGGTAAGGATCCCACACCGCGCAACAGTGTTCTAAAAGAGGACGGACAAGCGTAGTGTAGGCAGTCTCCTTAGTAGGTCTGTTACATTTTCTAAGTGTTCTGCCAATAAAACGCAGTCTTTGGTTAGCGTTCCCCACAACATTTTCTATGTGTTCCTTCCAATTTAAGTTGTTCGTAATTGTAATATCTAGGTATTTAGTTGAATTTACGGCCTTTACATTAGACTGATTTATCGTGTAACCGAAGTTTAACGAGTTCCTTATAGCACTCATGTCGATGACCTCACACTTTTCGTTATTTAAGATCAACTGTCACTTTTCGCACCATTCAGGAATTTCTTCTAAATCGTTTTGCAGTTTGTTTTGATCTTCTGATGACTTTATTAGTCGATAAACGACAGCGTCATCTGCAAACAACCGAACACGGTTGCTCAGATAGTCTCCAAAATCGTTTATATAGATGTTGTTGTTGTTGTGATCTTCAGTCCTGAGACTGGTTTGATGCAGCTCTCCACGCTACCCTATCCTGTGCAATTTCTTCATCTCCCAGTACCTACTGCAACCTACATCCTTCAGAATCTGCTTAGTGTATTCATCTCTTGGTCTCCCTCTACGATTTTTACCCTCCACACAGCCCTCCAATGCTAAATTTGTGATCCCTTGGTGCCCCAGAACATGTCCTACCAACCGGTCCCTTCTGCTCGTCAAGTTGTGCCACAAACTCCTCTTCTCCCCAATTCTATTCAATATCTCCTCATTAGTTACGTGATCTACCCATATAATCTTCAGCATTCTTCTGTAGCATCACATTTCGAAAGCTTTATATTCTCTTCCTGTCCAAACTATTTATCGTCCATGTTTCACTTCCATACATGGCTACACTCCATACGAATACTTTCAGAAACGACTTCCTGACACTTAAATCTATACTCGATGTTAACAAATTTCTCTTCTTCAGAAACGCTTTCCTTGGCATTGTCAGTCTACATTTTATATCCTCTCTACTTCGGCCATCATCAGTTATTTTGCTCCCCAAATAGCAAAACTCCTTTACTACTTTAAGTGCCTCATTTCCTAATCTAATTCACATCAACCGATTTAATTCGGTTAGATTCCATTATTCTCGTTTTACTTTTCTTGATGTTCATCTTATATCCTCCTTTCAAGACACTGTCCATTTCGTTCAACTGCTCTTCCAAGTCTTTTGCTGTCTCTGACAGAATTTCAACGTCATCGGCGAACCTCAAAGTTTTTATTTCTTCTCCATGGATTTTAATACCTACTCCGAATTTTTCTTCTGTTTCCTTTACTGCTTGCTCAATATATAGATTGAATAACATTGGGGAGAGGCTACAACCTTGTCTCACTCCCTTCCCAACCACTGCTTCCCTTTCATGCCCCTCGACTCTTATAACTGCCATCTGGTTTCTGTACAAATTGTAAATAGCATTTCGCTCCCTGTATTTTATACCTGCCACCTTTAGAATTTGAAAGAGAGTATTCCAGTCAACATTGATAAATGCTTTCTCTAAGTCTACAAATGCTAGAAACGTGGGTTTGCCTTTCCTTAACATTTCTTCTAAGTTAAGTCGTAAGGTCAGTATCGCCTCACGTGTTCCAATATTTCTACGGAATCCAAACTGATCTTCCCCGATGTCGGCTTCCACCAGTTTTTCCATTCGTCTGTAAAGAAATCGCTTTAGTATTTTGCAGCTGTGACTTATTAAACAGATAGTTCGGTAATTTTCACATCTGTCAACACCTGCTTTCTTTGGGATTGGAATTATTATATTCTTCTTCTGAGGGAATTTCACCTGTCTCATACATCTTGCTCACCAGATGGTAGAGTTTTGTCAGGACTGGCTCTCCCAAGGCCGTCAGTAGTTCCAATGGGATGTTGTCTACTCGAGGGGCCTTGTTTCGGCTCAGGTCTTACAGTGCTCTGTCAAACTCTTCACCCAGTATCGTATCTCCCATTTCATCTTCATCTACATTCTCTTCCATTTCTATAATATTGTCCTCAAGTACATCGCCCTTGTATAGACCCTCTATATACTCCTTCCATCTTTCTACTTTCCCTTCTTTGGTTAGAACTGGGTTTCCATCTGAGCTCTTGATATTCATATAAGCGGTTCTATTTTCTCCAAAGGTCTCTTTAATTTTCCTGTAGGCAGTATCTATCTTACCCCTAGTGAGACAAGCCTCTAAATCCTTACATTGGTCCTCTAGCCATCCCTGCTTAGCCGTTTTGTACTTCTTTTCGATCTCCTTTTTGAGACGCTTGTATTCCTTTTTTGCCTGCTTCATTTACTGCGTTTTTATATTTGCTCCTATCATCAATTAAATTCAATATTTCTTCTGTTACTCAAGGATTTTTACTAGCCCTCGTCGTTTTACCTACTTTATATAGATAAGGAACAGGAAAGGATCTATAACACTACCTTATGGAAAGCCTGAAATCACTTCTGTTTTACTCGATGACTTTTCATCAATTACTACGAACTGTGACCTCTAATGACTTGTCTTGAGAGCTGGTCATTGTGTATGCCGCCATTTGAAATGCAGTGCAGAATGTTTTGATGTGATGGGACGTGATATGACGTAACGTGACCTGTCGTGCTGGGATGGCCATTGTGGATGGCGCTATTTGAAATACATTGCAGAATGTTTCGACGTGACATGACGTGTCGCGACGTGACGTGATGTGCCGTGACGGCCAGTGTGTATGCCGCCATTTATAAAACATTGCAGAATGTTTTGATGTGATGGGACGTGACATGAAGTAACGTGACCTGACATGCCAGGATGGCCATTGTGTATGCCGCCATTTGAAATACATTGCAGAACGTTTTGATGTGATGGGACGTGACATGGCATATCGTGACCTGATGTGTCGGGATGGCCATTGTGGATGGCGCTATTTGAGATACATTTCAGGATGCCTCAACGTGACATGACTTGACGTGACGTGACTTGACATGCCGTGATGGCCAATGTGTATGCCGCCATTTAAAATGCATTGCAGAATGTTTTGACGTGACGTGACGTGACATGACGTAAAGTGACCTGACGTGCTGGGATGGCCATTGTGAACGCCGCCATTTGAAATGCATTGCAGAATGTTCTGATGTGACATGACGTGACGTGAAATGACTTGACGGGACAGGATGGCCATTGTGAATGCCGCCATTTGAAATGCACTGCAGAATGTTCTGACGTGACATGACGTGACGTGACGTGACTTGGCGTGATAGGACAGGCAATGTGGATGCCGCCATTTAAAATGCATTGCAGGATGTTTTGATGTGATGGGATGTGACATGACGTAACGTGACCTGTCGTGCTGGGATGGCCATTGTGGATGGCGCTATTTGAAATGCATTGCAGAATGTTTCGATGTGACTTGACGTGATGTGACGTGACTTGACAGGACGGGACGGCGATTGTGAATGCCGCCATTTGAAATGCATTGCAGAATGTTTTGACGTGATGGGACGTGACGGATGGACGGTGTGAACTGGTCTTAACTCAGCCTTCTGTCCCTCCAATTAATTGAATTCTTCCTTAGAACGCTCTTTAACCTAGATATTTGTGTCTAAGTTCAATGAACCACATCATTATTTAGCTCCGAAAGTGTGCCGCTGTGTTCTGCCGCCAAGAATGCCAGTACGGTGACTATCTCTTTGCGACTGGTCGTCCGCGAGCGCTCTCCAGCCGCTATTGGGACTGCCCGTGTGCGTCTCGTCCAGGTCCCGCCATCGGACGTCCGCAGCTACGAGAATATAACAGTGGGGGTCTCGAAGCGCGCCGCGCCGCCGACGAAAGCCTTTATGATATTGGACGCCTCTTCCGTCGCGCGGCCCGCCTATTCGGGGCTATTTTTACGCCGGCGAGGGAGGTCGGAGGTATCGGGCAGCGCCGTAAACACGGAGATATGACCGCCGGCGGTACCGAGCGGCAGATATACGGCGCGTATTTCGGTGCGGCGCGAGAAACGGCGCCGTAGCCGTCAAACCTGTCCGGGCCGCGCCGTGGATAATCCGGCGCCTCTGGACCGCTGCCACAGTAGCGAGAGCTCAGGATGGGGGGGTCGCCATATTTTATCTCCAGCACCGCCCCTCCCCACCACAGCCCGTGCCTTTCTGGTTCGCAACATTCCTTCTCCCATCTACCGTGTTAGTCCCCGTGTGTGTGTGTGTGTGTGTGTGTGTGTGTTGCTTGGTGAGTTTGGGGGAGGGGGGGGGGGGGGAGGGACATTTTATTTGCTCCCGGCGCTGCGAGACATTCCTTTGATTCCGCACCTTGGCTCTCGCGCCACAGTCGTATCTCGGCGTAGAGTTAGGCCCCTGTTTTGAAAAGCCGCTGCCAACTGCACTGGTCGTAAAGAGAAAAAAGTAATAATAGACGCGCGTGGCAACAGTATTAACTTTTGCTGGCGGTCGTATCTCTTCTCTTTTCGATTTCTACCTCTCCCTCCCCTTGCCTCTCTCTCTCTCTCTCTCTCTCTCTCTCTCTCTCTATATATATATATATATATATATATATATATATATATATATATATATATGGTGTTGCAAAAAGGTACGGCCTAACTTTCAGGAAACATTCCTCACACACAAAGAAAGAAAATATGTTATGTGGACATGTGTCCGGAAACGCTTACTTTCCATGTTAGAGCTCATTTTATTACTTCTCTTCAAATCACATTAATCATGGAATGGAAACACACAGCAACAGAACGTAGCAGCGTGACTCCAAACACTTTGTTACAGGAAATGTTCAAAATGTCCTCCATTAGCGAGGATACGTGCATCCACCCTCCGTCGCATGGAATCCCTGATGGGCTGATGCAGCCCTGGAGAATGGCTTATTGTATCACAGCCGTCCACAATACGAGCACGAAGAGTCTCTACATTTGGTACCGGGATTGCGTAGACGACAGCTTTCAAATGCCCCCATAAATGAAAGTCAAGAGGGTTGAGGTCAGGAGAGCGTGGAGGCCACGGAATCGGTTCGCCTCTACCAATCCATCGGTCACCGAATCTGTTGTTGAGAAGCGTACGAACACTTGGACTGAAATGTGCAGGAGCTCCATCGTGCACGAACCACATGCTGTGTCGTACTTGTAAAGGCACATGTTGTAGCAGCACAGGTAGAGTATCCCGTATGAAATCGTGATAACGTGCTCCATTGAGCGTAGGTGGAAGAACGAAACTAAAATGAGCTCTAACATGGAATTAAGCGTTTCCGGACACATGTCCACATAACATTTTTTTCTTTATTTGTGTGTGAGGAATGTTTCCTGAAAGTTTGGCCGTACCTATTTGTAACACCAGTGCAGTTTTTGGTGGGCCATTGACCGTTTCAAGCATTTCGAAGCTGCGGCAATCGTTCTCGACAACTGAATCGCTGGCAGCCAGTTCGACAAGCGTGTAGTGCCCTCGCCCGCTAAGTAGTGGGCGATGGTAGTGCTAAACGGATGTGCGTACGCTCTAACGCCGAGCTACCGATCGATGTCTCTACGGTACCGCTACCATGATCATGATGATGTTGATGATGTCATGGCTAAAATCAGACGGGTGGTTCAAAATGGTTCAAATGGCTCTGCGCACTATGGAACCTAACTTCCCAGGTCATCAGTCCCCTAGAACTTAGAACTACTTAAACCTAAGTAACCTAAGGACATCACACACATCCATGCCCGAGGCAGGATTCGAACCTGCGACCGTAGCAGTCGCGCGGTTCCAGACTGTAGCGCCTAGAACAGCTCGGCCACTCCGGCCGGCCAGACGGGTGGTATCCCAAGCCTCAGTTATAAGTAATTTTCGCTGCATTACATCCAGTGTCAGAGTACCCTCGAACTTTTTTTAGAAAATATATGTATATATGAGGTGGGACAATAAAGTAATGGGACGGTTTTTGTGGTCTTGTTGTTGTGGTCTTCAGTCCTGAGACTGGTTGGATGCAGCTCTCCATGCTACTCTATCCTGTGCAAGCTTCTTCATCTCCCAGTACCCACTGCAACCTACATCCTTCTGAATCTGCTTAGTGTATTGATCTCTTGGTCTCCCTCTACGATTTTTACCCTCCACGCTGCCCTCCAATGCTAAATTTGTGATTCCTTGATGCCTCAAAACATGTCCTACCAACCGATCCCTTCTTCTACTCAAGTTGTGCCACAAACTTCTCTTCTCTCCAATCCTATTCAATACCTCCTCATTAGTTACGTGATCTACCCACCTTATCCTCAGCATTCTTCTGTAGCACCACATTTCGAGAGCTTCTATTCTCTTCTTGTCCAAACTATTTATCGTCCATGTTTCACTTCCATACATGGCTACACCCCATACAAATACTTTCAGAAATGACTTCCTGACACTTAAATCTATACTCGATGTTAACAAATTTCTCTTCTTCAGAAACGCTTTCCTTGCCAGTCTACATTTTATATCCTCTCTACTTCGACCATCATCAGTTATTTTGCTCTCCAAATAGCAAAACTCCTTTACTACTTTAAGTGTCTCATTTCCTAATCTAATTCCCTCAGCATCACCCGACTTAATTCGACTACATTCCATTATCCTCGTTTTGCTTTTGTTGATGTTCATCTTATATCCTCCTTTCAAGACGCTATCCATTCCGTTCAACTGCTCTTCCAAGTCCTTTGCTGTCTCTGACAGAATTACAATGTCATCGGCGAACCTCAAAGTTTTTACTTCTTCTCCATGAATTTTAATACCTATTCCGAATTTTTCTTTTGTTTCCTTTACTGCTTGCTCAATATACAGATTGAATAACATCGGGGAGAGACTACAACCCTGTCTCACTCCTTTCCCAACCACTGCTTCCCTTTCATGCCCCTCGACTCTTACAACTGCCATCTGGTTTCTGTACAAATTGTAAATAGCCTTTCGCTCCCTGTATTTTACCCCTGCCACCTTCAGAATGTGAAAGAGAGTATTCCAGTTAACGTTGTCAAAAGCTTTCTCTAAGTCTACAAATGCTAGAAACGTAGGTTTGCCTTTTCTTAATCTTTCTTCCAAGGTAAGTCGTAAGGTTAGTATTGCCTCACGTGTTCCAACATTTCTACGGAATCCAAACTGATCTTCCCCGAGGTCCGCTTCTACCAGTTTTTCCATTCGTCTGTAAAGAATTCGCGTTAGTATTTTGCAGCTGTGACTTATTAAACTGATAGTTTGGTAATTTTCACATCTGTCAACACCTGCTTTCTTTGGGATTGGAATTATTATATTCTTCTTGAAGTCTGTGGGTATTTCGCCTGTCTCATACATCTTGCTCACCAGATGGTAGAGTTTTGTCATGACTGGCTCTCCCAAGGCCATCAGTAGTTCTAATGGAATGTTGTCTACTCCCGGGGCCTTGTTTCGACTCAGGTCTTTCAGTGCTCTGTCAAACACTTCACGCAGTATCTTATCTCCAATTTCGTCTTCATCTACATCCTCTTCCATTTCCATAATATTGTCCTCAAGCACATCGCCCTTCTATAAACCCTCTATATACTCCTTCCACCTTTCTGCCTTCCCTTCTTTGCTTAGAACAGGGTTGCCATCTGAGCTCTTGGTATTCATACAAGTGGTTCTCTTCTCTCCAAAGGTCTCTTTAATTTTCCTGTAGGCAGTATCTATCTTACCCCTCTACATCCTTACATTTGTCCTCTAGCCATCCCTGCTTAGCCATTTTGCACTTCCTGTCGATCTCATTTTTGAGACGTTTGTATTCCTTTTTGCCTGCTTCATTTACTACATTTTTATATTTTCTCCTTTCATCAATTAAATTCAATATTTCTTCTGTTACCCAAGGATTTCTATGGGACGGATTTGAAAAAAAAATGTTGCCCACCGTTTTAGTCAAGTTTGGTGTTGTCTCCTTCAAAGCAGCGCTTCTGCCATTGATGATAGCATTTCTGGAACTCAGGTTCTGTAATATCCTCCAAGATCCTCGTCACAGCTTTTTCGACATCTTGTGTTGTTCGAAAATGGTTTCCCTTGACCGCCATTTTGACTCTTGGACATAGAAAAGAGTCGCACAGAGCGATATCTGGTGAATAAGGTGGCTGTGGTAGTACTGAAATTTATTTTGAGCTTAAAACTAGCGGTACTGACAGAGCAGTATGGGATGGCGCATTATCCTGATGCATAATCCAATAATCAGCTATGTTGGCACGGACATGAAGAACTCTTTTTACGAAGTCTTTCTAAAATTTCTTTGTAGTAATATTGGTTAAGTGTTTGTGCAGGAGGCACCCACTCTTTATGAATCACGAAAGCATGCATTTCACTTTTGACCTTGACATGCGAGCTTTTTTTGGTCTGGGTGATCCCTTTGAGCACCATTGCGAACTTTGGCGTTTTATTTCTGCATCGTACTGAGAAAAACCAGCTGTCATCACCAGTGATAACACGGCTCAACAATTCTGGATTGATTTCCGTTTGCTCTAACAGATGGGCTGCCACATTTTCCCCTGTTTCTCGCTGTTGTGGTGTGAGATTTTTGGGGACCATTTTTGCACAAATCTTTCTAATACCAAGATCTTCAGTTATTATTAGAGGAACGTTTTCTCGGTTGATGTTCAGTTCTGCTGCAATCATTTTCACGGATAGTCTTCGATCATATCGTACGAGTTCACGCACCCTGGCCAAGTTGACATCCGTCCGTGAGGTTGATGGTCGTCCACTGCGGTCTTCATCTTCAACATGCCTTCACTAAAGATTTTATGCCAACGAAAAACAGAGCTCTTGTCATAACCTCCTCTCCAAAAGCCTTCTGAAGCTTACCGTAAGTTGTCGTCGCGTTTTCACCCATTTTAACGCAAAAAGAAACGGCATACCGTTACGCAATATCATGTGGTTCTATTTTCGTGACGAGAGACACAAACACGTGTTAACTTATTACAGCACAACTCAGAACTGAGCAGTTGCATCGATGTGCCCCTTGGACTAGAAGCAGCTTATAGACCGAGGTCAAAGATATTGTGCCTACGCAAGCCTGCAGGGTTGCCACATCTCGCAAAGAAACTCAGTCTTACTTCATTGTTCCACCTCATATATATATATATATATATATATATATATATATATATATATATATATATAGAGAGAGAGAGAGAGAGAGAGAGAGAGAGGGAGAATTTGTGTTATGCCCTTCAAAGAGCGCATTTAGCTAAATTTTGTGTCCATTTCCTTGTTATCTGTGTTCTTGTCATTTCTGTTCGGTCCATTGTGTTGGTTTGTTGCGTGGCGTGTCTTGTAGTTTGTTTCTTCTGATCAGGTTCCTAAGGAGTGTTTGATTTTGTATTGTTTCCTGGATGATGTCATTTCTTACTTCATTCATCCATTTGTTGTTTTCCGTTGTGCTAATCCAGTCCAAAATATGTCTCGTTATACTATGTGGTGCCATTCTGCTGAGGTGTCCGTAAAACTGTACGCTTCGTTTCCTAATTTGGTCTGTTATTTTCTCTGTGTGCTCGTATTCCATACCCTGTCTTTTTGCGTCGCCCCGAGTATTTTCCTGAGTATTTTTCGTTTCGTCTTCTCTGTCTGTTTGGCTCGTGTCTGTCCTTATACTACTGTGGTCTGGGCTGTGTATACCGCTCCTGGTAGCACCACCGTCTCGTAGTGTTGTAGCTTTCTCATTGTAGTGATTCCGAGTCAGTTTGTGGGCCTTCTCTAGTTTCGCTCTTCTGTGTTCATTAAATGCCTTGTTTCTTCCTATAATCTTTATTGTTCCTCCTAGGTACTTGAAATTTTCTGTTCTGTGTATTGTCCCACCTTTTGTGTGTAGTGATGAGTGTTTTTGGGTGCTTGAAATTTTCTGTTCTGTGTATTGCCTCATATTTTCTGCGTAGTGATGGGTATTTTTGGGTCTCATGAACTGTGTTTTCTCGTATGACATCTCCGGTCCGGTCTTGGCTGCGATTTCGTGTAGGTCCTCTATGGCTCTTATTGGTTCTGTTTCTCGTACCGTTACGATGGCTAAAGCGTCTGCGAACGCTAGGCACTTGACTCTTACTTTTTCTAACAGGACTCCTTTCTGTGTCTTTTCCGATTCCTTCCCTATTTTGTCCAGTACTATGTTGAACAGAAATGGCGAGAGGCCGTCGCCCTGCCTGACTCCTCATTTTTTTTAACTATTGAAATTACGTTTCGCGAACGAAAATGTAATGTTGTAACTTTAGTCCTAGGTCGGAGTTCGATATTTGGTGGTTTGTAAGAGCCACGGTTGCTTGCAGATGTACATTGAGATACTTGTGTAGCAGCCATCTTTGGATGTTGTTACGAAATAAAATGTTTGTGTCTTCTAAAAAGAAAAGGGTTAAAGAATTAATTACTTTGAAGAATGGTGACTCCAGTTTATTTATAGTGAGTTGTGCGTGAAGAAGTCATGGACTGTGCAGCTGGTCCCGGCGGAGGTTCGAATCCTCCCTTGGGCGTGGGTGTGTGTGTTTGTCCTTAGGATAACTTAGGTTAAGTAGTGTGTAAGCTTAGGGACTGATGACCTCAGCAGTTAAGTCCCATAAGATTTCACACACTTTTTTTTGGGGGGGTGAAGATCAGAAATAGCGGTGTTTTTTTCTCAAGGAAATTTATATGCCTTACGAAGCTAAAAGAAAATGGTGTTTACTCTCTGACTTATGGAGTTAACGAGAAGTGATGTAAACTGTAGCCGGCCGGAGTGGCCGAGCGGTTCTAGGCGCTACAGTGTGGAACCGCACGACCGTTACGGTCGCAGGTTCGAATCCTGCCTCGGGCATGGATGTGTGTGATTTCCTTAGGTTAGTTAGGTTTAAGTAGTTCTAAGTTCTAGGGGACTGATGACCACAGCAGTTTATTTGCACGAAGTAATGGCCGCTATCGACAGGGGATCTCAAGTTGATTCCGTATTTATAGATTTCCGGAAAGCTTTTGACACCGTTCCTCACAAGCGACTTCTAATCAAGCTGCGGGCCTATGGGGTATCGTCTCAGTTGTGCGACTGGATTCGTGATTTCCTGTCAGGAAGGTCGCAGTTCGTAGTAATAGACGGCAAATCGTCGAGTAAAACTGAAGTGATATCAGGTGTTCCCCAGGGAAGCGTCCTGGGACCTCAGCTGTTCCTGATCTATATAAATGACCTGGGTGACAATCTGAGCAGTTCTCTTAGGTTGTTCGCAGATGATGCTGTAATTTACCGTCTAGTAAGGCCATCCGAAGACCAGTATCAGTTGCAAAGCGATTTAGAAAAGATTGCTGTATGGTGTGACAGGTGGCAGTTGACGCTAAATAACAAAAAGTGTGAGGTGATCCACACGAGCTCCAAAAGAAATCCGTCGGAATTCGATTACTCGATAAATAGTACAATTCTCAAGGCTGTCAATTCAAATAAGTACCTGGGTGTTAAAATTACGAACAACTTCAGTTGGAAAGACCACATAGATAATATCGTGGGGAAGGCGAGCCAAAGGTTGCGTTTCATTGGCAGGACACTTGGAAGACGCAACAAGTCCACTAAAGAGACAGCTTACACTACACTCGTTCGTCCTCTGTTAGAATATTGCTGCGCGGTGTGGGATCCTTACCAGGTGGGATTGACGGAGGACATCGAAAGGGTGCAAAAAAGGGCAGCTCGTTTTGTATTATCACTTAATAGGGGAGAGAGTGTGGCAGATATGATACGCGAGTTGGGATGGAAGTCATTAAAGCAAAGTCGTTTTCGTTGGTAGAGCACTTGCCCACGAAAGACAAAGGTCCCGAGTTCGAGTCTCGGTCTGGCACACAGTTTTAATCTGCCAGGAAGTTTCATATCAGCGCACACTCCGCTGCAGAGTGAAAATCTCATTCTGGTCCATGAAGATGATTGTCGAGTGTGCCCAACTGGACTCAAGGGATTCCGATTTGGTCGATGCTGAATGAGTCTATGGTCCTGATGTCCTCCATGTCCAGGCCACCCTCCCTGTCTCCAATATGTTATAAACACTGAAAGTGCCCATCAGTGCAGTCCCACAGATTTTTCAAATTGACACTGGCTCTCCAACCAGTGCTGCAAACTAGGACACATATCGCCACCAGAGCTCCTCTACACTACAGCCTTTTTCTAAGCAGCTGAAAAACAAGAGCAACGACACCACTGAGATAAAGGATCAGTTCAGTACTTGGGTTTAGTACTAAGCAGTGTAGCTGTCAGTCTGCATCGTGATGGTCAATGCAATGGAGGTCACAAATATTTTAGGGTTGGATATTTGCTCCAAATACGACTGTTTTCTCACATCTATCAACTAGCGACACTGACTCTGAAGCACACATCTCTATACTGTCTCTGGTGATGCACAAGTTTTTCAAGACATTGAATGTTCCCTTTGATCTGATCATCAAAACTTCATCTTGAACTGCGCTGAAGAAGGAATTCAGAGCCCCATTACAATGAGTTTGTGATCCACACCTACTGTGATCAAGGAAAAATCAAGTGAATCATTAAGAATTAATGGGAGTTTGAGATCTCCATCAGTTCACAGCCCATCATCGATGCATGCACTATTCCTAAAGAGGAGGATAACATGGCGTGTCCTGCCAGGGGTAAAATGTTTGCAAAAATTTACCGACAGGATGCTTATTTGCAGCTACCATTGGATGAAGCCTCAGAAACATTCTGGACATCAACGTGCCATTTGATCTTTTTCGGTGTAATCGTCTGCTCTTCGGAATCGCCAGCGCCCAGCCATATTCCTAAGCTGCTTGGAACACCTCATATTTGATGTTCTTGGGACAGCAAATAATTTGGACAGAAGCAATGCCATCGGAAAAAAAATGCACAGGACTCAACAACCAAGTTGGAGTACTTGTTTGGCAGATTCCAATGTTGTTTCATTGTGCCAAGAGTGGAATATCTGGGCCATGTCTCCAAGACATTAGGCATACACCCCACTCCTAGCAATGTGTAGAAACTCAAATCAGTATTGGGTTAACTACTAGAGATTATTCATCCTTACGTGGCAGATATAGTCAAACTGCTGCATCAGCACCTTCTGAAGAATGTTTAATGGTAATGGTCCTCCCTTCGCAACAAGGATTTCGAGACCTCAAACAGACTCTACTCTGCACAATGTGCCTCGTGGCATATGACCATTTCCAAGTCCCTGATGATGGTGGCAGATGGACCTGACTACTGGTTGGAGTCTCACAGTTTTGATGGAGCTGAACAATCGACTGTATTTCTTTCCAAGATGTTAACACAAGTACAGGAAAATTAGAGACAAATCGATAAGGAAGCCTTATATAGCATTTCTGCATTGAAGATTATGTGTATGGATGTCCGTTTATCCTGATAAAATATCGTAATACTCTGTTACCACAAGCAAATGATCACGATAATATTGTAAGACTGCCTGATGCCTGTAGAGATGGTTACTGTTCCCCTTGGGACACCACTATGTCATCCTGCATCAGTGTACAGTACAACATATCAATGAGTACTCCCAGTGGGACAACATATTAAATTTTATGCGACATCTGAAATTTAATCTTCTAATGCTATAACTGAAGCAGTGGTGGTCAGCTTACCCATTGACACCCCAGTCATCACCTGCCAGCCACTGGAGGATCTGGTCCTCTGAGAAGTCATGTGACTGATGAAGAATGTTGGCCTGCAGATTGTAAGTTTGTTGAACATCCGGATGTTCAGTCCTGTTACTACTGCAATATGAGTTTTGCACTCTCAATGACATCTTCTTGCTTCAAGAAGATAATGGCGATACCAGAGTGATCGTTCCCTAAGCTCTCCAATCCATGTGCTGACATTACTTCAGGAAGGTCACTGGGGGTATGGTCCTCACCAAATGACTGGCCTGTCAACGTTGTAAGTGGGCTGTTTAGATTTTCTTATTGGTAACGCCACGTAGCACTCTGTACGAAAATCACTGGCTGTGCTGTGTGCAGTCTGTGGCTGGTTTGCATTGTTGTCTGCCATTGTAGTGTTGGGCAGCTGGATGTTAACAGCGCGTAGCATTGCGCAGTTGGAGGTGAGCCGCCAGCGGTGGTGGATGTGGGGAAGTGAGATGGCGGATTTTTGAGAATGGATAATCTGGAGGTGTGTCCATCAGAAACAGTACATTTGTAAGAATGGATGTCATGAAGTGCTATATATATATTATGACTATTAAGGTAAATACAGTGTTTGTTCTCTATCAAAATCTTTCTTTTGCTAACTGTGCCTATCAGTAGTTAGTGCCTTCAGTAGTTTGAATCTTTTATTTCGCTGGCAGTAGTGGCGCTCGCTTTATTGCAGTAGTTCGAGTAACGAAGATTTTTGTGAGGTAAGTGATTTGTGAAACGTATAGGTTAATGTTAGTCAGGGCCATTCTTTTGTAGGGATTTTTGAAAGTCAGATTGCGTTGCGCTAAAAATATTGTGTGTCAGTTTAAGCAGTCATGTATAATTTTTCTAAGGGGACGTTTCAACGTGTCCTCTGGAGGAGCATCGACAAAGATATATCACACATGGTTGTGCCATACACAGTGTGTCAAAGCAAACAGACAGTACTAGCCTGCAAGTATTTCCCTTGGTATGAAGTAACATCCCTGTGGTCTCGCATTCTTCTTGATTTTTCTAGGCCCTTTTCTGCGTTACTCTTCATTTATCGTCATAGATACCAGCAGAAGTTTTCTGTAAATTTCATGTATGTATTCAACGTCCTCAGCAAAAACCAACCAGGCTTTATCTCACACCATCTCAACTGAAGGGCTCCTAGAAACCATTGTCCTGGACAGCAGCCCTCAGTTAACATCAGCAGAATTTCGCAGGTTTTGTCCTGAGAATGACATAGCTTTGCTATGTATGACACTCTACCACTCTCTTTCCAACAGAATAGCAGAGGAGTTCGGCTGCACTTTTAAAAACTCAGCTGGTGAAGTTACATCGACATTATTAACTCAATGGAGGTCTCACCTTATTTTTCACCTCATCTTGCTCCTATCCACAGGATGGATCCACCCTAGCTAAAAGATACCATAGTTAACAGCATTAATCAAAACAGTCCGCCATCTGTCATCCATCCCATCACTATTCTGCCCCCCACCCACCCACCCCAGTCACTCAGCATTCACATAGTCACCAATACACGTTTCAGAATCTGGGCATTAGTTGTTCCAGGGTCACGAAGATAGGGTTCTAGCTCACGTCACACATCTTTTGCGCAGAATGATGATCAAAGTCCAACTCCCTGTTGCCTGCCGAGACAGAAAAATTCCCAGAATTTTCCGATCCACAGTTGGTCCACTCGACGCCAGAGAGTGTCTGGAGTGTGGGCCTCTGGTACTCAGCCAGACTCGGTGGTTTGTATAACCAGACATTCACAGCCTGGTGAATCAGTACCTGATTCTTGCAACTACGATTCAATTTTCTCTGGCTAATAATACAGTGGTACCGCTTTTTTCTGATTCACTCCGAAGACAGACTCTTAAGTGTGAACTGTTTTTTTTTTTGGGGGGGGGGGTTTATGTAATTACGATCCAGAGAAGAATTGGAGTTTTATGTTCATTGCAATGAACTTACTTTTCATTGTCTACCTGGGCTTTAGTATCTCTGCTTCGAAAACAGCGTGATCGACTTCAGAACTGTGTAGAACGCTTTAGAACGAAAGGTATTGGTTATTCATTATCAGAATACAAAAAAGAAAAATTAAAAAGGTTAAAAATGTAAAATATGTTACTTCCCATAATTTGGTTATGAACTGTAGATTGAAACTGAAGAAACTGCAAAAAGGTGGGAATTTAAGAGGATGGGACCTGGATAAACTGACTAAACCAGAGGTTGTACAGAGCTTCAGGGAGGGCATAAGGGAACAATTGACAGGAATGGGGGAAAGAAATACAGTAGAAGAGGAATGGGTAGCTCTGAGGGATGAAGTAGTGAAGGCAGCAGAGGATCAAGTAGGTAAAAAGACGGGGGCTAGTAGAAATCCCTGGGTAACAGAAGAAATATTGAATTTAATCGATGAAAGGAGACGATATAAAAACGCAGTAAATGAAGCAGGCAAAAAGGAATACAAACGTCTCAAAAATGAGATCGACAGGAAGTGCAAAATGGCTACGCAGGGATGGCTAGAGGACCAATGTAAGGATTTAGAGGCTTATCTCACTAGGGGTAAGATAGATACTGCCTACAGGAAAATTAAAGACACCTTTGGAGAAAAGAGAACCACTTGTATGAATATCAAGAGCGTTGATGGAAACCCAGTTTTAAGCAAAGAAGGGAAAGCAGAAAGGTGGAAGGAGTATATAGAGGGTGTATGCAAGGGCAATGTACTTGAGGACAATATTATGGAAATGGAAGAGGATGTAGATGAAGATGAAATGGTAGATACGATACTGCGTGAAGAGTTTGACACAGCACTGAAAGACCTGAGTCGAAACAAGGCTCCGGGAGTAGACAACATTCCATTGGAATTACTGACAGCCTTGGGAGAGCCAGTCCTGACAAAACCCTACCATCTGGTGAGCAAGATGTATGAGACAGGCGAAATACCCTCAGACTTCAAGAAAAATATAATAATTCCAAACCGAAAGAAAGCAGGTGTTGACAGATGTGAAAATTACCGAATTATCAGTTTAATAAGCCACGGCTGCAAAATACTAACGCGAATTCTTTACAGACGAATGGAAAAACTGGTAGAAGCCGACCTCAGGGAAGATCAGTTTGGATTCCGTAGAAATGTTGGAACACGTGAGGCAATACTGACCCTACGACTTATCTTAGAAGAAAGATTAAGGAAAGGCAAACCTACGTTCCAACATTTTTATACTTAGAAAAAGCTTTTGACAATGTTGACTGGAATACTCTCTTTCAAATTCTGAAGTTGGCAGGGGTAAAATACAGGGAGCGAAAGGCTATTTACAATTTGTACAGAAATCAGGTGGCAGTTATAAGAGTCAAGGGGCATGAAAGGGAAGCAGTGGTTGGGAAGGGAGTGAGACAGTGTTGTAACTTATACCCGATGTTATTCGATCTGTATATTGAGCAAGCAGTGAAGGAAACAAAAGAAAAATTCGGAGTAGGTATTAAAATCCATGGAGAAGAAATAAAAACTTTGAGGTTCGCGGATGACATTGTAATTCTGTCAGATACAGCAAAGGACTTGCAAGAGCAGTTGAACGGAATGGAAAGTGTCTTGAAAGGAGGGTATAAGATGAACATCAACAAAAGCAAAACGAGGATAATGGAATGCAGTCGATTTAAGCCAGGTGATGCTGAGGGAATTAGATTAGGAAATGGGACACTTAAAGAAGTAAAGGAGTTTTGCGATTTTGGGAGCAAAATAACTGATGATGGTCGAAGTAGAGAGGAAAGAAAATGTAGACTGGCAATGGCAACGAAAGCGTTTCTGAAGAAGAGAAATTTGTTAACATCGAGTATAGATTTAAGTGTCAGGAAGTCGTTTCTGAAAGTATTTGCATGGAGTGTAGCGATGTATGGAAGCGAAACATGGATGATAAATAGTTTGGACAAGAAGAGAATAGAAGCTTTCGAAATGTGGTGCTACAGAAGAATGCTGAAGATTAGATGGGCAGATCACATAACTAATGAGGAGGTACTGAATAGGATTGGGGAGAACAGAAGTTTGTGGCACAACTTGACTAGAAGAAGGGATCGGTTGGTAGGACATGTTTTGAGGCATCAAGGGATCACAAATTTAGCATTGGAGGGCAGTGTGGAGGGTAAAAATCGTAGAGGGAGACCAAGAGATGAATACACTAAGCAGATTCAGAAGGATGTAGGCTGCAGTAGGTACTGGGAGATGAAGAAGCTTGCACAGGATAGAGTAGCATGGAGAGCTGCATCAAACCAGTCTCAGGACTGAAGACCACAACAACAACCATAATTTATATTTTGTAAAACAATGTTCGGTGTCAGTGTGAACAAAACCTACGTCTTGGGGGAGGGGGCTGGGGGCGTAAAGTGCCAATCTTGCTAAAAGAAACTAATTTGTACACACACTGAATAATTATTCACTAAATGTCTGAATGTCTGTGGAGAAATGGCGGCCCATTCTTCCTCATGAGCCGAAACGGGAAAAGGTTGGACGCTGAGGTATGGAACAAAGTCAACGTTCTGACTCATTCCAAAGCTGTGCAGTTGCGTTCCCTTTGGGACACTGGGCAGGCCACTGCATTCAGGAGCGTTTCGGCCCACAAACCTGTTCTTCGTAAGTGCTGCTATACGGCAGGGTACAAACGATCATGGTCTCTGAATTACTTATCCACTTTATGCGGTACAGAAAGCTATAAATGTACAACAATGATGGAAGCTGAAGCAATTAATTAAATTTTGTGCAATGGTCAGGACTTCAACATGGGTATCCTCACTTACTAGGTATGTATCTAGCCATTATTTCACTGCGTACCCTACTCCAATCCCCGCCCCCCCCCCAAAAAAAAAAAAAAAAAAAAAAAAAAAAAAAAAAAAAAAAAAAAAAAAAAAAAAAACACAAACTTCAATTCACATCTTCAGGGAAAAATAAGCTGAAGATGTGAATTGAAGTTTCTGTTAGAACTCAAATCTGTTCAAAGCAGTTCTAAGTCGTTTAGAAAGATATTTTGAGAAGATTATCATTTTGTGTGGGAAGTGATTAATTCGCCGATTTTCGTAGAGTCTAGGAAAAGCTACGATTTATTCAATTGTAAGATTAGTTTCCCCTATTTGTGACTAATGCCTCGTTGTGCTGCTCAATAGGCACGCGTTTGTAGGCGAACTGTGTTTCAATATTTCCGTTGGATGGTGTTATGTGAAGAGACGTGTTCACGCGAAGTCGTTTAGTTATATTGTGGTTGAGGATTACAGCACACAGCCAGTCCGTGTGGCCGGGCGGTTCTAGGCGCTTCAGTCCGGAACCGCGAGACCGCTACGGTCGTGGGTTCGAATCCTGCCTCGTGCATGTATGTGTGTGGTGTCCTTAGTTTAGTTAGGTTTAAGTAGTTCTAAATCCTAGGGGACTGATCACCTCCGATGTTAAGTCCCATAGTGCTCAGAGGCATTTGAACCATTTTGGGCCATTAAAGCAAGCACTAAGGAATAGTTGCATTGCCTTGCATTATTGTCGTTGTATAGGAATATGTAAGTACTAAGAAGTAGTGACATAGCGGTTAGGATTTATTGTGTGACTCCGGCGTTAGGGTCGTAATGTACACACATCAAAAAAAGTTTGGATCACCTCGTTCCCGAGAGTTCCGGAACCTGTACAAAGAATTGGAATAATCAATATATGCATCATTTGCCCCCTTTTTATTGCTCATGAAAAACACACATTGCATGTTGTACCACCATATAGCGAGATCTCCAGAGGTGGTGGTCCAGGTTGCTGTACACACCGGTACCTCTAATACCCGGTAGCACGTCCTCTTCCATTGATGCATGGCTGTATTCGCTGTATTCGTCGTGGCATACTACCCACAAGTTCATCAAGGCCCTGTTGATCCATATTGTCCCACTCTTCAATGGCGAACCGTCGTAGATCCTTCAGAGTGGTTGGTGGGTCACGTCGTCCATAAACAGCCTTTTTCAACCTATCCCACGCATGTTCGATAGGGTTCATGTCTGGAGATCGTGCTGGCCACTCTAGTTGAGCGATGTCGTTTCCTGGAGATGTGCACGATGGGGGTGGGAATTGTCGTCCATGAAGACGAATGCCTCGCCAATATGGTGCCCATGCCGTTGCACTATCGGTCGGAGGACTGCATTCACGTATTGTGTAGCTGTTACGGTGCCTTCCGTGACCAGCAGCGGCGTGCGTCGGCCCCACATAATGCCACCCACAAACAGCAGGGAACCTCCACCTTGCTGCACTCGCTGAACTGTGTACCTAAGGCGTTCAGCCTGACCGGGTTGTCCCCAAACACATCTCCGACGATTGTCTGGTTGAAGGCATCTGCGATAGAGATGGGCAAAATCGTTCATCCTTGGGAGCTAGTTCACTGGTGATCGCTCTTTTTTGGGAGCCGTTCATTTTTACTCGTTCACTGTTCATTGTGCTTGGTATATGATTTTTATGAAAAATTGGAAATTAGTAGCGTAGGTGACTGAAGATCCAAGAGGGGACGCTTGCCTCCCCCCTGGGGTACAGAGTTTTTATTCATAACAGAATTCTCACACACTCGTGGTTTTCGTGATTCTGCAAAACATCTCGTTTAGCCACCTGCAGCGTTATGTGGCTGATCGCAGTGAAGTAATATGGGGTGGGACACGGAAAACTGGCCCCGAGTACAGAATGCTCGCCAGCTACGCACGATTTGTTGTCCACTACGAGCAGAATAGATAAACATGTAATAATTACGCAGTGAAGAAATAACAAATAAACTAATGCAAACAACAACGTCGAAAAAATAGATGAAGATTCGTGGTCGACAATGAGCAGTCTAGTACTCGGGGCCGATTTTTTCGTGCGCCACCCTGTACCGCTGAAATAATATTGTACGAGTTATCGTATTCTCTTCACAAAATGTGACACCGTACACTGGATTACGAAGCGCGGGCTTCATTCGGTTGTAAGTCGGTCTGCCTTCCATAACAATGAACATGCTCTTCTACCTTGGAGCAAAATAAGACGGAAAATGGCCACTCGTATGTGCCGTGTCGACTTCCTTTGCATGTGCAATAACAAAAAATCTTGCCTTTTTCCAAATATTTCTTCTACTGTTTATCGAAATAGTGAAATAAGTTGATATGCCGTTTTGTTAACTGAAAAGAGTTATGTATTACATACCACGTAATTTTTATGTAGTTTACGTAATTATAAAATATATTTTAATCCGGTCGTGGACGCTGAATAGAATAGGAAAAGAACCAGAAGTTCAGAATACAAAAAAGGTTTGAAACAGATCTATAATGGGCGAGAGAAGCGAACGAAATGAACAGCAACTCGATACTGAACTATGAGCAGTCGGCAGTGGAACTCCGACAGGTGGGTACGCGATGAAGGACGAATCCGGCCGAGCGAGACCGTGACAAGAGAGGCGAACGGGACCGAGGCTGGAACGAGACCGACCGTTTCCCGTTCCCGGGAACTACAAGTAGGAAGCCGCCACCGAAGTGACGTATGAATGACCGTAACTTAGAATTCGTTCATCGCTCGTTCCGTTCATCTTGGTGAACCGTTCCTTTGGACCCGTTAGTTCGCGAACGACCCATCTCTTAATATGCGACAGTCGCCGATGAAGAGAAGGTGATGCAAATCGTGAGCGGTCCATTCGACATACAGGATTATTACAAATGATTGAAGCAATTTCACAGCTCTACAATAACTTTATTATTTGAGATATTTTCACACACATACAAAAACTCAAAAGTTTTTTTAGGCATTCACAAATGTTCGATATGTGCCCCTTTAGTGATTCGGCAGACATAAAGCCGATAATCAAGTTCCTCCCACACTCGGCACAGCATCTCTCCATCAATGACTTTGAAAGCATCGTTGATGCGAGCTCGCAGTTCTGGCACGTTTCATAGTAGAGGAGGTTTAAACACTGAATCTTTCACATAACCCCACAGAAAGGAATCGCGTGGGGTTAAGTTGGGAGAGCGTGGAGGCCATGACACGAATTGCTGATCATGATCTCCACCACGACCGATCCATCGGTTTTGCAATCTCCTGTTTAAGAAATGCCGAACATCACGATGGAAGTGCGGTGGAGCACCATCCTGTTGAAAGATGAAGTCGGCGCTGTCGGTCTCCAGTTGTGGCACGAGCCAATTTTCCAGCATGTCCAGATACACGTGTCCTGTAACGTTTTTTTCGCAGAAGAAAAAGGGGCCATAAACTTTAAACCATGAGATTGCACAAAACACGTTAACTTTTGGTGAATTGCGAATTTGCTGCACGAATGCGTGAGGATTCTCTACCGCCCAGATTCGCAAATTGTGTATGTTCACTTCACCATTAAGAAAAAATGTTGATTCATCACTGAAAACAAGTTTCGCACTGAACGCATCCTCTTCCACGAGCTGTTGCAACTGCGCCGAAAATTCAAAGCGCTTGACTTTGTCATCGGGTGTCAGGGCTTGTAGCAATTGTAAACGGTAAGGCTTCTGCTTTAGCCTTTTCCGTGAGATTTTCCAAACAATCGGCTGTGGTACGTTTAGCTCCCTGCTTGCTTTATTCGTCGACTTCCGCGGGCTACGCGTGAAACTTGCCCGCACGCGTTCAACCGTTTCTTCGCTCACTGCAGGCCGACCCGTTGATTTCCCCTTACAGAGGCATCCAGAAGCTTTAAACTGCGCATACCATCGCCAAATGGTGTTAGCTGTTGGTGGATCTTTGTTGAACTTCGTCCTGAAGTGTCGTTGCACTGTTATGACTGACTGATGTGAGTGCATTTCAAGGACGACATACGTTTTCTCGGCTCCTGTCGCCATTTTGTCTCACTGCGCTCTCGAGCGCTCTGGCGGCAGAAACCTGAAGTGCGGCTTCAGCCGAACAAAACTTTATGAGTTTTTCTACGTATCTGTAGTGTGTCGTGACCATATGTCAATGAATGGAGCTACAGTGAATTTATGAAATCGCTTCAATCATTTGTAATAGCCCTGTATTTTTGGGGCCATCTGTACCGCGCGTGCTCCCCGGTGTGACTGCAAAGAAGGATCTCGCCAGGGACGTCGGGAGTGAAGTTGCTCGTCATGCAGCCTATTGCACACCGTTTGAATCGTAACACTAGGTCCTGGGTGAGCCCTGCGTGGCTCGTGTTCGTGCCATCTCTCTCCTCATTACATTCTGTTTTTATTGTACTGTCACCTCGCGTTGTTAATTCAATTACTGGTGTAACTGAGTTACTGCCTTGCCTGCCCGTGAGTGGCAGCAGCAGCGCTTATCGGTATATGCCCCGCAGCATTATCTTTGCTGGACTGCTATTACTTCCCGGCTGTCGTGTGTTGAAAACATAGAGTAAATATCTCTGGAGTGAGCATTGCGTTCTCCGCATGTTGTCAACATTAAACCAGGATTGTCACGTGATCTCGGGACCTCGCTGTGCCTGTGTGCTTTCTGCAGCGTTTGAAGTTTAGGGTCGACAGAAGCGTCCGATCCCACGCGTCGGCTTTGACCCGTGACGTAAGGGTGTTGTCGTGTGTGACGTCATGACGGCGCGGAGTTTGGTTTGAGTGTGGCTGTCTCCAGTTCTGTTTTATCTTATTTTATTTACTTTTCTGATCTGTTCGTTCTATCTCGTGAGATTTTTTTTTAAATTTAAAAACACTTATTACTTATTTTAATTATCTGTTTCCTCCAATTTCTGTTTTAGTTTATTATATTTATCTTTCTGATCTGTTCGTTCTATCCCGTGAGATTTTTTTTAAAAAAAGACAAAAAACACTAATCAGCTACTGAAGCATCTTTATCTTCTATGGGTTGCAGGGGTTACGACCCCTGGGGAGGTGGGTGGGTATTCATGCGTGGCTGTCTTCACTTACACGTTGTAGCTACGCAAGGCGTCTTAATTTGTTTATATTTAATTTGCCCCCCACCCAAAACACCCCATTTCCCGCGCTTGTCCCGTTAGTGTCATTAGGCTTCTTGTGGAAAGTGTGTGTGTTTGTTTTTGTTTCCGCCATATTTGTGACGTCATGGGTCAAAGCAGACGGGCGGGATCGGACGCTTCCGTATTTCCGAAGCTTATAATATCAAGAGTTTTTGTTGTGTTTCACCGTTTGTTGATAAAATAGCGATGGTGAATTACTGTTGTTGCTACGGACGCAAAGAAAAATATGTGAAAGGAGGGGTAGTAACTTTTCATGTTGTCATATTATTAACAGACACTGTATATGTTTAAAAATTTCGAGACGCATTATAAATAAGGCTTGATTCTGTAGACCTATTTCTCTACAATTTTATGCCTATATAATACATATTACGGCTCGTACAAAAGCTTACAAACAATCGCTACCTCTCGTAAATTTGCTAGTGGAACAGAAAAGAGAATGGTTAGTTGTTTCAGCAAATACTATCCACCATGCATTTATCAGTGACTTGTCGATTGTGTATATAGATCACGCAGTCTACTATTTATTTAATAAACTGGGAGCAAGTTCGTAAAATCCGTTAAATAAATACTTCAAAGTGTCACCAGTAAGAAAAATTGTGCTTTAGGTCGCAAAAACAAGAAAATAAATACGCAGAAATACCAGAAAAAAAGGACGAACTAGCAGGGATGTAATCGCTAATGTGTGGCAAATTCGGTGTTTTTCGGACACTTGCAAAAGTACTAGCGTACTGTCAAGTCGTTAGGCAAGACTATCACCGCAGAAATGTACGTCAGTCTCTGTAATACTATAAAGTGCCGTATCATACCGATAACTACCAAAAATCGAGTGCATCTGAACTGTGACACCTATCGCAAAGAAGCAGAATGCAATATCACTTGCCCTTTAAAAGTTACGTAGCTGGTTTATTCCCGGTATCGAATGGGTACTGTTAAAATGTCTGCGGAACTTTTATAAATAATCCAAGACACGTTCGAAAAGAATCCGTCTGTACTGGGGATGTAGTGACATTCTAAATACAGGGTGTTACGAAAAGGTACGGCCAAACTTTCAGGAAACATTCATCACACACAAATAAAGAAAAGGTGCTATGTGGACATGTGTCTGGAAACGCTTGATTTCCATGTTAGAGCTCATTTTAGTTTCGTTCTTCCACCTACGCTCAATGGAGCACGTGAAACGTCCCCTTTTTGAAGAATTATACAAGACTGTGCTTTAACTGACACACAGTATTTTTTAGCGCAACGCAATCTGACTTTCAATAATCCCTACAAAAGAATGGCCCTGTCTAATATTAACCTATACGTTTCACAAATCACTTACCTCACAAAAATCTTCGTTACTCGAACTACTGCAATACAACGAGCGCCACTACTGCCAGCTAAATAAAAGATTCAAACTAAGCAAGGCACTAACAACTGATAGGCATAGTTAGCAAATGAAAGATTTTAATAGAGAACAAACACTGTATTTACCTTAATAGTCATATTATATATAGCAGTTCATGACAGTCTTACAAATTTCAAAACTCCGCCATCTCTCTCCCCACATCCATCACTGCCGGCGGCTCACCTCCAACTGTGCAACGCTACGCGCTGTTCACATCCAACTGCCCAACACTACAATAGCAACTTCCAACAATGCAAACCAGCCACAGACCGCACACAACACAGCCAGTGATTTTCATACAGAGAGCGCTACGTGGCGGCGGCGTTACGAATATAAGAACCTAAACAGCCTACATATAAGAACCTAAACAGCCTACTTACATACGTTATCACGATTTCATACGGGATACTCTACCTGTGCTGCTAGAACATGTGCCTTTACAAGTACGACACAACATGTGGTTCATACACGATGGAGCTCCTGCACATTTCAGTCGAAGTGTTCGTACGCTTCTCAACAACAGATTCGGTCACCGACGGATTGGTAGAGGCGGACCAATTCCGTGGCCTCCACGCTCTCCTGACCTCAACCCCCTTGACTTTCATTTATGGGGGCATTTGAAAGCTCTTGTCTACGCAACCCCGGTACCAAATGTAGAGACTCTTCGTGCTCGTATTGTGGACGGCTGTGATACAATACGCCATTCTCCAGGGCTGCATCAGCGCATCAGGGATTCCATGCGACGGAGGGTGGATGCACGTATCCCCGCTAAAGGAGGACGTTTTGAACATTTCCTGTAACAAAGTGTTTGAAGTCACGCTGGTACGTTCTGTTGCTGTGTGTTTCCATTCCATGATTAATGTGATTTGAAGAGAAGTACTAAAATGAGCTCTAAGATGGAAAGTAAGCGTTTCCGGACACATGTCCACATAACGTACTTTCTTTCCTTGTGTGTGAGGAATGTTTCCTGAAAGTTTGGCCGTGCCTTTTTGCAACACCCTGTATACAGGGCGCTATACGGACACACGCACGACGTCCCGAGATCACGTGACCAGGCCGGCAATGTATGTTGACAACGCTAAATCTGTTCTGCGCATGCGAGTGCTCACTCCAGAGATACTTACTGTGTGGCTGAGAAGCAGTTCGTGTCTGGCAGTGGGTTGCAACGCGCCAGCAGTGGAGTTCGGACAGCTGGGACGCGGTAGGATTCGGTCGGCTTGGAGCGGACCGTTGCCGGCACACATGGTCTCCATAGGGACGGTCCTACTGGACGGCGTGATTGCTCGCCGATCGTTTATGGGTGGCGATGAGTGTGTCTGAACTCGTCGTTGGTTCTCGTCACTGCATAGTCACTGCTTTTACCATTGGTCGCGTTCTTCGTTGTAGCCTGTGATGTCGACTGTCGACTGTCCAGTTACACTCCTAGAAATTGAAATAAGAACACCGTGAATTCATTGTCCCAGGAAGGGGAAACTTTATTGACACATTCCTGGGGTCAGATACATCACATGATCACACTGACAGAACCAGAGGCACATAGACACAGGCAACAGAGCATGCACAATGTCGGCACTAGTACAGTGTATATCAACCTTTCGCAGCAATGCAGGCTGCTATTCTCCCATGGAGACGATCGTAGAGATGCTGGATGTAGTCCTGTGGAACGGCTTGCCATGCCATTTCCACCTGGCGCCTCAGTTGGACCAGCGTTCGTGCTGGACGTGCAGACCGCGTGAGACGACGCTTCATCCAGTCCCAAACATGCTCAATGGGGGACAGATCCGGAGATCTTGCTGGCCAGGGTAGTTGACTTACACCTTCTAGAGCACGTTGGGTGGCACGGGATACATGCGGACGTGCATTGTCCTGTTGGAACAGCAAGTTCCCTTGCCGGTCTAGGAATGGTAGAACGATGGGTTCGATGACGGTTTGGATGTACCGTGCACTATTCAGTGTCCCCTCGACGATCACCAGTGGTGTACGGCCAGTGTAGGAGATCGCTCCCCACACCATGATGCCGGGTGTTGGCCCTGTGTGCCTCGGTCGTATGCAGTCCTGATTGTGGCGCTCACCTGCACGGCGCCAAACACGCATACGACCATCATTGGCACCAAGGCAGAAGCGACTCTCATCGCTGAAGACGACACGTCTCCATTCGTCCCTCCATTCACGCCTGTCGCGACACCACTGGAGGCGGGCTGCGCGATGTTGGGGCGTGAGCGGAAGACGGCCTAACGGTGTGCGGGACCGTAGCCCAGCTTCATGGAGACGGTTGCGAATGGTCCTCGCCGATGCCCCAGGAGCAACAGTGTCCCTAATTTGCTGGGAAGTGGCGGTGCGGTCCCCTACGGCACTGCGTGGGATCCTACGGTCTTGGCGTGCATCCGTGCGTCGCTGCGGTCCGGTCCCAGGTCGACGGGCACGTGCACCTTCCGCCGACCACTGGCGACAACATCGATGTACTGTGGAGACCTCACGCCCCACGTGTTGAGCAATTCGGCGGTACGTCCACCCGGCCTCCCGCATGCCCACTATACGCCCTCGCTCAAAGTCCGTCAACTGCACATACGGTTCACGTCCACGCTGTCGCGGCATGCTACCAGTGTTAAAGACTGCGATGGAGCTGCGTATGCCACGGCAAACTGGCTGACACTGACGGCGGCGGTGCACAAATGCTGCGCAGCTAGCGCCATTCGACGGCCAACACCGCGGTTCCTGGTGTGTCCGCTGTGCCGTGCGTGTGATCATTGCTTGTACAGCCCTCTGGCAGTGTTCGGAGCAAGTATGGTGGGTCTGACACACCGGTGTCAATGTGTTCTGTTTTCCATTTCCAGGAGTGTATTTTAGAGTTTGTAAGTAGGCTGTTTATGTTTTCTCTATGTAAGTAGGCTGTTTATGTTTTCTCTATGTAAGTAGGCTGTTTATGTTTTCTCTATGTAAGTAGGCTGTTTATGTTTTCTCTATGTAAGTAGGCTGTTTAGGTTTTTTTATTGGTAACGCCACCTCTGTATGAAAATCACTGGCTGTGCTGTGGGCAGTCTGTGTCTGCTTTGCATTGTTGTAATACTCGCCATTGTAGTGTTAGGCAGCTGGCTGTGTACAGCTCGTAGCGTTGGGCAGTTGGAGGTGAGCCGCCAGCAGTGGTGGATGTGGGGAGAGAGATGGCGGAGATTTATAATTTGTCATGAACTGATATATATATTATGACATGTGATGATATCAAGGTAAATACATTGTTTGTTCTCTATTAATATCTTTCATTTGCTAACTATCCCTATCAGTAGTTAGTGCCTTCAGTAGTCTGAATCTTTTATTTAGCTGGCAGTAGTGGCGCTCGCTGTATTGCAGTAGCTTGAGTGGCGAAGATTTTTGTGAGGTAAGTGATTTGTGAAAGGTATAGTTTAATGTTAGTCAGGGCCCATTCTTTTGTACGAATTATTGAAAGTCAGATTGCGTTGCGCTAAAAATATTGTGTGTCAGGTTAAGCACAGTCGTGTATAAATTGTACTAAGGGGACGTTTCATAAGTTGTTTCCGTGCTGATGTGTAGCAGTTGATCGGTTGGCGCAGTCGCGACGTAGCAGCAGTGGGGGATGCAGCATCAGGAAGATGCTGATAGCCATCACTTGCCCGACGATTGCCGACACACACACGTCTTGAGTGGGGACGACCTTGGTTGACCGTCGGTCGGTCTTCTTCCAGACGACGTGTATTTGGCCGGCGATTGGTCACGGGTTGGCTGTGTGCGCCGACTCGTGGTTCGTCCTCGCTAGTGCACAGTGTAACGGAACCTATTAAAGGCTTTACTTTACCGAAGTATGCGATACCCTCCAAATTCAACCAGTTTAACGAGTATTTGTGATTATAGAGAAGTTATTGTGTATGTTAACAATGATTGCATAACATGTCTCCATAAACAGTCAACCCATTAAATTATACTGAATAACTGACCGGCACAAAAGTTAATATCACTTGATCACTGATACAGCAGATGTCATCCTGTAAAACCACTGAGTTCGTCTTAAATAATTAATAGGAAGTACGAAAAATAGTGGCCAACTTACGTATTTTGGATCTCCTTAAATAAAAATCACCCCGTGAAACCTATTTGTTCACCAGGACCGTTTTCTCTCAGTATTCACATAAACACTCCTATTTTAGACGAAAACCAATGTAGTTCTTAATAATTCATGTTATCTACCTATTTATGCAAATTAGAGAAGTCAATTGACAAACATCTAAAAAACTGCCTTTTTGTAACAAAGAATTATTCTGTCAAGTCAACAAATGTGCCTGTCATTTTAATAACCTGTTAAACTATGTCACTCGATATAAATTAATAACTTTTCTGCGCAAATTACGATAACAGATGTACATGTGACTTATAAACTATATCTCTTTTTAGTAGTCTTTGACAAGGCTGTAATTACAAGTAGCAAGAAGGGTCGGGAGCGGAGTCTGAATGTCACTTTGGTAAAGTGTATGTGTGTTATTGTCCGAGGTGGATAAACATTGCAAAGAACATGTAAAAGAAGTGCTACTTCGTGTTGTGTCATTGTCTTTGGTGGACAGTGGAATTAAGATCGCCACCAAAGTAATAAATATTTGAAGTTTAAATATCTGTTGGTTTCGCTCATTATTTGTCATCAAAAGCACACCAAAAACACGGAACCTCATCTTTTCTACCCCTAGACAACCAGATTTAGTCAGCATTAGCATCGAGACACAGCAGCGATCCAGCAAACAGCAGCGACTACCGCAATGCATTTTAATGGCGCCAACCTAACATCAAGTGCTAACAAGCTCCGTAAATGGGAGTGAAATAGTGCGATTATAGCAATATCTACGCCTAGGGGACCATTATAACAGTCACTGCCGTGAGCATCGTCTGGTCCTCGTGCAGATGTTCGCGGGGCTGTGTGTAGTTTATGTGATTTTCACTGACAAGTTTATTTAAGTGTTGTCAGCGTACTGCCTCTGAGTTAGTCGGTCGTGTGATTAAACGACGTTGATTTTCCGGTCGTCCACTCCTTACGGGCTGTCTCGGATCAGTTTTGTTTGCTTCCACATTCTCTGCTGTCAGCATCGGTGGAATTTTGGTGCAAGTGTGGAGCGGCACTCACCTTGAGCACTGGTCTGTTGACGGTCTGTCGGTTGGGTTGCCGTCGGATTGTGGATAGTTGGGCTGACTACCTGCCTCCCCTAAGCGAACGTGAATATTTCAAGTGCAGGCCGACCCCCGGAAACGTCTGAGCGCCGCTGGCTCTACTGCCTTTTCTTATTGGCTTTTGATTGTGTATTTTAATGGCTCATAGCCGATGGTTTGAATTTGTACCCTGTTAGTTTTGTTTTAAATAATGGGCCTTCAGCCGTTTTAAAAATTAAAGAGGTTGTGTCCTTAAGCCATAAGATTGTGTGACATTTACAGTCGATAGCTAAGGTCGAATTTGCGCTGTAATGTTTGGGCAACTAAATAAAGTTATATGTGTTCGAGTGTAACTGACAGCTGAACATTTTTGGCCCCTTTCCACAATTCCAACTACCTGTTCTGTCTTGCGGATTTAACCACGCGTTTCACTGTGCCTGCACAGAAGCCATTATTCAACATGGTGGCGTTGCTGTCAGGGTTCAAAACGGTTCAAATGGCTCTGAGCACTATGCGACTTCACTTCTGAGGTCATCAGTCCCCTACAACTTAGAACTACTTAAACCTAACTAACCTAAGGATATCACACACATCCATGTCCGAGGCAGCATTCGAACCTGCGACCGTAGCGGTCGCGCGGTTCCAAACTGTAGCGCCTAGAAACGCTCGGCCACCCATGCCGGCCATCATAGCTTTGGTTCACTCCGAGACGCCTGGACACTTCCCCTGTTGAGAGCGCTTCCTGGCACAAAGTAACAATGCGGACGCGATCGAACCGCGGTATTCTCCGTCTACGCACGGTTGAACTACAGACAAGACGAGCCGTGTACCTCCTTGCTGGTGGAATGACTGGAACTGATCGGCTGTCGAACCCCCTCCGTCTAATAGGCGCTACTCATGCACGGTTGTTTACATCTTTAGGCGGGTTTAGTGACATCTCTGAACAGTCAAAGGGACTGTGTCTGTGATACAGTATCAACAGTCAACGTCTGCCTTCAGGAGTTCTGGGAACTGGGGTGATAAACAACTTTTTTTGATGTGTGTAGTAAATTCCGAAAATCTCGTTGGATGCACTGAATGTGTGGTCTATATTAAATAGGACGGTGTCCGACGTAATCGCTATTTGTTGGGAAACAATCGGAAGTTTATTGAGAATTTGATAGCTTTTCCCCTTGCCCCTAAACGACAAATCATGGACCATAGAGATAACAGAGTGCGGGGTTTTGTGTTTTAAATATTAGTGGGCCGCGAAAGTCGGCGCGTGTAGTGGCTGAGCTATGTTTGATTATTTAAAGTTCGTAGAGTTGAAAAGTAGCGGTGACATTCAGGTTTCCTGTTTCATTCTTTTTTTATAACGTTTCCACTTAGTGTGATTTTGAAGAGAGAACAACAACAACAACAAAAAAATAATGGCTCTGAGCACTATGGGACTTAACATCTGAGGTCATCAGTCCCCTAGAACTTAGAACTACTTAAACCTATCTAACCTAAGGACATCGCACACATCCATGCCCGAGGCAGGATTCGAACCTGCGACCGTAGCGGTCTTGCGGTTCCAGACTGCAGCGCCTTTAACCGCACGGCCACTTCGGCCGGCATAGTATTTTTCAGTTAATAACTTGCAATGAAAAGAAAAATAATTAATCTTTATTTAGACAGGAAAGCAAGGTTACGATTTATTGAAAAGTGCTTAATTACAAATGAAGAGTTATTCCATTTAATTCTGAAAGGCTGTGATTGACGAAATAGTTTATTACAATAAAATTTTAACAGAGTCAAGGAATTGTTGTAGCAAGACGCTACTTGCAGAGAGGTTAGCGCTGATTGACAACGGAAGATAAACAATATTACATTATATCTTTGCCTTCTGAGCGTCTTCTCCAATTTAAATCTACGTGAAAGTTTTGTAGCGTTTACACTGATTCCTTGTATATACGATTATTCGTTGAAGCTTTGCAAGAGAAGCAGTTACAAGAGGCTAAGTATCTGTATGACGTCTTCGTCAGTTATAAACGAAATCTGTCGTTTCTGGTGCCTAATTTGTTGATAAGTAGACAGAGTAAGCTTCGCTATAGCTTGCTGTTATTGATAAAGTAAGTATATCATTCCTACTCCCCGTCGGATTTTTCTGGTGACTGATAGTAGCTTTGATGGTAGTTTATCTTTCGAACCTAATAAACCCTGATAGTCAGGTCCGTTGTTGTAATTAATATCCAAATAGCGATCACTGACCCATTATATCACATAAACAGTTATTGTGTCCATACTTTTGTACATAGTAATGTTTTAGCGAGCTGTAGTGTGATTTATAGCATCAGAAGCTGAATATCAAATCTTACGTGCCGTCGTTGTGTTAGTACAGTCGATTATTTCAAGTCACACAGAATACACTACTGGTCATTAAAATTGCTACACCACGAAGATGACGCGCTACAGACGCGAAATTTAACCTACAGGAAGAAGATGCTGTGATATGTAAATGATTAGCTTTTCAGAGCATTTACACAAGGTTGGCGCCGGTGGCGACACCTACAACGTGCTGACATTGGGAAAGTTTCCAACCGATTTCTCATACACAAACAGCAGTTGACTGGCGTTGCCTGGTGAAACGTTGTTGTGATACCTGGTGTAAGGAGGAGAAATGCGTACCATCACGTTTCCGACTTTGATAAAGGTAGGATTGTAGCTTACCGCCATTGCGGTTTATCGTATCGCGACATTACTGCTCGTGTTGGTGGGGTCACAATGACTGTTCGCAGAATATGGAATCGGTGGGTTTAGGAGGGTAATACGGAACGCCGTGCTGGATCCCAACGGCCTCGCTTCCCTACAGTCTAGTTGACAGGCATCTTATCCGCATGGATGTAACGGATCGTGCAGCCACGTCTCGATCCCTGAGTCAACAGATGGGGACATTTGCAAGACAACAACCATCTGCACGAACAGTTCGACGACGTTTGCAGCAGCACGGACTATCAGCTCGGAGACCATGTCTGCGGTTACCCCCGACTCTGCATCACAGACAGGAGCGGCTGCGATGGTGTACTCCACGACGAATCTGGGTGCACGAATGGCAGAACGTCATTTTTTTCGGATGAATCCTCATTTTGTTTACAGCATCATGATGATCGCATCCGTGTTTGGTGACATCGCGGTGAACGCTCATTGGAAGCGTGTATTCGTCATCACCATACTGGCGTATCACCCGCCGTGATGATATGGGGTGCCATCGGTTACATGTCTCGGTCACCTCTTGTTCGCATTGACTGCCCTTTGAACAGTGGACGTTACATTTCAGATGCGTTACGACTCGTGGCTCTACCCTTCATTCGATCCCTGCGAAATCCTATATTTCAGCAGGATAATGCACGACCGCATGTTGCAGGTCCTGTACGGGCCTTACAGAAAATGTTCGACTGCTACCCTGGTCAGCACATTCTCCAGATCTCTCATCAATTGAAAACGTCTGGTCAATGGTGGCCGAGCAACTGGCTCGTCACAATACGCCAGTCACTATTCTTGATGAACTGTGGTATCGTGTTGAAGCTGTATGGGCAGCTGTACCTGTACATGCCATCCAAGCTCTGTTTGACTCAATGCCCAGGTATATCAAAGCCGTTATTACGGCCAGAGGTGGTTGTTCTGGGTACTGATTTCTCAGGATCTATGCACCCAAATTGGGTGATAATGTAATCACATGTCAGTTCTAGTATAATATATTTGTCCAATGAATACCCGTTTGTCATCTGCATTTCTTCTTGGTGTAGCAATTTTAATGACCAGTAGCGTACGTCGTTGAGTGTGGGCAAGGTCTTGTCAGTACAACTTACTGTAGTATTACGAGAGTGAGCTACATTATCCGACGTTGCTTTTCACTTACGTATTGCAGCGCTGTTAAGAGCTTGTTCATACAATATATCCCCTACGAGTTAATGGTATCTGAAGGGTGGCGCAGTACATGGCCCAACCTGATTCCATCGTAGTACCGTTGTGTTGAATTGAAACGTGGATTCCGCCTTAAGCCCTAGCGTCCAACATCACTGCCTTGTCTGGTTTCGGCTGTAAGGAAGAATAGGCTGCCATTCCTCCACAGACATTTACTGAAAGTGTCCCCAGCATAGCTGAAGCCATCATAAAGGCGAAAGGCCGACACAGCCTATATTATTGTCCACTGACTGGTGTCTGGGCCAACGGCCTTGCCGCAGTGGTAACACCGGTTCCCGTCAAATCACCGAAGTTACTCGCTGTCGGGCTCGGCTAGCACTTGGATGGGAGACCATCCAGGTCTGCCGGGCGCTGTTGGCAAGCGGGGTGTACTCAGTCCTTGTGAGGCAAACTGAGGAGATACTTGACTGAGAAGCAGCGGTTCCTGTCACGTAGAGTGACAACAGCTGGGAGGGTGGTGTGCTGACCACACGTCCCTCAGTGTCGTCTAAGGGCTCAGGATGACATGGCGGCCGGTCGGTACCGTTGGGCCTTCAAGACATGTTCAAATGGTATTTGACTTTTTTTAATAGGTGTCTGGATTCTTTTGATCAGGTACTCTATGCAGAGGAACAGAAGAGGAAGAAAGGCAATTGGAAAAAAAAGTCAAGAAAGGGCTACACTATTCCGTCACATTTTATTGTCAGACACAGCTGATGGTCTACAAAATTACAGAAGAAATAATAGATCACAAGTTCAGAAGTCGTTTCTTACTCGCTACGTGGAATTCTCTCGTATATTACTCTCTACATAACACTAAGAGCGTTACAAGTAAGTGTTGCTCATCTCCGTATACGACACAAGAAATTAAGTACAGAAACGTTTGATTATAAGTACTGTTCTCACATGAATACTATGGCAAGATGTCCCTACAGACGACACTCTTTCAAATTATTCCTTATAAAAATAAATGTTGTGTAAAAATATATTTATGTATATGTATATAGCCTCTAATAAAAGTGATATCACGTAAGTACGATTGGAAAGCGCTTTGGATGTCCGCAACCAGATGGAGCGAGCTGCGATGCTAACACGCCGGACCGTTCTGAAACAGAAGAAAACAGAAATATTTGTTACAATTATTGTATAACTTTCAGTGAACCGTGGTTCCTTATGAGACACTGCAATAATTAGTTTATCAACTGTTGCAACTTTACGTTATCTAGTTACATTTATTCTTTTGCAAGGACATCTACTATTAACAGAAAAAATTGAGTACATAGAAAGAGATAATTAGTTTAAATTATTAATTTTTTGTGGTGTTTTAATACAGTCTACAGAAGTTGCAGGAGAGCTTCTGTGAAGTTTGGAAAGTAGGAGACGAGATACTGGCAAAAGTACAGCTGTGAGGACGTGGCGTGAGTCGTGCTTGGGTAGCTCGGTTGGTAGAGCACTTGCCCGCGAAAGGCGAAGGTCCCGAGATCGAGTCTCGGTCTAGCACACATTTTTAGACTGCCAGGAAGTTTCATATCAGCGCACACTCCGCTGCAGAATGAAAATCTCATGCTGGAGACAATATGTTATATTTCAAGCAAAAATTCAAGAAAAGGAATTACTTTATTTTCGATGTTACAATCGTTTTGTCCTAGCTCTGAATGTACAGTTAAGATCGTTTTTTTCAGAAACACGTGAAATTACGAATTATCTGGCACGTTTAAAATTTGTGTTATTATTTACGCAATCTAGTACTGTTTATTATGTTTATTTCTGGATTCATTTGTGAAATAATAATCGAACCTAATATAAATTCATTTATCAAGAAAAATTGTAAACCTTTTGGAATATTATTATTTCCGCTGAGTGAAAGAGTAATGAGCATGCCTCTGACGTGATCGGACGTATTTTTATATTTTGGACGAACAATGTAATTTCGGCTTTGTTAATGTGAAAATTCAAAAGACCGTATGGTACACTATAGTATACAATATATATTAAAGTAACAACAAAAATTCTGCAACAACAATCTTCAAATTTATTTAGATCAGTTCAACCATGAAGACCTAAAACGTGAGAATCTCAGCGTCAAGAAACAGACCCCTAAAAAAGTGGTTCAAATGGCTCTGAGCACTATGGGACTTAATATCTGAGGTCATCAGTTCCCTATACTTACGACTACTTAAACCTAACTAACCTAAGGACATCACACACATCAATGGCCGAGGCAGGATTAGAACCTGCGACCATAGCAGCAGCGCGGTTCCAGAATGAAGCGCCTAGAAACGCTCGGCCACAGCGGGCGGCTCAGACACGTAGACAAGAAGAAATGCAACCAACGCTACACGAAAAGCTAAGTAAACTAGAAAGTTTACTGTAATTTTCGCTCCTGGAATTAGTAAGAAGGGGGGAGATTACAACAGACAGCAGTAGCGACACACTCAACCAGCGAACACTTTCACCAACACCCGCCGCAGACAACCGTACAAGACACCCAGAATAATTAAACTGTATCAGAATAAACAGTGTATGCATTCAACCCTGTCAATCTCCTCTAGCGTAAATATAAAGAGCAGACTTATCCACCCCTGCTCATTATAGTGCTGTTGGGATTTAACATCAGTGACTGAACACTTAGTATAGAAGGAATGTAACAGGTAAAATTCAAGACACATAATATGCGAATAGAAGGTTAATTGATGATCCCAAGAAATAACATACCTTACACTCACACACCACTGCGCTTTCCACAATGCACGTAATAATTATAATGTTTCTGTAAATAGTGGCCGGCCGCTGTGGCCGAGCGGTTCTAGGCGCTTCAGTCCGGAACCGCGCTGCCGCTACGGTCGCGTGGATGTGTGTGATGTCCTTTGGTTAGTTAGGATTAAGTGGTTGTAAGTCTAGGGGACTGATGACCTCAGATGTTAAGTCCCATAGTGTTTAGAGCCATTTTTGTAAATAGTTTAGAAATATTAATGTGTAAATTGAACTGCAGTGAACCGGGACTGCAAGATTCAAAGTAGTTCCGTGGCTTTCAGACCAGGCTGGTTCAGATAGAGTAACATTTCTCTCTCTCTCTTTCTGTCCAAGTCTTTCCTATGATCTATTATCATATCTTCCTAAAATTTGAAACTGTTTTGTGTTTTTCTTTTAATTTATAATATACTTTTAATATACCATTACTTCCATTGTAATTGTTGACAACAGTAATTGCTGTTTGTAATATGGAAAACGTTTAGTAATCTACAAGATAAACTGTAAAATGAATGGCGTGTTATAAGATGTAAGGCAGAAGGTCTATAAATGAACAATTAATCAAATTCAGATTCAAAAAGTCAACGTTCTCCTGTCCAACCCATCCTGCTGTCGATGCTTCTCTGCTGACAACACAGTAGTCTCCGCCTCCTTTTACACTGGCGGGTCCGCCTCTAGTGACGTCTGGTGGTCAATTTCGCATTACGTAGAGCTGTCCGGAAACTTTTGATCAGGTAGTGCCTCATCTGTTTCGAGTTATGACGTTGTAACGTGGAGTTTTGTCGAAAATGCCATTCAAATGCCGAGGATTAACCCGTGACTGGGAGAGACTGTGTGTGCTTCTGTGTGTGCATGTGTGTGTGTGTGTGTGTGTGTGTGTGTGTGTGAGTGAGAGAGAGAGAGAGAAAGAGAGAGGGGGGGGGGGCAGAAGGGAGGTTGCACGGTGCGAGCGTAGACCGTCGTGAAGGAAGTCACTTCTACAGAAGACACAGTAGGGAAACGGGAGGAGAGGAAATTTGAGCACGCAGAGACGGAACAGAGGGCAGAAGACGTAGAAAGACTGCCGACTTGAAAGAGTTCCACCTCGGGCTGTCTGGAAACGGGACACTCCCACACACCCACGTGATCACACACACACACACACACACACACACACACACACACTCGCAATGGTGTTTCCCTGATCTGGTGAGCATATACGGGGAACGAGAGAAACATTAAAGCTTAAATCGTCTCGATTCTGGCAAACTATGTTGCAACTTCTGTGTTGTCCTTACGCAGCCTATATGCCACCTCTAACTTTTTATTTAGCTCTGAGAATTAACTAAACGTTCTGTGCCTGATTGTGGCGTATGACACATGTTTTTAGCGTGCCACTTCTTTTCGTTTCTCCGTGTTCCCAGTAGGTTTTGGGACCTGCTGCAAAGAAGCGTCAGCATGACTCAGAGAAAGAGAAATAAAGGTAATTTCAACACTTGCTTCTACGTCTGCATGACTACTCCGCAATTCACAGTTAAGTGCACTTTATCACTTTCACGCTGTCTGTATGGTTCTACCGTTCCACTCCTCAACCACGAGCGGGGGGGGGGGGGGGGGGGGGGGGCGGGGGGCACGTGGGGGGACGAACACTTAAATGCTTCAGCGCGAGGTCCTATTTCTCTTATTTTATTATGATGATTGTTTATTCCCATGTAGGTGTGCATAAAGAGAATATTTTCACATTCGGAGGAGAAAGTTAGTGATTGAAATTTCGTGACAAGCTCTCCCCGCAACGAGAAAGGCCTTTGTTTTAATGCTCCCAACCCAACTTGCGCATCATATCCGTGACACTCTCTCCACTATTTCGTATTAGACAAAACGAGTTGCCCTTCTTTGATGTCCTCCGTCACTGATGTCTCATGCGGATCCCATACCGTGTAGCTATACTACAGCAGCGGACGGACAAGCGTAGTGCAGACAGTTTCTTTAGGGCATTTGTTGCGTCTTCTAAATGTTCTGCCAGTGAATCGCAATCTTTGGTACGCCTTCTCCACAAAATCTTTTAGTCTTGTTTCCAATTTAAGCTGGCCGGAGTGGCCGCGCGGCTCTAGGCCCTACAGTCCGGAGCCGAGCGACCGCTACGGTCTCAGGTTCGAATCCTGCCTCGGGCATGCATGTGTGTGATGTCCTTAGGTTAGTTAGGTTTAAGTAGTTCTAAGTTCTAGGGGACTGATGACCTTAGAAGTTAAGTCCCATAGTGTTCAGACCCATTTGAACCATTTTAGAACCTGTATCCGTGATTCGCAGGTTATTGTGTGAGAAGAGGGCAAGCTGAGTTTCGCATGAGCGATGCTTCCTAAATCTAGGCGACTGATGACCTCAGAAGTTAAGTCGGATAGTGCTCAGAGCCATTTTTCCAATTTAAGTTGTTCGTAATTGTAATTCCTAGGTAATTAGTTAAATTTACGGCATTTACATTTGATTGATTCATTGTGTAACGGACGTTTAACGGATTCCTTGTAGCACTCATGTGGTTCACCCCACACTTTTCATTATTTAGGGTCAATTGCCAATTTTCACACCATACAGATATTTTTTCTGAATTTTTGCAGTTTATTTCTGATGTAAAAAATGTAAGTGTCGTGTGACTAGGGCCTCCCGTTGGGTAGATCGTTCGCCGGGTGCAGGTCTTTCGATGTGACGCCACTTCGGCGATGGGGATGAAATGATGATGATAAGGACGGCACAACATCCGGTCCCTGAGCGGAGAAAATCTGTGACCCCGCCGGGAATCGAGCTCGGGGCCTCAGGATTGATATTCTGTCACGCTGACCGCTCAACTACCGGGGGCCGTACATTTCTGATGACTTGACTAGACGATAAATGACATCATCTGCAAACAAACTAAGACGGCTGCTCAAATTGTCTCCTAAATCGTTTATATAAATACGGAACAGCAGAAGGCCTATAATACTACCTTGGGGAACGCCAGAAATGACTTTTGTTCGATGACTTTCCATCAGTTACTACGAACTGTGACCTCTCTGAGAGGAAATTACGGATCCAGTCACACAGCTGACACGATATTCCATAAGCACGCAGTTCCAGTCCAAGCCGCTTGTGTGATACAATGCTGAAAGTCTGCTGGAAATCTAGAAATACCGAATCAATTTGAAATCCTTTACATGATTGTTTTTCTTACTTCTGTGCATTAACTTACATTTAAAGCAAACTGCCATTCATCACATAGCAAACAGAAATTCTACCAGACTCCTGCTAAAGTCACTTTCCTACATAACTACGTCATCAGCAAACAGCCTCAGATTGCTGCCCAGCGTGCCGGCAAATCATTTATGTATACAGAGAACAACAGCACCCTATCACACGTCCCTAGGACACTCCTGACGACACCCTTGTCTCTCAGTAGTCAGTCTTCCGACGGGGTTGATACGACCCGATACGAATTCCTCTACTGTGCCAACCTTTTCATCTCAGAGTAGCACTTGCAGTCTACATCCTCAATTATTTGCCGATTGTATTCCAATCTCTGTCTTCCTCTACAGTTTTTGCCTTCTACAGCTCCCTTTAGTACCATGAAACTCATTCCCTCATGTCTTAGCAGATGTCCTATCATCCTGTCCCTTCTCCTTATCAGTGTTTTCCACATATTCCTTTCCTCTCCGATTCTGCGTAGAACCTCCTCATTCCTTACCTTATCAGTCCACCTAATTTTCAACATTCGTCTATAGCACCACATCTCAAATGCTTCGATTCTCTTCTGTTCCGGTTTTCCCACAGTCCATGTTTCACTACCATACAATGCTGTGCTCCAGACATACATTCTCAGAAATTTCTTCCTGAAATTAAGGTCTATGTATGACACTAGTGGACTTCTTTTGGTCTGCAATGCCCTTTTTGCCAGTGCGAGTCTGATTTTGATGTCCTCCTTGCTCCGTCCGTCATTGGTTATTTTACTGCCTAGGTAGTAGAATTCCCCAAACTTCATCTACTTCGTGACCATCAATCCCGATGTTATGACTCTCGCTGTTCTCATTTCTGCTACTTCCCATTACTATTTATGAAGTCTTATAGTCATTGCCATATCTAGTAACCTATTCCGTACGCTCGGCTTCGTTGACAGTTTCCAGTGGGGCACTCTGTCAAATGCGATCGGGAAATCTAGAAGTATGGAATGTACCAATCAAATGGCTCTGAGCACTATGGGACTTAACATCTATGGTCATCAGTCCCCTAGAACTTAGAACTACTTAAACCTAACTAACCCAAGCACATCACACAACACCCAGTCATTACGAGGCAGAGAAAATCCCTGACCCCGCCGGGAATCGAACCCGGGAACCCGGGCGTGGGAAGCGAGAACGCTACCGCACGACTACGAGCTGCGGACTGTGGAATGTACCTGTTGACCTCTATCCGTAGCCGGCCGGAGTGGCCGAGCGGTTCTAGGCGCTACAGTCTGGAACCGCGCGACCGCTACGTTCGCAGGTTCGAATCCTGCCTCGGGCATGGATGTGTGTGATGTCCTTAGGTTAGGTAGGTTTAAGTAGTTCTAAGTTCTAGGGGACTGATGACCTTAGAAGTTAAGTCCCATAGTGTTCAGACCCATTTGAACCATTTTAGAACCTGTATCCGTGATTCGCAGGTTATTGTGTGAGAAGAGGGCAAGCTGAGTTTCGCATGAGGGATGCTTCCTAAATCCGTGATGATTTTTGGACAGAAGCTTTCCTGTCTCGAGGAAATTTTTCGTGTTCGAATTTAGAATATGCTCGAGAATTCTATAGCAAACCGAATTGACAATTTTGGTCCGTAATTCTGCAGGATCGTTATTTTACCCTTATACAGCAGTAACCTGGACATTTTTCCAGTCTCCTGGAGCTTTGCACTGAGGGAGAGGTTCGCGATAAATGTAAGCTAAGCAAGGAGCCAATGCTGCAAACAGAAAATACAAAACCGAAGTGGGTTTCCATCTGGAGAATTACTTGATTCAAACTTTTTCAGTTTCTTTTTAGCGCCAGGGCAACTCATTTCTGTGTCCTCCATACCACAGATTGTGCGACAGTCTCACAAAGCCATGTCTGTATGATCCTTTGCTTGAATCATTTTCTTAAGCGCGAATTTTAAAACTTCAACTTTCATTTTGCTGTCTTCCATAGTCACACCAGACTTGCCGACGAGTGACGAACAGAAGCCTTTGAACTGCATAGCTTTTTATGTCCGGGTTCTCCACCTACTCTTTCACTAAGGTACAACGGCTGTTCGGAAAGTATTCAGAAGTATCAAAACCGAAATTGAAACCACAGTGAAAATACGATATAGCTTAGCATGGGTGTGTTGGGCAATGTCTCTCGTACGGTTGCCACTCCTGTCACGTCTCTCTTTAAGTTCTGAGCGCACAGTGAACACATAAAGATGCCTAGAAAACAGCGTATCACGCCTGATATGTGCACCTGCCGAGAGATTTCGCCTGATTTCATACAACCCCGCATGATGTACCTGTCATGCATTTCCTTCCTCATGACAGTTCTCGGCCGCACACTCTAGGGCCATTGGTGATGCTCCTGCAGGGTTTTTGATGGGAAGTATTTGATCACCCGCCATACAGTCCAGACTTGGTTCCCTTTGATTTCATCTCTGCTCACGTGAACCACTGTCTATGGAGTCAACATTTTGGCACAGACGGCAAGCTACAAAGTACACTACTACGACAAATGTCTAGTCAGAGTGACGACTATGTAGAGAGATACCTGGAAGGTGTAGCTAACTGCTGCAAACAAATCGTTATGATTTTTTTTTTTTTTTTCACTGTGTTTTCCATTTCGCGACCGATCTTACCTTTCTTTGGGAATAGGCCATGTATGATGGTAGAAGTTGTATCGCATCTAGCATTTTATAGACGCACGAATTTCTACTAACTTTTTCCCGTCAACATCACAGTCTAATAAATACAATCGCGACACTCTACTGTGAAACTTGTTACCATTTGACTGCTGGACCGACAGTAGCGCTCCAAGCGGTGAGAAAGCAGACAGTCACACGTGTAGAAGGATATGTTTTATTTGTTTCTATGATTAAGTAACGAAATAATTTCAAAAAAGCTGTGAGGACGGGTCGTGAATCATGCTTGGGTAGCTCAGTCGGTAGAGCGCGTGCCCATGAAAGGCAGGGATCCCGAGTTGGTGTTTCAGTCCGGCACACAGTTTTAATCTGCCAGGAAGTTTCATATGAACGCACACTCCGCTGCAGAGTGAAAATTTGATTCTGGAGCGATATAATAGTTCTATTTAGCGTCACACTCATTACTAAATTACTGAAATTATACTGAAATAAATCTAAAAACAGCCGAATTTCACTGATTCAATGCAATAAGCTGCAACTTGTACACGAAGAAATAGCTTAGCATTTATGAATAATTGCAGCTTATTTCGCCGACAACAAGAGAATATAAATACATACTTCACGGACAAGAAGCATATATTTCTGTTGCTCTCCGTTCTTATTGCGATAGGCATTTCCGTTGACACGTAAAAATATTTTATGGAGACTCGATTCCACTTTCTCACACACAAATACTTTTGTAAATGTAATTACTTTTGCTTCGAACGCGAGTATGTCGAAAATTCGTCCCGTTTGCGCCTCAAATGTAGCACGAACAGTGGAAATGGTTTCTTCCCTGCTGCGAATCATTTTTCGACGTTTTATTCTGACATTTGTGAGGTATTTCCTTCAGCTACATGTCCAGTGGCTTAAATGGTACGCTAAATAATATAAGTATTACCTACCATACCAGTTTACTACGTTCCACATTCACAGATTTGGCTGTAAGTGTAGCGAACAAAACTTTGGATTGTTGTGCAGATCTAAGAAGTCTAAGAAGTTGTTTACTGGCAATTTTTTGTTATTGAAGGAGAATGACATTCTTCGATAAGTATACGTTCGTTGCAAGAGAACCGTAAAGAAACAGTCCTGCAATCTATAGTTTCATACCTCCCAGGGTGCTTAAGAAACTAAAGAATGAGAAACGAGATGCCATTTTCTAGTTACACTCTGTGATCAAAAGTATCCGGTCAACCCCCAAAAACACACGTTTTTCATATTAGGTGCATTGTACTGCCACCTACTGCCAGGTACTCCATATCAGCGACCTCAGTAGTCATTAGACATCGCGCGACAGCAGAATGGGGCGCTCTGCAGAACTCACGGACTTCGAGCGTGGTCAGGTGATTGGGTGTCACTTGTGTCATACGTCTGTACGCGAGATTTCCACACTCCTAAACATCCCTAGCTCCACTGTTTCAGATGTGATAGTGAAGTGGAAACGTGAAGGGACACGTACAGCACAAAAGCGTACAGGCCGACCTCGTCTGTTGACTGACAGAGACCGCCGACAGTTGAAGAGGCTCGTAATGTGTAATAGGCAGACATCTATCCGGACTATCACATAGGAATTCCAAACTGCATCAGGATGCACTGCAAGTACTATGACAGTTAGGCGGGAGGTGAGAAAACTTGGATTCCATGGTCGAGCGGCTGCTCATAAGCCACACATCACGCCGGTAAATGCCAAACGACGCTTCGCTCGGTGTAAACAGCGTAAACATTGGACGACTGAACAGTGGAAAAACGTTGTGTGGAGTGACGAATCACGGTACGCAATGTGGCTATCAGATGGCAGGGTGTGGGTATGGCGAATGCCCCGTGAACGTCATCTGCCAGCGTGTGTAGTGCCAGCAGTAAAATTCGGAGGCGGCGGTGTTACGGTGTGATCGTGTTTTTCATGGAGGGGGGGCTTGCACCCCTTGTTGTTTTGCGTGGCACTATCACAGCACATGCATACATTGTTGTTTTAAGCACCTTCTTGCTTCCCACTGTCGCAGAGCTGTGCATCTTTCAACTCGATCCAGCACCTGTTCACAATGCACGGCCTGTGGCGGAGTGGTTACACGAGGATAGCATTCGTGTAATGGACTGGCCTGCACAGAGTCTTGACCTGAATCCTATAGAACACCTTTTGGATGTTTCGGAACGCCGACTTCGTGCCAGGCCTCACCGACTGACATCGATACCTCTCCTCAGTGCAGCACTCCGTGAAGAATGGGCCGCCATTCCCCGAGAAACCTCCCAGGGCCTGATTGGACGTATACCTGCGAGAGGCTAAGGCCAACACTATACTGAATTCCAGGATTACCGATGGAGGGCGCCACGAACTTGTCATTTTCAGCCAGGTGTCCGGATACTTTTGATCACATAGTGTACGTTACGAGAGAATCGCAAAGAAACAGTCCTGTAATCTACAGTTCCATACCTTTCAGGGTGCTTAAGAACCTAAAGAATGACAAATTCAGTGTCAGTTTTTAGTTACTGTTGATTTTTGTGGCACTTCACACGCTATCTATTGTAAACACTATTTTATAGATCAGTATAAACAATAGTATTGGCACTCGTCTGATATCGTATTGAGAAGTATCGCTTGCTGGTCGCTTGGCGCGCTGCTGTCGCAGTGGGTAACGAAGTTGAGATGGAGTGCCGCGACTGTTATTTTAGAATGTGGTCGACAGCCACGGGCGCTTGTCTGTACCGACAATGCAACAATATGTTTCCTGAACCTTCCCCGAATTTTGTCCTTTCGAGCGGCCTCAATAATGTTTTGAATATCAAGGAGGCTAATGTAAATATCTCGCATTTACGAGTGCGTGGAATGTGAGAGAGACGCGGATCTAGTTTCCCAGCCAGCCGCTGACGTCACGCTAGCGGCATGCTCCCGGGCCGTATCGTGATGATGTGTCACTCCGGCAGAAACGCCCGCTCATTTTTCTACAAATCCTGACGCAGGAGGGGATAAGCCTTCAGCCGCTGACCTAGTGCTCGCGAGAAACTCAGCCTCTTTCGGGGGAAAACGGAGAAGCCGGCGAAGAGGATCAACGATGATTCATTACTGGACAAAGGGCCTTGTGTGAGAGTCATCAGCGACCTCTAGTGGCTAGCCACGTGTGTGTGCCCATATTTCCAACCTAGAGCTTGTCATAAGCACGCACGAGTCTTTTGGCACCAACTGCATGCAACTACACTACTGGCCATTGAAATTGCTACACAACGAAGATGACCTGCTACAGACGCGAAATTTAACCGGCAGGAAGAAGATGCTGTGATATGCAAATGATTAGCTTCTCAGAGCATTCACACAAGGTTGGCGCCGGTGACGACACCTACAACGTGCTGACATGAGGAAAGTTTCCAACCGATTTCTCATACACAAACAGCAGTTGACCGGCGTTGTCTGGTGAAACGTTGTTGTGATGCCTCGTGTAAGGAGGAGAAATGCGTACCATCACGTTTCCGACTTTGATGCAGGTCGAATTGTAGCCTATCGCGATTGCGGTTTATCGTATCACGACATTGCTGCTCGCGTTGGTCGAGATCCAATGACTGTTAGCAGAATATGGTATCGATGGGTTCAGGAGGGTAATAAGGAACGCCGTGCTGGATCCCAACGGCCTCGTATCACTAGCAGTTGAGATGACAGGCATCTTTTCGCACGGCTGTAACGGATCGTGCAGCCACCGCTCGATCCCTGAGTCAACAGATGGGGACGTTTGCAAGACGACAACCATCTGCACGAACAGTTCAACGACGTTTGCAGCAACATGGACTATCAGCTCGGAGACCATGGCTGCGATGGTGTACTCAACGACGAACCTGGGTGCACGAATGGCAAAACGTCATTTTTTCGGATGAATCCAGGTTCTGTTTACAGCATCACGATGGTCGCATCCGTGTTTGGCGACATCTCAGTGAACGCTCATTGGAAGCGTGTATTCGTCATCGTCATACTGGCGTATCACTCGGTGTGATGGTATGGGGTGCCATTGGTTACACGTCTCGGTCACCTCTTGTTCGTATTGACGGGACTTTGAACAGTGGACGTTACATTTCAGATGTGTTACGACCCGTGGCTCTACCCTTCATTCGATCCCTGCGAAACCCTACACTTCAGCGGGATAATGCACGACCGCATGTTGCAGGCCCTGTACGGGCCTTTCTCGATACAGAAAATGTTCGACTGCTGCCCTGGCCAGCACATTCTTCAGATCTCTCACCAATTGAAAACGTCTGGTCATTGGTGGCCGAGCAACTGGCTCGTCATAATACGCCAGTCACTACTCTTGATGAACTGTGATACCGTGTTGAAGCTGCATGGGCAGCTGTACCTGTACAAGCCATCCAAGCTCTGTTTGACTCAATGCCGAGGCGTATCAAGGCCGTTATTACGGCCAGAGATGGTTGTTCTGGGTGCTGATTTCTGACGATCTATGCACCCAAATTGCGTGAAAATGAAATCACATGTCAGTTGTAGTATAATATATTTGTCCAATGAATACCCGTTTATCATCTGCATTCCTTCTTGGTGTAGCAATTTTCATGGCCAGTAGTCTAAATTTTGGAACATCTCATCGCAAGAACTGATTTGTGTACGAGACAAAATTCAGTGCTGGAACGTGAACGTGGTGGATTTTTAACTGAATTTAATTTCGTTATTCTCTCGTAAATATGTTTAAAAGATATGACAAATATATTTTCTTGACTTGAATTTGTAGTAATTTAAAGGTAACTGTTATATTGGTGCAGGTGTATAACACAAATAAAACGTGTAGACTCAGTATTAATGCCATATAAACAAAATAACTCATCGTGACTGGTGTTATTGGCACTTAGAACCAGTCACGATGAGTTAACTAGGAAATACATAACTTGTTAAGAACGTTCTAGTTGTCCTACAAGAGAAATAACTGGTTCTAAGTGCCAAGTTACGTATTTCCTAGTTTTTCCCACTATTTTGTGCAGTGACGAGATGAGTAGGATATTTCTGTGGCATGTGAATGCATTCTCAGTTGTTCGGATAGAAATAACCTATCATAAACACCAACGACGGACTGTTTAATGCATTATGTGGCGTTCAGATGTTCAATTTGTCTGTCAATGAAGCCGCTGTCAACAGTCGAACTTATTTTTCTCGTTGAACTTGTGTTTCGACAGAGGCGATAAATGGGGCACGGATTTAGTGGAGGAGGCATTTTCCGAAAAACTCCCGGCAACAGGTATGTCTCATCGCAGTGTGGTCCGCCAACTTACTTAGAAATTTCCAGAGACACGCCCAGTCATAGACGCCGAACGAACTGGAAGACCACCTAAACCCTAAAGGAAGCAGAGTTGTTGGATATTTCTGAATCTATCCAGCAGAGCTCACCGAAATTATTGCGCAGGTTGATACAGGGAAAAAAAGGTACCTGGCTTCCAACCGCGGATAAAGCGGTTAGGAAAACACTGAAATTGTTTCTGTATAGACAGCAGGGGAAGAATTGAAAGATGCCGGCCATGAAAAGCGGTACCGTCGCTGCAAATGGTTCAACTGGCTCGCAGCACTATGGGACTTAACATCTGAGGTCATCAGTCGCCTGGCAACGGCCTTGTCGCAGTGGATACACCGGTCCCCGTCAGATGACCAAAGTTAAGCGCTGTCGGGCGTGGCCGGCACTTGGATGGGTGAACATCTGGGCCGCCATGCGCTGTTGCCATTTTTCGGGGTGCACTCAGCTTCGTGATGCCAGTTGAGGAGCTACTCGACCGAATAGTGGTGGCTCCGGTCACAGAAACCCATCGTAACGACCGGGACAGCGGTGTGCTGACAACACGCCCCACCTATCCGCATCCTCACATGAGGATGACATGGCGGTCGGATGGTCCCGATGGGCCACTTGTGGCCTGAAGATGGACTGTGCTGTGCTCACCAGTCCCTCAGAACTTACAGTTACTTAAACCTAACTAACCTAAGGACATCACACACAGCCATGCGTAGGGCAGGATTCGAACCTGCGACCGTAGCAACAGCGCGGTTCCGGACTGAAGCGCCTAGAACCGCTCGGCCACAGTGGCCGGCCGCTGCAAATGGTTTACATCTTTTATTGAGAGGTATACCAGTGATAAGAAGCCTCTGTGGTCGTCTTAAAACATAAAACACACGATTACTATCAACAGACAATCCTTGTGCTGTGCTTGAAACGCCGCTGCACGATCAGAAAGCTGGTGCTGGGTAGCGATATCCACAAGGCGCCTTATTGAAGTTGTACTGTCTGAAGAAACAATGAATAGTGAATGCTGCTATTTAATGATCCTCGATTTCATTAGCCAGCTAAGGAAGACGAAATATCTACTCATGTTTTGAACAGGTACAGCGTATTGCGGGACAGTTTTTTCGGGAACGTACCATCTCAGAAATCATATGGCTCTCTCGTTCTTAGGAGTTTGCATCACCAGACTTTATTCTTCGTTGAGCAGTAATCTCTGTAGTGTATTGCAATCGCCCAAGTACACTTTTCTGACTTGAAAACTGAAATAAGTGCGTACGTGAGAATTGCATCGCAGTCTGATCTGCACGAAGCGTTTTCGAACAAAAGGAGTGGCGAATTCTAATTTTTTTTCCCGCAGAAATGAACGTTAAACAAATTTTGAGTCTGCAGCTGAGTCGTACGTCCCAAGATATTTCACATGGGCACCTGGCCATCATCCTCAGTTGGGTCACTGAAGACTATTTTCGATGTTTCAGCTGCAGATGACTGACAGGTGCTCATTTGAGAAATATTGTGAGATGTACGAGTATTTAAAAAGGACCGGCTGCAAACCCAAAATTTGTTTGAGATGTTCAAGAGGTGTATGCTCGGGCTATGCAACTAAATGAAAAGCAGTTTGACGACATAAAAGTTTTCTGGGTATGGTACCGCGTCCTAATGTTCTACTGCTGGTGGAGAAAAACCGTTTCGGCCAAGGTTGCAGCGACCTTCTTCAGGGTATAATGGTCCAACAGCGTAAGTTTTATACATTATGATGCGGTACCCCCTGGTTGTTTTTGTGGTCTTCAGTCCTGAGACTGGTTTGATGCAGCTCTCCATGCTACTCTATCCTGTGCAAGCTTCTTCATCTCCCAGTACCTACTGCAGCCTATATCCTTCTGAATCTGCTTAGTGTATTCATCTCTTGGTCTCCCTCTACGATTTTTACCCTCCATGCTGCATTCCAGTACTAAATTGGTGATCCCTCGATGTCTCAGAACATGTTCTACCAACCTATCCCTTCTTCTAGTCAAGTTGTGCCACAAACTCCTCTTCTCCCCAATTCTATTCAATACCTCCTCATTAGTTATGTGATCTACCCATCTAATCTTCAGCATTCTTCTGTAGCACCAAATTTCGAAAGCTTCTATTCTCTTCTTGTCTAAGCTATTTATCGTCCACGTTTCACTTCCATACATGGCTACACTCCATACAAATACTTTCAGAAACGACTTGCTGACACTTAAATCTATACTCGATGTTAACAAATCTCTCTTATTCAGAAACGTTTCCTTGCCATTGCCAGTCTACATTTTATATCCTCTCCACTTCGGCCATCATCAGTTATTTTGCTCCCCAAATAGCAAATCTCCTTTACTACTTTAAGTGTCTCATTTTCTAATCTAATTCCCTCAGCATCACCCGACTTAGTTCGACTACATTCCACTATCCTCGTTTTGGTTTTGTTGATGTTCATCTGATACCCTCCTTTCAAGACACTGTCCATTCCGTTCAACTGCTCTTCCAAGTCCTTTGCTGTCTCTGACAGAATTACAATGTCATCGGGGAACCTCAAAGTTTTTATTTCTTCTCCATGGATTTTAATACCTACTCCGAACATTTATTTTTTGTTTCCTTTACTGCTTGCTCACTATACAGATTGAACAACATCGGGGAGAGGCTACAACCCTGTCTTACTCCCTTCCCAACCACTGCTCCCCTTTCATGTCCCTCGACTCTTATAACTGCCATCTGGTTTCTGTACAAATTGTAAATAGCCTTTCGCTCCCTGTATTTTACCCCTGCCACCTTTAGAATTTGAAAGAGAGTATTCCAGTCAACATTGTCAAAAGCTTTCTCTAAGTCTACAAATGGTAGAAATGTAAGTTTGCCTTTCCTTAATCTATTTTCTAAGGTAAGTCGTAGGGTTAGTATTGCCTCACGTGTTCCAACATTTCTGCGGAATCCAAACTGATCTTCCCCGAGGTCGGCTTCTCCAGTTTTTCTATTCGTCTGTAAAGAATTCGCGTTAGTATTTTGTAGCTGTGACTTATTAAACTGATTTTTCGGTAATTTTCACATCTGTCAGCACCTGCTTTCTTTGGGATTGGGATTATCATATTCTTCTTGAAGCCTGAGGGTATTTCCCCTGTCTCATAGATCTTGCTCACCAGATGGTAGAGTTTTGTCAGGACTGGCTCTCCCAAGGCTATCAGTAGTTCTAATGGAATGTTGTCTACTTCGGGGGCCTTGTTTCGACTCAGGTCTTTCAGTGTTCTGTCAAACTCTTCACGCAATATCATATCTCCCATTTCATCTTTATCTACATCCTCTTCCATTCCTATAATATTGTCCTCAAGTACATCGCCCTTGTATAGACCCTCTATATACTCCTTCCGCCTTTCCGCTTTCCCTTCTTTGCTTAGAACTGGGTTTCCATCTGAGCTCCTGATATTCATGCAAGTGGTTCTCCTTTCTCCAAAGATCTCTTCAATTTTCCTGTAGGCAGTATCTATCTTTCCCGTAGTGAGATAAGCCTCGACATCCTTACATTTGTCCTCTAGCCATCCCTCCTTAGCCATTTTGCACTTCCTACTTAGAAAAATTTTATGTCGACTGACTCCGGCCGCGGATCCCTACGCATTTATAGCAACGCAATTTGTTCATTGCCATACACGTTTCGCTTATTTTAGTTGTGAAGCATCTTCAGTGATCTGTAATAGATGTTTCTTTTTGCACATATAATAAATGTGCAGCGCGACAATTATGGAACGATATGAAATAAAATGGTCATAACTTGCGAACGGTTTGCGTTAGGACTTTCGAACTGCACTGCTGGGTGCGGAGCATGATGGAAATCAGTATGTGGATATGGTTTGGTTCAGCGACGAAGCCCACTTTCTTTCCGATGGGGGTTTGTTAATAAGCAAAACTGGTGCACTTGGTGGACCGAGAATCCACATTTCGAGATCGAGAAGTCTCTTCATCCTCAACAGGTGACTGTGTGGAGTGCAATATCCAGTCACAGAATAATCGGTGCGATATTCCTCGATGGCACGGTGAGTACCAAACAGTACGTGAAGGTTTTGGAAGAAGACTTCATCCCTATTATCCAAAGTGACTCTGACTTCGACAAGTGGTTCATTCAAGACGGAGCTCGACCCCATCGAAACAGGAGAGTGTTTGATGTTCTGAAGTAGCACTTTGGAGACAGCATACCGGCTCAGGGGTACCCAGAGGCCACTGGCATGGGCCTCGATTGGCCGCCATACTCTGCAGATCTGAACACATGCGATTTCCAGAATGAGATTTTCACTCTGCAGCGGAGTGTGCGCTGATATGAAACTTCCTGGCAGATTAAAACTGTGTGCCCGACCGAGACTCGAACTCGGGACCTTTGCCTTTCGCGGGCAAGTGCTCTACCAACTGAGCTACCGTAGCACGACTCACGCCCGGTCCTCACAGCTTTACTTCTGCCAGTAGGTCGTCTCCTACCTTCCAAACTTTACAGAAGCTCTCCTGCGAACCTTGCAGGACTAGCACTCCTGAAAGAAAGGATACTGCGGAGACATGGCTTAGGCACAGCCTGGGGGATGTTTCCAGAATGAGATTTTCACTCTGCAGCGGAGTGTGCGCTGATATGAAACTTCCTGGCAGATTAAAACTGTGTGCCCGACCGAGACTCGAACTCGGGACCTTTGCCTTTCGCGGGCAAGTGCTCTATCATCTCAGCTACCGTAGCACGAGTCACGCCCGGTCCTCACAGCTTTACTTCTGCCAGTAGGTCGTCTCCTACCTTCCAAACTTTACAGAAGCTCTCCTGCGAACCTTGCAGGACTAGCACTCCTGAAAGAAAGGATATTGCGGAGACATGGCTTAGGCACAGCCTGGGGGATGTTTCCAGGATGAGATTTTCACTCTGCAGCGGAGTGTGCGCTGATATGAAACTTCCTGGCAGATTAAAACTGTGTGCCCGACCGAGACTCGAACTCGGGACCTTTGCCTTTCGCGGGCAAGTGCTCTATCATCTCAGCTACCGTAGCACGAGTCACGCCCGGTCCTCACAGCTTTACTTCTGCCAGTAGGTCGTCTCCTACCTTCCAAACTTTACAGAAGCTCTCCTGCGAACCTTGCAGGACTAGCACTCCTGAAAGAAAGGATATTGCGGAGACATGGCTTAGGCACAGCCTGGGGGATGTTTCCAGGATGAGATTTTCACTCTGCAGCGGAGTGTGCGCTGATATGAAACTTCCTGGCAGATTAAAACTGTGTGCCCGACCGAGACTCGAACTCGGGACCTTTGCCTTTCGCGGGCAAGTGCTCTATCATCTGAGCTACCGTAGCACGAGTCACGCCCGGTCCTCACAGCTTTACTTCTGCCAGTAGGTCGTCTCCTACCTTCCAAACTTTACAGAAGCTCTCCTGCGAACCTTGCAGGACTAGCACTCCTGAAAGAAAGGATACTGCGGAGACATGGCTTAGGCACAGCCTGGGGGATGTTTCCAGAATGAGATTTTCACTCTGCAGCGGAGTGTGCGCTGATATGAAACTTCCTGGCAGATTAAAACTGTGTGCCCGACCGAGACTCGAACTCGGGACCTTTGCCTTTCGCGGGCAAGTGCTCTATCATCTCAGCTACCGTAGCACGAGTCACGCCCGGTCCTCACAGCTTTACTTCTGCCAGTAGGTCGTCTCCTACCTTCCAAACTTTACAGAAGCTCTCCTGCGAACCTTGCAGGACTAGCACTCCTGAAAGAAAGGATACTGCGGAGACATGGCTTAGGCACAGCCTGGGGGATGTTTCCAGGATGAGATTTTCACTCTGCAGCGGAGTGTGCGGTGATATGAAACTTCCTGGCAGATTAAAACTGTGTGCCTGTGAAGGTATCTCGCAAGGTCCCGAGTTCGAGTCTCGGTCGGGCACACAGTTTTAATCTGCCAGGAAGTTTCACATGCGATTTCTTTTTGTGGGGCTATATTGAGGACAAGGCGTACAGCAATAATCCTAAAACCACTGCTGAGCTGAAAACAGCCATCGACAGGTCATCGACAGCATCGATGTTGCGACACTTCAGCGGGTCATGCTGAGCTTCGCTATTCGTCTGCGCCACATCATGGCCGATGATGGCAGGCATATCGAACAAGTCATAACCTAAATACGAATATCTGTATCGATGTTTACATGTTGAATAAAATGTGTGCACTCCGTAGTTCGTAACTAACTCAGGTTTATTTCATGTAGTTCAATGATGTTCATCGTGTATTATGTGGTAGTTACAATACGTTGCTATGTTATACTTTGCAGTGTTTTTCTCGTGGCCGGCCGGTGTGGCCGAGCGGTTGTAGGCGCTTCAGTCCGGAATCGCGCGACCGCTACGGTCGCAGGTTCGAATCCTGCCTCGGGCGTGGATGTATGTAATGTGTGTGGAGTCCTTAGGTTAGTTAGGTTTAAGTGGTTCTTAGGGGTCTGATGACCTCAGATGTCAAGTCCCATAGCGCTCAGAGCCATTTGAACCATTTTTTCTCTTGTTTATCTAATTAGAATCAACTTTTGTAGCACAAATTTCCTGAGGTGAAATAATCGTTCGGTGTTACGATTTCCATCCCGTGTGTGTTGTCCTGGATACGTGTTCGTTAGTCTCCGTGTTCGAGCTGGCCAATTTCTGGCGTTCGTTCACCGACATTTGTTACGTCACTTACATCATTTGCACTTTACATTTTGGCGAAAGATACCTCCACTAATTTTGAACCAACTAAGGAACAACGGAAACCAGAAGAAATAACGATAATTAAGGGAGTTGAGCTTTGTATAATCGCCCACGGACGTCGTTCGCATCATATGTTGTGACTACACTACATCTTTACGAACAACCTGAACATCAAGGGATATATTGCCTTTTGACCCTCCTGACACATACGAGACTTGAGCCTTAAACAATGATTCACATCTCCACTCATCGAATGCTCACGGAATAAGGCTGTTACACAATATCTTCTGGTAAACCTTCCGGGATGTAAGGTCGTGGTCCATGAAACTCTTCAGCTCCTAACGTTTCGTCCAGAGCTGCGCTGGACATCTTCAGAGGGGTGTTTCTCCTCCGGTGAGTCTTGCCGACTGACGGGTCGGACGTCTGAGAGCGACTTATATATCGTAGAAAGTGGGCGTGACCAGAGTTACACGTGATATGCAGAGATAATCTTTGTCAGAGATAAAACTTAACTATCGATCGTAATCTCGTCACGGATAAAACTGTCTAGCAATTCTGTGGTGCTACTGTCCAAATATCACTAAGTTTCATGGTCTCTTCTTTCCGATTAAAATTATCCCTATGTTTATATATTTCAATTGCTTCTCTACAAAGCCGTGGGTAATAGTTCGTCGTCGTAGACAAAATTTTTGTTTCGGAAAACTTCACTTGATGATTTCGTGACTGAAAGCGTGTTCTGTTACAGCCGATTTATCTGTTTTTCCTAATCGGCAAAGACTTCTGTGTTCTTTTAACCGTGTATTTACGCTTCTTTTTGTTGTTCCAACATAAACTTTACCACATGTAAACGGAATTTTATATACGCCACTGGCTGATAGAGGAGCGCGTTTATCTTTTACAGACCGAAGAACATGACAAATTTTCTTCGTTGGTCTAAAAACAGGTCTAATATCATGTTTACTTAAAATCTTTCCAATCTGATCCGTTACTTTCTTTATAAAAGGGAGAGAGACTGTATTCTTCCATCGTTTTTCGGACAGTAGCACTACAGAATTGCTAGACAGTTTTATCCGTGACGAGATTACGATCGATAGTTAAGTTTTATCTCTGACAAAGATTATCCCTGCATATCACGTGTAACTCTGGTCACGCCCACTTTCTACGATATATAAGTCGCTCTCAGACGTCCGACCCGTCAGTCGGCAAGACTCACCGGAGGAGAAACACCCCTCTGAAGATGTCCAGCGCAGCTCTGGACGAAACGTTAGGAGCTGAAGAGTTTCATGGACCACGACCTTACATCCCGGAAGGTTTACCAGAAGATATTTCGTCCGCTCGTGAAAGCTTTCATACTATGTTACACAATACTTAACAAACAGTATAGAGGGTATAAATTTTATGTTGACAAACCAGAATAACTCCAAAAATAAGCTTCACACGAAATAATGTGTAGAATCCAAGGATTATATTTTCGAGGGAGACATCTCTTGGTGCTAAAATTAGCCCGCCACCCCAGCCCCCTGGGGGTGGGGCGGGAGGCAATTTTAAAATTTCAAATGGGAACCCCCATTTTTTAATGCAGAATCAGGTTCTACACAAAAAACTACGTACATTTTGTATCAAACATTTGTTTTGATTGTTGGTAGCTGGCGCTGTAATTCAAGAAAATCGATGGTCTCATTTTTGCGTGATAAATGGTTGCAGATGAGTAAAAAATACTAATTTACTTCGTAAATTTTGATTCGCTAAAACTAAAACTCTCCCTCTCTCCCCATAGGGTGGGGTCTGAGAGAGAGGAATTAGAGATGTACAAATGTTGACCGAAATATTAATTTGTTCCGCAGGTTCGGATGAGTTTTGTTTGTTTCCTGCTCATGAGGCCAGACAAGTTTTAATTATCAAACAACTAGCTAACTAACTACACAAACATATCATCTGACTAGCTAACTAACTACACAAACATATCATCTGACTAGCTAACTAACTACACAAACCTATCATCTGACTAGCTAACTAACTACACAAACATATCATCTGACTAGCTAACTAACTACACAAACCTATCATCTGACTAGCTAACTAACTACACAAACATATCATCTGACTAGCTAACTAACTACACAAACATATCATCTGACTCGCTAACTAACTACACAAACATCCTACTTACTAACGAGTGAACTCATTAGCTAAAACACTAACTGACTCCGTAACCATTTTCCGCGCAAAAATGAGAACATAGATTTTCTTGAAGTACAGCGCCAACTACCAAGAATCAAAACAAATGTTTAAGACAAAATGTACGTAGTACTTTATGCAGAATTCGATTATGCTATAAAAATTGGGGGTTCCCATTTGAAATTTTAAAGGTGCCTCCCGCCCCACCCCCAGGGGGCTCGGGTGACCGGCTACATCTACATCTAAATCTACATCTACATGACTACTCTGCGATTCACATTTAAGTGCTTGGCAGAGGGTTCATCGAACCACAATCATACTATCTCTCTACCATTCCACTCCCGAACAGCGCGCGGGAAAAACTAACACCTAAACCTTTCTGTTCGAGCTCTGATTTCTCTTATTTTATTTTGATGATCATTCCTACCTATGTAGGTTGGGCTCAACAAAATATTTTCGCATTCGGAAGAGAAAGTTGGTGACTGAAATTTCGTAAATAGATCTCGCCGCGACGAAAAACGTCTTTGCTTTAATGACTTCCATTCCAACTCGCGTGTCATATTTGCCACACTCTCTCCCCTATTACGTGATAATACAAAACGAGCTGCCCTTTTTTGCACCCTTTCGATGTCCTCTGTCAATCCCACCTGGCAAGGATCCCACACCGCGCAGCAATATTCTAACAGAGGACGAACGAGTGTAGTGTAAGCTGTCTCTTTAGTGGACTTGTTGCATCTTCCAAGTGTCCTGCCAATGAAACGCAACCTTTGGCTCGCCTTCCCCACAATACTATCTATTTGGTCTAATTTTAGCACCAGCAGATGTTCCCCTCGAAAATAATCAACTTTGGATTCTACACATTTTTTTCGTGTGAAGATTATTTTTCGAGTTTTTAGAATAATTGAAAATCCCCGATCGCTTCATTATCGTTTACTACAGGACCGGTTTCAGCACTCTGGAGGTGCCATCATCGGATGTGAAGTGCTGAAACCGTGGCTTTTCAATTATTTTAAAAAACACAGTGATCGCCCCACGACACACCATGTGTTCACTGCGAAAAAGTATTTTTCGAGTTATTCAGGTTTGTCAACTTAAAATTTACACCCTGTGTATGCCACCAGCCGCCTCAGTGTATAGGCGTCATCCTTATGGCAAGTGTGTGTGTGCGTGTGTGTGTGTGTGTGTGTGTGTGTGTACGCGTGTGTGTAAGTGCGTGCGTGGGCGCTGTACGCTACTACGGCGACACACAAGGCGGCTACTGTCCGCCCTATACGGCTGGCTTGGCAGCGATACGAAGCGTAAACTGCCTCGCCGACAGCGCCCACATATATCTCCCGCACACTTGCCAGCTCCCCCCCCCCCCACCTCCCCCCCCCCCCACTCTCTCCCGCTACACGTCAAGTCTCCAGCACTGGCGCTAGGTCCTCACCGTGTAGAGCTCCGACACGAAGCACTGGAGACTTCTAAAGCACCGGCCACAGGCAGAACCTTCCGTGAAAGCCAGTTCGGACGACCCAGAATACTATACAGGGTGGTCCATTGATAGCGAGCGGGCCAAATAGCTCACGAAATAAGCATCAAACGAAAAAACTACAAAGGACGAAATTTGTCTAGCTTGAAGGGGGAAACCAGATGGCACTATGGTCGGCCCGCTACATGGCGCTGCCATACGTCAAACGGATATCAACTGCGTTTCTCTTAAATAGGAACCTGAATTTTTATTACATATTTTTGTAGTACGTAAAGAAATATGAATGTTTTAGTTGCACCACTTTTTTCGCTTTGTGATAGATGGCGCTGTAATAGCCACAAATGTATAAGTATCACGTAACATTCCGCCAGTGCGGACGGTATTTGCTTCGTGATACATTACCCGTGCTAAAATGGACCGTTTACCAATTGCGGAAAATGTCGATATCGTGTTGATGTATGGCTATTGTGATCAAAATGCCCAACGGGCGTGTGCTATGCATGCTGCTCGGTGCCCTGGACGACATCATCCAATGTCCGGACTGTTCGCCGGATAGATAACTTATTTAAAAAAACAGGAAATGTTCAGCCACATGTGAAACGTCAACCACGACCTGCAACAAATGATGATGCCCAAGTAGGTGTTTTAGCTGCTGTCGCGGCTAATCCGCACATCAGTAGCAGACAAACTGCGCGAGAATCGGGAATCTCAAAAACGTCGGTGTTGAGAATGCTACATCAACATCGATTGCACCCGTAGCACATTTCTATGCTCCAGGAATTGCATGGCGACGACTTTGAACGTCGTGTACAGTTCTGCCACTGGGCACAAGAGAAATTACGGAACGATGACAGATTTTTTGCACGCGTTCTATTTAGCGATGAAGCGTCATTCACCAACAGCGGTAACGTAAACTGGCATAATATGCACTATTGGGCAACGGAAAATCCACGATGGCTGCGACAAGTGGAGCATCAGCGACTTTGCTGGGTTAATGTATCGTGCGGCATTATGGTAGGAAGGATAATTGGCCGCCATTTTATCGATGGCAATCTAAATGGTGCAATGTATGCTGATTTCCTACGTGCTTGGGTAGCTCAGTTGGTAGGGCAATTTCCCGTGAAAGGCAAAGGTCCCGAGTTCGAGTCTCGGTCCGGCACACAGTTTTAATCTGAGTCTTTTTTATTATTATGACGCTCTTTGTATAAATTACTTCTCCAGCCGCATGACTATGGTGTTAGATGAATCGTGAAACATCCTGGCAGATTAAGACGGTGTGCCGGACCGAGACTCGAACTCGGGACCTTTGCCTTTAAAGGGAAATTGCCCTACCAGCTGAGCTACCCAAGCACGACTCACGCCCCGTCGTCACAGCTTTACTTCTGCCAGTACCTCGTCTCGTACCTTCCAAGCTTAACAGAAGCTCTGCTGCGAACCTTGCAGAACTAGCACTCCTGAAAGAAAGGATGTTGCGGAGACATGGCTTAGCCACAGCCTCGGGGATGTTTCCAGAATGAGATTTTCGCTTTGCAGCGGAGCGTGCGCTGATATGAAACTTCCTGGCAGATTAAATCTCTGAAAATCTCATGAGATTTTCACTTTGCAGCGGAGTGTGCGCTGATATGAAACTTCCTGGCAGATCAAAACTGTGAAAATCTCATTCTTTAAACATCTCCCAGGCTGTGGCTAAGCCATGTCTCCGCAATATCCTTTCTTTCAGGAGTGCTAGTTCTGCATGGTTCGCAGGAGAGCTTCTGTAAAGTTTGGAAGGTAGGAGACGAGATACTGGCAGAGGTAAAGCTGTGAGGAGGGGGCGTGAGTCGTGCTTGCGTAGCTCAGATGGTAGAGTACTTGCCAGCGAAAGGCGAAGGTCCCGAGTTCGAGTCTCGGTCTGGCACACAGTTTTAATCCGCCAGGAAGTTTCATATCAGCGCACACTCCGCTGCAGAGTGAAAATCTCATTCTGTACATGAATCGTGCTTATGAAATTTATAATTCTGTTATTGTACTCGTGAACCTCAATGACACATTAACTCATACATGTGATTGTTATTTCAAATTACTGTAGTAAGTTCCTTGAGTTCCTCAAGGAAAGCGTTATTAACACCTGGAACCAATGGAAAAATCGATGAGTACTTGAAACTTCCACATGAAGCACGATTAGCCAAAAGCTGAAGTGTGATCGGCAATTTAGTTGTAACTGGTGTACAGTTATGATGATGGTATTGGTCTTTCTAGTTCTTGAGGAATTACTTTCAAAGGATATTTTCAAAACCGCATTTCAGCGTATGAATAATGGTATACATGGAGTTCCAGTGCATGAGTAAAGGTTTCGGAAGCAGTTCGGTTTTTAAAAAATAAAAAATAAAAGAATGCACCCACAAACGCCGATCTCAATTTTTCGCTCAGTAGAACCTCGCTAATCCGACCTCGGATTGTCCGACTCCCTTCTTAGTTCGAGCATCCGGTTTCTCGTACTTGCTTACGTCTCCGGGCCGCTGCTACAATAAGATCTGGGCTTGTCTGTGATTCGTCGTCTCATATGTTGATCAGTAGGCAGTTAGTCGTTACTAGGTGTGACAGTTCGATCATTTTCAATATGAAATAACTCGTTACTAACTCGATCTATAACCGTTATCCTGTACATATTTCCTTATAAGTTAGTGGCTACGTTCTTGTTTTATATTGAAGTATGTAAAACTAAATTATGGCACCAGATAAACGTAAACATGTGACGCTGCCTTTACAATCGGACGTTGAGACGAGCGACGTAAGTGACTGGATCTAAGAGATTTTCGAATGTGTGTGAATTCCTAAGGGAGCAAACTACTGAGGTCACGGTCCCACACTACCTAATCTAACGTAAACTAACGCTAAGGACAACACACACATCCATGCCCGAGGGAGGACTCGAACCTCCGGCAGGAGGGACCGCGCGAACCGTGGCAAGGCACCTCTAACCGCGCGGCCACTCCGCGCGGCAACTGGATCAGTACAGCTGATCTTGACTGCACAATGGAAGCAGAATTAACTGACGAACAACTCATTGACGCTGTAACTCGAACAATCGAGGAAAACGGCGCGAGTATCACATACAGATGTTAAAAAAACATTTGATATAGCCTTTCGACACATCGAACAAAGCTCTAGGCCTCCTCCAACAGACATATTGTCGTTCATGAAATGGTGGAACATGGCGGCAAAATCGATGTTGTCGTCAGATAAGCAAAAGGACATTACAGACTTATTCCGTCCTGAGGAAATAATCAGAACCTTTTTTTTTAACTTTGCGATTTCTCACGTTTTTCTCACATATGTACAAATCTGGTGTAATTCAATGCAGTACTGTGATAAGGTACACTATGTGAACAAAAGTATCCGGACACCCCCAAAAACATACATTGTGCTGCCACCTAATACCGGGTACTCCATATCAGCGACCTCAGTAGTCATTAGACATCGTGAGAGAGCAGAATGGGGCTCTCCGCAGAACTCCCGGACTTCGAACGTGGTCAGCTGATTGGGTGTCACTTGTGTCATACGTCTGAACGCGAGATTTCCACCCTCCTAAACATCCCTAGGTCCACTGTTTCCAATGTGATAGTGAAGTGGAAACGTGAAGGGACACGTACAGCACAAAAGCGTACAGGCCGACCTCGTCTGTTGACTGACAGAGACCGCCGACAGTTGAAGAGCGTCGTAATGTGTAATAGGCAGACGTCTATCCAGACCATCACACAGGAATTCCAGACTGCATCAGGATCCACTGCAAGTACTATCACAGTTAGGCGGGAGGTGAGAAAACTTGGATTTCATGGTCGAGCGGATGCTCATAAGCCACACATCACGCCGGTAAATGCCAAACGACGCCTCGCTTGCTGTAAGGAGCGTAAACACTGGACGATTGAACAGTGGAAAAACGTTGTGTAGGTTGACGGATCACGGTACACAATGTGGCGATCTGATGGCAGCGTGTGGGTATGGCGAATGCCCGGTGAACGTCATCTGCCAGCAGGTGTATTGCCAGCAGTAAAATTAGGAGGCGGTGGTGTTATGGTGCGGTTGTGTTTTTCGTGGCGTGGGCTTCCACCTCTTGTTTTGAGTGGCCTACCTCCTTGCTTCCCACTGTTGAAGAGCAATTCGGGGGTGGCGATTGCATCTTTCAACACGATCGAGCACCTGTTCATAATGCACGGCCTGTGGCGGAGTGGTTACACGACAATAACATCCCTGTAATGGACTCGCCTGCACAGAGTCTTGACCTGAATCCTATAGAACACCTTTGGGATGTTTTGGAACGCCGACTTCGTGCCAGGCCTCACCGACCCACATCGATACCTCTCCTCAGTGCAGCACTCCGTGAAGAATGGGGCTGCCGTTCCCCAAGAAACCTTCCAGCACCTGATTGAACCTGTGGCTGCGAGAGTGGAAGCTGTCATCAAGGCTGAGGGTGGGCCAACACCATACTGAATTCCAGCATCACCGATGGAGGGCGCCACGAACTTTTAAGTCATTTTCAGGCATGTGCCCGGATACATTTGATTACATGAACATATGAATATTGAGAAGCACCTTTCACTATTGCAGACGCAGTATATGGATCAACATTAATGTTGCAACAGGGTTCCATGGTCTCCACGTAATTATTGGAACAATCTTCTTAACAACATGTCTACTTCGACACTCAATAAATCAATTTTTACCATGACAACACTTTGGATTTGAAGCAGCAGCTTGATACTGACACTTCGTATGTACGGATGTTAAACTTCCGCTCAAAGTAACAATATATGTCCGTACCACACAAACGTATTTTACAGTGTATGCACTACTGTACATTACAGTCATGTAAGATTTTATAGTGTGTGAATATTTTCTTTTCGTTTTGTTCCTGATTCAGTATGGAACATTATTTGAGACAGTATTTCTAGCTGAAAATTAAAGTTGTACTGTATCATCTTGTGATGTTATGGGCCAATAAACGAGCTCGTCTCATAATTTGACGTTTTTTGCTCTTCTGCCATATTCCCGATCTCGTAGGGAATGGATTAGCGAGGTTCTACTGTACTTGGTAAAGAACGCATCCACGAAGCCCCCTTTTGGATTCCGTTGCTAGCTTTCTTCTTTGTGGAATGCAAATGCAGCATAGCTGCACTGAGTCCCAGTAGCTCGCTTTCGCCCAGTTGACAGCCATGTAAACACTTCTGGCCCGCAGATGTATTGCCGAAAATGCGGCACCATTACCTGTGTGTGTGTATGTGTATGTGTATTACAACTGAGATCTAGAAACCATGGAGAGGCTTCGTCCCGCCATAGCCCTCAGTGGTTCACAACCCCACAACAGCCCACAGCAGTCCACCCACCCCACCGCCGCCCCACACTGAACCCAGGGTTATGTGCGGCTCAGCTCCCAGTGGACCCCCCACGGGAACGTCTCACACCACACAAGCGTAACCCCAAATGTTTGCGTGGTAGAGTAATTACGGTCTACGCGTACTTGGAGACAGTGTTTGCGCAGCAATCGCCGACATTGTGTAACTGAGGCAGAATGAGGGGAACCAGCCCGCATTCGCTGAGGCAGATGGAAAACCGCCTAAAAGCCATCTACAGGCTGGCTGGCACACCGGACCTCGACACTAACCCGCCGGGCGGATTCGTGCCGGGGACCGGCACGCCTTCCCGCTCAGGAAGCAGCGCGTTAGACCGCGCGGCTAGCTCGATTTATAGCAATTAGAGAACCTGGCAATGCTTCACAATCGCTAAATGTGTATGGGAATTGGATATACGTTCTGACTTCCTTCTTTCCCCCTCTGTGTCTCTATCCCTATCCTGCTTCCCCCTCCCTTTGTCCATCACCTCCTCCTCCTCCATTCTCCGCCTATCTGTCCATCACCTTCCCCCACTCCCTGTACATCTCTTACCTCACACTCTCTCTATATCGCTCCTACCTCATTTATCTGTCCCCCTTTCCAGTCTTTATATGCATTTACTTCCCCTGCTTTTTCCAAAAATGGCTCTAAGCACTGTGGGACTTAACACCTGAGGTCATCAGTCCCCTAGAAGTTAGAACTACTTAAACCTAAGTAACCTAAGGACATCACACACATCCATGCCCGAGGCAGGATTCGAACCTGTGACCGTAGCAGCAGCGCGGTTCCAGACAGAAGTGCTTTTTCCATCTCCTCCTCCCCTTCTCTATCTGACCTTATTTATTGTTATTGCCAACGGAACCTCGACTGGGAACAGAAGTAAAAATGAGTGGGTAAATCGTTTGGAATCATTAATGCACAGCCTATGAGGAAGACCTTCCCAGCTGTTGGATCTGTGAGGACAGTAGCTGTAATTACAAAAATGTTCCAATGTGTGTCAAATCTTATGGGACTTAACTGCTAAGGTCATCAGTCCCTAAGCTTACACACTACTTAACCTAAATTATCCTAAGGACAAACACACACACACACCCATGCCCGAGGGAGGACTCGAACCTCCGCCGGGACCAGCCGCACAGTCCATGACCGCAGCGCCTTAGACCGCTCGGCTAAGCAGTAATTAGAGTATTTCGCATGGTTTTAATCTACAAAAAAGGTCGCGTTATAAAGTTAGCCACAGACACAATTGTATTGTTTTCTGTTAAAAATGACTGCGCCGGCCGCGGTGGCCGTGCGGTTCTAGGCGGTTCAGTCCGGAACCGTGGGACTGCTACGATCGCAGGTTCGAATCCTCCCTCGGACATGGATGTGTGCGATGTCCTTACGTTAGTTAGGTTTAAGTAGTTCTAAGTTCTAGGGGACTGATGACCGTAGATGTTAAGTCCCATAGTGCTCAGAGACATTTGAACCATTTTTGACTGCGAAAAGCGAAAGAAAACCGCTCATTTTCACCAAATATGAAGGTCATTCAAAGCTGAAGAGATAAACTGGTGTATGGAAAAATAGTTAGTAGGAAAAATTTGGTATGTTTATGGTTTTAGGTTGGTATCACTGGGATGAACCGTGATCAGGTGATGTATCAACATATTTTTGTTTATGACTTCAAAAATACATTTCAAGATGGCGAGTCCGCTTGAAACCTCCACACTGGTTGAACAACGTTCTGTTATTCGCTTTTTACTCGCTGAAGGCGAGAAACCAGTGAATATATACTGTAGAACGTCTAAAGTTTATGGTGAAGGTTATATGAATCGTGCAAATTTTTACAAGTGGGTTGAGCAGTTCAAAAGTGGTCGCGACTCATTGACTCACGAACACTGTTCTGGCCGGCCAGTTGCAGTTTCAACTGCCTCGCTTGAAAGTCCAATTGATGACATTATTCGCGCTGACCTCCGTGTGACTGTGGAAATGGTAGTTGATAAGGTTCAAGTTAGTACTGGTACAGTTTATAGCATTATCTGTAACAAGCTGAAGCACCGTGAAACATGTGCCAGATGGGTCCCAAAGGAGTTGACGCGGCTACACAAGAAAACAAGGTTGACAGTGTGCTCAGAGCTAAAGGAACGTTATGGAAGAGGAGGTGAGCACTTCCTCAACAAAATTTTAACTTGTGATGAAACTTGGGTACACTAATATGAGCCAGAATCAAAAAGACGAAGCTTGGAGTGGAAGCACACCAAGTCACCTGTCAGGAAAAAGTTCAGAACCCAGGCATCAGCAGGGAAAGTCATGCTGACGGTGTTGTGGGATGCTGAAAGTCCAGTTCTTTTGTGGTTATCTTGAAGAGCAGCGTACTATGAACAGCCAATACTACTCGGATTTGCTTTTAAACAAGGTGAAGCCAGCCATGGGAGAGAGACGTCATGGATCTCGGAGGAGAGGTGTGATTCTCCAGCAAGACAACGCACGTCCCCATATTGCTCAACTAACCCGTGAAACCATCCACAAAACGGCTGGGAAGTACTGCTTCATCGCTCTTGCAGTCCTGATTTGTTTGGTACACTGAAGCAGGCATTACGTGAGAAGAGGTTCCAAGACAACGAGGGCGTGAAGAAGTTTGTAGGAAATCGGCTCGTACATCAAGATAAAGAGTTATTTGCAGCCTGAATAAAAAAGCTTGTAGCCCTGTTGAAACAAGTGCATAAATGTTGAAGGGGATTATGTTGAAAAGTGTTGTTGTTGTTGTGGTGTTCAGTCCGGTTTGATGCAGCTCCCTACGCTACTCTATCCTGTGCAAGCCTCTTCATCTCCCAGTACCTACTGCAACCTACATCCTTCTGAATCTGCTTAGTGTATTCATCTCTTGGTCTCCCTCTACGAATTTTACCCTCCATGCTGCCCTCCAGTACTAAATTGGTGATCCCTTGATGCCTCAGAACATGTCTTACCAACCGATCCCTCTTTCTCGTCAAGTTGTGCCACAAACTCCTCCCCAATTCTATTCAATACCTGCTCATTAGTTATGTGATCTATCCATCTAATCTCCAGCATTCTTCTGTAGCACCACGTTTCCGAAGCTTCTATTCTCTTCTTGTCTAAACTATTTATCGTCCACGTTTCACTTCCATACATGGCTACACTCCATACAAATACTTTCAGAAACGACTTCCTGACACTTAAATCAATACTCGACGTTAACAAATTTCTCTTCAGAAAGGCATTCCTTGCCATTGCCAGTCTACATTTTATATCCTCTCTACTTCGACCATCATCAGTTATTTTGCTCCCCAAATAGCAAAACTCTTTTACTACTTTAAGTGTCTCGTTTCCTAATCTAATTCCCGCAGCATCACCCGAATTAATTCGACTACATTCCATTATCCTCGTTTTGCTTTTGTTGATGTTCATCTTATACCCTCCTTTCAGGACACTGTCCATTCCGTTCAACTGCTCTTCCAAGTCCTTTGCTGTATCTGACAAAATTACAATGTCATCGGCGAACCTCAAAGTTTTTATTTCTTCTTCATGGATTTTAATACCTACTCCGAACTTTTCTGAATAGCATCGGGGAGAGGCTACAACCCTGTCTCACTCCCTTCCCAAGCACTGCTTCCCTTTCATGTCCCTCGACTCTTATAACTGCCATGTGGTCTCTGTACAAATTGTAAATAGCCTTTTGCTCCCTGTATTTCACCCCTGCCACCTTCAGAATTTGAAAGAGAGTATTCTAGTCAACATTGTCAAAAGCTTTCTCTAAGTCTACAAATGCTAGAAACGTAGGTTTGCCTTTCCTTAATCTTTCTGTATTGCCTCACGTGTTCCAACATTTCTACGGATTCCAAACTGATCTTGGCCGAGGTCGGCTTCTTCCAGTTTTTCCATTCGTCTGTAAAGAATTGGCATTAGTATTTTGCAGCTGATGTTGAAAAGTAGAAAAAGTATTGTTTTGTAAAAATAAACGCTTTTTTTCTGCAGACCAATTTGTCTCTTTAATTATTGAATGACGCTCGTAGGTTGGCAGGTTCTTTCTCGCAGCCGGTTTAACAGGAAGTGTTTATAATAGGTCTATGTCTCAAATATAGCAAGCCGTGTATTCTCCATCAATCTCTGAACACATTCTCGGAAACATTTGCTGTTGTATCATACCCGAACGTCAAGCCCTCAGCCCGAATTACCACAAATTGGACGCCCGCATTCCCAACACTTCCAAACATTTTGAGACTAAGCTGCAATTGAGCCAATAGGATAAAATACGCCATTGTTATTCGACTTGCCTCCGAAGTGCCGTCCACGCTCTTTATCAGCTTCATTGCCTCGGCGATCGTGCAGTCGCCCTGCGCTGAACGTACGCCGACATACATTTCGACGCCTCAGTGGTCACATTTTTTCGAAGGAAATAAACCATGAACTGTAATCAGTTAAATGTTTGCAATACACCAAATTACCACGAAACGACGTCAATTCAATCATTGCAATGCACCAAAGATATCATCACCACAGATAACACTCTGAAATATCGTAATTATTGAAAAAAAAAAAAGTTCAAATGGCTCTGAGGTCATCAGTCCCCTAGAACTTAGAACTACTTAAACCTAACTAACCTAAGGACATCGCACACATCCATGCCCGAGGCAGGATTCGAACCTGCGACCGTAGCGGTCGCGCAGTTCAAGACTGAAGCGCCTACAACCGCTCGGCCACTCCGGCCGGCGTTATTATTCCATTCTTTTTCGTAATGTATCAATATTCAGTGTGGAATTTTGTTGTTGTTATGAAAACATGCGACAGCAGAATTGTCAAACTGTAAGCCACTTTTTCTTTTTGTTATGAAAATTAGGAAATGTGGCGCTTAAAGTAGTAAATGAGTTTTGCTATTTGGGGAGCAAAATAACTGATGATGGTCGAAGTAGAGTGGATATAAAATGTAGACTGGCAATGGCAACGAAACGTTTATGAATAAGAGAAATTTGTTAAAATCGAGTATAGATTTAAGTGTCAGAAAGTCGTTTCTGAAAGTATTTGTATGGAGAGTTTCCACGTATGGAAGTGAAACGTGGACGATAAATAATTGTAGACAAGAAGAGAATAGAAGCTTTCGAAATGTGGTGCTACAGAAGAATGCTGAAGATTAGATGGGTAGATCTCATAACTAATGAGGAGGTATTGAATACAATTGGGGAGAAGAGAAATTTGTGGCACAACTTGACTAGAAGAAGGGATCGGTTGGTACGACATGTGTTGAGGCATCGAGGGATCATCAATTTGGTTTTGTAGGGCAGCGTGGAGGAAAAATTCGTAGACGGAGACCAAGAGATGAATACACTAAGCGGATTCAGAAGGATGTAGGATGCAGTATGTACTGCGAGATGAAGAAGCTTGCACAGGATAGGGTAGCAGGGAGAGCTGCTTCAAACCAGTCTCTGGACTGAAGACCACAACAACAACATGAAAACACTTGACAGTAGAACTGTCAAACCGAACGTCACATTTCTTTCATTGAGATTTTCATACAAAAATACCATTGTTATTTCCGACTATTCTGATGGTATTTTCAACATTTTTTTCATACAAACCTTATCCTCATAATTACGAACACAACAACCAAAAAAATCATCCAAATAGGTCGAGCCGTTATCAGGTGATGATCTTTTCATACATGCGGCAACTGATTTTTTATTCTTTTGGAAGACATCCAGCGTTTCGCGCGCAGTAACAATGAAAATAACATTGATTCAAACGTACCCGATTGTATAAACTATGTGGCGCGAACTTATTCTTTGACTTCATGTCTCACGTGGAGAAATTACTGAATTATTTACGGGTAGAAGTTTATTTAGACGTTACGGCGTAAATTTGTAAAGTGAAAAAGAAAGCTCATGTTCAAAAGAAGGAGAGAAGTTTTGGTTTAACGTCCCGCCGACATCAAGATCATCAGAGACTGGAGCACAAGCGCGGATTGTGTCAAGGATGGGAAAGGAAATAGACCGTAGCCTTTCAAAGGAACCATCCCGGCATTTGCCTGGACCGATTTAGGAAATTCAGGGAAAACCTAAAGCAGGATGGCCGGACGTGGGTTTGAACCGTCGTCCTCCCGAATGCGAGTCCAGTGTGCTAACCACACCGCAACCTCTCTCTGTTTCGTGTTCACACATGATAGTGAAAGGCTGAAATAAACAACACGTATTAAAGGGTGAGAAAACTTGTCATGTTTCTGAAGACTGTTGGAGTGAGTAAGAATTTATACGTACACGCATAAACAGTTGGCTCCAGTGACGACTGATTGCCGATTCGAGCCTGTAAGTTACAATTAATTATATCCGATTCCAACGGAACTGTCTTTAAAGAGCAGTCACCATTAACTATTCCCGGAAGGGCACTTCATTGCACCTATCTACGCCGTCTCCGGTTTGTCTTGAATAAGAGGACCAGATTTCTATGGATATTAACAGCAACGACGGCAGAAGAGAATCTTCAAGTTCCACAATTTTTTTGTTTCCAGCTCTGCGAATCTACGGCGACTGCGATATTCAAGCATTATAATTTTACCATAGAAAGGGGTCTATATAAACTCAAGAGTTTAGATAACTTACGCTCTTTCCTTTGGGTCAGATACATAGTAATAACATTCTACATCTACATCTACATCTGCGTCTACATCTACATTCTGGAAACCATCGTGAGATGCATGGCAGAGGGTACGTACCGTTGCACCAGTTATTAGGATTATTTCCCGCTCCATTCGCGTATGGAGCGCGGGAAGAATGATTGTCTGATTGTGAGTCCCTCTGTCCGTGCAGTAATTATTCTAAACTTATCCTCATCAACCCTACGTGAGCGATACGTAGGGGGTTGCAGTATATGCCTAAAGTAATCATTTAAAGCCGCTACTTGAAACTTTATTAATAGACTTTCTCGCGATAGTTTGCGTCTGTCTTGAAGAGTCTTCCAGTTCAGTTCCTTCAGAATCTCTGTGACGCTCTCCCACCGATTAAACAAACCTGCGACCATTCGTGCTGCCCTCCTCTGTATACGTTTAATATCCAAAAATGGTTCAAATGGCTCTGAGAACTATGGGACTTGACATCTGAGGTCATCAGTCCCTTAGAACTTGGAACTACTTAAACCTAAGTAACCTAAGGACATCACACACCTGCCCGAGGCAGGATTCGAACCTGCGACCGCAGCGGTCGTGCGGTTCCAGACTGAAGCGCCTAGAGCCGCTCGACCACTCCGGCCGGCTGTTTAATATCCCCTGTGAGTCCTATCTGGTAGGGGTCCCACACACTTTAGCAGTATTCCAGAAATGGTCCCACGAGTGATTCATAAGCTATCTCTTTTTGTAGACTGACTGCAATTCCGCAGTCTTCTACCAATAAACCGAAATCTATCACCTGCTTTACCCAGGACTGAACCTATGTGATCATTCCGTTTCATATTCCTACAAAGTGTTACACCCAGGTACTTGTATAAGTTGGCCGATTAACATTGACTCATGGAACAATACGTTATTTCGTTTTGTAAAGTGCAAAATTTTACATTTCTGAACATTTAGCGCAAGTTACCAACCTATACACTATGTTGAATTCTTACCCTGACTGAATATTTATGCAGCTTCTCTCAGATAGAACTTCATAATAGATAACTGCATCATCTGCAAAAAGCCTGATTTTACTATTAATATTGTCTGCAAGGTCATTCATATACAACATGAACAGCCAGGGTCCCAAAACACTTCCCTGCGCCGGGCACACCCGAAGTTACTTTTATTTCTGACGACGACTCTCCATCCAAGATAACATGCTGCGTCCTCTGTACCAAAACTTTCTCCATACAGTGACAGGTTTCACTTGATGCCCCACATGATCGTACTTTTGACAAAACCGCAGGTGTGATACTAATTGACTTCTGCGCTTTTGAGAGACATTTTAATTTTCCATTAAACGAGATTAGCCTTTTCAGTTTTTTGCAAACAATATTTAAATTAGACATTACAAGCAAATACAGGGCTATTACAAATGATTGAAGCGATTTCATAAATTCACTGTAGCTCCATTCATTGATATATAGTCACGACACACTACAGATACGTAGAAAAACTCATAAAGTTTTGTTCGGCTGAAGCCGCACTTCAGGTTTCTGCCGCCAGAGCGCTCGAGAGCGCAGTGAGACAAAATGGCGACAGGAGCCGTGAAAGCGTATGTCGTGCTTGAAATGCACTCACATCAGTCAGTCATAACAGTGCAACGACACTTCAGGACGAAGTTCAACAAAGATTCACCAACTGCTAACTCCATTCGGCGATGGTATGCGCAGTTTAAAGCTTCTGGATGCCTCTGTAAGGGGAAATCAACGGGTCGGCCTGCAGTGAGCGAAGAAACGGTTGAACGCGTGCGGGCAAGTTTCACACGTAGCCCGCGGAAGTCGACGAATAAAGCAAGCAAGCAGGGAGCTAAACGTAACACAGCCGACGGTTTGGAAAATCTTACGTAAAAGGCTAAAGCAGAAGCCTTACCGTTTACAATTGCTACAAGCCCTGACACCCGATGACAAAGTCAAACGCTTTGAATTTTCGGCGCGGTAGCAACAGCTCGTGGAAGAGGATGCGTTCAGTGCGAAACTTGTTTTCAGTGATGAATCAACATTTTTTCTTAATGGTGAAGTGAACAGACACAATGTGCGAATCTGGGCGGTAGAGAATCCTCACGCATTCCTGCAGCAAATTCGCAGTTCACTAAAAGTTAACGTCTTTTGTGCAATCTCATGGTTTAAAGTTTACGGCCCCTTTTTCTTCTGCGAAAAAAACGTTACAGGACACGTGTATCTGGACATGCTGGAAAATTGGCTCGTGCCACAACTGGAGACCGACAGCGCCGACTTCATCTTCCAACAGGATGGTGCTCCACCGCACTTCCATCATGATGTTCGGCATTTCTTAAACAGGAGATTGGAATACCGATGGATCGGTCGTGATGGAGATCATCATCAGCAATTCATGTCATGGCCTCCACGCTCTCCCGACTTAACCCCATGCGATTTCTTTCTGTGGGGTTATGTGAAAGATTCAGTATTTAAGCCTCCTCTACCAAGAAACGTGCCAGAATTGCGAGCTCGCATCAATGATGCTTTCGAACTCATTGATGGGGACATGCTGCGCCGAGTGTGGGAGGAACTTGATTATCGGCTTGATGTCTGCCGAATCACTAAAGGGGCACATATCGAACATTTGTGAATGCCTAAAAAAACTTTTGGAGTTTTTGTATGTGTGTAAAGCATTGTGAAAATATCTCAAATAATAAAGTTATTGTAGAGCTGTGAAATCGCTTCAATCATTTGTAATAACCCTGTACTTATTCGATCAATAATAAACAGTACTGCTGTGACCTTTTCTAACGGCGTTGTCAACGGTCAACATTATCGCGCTTTATTGCTGGCAACGTGGAATTTGTTTTTTATCAGTCTACTGACGGGTTTGATGGGGCCCGGCACGAATTCCTCCTCTGTGGAGACCTCTTCATCTCAGAGTAGCACTTGCAACCTACGTCCTCAACTTATTGCTGGATGTATTCCAATCTCTGTCTTCCTCTACAGTTTCTGCCTCCACACCTCCCTCTAGCACCATGGAAACCATTCCCTGACGTCTTAACAGATGTCCTATCGTCCTGTCCCTTCTCCTTATCAGTGTTTTCCACATATTCCTCTCCGATTCTGCGCAGAACCCTTCATTCCTCACTTTATCAGTTCACCTAATTTTCAACGTTCGCTTCTAGTACTACATCTCTAATGCTTCGACTCTCTCCTGTTCCGGTTTTCCCACAGTCCATGTTTCACTACCATACAATGCTGTGCTCCAAGCGTACATTCTCAGAAATTTCTTCAACAAATTAAGGCCTAAGTTTGATACTAGTAGACTTCTCTTGGACATGAATGCCATTTTAGCCAGTGCTAGTCTGCTTTTGATGTCCTCCTTGCTCTATCCTTCATTGGTTATTTTGCTGCCTAGGTCGTAGAATTGCTTAACTTCATCGACTTCGAATTAAATCAGGTGATGCTGAGGGAATTAGATGAGGAAATGAGACACTTAAAGTAGTAAAGGAGTTTTGCTATTTGGGGAGCACAATTAACTGATAATGGTCGAAGTAGAGAGGATATAAAATGTAGACTGGCAATGGCACGGAAAGCATTTCTGACGAAGAGAAATTTGTTAACATCGGGTGTACATTAAAATGTCTGGAAGTCGTTTCTGAAAATGTCTCGAGTGTAGCCATGTATGGAAGTAAAAGATGGACGATAAATAGTTTGGACGAGAAGAGAATAGAAGCTTTCGAATTGCGCTGCTATAGAAGAATGCTGAAGATTAGATGGGTAGATCACATAACTAATGAGGAGGTATTGAATAGAATTGGGGAGAAGAGAAATTTTTGGCACAACTTGACTAGAAGAAGGGATCGGTTGGTAGGACATGTTCTGAAGCATGAAGAGATCACCAATTTAGTATTGGAGGGCAGCGTGGAGGGTAAAACTCGTACAGGAAGACCAAGAGATGAATACACTGAGCAGATTCAGGAGGATGTAGGCTGCAGTAGGTCCTGGGAGATGAAGAAGCTTGCACAGGATAGAGTAGCATGGAGAGCTGCATCACTCTGGACTGAGGACCACAACAACAACATCCACTTCGAGACCAACAATCCTCATGTTAAGTTTCTCGCTGTTGTCACTTCAGCTACTTCTCATTACTTTCGTCTTTCTTCAGTTTACTCTCAGTCCATATTTTGTACTCATTAGACTGTTCATTCCGTTCAGCAGATCATTTAATTCTTCTTCACTGATAACGTTTCACCTTGAATTTTAATCCCACTTCTGCCGGCCGCGGTGGCCGGGCGGTTCTAGGCGCGTCAGTCCGGAACCGCGCGACTGCTACGGTCGCAGGTTCGAATCCTGCCTCGGGCTTGGCTGTGTGTGATGCGCTTAGTTTAGTTAGCATTAAGTAGTTCTAAGTTCTAGGGGACTGATGACCTAAGATGCTAAGTCCCATAGTGCTCAGAGCCATTTGAACCATATTTAATCCCACTTCTGAACCTTACTTTTACGAGGGACTGATGACCTAAGATGCTAAGTCCCATAGTGCTCAGAGCCATTTGAACCATATTTAATCCCACTCCTGAACCTTACTTTTACGAGGCGCAGTCGGAAAGTATGTCCGATTGGAGGCGAAAAGGAAACCGCAGTGAAAATCTAATGGAAGTTCGCACAGATGTGTTGGGTTCAAGTGGCTCTAAGCAGTATGGGACTTAACACCTGTGGTCATCAGTCCCCTAGAACTTAGAACTACTTAAACCTAACTAACCTAAGGACATCACACAACACCCAGTCATCACGAGGCAGAGAAAATGAGTGATTTCGCCTGAAGCTACGCAGCCCATATAAACACAAATGTTATGCGTTTGTTTCTACAAGACAATTTTCAGCCGCATTCTGCAGGGGCAATGAAGACGCTCCTGCAGCGTTTTCGGTGGGAAGTATGCAGTATTTCTCATTCTGGAATCATGCCCCAGGCTGCGCCTAAGGCATGTCTCTACAATAACCTTTATTTCAGGAGTGCTAGTTCTGCAAGGTTCGCAGGAGAGCTTCTGTGAAGCCTGGAAGGTAGGAGACGAGGTACTGGCAGAAGTGAAGCTGTGAGGACGGGGCGTGAGTCGTGCTTGGGTGGCTCAGATGGTAGAGCACTTGCCCGCGAAAAGTAAAGGTCCCGAGTTCGAGTGTCGGCCCAGCACACAGTTCTAATCTGACAGGAAGTTCCGACGGAAAGTGTTTGATCACCTTCAGTACAGCTCTTAACTGGCTCCCTCCGTTGTTCATTTCTGCTCACACGAACCGCTGGCTACGAAGACAACATTGTGGCAGATACAACGGGCGGCAGACCAGCGAAGAGAATTGGCGGAAAGCACAGGCGGCTACTTTCTGTGACGAGGGTGATGGAAAGTTTGTACAACGCCACGAGAAATGTCTAAGTCGGAGCGGCGACTGTTAAGAGAGGTAGCTGGAAAGTGTGACTAATTGTTGCAAATAAACAATTTTTTCAAGTTAAAATCATCTGCGTTATTAGGACACGTTATGTATATTCTAAAATGATCGACGTTTCGACCCCTCTGCTGGGATCTTCCTCAGTATCTTCTGGTGTCCACTACAGCTAGAACACTCTCGCAGCAGTGGACACCAGAAGTTCCTGAGGGAGATCCCAGCAGAGGGGTCGAAACGTCGATCTTTTTGAAGAAACATGACTCGGCCTATAACACTGTAGCAGTTGTGGACACCAGAAGATCCTGAGGAAGATCACAGCACAGGGGTCGAAACGTCGATCATTTTAGAAGAAATACGACGCGGCCTAGAACACTCTAGCAGTAGTGGACACCAGAAGATCCTGAGGAAGATCGCAGCACAGGGGTCGAAACGTCGATCATTTTAGAAGAAACATGACACGGCCTAGAACATTCTAGCAGTAGTGGACAGCAGAAGATCCTGAGGAAGGTCCCAGCACAGGGGTCGAAACGTCGATCATTTTGGAAGAAACATGACGCGGCCCAGGACACTCTCACAGTAGTGGACACCAGAAGATCCTGAGGAAGATCCCAGCAGAGGGGTCGAAACGTCGACCATTTTAGAAGAAACATGACGCGGCCTAATAACCCAGAACATTTTAACTTCAGTGACAACAGCCATGAAATCCTACAGACTTACATAAAACATTTTTTTTTATTTTCACTATGGTTTCTATTTCGTGACCGATCAGACATTACCTTCCGAACAGCCGTCGTATTTCCGTCATTCGATGTACAGATTTTTATGGCTCGTGTACATGTCGATAGGTTTCAGTCCTCAGAACGCGGTAGCGGCTTGGGTGAGGACCAGAACAGTGTAGCTATTAGAGCGGCCCCATCTGTGTGTGTGTGTGTGTGTGCGCGTGTGTGTCTGGAGGGAGCCCTGGGGGGGGGGTGGCGGCCCCCAGCGGCGCCTTGCCTCCCCCCCCCCTCCCTCCACCCACACATGTGTGGGCGTCGGTCGCGCGCCTCGCCGGGTTGAGTGACAACGGCAGATGCAGAAAAGCCTCGGCGCTGTTGCCTTGCCTCGTCGTCTTCTCCTGGTCCAGGCGTCAGCGCCTCACACGCGGCTCGCCCGAGACACATCCCACTGTCTGGATACACGCACACACGCTCTGCCATAACTACAACAGCGAAAACTGACGAGGTCGAAAGAAAGCGCCAACACAAGCGAAAACGTCCCACGAAACCTGAGCTGTTTACACGAATGCAAATCAACATCTACGTCCATACTCCGCAGGCTACCTCACGGTGTGTGGCGGAGGGTAGCTTGAGTACCTCTATCGGTTCTCCCTTCTATTCCAGTCTCGTATTGTTCGTCGAAAGAAAGATTGTCGGTATGCCTCTTTGTGGGCTCTAATCTCTCTAATTTCATCCTCATGGTATTTTCGCGAGATATACGTAGGAGGGAGCAATATACTGCTTGACTCCTCGGTGAAGTTATGTTCACGAAACTTCACCAAAAGCCCGCACCGATATACTGAGCGTCTCTCCTGCAGAGTTTATCAATCATCTCCGTAACGCTATCGCGACTACTAAATGATCCTGTAACGAAGCGCGCTGCTCTCCGTTGGATCTTCTCTATCTCTTCTATCAACCCCATCTGGTACGGATCCCACACCGGTGAGCAGTGTTGAAGCAGTGGGCCAACAAGTGTACTGTAACCTACTTCCTTTGTTTTCGGACTGCATTTCCTTAGGGTTCTTCCAATGAATCTCAGTCTGGCATCTGCTTTACCGACGATCAACTCTGTACGATCATTCCATTTTAAATCACTCCTAATGCGTACCCCCAGATAATTTATGGAATTAACTGCTTCCAGTTACTGACCTGCTATTTTGTAGCTAAATGATAAGGGATCTATCTTTCTACGTATTCGCAGCACATTACAGTTGACTACATTGAGATTCAATTGCTACTTGCTGCACCATGCGTCAATTCGTTGCAGATCCTCCTGCATTTCAGTACAATTTTCCATTGTTGCAACCTCTCGATATACTACAGCATCATCCGCAAAAAGCCTCAGTGAACTTCCGATGTCATCCACAAGGTCATTTATGTATATTGTGAATAGCGACGGTCCTGTGACACTCCCCTGCGGCACACCTGAAATCACTCTTACATCGGAAGACTTCTCTCCATTGAGAATGACATGCTGCGTTCTGTTATCTAGGAACTCTTCAATCCAATCACACAATTGGTCTGATAGTCCATATGCTCTTACTTTGTTCATTAAACGACTGTGGGGAACTGTATCGAATGCCTTGCGGAAGTCAAGAAACACGGCATCTACCTGGGAACCCGTGTCTATGGCCCTCTGAGTCTCGTGGACGAATAGCGCGAGCTGGGTTTCACACGACCGTCTTTTTCGAAACCCATGCTGATCCCTACAGAGTAGATTTCTAGTTTCCAGAAAAGTCATTCTACTCGAACATAATAAGTGTTCCAAAATTCTATAACTGATCGACGTTAGAGATATAGGTCTATAGTTCTGCATATCTGTTCGATGTCCCCTCTTCAAAACGGGGATGATCTGTGCCCTTTTCCAATCCTTTGGAACGCTACGCTCTTCTAGAGACCTACGGTACACCGCTGCAAGAAGGGGGGGCATGGTCCTTCGCGTACTCTGTGTAAAATCGAACTGGTATCCCATCAGGTCCAGCGGCATTCCGTCTTTTGAGCGATTTTAATTGTTTTTCTATCCCTCTCTCATCTATTTCGATATCTACCATTTTGTTATCTGTGCGACAATCTAGAGAAGGAACTACAGTGCAGTCTTCCTCTGTGAAACAGCTTTGGAAAAAGACATTTAGTATTTCGGCCTTTAGTCTGTCATCCTCTGCTTCAGTACCATTTTGGTCACAGAGTGTCTACATCTATATCTATATCTACATCTACATTTATACGGTATGTGTGGCGGAGGGCACTTTACGTGCCACTGTCATTACCTCCCTTTTCTGTTCCAGTCGCGTATGGTTCGCGGGAAGAACGATTACCGGAAAGCCTCCGTGCGCGCTTGAATCTCTCTAATTTTACATTCGTGATCTCCTTGGGAGGTATAAGTAGGGGGAAGCAATATATTCGGTACCTCATCCAGAAACGCACACTCTCGAAACATGGACAGCAAGCTACACCGCAATGCAGAGCGCCTCTCTTCCAGAGCTGAACATCTCCGTAACGCTATCACGCTTACCAAATAACCCTGTGACGAAACGCGCCGCTCTTCTTTGGATCTTCTCTATCTCCTCTGTCAACCCGACATGGTACGGATCTCACACTGATGAGCAATACTCACTCTAACGAGTGTTTTGTAAGCCACCTCCTTTGTTGATGGATTACATGTTCCAAGGACTCTCCCAATGAATCTCAACCTGGCACCCGCCTTACCAACAATTAGTTTTATATGATCATTCCACTTCAAATCGTTGCGTACGCATACTCCCAGACATTTTACAGAAGTAACTGCTACCAGTGTTTGTTCCGCTATCATATAATCATACAATAAAGGATCCTTCTTTCTATGTATTCGCAATACATTACATTTGTCTATGTTAAGGGTCAGTTGCCACTCCCTGCATCAAGTGCCTATCCACTGCAGATCTTCGTGCATTTCGCTACAATTTTCTAATGCTGCAACTTCTCTGTATACTACAGCATCATCCGCGAAAAGCCGCATGGAACTTCCGACACTATCTACTAGGTCATTTATATATATTGTGAAAAACAATGGTCCGATAACAGTCCTCTGTGGTGCGCCAGAGGTTACTTTAACGTCTGTAGACATCTCTCCATTGAGAACAACATGCTGTTTGCTAATAACTCTTCAATCCAGCGACACAGCTGGTCTGATATACTACAACTGACACGTGATAACATTTTCACGCAATTTGGATGCATAGATCCCGAGAAATCAGTACCCAGAACAACTACCTCTGGCCGTAATAACGGCCTTGATACGCCCGGGCATTGAGTCAGACAGAGCTTGGATGGCGTGTACAGGTACAGCTGCCCATGCAGCTTCAACACGATACCACAGTTCATCAAGAGTAGTGATTGGCGTATTGCGACGAGCCAGTTGCTCGGCCGCCATTCACCAGACGTTTTCAGTTGCTGAGAAATCTGGAGAATGTACTGACCGGAGCAGCAGTCGAACATTTTCTGTATCCAGAAAGGCCCGTACAGGACCTGCCACATGCGGTCGTGCATTATCCTGCTGAAATGTAGGGTTTCGCAAAGATCGAATGAAGGGTAGAGCCACGGGTCGTAACACATCTGAAATGTAACGTCCACTGTTCAAAGTGCCGTCAATGCGAACAAGAGATGACCGAGACGTGTAACCGATGGCACCCCGTACCATCACGTTGGGTGATACGCTAGTATGGTGATGACGAATACACGCTTCCAATGTGTGTTCACCGCGATGTCGCCAAACACGGATGCGACCATCGTGATGCTGTAAACAGAACCTGAATTCATCCGGAAAAATGACGTTTTGCCATTCGTGCACCCAGGTTCGTCGTCGAGTACACCATCGCAGGCGCTCCTGTCTGTGATGCAGCGTCAAGGGTAATCGCAGCCATGGTCTCCGAGCTGATAGTCCGTGCTGCTGCAAACGTCGTCGAACTGTTCGTGCAGATGGTTGTCGTCTTGCAAACGTCCCCATGTGTTGACTCAGGGATCGAGACGTGGCTGCACGATCTCTTACAGCCGTGTGGATAAGATGCCTGTCATCTCGACTGCTAGTGATACGAGGCCGTTGGGATCCAGCACGGCGTTCCGTATTACCCTCCCGAACCCACCGATTCCATATTCTGCTAACAATCATTGGATCTCGACCAACGCGAGCAGCAAATTCGCGATACGATAAAGAGCAAATCGCGGTAGGCCAGAATCCGACCTTTACCTGTTTGGTGTATGAGAAATCGGTTGGAAACTTTCCTCATGAGAGCACGTTGTAGGTGTCACCACCGGCGCCAACCTTGTGTGAATGCTTTGAAAAGCTAATCATTTGCATATCACAGCATCTTCTTCCTGTCGGTTAAATTTGGCGTTTGTAGCACGTCATCTTCGTGGTGTTGCAATTTTAATGGCCAGTTGTGTATAAAAGGGCCAATGGCTGTAGCATCTTGTGCAAAAGGTATAAAAAGACAGTGTGTTGGCAGAGCCGTTATTCGTACTCAGGAGCTTCATGTGAAAAGATTTTCGATGTGATTATGGTCGCAGGACGGGAATTGACAGATTCTGAACGCGGAATGGCACTTACAAGGAGACGGCACGACCGTGGGGTGGGGGATTTGTCCGAAATTTTGTGTGGTGAAAGAAGAACCCTAACACCTCACGTGGTCAAAATATTAGGACGCACTACTCGGAAAATCCAGAGAAAAATCGATCCAAAGTTTCTTAGGTGCCTTATGAGTACAAAATGTTAGCGCATTGCCGAGACGCCGTCTGTCCTAGATGTTTAGGGCTCGGACTTTTACGCCAGAGGTCTCGGGTTCGATTCCTCTTCAAGGCACTTTTTTTCCTTCTGTTCATTTTCTTTTGTTATTCCACCAATTATGCAGAATGTTTCTCAAACCTACATTATCTTTAACAAATTAGTTACATTATTGAATAAAAATTATTTTATTTTTGTCCAACAACACAATTCATGGCGGTGGGTTTACCATTTCTCATTGTAAAGTATATGAGGAAAAAACATTGGGTTTTTAATCAGAATAACAAAGTCGATTGGGAAACATTCAATTATTTTTATACATATAACAATTATAAACAAGAACCACAGTGGTAATTATCGTAAAAACAAAAAAGCAATAATTTCTGCGACATCTTGCGCAACATATAATAACGGATTTTTTACAATCACAGGGCGTTTGCAATAAATCTGTACAAAAACATGCCCCATTAACATTTACGAAAATGTTTCGAGTTTCTGATAATTTTGTGGCAAACCAGGACTATTGAATGATGTCTCGGAATATTGCTGACGATAATTGATGGTGAATTATAGAATGAACTTTTATACAATCTTCCCGGGAATTAATTTCACGATTCTCCTGCAACAATGCACTGCAATTTTGCAAGCAACAGAAGAAAAAAAAAAAAGAAATTACCGGAGGAGGAACCGAGCCCGAGACCTCTTGCGTAACGGTCCGAGCGCTAACCATGCGGGCCAAACGGCGGCTCGGCCGTGGATTAACATTTTATACTCATAAGGCACCTAAGAAACTTTGGATCGATTTTTCTCGGTATTTTCGGAGTAGTGCGTCCTAATATTTTAAGCACGTGAGGTGTTAGAGGTGCTCCTTCACCACACAAAATTTCGGACAAATCCCCGACCTCAAGGTGGTGCCGTCTCCTTGTTAGAGCTAGACGTATGGGACAACCATTCCGGAAATTTTTGAGGGAACTCAATATTCCGAGACGCACAGTGTCAGGAGTGTGGCGAGAATACCAGACTTCAGGCATTACCTCTCAACCACAGACAACACTGTGGCCGACGGCCTTCACTTAACGACCGAGAGCAGCGTGGCGTTTCTGTAGAGTTGTCAGTGCTAACAGACAAGCAACACTGCGTGGAATAACCGCAGAAGTCAATGTGGGACGTACGACGAACGTATGCGTTAAGACAGTGCGGCGTAATGTGGCGTCAATTGGCTACGGCAGCATACGACCCACCTGAGTGCCTTTGGTAACAGCACGACATTGCCAGGAACGCCTCTCCTGGGATCATCATATCAGTTTGACCCCAGAGCACTGGAAAACCGTGGCGTGGTCAGTTGGTAGGAGCTGATGGTAGGATATGAATGTGGCGCAGACCCTCGAAGCCATGGACCCAAGCTGTCGAAAAGGCTCTGTGCAAAGCTGGTAGTGAGGCCTGTGTTTACATCCAATGGACTGGGTCCTCCGGTCCAGCTGAACCGAGAACTGACTCCAAATGGTTACATCCGGCTACTTGTAGACCTCTTGCGGCCATTCGTGGTCTTCATGTTTCCAAACCGCTATGGAATTCCACAATGAGATTTTCATTCTGTAGCAGAGTGTGCGCTGATATGAAACTTCCTGGCATATTAAAACTGTGTGCCGAACCGAGACTCGAACTCGGGACCTTTGCCTTTCGCGGGCAAGTGCTCTACCAACTGAGCTACCCAACCACGACTCACGCCCGGTCCACAGAGCTTAGCTTCTGCCAGTACCTCGTCTCCTACCTTCCAAACTTTACAGAACCTCTCCTGCGAACCTTACAGAACTAGCACTCCTGAAAGAAAGGATATTGCGGAGACATGGCTTAGCCACAGCCTGGGGGATGTTTCCAGAATGAGATTTTCATGTGAGCGCTGATATGAAACTTCCTGGCAGATTAGGTCCCGAGTTCGAGTCTCGGTCCGGCACACAGTTTTAATCTGCCAGCAAGTTTCATATCAGCGCACACTCCGCTGCAAAGGGAAAATCTCATTCTGGAATTCCATAGCGGTTTGGAAACAGGCTGTTTCCCACATTGTGGCTAAGTCATGTCTCCGCAATAAACTTTCTTTCAGGACTGCTAGTTCTGCAGGGTTTACAGGAGAGCTTCTGTAAAGTTTGGAAGATAGGAGACGGTGTACTGGCAGAATTAAAGCTGTGAGGACGGGGCGTAAGTCGTGCTTGGGTAGCTCGGTTGGTAGAGCATTTACCCGCGAAAGGCAAAGGTCCCGAGTTGAAGTCCCGGTCCGCCACACAGTTTTAATCAGCCAGGAAGTTTCAACTATGGATTTTTTGTGGATGACAATGCACTATGCCACTGGTCGACCATTGTTCACGTTTGATTTGAACAACCTTCCGCACAAGTCGAGCGAATATTTCTGGCCACCAGATCACCCAACATGAATCCCATCGAACGTTTATGGGTTCGAGCACAAAATCCTCCACCGCCAACATCTTCACAATTATGGACCGTTATGGAGGCAGCATGGTTCAACATTTCTGCAGGTGACTTGCAACCACTTGTTCAGTCCATGTCACATCAAGTTCCTGCACTACGCCGCGCTAAAACAGGTCCGACGCGATATTAGGAAACGCTCCATGATTTTTGTCACCGCAGTGTAAACATTTTCGTCTGAAGAGTTTTTTTATGCACCACAAATCAAAACGTAACTGGATGAAATTAACTCAGGCTCTACATCATCATTGAAGACCATTCACTTTTGGATTAATGAATTTAAACGTGGCCGGACAAGCGTCTAAGACAAAGCGCACTCCGCCGTCCAATTGAGGTCACTACATCTACATCTACATGCTTACTCTGCAATTCACACTTAAGCGCCTGGCAGAGGGTCCATCGAACGATTTTCATACTACTTCTCTACCATTCCACTCTCGAACGGCGCGTGGGAAAAAGGAACACCTAGATCTTTCCGTTTGAGCTCTGATTTCTCTTATTTTATGATGATGATCATTTCTCCCTACTTAGGTGGGTCTCAACAAAATATTTACGCATTCGGAAGAGAAAGTTGGTGATTGAAATTTCTTGACACTCTCAGCCCTATTGCGCGATAACACGAAACGAGCTGCCCTTCTTTGTACTTTTTCGATGTCCTCCGTCAATCCTACCTGGTAAGGATCCCACACCGCGCAGCAATATTCCAGCAGAGGACGGACAACTGTAATGTAGGCTGTCTCTTTAGTGGGTTTGTCGCATCTTCTAAGTGTTCTGCCAACAAAGCGCAGTCTTTGTTTCGCCTTCCCCACAATATTATCTATGTGATCTTTCCAATTTAAATTGCTCGCCTTCCCCACAATATAATCTAAGTGGTCTTTCCAATTTAAATTGCTCCTAATTGTAATTCCTAGGTATGCAGTTGAATTGACAGCACTTAGATTTGTGCGATTTATCGTATACCCAAAATTTATCGGATTTGTTTTAGTATCCATGTGGATGACCTCGCACTTTTCTTTGTTTAGTGCCGATTGCCACTTTACGGACCATACAGAAATTCTCTCTAGATAATTTTGTAATTGAAATTGATCGCGTGATGATTTTACTAGACGGTAAATTACAGCGTCATCTGCAAACAATCTAAGGGGGCTGCTCAGATTATCACCTAGATCATTTATGTAAATCAGGAACAGCAGAGGGCCTATGACACTACCTTGCGGAACGCCAGATATCACTTCTGTTCTACTCAATGATTTACCTTCTATCACTACGAACTGTGACCTCTCTGAGAAGAAATGACTAATCCAGTCACACAACTGAAATGATACTCCACAAGCATCATTGACAAAATACATGATCCGGTTATGCAAGACGACCGAACAAAAATTTGTGAGATTGCTGAGACTGTAGGCACCTCAGGTGAGCGTGTGCATATTATCCTGCATGGATAGCTTGCTGTGTAGAAGCTGAGTGCGAGGTGGGTCGACCAGAAGCAAATCCGGCACATTTCAAGACAATCTCTGGCAATGTTTAAGCGCAGTCGGGAAGACTTCTTGCAACAATTTGTCACTGTTGATGAAATCTGGGTCCGTTATTAGACACCAAAGTCAAAACGGCACTCAAAACAATGGAAAAGGGCTGGTGAAAGAGCACCGAAGAAGGAAAGACCATTTTGTCAGCTGGTAAAATGATGACCACTGTTTTTTGGGGATTCCTATGGAATAATCCTCACGGAAAAAGCAGGACTAACTATTATCATCACTTAACCCTTCCCGGCTGAGATGCCGTGGTCCATACATAAGACTCTCCCCTGACGTGTCGTCTTCGACTGCGGAAAGGCATCTTCCGAGGACATGTCTGTAAATCATTAGAGTTGCAGTTCTCAGCTACCGGATGGTTACAGTTAAAAGTGCAGCTATTCACGTAGGTCAAAAAAATGGTTCAAATGGCTCTGAGCACTATGGGACTCAACTGCTGAGGTCATTAGTCCCCTAGAACTTAGAACTAGTTAAACCTAACTAACCTAAGGACATCACACACATCCACGCCCGAGGCAGGAATCGAACCTGCGACCGTAGCGGTCGCGCGGTTCCACACTGAAGCGCCTAGAACCGCTCGGCCACACCGGCCGGCTCACGTAGGTCCATCGTGGGCTTTAATTATCGTATGACAGCGAAATTTGGTAGATATTCTGATGCTTTAATGTGGGACGATTTACGCTGGAAAAAAAAATTAGTTGCAAATTTGGCCACCAGGTGCAAATCTGGCACTGCGCAGCGTCTTGTCGACGTCTCTGGTGCTTGTATTGAACAAAATTGCCTCAGTGGCAGCAAATAATAAAATCAACTTTACGCCTTTCTCATTTGTTGGAGAGTGAAACGGTAGAGAAGTAGCTTAAAGATGTTTCTATGAAACCTGTGCCAGGCACTTAATTGTGAATTGCGGAGACATTGTGTTCCTGTAGATGTAGATGTTTTTGTCCACATCTCGTTCGTAATCTGTTAAACACGGAAATATTTCTAAACGTTTTCCTTGCAGTAACAACACCAGACTTGCACCTTGTGGCGAACCTTGTAACTAATTATTTCCGAGCGTAAGTCGGTTCGATTAATCCATTAGCGTATCTACCAAATTTCACTGCTGTATGATAACTGCAGCCATCACCGTACTTCTGTGAGAAGCTGCATTTTAATTGCAGCCACCCGCTAGAATATCTACCAGGGCGCATAAGTGTTGCTGACGCAGAGGAGGAATATCCGTAGCGGGCCTCATTAGATTAGGTTAGTACTTGTTCCATAGATCATGAATACGACACTTCGTAATGGTGTGGAACGTGCCAGGTTAATAAAAGATGTCTGTACAAGGTACACTCCTCGAAATGGAAAAAAGAACACATTGACACCGGTGTGTCAGACCCACCATACTTGCTCCGGACACTGCGAGAGGGCTGTACAAGCAATGATCACACGCACGGCACAGCGGACACACCAGGAACCGCGGTGTTGGCCGTCGAATGGCGCTAGCTGCGCAGCATTTGTGCACCGCCGCCGTCAGTGTCAGCCAGTTTGCCGTGGCATACGGAGCTCCATCGCAGTCTTTAACACTGGTAGCATGCCGCGACAGCGTGGACGTGAACCGTATGTGCAGTTGACGGACTTTGAGCGAGGGCGTATAGTGGGCATGCGGGAGGCCGGGTGGACGTACCGCCGAATTGCTCAACACGTGGGGCGTGAGGTCTCCACAGTACATCGATGTTGTCGCCAGTGGTCGGCGGAAGGTGCACGTGCCCGTCGACCTGGGACCGGACCGCAGCGACGCACGGATGCACGCCAAGACCGTAGGATCCTACGCAGTGCCGTAGGGGACCGCACCGCCACTTCCCAGCAAATTGGGGACACTGTTGCTCCTGGGGTATCGGCGAGGACCATTCGCAACCGTCTCCATGAAGCTGGGCTACGGTCCCGCACACCGTTAGGCCGTCTTCCGCTCACGCCCCAACATCGTGCAGCCCGCCTCCAGTGGTGTCGCGACAGGCGTGAATGGAGGGACGAATGGAGACGTGTCGTCTTCAGCGATGAGAGTCGCTTCTGCCTTGGTGCCAATGATGGTCGTATGCGTGTTTGGCGCCGTGCAGGTGAGCGCCACAATCAGGACTGCATACGACCGAGGCACACAGGGCCAACACCCGGCATCATGGTGTGGGGAGCGATTCCTACACTGGCCGTACACCACTGGTGATCGTCGAGGGGACACTGAATAGTGCACGGTACATCCAAACCGTCATGGAACCCATCGTTCTACCATTCCGAGACCGGCAAGGGAACTTGCTGTTCCAACAGGACAATGCACGTCCGCATGTATCCCGTGCCACCCAACGTGCTCTAGAAGGTGTAAGTCAACTACCCTGGCCAGCAAGATCTCCCGATCTGTCCCCCATTGAGCATGTTTGGGACTGGACGTCCAGCACGAACGCTGGTCCAACTGAGGCGCCAGGTGGAAATGGCATGGCAAGCCGTTCCACAGGACTACATCCAGCATCTCTACGATCGTCTCCATGGGAGAATAGCAGCCTGCATTGCTGCGAAAGGTGGATATACACTGTACTAGTGCCGACATTGTGCATGCTCTGTTGCCTGTGTCTATGTGCCTGTGGTTCTGTCAGTGTGATCATGTGATGTATCTGACCCCAGGAATGTGTCAATAAAGTTTCCCCTTCCTGGGACAATGAATTCACGGTGTTCTTATTTCAATTTCCAGGAGTGTATATATTATGACTATTAAGGTAAATACATTTCTTTTGCTAACTGTGCCTATCAGTAGTTAGTGCCTTCAGTAGTTTGAATCTTTTATTTAGCTGGCAGCAGTGGCGCATGCTTTATTGCAGTAGTTCGAGTAACGAAGATTTTTGTGAGGTAAGTGATTTGTGAAACGTATTAGGTTAATGTTAGTCAGGGCCAGTCTCTTGTAAGGACTTTTGAAAGTCAGATTACGTTGCGCTAAAAATATTGTGTGTCAGTTTAAGCACAGTCATGTATAATTTTTCTAAGGGGACGTTTCAACGTGTCCTTTGGAGGAGCATCGACAAAGATATATCACACATGGTTGTGCCATACACAGTGTGTCAAAGCAAACAGACAGTACTAGCCTGTAAGTATTTCCCTTGGTATCAAGTAACATCCCTGTGGTCTCGCATTCTTCTTGATTTTTCTAGGCCCTTTTCTGCGTTACTCTTCATTTATCGTCATAGATACCAGCAGAAGTTTTCTGTAAATTTCATGTATGTATTCAACGTCCTCAGCAAAAACCAACCAGGCTTTATCTCACATCATCTCAACTGAAGGGCTCCTAGAAACCATTGTCCTGGATAGCAGCCCTCAGTTAACATCAACAGAATTTCGCAGGTTTTGTCCTGAGAATGACATAGCTTTGCTATGTATGACACTCTACCACTCTCTTTCCAACAGAATGGCAGAGGAGTTCGGCTGCACTTTTAAAAACTCAGCTGGTGAAGTTACATTATTAACTCAATGGAGCTCTCACCTTATTTTTCACCTCATCTTGCTCCTATCCACAGGATGGATCCACCCTAGCTAAAAGATACCATAGTTAACAGCATTAATCAAAACAGTCCGCCATCTGTCATCCATCCCATCACTATTCTGCCCCCCACCCACCCACCCCAGTCACTCAGCATTCACATAGTCACCAATACACGTTTCAGAATGGCAAGTCATTAATATATATTAAGAACAGCAGAGGAGCCATAACCGAACCTTGCGGCACCCCATTGTTAATTGTTCCACAGTTTGAGAAATCACCAGTTTTTTGCATATTATGTGAACTGTGTACTTCAACTTTCTGCACTCTTCCAGTTAGGTATGATTTAGACCATTTGAGCATGGTCCCATTCATACCACAGTACTTGAGCTTATCTTGAAGTATTCTATGATTTAAAAAAATCAAAAGCCTTTGATAGATCACAAAAAATCCAAACGGGTGATTTCCGGTTACTCAGAGCATTTAATATTTCATTAGTGAAAGTATATATAGCATTTTCCGTTGAAAAACCCTTTTGGAAACCCAACTGAAATTTTGTTAAAACTTTATTTTTACAAAGATGTGAAGCTACTCTACAATACGTGTTGGATAAGGCAGTCAGAAGAGAGATTGGGCGGTAGTTGTTGACATCGGACGTATCCCCTTTTTTATGCAGTGGTTTAACAATGGCATACTTCAGTCTATCTGGGAAAATACCCTGCTTCAGAGAGCTATTACATATGTGGCTAAGAATCCCACTTATTTCTTGGGAACAAGCTTTTATTATCCTGCTGGAAATGCCATCAATTCCATGTGAGCTTTTATTCTTGAGAGAGTTTATGATCTTCCTAATTTCAGATGGAGAGGTGGGTGGAATTTCAGTTGTATCAAATCGTGTGGGTAAAGTCTCTTCCAGTAACTACCTTGCTTCTTCTAATGAACATTTAGATCCTATTTTCTCTACAACATTTACAAAATGATTATTCAAAATGTTTTCGACTTCCGGCTTGTTGTTTATCAAGTTTCCAATCGCTTTGATGGTGATGCCGTCATCCTGTACTCTTGGTTGCCCTGTCTCCCTTGTAATAATATTCCAAATTGTTTTGATTTTGTTATCAGAGGTATTAATCTCAGACATGATGCACATGCTTCTGGACTTTTTAATAACCTTTCTTAATGTAGCACAGTAGTTTTTATAATATTTGGCTGCTTCTGGGTCATTACTCTTTCTTGTTGTTAGATGCAGTTCCCTTTTGTAGTTACAAGATATTTTTATTCCTTTAGTAAGCCAAGGTTTTTTGCATGGTTTCTTATAGTTAGATTTAACTACTTTCTTGGGGAAACAGTTTTCAAACTCTCTTACAAGTATATCATGAAATAAGTTATATTTTAAATTAGCATCGGGTTCTTTGTACACCTCATCCCAGTCTAACTGCTGAAGATTTTCTCTGAAATTTCTAATTGTTGAGTCATTAATTGAACGCACAACTTTGGAGGATAGTTTTGAATTACTGAATGGAGCTATGTCATATACTGTAACTAGCTGAGCATCATGATCAGAAAGGCCATTCTCAACAGGACAAGAATTTATGTTTTTAAACCTGTCTTGGTCTATAAAAGTGTTATCTACCAATGTGCTGCTGTCCTTTACTACCCGAGTAGGAAAATTAATGACAGATGTCAAACTGAAAGTCAGATTAATGTTGACGAGAACGGAAAGGTGTTTCGATGCGATACCTGCTGTAACGTATTGATACGAGTAAAAGTATCGGTTGAGGAGTATCGAGTAAAACAGTGTTCGTATAGCGATGAATCTAGTGGATGACAAAGAGATCGGCAGTTTATCCGTGTCCCTAGCCGCTACTGAGCGTCACTGCTGGCTACTGCGCATGCGCGCTGTCCACCGCTCCGCCGGCTTACGCAGCCGCCTCGGTGCGTCGTTTTAACGCGGGCGACAGATTCCAGAAGCCTGTGGGAAAGTTTACTCCTGCGGTGACAGTAGCCGGCACCCAGCACCTCCCGTGTCCCTCTCTCTGCCTCCTCCCCCTCCTTTCCCTCACATAGCCGTCCTCTGGCCACATGAACAGGCCGCGATAGTCTTAAAACACCACGCCGCAGCAAACATCCTGCACCCTATGTGTTGATGTCGTATTCTATTCAAACAAGTATTATAATGCTGCTGTCCCAACAATCTGGGTATTTCCATATATGTCGCTACAGTGTGATTTGCAAAGCATACAGTCCACAGCTCGTGGTCGTGCGGTATCATTCTCGCTTCCCGAGCCCGTGTTTTCCGGGTTCGATTCCCGGCGCGGTCAGGGATTTTCTCTGCCTCGTGATAACTGGGTGATGCAGTTCTAAGTTCTAGGGGACTGATGACCATAGATGTTAAGTCCAATAGTGCTCAGAGCCATTTGAACCAAAGCATACAGCTTTTCTTCTCTGCAGGTAAGCCACCAACTCGAAAGTAACCGGTAGTATACAGGGTGGTCCATTGATCGTGACCGGGCCAAATGTCTCACGAATTAAGCGACAAACTGAAAAACTACAAAGAACGAAACTTTAGCTTGAAGGGGCAAACCAGATGGCGCTATGGTCTGCCCGCTAGATGGCGCTGCCATAGGTCAAACGGATATCAACTGCATTTTTTTTAAATAGAAACCCCCCCATTTTTATTACATATTCGTGTAGTACGTAAAGAAATATGAATGTTTTAGTTGGACCACTTTTTTCGCTTTGTGATAGATGACGCTGTAATAGTCACAAACATATGGCTCACGATTTTAGACGAACAGTTGGTAACACGTAGGTTTCTTAAAATTAAAATACAGAACGTAGGTACGTTTCAACATTTTATTTCGGTTGTTACAATGTGATACATGTACCTTTGTGACCTTATCATTTCTGAGGAAGCATGCTGTTACACCGTGATTACCTGTAAATACCACATTAATGCAATAAATGCTCAAAATGATGTCTGTCAACCTCAATGCATTTGGCAATACGTGTAACGACATTCCGTCAACAGCGAGTAGTTCGCCTTCCGGAATGTTCGCACATGCATTGACAATGCGCTGACGCCTTTTTTGTCAGGCGTTGTCGGTGGATCACGATAGCAAATATCCTTCAACTTTCCCCACAGAAAGAAATCCGGGGACGTCAGATCCGGTGAATGTGCGGGCCACGGTATGGTGCTTCGACGACCAATCCACCTGTCACGAAATACGCTATTCAATACCGCTTCAACAGCACGCGAGCTACGTGCCGGACATCCGTCATGTTGGAAGTACATCGCCATTATGTCATGCAGTGAAACATCTTGTAGTAACATCGGTAGAAGATTACGTAGGAAATCAGCATACATTGCACCATTTAGATTGCCATCGATAAAATAGGGGCCAATTATCCTTCCTCCCATAATGCCGCACCATACATCAACCCGCCAAGGTCGCTGATGTTCCACTTGTCGCAGCCATCGTGGATTTTCCGTTGCCCAATAGTGCATATTATGCCGGTTTACGTTACCGCTGTTGGTGAATGACGCTTCGTCGCTAAATAGAACGCGTGCAACACCGACGTTTTTGAGATTTCCGATTCTCGCGCATTTTGTCTGCTGCTGATGTGCGAATTAGCCGCGACAGCAGCTAAAACACCTGCTTGGTGTTGCAGGTCGTGGTTGACGCTTCACATGTTGCTGAACACTTCCTCTTTCCTTAAATAACCTAACTATCCGGCGAACGGTCCGGACACTTGGATGATGTCGTCCAGGATACCGAGCAGCATACATAGCACACGCCCGTTGGGCATTTTGATCGCAATAGCGATACATCAACACGATATCGACCTTTCCGCAATTGGTAAACGGTCCATTTTAACACGGGTAATGCATCACGAAGCAAATACCATCCGCACTGGAGGAATGTTATGTGATACCACGTTTGTGACTATTACAGCGCCATCTGTCACGAAGTGAAAAAATTGGTCCAACTGAAACATTCATATTCTTTACATACAATAGGAATATGTAATAAAAAATGGGGGTTCCTATTTAAAAAAAACTCAGTTGATATCCGTTTGACCTATGGCAGCGCCATCTAGCGGGCCAACCGTAGCGCCATCTGGTTTCCCCCTTCAAGCTAGACGAGTTTCGTTCTCATTTTTCGTTTGATGCTTATTTCGTGAGATATTTGGCCCGGTCACTGTATATAGGCTAATCACGAACGGAGTGCCCGCTGATCATTTTGGCTTTATGAAAGATAAAGCCGCCAGAGAGGCAATTATGATTATGCGGTCGATAATGGGAGCAAGATTAACCAAAAATCTAGACACGTTCGTAGGGTTTTTCGACCTGGGAAATACGTTCGACAACGTAAAAATGGTGCAAGATGTTCGAAATCCTGAGAAGAATAGGGAGGGACGGGTAATATACAATACGCACAAGATCCAAGAGCGAATAATAAGAGTGGACGACTAAGAATGCTCGGATTAAAAAGGGTGTAAGACAGGGATCTACATCTGCATCACACTCCGCAAGCCACTTAATGGTGTGTGGCGGAGGGTAGTTTCGGTACTACTATGTGATCCCTCCAATCCTGTTCCACTCGCGAATAGTGCGTGGGGAGAATGATTGTCGATAAGCCCTGTGTTGGCTCTAATTTCTCGAATTTTCTCCTCGTTGTCAATACGCGAGATGGTGATGGAGTAGATGAAGTTAAGGAATTCTACTACCTAGGCAGCAAAATAACCAATGACGGATGGAGCAAGGAGGACATAAACAGGCCAGCACTGGCAAAAAGCGCATCCCTGGCCAAGAGAAGTCTACTAGTAGCAAACATAGAACGTAATTTGAGGAAGAAATTTCTGAGAATGTACGTGTGAAGTACAGCATTGCATGTTAGTTAAACATGGAGTGTGGGAAAACCGGAACAGAAGAGGATCGAAGCATTTGAGAAGTGGTGTTACAGATGGACGTTGAAAATTACATGGATTGGTAAGGTAAGTAGTAAGACATCTGTTGGGACATCAGGGAATGACTTGTACTAGAGGAGGCTCTAAAGGGCAAAAACTGTTGATGAAGACATTGGAATACACCTAGCAAATACACACATCAAAGAAACTTTTGCATCACCCCAGTTTCCAGAACTCCCGAAGGTAGACGTTGACTGTGGATATTGTATCACAGACACAACCCTTACAACTGTTCAGAAATGTCACTAAACCCGCCCAAAGATGTAAACAACTATGCATGAGCAGCGCCTATTAGACGGAGGGGGTCCGACAGCCTATCTGTTCCAGACATTCCACCAGGAAGGAGATACACGGCTCGTGTTGTCTGTAGTTCAACCGTGCCTAGAAGGTCAATAACGCGGTTCAATTGCGTCCGCACTGTTACTTTGTGCCAGGAAGAACTCTCAACAAGTGTCCAGGCGTCTCGGAACGAAGCAAAGAGATGTTGTTCGGACATGGAGAAGATACAGAGATACAGGAACGGCCGATGACTTGCCTCGCTCAGGCCGCCCGAGGGCTACTACTGCAGTGGATGACCGCTACCTACGGATTGTGGCTCGGAAGAAACCTGACAGCAACGCCGCCATGTTGAATAATGCTTTTCGTGCAGCCACAAAATGGCTCTGAGCACTATGGGACTTAAGATCTATGGTCATCAGTCCCCTAGAACTTAGAAGTAGGACAGCACACAACACCCAGTTACGACTTATCTGACTGGTTCAAATGGCTCTGAGCACTATGGGACTTAACATCTGACGGCATCAGTCCCTTAGACCTGCTTAAACCTAACTAACCTAAGGACATCACACATCCATGCCCGAGGCAGGATTCGAACCTGCGACCGTAGCAACAGCGCGGTTCCGGACTGAAGCGTCCAGAACTGGTCGGCCAGAGCGGCCGGCCGACTTAATGAAATTGAAGTTATATTAAAATAATTTCAATAGAATAATCAATAATGAGAGCGACGGATGTCTACACGATATTAGGCGGTTATACGAGTTTCTTTGCCAGTTAGAACCGATACCATTCCTTGCCACAGGACGTCGTGTTACGACTCAAACTGTGCTCAATAGGCTGCATGATGCGCAACTTAACTCCCGACGTCCATAGCGAGGTCCATCTTTGCAACAACGACACCATGCAGCGTGGTACAGATGGTTTCAACAACATGCCGAATGGACCACTCAGGACTGGCATCACGTTCTCGTCACCGATGAGTGTCGTCGGAGACGTGTTTGGAGGCAACCCGGTCACGGTGAAGGCCTTAGACACGCTGGCCAGCGGGGGCAGCAAGGTGGAGGTTCCCTGGTGTTTTGGGGTGGCATTATGTGGGGCCGACGTACGCCGCTGGTGGTCACGGAAGGTGCCGTAACGGCTGTACGATACGTGAATGCCGTCCTCCGACCGATAGTGCAACCATATCGGCAGCACATTGACGAGGCATTTGTCTTCACGAACGACAATTCGCGCCCCCATCGTGCACATCTACGTGAATGACTTGCTTCAGCATAACGACATCGCCCGACTAGAGTGGCCAGCGTGTTTTCCAGACATGAACCCTATCGAACATGCTCCAACATGTGACCGGAAAAAGATCCTGCAAGAACGGGACCAATGACGACTGAAAGGAATCATTCAACGTGCCAGGAGTGAAACCCTTCCGCAAATTGTTGCAGATTTCAATGCTGGGCCATAAGCAAGTGTCAGCGTGCGAACCACTCAACGAAACATCGACATCGTCGATAAACATCATCAGTATGGGCTTTCGGAGCCGAAGGCCCACTCGTGTACCCTTGATGACTGCACGACACAAAGCTTTACGCCTTGCCTGGGCCCGTCAACATCGACATTGGACTGTTGATCACTGGAAACATGCTGCCTGGTATCGGATGGATGGACGTTCACGGTTATGGAGGCAAACTCATGGATGCATTGACCCTGCATGTTCAAGCTGGAAGAGGCTCTGTAATGGTGTGCGGCGTGTGCAGTTGGAGTGATATGGGACACCTGACACGTCTAGATACGACTGTGACAGGCGACACGTGCGTAAGCATCCTGTCTGACCACCTGCACCCATCCCTGTCCGCCTACATCTACATCTACATCCACATCCATACTCCGCAAGCCACCTGACGGTGTGTGGCGGAGGGTACCTTGAGTAGCTCTATCGATTCTTCCTTCTATTCCAGTTTCGTATTGTTCGTGGAAAGAAAGATTGTCGGTATGCCTCTGTGTGGGCTCTAACCTCTCTGATTTTATCCTCATCATCTCTTCGCGAGATATACGTAGGAGGGAGCAATATACTACTTGACTCCTTGGTGAAGGTATGTTCTCGAGACTTCAACAAAAGCCCGTACCGAGCTACTGACCGTCTCTCTTGCAGAGTATTCCACTGGAGTTTATCTATCATATCCGTAACGCTTTCGCGATTACTAAATGATCCTGTAACGAAGCGCGCTGCTCTCCGTTGGGTCTTCTCTATCTCCTCTATCAACCCTATCTGGTACGGATCTCACACTGCTGAGCAGTATTCAAGCAGTGGGCGAACAAGCGTACTGTAACCTACTTCCTTTGTTTTCGGATTGCATTTCCATAGGATTCTTCCAATGAATCTCAGTCTGGCATTTGCTTTACCGACGATCAACTTTATATGATCATTCCATTTTAAATCACTCCTAATGCGTACACCCAGATAATTTAAGGAATTAACTGCTTACAGTTCCTGACCTGCTATATTGTAGCTAAATGATAAAGGATCTAACTTTCTATGTATTCGCAGCACATTACACTTGTCTACATTGAGATTCAATTGCCATTCCCTGCACCATGCGTAAATTCCCGGCAGATCCTCCTGCATTTCAGTACAATTTTCCATTCTTACAACCTATCGATACACCACAGCATCATCTGCAAAAAGCCTCAGTGAACTTCCGATGTCATCCACAAGGTCATTTATGTATATTGTGAATAGCGACGGTCCTGTGACACTCCCCTGCGGCAGACCTGAAATCACTCTTACATGATGCGTTCTGTTATCTAGGAACTCTTCAATCCAATCACACAATTGGTCTGATAGTCCATATGCTCTTACTTTGTTCATTAAACACCTGTGGGAAACTGTATCGAACGCCTTGCGGAAGTCAAGAAACACGGCATCTACCTGGGAACCCGTGTCTATGGTCCTCTGAGTCTCGTGGACGAATAGCGCGAGCTGGGTTTCACACGACCGTCTTTTTCGAAACCCATGCTGATTTCTACAGAGTAGATTTCTAGTCTCCAGAAAAGGCGTTATAATCGAACATAATACGTGTTCCAAAATTCTACAACTGATCGACGTTAGAGATATAGGTCTATAGTTCTGCACATCTGTTCGACGTCCCTTCTTGAAAACGGGGATGACCTGTGCCCTTGTCCAATCCTTTGGAACCGCTGCGCTCTTCTAGAGACCTACGGTACACCGCTGCAAGAAGGGGGGCAAGTTCCTTCGCGTACTCTGTGTAAAATCGAACTGGAATCCCATCAGGTCCAGCGGCCTTTCCTCTTTTGAGCGATTTTAATTGTTTCTCTATCCCTCTGTCGTCTATTTCGATATCTACCATTTTGTCATTTGTACGACAATCTAGAGAAGGAACTACAGTGCAGTCTTCCTCTCTGAAACAGGTTTGTAAAAAGACATTTAGTATTTCGGCCTTTAGTCTGTCATCCTCTGTTTCAGTACCATTTTGGTCACAGAGTGTCTGAACATTTTGTTTTGATCCACCTACTGCTTTGACATAAAACCAAAATTTCTTAGGATTTTCCGCCAAGTCAGTACACAGAACTTTACTTTCGAATTCATTGAACGCCTCTGACATAGCCCTCCTCACACTACATTTCCCTTCGCGTAATTTTTGTTTGTCTGCAAGGCTTTGGCTATGTTTACGTATGCTGTGAAGTTCCCTTTGCTTCGGCAGCAGTTTTCTAACTCGGTTGTTGTACCACGGTGGCTCTTTTCCATCTCTTACGATCTTGCTTGGGACATACTCATCTAATGCTTCTTGTACGATGGTTTTGAACCTTGTCCGCTGATCCTCAACACTATCTGTACTTGAGACAAAACTTTTGTGTTGAGCCGTCAGGTACTCTGTAATCTGCTTTTTGTCACTTTTGCTAAACAGAAAAATCTTCCTACCTTTTTTAGTATTTGTATTTACGGCTCAAATCATCGCTGCAGTAACCGCTATATGATCGCTGATTCCCTGTTCTGCGCTAACTGTTTAACTGCTCAAGGTAGTTTTCAGATAGAGCACTTAAAAAATTTTCGCTGGATTCTTTGTCCCTGCCACCCGTTATGAACGTTTGAGTCTCCCAATCTATATTCGGCAAATTAAAATATCCACCCAGAACTATAACATGGTGGGGAAATCATCTCGAAATATTTTCCAAATTATCCTTCTGGTGCTCAGCCACAGCAGCTGCTGAGCCAGGGGGCCTATAGAGACATCCAATTACCATGTCTGAGCCTGCTTTAACCGTGACCTTCACCCAAATTATTTCACATTTCGGACTTCGGCAATTCCAGCAGGACAATGCGACAGCTCACACGTCCAGAATTGCTACAGAGTGGCTCCAGGAACACTCTTCTGAGTTTAAACACTTCCGCTGGCCACCAAACTACCCAGACATGAACATTATTCAACATATCTGGGATGCCTTGGAGCGTGCTGTTCAGAAGAGATCTCCACCCCTCGTAGTCTTAGCGATTTATGGACAGCCCTGCAGGATTCATGGTGTCAGTTCCCTCCAGCACTATTTCAGACATTAGTCGAGTCCATGCCACGTCGTGTTTTGGGACTTCTGCGTCCTCGCAGTTCATCTAACATGTTACGACTTATCTGAGTGGTTCAAATGGCTCTGAGCACTATGGGACGCAACATCTGACGGCATCAGTCCCTTAGACCTGCTTAAACCTAACTAACCTAAGGACATCACACATCCATGCCCGAGGCAGGATTCGAACCTGCGACCGTAGCAACAGCTCGGTTCCGGACTGAAGCGTCCAGAACTGGTCGGCCAGAGCGGCCGGCCGACTTAATGAAATTGAAGCTATATTAAAATAATTTCAACAGAATAATCAATAATGAGAGCGACGGATGTCTACACGATATTAGGCGGTTATACGAGTTTCTTTGCCAGTTAGCAACGATACCATTCCTTAGCTTCTGCCTCAATTGACTAATCTAATTTACAAAATCTGTCCGTATTTTTTTAAACAATTTTGATTATGGAACGATGTATTAGTTCCTTCCAGGCGTGTATCGGGTAGCCAAACGCATCACATTATTACACGAAGGTAATAAGACGCATTTACTGAAAATATTGCAGTTACGATCAAGATCAATTGAACGGGATTATACGCTACTGGCCATTAAAATTGCTGCACCACGAAGATGACGTGCTACAGACGCGAAATCTAACCGACAGGGAGAAGATGCTGCGATATGCAAATGATTAGCTTTTCTGAGCATTCACACAAGGTTGGCGCCGGTGGCGACACCTACAACTTGCTGACATGAGGAAAGTTTCCAACCGATTTCTCATACACAAACAGCAGTTGACGGGCGTTGCCTGGTGAAACGTTGTTGTGATGCCTCGTGTAAGGAGGAGAAATGCGTCCCATCACGTTTCCGACTTTGATAAAGGTCGGATTGTAGCCTATCGCGATTGCGGTTTATCGTATAGCGACATTGCTGCTCGCATTGGTCGAGATCCGATGACTGTTAGCAGAATATGGAATCGGCGGGTTCAGGAGGGTAATACGGAACGCCGTGCTGAATCCCAACGGCCTCGTATCACTAGCAGTCGAGATGACAGGCATCTTATCCGCACGGCTGTAATGGATCGTGCAGCCACGTCTCGATCCCTGAGTCAACAGATGGGGACGTTTGCAAGCCAACAACCATCCGGACGAACAGTTCGACGACGTTTGCAGCAGCACGGACTATCAGCTCGGAGACCGTGGCTGCGGTTACCCTTGACGCTGCATCACAGACAGGAGCGCCTGCGATGGTTTACTCGACGACAAACCTGGGTACGCGAATGGCAAAACGACATTTTTTCGGATGAATACAGGTTCTGTTTACAGTATCGTGCTGGTTTCATCCGTGTTTGGCGACATCGCGGTGAACGCACATTGGAAGCGTGTATTCGTCATCGCCATACTGGCGTATCACCCGGCGTGTTGGTATGGGGTGCCATTGGTTACACGTCTCGGTCACCTCTTGTTCGCACTGACGGCACTTTGAACAGTGGGCGTTACATTTCAGATGCGTTACGACCCGTGGCTCTACCCTTCATTCGATCCCTGCGAAATCCTACATTTCAGCAGGATAATGCACGACCGCATGTTGCAGGTCCTGTACGGGTCTTTCTGGATACACAAAATGTTCGACTGCTGCCCTGGCCAGCACATTCTCCAGACCTCTCACCAATTGCAAACGTCGTGTCAATGGTGGACGAGCAACTGGCTCGTCACAATACGCCAGTCACTACTCTTGATGAACTGTGGTATCGTGTTGAAGCTCCACGGACAGCTGTACCTGTACACGCCATCCGAGCTCTGTTTGACTCAATGCCCAGGCGTATGATCGCCGTTATTACGGCCAGAGTTGGTTTTTCTGGGTACTGATTTCTCAGGATCTACGCACCCAAATTACGTGAAAATGTAATCACATGTCAGTTCTAGTATAATGTATTTGTCCAATGAATACCTGTTTATCATCTGCATTTCTTCTTGGTGTAGCAATTTTAATGGCTAGTAGCGTAGAACTCGCCAGATCGAGATGCTGGTTTCAATACAATGAGTTGCGCGCGGTGTGAATTGTCTGTGGTGCAAGCGGAACGGATGGGGTCGCAGTGAAATTTTTGCAAAAGCGCCGACGGTGACATACAGGAAGAAAAAGTGGGGGAGGAGGGGGAGGAAGTAGCGTCTAGCAAATGAGGGGGAGGGGGGGGGGGAGGGAGCGGTAGACGCGCCGTAATCCAGAGCACGGCACCGCTCGCCGCGTTGCGTGAGGTGCGTACGTACGCGCCGCAGCGCAGGGACACGCAGGCGGCCGTGGATGTAAACATTCCCACAGCAGGGCGACACACAGAAGCGGAGGTCTGGAACGCCTCGAGGCTGCCCCAGAGCACATCACACACACACACACACACACTGGCTTACATGGCCACTGGCTGCTGTCTCGTGTGTTGTATACGCCACGTCACAGCAGATAGGCGGCTGGCGACTGCAGTAGCCGGTAGAGGCTGCCCTGAAGTATCACACGGCGACACAGCCCAGACTCGCGTGTCTAAAGGCTACTTTGCAGTTTTCACGAAACTGGCTGCAGACACAGCGACACGAGTGCACTCGTCCGTTTCGTCGTGGTGGGTATGCCGGAGTCAACTTTCATTTCGAAGTTAACGGCAGCAGCGTACGAATAGCTTATTATTATTATTATTTCTCTTTCCTGTCTCAGACGTTATGTCTGGTTAAAAATGGAAAGTGACGCGGACCTTGATCAATCGTCACTTCCATTTAACTGTACGGTATATGTTACATTGCATTTAGGAACTTTCGGGTAATTGAACATGTATCAGTAATTACAGATTTCTGTAGTTGTATATGTAAGTTTGGATGTAGCTGTATTGCGTTGATGTACTGGTGGATATTGTGTGGCATGATTTCTGTAGTTGATAGTGTAATTGGTATAATGTCAACTTTATCCTGATGCCACATGTCCTTGACTTCCTCAGCCAGTTGGATGTATTTTTCAATTTTTTCTCCTGTTTTCTTCTGTGTATTTGTTGTATTGGGTATGGATATTTCGATTGGTTGTGTTAATTTCTTCTTTTTATTGGTGAGTATGATGATAGGTTTGTTATGTGGTGGTGTTTTATCTGTTATAATGATTCTGTTCCAGTATAATTTGTATTCATCACTCTCCAGTACATTTTGTGGTGCATACTTGTATGTGGGTCTAGCGGTTCTGGGCGCGCAGTCCGGAACCGCGCGACTGCTACGGTCGCAGGTTCGAATCCTGCCTCGGGCATGGATGTGTGTGATGTCCTTAGGTTAGTTAGGTTTAAGTAGTTCTAAGCTGTAGGGGACTGATGACAACAGTAGTTAAGTCCCACAGTGCTCAGAGCCCTTTGAACCCCCCTTGTATGTGGGCACGTGTTGTTTTATTAGTTTATGCTGTATGGCAAGTTGTTGATGTATTATTTTTGCTACATATTATTATTTATTTTGAGTCATCAGTTTCCTGACTGGCCACGAATTTCTCTCCCGTGGCCACCTCTTCATCTCAGAGTAGCACTTCCAATCTGCGTTCCCAATTACCTGCTGGCTGGATTCCAATCTCTGACTTCCTCTACAATTTTTGCCCTCAACAGCTCCCTCTACCCTTGGAAGTAATTCTCTAATGGAGCCACTAAAGCGGAGTTACTAAATACAGTTTCCCGTGATTCCTTCACGAAAGAAGACGAAGTAAATATTCCAGAATTCGAAACCAGAACAGCTGTTAGCATGAGTGACATAAAAGTAGATATCTTAGGTGTTGCGAAACAATTCGTATCACTTAAGAAAGGCAAATCTTCCGGCCCAGATGGTATATCATTCAGGTTCCTCTCAGAGTATGCAGACACAATAACGCCTTTCTTAGCAATCACATACAACCGCTCACTTGATGAAAGGTCTGTTCCTAAAGACTGGAAATTAGCACAGGTCACACCAATACTCAATAAAGGAAACAGGAGTAACCCACTGAATTACAGACCCGTATCAGTGCAGCAGGATTTTTGAGCATATACTGTACTCGAACATTATGAATCACCTTGAAGAAAATGACTTATTGGTACATAACCAACACGAATTCAGAAAATATCGTTCTTGTGCAACGCAGCTAGCTCTTTATTCCCATGAAGTAATGAGTGTTGTCGGCAAGGGATCTCAGATCTATTCCATATTCCTAGATTTCCGGAAGGCTTTCGATACCGTTCCTCACAAGCGACTATTAATCAGAATGAGATTTTCACTCTGCAGCGGAGTGTGCGCTGATATGAAACTTCCTGGCAGATTAAAACTGTGTGCCCGACCGAGACTCGAACTCGGGACCTTTGCCTTTCGCGGGCAAGTGCTCTACCAACTGAGCTACCGAAGCACGACTCACGTCCGGTACTCACAGCTTTACTTCTGCCAGTACCTCGTCTCCTACCTTCCAAACTTTACAGAAGCTCTCCTGCGAACCTTGCAGAACTAGCACTCCTGAAAGAAAGGTCCTTTCTTTCAGGAGTGCTAGTTCTGCAAGGTTCGCAGGAGAGCTTCTGTAAAGTTTGGAAGGTAGGAGACGAGGTACTGGCAGAAGTAAAGCTGTGAGTACCGGACGTGAGTCGTGCTTCGGTAGCTCAGTTGGTAGAGCACTTGCCCGCGAAAGGCAAAGGTCCCGAGTTCGAGTCTCGGTCGGGCACACAGTTTTAATCGACTATTAATCAAATTGCGTGCATATGGAGTATCGTCTCAGTTGTGTGACTGGATTCGTGATTTGCTCTCAGAGAGGTCACAGTTCCTAGTGATAGACAGTAAATCATCGAGTAGAACAGAAGTGATATCTGGCGTTCCTCTAGGTAGTGTCATAGGCCCTCTGCTGTTCCTGATTTACATAAATGATGTAGGTGATAATCTGAGCAGCCCCCTTAGATTGTTTGCAGATGACGCTGTAATTTACCGTCTAGTAAAATCATCAGACAATCAATTCCAATTACAAAATGATCTAGAGAGAATTTCTGTATGGCGCGAGAAGTGGCAATTGGCATTAAACAAAGAAAAGTGCGAGGTCATCGACATGGGTATTAAAAGAAATAAGATAAATTGTTGGGTATACGATATATCGCACAAATCTAAAGGCTTTCAGTTCGACTAAATACCTAGGAATTAAAATTACGAGCAACTTAAATTGGAGAGACCACATAGATAATATTGTGGGGAAGGCGAAACAAAGACAGCCCTTTGTTGGCAGAACACTTAGAAGATGCGACAAACCCACTAAAGAGACAGCCTACATTACACTTGTCCGTCCTCTGCTGGAATATTGCTGCGCGGTGTGGGATCCTTACCAGGTAGGATTGACGGAGGACATCGAAAAAGTGCAAAGAAGGGCAGCCCGTTTCGTGTTATCGCGCAATAGGGGTGAGAGTGTCACTGATATGATACGCGAGTTGGGGTGGCAGTCACTGAAACAAAGGCGGTTTTCTTTGCGGCGAGATCTATTTACGAAATTTCAATCACCAACTTTCTCTTCCGAATGCGAAAATATTTTGTTGGCATCCCCCTACGTAGGGAGAAATGATCATCATAATAAAATCAGAGCTCGAACGAAAATATTTACGTATTCCTTTTCCGCGAGCACCATTAAAGAGTGGAATGGTAGAGAAGTGGTATGAAAATGGTTCGATGAACCCTCTGCCAGGCACTTAAGTGTGAATTGCAGAGTAACCATGTAGATGTAGATGTCATAACAGATTTCCTCCCATACTGTCCCTTCTCCTTGTCAGTGTTTTCCACATATTCCTTTCCTCTCCGATTCTGCGCAGAACCTCCTCATTACTTACGTTACCGGTTCACCTAATTTTCAACATTCTCCTGTAGCACCACATCTCAAATGCTTCTATTTTCTTCTCTTCCGGTTTTCCTACAGTCCATGTTTCACTACCATACACTGCTGTGCCCCAAACGTCTATTCTCAGAAATTTCTTCCTCAAATTCAGGCCGGTATTTGATATTAGTAGACTTCTCTTGGCTAGGAATGCCCTTTTTGCCAGTGGTAGCCTGCTTTAGATGTCCCGCTTGCCCCGTCCGTCATTGGTTATTATGATGCCTAGGTAGCAGAATTCCTTAACTTCCTCTGCTTCATCACAATCAATCTTGATGTTAAGTTTCTGGCTATTCTCATTTCTGCTACTTCTCATTACTGTCATCTTTCTTCGATTTACTCTCACTCCATATTCTGTATTCATTACAATGTTAATACCATTCAGCAGATCATGTAATTCTTCTTCACTTTCACCCAGGATAGCAATGTCATCAGCGAATCGTATCACTGATATCCTTTCACCTTGTATTTTAATTCCACTCCTGAACCTTTCTTTTATTTCCATCAATGCTTCTTCGATGTACAGGTCGAACAGTAAGGGCGAAAGATTACATCTATGACTTACACCCTTTCTACCGAAGCATTTCGTTCTTCGTTGTTGTTGTTGTGGTCTTCAGTCCTGAGACTCGATTGATGCAGCTCTCCATGCTACTCTATCCTGTGCAAGCTTCTTAATCTCCCAGTACCTACTGAAACCTACATCCTTCTGAATCTGCTTAGTGTATTCATCTCTTGGTCTCTCTCTCTCTCTCTATGATTTTTACTCTCCACTCTGCCCTCCAATACTAAATTGGTAATCCCTTGATGCCTCAGAACGTGTCCTACCAAAGGATCCCTTCTTCTAATCAAGTTGTGCCACAAACTCCTCTTCTCCTCAATTCTATTCAATACCTCCTCATTAGTTATGTGTCTACCCATCTAATCTTCAGCATTCTTCTGTAGCACCACATTTCGAAAGCTTCCAGTCTCATTTTGTCCAACCTATTTATCGTCCATGTTTCACTTCCATACATGGCCATACTCCATACAAATACTTTCAGAGACGACTTCCTTACACTTAAATCTATACTCCTTGTTAACAAATTTGTCTTCTTCAGAAAAGCTTTCCTTGCCATTACCATTCTACATTTTATATCCTCTCTACTTCGACCATCATCAGTTATTTTGCTCCCCAAATAGCAAAACTCCTTTACTACTTTAAGCGTCTCATTTCCTAATCTAATTCCCTCAGCATCACCCGACTTAATTCGACTACATTCCATTATCCTCGTTTTGCTTTTGTTGATGTTCATCTTATATCCTCCTTTCAAGACACTGTCCATTCCGTTCAACTGCTCCTCCAAGTCCTTTGCTGTCTCTGACAGAATTACAATGTCATCGGCGAACCTGAACGTTTTTATTTCTTCTCCATGGACTTTAATACCTACTCCGAATTTTTCTTTTGTTTTCTTTACTGCTTGCTCAATATACAGATTGAATAACATCGGGAACAGGCTACAACCCTGTCTCACTCCCTTCCCAACCAATGCTTCCCTTTCATGCCCCTCGACTCTTATAACTGCCATCTGGTTTCTGTACAAATTGTAAATAGCCTTTCACTCCGTGTATTTTACCCCTGCCACCTTTAGAATTTGAAAAAGAGTATTCCAGTCAACATTGTCAAAATCTTTCTCTAAGTCAACAAATGCTAGAAACGTAGGTTTGGCTTTCCTTAATCTATTTTCTAAGATATGTCGTAGGGTCAGTATTGCCTCACGTGTTCCAACATTTCTGCGGAATCCAAACTGATCTTCGCCGAGGTCGGCTTCTACCAGTTTTTCCATTCGTCTGTAAAGAATTCGCGTTAGCATTTTGCAGCTGTGACTTATTAAACTGATAGTTCGGTAATTTTCACATCTGTCAACAACTGCTTTCTTTGGGATTGGAATTATTATATTCTTCTTGAAGTCTGTGGGTATTTCACCTGTGTTATACATCTTGCTCACCAGATAGTAGAGTTCTGTCAGGACTGGCTCTCCCAAGGCCGTCAGTAGTTCCAATGGAATGTTGTCTACTCCCGGGGCCTTGTTTCACCTTGGTCTTTCAGTGCTCTGTCAAACTCTTCACGCAGTATCGTATCTCCCATTTCATCTTCATTTACATCCTCTTCCATTTCCATAATATTGTCCTCAAGTACATCGCCCTTGTATAGACCCTCTATATACTCCTTCCACCTTTCTACTTTCCCTTCTTTGCTTAGAACTGGGTTTCCATCTGAGCTCTTGATATTCATACAAGTGGCTCTCTTTTCTCCAAAGGTCTCCTTAATTTTCCTGTAGGCAGTATCTATGTTACCCCTAGTGAGATAAGCCTCTACATCCTTACATTTGTCCTCTACCCATCCCTGCTAAGCCATTTTGCACTTCCTGTCGTTCTCATTTTTGAGACGTTTGTATTCCTTTTTGCCTGCTTCATTTACTGCGTTTTTATGTTTTCTCCTTTCATCAATTAAATTCAATATTTCTTCTCTTACCCAAGGATTTCTACTAGCCCTCGTCTTTTTACCTACTTGATCCTCTGCTGCCTTCACTACTTCATCCCTCAGAGCTACCCATTCTTCTTCTATTGTATTTCTTTCCCCTATTCATGTCAATTGTTCCCTTATGCTCTCCCTGAAACTCTGTACAACCTCTGGTTTAGTCAGTTTATCCAGGTCCCATCTCCTTAAATTCCAACCTTTTTGCAGTTTCTTCAGTTTTAATCTACAGTTCATAACCAATACATTGTGGTCACAGTCCACATCTGCCCCTGGAAATGTCTTACAGTTTTATACCTGGTTCCTAAATCTCTGTCTTACCATTATATAATCCATCTGATACCTTCTAATATCTCCAGGGTTCTGCCATATATACAACCTTCTTTCAAGATTCTTGAACCCAGTGTTAGCTATGATTAAGTTATGCTCTGTGCAAAATTCTACCAGCCGGCTTCCTCTTTCATTTCTCTCCCCCAATCCATATTCACCCACTATGTTTCCTTCTCTCCCTTTTCCTACTCTCGAATTCCAGTCACCCATGACTAATAATTTTCGTCTCCCTTCACTACCTGAATAATTTCCTTTATCTCATCACACATTTGATCAATTTCTTCATCATCTGCAGAGCTAGTTGGCGTATAAACTTGTACTACTGTAGTAGGCATGGGCCTCGTGTCTATCTTGGCCACAATAATGCGTTCACTATGCTGTTTGTAGTAGCTTACCCGCACTCCTATTTTTTATTCATTATTAAACCGACTCCTGCATTACCCCTATTTGATTTTGTATTTATAACCCTGTATTCACCTGACCAAAAGTCTTGTTCCTCCTGCCACCGAACCTCACTAATTCCCACTATATCTAACATTAACCTATCCATTTACCTTTTTAAATTTTCCAATCTACCTGCCCAATTAAGGGATCTGACATTTCACGCTCCGATCCGTAGAACGCCAGTTTTCTTTCTCCCGATAACGACGTCCTCTTGAGTAGTCCCCGCCCGGAGATCCGAATGGGGGACTATTTTACCTCTGTAATATTTTACCCAAGAAGACGCCATCATCATTTAACCATACAGTAAAGCTGCATGCCCTCCGGAAAAATTACGGCTGTAGTTTCCCCTTGCTTTCAGCCGTTCGCAGTACCAGCACAGCAAGGCCGTTTTGGTTAGTGTTGCAAGGCCAGATCAGTCAATCATCCAGACTGTTGCCCCTGCAACTACTGAAAAGGCTGCTGCCCCTCTTCAGGAACCACACGTTTGTCTGGCCTCTCAACAGATACCCCTCCGTTGTGGTTGCACCTACGGTACGGCCATCTGTATTGCTGAGGCACGCAAGCCTCCCCACCAACGGCAAGATCCATGGTTCATGGGGGTAGGCCTAATGCCTACTCCCACTTAATTTATGGAATTAACTGCTTCCAGTTGCTGACCTGCTATTTTGTAAATAAATGATAAGGGATCTTTCTTTCTACGTATTCGCAGCACATTACACTTGTCTACATTAAGATTCAATTGCCATTCCCTTCACCATGCTTCAATTCGTTGCAGATCCTCGTGCATTTCAGTACAGTTTTCCATTGTTACAACCTCTCGATACACCACAGCATCATCCGCAAAAAGCCTCAGTGAACTTCCGATGCCATCCACCAGGTCATTTATGTATATTGTGAATAGCAACGGTCCTGTGACACTCCCCTGCGGCACACCTGAAATCACTCTTACTTCGGAAGACTTCTCTCCATTGAGAATGACATGCTGCGTTCTGTTACCTAGGAACTCTTCAATCCAATCACACATTTGGTGTGTTAGTCCATATGCTCTTTCTTACTTTGTTCATTAAACGACTGTTGGGAAGTGTATCAAACGCCTTGCGGAAGTCAAGAAACACAGCATCTACCTGGGAACCCGAGTCTATGGCCCTCTGAGTCTCGTGGGCGAATGGCGCGAGCTGGGTTTCACACGACCGTGTTTTTCGAAACACGTTCCTACAGAATAGATTTCTAGTCTCCAGAAAAGTCATTATACTCGAACATAGTACGTGTTCCAAAATTGTACAACTGATCGACGTTAGAGATATAAGTCTATAGTTCTGCACATCTGTTCGGCGTCCCTTCTTGAAAACGGGGATGACCTGTGTCCTTTTCCAATCCTTTGGAACGCTACGCTCTTCTATAGACCTACGGTACACCGCTGCAAGAAGGGGGGCAAGTTCCTTCGCGTACTCTGTGTAAAATCTAACTGGTATCCGATCAGGTCCAGCGGCCTTTCCTCTTTTGAACGATTTTAATTGTTCTTCTATCCCTCTGTCATCTATTTCGATATTTACCATTTTATCATCTGTGCGACAATGTAGAGAAGGAACTACAGTGCAGTCTTCCTCTGTGAAACAGTTTTGGAAAAAGACATTTAGTATTTTGGCCTTTAGTCTGTCATCCTCCGTTTCGGTACCATTTTGGTCAAGAGTGTCTGGACATTTTGTTTTGATCCACCTACCGCTTTGACATAAGACCAAAATTTCTTACGGGTTTCTGCCAAGTCAGTACACAGAACTTTACTTTCGAATTTATTGAACGCCTCTCGCATAGTGCTCTTCACACTACATTTCGCTTCGCGTAATTTTTGTTTGTCTGCAAGGCTTTGGCTATGTTTATGTTTGCTGTGTAGTTCCCTCTGCTTCCGCAGTAGTTTTCTAACCATAGAAGCATCGATACTTTCGTCGATATATCGAGTGCCGATAGTGATATATTTTAAATATCGGTATATCGGTTTCCCGATATTTTTAAAAATGTCGACAGTCCTAGTGTGAACCAGGCTGTACGGAAACGGGGTGTGCCAAGCATCGCGCGACGGGGACTGCCGGTGATTCAGCAGTGGGAGTTCTCCGGCGCTGTTCACACGCCCAGTCTCGGGGGGTTCCTGGAATCTGGAATGCGCTGGAGACGTAACGGCGGCGGCGGCGGCGGCGACCGCGAGTCCCAGATAGGGAGCGCGCTGGAACTTGTCCAGAGCCGGCCTGCCCCTCTCCAGCGGGACCGCGTATCGCTACCGCCCCCTGGCCTTTGCCGCCTCACACACACGCAATCGACAGTATGCACTCTCGGGGGGGATCGCAAAGTGCCGCTTCCTGAAAAGCACTCCGCAGACAGAGCAGATACGCAACGAGATGGCGGAACCGCTGCTGGAGGCTGAATATAACTACCGAGTGTTTCGAAACGAATGTCGCGGTTTTAAGACTCTGCACCGTTCCTTACATTCGACTTTTTTTCAGGGGGTCATCAGTCTTCTGGCTGGTTTGATCCGGAAGGCCATACATTTGTGACTATTACAGCGCCATCTATCACATAGCGAAAAAAGTGGTCCAACTAAAACATTCATATTTCTTCACTTACTATACGAATTTGTAATAAAAAATGGAGGTTCCTATCTTAAAAAAAAAGCACAGTTGATATCCGTTTTACCTATGGCAGCGCCATCTAGCGGGCCAACCATAGCGCGATCTAGTTTCCCCCTTCAAGCTAGATGAGTTTCATTCTTTGTAGTTTTTTTTGACGCTTATTTCGTGAGATATTTGGCCCGGTCACTATCAATGCACCACCCTATATATGTATATACACACACACACACACACACACACACACACACACACACAGACACACACATATATATATATATATATATATATATATATATATATATATATATATATATATACACTCCTGGAAATTGAAATAAGAACACCGTGAATTCATTGTCCCAGGAAGGGGAAACTTTATTGACACATTCCTGGGGTCAGATACATCACATGATCACACTGACAGAACCACAGGCACATAGACACAGGCAACAGAGCATGCACAATGTCGGCACTAGTACAGTGTATATCCACCTTTCGCAGCAATGCAGGCTGCTATTCTCCCATGGAGACGATCGTAGAGATGCTGGATGTAGTCCTGTGGAACGGCTTGCCATGCCGTTTCCACCTGGCGCCTCAGTTGGACCAGCGTTCGTGCTGGACGTGCAGACCGCGTGAGACGACGCTTCATCCAGTCCCAAACATGCTCAATGGGGGACAGATCCGGAGATCTTGCTGGCCAGGGTAGTTGACTTACACCTTCTAGAGCACGTTGGGTGGCACGGGATACATGCGGACGTGCATTGTCCTGTTGGAACAGCAAGTTCCCTTGCCGGTCTAGGAATGGTAGAACGATGGGTTCGATGACGGTTTGGATGTACCGTGCACTATTCAGTGTCCCCTCGACGATCACCAGTGGTGTACGGCCAGCGTAGGAGATCGCTCCCCATACCATGATGCCGGGTGTTGGCCCTGTGTGCCTCGGTCGTATGCATTCCTGATTGTGGCGCTCACCTGCACGGCGCCAAACACGCATACGACCATCATTGGCACCAAGGCAGAAGCGACTCTCATCGCTGAAGACGACACGTCTCCATTCGTCCCTCCATTCACGCCTGTCGCGACACCACTGGAGGCGGGCTGCACGATGTTGGGGCGTGAGCGGAAGACGGCCTAACGGTGTGCGGAACCGTAGCCCAGCTTCATGGAGACGGTTGCGAATGGTCCTCGCCGATACCCCAGGAGCAACAGTGTCCCTAATTTGCTGGGAAGTGGCGGTGCGGTCCCCTACGGCACTGCGTAGGATCCTACGGTCTTGGCGTGCATCCGTGCGTCGCTGCAGTCCGGTCCCAGGTCGACGGGCACGTGCACCTTCCGCCGACCACTGGCGACAACATCGATGTACTGTGGAGACCTCACGCCCCACGTGTTGAGCAATTCGGCGGTACGTCCACCCGGCCTCCCGCATGCCCACTATACGCCCTCGCTCAAAGTCCGTCAACTGCACATACGGTTCACGTCCACGCTGTCGCGGCATGCTACCAGTGTTAAAGACTGCGATGGAGCTCCGTATGCCACGGCAAACTGGCTGACACTGACGGCGGCGGTGCACAAATGCTGCGCAGCTAGCGCCATTCGACGGCCAACACCGCGGTTCCTGGTGTGTCCGCTGTGCCGTGCGTGTGATCACTGCTTGTACAGCCCTCTCGCAGCGTCCGGAGCAAGTATGGTGGGTCTGACACACCGGTGTCAATGTGTTCTTTTTTCCATTTCCAGGAGTGTATATATATATATATATATATATATATATATATATATATATATATATAGGATGGTCAGAAAATGTGTGAAATGCTTGTAGGGATGTTAGAGGGCAGGTTGTACTGAGACATAAATGTTAAGAAAGAAATTCGGTACGTTGCGCCTTTTCAGAGTTATTTAGCATTGCAGTTAGCCAATCAGATCGTGGCGCGCGTAACTTCAAGTCCCAGCTAACGAGACAAAGCACTCGTTGGCCAACACCGCCCCTGGCAGGCCTCTTCAATGCGAGCGCGCGACGCCCCGATTGGCTGAATTCTATGCTAAATAACTCGGAAACGGAGCAAAGTATCGAATTTCTTTCTTAACATTTATGTCTCAGTACAACCTGCCCTGTAATATCCCTACATGCATTTCACACATTTTCTGACCATTACTGAGAGCCTTGGGAGACCCAGTCCTGATGAAAACTCTACCATCTGGTGAGCAAGATGTATGAGACAGGCGAAATTCCCTCCGACTTCAAGAAGAATATAATAATTCCAATCCCAAAGAAAGCAGGTGTTGATAGATGTGAAAATTACCGAACTATCAGTTTAATATGTCACGGCTGCGTAATACTAAAGCGAATTCTTTACAGACGAATGGAAAAACTGGTAGAATCCGACCTCGGGGAAGATCAGTTCTGGATTCCGTAGAAATGTTGGAACACGTGAGGCAATACTGACCCTACGACTTATCTTAGAAAATAGATTAAGGAAAGGCAAACCTACGTTTCTAGCATCTGTAGACTAAGAGAAAGCTTTTGACAATGTTGACTGGAATACTCTCTTTCGAATTCTGAAGGTGGCAGGGTTAAAGTACAGGTGGCGAAAGGCTATTTACAATGTGTACAGAAACCAGATGGTAGTTATAAGAGTCGAGGGACATGAAAGGGAAGCAGTGGTTGGGAAGGGAGTGAGACAGGGTTGTAGCCTATCCCCGATGTTTTTGAAGCTGTATATTGAGCAAGCAGTGAAGGAAACAAAAGAAAAATTCGGAGTAGGTATTAAAATCCATGGAGAAGAAATAAAAACTTTGAGGAGCGCCGATGACATTGCAATTCTGTCAGAGACAACAAAAGACTTGGAAGAGCAGTTGAACGGAATGGACAGTGTCTTGAAAGGTGGGTATAAGATGAACATCATCAAAAGGAAAACGGGGATAATGGAATGTAGTCGAATTGAGTAGCGTGATCCTGAGGGAATTAGATTAGGAAATGAGAAACTTAAAGTAGTAAAGGAGTTTTGCTATTTGGGGAGCAAAATAACTGATGATGGTCGAAGTAGAGAGGATATAAAATGTAGGCTGGCAATGGCAAGGAAAGCGTTTCTGAAGAAGAGAAATTTGTTAACATCGAGTATGGATTTAAGTGTCAGGAAGTCGTTCCTGAAAGTATTTGTATGGAGTGTAGCCATGTATGGAAGTGAAACGTGGACGATAGATAGTTTAGACAAGAAGAGAACAGAAGCTTTCGAAATGTGGTGCTGCAGAAGAATGCTGAAGATCAGATGGGTAGATTACGTAACTAATGAGGAGGTATTGAATAGAATTGGAGAGGAGAGAAATTTGTGGCACAACTTGACTAGAAGAAGGGATCGGTTGGTAAGACATGTTCTGAGGCATCAAGGGATGACCAATTTAGTATTGGAGGGCAGCGTGGAGGGTAAAAATCGTAGAGGGAGAACAAGAGATGAATACACTAAGCAGATTCAGAAGGTTGTAGGGTGCAGTAGGTACTGGGAGATGAAGAAGCTTCCACAGGATATATATATATATATATATATATATATATATATATATATATATATATATATATATATATATGTGTGTGTGTGTGTGTGTGTATGTGGTTGAAAGCGCTGAGGGTACTGGCCGTGCAGAGAGACGGAGCCTAGTGTGAGTGCAGGGGAGTGCAGACTCGGTGGTTCTCCCCAGAGCGGCAGTGGTCACTGCGCCCGCCGGCTGTCCACAGGGAGCGCAGCTGATAAGCGCCGTCCGCCGGACACCGGATACGCTCACCAGACGCCACACACGCCCCACACGGTCGCGATAGGGCGACGCGGCAAGCAGAAGCTACAGGCAGCGCGCAGTGGCCGCGCCGCTACACCACAAACTGACCTCTCGCTTCCGCTAACACCGCGGTTTCCCGACCTCTTTTCCTCTGGGGCACACCAATCGTACCGTCGTTGGACCATCGGGCACACTCCCGTATGGGCCAATCAATTGTTAAAAAACAGTCTTAATCACATTAATTATTATTATACCGCCAACCGGTTTCAACCCGACGTAGGGATCATCCTCTGGGCGTTTACACCATTGGTCGACTGCTGGAATTTTTTTTTTTCCTTCATTGTATTTCAATTCCCCATCGGGGCGGGTTGGCAGCAGCATATGCGCTGCTCTTCAGCCGAGAGACATTGAACAGACAATAGAAGACAGTGGAAAATATACAAAGGAGAGTGTGGTGTGCGTACTGTAAGACCTTCGGTACACACACCATCAGATTATTTGACTTGTCGCTCTAACGAAGTAGGCGAGTGTCAGCAATATGTCTCGTGGTCTAATCGTGGCGTGTTTATCTTCTGCCGTTAGGTCAGACGATAGAAATGCCACTTGCACTCTTAGAGTAGCAGATTGATGGTGACCAACTTTGAACAGAACATGATTAATTTTCACACACATTTATTAAAATAATAAAAAGCATAGATATTACGTAACTTGATTCTGGATGCTGTTTACAATTGACAGTCTGAAGTTCCTTTGGTCTTGATACGTTAATCTTATTCTCACATATCTCTGATACTTGACAAAGTGTCTATACATTTATTTTCATGGCTAAGTACAGGAATATGATAATATTATTAGGCACAGACTTAAACTTGACTATAGACTGGTACAGACAAATGCAGACTAATGCAGACTGACTAATCGGAGGTCTGTACACTCGTTATAATACCTCGAGCGTTCAGGTATCACTGCGCAAGTGTGATCCGCGAGGAGAAAAGGTTCTACGTTAGCAGCAATCTCATTGGCTGCGTGACATATTAATACGCGGATCGGCGGAAGCAGAAATTGGTCCGTCTCTAAGGCAGCGCCATCTCGTAGTGCGGAGACGGACGAGCGCTGTGCCTGCGCTGTTGTGCTTAACGGGGCGCGCTCTAGTGGGGAAGTTGTGTACGCGCTGACTACGCGGAACTATGTACACAACAGAGAGAATATGGTGAACATAGATATAAAAAAGGGGGAAGGCAATAGACAAAAAAAAGGGCGACTGTAAAATGGAGATAAAAAGCTGTAAAAAAGTCGCACACACAAAAAGCCACACACTGCAACAATTAAAAGAACACGAGGCACAGTATGACCGGAGCATAAAAAGTATTGACGTTGACGGATGGCGTAGCACATAACAAACATTGATGGCGAACCTCAAGGCAGTACACAATTAAAATCACACCTCTCGACGCACAGGAGAAACAGCACTAAACACAACACTGATGTGGCACACTGACGGTGATCAAAATGGAGGATCTGCCAGGTGCAAGGAGATGAGGGTGACTGGCAGAAGGGAGGGAGGGGAAGAGAGGGCGGGAGATGGGTGGGGGGCGCGCTGAAGAGGGCCAGGTAGGGAGGGATGTGGGAGGGAAAGAGGCAAGGATGGGGTGCAGGGTCTCAGGGGAGGGGGGGGGAAGGAGGAAAATCCGCTCTGGGAGAAGGGGGGAGAGGAAAAAGTGGGCCATGGGGAGTGGGGGGGGGGGAACAGGGCCAGGTTATAGTTGGAAGGAAGGGCAGATGTCATGGCGAAGTTCAGCATCCGGGAGGGGGAGGCGCTCGAAATTGCCCTGGTGGAGGGTGTGGAGGTGGAGAGAGGGAGGGATACAGCGATAGAGGCGCGGCAACGGGTTGAGGGTGGAGAGGAAGGAGGAAACCAGAGGGTGGGGGGGGATCGAGCCTGCGGACAATGTAAAGGATGAGGAGGTGTTGGAGGAACAGGAGGAGGTGCGGGAAGGGGATCAGTTCATACAGGAGCCGTGTGGGGGAAGGAAGGCAATACGGAAGGCAAGGCGGAGTGTGTGGCATTTGGGGATTTGGAGGGCCTCGTAAAAGCGGGTGGGGGCGGAGATCCGGGCAACACTGGCATAACAGAGGATAGGATGGATGAGGGATTTGTAGGTGTGGAGGATGGTAGAAGGATGCAACCCCCATGTCTGGCCAGGCAGGAGTTTCAGAAGACGGAGGTGGGAATGGGCTTTCTGCTGGACGGTCTGGAGATGAGGGGTCCAGGTGAGGTGTCGGTCGAGGGTGAGGCCGAGGCATCTCAGGGTGGGGTGAGCTGGATGGTACGACCATAAAGGGTGATGTAGAAAGCATGGAGGCGAAAGGAGCGAGTGGTGCGGCCTATGATGATTGACTGTGCTGGTGTGTCACTCCTCTCTACATAATGGTAGGAAACTATGCGAGACTGACCCTTCGTATGGGCTTAAATAGCGTGCTGAGATCACGTGAATAGGCGGCAAGGGCAAAGATAACACCATACGAACACACCAGCTGCTACCATGACGACGGCGTCCTCGCTACACAACTAGAGGGCGCCTGATATACGCTTTATAAACCATGGCAACTGCGTCCTCACCACAAGGAGTAGAGGACGTTGTAGTCCTGCCATATTAGCCGTTTTAGTAAATTGACTCAAATGTTTTCTACGTAAATGTACGAATAGATATATTATAATACAAGACGACACCAGTTCTTGTGTGTCATAAATTGTTTTACTTTATATTATCGCACACAATGCAATATACTTTTACGAATTTTACCAGTTGACTACGGAACATTTGTTATTATTGTTATTATTGGTTCAAGACTTCCCTCGACTATAGGGTTTACTTTCTTTATTTTCGCAAAGTTATGATCTGTCGGTTCGTTCATTGACGTCTCTGTTCACTGTAATAAGTTTAGCGTCTGTGTTTTGCGACCGCACTGCAAAACCGTGCGATTAGTAGACGAAAGGACGTGCCTCTCCAATGGGAACCGAAAATATTTGAACGCAAGGTGATAGGTCAACCGATTCCTCCACAGGAAAACACGTCTGATATCTTCTATACGACACTGGTGACGGCACGTGCGTCACATGACAGGAATATGTTGTCGACCCACCTAATTTGTACACTTGGCGAATGGGTAAAAAGATTCTTCTACCTTGCCTGATTTAGGTTTTCTTGTGCATGTGATAATCACTCCCAAAAAAGTGATGAAAACATAAGAGTTTGTCACATAAACTGCAACAAATGAATGCAACAGTTTCACAGTCGCACAGTTTTCCCTGTGCTCTGTCAAAACATACGTTTTTAACGTTTTCAAATTTTTCCGTGTGTAGACCGTCAAATCCTGCCTATGTCCAAGCAAATCTGACCATGTCCTGGGATTTTGGGGAGCGAAGTTGATTATGTGTGAATGCCTGAACTCTGCTAATCGTCTGAAAATAAAAAATTAAACTTTTCACTCAAGGGAGGACTTGAACCAAGGACATTTCGTTCCGCAGCCGCACACGCTAACCACGGAACCACGGCGGTCTTGGGTTCATCCTCCCCTAGATGTTACCTATCTTGCACATGGACTACTCAGTTTGTATATTTTGCTTATTTTTTTCATAGTTCCACACAACTTCTTCCTGTTTTCTCGATTGATCTGTGTTTAGTTTTTCAAGGCCTATCCACTGTGCCAACTTATATCTAAATCTGAGGGGGGTGCGATGGGGAGGTTCCCTTGTAAGGAGCAGGTCCAGGGTTCGAAACCCGGCCCAGTACACATTACTGCTGATCGCGACTGATATCCCGATGCAGCTGACTGCAACGATGCCCTCCCTTTCCGTCTATTTCTTCTACTCTACAGCTTCAATTTACGTATGATCTCCCTAATGAATTTCTTACTCAGGTCAGATCTAATGACCACGGCACATTGAAAGTCACTGAGTTCTCTGGACTGAACCATTGTGATGTCACTGCTTCTCTACTGACAGTGGCTCCACCCCCTTTGATACTGGCGCGCCTGCCTCCCGTGCCATCTAGTTTCCCTTTGCAAATTACACAGGCGTGTCTGGACGGTGTAGCAATGGCTTCCACGCGACTCGCCCCCGTGACAAGAGACTGTGACTGGGTGGGGACGCGCGCCGCGGCACCCACCTGGCTGGCCTGGGGCGGCGCTACACGTGCTGTGACCAGTCGCCCTCCATCCGCCACACGCTGAACGCGTAGCTGAGCCGCTCGTGCGCCATGTAGGAGCAGGGCGAGCCGGCCGACATGAGCGCCAGCCGCGCGCCGGGAGAACACGCCCCGCTGCCGCCGCCGCCGCTGCTGCCCGAGCTGCCGCCGCCAGCGCCCCCTGTGCACCGACAGCGGCACAAAACACAACATGTTGACACACCTCCAGCCAGCGGGCGCCGCTTGTTGGGCAGCCTGTAAGCAACAGACTTTGTGGGCAGGGTGTAGTCGTATCACTAATGACCAACTACTTCCTAGACATACGGTAGAGTAGCAATTGCTATATAGGCTGTCATTAGGAACTTTCGAGACAGGGTGTAGTTGGCACTTTTGGTACTATACTTACGGATCATACTGTAGAGTAAAGCCTTTTTTTAATTTATTTTTATTTTTAATAAGCAGTCTGTGCTTTGCGTGCAACACGAATGTTGACATCCAGAAATAGGTCACAATTTGTTAGACAGAATTTTGCAGCAACATATCTGGTCTCAGTGTAGTCATCTCATAAATGAGCGCCGGCCGAAGCGGACGAGCGGCTCTAGACGCTTCAATCCAGAACCGCACAACTGCTACGGTCACAGCTTCGAATCCTGCCTCTAGCATGGATGTGTGTGCTACCCTTAGGTTAGTTAGGTTTAAGTAGTTCTAAGTTGTAGGGGACTGATGACCGCAGATGTTAAGTCCCATAGTGCTCAGAGCCATTTGAACCATTTTCATCATAAATGAGCAATACTTCCTACACATCCTGTAGTGGAGAATTTTTTAAGCAGGGTGTAGTTAGGCCTCTTTGAGACGGGATGTATTTGGCACTTTGGGACTATTCTTCGGTACCGAGCTGCGAGGTACACTTCGTTTCTTTTTTTTTTTTTTCTTTTAAGCGTATTTACTATGCTTTGTCTTCAACACGATTGTTGATGTGCTACCACACATAAGTCAGAACTTGTTAGGGACCATGTAAAAGCCAAATTTATTGGCAGGGTGTACTCATTTTACAGATGATATGTACTTCCGACAGCCGGCCGCGGTGGCCGAGCGGTTCTAGGCGCTTCAATCCGGTACTGCGCTACTGCTAAGGTCACAGGTTCGAATCCTGCCTCGGGCATGGATGTGTGTGATGTTCTTAGGTTAGTTAGGTTTAAGTACTTCTAAGTTCTAGGGGACTGATGACCTCCGATGTTAAGTCCCATAGTGCTCAGAGTCATTTGAACCATTTTTTTTCTGTACTTCCTAGAAGTACTTTAGAGTAGGAATTGTTAGGCAGGGTGTAGTTAGGAACTTTCGAGACACAGTGTAATTGTCACTTTTGGGACCATACTTCTGTGTCGCGCTGTGGAATACTTTTTTATTTTACTTTATTTTATTTTATTTGTTTTTAATGAGCTGTCTCTGCTTTTGATGGAATACGAATGTTGACATCCATAACAGGTCACAATTTGTTAGACTGCCTGTAGAAAAGACAAGAAGGCTCTAAGCACTATGAGACTACACATCTGAGGTCACGAGTCCCCTAGAACAGAACTACTTAAACCTAACTAACCTAAGGACATCACACACATCCATGCCCGAAGCAGGATTCGAACCTGCGACCGTAGCAGTAGCGCTGTTCCAGACTGAAGTGCTTGCCTATAGCAGCAAACTATCTGGTCAGGGTGTAGACATCTTATGAATGAGCAATACTTCCTACACACCCTGTAGAGAAGAATTTTTTAGGTAGTGTGTAGTTAGGGCCCATTGAGGCAGGGTGTATTTGGAAATTTTGGAACTACTCTTTTTTTTTTTTTAACGCACTGGCTATGCTTTGTGTTCACCAAGAACGTTGACAAGCTGCCACTCACAGGTCACAACTTGCTAGGGACCCTGGCTGTAGTCATTTTACAAATGATCAACACTTCCTAGAAATACTGTATAGGATGTAGTTAGGAACTGTCGAGACACAGTGTAATTGGCACTTTTGGGACCATACTTGTGCGACACCCTACAGAGCACTATTCCTTTTTTAATTCATAGACTGTGCTCTATGTGCAGCAAGAATAATGACAACTCGCCACTCATGGGTCACAACTTGTTAGGCAGCCTGTAGCAGCAACTTCGTCGGCTGGGTGCAGTCATCTTGCAAATGATTCTTAGACATAAGGAATTGTCAGGCAGCAGTTGTCGGGAACTTTCGAGCCAATGTGTATTTGGCGCTATTGGGTCTACAATGCTACTATGTTGGAGCCTCATTTCCGAGACATCCTGCAGAGAACGAATTATAGGACAGGGTGTGAAAACATCCTGTATCCAGAGAAAACTCGCCGGTGTTGGGACAACAGTCCTGTGACATATTAAATAGAAAAACCCCACCTTGGCATGCCTCCTGTTTTTGGGGCATAGTTTCCTGCATGTGCCGTCGAAAATGAATTGTTGGGTGGGTGAAATTAGAAACTTCGCAAACAAGAAGTACATTATCTGATCAGATGTAGTGGGACACATGTTAGTTGCCGGCCGCTGTGACACAGCGGTTCTAGGCGCTTCAGTCTAGACCCGCCCTTCTGCTACGGACTCAGGTCCGAATCCTGCCTCGGGCATGGATGTGTACGATGTTCTTAGGTTAGTTAGGTTTAAGTAGTTCTAAGTTGAGGGGACTGATGACCTCAGATGTTAAGTCCCGTAGTGCTCAGAGCCATCTGAACCATTTTGAACACATATTAGTTGACATTTATGTGTGGTGTTTCCGCCGACCGCCTTTAAACTGACGCCTTCAATTCAGCTGGGATCACGTTCAGTGAGGTGTCCAAATGTCTGTCGAGGATTCAGAGTCCATTCTTTTTCAAGAGGCGATACGAGAGAAAACAGTGATGTTGCGTGCAGAGTTCTAGAGCGAAGTCGACTATCTAACTCATCCTAAAGGTGTTTCACTCGGTTCATGTTGGGGCTCTGGGCAGTGTGGGCAATTTCAGGAGTGTCATTGTCCACAGAACATTGCCTCGCAGACGCTGCTGTCTGATAGCGTGCATTGTCATACTGATGTTCTTGTTGTGGTCTTCAGTCTAGAGACTGGGTTGATGCAGCTTCCATGCTACTCTATCCTGTGCAAGTTTCTTCACCTCCCAGTACGTACTGCAACCTACATCCTTCTGAATCTGCTTAGTGTATTCATCTCTTGGTCTACCTCTACGATTACTACCCTCCACACTGCCCTCCAACACTTGTGTTCTCTTCTTGTCAAAACTATTTATCGTTCATGTTCCATACATGGCTACACTCCATACAAATACTTTCAGAAACGACTTCCTGACACTTAAATCTATACTCGATGTTAACAAATTTCTCCAGAAATGCTTTCCTTGCCATTGCCAGTCTACATTTTATATCCTCTCTACTTCGACCATCATCAGTTATTTTGCTCCCCAAATAGCAAAACTCATTTACTAATTTAAGCGTCTCATTTCCTAATCTAATTCCCGCAGCATTACCCGATTTAATTCGAGTACATTCCATTACCCTCGTTTTGCTTATGTTGATGTTCATCTTATATCCTCCTTTCAAGACACTGTCCATTCCATTCAACTGCTCTTCCAACCCCTTTGCCGTCTCTGACAGAATTACAACGTCATCGGCAAGCCTCAAAGTTTTTATTTCTTCTCCATGGATTTTAATTCCTACTCCGAATTTTTCTTTTGTTTCCTTTACTGCTTGCTCAATATACAGATTGAATAACATCAGGGATAGGCTATAATGTCGTGTGGCTAGGGCCTCCCGTCAGGTAAACCGTTCGCCTGGTGGAAGTCTTTTGAGTCGACGCCACTTTGGCGACCTGCGTGTCGATGAGGATGAAACGACGATGATAAGGAGAACACGATACCCAGTCCCTGAGCGGAGAAAATCTCCGACCCAGCCGGGAATCGAACCCGCACCGTTAGGTATAACATTCCGTCGCCCTGACCACTCAGCTACCAGGGGCGGAGGCTACAACCCTGTCTCACTCCCTTCCCAACCACTGCTTCCCTTCCATGCCCCTCGACTCTTATAACTGCTATCTGATTTCTGTACAAATTGTAAATAGCCTTTCGCTCTCCCTGTATTTTACCCCGGCCACCATCAGAATTTGGAAGAAAGTATTCCAGTCAACATTGTCAAAAGCTTTCTCTAAGTCTACAAATGCTAGAAACGTAGGTTTGCCTTTCCTTAATCTTTCTTCTAAGATAAGTCGTAGGGTCTGTATTGCCTCACGTGTTCCAACATTTCTACGGATTCCAAACTGATCTTCCCCAAGGTCAGCTTCTACCAGTTTCTCCATTCGTCTGTAAAGAATTCGCATTAGTATTTTGCAGCTGTGACTTATTAAACTGACAGTTCGGTAATTTTCACATCTTTTAACACCTGCTTGCTTTGGGATTGTAATTATTACATTCTTCTTGAAGTCTGAGGGCATTTCGCCTGTCTCATACATCTTGCTCGCCAGATGGTAGAGTTTTGTCAGGACTGGCTCTCCCAAGTCCGTCAGTAGTTCTAATGGAATGTTGTCTACTCCCGGGGCCTTGTTTCGACTCAGGTCTTTCAGTGCTCTGTCAAACTCTTTGCGCAGTATCGTATACATTACGTATGTAGGTTGTGGACAGTTGGGAATGGGGGGGTCTCATGGAAAGCATGCAAGGGATAAGTCCCTGCAGTCGCGCTATTCATTTTTGTCCTCGGTGGGTCAGGTGGACAGAGCGTCTGCCCTGTAAGCAGGAGGTACTGTGTTCGAGTCCCGGTTAGGGCACAGATTTTCAGCTGTGTCCATCGAGGTATATCAACAACATCTGTCGGCAGCTGAGTCCCTCATTTAATTATCATTAATTCTAGGAAGCTGCACGGTCGTCAATGGTATCTGTTCTTTCGAGAACAGTTACTATCTTGATACTAGCTTGAATATTCGGCACTGCTCGGCAGCCGTCTTAATGCTTTTATAGCGTGTCCGTGCAGTGATCGGTCGTTCCTTAAGTTGTGGAAGTAATCGGTAGCAAACCGTGGCATGTAGACTGAAATACTGTATGTTATCAAAAGTGTTAACGTTTACTGAGTGTTAGAAGAAATTATAATTTGTGACCCCTAAGAAATCGATATTGTCACTTGAAATAGTCATCATAATATCCCTGGGGGAATTGTTTAATGAGATTATTTCTACGGAAAGTTTGTTTGAAAAGTAAGGAGAGACTGCTACCTAACATAGCGGGCCTGGAGGGAATAGCGACAGGGTCTTTATACACTGGAGCCCATAGTACAGAAGTTACACTGCAGCGGTAACTTGAGCGGACGGATAGCATTTGCAGATGACGTTCGTTGTAAACGCTGACTCCGGAAGAACTGTAGTGGAACACACGCACCTCCATCCAATATTTGAACAATTAAATATTATGGGTTTAGATTAACAAATGCGGAGATAGGAAATCAGGGGAACAACTGAAATAGCGCATCGGTTCACTGCAATTTGCATTTATTGTAACACTTGATGACACAACAAGAAAATGTCGCATGTTACACTTGACAGATAATAGCACTAGAACAATAACAAACAACTGATTTAGTTTTTTGCACAATACTTAGAGTTCAACAGGCAGGGAAACACACTAAGTTCTCCTATAAATGTAAATGTGCGCGTAGGCGCGTTAAAAAATTGGTTATCAAACAGTCACTTATAACATCAAGGCAGGCACAGCCCATGTAAAGACAAGTTTACAGGTTGACAAGAACATCAAGATGAATATCAGGAAGGTGCACCGTCCACAACACCTTACGGCGACAGTCAACCTCCATTAAGTTTCTTTCTTTCGAATATGACATTAAGTACAGATCAATACTAATAATATATATATATATATATATATATATATATATATATATATATATATATACACACTCCTGGAAATGGAAAAAAGAACACATTGACACCGGTGTGTCAGGCCCACCATACTTGCTCCGGACACTGCGAGAGGGCTGTACAAGCAATGATCACACGCACGGCACAGCGGACACACCAGGAACCGCGGTGTTGGCCGTCGAATGGCGCTAGCTGCGCAGCATTTGTGCACCGCCGCCGTCAGTGTCAGCCAGTTTGCCGTGGCATACGGAGCTCCATCGCAGTCTTTAACACTGGTAGCATGCCGCGACAGCGTGGACGTGAACCGTATGTGCAGTTGACGGACTTTGAGCGAGGGCGTATAGTGGGCATGCGGGAGGCCGGGTGGACGTACCGCCGAATTGCTCAACACGTGGGGCGTGAGGTCTCCACAGTACATCGATGTTGTCGCCAGTGGTCGGCGGAAGGTGCACGTGCCCGTCGACCTGGGACCGGACCGCAGCGACGCACGGATGCACGCCAAGACCGTAGGATCCTACGCAGTGCCGTAGGGGACCGCACCGCCACTTCCCAGCAAATTAGGGACACTGTTGCTCCTGGGGTATCGGCGAGGACCATTCGCAACCGTCTCCATGAAGCTGGGCTACGGTCCCGCACACCGTTAGGCTGTCTTCCGCTCACGCCCCAACATCGTGCAGCCCGCCTCCAGTGGTGTCGCGACAGGCGTGAATGGAGGGACGAATGGAGACGTGTCGTCTTCAGCGATGAGAGTCGCTTCTGCCTTGGTGCCAATGATGGTCGTATGCGTGTTTGGCGCCGTGCAGGTGAGCGCCACAATCAGGACTGCATACGACCGAGGCACACAGGGCCAACACCCGGCATCATGGTGTGGGGAGCGATCTCCTACACTGGCCGTACACCACTGGTGATCGTCGAGGGGACACTGAATAGTGCACGGTACATCCAAACCGTCATCGAACCCATCGTTCTACCATTCCTAGACCGGCAAGGGAACTTGCTGTTCCAACAGGACAATGCACGTCCGCATGAATCCCGTGCCACCCAACGTGCTCTAGAAGGTGTAAGTCAACTACCCTGGCCAGCACGATCTCCGGATCTGTCCCCCATTGAGAATGTTTGGGACTGGATGAAGCGTCGTCTCACGCGGTCTGCACGTCCAGCACGAACGCTGGTCCAACTGAGGCGCCAGGTGGAAATGGCATGGCTAGCCGTTCCACAGGACTACATCCAGCATCTCTACGATCGTCTCCATGGGAGAATAGCATCCTGCATTGCTGCGGAAGGTGGATATACACTGTACTAGTGCCGACATTGTGCATGCTCTGTTGCCTGTGTCTATGTGCCTGTGGTTCTGTCAGTGTGATCATGTGATGTATCTGACCCCAGGAATGTGTCAATAAAGTTTCCCCTTCCTGGGACATGAATTCACGGTGTTCTTATTTCAATTTCCAGGAGTGTATATATATATATATATATATATATATATATATATATATATATATATATATATATACGCCAAGAAGAAATGCAGATGATAAATGGGTATTCATTGGACAAATATACAGGGTGATTCAAAAAGAATATCACAACTTTAGGAATTTAAAACTCTGCAACGACAAAAGGCAGAGCTAAGCACAATCTGTCGGCGAATTAAGGGAGCTATAAAGTTTCATTTAGTTGTACATTTGTTCGCTTGAGGCGCTGTTGACTAGGCGTCAGCGTCAGTTGATGCTAAGATGGCGACCGCTCAACAGAAAGCTTTTTGTGTTATTGAGTACGGCAGAAGTGAATCGACGACAGTTGTTCAGCGTGCATTTCGAACGAAGTATGGTGTTAAACCTCCTGATAGGTGCTGTATTAAACGTTGGTATAAACAGTTTACAGAGAATGGGTGTTTGCGCAAAGGGAAAAGTTCTGGACGGCCGAGAACGAGTGATGAAAATGTAGCACGCATCCAGCAAGCATTTGTTCGCAGCCCAAGAAAATCGACTTGCAGAGCTAGCAGAGAGCTGCAAATTCCACAATCAACCACATTGGCACTTATCTGTCCGTAACTACCTGAACGTCAACTACCCGAGGCGATGGATCGGCCGCCAGGCAGCCCGTGACAGAGCACTTCATCACTGGCCTCCAAGAAGCCCTGATCTTACCCCCTGCGATTTTCTCTTATGGGGGTATGTTAAGGATATGGTGTTTCGGCCACCTCTCCCAGCCACCATTGATGATTTGAGACCAGAAATAACAGCAGCTATCCAAACTGTTACGCCTGATATGCTACAGAGAGTGTGGAACGAGTTGGAGTATCGGGTTGATATTGCTCGAGTGTCTGGAGGGGGCCATATTGAACATCTCTGAACTTGTTTTTGAGTGAAAAAAAAACCTTTTTAAATACTCTTTGTAATGACGTATAACAGAAGGTTATATTATGTTTCTTTCATTAGATACACATTTTTAAAGTTGTGGTATTCTTTTTGAATCACCCTGTATTATACTAGAACTGACATGTCATTACATTTTCACGCAATTTGGGTGCATAGATCCTGAGAAATCAGTACCCAGAACAACCACCTCTGGCCGTAATATCGGCCTTGATACGCCTGGGAGTTGAGTCAAACAGAGCTCGAATGGCGTGTACAGGTACAGCTGCCCATGCAGCTTCAACACAATACCACAGTTCATCGAGAGTAGTGACTGGCGTATTGTGACGAGCCAGTTGCTCGGCCACCATTGACCAGACGTTTTCAGTTGGTGAGAGATCTGGAGAATGTGCTCGCTGGGGCAGTAGTCGAACATTTTCCGTATCATGAAAGGCCCGTACAGGACCTGCAACATGCGGTCGCGCATTATCCTGCTGAAAAGTACGGTTTCGCAGGGATAGAATGAAGGGTAGAGCCACGTGTCGTAACACATCTGAAATGTAAAGTCCACTGTTCAAAGTGCCGTCAATACGAACAAGAGGTGGCCGAGGTGTATAACCAATGGCACCCCATACCATCACGCCGGGTGATACGCCAGTATGGCGATGACCAATACACGCTTCCAATGTGCGTTCACCGCCATATCGCCAAACACGGATGCGACCATGATGTTGCTATAAATATATCACAGCATCTTCTTCCTGCCAGTTAAATTTCGCGTCTGTAGCACGTCATCTTCGTAGTGTAGCAATTTTAATGGCCAGTAGTGTATGTTGGGCGCGGCAACTAGTTCGTTGCAGAGCCCGTATGTCTCGTGGGCCCCGATGTGGAAGGTATGACGTGTGGGGCGTGGCATTACAAGGGGCTGTCGCCCAAGGGGCGGACGGGCTGTGCCGTTGCGGTGCGTGGCGGAGAGTACTCACCGCTATCCACGGCCGGGTCGCAGAGCTGCGGGCCGTCGTGGTGGCAGGCGAGCGCCGGCCCGCCCCCGCCGCCGGCGCCGCCCCCGCCGCCGCCCCCGCCGCCGCCCCCGCCGGCGCTGTCGTGCTCGGCCTGCTGCAGCACCTGGTACAGGAAGTCGATGTACCTGGCGGCCAGCTTGAGCGTCTGGATCTTGCTCAGCTTGTCCGACGGCAGCGTGGGGATGATCTTGCGCAGCGCCGCGAACGCCTCGTTCAGGCTCTGCGTGCGCTGGCGCTCGCGCACGTTCGCCATCACTCGCTGCTGCTGCAGCTCCTGCAAAAAAACATACGTAGCAGGCATTTCAGAAGCATCGCGTATCCGTACCGGTGTTCTGTAAAGGCAGGGACTCCCCTGGCTCCTCCGTTTTAGCACAATTTTACAACAGCTTTTGACGTGATCATATGCAGGGTGGTCCATTGATCGTGACCCGGCAAAATATCTCACGAAATAGGCATAAAACGAAAAAACTACAAAGAACGAAACTTGTCTAGCTTGAAGGGGGAAACCAGATGGCCCTATGGTTGCCCAGCTAGATGGCGCTGCCATAGGTCAAACGGATATCAACTGCCGTTTTTTTAAAATGGGAACCCCCATTTTTAGTACATATTCGTGTAGTACGCAAAGAAATCTGAATGTTTTAGTTGGACCACATTTTTCGCTTTGTGATAGATGGCGCTGTGATAGTCACAAACATATGGCTCACAAGTTTAGACGAACAACTGGTAACAGTAGTTTTTTTTAAATTAAAATACGAAACGTAGGTACGGTTGTAGATTGTATTTCGGTTGTTCCAATGTGATACATGTACCTTTGTGAACTTATCGTTTCTGAGAACGCATGCTGTTACATTATAATTACCTGTAAATATCATATTAATGCAATATATGCTCAAAATGATGTCCGTCAATCTCAGTGCATTTGGCAATACGTGTAACGACATTCCTCTGAACAGCGAGTAGTTCACCTTCCGTAATGTTCGCACATGCATTGACAATGCGCTGACACATGTTGTCAGGCGTTGTCGGTGGATCACGATAGCAAATATCCTTCAACTTTCCCCACAGAAAGAAATCCGGGGACGTCAGATCCGGTGAACGTGCGGGCCACGGTACGGTGCTTCAACGACCAATCCACCTGTCGTGAAATATGCTATTCGATACCGCTTCAACCGCACTCGACCTATGTGCCGGACATCCGTCATGTTGGAAGTATCGCCATTCTGTCATGAAGTGAAACATCTTGTAGTAACATCGCTAGAACATTACGTAGGAAATCAGCATACACTGCACCATTCAGATTGCCATCGATAAAATGGGGGCCAATTATCCTTCCTCCCACAATGCCGCACCATACATTCACCCGCCAAGGTCGCTGATGTTCCACTTGTCGCAGCCATCGTGGATTTTCCGTTGCCCAATAGTGCATATTATGCCGGTTTACGTTACCGCTGTTGGTGAATGACGCTTCGTCGCTAAATAGAATGCGTGCAAAAAATCTGTCATCGTCCCGTAATTTCTCTTGTGCCCAGTGGCAGAACTGTACACGACGTTGAAAGTCGTCGCCATGCAATTCCTGGTGCATAGAAATATGGTACGGATGCAATCGATGTTGATGCAGCATTCTCAACACCAACGTTTTTGAGATTCCCCATTCTCGCGCAATTTGTCTGCTACTGATGTGCGGATTATCCGCGACAGCAGCTGAAACACCTACTTGCGCATCGTCATTTGTTGCAGGTCGTGGTTGACGTTTCACTCGTGGCTGAACACTTCCTGTTTCCTTAAATAACGTAACTATCCGGCGAACGGTCCGGGCACTTGGATGTTGTCCAGGATACCGAGCAGCATACATAGCACACGCCCGTTGGGCATTTTGATCCCAGTAGCCATACATCAACACGATATCGACCTTTTGCGCTGTTGGTAAGCCGTCCATTTTAACACGGGTAATGTATCACGAAGCAAATACCGTTCGCACTGGCGGAATGTTACGTGATACCACGTGTTTATACGTTTGTGACTATTACAGCGCCATCTATCACAAAGCGAAAAAAGTGGTCCAACTAATACATTCATATTTCTTTACGTACTACAGGTATATGTAATAAAAATGGGGGTTCCTATTTAAAAAACGCAGTTGATATCCGTTTGACCTATGGCAGCGCCATCTAGCGGGCCAACCATAGCGCCATCTGGTTTCCCCCTTCAAGCTAGACGAGTTTCGTTCTATGTAGTTTTTTCGTTTGGTGCTTATTCCGTAAGATATTTGGTCCGGTCACGATCGATGGACCACCCTGTATAGACGTAGTGCCTCTTCAATATCTTCTCCAGGAACAGTATTACCTCATACTTTGAATTCAGCCAGTGGCAGAATCGGTGATTGCGGAGTACCAGGGAGGTTTCCGGCCAGGGCGGTCAACAGTAGATCACATCTTTAATTTCCGGCAGCTCACTGAGACGCTGGGTGAATATGGTAAAAATTTGCATATTTTATTTGTTGATTTTAAGAAGGCCTGCGATTCTATACATCGCAAGAGCCTGCTCAGCTGTTGAAGGGAGTTTGGCATGGCAGAGAAACTTATCAATCTGTCTGAGCGAAACACATGCAAAGATGAAGATGGAAATCGCGTACTGAGGAATTTGAAATTGTGACAGGACTCAAACAAGCTCAACTTTGCCTTCGAGAAGATCGTACGCGAGACTTTCCAAGAGAAATAAGGGATTGAAATCGAAGGAAAGAGACTGGCGTACTTAGCCAATGCAGACGACATCTGTTTACTCTCTACGTCTGAAGAGAAGTTGGAGCAAATGACGAGAGTACTAAAGGAGGCTGTCAGCAAATTTGGGCTAAACATAAACGAAGCCAAGAAAGAGTACCTCGTTATGACGCATGGACAAGGTCAGGCCGCTGGTCATCTGCAATCAGTACAGGTGGGAGACCAGTCCTACAAGAGAATGCATGAATTCAAATACCTAGGGGCACTTTTCACTGAGAACTCATCATGTGAAGCAGAGATCAATGCCAGAATTCAAGCAGGAAACCGATCTTACCACGGCATAGCACAACTGCTTCGGTCCATATATCTCTCCAGACATTTCAAGATTCGACTATACAAAACCCTGATCCAGCCTGTTATTCTATATGGCTGTGAGACATGGAGTATCCGGAAACAGAACTTACATAAGCTCCGCGTTTTTGAGAGGAAAGTGCTTCCGGAGATCTTCGGACACAAAGGAATGCAGGATCAGACACAAGCTGAGGACCATGAGGAACTATGCCAGCATCCCAACATAGCAGGAACTGTCAAAGCCAAATGAATCCAGTGGGCTGGCCATGTGGCCCAGATGGAAGATCACAAATGGCCACGGAAGCTCATGGATTTCGCACCTACAGGAAAGAGACCCCCAGGGAGACCGAAGAAGTGTTGGAGGGATGGTCTCCATGAAGATTTAAACCATGCGTCAATAGATGTGGATGAATGGCGGGTAGCAGCAATGGACAGAATACAGCCGGCCGCGGTGGTCTAGCGGTTCTAGGCGCTCAGTCCGGACCCGCCCGACTGCTACGGTCGCAGGTTCGAATCCTGCCTCGGGCATGGACGTGTGTGATGTCCTTAGGTTAGTTAGGTTTAAGTAGTTCTAAGTTCTAGGGGACTGATGACCACAGATGTTTAGTCCCATAGTGCTCAAAGCCATTTGACAGAATACAGTGGAGGAGGAAACGTAACAGCGTGCGGTCCACTGGACCTGATCATGTAGAAGAAGAACAAGAAGAAGAAGAACAGCATACTGAACAATCATTCTGAGGGTGGCCCTCTGCAAGGGCTGCTTTACCGCCACACCATCGCATTCCCCTCAGATTCAGAGGTAAGATGGCCCAGCATATAGCCCGTCAAAAACACAGATCAAGGATGAAAACAGGAAGAAGGTGCACTGAACAGAAAAAAAAGCAAAATAGAAACAGTGGCCGTTCCAACAACAAGAAGTGAAATAAAGAGCAGTCTAAATAGCAGTGCCGTCGTGGGTAATTGGTGATGGTGTTAGACTATCAAGCAGGTCTGTCGTGTTCGAAACTCTCTCGCGCTTGGCAGACCGGATGCTCACCCATCCAAGTGCCAGCCCAGCAGGACTAAGATAAGCACTGTCGGGCTGGGCTAGCACTTGGATGGGTGTCTATCCGGTCTGCCGGGCGCTGTTGGCAAGCGGGGTGCACTCAGCCCTTGTGAGGCAAGCAGAGGAGCTACTTGACTGAGAAGTAGCGGCTCCGGTCTCTGAAACTGACGTACGGCCAGGAGAGCGGTGTGCTGACCACATGACCCTTCGTACCAGCATCCAGTGACGTCTGTGGGCTGGGGATGACATGGTGGCCGGTAGGTACCGTTGGACCTTCATGGCCTGTTCGGACAGAGTATAGTTTAGTTCTCTAGTTTTGGCAGTTGTCACACTACTCACTACTTATAGAATATAAGCCATGTGGCAAGAATGCATTACCGTCGAAAGTAAATGAGATAAGACTGACAGGTGAGACGTATGCAAGCATCGTGTCTGATCACCTGCAACCATTCATGTCCACTGTGCATTCTGACAGATTTGGGCAATTCCAGCAGGACAATGCGATACCCCACACGTCCAGAATTGCTACAGAGTGGCTCCACAAACACTCTTCCGTGTTAAAAACTTTTCCGCTGGCCACCAAACTCCCCAGACATGAACATTATTGAGCATATCTGGGATGCCTTGCAACGTGCTGTTCAGAAGAGATCTCCACCCCCCTCGTATTCTTACGGATTTATGGCCTGCCCTGCAGGATTCATGGTGTCAGTTCCCTCCAGCACTACTTCAGACATTAGCTGAGTCCATGACACGTCGTGTTGCGGCAATTCCGCGTTCTCGCGTGAGCCTGCACGATATTTGACTCTTGAGTGTAACCGGCCGGTGTGACCGAGCGGTTCTAGGCGCTTCAGTCTGGAACCGCGCGACCGCTACGGTCGCCGGTTCGAATCCTGCCTCGGGCGTGGATGTGTGTGTTGTCCTTAGGTTGGTTAGGTTTAAGTAGTTCTAAGTTCTAGGGGACTGATGACCTCAGATGTTAAGTCCCATAGTGCTCAGAGCCATTTGAACCATTTTCTTCAGTGTAGAATACGACTCACGCGGTAAGAGTCCATTACCGTCGCAAGTAAATGTGATGAATAGTAAGAGCAGGCGAGATCCACACAGATGGCTCGCAGAGATGAAAACAACAAATAAACGGGTGTGAACTACGTTACAAAAAAGGCATACAAGAGTCAAGATTTCCAAAAGGGAACGGAACTTCAAAAACGTTAAAAACATTTGTTTTGACAGAGGACAGAGAAAGTGCGTGATTGTGAAACTGCTGCGTTCATTTGCTGCAGCTCATGTGACACACCATTACGTTTTCCTTGGGAGCGGTCACATTCACATTCATACGAATACCTACATCGGGCAAACAGGCACATCTCACTCACTTACCAGTCGTACAAAGTAGGTGCGCCGGTAAGACATTCCTATCATGTGACACACGTACTGTCCCTAACGCCGTCTCTGACACACCACATGTATTTTTCGGTGGACGATTCGGTTGATTTGTCGCATTGTCATCAAACGTTTGCGGTTCCCATTCGAGAGCAACTTCCTGTCGGCTGCCATTGGAGTAGCTGTGCAGAATCAAATGTTCAAATGTGTGTGGAATCTTATGGGACTTAACTGCTGAGGTCATCAGTCCCTAAGCTTACACACTACTTAACCTAAATTATCCTAAGGACAAACACACACACCGATGCCCGAGGGAGGACCCGAACCTCCGCCGGGACCAGCCGCACAGTCCATGACTTCATCGCCCTAGACCGCTTGGCTAAGACCGGCCGGAGTGGCCGAGTGGTTCTACGCGCTACAGTCTGGAATCGAGCGACCGCTACGGTCGCAGGTTCGACTCCTGCCTTGCGCATGGATCTGTGTGATGTCCTTAGGTTAGTTAGGTTTAATTAGTTCTAGGCGACTGATGACCTCAGAAGTTAAGTCGCATAGTGCTCAGAGCCATTTTTAATCCTGAGTTAATAACGAACATCAAAACGGATACGCGCATTAGTGAAGACAGGGTTGTCGTAGTGAGATTAAATATTGTAATCCCCAAATCCTCCAAAAACAAAAGGAAAAATATACCTGTTCAAAAAAGGGGACAAAAATTCACTGAGAGACGAATTCCTGGGGGGCAAATTCAACTCCTTCCAAATTAATTTCCTTAAATTCAGAGAAGCAGTATCGGCAGCAATTGAGAGATTTGCACCGAATAACTTAACAAACTGCGGAGCTGATCCTCCTTGGTACACAAAACGGGTGAGAACACTGTTGCAGAAACAACGAAACAAGCATGGTAAATTTAAGCAGACGGAAAATCACCCACATTGCTGATCATTTACAGAAGCTCGAAATTTTGCGTTGACGTCAATGCTTCCACAAGGAAACTTTGTCTCGAAACTTGGCAGAAAATCCAAAGAGATTCTGGTCGTATGTGAAGGATGTTAGAGGCAAGAAACAATCAGTGCCTTCTCTGCACGATAGCAATGGAGGTACTATCAAAGACAGTGCAGCCAAAGCAGAGTTACTAAACACAACCTTCCGAAATGCCTTCACAAAAGAAGACGAAGTAAATATTCCAGAATTCGAATCGAGAACAGCTGCCAACATGAGTAACGCAGAAGTAAATATCCTCGGAGTAGTGAAACAACTTGTATCAATAAAAGCAACTCTTCTGGTCCAGACTGTATACCAATCAGGATCCTTTCGGAATATGCTGATGCATTAGCTCCATACTTAACAATCATATACAACCGTCCCCTCGACGAAAGATCCGTACCTAAAGACTGGAAAGTTGCACAGGTCACACCAATATTCAAGAAAGGTGGTAGGAGTAATCCACTAAATTACAGGCCCATATCGTTAACGTCGATATGCAGCAAGATTTTTGAACATACATTGTGTTCGAACACTATGAATTAACTCGAAGAAAACTGTCTATTGACACACAGTCAACATCGGTTTAGAAAATATCGTTCCTGTGAAACACAACTAGCTCTTTATTCAAATGGAGTGCTGAGTGCTATTGGCAATGGATTTCAGATCGATTCCGTATTTCTGGATCTCCGGAAGGCTTTTGACACTGTACCACACAAGCGGCTCGTAGTGACATTGAGTGCTTGTGGAATATCGTCTCAGTTATGTGACTGGATTTGTGATTTCCTGTCAGAGAGGTCACAGTTCGTAGTAACTGACGGAAAGTCATAGAGTAAAACAGAAGTAATTTCTGGCGTTCCCCAAGGAAGTGTTATAGGTCCTTTGCTGTTCCTTATCTATACAAACGGTTAGGGAGACAATCTGAGCAGCCGTCTTATGTTGTTTGCAAAGGACGCTGCCGTTTTTCGACTAATAAGTTCATCAGAAGATCAAAACAAATTGCAAAATTATTTAGAAAAGGTATCTGAATGGTGCGAAAAGTGGCAGTTGACCCTAAATAACGAAAAGTGTAAGGTCATCCACATGAGTGCTAAAAGGAACTCGTTAAACTTCGATTACACGATAAATGAGTCAAATCTAAAGGCCGTAAATTCAACTAAATACCCAGGAATTACAAGTAGGAACAACTTAAATTGGAAGCAACACATAGAAAATGTTATGGGGAAGGCTAACCAAAGACTGCGTTTTATTGGCAGGACACTAAGAAAATGTAACAGACCTACTAAGGAGACTGCGTACACTACGCTTGTCCGTCCTCTGTTAGAATACTGCTACGTGGTGTGGGATCCTTACCAGACAGGACTGACGGAGTATGTCGAAAATGTTCTGAGAAGGGGAGCACGTTTTGTATTATCGCGAAATATGGGAGAGAGTGTCACTGAAATGATACAGGAGTTGGACCGGACATCATTAAAAGAAAGGCGTTTTTCGTTGCGACGGAATCTTCTCACGAAATTTCAATCACCATCTTCCTCGTCCGAATGCGAAAATATTTTGGTGACACCGACCCACGTAGGGAGGAACGATCACCATGATAAAAATAAGGGGAATCAGAGCTCGTACGGAAAGATATAGGAGTTCGTTGTATCCGCGCACTATACGAGATTGGAATAATAGAGAATTGTGAAGGTGGTTCGAAGAACCCTCTCCCAGGCACTTAAATGTGATTTGCAGAGTATCCATGTAGATGTAGGTGAAAGTAAGTAAGTCGTTTTAAACCGTTTAGGTAAAGAAGAAGTAGTACTCGAAAATGGTTTTCACTTCGTCTTTCATACTCCAAATGGTGGAAAGAGAGAGACACACAAACGATCTGTGACAGACGAGAATATTATCATCTGTTGGGATGGAGAGGATATGGAATTTCCACGAGAGTGACGTCCTTGAGCAAGTAAGAAAACTTAAAGTGTGCCAGCTAACTTCTTTTTTTTTTTAAAGTGAGTGGCGTAGATACAATTATGAAAAGGTAATTATTCTTTGATATTTTCAGTTTTGAACATGGCTGTTATTCAGCAAACAAGGCACTAGTTTCAACATAGTATTAAGGAGCCAACTAGTTGCACATAAACGGAAGGTACATTGACCTAGGTTTTCTTTGCCCCTGCCAGTGGGTGTCTTCATCACAATAAATTATGCTAAATCGTAAAATTACATTGCTAAAAAGCAATAGTGAGAATCTGCAGCAGCTGTGCTCATGTCAAAAGAAAAATATAACACTCTAGCCTTTTTACTTGTGACACGAGCACAGCTGCTGCAGATTCTCACTATTGGGTTTTAGTAATATAATTTTACGAGCAGCTACGGTCTTGACTAGAATGTGCAACCGGTTAAATGTTTAATCCTACGTGCCCGTATGGCGACTCCGAAAATTTTGAAACCACTCATAAACTGTTCTAATCTGAGGTGCAGAGTCACCGTAGTGTTTATTAAGCTTCTCTTTAGTCTCCTGAGGCGTTTTGCATTTCATAAAGTAATGTTTAATCACCACACGAAATTGTTTTTCATCCATTTTTTGACAATCACTCGACTTCCTTGATTCACAGGAATGCCGAACACAAAAAAAAAAAATAGACCAATATGGCTGAAACTTGGCGTGCGTTCTTTCCAAAGATGCTGCTAACGAAACATGACATCGATACGCGCCGGTGGTGCCATCTCTCGGACTTTGCACGGACTTTCCAAACGCCCCTCGTATGTTGAAACTCTGATATTTGGATTATTCCTCTTACGAATGTTCTTGCTTCTTGCATGGAGAAAGTGTGGTGTCACCGCCAGACACCACACTTGCTAGGTGGTAGCCTTTAAATCGGCCGCGGTCCGTTAGTATACGTCGGACCCGCGTGTCGCCGCTGTCAGTGATTGCAGACCGAGCGCCGCCACTCGGCAGGTCTAGAGAGACGTCCTAGCACTCGCCCCAGTTGTACAGCCGACTCTGCTAGCGATGCTACACTGACAAAATACGCTCTCATTTGCCGAGACGATAGTTATCATAGCCTTCAGCTACGTCATTTGCTACGACCTAGCAAGGCGCCATTATCAATTGCTATTTATCTTGTGATGCATGTACCGTCAGACAGATGTTCACCAATTATGGATTAAAGTTAAGTATTCCAGAAGCTACGTACTATTTTTGCTGCTATAAAGACCTTGTCCTGTTCCAGACCTCACGCCATCCTGCGTGAGCTTAAACGCGTGTCCTTCGGCCTCCCGTCCTAGTGGATTGGCTGTCTTGCCAGTCCACAACAGAAAGGAAATACGATGTATCCTTCTACAGTAATAATGAAAACGATCTGTGAGATTATTGACACAATGAAGGGTTTTCTTGTGAGATTTTAAGGAACAAAGAGCCTTGAGCGTTGAAAAAGTTTCGCGAGATTGTAAATAACGTATATACGCTAATTAACTGGACTGTTAGAATAAGCTATAACGCAAGCCAACATTTCTTTCCTTTCCTTAATCAGATTATAGATTGTTTCTTTTATTTTAAAATTTTACTTACAGCCTCTAGGCGAACGAAAATCAATACAAGAGAGTTTTGCTGTTGATGTAAGCAAGTTATTGCAAATCGGACCACATGGGTCAAATATGGTGCCAATCACGTGTTTAGTTTCAGAAATAAGCGTAATATAGCATCTATTTACCGAGTAAGTAAACTGAAAAGCCGTACCAAGAGAGTAATTCATATTGTAGTAGTTGGCGTACGTTTTTCTTGTAAGATTACAGGTATCAGGAAGTGCGCCAGATGGATAACTTCGATTAGAAATATCCGCACTCTTCCCTTTATGTATGTAGGAACTCTGGCCTCCCAGCAGATAACACGAGAACTGCAACAGCACATTTTCAAAAATTTGTGACATATTTTATCTGCTCTCTATGGATTTGAGAACTAAACACCGTCTGTCCAGTGAAATCTAGGTTTTAAATTTCTCTAAAATATCGTTATAGCAGGAAACCCTCTTTATTTACTTTGGATACACGTTTTGGCCCAGTGTCCTGGCGACCAAATTTAAACATTCAGCACACAAAATACTTAGTTCACTTCGCGGACGGAATTCGATTCACACTAGGTTTCTTTTTGTGATCAAGCAGGAGGTTATGGTAGGACTACGTAGTTAATGAGAACTAATAAATGTCTTTTAATCGTTCATTGTAATGTTGTAGAAGGGATCTTGGTAATATCAGCTTGGGTTCCAGAGGAGTCTCGGAACACTCGAAGCAAAACTGACCCTACGTCCTTATCTTAGAATGTAGGCTGGCTGTGTTTACAACAGCAGTTTACACCATCGACGAGACCAGGATCAAGAAAACTAACAGATCAGTCTTACCTGCAAATACAGAGCAGGCATATTCAAAGAGGAGAGAAGAGAAACCTGGAGGATAAGGAAGATTTTAAAATTGAGCTAAACGTTTTACATGTACAAGTATGAGAAGAAAATCTTTGAACATCATTTTGTCTGTTTTACATTTTTTACGTTATTAGAAGCCTTTTCTCAAAAAGTATACGCGCTAATTCTATGAAATTTTCAGTAACTGTTAGCAACGTGTTGCTGTCTCACTGGAACTAAGAAATACTAGATCCTGCAATTATTCTGTTTTTTAGATGATTGTATGTAGAAAAAAAATTCATTTTCGATGCGCAAAATTAAAAACTCTGTTAATGATATAATTTGCACCATAAATTAATAACTGTAGTTCAGTGGTCTTGTAAACTTCTCAGGCCCCTACAATAAAATTTTCAGATTAATTGCATGATTAGAATTTGAGTTACGGTTCTTTATAAAAAAAAAAGACAATAAAAAATAAAAAATTCAAACTTCTGGCATAATGTAAATCTTGCATATTTCATTGTATTTTTCACTTACAACACAGCTCTTTTGCTTTACACATGCAAAATTTTAGATTTGTACATCAATCAATATGGCTGTAATGATTTTTTAAATAAATGTTTGCGCTTTTCCGTTACATTCCCCCTTAAAGACCTTATTTTCAAAGTCATAATTTGCTACTAAAGGGACACGTAGATCATTATTTGACTAAATCGATAAACTGAATCGCTCTAGTCTTTATGATCTGCCGATTGGGGAATAATAATAGAGAATCGGATTTGGAGAGGAGAGGTGTAGCACTGTCGGTAATATTGCAGTGGAAGTGTTACAAGTGGACACATGCTGATGTATCAAGGAGGCAAATTTGTTGATGGAAGAACGTGAAAAAATCAGTCCTTGTAAGGCCCAATGGTACCGACCGGCCGCCGTGTCATCCTCAGCCCATAGGCGTCACTGGATGCGGATACTGAGGGGCATGTGGTCAGCACACCGCTCTCCCAGCCGTATGTCAGTTTGCGAGACCGGAGCCGCTACCTCTCAGTCAAGTATCTCCTCAGTTTGCCTCACAAGGGCTGAGTGCAGCCCGCTTGCCAACAGCGCTCGACACATCGGATGGTCACCCATCCAAGTGCTAACCCAGCCCGACAGCGCTTAACTTCGGTGATCTGGCGGGAACCGGTGTTACCACAGCGACAAGGCCGCTGGATACTGAAGGACGTGAGGGAAGGAAAAATTGGTGAGAAGACCAAAAGATCAGTTCACTAAACAGGTCCTAGTTGAGATAGGCTGCTGTAGTTATGCAGAAATGCTTGCACAGGACAGAGTACCGTGGAGAGCTGCGTCTTTGGACTGAAGACCACAGCAGCAACTGCTGATATACCAGATTGTCATTAAAGCTTCTACATATTCATTATAGTTGAAATTCATACACTTTCATTCCCAAGACAGACAAAATAAAGGCAAGGGTAGAAATCTTTAGCTGTGTACTCTTACTCACACAGCCATATGGGAGTACACATTGAATCAGACAAGTATTGATACATGGAATTGTCCAGCAGTGGTAACAGAGATGTCATTCTACCCCTTCATAATCCGCACTGCCCACATGCCAGCCCATCATTTTTCACATTTACTGTACTGTATCCAGTCATCATCAAAATCATATCCCCACTCTGGGCACATTCTTTTTTTCTGTCTGAAGATCTACGAGCAAATGCATTTTTACAGAATGAGGTTCTTCTGTGATCTAGAAGATCCTCTTTACTTTTCCTCTCTGTCTTCCGTTTTTCTTCTCCTCCTTAATCTTCTGTTTCAGTTCGGGAACTTTGTCCACCAGCGACAGGAGAAGCATATTGAATTTTTAGTCCATACACTTCGTTCAGTCGACTGGCGACAATTCTAGCTGGGGCCAGATGTCAGAAACGGACGTATTCACTAGTGCGACTGCTGCAGTGACTTCTACACACATCAAAAAAAAAAAAAAAAATTGCATCACCCCAGTTCGCAGAACTCCTGAAGATAGACCTTCACTGTGGATATTACACCACAGACATAGTCCCTTTGACTGTTCAGTGATGTCACTAAACCAGCCCAAAGATGAAACAACCATGCATGAGCAGCGCCTATTAGACAGAGGGGGTCCGACAGCCGATGTCCCAGACATTCCACCAGGAAGGAGGTACACGACTCGTGTTGTCTGTAGTTCAAGCATGCCTAGACGGTCAGTACCGCGGTTCGATCGCGTCCGCATTGTTACTTTGTACCAGGAAGGGCTCTCGACAAGGGAAGTGTCCAGGCGTCTCCAAGTGAGCCAAAGCGAAGATGTTCCGACAGCAACGCCACCATGTTGAATGATACCTTTCTTGCAGCCACAGGACGTCGTGTTACGACTCAAACTGTACGCAATAGGCTGCATGATGCGCAACTTCACTCGCGATGTCCACTGCGAGATCCATCTTTGGAACCACGACACCGTGTAGTGCGGTACAGATGGGCCCAACAACATGCCGAATGGACCGCTCAGGATTGGCATCACGTTCTCTTCACCGGTGAGTGTCGCACATGCTCTCAAACAGACAATCGTCGGAGACGTGTTTGGAGGCAACCCGGTGACGCCTTAGACACACTGTCCAGCAAGTGCAGCTAGGTGGAGGTTTCCTGATGTTTTGGGGTGGCATTACGTGGGGTCGACGTACGCCGCTGGTGGTCATGGAAGGCGCTGTAATGGCTGCACGATACGTGAATGCCATCCTCCGACCGATAGTGCAACCGTATCGGCAGCATACTGGTGATGCAGTCGTCTTCATGGACGACAGTTTGCACCTCCTTTGTGCACATCTTGTAAATGACATCCATCAGGATAACGGCAACGCTTGACTAGAGTGGCCAGCATGTTCTCCAGACATGATCCCTATCAAACATGCATGGGATAGATTGAAAAGGGCTGTTTATGGATGACGTGACCCACCAACAACTCTGAAGGCCAAATCGCCATTGAGGTCAATCTGGACCAATAGTGCTTTGAATGTGTGGATAGTATGTCACGATGAATACAGGCATGCATCAAAGGAAGAGATACTGGGTATTAGAGGTACCGGTGTGTACAGCAATCTGGACCCCTACCTATGAAGGTCTCGCTGTATGGTGGTATAACATGCAATGTGTGGTTTTCATGAGCAATAAAAAGGACGGAAATGATGATGATGTTGATCTCTATCCCAATTTTATGTGCAGGCTGCGGAACTCTCGGAATCGAGGTGATGCCAAACTTTGTGATGTGTGTAGCTCTGCCATAGAAATTTCTGGCTGACTCTACTTTGGTAGACGACTGTGTCCAATCTTTTTATCACTCTCCGTAATCTGGACTGCATCTTCGTTTCCTGCTATTAGACGATAAGGAACAGAATACGTCCATCGAATAAACGTCAGAACCATGACGACATATGCCAGTTCTTTTAAATGGGTTTGATGCCTTCTCTTATATAGCTGTCTGGAAGTTCAACTCCACCACATGGCAGACTGGCAGCTGTTACCTTGTACACAAGGAAGCAATCCCATGTAGACTTAACGGCCAATGCAATAAATTAACCTGCTCTAATAACAAGGTGTGCCTGTTACTTTCGATACAAACAGAAACGCTTTCCTTCCGAATGCTAAAACAGAACTGGGCAGCAGTATAAAATGCCTGGTCTAATGTAGAATCGTAGAATTACCTGCAGAGACTGGGCCGACTTGGACCTCCTGCTACCCGATGAGGACTTTTGCTGGTGGTGGTGGTGGTGCTGGTGATGATGATGGTGGTGGTGGTCGTGGTGCTGGTGATGCAGTCCCACCACGCCCTGCTGCTGCAGGTGGATGTCGTGGTCTGCCGCGTGGAGTCCAGCAGGGGAGTCCACTGCGTGGTCTTGAGAGGGGGACCCGGGGCTCGTCATGCCCTCTGCTTGATGGTCATGGTCATGGTCGTGCTCGTGCTCGTGGTGGTGGTGGTCGTGCTCATGATCGTGGTGGCGCTGGTCACGATCTTGATCGTGCAGGTGGTGTTCATGGTCGTGATCGTGGAGGTGCGGGTGGTGGAGGTCCGCTGGTGGCGAGTCAGGCCCGAGCTTCCGTTTCCTCGTCGACCGAAGAGCCTGCTGGAGAGACAGACGGATCTTTTGGTATGATTGGACTTGACTTCTTCTACATCTACGTCAACAACCACATACGCACTCTGCAAAACACCGCATGGCGCATGGCGAAGGGCCTCTCACCCTACAAGTTTGTGAGGTAAATTCATTTTCAAAGGTCATCACATGGTCTGAGCCGACTGGTTAGTGATTCTCACTAATCACTACCTACTTCCTCTGTGACTACCATCCTACAGTTATTTACCCATTGGAGGCAAAATTTGTTTGTCAGGAAGGGCAAAAACTAAAACGATTATATTGTTGTTGTTGTGGTCTTCAGTCCTGAGACTGGTCTGATGCAGCTCTCCATGCTAGTCTATCCTGTGCAAGCTTCTTCATCTCCCAGTACCTACTGCAACCTACATCCTTCTGAATCTGCTTATGTACTCATCTCTTGGTCTCCCTCTACGATTTTTACCCTCCACGCTGCCCTCCAATACTAAATTGGTGATCCCTCGATGTCTCAGAACATGTCCTACCAACCGATCCCTTCTTCTAGTCAAGTTGTGCCACAAGCTCCTCTTCTCCCCAATTCTATTCAATACCTCATCATTAGTTATGTGATGTACCCATTTAATCTTCAGCATTCTTCTGTAGCACCACATTTCGAAAGCTTCTATTCTCTTCTTGTCTAAACTATTTATCGTCCACGTTTCACTTCCATACATAGCTACACTCCATACAAATACTTTCAGAAACGACTTTCTGACATTTAAATCTATACTCTATGTTAATAAATTTTTCTTCTTCAGAAACGCTTTCCTTGCCATTGCCAGTCTACATTTTATATCCTCTCTACTTCGACAATCATTAGTTATTTTGCTCCCCAAATAGCAAAACTCCATTACTACTTTAAGTGTCTCATTTCCTAATCTAATTCCCTCAGCATCACCCAACCTAAGTCGACTACATTCGATTATCCTCGTTTTGATTTTGTTGATGTTCATCTTATACCCTCCTTTCAAGGCATTCGGCATTGCGTTCAACTGCTCTTCAAAGTCCTTTGCTGTCTCTGACAGAATTACAATGTCATCGGCGAACCTCAAAGTTTTTATTTCTTCTCCGTGGATTTTAATACCTACTCCAAACTTTTCTTTTGTTTCTTTTACTGCTTGCTCAATATACAGATTGAATAACATCGGGGATAGGCGACAACCCTGTCTCACTCCCTTCCCAACCATTGCTTCCCTTTCATGATTATATTATGGGTTGGTAAAACTCTGGTTTCCCCCTTCAACCTAGACGAGTTCCGTTCTTTGTAGTTTTTTGCGTTTGATGCTTACTTCGTGAGATATTTGGCCCGATCACGATCAATGGACCACCCTGTAATATATACATACCAAGATGCTACTCCAGGCGGGTGTTTAAATGAATGTGCGCAACGGAAAATAATAAACGCTAAAATGATGACTTGGCCCTGAAGCAGATCTTAGGATCTCTTAATGCTCTTTTTTATATATATAAATTACAATCTAAACATAAATGAATGATGAAGGCAACTAATACTAGTAAATGATAAACGTTGTTGTTCAATATATTTATTATAAATTAAAATCGACCCTTTAAGTACAATTGTCTATATTTCCTAACTAAAATTATTAATCAATTGCCCAACTCTGCCCAATATTATGACTGCGCAGTCTAATATCACCAACGCGAAATGACTGACATCTTCTGCGTAGCAAACACTAGGAGAAACTACTTTCGAGGATGATCTTTGGTGGTGTGGGACCTCAGTGGAAATAAACTAACGTGATCACAGCTGTTAGCTTTTATAGCCCTAATAAGCCGAAGCAATTTGCGGTATCCCCGTGTGAACTGCGTCCGGTGCGTCGAAGTGATGGTTCTCGTACGCGTCTGCGACGATGGAAGAACTCCAGCCACAAATAAACTCTTTCGAACACTAGGACGGCACAAGGCGGTCCTCTGACTAAGACACTAATACTGTCTTCTCCTCTCTGTGTTCTACAGACGAGAAACGCCAGCTCCCACCCTCAAGGACGGAGTTCAGATAACGTCTCAACGTAAGTATTGGCAGAGGAAGTGCTCTCAATTGCTGAACGCTGCGTACTCAAGGACGACTTCCAACCCGGAGGTGAAGTCCAGAATCGTATAGGTTCGCAATAGTACAGTGACTGAATGTTCTAACTAAAAAACTCTACTGAGAGCAAAGACAGCAAGTCCGTCTGTACCAAGAAGGCTGATATAGCTTGACCGTCACACACGGGCGCTCACAACGGAAGACCTCGACTCTCCACCACTGGCCTCCCAGAAAGGCTCGGCTCCCCACCACCGTAATTCCGAACACGAATCATATTCCCGAAACCACGGAATATTCTCCCACTCTACAGATTCTTCCGAACGCCGACCAACCATATTTTAGTATTTTGTCGTCCAGCGCGGAAAGTTTGCGAGGAAAAATCTATACTCGTACAATGGTACGCTTGTGATTAAAAATCCTTGCAAATAACCCAGCCTGAGTGGTTTCCGAGGTGCCGCTTCATCTTTCCTCTCACCTGCGTCCAAGATTTGCAGAGATCCCGGTTATCCTTCCGGTCCTGCTACAATAGCGGCCGGTCGGCACTCTATTGTGCTCCAGAGCTCAGGTGCCACGACGTCTGTCTAGCTACTTTCTGTGTTTGAACAGAGCTACTTGCTGAAACTTCCTGGCAGTTTAAAACTGTGTGCCCGACCGAGACTCGAACTCGGGACCTTTGCCTTTCGCGGGCAAGTGCTCTACCAACTGAGCCACCGAAGCACGACTCACGCCCGGTACTCACAGCTTTACTTCTGCCAGTACCTCGTCTCCTACCTTCCAAAGGTCCCGAGTTCGAGTCTCGGTCGGGCACACAGTTTTAGTCTGCCACGAAGTTTCATATCAGCGCACACTCCGCTGCAGAGTGGAAATCCCATTCTGGAAACATGCCCCAGGCTGTGGCTAAGCCGTGTCTCCGCAATATCCTTTCTTTCAGGAGTGCTGGTTCTGCAAGGTTCGCGGGAGAGCTTCTGTAAAGTTTGGAAGGTAGGAGACGAGGTACTGGCAAAAGTAAAGCTGTGAGTACCGGGCGTGAGTCGTGCTTGGGTAGCTCAGATGGTAGAGCACTTGCCCGCGAAAGGCAAAGGTCCCGAGTTCGAGTCTCGTCCGCGCACACAGTTTTAAACTGCCAGGAAGTTTCATATCTGCACACACTCCGCTGCAGAGTGAAAATCTCATTCTAGAGCTACTTGCTGTGTTTACGCAGGACCAACACTCCTGTGCGGGCCTTCCACCCAGCGCTTGAGTTCCACGTGCCGCTTCATTTCCACTGGCGTTCCAACCACTACTAGTATAGGCAATCATTCATTACGCCGTTTTTATAATAAAGACATTCCGCCACCTTTCATGCAATAAGCATTAACAGTTAATTACAAGGCGTATGTGACAATGTCAGTCTCCTTTAAATATTCATATATACGATGTACAAACTATCAAATGATACCTAATTGTGGTTGTAGTTCACGGCAAAGTATGTGGATGAGTGCTTGTGAGGTGCGAAATTACAGCCACCTTACTATATATATATATATATATATATATATATATATATATATATATATATATATATATATATACCGGGTGTCCCAGCTATCTTGTCCACCCAAAATATCTCTTGAACAATAACAGCTATTGGAAAACGACTTTCACCGGTATCAATGTAGGGCTGGCCCATGAATGTACATATTTGGAAACCTTCTAAAACGAAAGCATATGTGATTTTGAACACAAACTTATGTTTTTTAAACGGACCTCCTATATTTTTTCTTCAGCAATCCATAGCATGACAAAGCACATACACAATGGCGTTGATTGCATCGCAATATTCCCATTACATCCCGAGATATTAAGACGCGAAGTTGACGCTTGAAACACCCGACATGCGCTGCTAGCGCACGTCCTGAGGCTCAGGCGTGAACCCCATGCTGCCCGTAATCGCAGCAGGATGGCAGCAGACCGTATTATTCGTTTCGGACCTCTTGATAAGTATGGAAGTGTCATTACACATGTCAATCACATCGCGATTACGGGCAGTATGGGGTTCACGCCTGAGCCTCAGGACGTGCGCTAGCAGCGCATGTCGGGTGTTTCAAGCGTCAACTTCGCGTCTTAATATCTCGGGATGTAATGGGAATATTGCGATGCAATCAACGCCATTGTGTATGTGCTTTGTCATGCTATGGATTGCTGAAGAAAAAATATAGTAGGTCCATTTAAAAAAAACGTAAGTTTGTGTTAAAAAACACACATGCTTTCGTTTTAGAATGTTTCCAAATATGTACATTCATGGGCCCCAGCCCTACATTGATACCGGTGAAAGTCGTTTTCCAATAGCTGTTATTGTTCAAGAGATATTTTGGGTGGACAAGATAGCTGGGCCACCCAGTATATATATATATATATATATATATATATATATATATATATATATATATATATATATTAGCATACGAATTATTTGATATACATGTTTAACTATAGGAATGGCATGTGGAAATGTGAATGTCTTAGGATAATTGCAGCCAAAAACTTTCGTGGATGTTATATGTTCTTAAAGCGATGAACATGCATTTTGCTCATTGATAACAAATGTTTTACTGTGCCCCAGGGTACAACCACGATAATAACACGTCAATAAATGTGCACGTTCAGTATTCGAACTTGGACTGGAAGGTCATTCGAATTTCTTTCCACTCTTTTCTAGATGGTAAGGCCTACTAGGGATCCCTTTGTTCAGTAATTAGTTTGTTTATATTATATTCCAGCACCATAAGCCACCATTTAACAGGCCTACAATTAATCTTCATGCAGGCCAGCAGTGAGACAGTGATGGAAGCAAAGAACACAGAGTACCTCTTGCATAGACCTAGGAAAATCAAGTACCGCCTTTTTACTCTCCTGTTTATTTGATTTGTTGTAGTGAGCATTTGTCGCCAATAGTATATTATATTAGTAACTGTTTCCCAGATTTCTAAAACTGAAGAATATAGTTATCAGTTCTAATATCGTGTCTAATGAAGAAAGGAATATTTCCAGATAGCGAAATTCGATAGTAAAGCCGCCTCTGTGGTATAATGTGCAGTGCACCAGCTTGCAAGACAAAGAGGTGAACCGGATGCATGTAGAGCACAGCTACCACTCACGTACACTATGTGATCAAAAGTATTCGGACAGCCCCAAAACACACGCTTTTCATATTAGTTGCATTGTGCTGGCACCTACTGCCAAGTACTCCATACCAGCGACCTCAGCAGTCATTAGACATCGTGAGAGAGCAGAATGGGGCGCTCCGCGGAACTCACGGACTTCGAACGTGGTCAGGTGATTCGGTGTCACTCGTGTCATACGTCTCTGCGCGAGATTTCCGCACTCCTAAACATCCCTAGGTCCACTGTTTCCGATGCGATAGTGAAGTGGAAACGTGAAGAGACACGTACAGCACAAAAGCGTACAGGCCGATCTCGTCTGTTGACTGACAGACACCGTCGACAGTTGAAGAGGGTCGTAATGTGTAATCGGCAGACATCTATCCAGACCATCACACAGGAATTCCAATCTGCATCAGGATCCACTGCAAGTACTATGACAGTTAGGCGGGAGGTGAGAAAACTTGCATTTCGTGGTCGAGCGGCTGCTCATAAGCCACACATCACGCCGGTAAATACCAAACGACACCTCGCTTCATGTAAGAAGCGTAAACATTGGAAGATCGAACAGTGTAAAAACGTTGTGCGGAGTGATGAATCACGGTACACAATATGGCGATCCGACGGCAGGGTGTGGGTATGGCGAATGCCCGGTGAACGTCATCTGCCACCGTGTGTAGTACCGACAGTAAAATTCGGAGGCGGTGGTGTTATGGTCTGGACGTGTTTTTCATGGATGGGGCTTGCACCACTTGTTGTTTTGCGTGGCACTATCACAGCACAGGCCTACATTGATGTTTTAAGCACTTTCTTGCTTCCCAAAGTTGAAGAGCAATTCGGGGATGCCGTTGGCAGCTTTCAAAGCGATCGAGCACCTGTTCATAATGCACGGCCTGTGGCGGAGTGGTTACACGACAATAACGTCCCTGTAATGGACTGGCCTGCACTGAGTCCTGACCTGAATCCTATAGAACACCTTTGGGATGTTTTGGAACGTGCCAGGCCTAACCGAGCAACATCGATACCTGTCCTCAGTGCAGCACTCCGTGGAGAATGGGCTGCCATTCCCCAAGAAACATCCCAGCACCTGACTGAACGTATGCCTGCGAGAGTGGAAGTCGTCATCAAGGCTTACGGTGGGCCAACACCATATTGAATTCCAGCATTACCGATGGGCGGTGCCACGAACTTTTAGTCATTTTCAGCCAGGTGTCCGGATACTATTGAGCACATAATGTATCTTCCTTCGCGTTTCCATTTCACAGTCACACCACCAGCATTCACCAACAACTCTCCAAGACTTGAGAGCAGGGCGTTGTCAAACCTGTATTGCTGCCATAGGTGGCCACATTCCGTACTTAGCACATTAACCAGTTATCGGAATGTGTGTACAAATCGGTGAAATTGGAAAAAGACGAAGAACATTTTTGTCTACCGTTACACATGTTGCAGTTCATTACGTTCTGTATCCTTTACATTGTTTCTACTTTACTGTCACCTGTTTCTACTGTTCTGTGGCAAAATAAACGCAACCTTGCAAAATTTCCGTTCGTTGCTTTAATTTAGGACGCCTGTGTATATGTGTACGTGCCATCTCGGTCTCATTACAGCTTGAAACAGTTGAGTTCAAATGGTTCAAATGGCTCTGAGCACTATGGGACTTAACATCTGAGGTCGTCAGTCCCCTAGAACTTAGAACCACTTAAACCTAGCTAACCTAGGGACATCACACACACCCATGCCCGAGGCTGGATTCGAACCTGCGACCGCAGCAGCGGAGCGTTTCCAGACTGAAGCGCCTAGAACCGCGCGGTCACGACGGCCGGCTACCTTTAATACTCGTCGATTTAATTTGTGGTTAAGTAATTAATCGCATGAACTGTGATGGTACTTTTATCGTATGCTGCATTCGTTTATTTACAAATATGATCAGTTGCTTTCAAAGATTGCCTATATGTAGCATCTGTGCCTTAGGTATTACGTCATTGCTCAAAGCCAACGAGTGGATCTGATACTATAATTGGTCTGCAATTGCAATCTTTTAAATTGAGGAGGCAAATCTGTCACTCTAAATGGGATTCATGGAATTAAAACATTTGTTCTTTTACCTGTGATACCAATTTGCAAGCGTGTACCGTTCTACAGTCTGGTTGCGTCAAGGTTTCGTAATAAGAGGAGTGGAACACGAACCTTTAACGTGAGTTCACGAGAAGGCACTCCCCACAATAATTCGAAAGAGTTAAGACACTCTATAGGCTACGTGCTGTGACGTCAGCTGGCCCCACATGTCTGCATCTCCACGTAAGGATAGCCTGTACTGTACCCCCCTGCACCCACTGTTTACCCCAACGTGCGACAATGCGGAATGTGCAGAATTTCTTCTTTCATTGTGTGTGGAGGATCGTGGGAGAGCATGCATCTATGCACTGTGCCGTTTAAGTAGCTATACATCCTTTTTTTTTAAGATACTAGGGCTGTTCAACAAAGAATCATCATAATGATGATAATTGGGAAGGGAGTGAGGCAGGGTTGTAGCCTATCCCCGATGTTATTCAATCTGTATATTGAGCAAGCAGTAAAGGAAACAAAAGAAAAGTTCGGAGTAGGAATCAAAATCCATGGAGATAAAATAAAAACTTTGAGGTACGCCGATGACATCGTAATTCTGTCAGAGACAGCAAAGGACTTGGAAGAGTAGTTGAACGGAATGGACAGTGTCTTGAAGGGAGGATATAAGATGAACATCAACAAAAGCAAAACGAGGATAATGGAATGTAGTCGAATTAAGTCGGGTGATGCTGAGGGAATTAGATTAGGATATGACACACTTAAAGTAGTAAAGGAGTTTTGCTATTTGGGGAGCAAAATAACTGATGATGGTCGAAGTAGAGAGGATATAAAATGTAGACTGGCAATGGCAAGGTAAGCGTTTCTGAAGAAGAGAAATTTGTTAACATCGAGTATAGATTGAAGTGTCAGGAAGTCGTTTCTGAAAGTATTTGTATGGAGCATAGCCATATATGGAAGCGAAAGATGGACGATAAATAGTTTGGACAAGAAGAGAATAGAAGCATTCGAAATGTGGTGCTACAGAAGAATGCTGAAGATTAGATGGGTACATCACATAACTAATGAGGAGGTATTGAATAGAATTGGGGAGAAGAGGTGTTTGTGGCACAACTTGACCAGAAGAAGGGATCAGTTGGTAGGGCATGTTCTGAGACATCAAGGGATCACCAATGTAGTATTGGAGGGCAGCGTGGAGGGTAAAACTCGCAGAGGGAGTCCAAGAAATGAATACATTAAGCAGATTCAGAGGGATGTAGGCTGCACTAGGTACTGGGAGATGAAGTTTGCACAGGATAGAGTAGCATGGAGAGCTGCATCAAACCAGTCTCACGACTGAAGACCACAACATCAACAACAATTTTTTTGAAAACATTCCTTTACTCATCATCATAATTTTGATGGTCCTTCTCAAAGCAGTGTCCCATGAATGTGATGCACTTGTCCCAGCGTTTCTCCCAGTCTTCAAATATATGATGAAAACAATTTTTTGACAGGTTCTTCAAAGTCGCCCCCGCAGCCTTCACCACTGCTTCTGATGATTGATAATGTCTCCCACGAAGGCGTTTCTTTATGTTAGGGAACAGAAAAAAAGTCACATGGGTCTAAATCCTGACTATAGGGAGGGTGAGGGACCCACTTCACGTTGATTTTTTTGCAAGATATTCAGCAACAACCCTGGCAATATGCGGCCGAGCATTATCGTGGTGCAGCATCCAGCCGGCCGGTGTGGCCGTGCGGTTCTAGGCGCTTCAGTCTGGAACCGCGTGACCGCTACGATCGCAGGTTAGAATCCTGCCTCGGGCATGGATGTGTGTGATGTCCTTAGGTTCGTTAGGTTTAAGTAGTTCTAAGTTCTAGGGGACTGATGACCACAGATGTTAAGTCCCGTAGTGCTCAGAGCCATTTGAACCATTTGCAGCATCCAGCCTGCTTCATGCAAATACGGTCTTTTGCACCTGATATGGACTTGCAATGATTTCAGGACATCCCTGTAGTGTTGTCCAGTTACTGATGTGTGTGGAAGCGCAACATGCTGATAAACCATTCCATGAATATCAAACAATGATATGACCGTAACTTCCCCAGCAGAAGCAAACAAAAAGATGGTCCAAATGGCTCTGAGCACTACGGGACTCAACATCTGAGGTCATCAGTCCCCTAGAACTTAGAACTACTTAAACCTAACTAAGCTAAGGACGTCACACACATCCATGCCCGAGGCAGGATTCGAACCTGCGACGGTACCAGTCTCGCGGTTCCGGACTGAAGCGCCTAGAACCGCACAGCCACCGAGGCCGCAGGAAGCAAACACTTTTGCTTTTTTTGGTGGTTGGTGATGATGGAGATTTCTGCACTGAGCTTTGCTGTTTGCTCTCAGAGTCAAAATCATGTAGCCAAGTTTCATCATCATTGATTACATTTGAAAGAAACCCCGCATCTTCCTCTAACATCAATTTTAACTGCATGCACACCTGCACACGAATGTCCTTTTGTTCGGGAATCGACAGTCTTGGAAGCCACCGTCCACAAACACGTGCCATGAGTAATTTTTCTGTCACCAACGTGTGGGTGGCACCCAATGAAATATTCAGTATTTCAGAAAGTGGTCTTAAGGTAACTCGTCGACCTTCTCCCACAATAACAGCAACAGTGTTGATGTTTTCTTCCGTAAGAGCAGTAACTGGAGCACCGGGTCCACCTTCCACTGAAATTGATTGTCTCCCCTCTTTAAACATTTTAAACCACCTTCGAGCTGTGCTGTAGCGAAGAACAGAGTCTGTAACATTGTACAGGCCTCAGCGGAAGATTTGTTGAGACGAAAGCAGACTCTTTCCTGGCGTGTTACCTCCATTGTAGCGAATGGCGATTCTGAACATGTCTGACCTTGCCTGCCTCTCACAGGCGGGAACCAGGAGTCCCAACAATGAAACTGCTACGGCGTGTTTGTTGCGCATTAAGCTGACAGAATGTCGTTAAGATTAAATTTTAGCGCGAGAAATTATGACCATAAAAAATTATGATCATTCCTTGTTTAACAGCCTCGTAGTTTATGTTCACTGATGTAAAAATTATGCCCCCTTCTCTACTTCCCCTCTTAGGGGTCGATATCTTTTTATTTAATTTTTTTTTAATATTTAAATCCCACTACTTCCGCAATCATCAGCCATGTCTCTGAGCACTATGGGACTTAACTTCTGAGGTCATCAGTCCCCTAGAACTTAGAACTACTTAAACCTAACTAACCTAAGGACATTACACACTTCCATGCCCGAGGCAGGATTCGAACCTGCGACCGTAGCGGTCGCGCGGTTCTGGACTGTAGCGCCTAGAACCGCTCGGCCACTCCGGCCGGCAATAATCAGATATGTTCCTAGCCAAATTGCAGAACGCATTTCTCATTTCCTGATGTAATTCCTTCGGCATCATCTGACATAATTAAAGCACATTCCTTTACCCATCTTTTACTTCATGTTCATCTAATGACCTCTTTCAAAGACAATATCCATTCCCTTCAATTGATCTTCTAATACCTTTCCCATCTCTGACAGAATTGCAACGTTTTCAGCATTTCTCAAAAGTTTTATTTGCTTTCCCTGATCTTCTACATCTATATCTACATCTACATCCATACTCCGCAAGCCACCTATCGGTTCTCCCTTCTATTCCAGTCTAGTATTGTTCGTGGAAAGATAGATTGTGGGTATGCCTCTGTGTGGGCTCTAATATCTCTGATTTTTTCCTCACGGTCTCTTCACGAGATATACGTAGGAGGGAGCAATATACTGCTTGACTCCTCGGACAAGGTATGTTCTCGAAACTTCAACAAAAGCCAGTACCGAGCTACTGAGCTTCTCTCTTGCAGAGTCTTCCACTGGAGTTTATCTATCATCTCCGTAGCGCTTTCGCGATTACTAAATGATCCTCTAAAGAAGCGCGCTGCTCTCCATTGGATCTTCTCTATCTCTTCTATCAACCCTGCCTGGTACGGATCGCACACCGGTGAGCAGTATTCAAGCAGTGGGCGAACGAGTGTACTGTAACCTACTTCCTTTGTTTTCGGACTGCATTTCCTTAGGATTCTTCCAATGAATATCAGTCTGGCGTCTGATTTACCGACGATTAATTTTATATGGTCATTCTATTTTAAGTCAGTCCTACTGCCTAGTCCCAGATAATTTATGGAATTAACTGCTTCCAGTTGCTGACCTGCTATATTGTAGCTAAATGATAAGGGATCGTTCTTTATGTGTATTCGCAGCACATTACACTTGTCTACATTTAGATTCAATTGCCATTCCCTGCACCATGCGTCAATTCGCTGCAGATCCTTCTGCATTTAAGCACAATTTTCCATTGTTACAACCTCTCGATATACTATATCATCATTCGCAAAAAGCCTCAGTGAACTTCCAACGTTACCCACAAGGTCATTTTTATATATTGTGAATAGCAACGGTCCTACGACACTCCCCTGCGGCACACCTGAAATCACTCTTAATTCGGAGACCTCTCTCCATTGAGAATGACATGCTGCGTTCTGTTATCTAGGAACTCTTCAATCCAATCACCCATTTGGTCTGATAGTCCATATTCTCTTACTTTGTTCATTAAACGACTGTGGGGAACTGTATCAAACGCATTGCGGAAGTCAAGAAACACGGCATCTACCTGGGAACCCGTGTCTATTGCTCTCTGAGTGAGTTCAGTTCCCTTCTCAAATCTCATCTTGCTCAATGTACAGATTGAATAACATCAGGAATAGTTACAAACCTGTCTCCCACCTATTACAAAAATTTAATTATTTTTCAGGTTTACAGGGAACACATATTGTGGAAAAACTATGATAGAGAAGAAAACGGACGTGAGATACGGATTCACGCAGAGATTAAGCTGTTGCCAAACAATACGTAATATAAATTTCTACACCAGTGACAGTTGTTTCTTCACTCACCTGGGCCTCGGAATGCTGAACTCCGGCTGCTGGCTGCTGCTGGTGATGGAGCACCTCCTGGGGCTGGTGATGCGCTGAGCCGAAGTGAGCATCGTCACCATCTGGTCCCGGCTGGTGCACAACCTGATAGGGCAACAAATACACACGCACTGGGAGACGAACCAGTATTGGTGAAGAGGCTGACATCAGAGTGCTAATACATCACACGTCTACAGCGTGGTCTAAATTTCCGGCCGGCCGAGGTGGCCGAGCGGTTCTAGGCACTACAGTCTGGAACCGCGTGTCCGCTACGGTCGCAGGTTCGAATCCTGCCTCGGGCATGGATGTGTGTGATGTCCTTAGGTTAGTTACCTTTAAGTAGTTCTAAGTTCTAGGGGACTGATGGCCTTAGAAGTTAAGTCCCATAGTGCTCTGAGCCATTTGAACCATTTGAACCATCTAAATTTCCCTTGACAAGCCTGTAGGACTACTAGAGGAGTCTGGCTACATAATATTTTGAGCTGGAACTTGTGTCCGGAAATGTACCCCTTCCATGTTACAGTCATTTAAAAACATTGGTAAAATTTTGTACATGGCTGCACGTTCAGAGACGGTGAATAATTACAATTGAAAGAAAGCAGCCCTCGCCCACTATTTTTTAACGAATTAACAGGGTTTCAACACTGCTAGGAGTCTTCCTTAGAATTTAAATAGTGACCGAGGTCTCTTTTCTTTCAATTTAATGAATTAACTGGGTTTCAACACTACTAGGAGTGTCTTCCTCAGAAATTAAATCAAACGAATTAACCGGGTTTCAACACTGCTAGGAGTGTCTTCATAAGAATTTAAATTTCTTTGATTTAAATTCTGAGGAAGACACTCCTAGTAGTGTTGAAACCCGGATAATTCGTTAAAAAATAGTGACCAAGGGCTGTTTTCTTTCAATTGTAGTTATTCACGGTCTCTGAACGTGCAGTAATGTACAAAATTTTACCAATATGTTCCTCAGAATTTAAATTCCTTTGGTTTAAATTCTGAGGAAGACACTCCTAGCAGTGTTGAAACGCGGTTAATTCGTTAAAAAATAGTAAACTACTTTGATTTAAATTCTGAGGAAGACACTCCTAGCAGTGTTGAAACCGGGTTACTTCGTTAAAAAATAGTAAGTGAGGGGTGTTTTCTTTCAAGTGACATATTGGTAAGGCTGGTATTGTCGTTGTTGTTGTTGTTGTATCTGGATCCCACTCCAGGTACCGCCGGGTCTGGGTTGTTACTATGGAGTCTGGCAAAGTTAGTTGCAGAGGGTGATTGGATGCTCTTCCTGCCACCACCCCGTACCCCCCAGGATGGAAGTAGTGTACCCCAGCTGTCTGTATCTAGTGTAAACCGTGCAATAGTGCCAACGTTTATCAAATGTCTGCGAGTCCTGTAACTGAGCGGGGCCGTGGGGACCAGCCCGGTATTCACCTAGTGGGATGTGGAAAACCGCCTAAAAACCACCTCCAGGCTGACCGGCACACCGGCCCTTCGTCGTTTATCCGCCGAGCGGGGTCGATTCGGGGTCGGCGAGGCTACCCGAGTCCAGGAAGCAGCGCATTAGCGCTTTCGGCTAACCTGGCGGGTCTAAGACCGTTATTACACGATCATATTTTTTTGACAAAAGAATATGATCAAGTATTCGTCAAATTTCTTTGACAAAGATCTTTGACGTCGTGCTAAAAATGGAATATTAAGCTGTCGCGATATTTTCGTCAAATTTCAAGATGGTGGACGGCATCTCATTATGTGCTGCAGTTTCTAGCAGCACAGTTGCATTGTGTGTGTATTTGGAAGAAAAGCAGCGGAAAAAAGGAAACATACTTGGCTGAAGCCCTAGTTATTACGTCGTCGTAATAAAAGCATCCATCAAAATTTCCTCTCTGACAGGAAATCACGAATCCAGTCACATAACTGAGACGATATTCCATAAGCACGCAATTTCACTACGAGCCGCTTGTGTGGTACAGTGTCAAAAGCCTTCCGGAAATCCAAAAACACGGAATCGATCTGAAATCCCTTGTCAATAGCACCCAACACTTCATGCGAATAAAGAGCTAGGCGTGTTTCATAAGAAGGATGTTTTCTAAACCTATGTTTACAGTGTGTCAATAGACCGCTTTCTTCGAGGTAATTCATAATGTTCGAACACAATATATGTTCTAAAATTCTGCTGCATATCGACGTTAACGATATGGGTCTGTAATTTGGGGCATTACTCCTACTACCTGTCTTGAATATTGGTGTGACCTGTGCAACTTTCCAGTCTTTGGCTGCGGATCTTTCGTCGAGCGAACGGTTGTATATGACTGTTAAGAATGGAGCTAATGCATCAGGAACCTGATCGGTGTACAGTCTGGACCAGAAGACTTGCTTTTATTAAGTGATATAAGTTGTTTCACTACTCCGAGGATATTTGCTTCTACGTTATGTTGGCAGCTGTTCTCGATTCGAATTCTGGAATATTTGCTTCGTCTTCTTTTGTGAAGGCATTTCGGAAGACTGTGTTTAGTAACTCTGGTTTGGCAGCACTGTATTCGATAGTATCTCCACTGCTAATGTGAGAGAATGCATTGATTGTTTCTTGCCGCTAACATACTTCACATACGACCAGAATCTCTTTGGATTTTCTGCCACATTTCGCGACAAGGTTTCGTCGTGGAAACTGTTATAGTCATCTCGCATTGAAGTCAGCGCTAAATTTCGAGTTTCCGTAAAAGATAGCCAATCTTGGGGATTTTACATCTGTTTAAATTCTGTTTTATTCGATGACTTTCCGCTTATTACTACGAACTGTGACCTTTCTGACAGGAAATCACGAATCCAGTAGCAATGGTACCGACAGGGCCTGCACGCACTTGTTTAGCGCTGCAGGAAGGCCATGAAACGGGGTGGAGATTACGTGGAAATATGTGGTGCGTAAATAAAACACCATTCTTTCGTGTGTGTGATTTTCATTATGTTCAATAAAGAATTGTTGATGAAAAAAAATCGGTGTATTACTTTCTGGGCAACCCTCGTGAAATCAAGACACGTTCATATCATTTGTCGACATAGAAAAAGCGTTCTACGATAATGGTGTAAAACGTTCAAAGTTCCGAGAAAAACAGGGGTAAGCAACAGAGAAAGACAATATGCACAAGAACAAGAACAAAGTGGAATAAGAGTGGAAGGCCAAGAATGAAGTGTTCGGATTAAAAAGGGATGTAATTTGGAGCCCCTACCGTTCAATCTGTACATAGAAGAAGCAATGATGGAAATAAAGGATACTTCAGGAGTGAAATTAAAATTCAAGACGGAAGGATAGCAGTGATGCAATTCGCTGATGACGTTGCTATCCTGAGAGAAAGTGAAGAAGAATTACATATTACGCTGAATGAAATGAACAGTCTAATGAGTACAAAATACAGATCGAGAGTAAATCGAAGAAACACGAAAGTAATGAGAAGTAGCAAAAATGAAAACAGCGAGAATGTTAACATCAGGATTAGGGATCGCGTAGCAAAGTTGAGGAGTTCTGCTACCGAAGCAGCAAAATAAATCACGGTGGACGGAGCAAGGAGGACATAAAAATCAAGTTAGCACTGGCAAAAAGGGCATTTCCTTCCAGAAGAGGTCTACTACTATCAAACATAGGTCTTAATTTGAGGAAGAAATTTTTCAGGATGTACGTTTGGAGCACATGGTGGTGAAACAGAGACTATGTGATACCTGCACGCGAGAATATTGAAGCATTTGAGATGTGGTGCTACCGACGAATGTGAAAAATTTGGTGGACTGATAAGGTAAGGAACGGGGAGGTTTTCCACAGAACTGTCGAGTATAGGAATGTATGGAAAACACTGACAAGAAGAAGGTACAGCATGACAGCCGTTAACACAACAGGGAATAACTTCCATGATAATAGAGGGAGAGGGTAAAAACTGTAGAGGATGACAGAAACTGGTATACCTTCTACAAATAACTGAGGACATAGATCGTAGTTGTTAATTTGAGATAAAAAAAAGTTGCCACAGGAGGGGAATTCGTGTTGGGCCACATCAAACCAGTTAGAAACCTGAGGACTCAAAAACCACATACAAATTTGATGTTGTTTACTATATACACTCACAACAAATTATTTGCTACGCTTGCTGCTGTTGCAGTTTTAATGTCCAGGAGTGTATTGATCTTTTATCTGCTAGATAATCAGATCTGAAGGAGCGAGTAAGGCACAGTGGCTGTAGATACACTATTTGATCAAAAGTATCCGGACATCGCCAAAAACATACGTTTTTCGTATTAGGTGGATTGTGCTGCCACCTACTGCCAGGTACTCCATATCAGCGACCTCAGTAGTCATTAGACGTCGTGAGAGAGCTGAATGGGGCGCTCCGCGGAACTCACCGACTTCGAACGTGGTCAGGTGATTGGGTGTGACTTCTGTCATACGTCTCTATGCGAGATTTACACACTCCTAAGCATCCCTAGGTCCACTGTTTCCGATGTGATAGTGAAGTGGAAACGTGAAGGGACACGTACAGCACAAAAGCGTACAGGCCGACCTCGTCTGTTGACTGACAGAGACCGCCGGCAGTTGAAGAGGATCTTAATGTGTAATAGGCAGACGTCTATCCAGACCATCACACAGGAATTCCAATCTGCATCAGGATCCACTGCAAGTACTATGACAGTTAGGCGGGAGGTGAGAAAACTTGCATTTCGTGGTCGAGCGGCTGCTCATAAGCCACACATCACGCCGGTAAATACCAAACGACACCTCGCTTCATGTAAGAAGCGTAAACATTGGAAGATCGAACAGTGTAAAAACGTTGTGTGGAGTGACGAATCACGGTACACAATATGGCGATCCGATGGCAGGGTGTGGGTATGGCAAATGCCCAGTGAACGTCATCTGCCACCGTGTGTAGTACCGACAGTAAAATTCGGAGGCGGTGGTGTTATGGTGTGGTCGTGTTTTTCATGGATGGGGCTTGCACCACTTGTTGTTTTGCGTGGCACTATCACAGCACAGTCCTACATTGATGTTTTAAGCACTTTGTTGCTTACCACAGTTGAAGAGCATCCCCCAGATGGTATTTGCAAAAAAAATGGTTCAAATGGCTCTGAGCACTATGGGACTCAACATCTGTGGTCATCAGTCCCCTAGAACTTAGAACTACTTAAACCTAACTAACCTAAGGACACCACGTACATCCATGCCCGAGGCAGGATTCGAACCTGCGACCGTAGCGGACACGCGGTTCCAGACTGACGCGCCTAGAACCGCACGGCCACACCGTCCGGCCGGCGATTGCACCTTTCAATACGTTCGAGCACCTATTCATAATGCACGGCCTGTGGCGGAGTGGTTACACGACAATAACATCCCTGTAATGGACTGGTCTGCACAGAGTCCTAACCTGAGTACTATAGAACACCTTCGGGATGTTTTGGAACGCCGACTTCGTGCCAGGCCTCACCGACCGACACTTGTGCTATTGTTATTCTTGTGCAATTATTCCCATGAAGTAATGGGTACTGTCGACAAGGGATCTGAGATCGATTCCATATTCCTAGATTTTCAGAGGGCTTCTGATACCGTTCCTCACGAGCGACTATTACATTGCGTGAATATGGAGTACCGTCTCAGTTGTGTGACTGGATTCGTGATTTCCTCTCAGAGAGGTCACAGTTCGTAGTGATAGACGGTAAATCATCAAGTAAAACAGAAGTGATATTTGGCGTTCGCAAGGTAGTGTCATAGGCCCTCTGCTGTTCCTGATTTACATTAATGGTCTAGGTGATAATCTGGGCAGCCCCCTTAGATTGTTTGCAGACGACGCTGTAATTTACCGTCTAGTAAAATCATCAGACGATCAATTCCAATTACAAAATGATCTAGATAGAATTTCTGTATGGTGCGAAAAGTGGCAATTGGCACTAAACAAAAGTGCGAGGTCATCCACATGGGCACTACAAGAAAACCGATAAATTTTGGGTATACGATAAATCGCTCAAATCTAAGGGCTGTCAATTCAACTAAATACCTAGGAATTACAGTTACGAGCAACTTAAATTGGAAAGACCACGTAGATAATATTGTGGGGAAGGCGGAACACTTAGAAGATGCGACAAACCCACCAAACAGACAGCCTACATTCCACTTGTCCGTCCTCTGCTGGAATATTGCTGCACTGTGTGGGATCCTTAACAGGTAGGACTGACGGAGGACACCGAAAAAGTGCAAAGAAGGGCAGCTCGTTTCCTGTTATCGCGCAATAGGGGTGAGAGTGTCACTGATACGATACGCGAGTTGGGGTGGCAGTCACTGAAACAAAGGCGGTCTTCTTTGCTGCGAGATGTATTTACGAAATTTCAATCACCAACTTTCTCTTCCAAATGCGAAAATATTTTGTTGACACCCACCTACGTAGGGAGAAATGATTATCATAAAAAATAAGAGAAATCAGAGCTCGAACGGAAAGATTTAGGTGCTCCTATTTCCCACGCGCCATTGGAGAGTGGAATGGTAGAGTAGTATGAAAATGGTTCGACGAACCCTCTGCCAGGCACTTAAGGGTCAATTGCAATGTAGATGTAGATCAGTGCAGCTCTCCATGAAGAATGGGTTGCCATTCTCCAAAAAAAAAAAAAAAAAAAAAAAAAAAAAAAAAAAAAAAAAAAAAAAAAAAAAAATGGATCTGAGCACTATGGGACTTAACTGCAGAGGTCATCAGTCCCCTGAAACTTAGAGCTACTTAAACCTAACTAACCTAAGGACATCACACACATCCATGCCCGAGGCAGGATTCGAACCTGCGAACGTAGCAGTCACGCGGTTCTGGACTGAAGTGCCTAGAACCGCACGGCCGACTGCCATTCTCCAAGAAACTTTCCAGCACCTGACTGAACTTAAGCTGCGAGAGTGGAAGCTGTCATTGAGGGTAACGGTGGTCCAACACCATACTGAATTCCAGCGCCACGAACTTGTAAGTCACTTATCCCTTATCATTTAGCTACAATATAGCAGGTCAGCAACTGGAAGCAGTTAAATCCATAAATTATCTGGGAGTACACATTGGGAGTGATTTAAAATGGAATGATCATATAAAGTTGATCGTCGGTAAAGCATATGCCAGACAGATTCATTGCAAGAATCCTAAGGAAATGCAATCCGAAAATAAAGGAAGTAGGTTACAATACGCTTGTTCGTCCACTGCTTGAATACTGCTCAGCAGTGTGGGATCCGTACCAGATAGGGTTGATAGAAGAGATATAGCAGAAGATCCAACGGAAAGCAGCGCACTTCGTTACAGGATCATTTAGGAATCGCGAAAGCATTACGGAGATGATAGATAAACTCCAGTGGAAGACTCTGCAGGAGAGATGCTCAGTAGCTCGGTACAGGCTTTGGGTCAAGTTTCGAGAACGTACCTTCACCGAGGAGTCAAGCAGTATGTTGCTCCCTCCTATGTATATCTCGCGAAGAGACCATGAGGACAAAATCCGATTAGAGCCCACACAGAGGCATACCTACAATCCTTCTTTCTATGAACAATACGAGACTGGAATAGAAGTGAGAACCGATTGAGGTACTCAAGATACCCTCCGCCACACACCGTCAGGTGGCTTGCGGACTATGGATGTAGATGTAGATTTTCAGCCAGGTGTCCGGATACTTCAGATCACATAGTATATTTAGAATACAGATAAATTTAAACACCTGAAAGAGAACCCAAATGCTTACATATGTAAACAAGAATAAAATTTCCGTATGACAGTTAGTGGGTGGGGCCTACCTGCCCGTGGTGTAGCTGCAGGTGGTGCTGGTGCAGAGTGGGTCGGCTGTGGTGCTGGTGTTGGAGGTGAGGGTGCTGCTGATGGTGTGGACCAAAGCCGTAGTGGTGCCCCAGTGGTGGCGGAGGCGGAGGCGGCATCAGCGTGGCGGTGTGGAGGTCCGTACCGCCGACGTCCACCGCGCGCTGAGCGGACGATCCCGGTCCACACGGGTCCCGAGGGAGCTCGCCGAACAGGGGCACCGGCTGCCCGGAGTAGCTGCCGTGGTGGTGGTGGTGGTGGGGGTAGTGGTGGTGGGGACGGTGGTGCGGGGAATACCCGCGCACACCCGGCAGGGGTGCCAACACCGTACCCGCAGTGGTGTTGGGGTTGGTGGTGATCCCTCCACCACTGGCGGTGTCCTCAGTAGGAGCCGGCATGGTGCCGCCGACTGGCGACCCTGCAGCCACCAGATGGTGCTGCTGGTCCACCGGAAACGAGTCCTCGGAGTCGTGTTTCGCGCCAAACCGCGCTGGGATGGCAGGTTTGTTGTCTTCAGAATCGTCTTCCACCTTCAGGTGCATTGGTGCGAGTCGGTTCCTCCTACAAACTCCAGTCCGCACAAATAGTCCTCTAGCCTGGAAAATGGCACAGATGACCTCTGCTTGCACACAACGTCGGTACTTTGCCTGTGGAGGCGACCTGGAAAGAAAATTTAAATAATGATGTACTCTTTGCGAACCATCACAGTACCTATGAAGAGTGACCCACAGAATGTGGTGTTATAAATGTCAACTATTTAAACTATAGGTACGCAGTTTAACTGAAAGGGGAACAGTATCACTCATTCGATGTGGTCCAACAATAGTTCTTCTCGTGTCGTTTTCCTCAGAAGGAAACGTTATAGACTGGAGAGCTTGGATTTTCTCCAGACTTACAGGACTCGAACGTCAATGCATAGATGTCAGTCTCCCAAAGCAGGAGGACACTCTAAAAAAATTCGGCTCTGAAGACTAAAGAGTGCTGCTAAAAAAAAAAGAGATTCCTAGCTTTACAAGACAACTATCTGAAACTTGTGTGTGTTTGTCTAGCGCCGGCCGCGGTGGCCGAGCGGTTCTAGGCCCTTCAGTCCGGAACCGCGAGACTGCTACGCAGGTTCTAATCCTGCCTCGGGAATGGATGTGTGTGATGTCCTTAGGTTAGTTAGGTTTAATTAGTTCTAAGTTCTATGGGAATGATGACCTCAGATGTTAAGTCCCATAGTGCTCAGAGCCATTTTTTTTGTCTAGTATTCTAGCCCTATGACTGTGAACTCCCTGATTTGGCTCACAATACACAAACTTGTTTTTACTTTTATTTCAATCTGCATTTCCTACCGATTTGAAATTTTAATTGACAAATGTTGGGTAGTAATTTTCTAATAAAAATATTAACATTTATTTTTTGCTGTGTCTTCCGAACAACACACAGCCAGGGCGAATGCACCACAGACGCACAGATTCGAGCTGGTGCCACTGCCATAGAGACTTGCATAACGTGCAGTAAGTCGTCTGGACTATGTATATCCTCAAATTTTCGATTTTATCCTTATTTCGATCTTATTTGAAATGTTTCAAACTCCGACTGTATAATATGTCGTGCTAACGCAATTAACCTCTGTGATTTAAAAATAGAATTTCATGAATTACTATACTACAAAAAGATATATTTTGTTTATCTGAATTTATTTGTTCTATTTTGCTATTGAGTAAACGTCATTTTCTGTAAATTTTTTTCGATATTTTTCTATGTTTCGATCTTAGTATGAATATATCTTTACTGATGTACTTTGGAACGGGGTGCGGTTGGCTTGCATGTGCGTATGAAGGGAGGGAAGGAAGGAAGGAGAAGGGTAAAGTTTTCTGAAGTTGACTACAAATGGAATGTACCGGGTGATCAAAAAGTCAGTATAAATTTGGAAACTGAATAAATCACGGAATAATGTAGAAAGAGAGGTACTAATTGACACACGTGCTTGCAATGACAAGGGGTTTTATTAGAACCAAAAAAATACAAAAGTTCACAAAATGTCCGACAGACGGCGCTTCATCTGATCAGAATAGCAATAATTAGCATAACAAAGTAAGACAAAGCAAAGATGATGTCTTTTACAGGAAATGCTCAATATGTCCACCATCATTCCTCAACAATAGCTATAGTCGAGGAATAATGTTGTGAACAGCACAGTAAAGCATGTCCGGAGTTATGGTGAGGCGTTGGTGTCGCATGTTGTCTTTCGGCATCCCTAGAGATGTCGGTCGATCACGATACACTCGCGACTTCAGGTAACCCCAAAGCCAATAATCGCACGGACTGAGGTCTGGGGACCTGGGAGGCCAAGCGTGACGAAAGTGGCGGCTGAGCACACGAGCATCACCAAACGACGCGCGCAAGAGATCTTTCACGCGTCTAGCAATATGCTTTTTTTTTGTTCTAATAAAACCCCATGTCATTCCAAGCATATGTGTCAATTTTTATCTCTCTATCTACATTATTACGTGCTTTATTAAGTTTTCAAATTTATACTGTCTTTTTGATCACCCGGTATTTCACTGAGAGAACATTGTAAATTTATGACAGCAAGGCATCTAGAACTATTACACATAAAAATTACGTACGAATCAGTTTTGTCGTCTACATTATTCTACAAACACGTCAGGCTATAGGGCTTCCAGACGGAAGAAATTCAAGTAACGGATTTAAGGACATCCTCCATAAACAAAAGAGTATTTTTTCTTTACAACTACTGAGCCTTGTGTGGCTCTTGTTCGTGCCATATCTCATTTGACATCCTGTTTTTACTCTACGACCACCTCGTTATGTTAATTTCAATTACTGGTGTCACTGAGTTGCCGCCTTGCCTGCCCGTGAGCGGCAGCAGCGGCGCTTATCGATATAAGCCCTGGTGTAGTATCTTTGCTGACTGCTATTACTTGCCGGTTGTCATGTGTTCTGACTTACAAGGGGAGGCCGCCAATTGTGAAATTCAGATTCGATTCATACTGCGCATAATAAAAGCTCATGGCCAGAGGTGTAATGTGGCAAAGCACCAAGATGCACTTCTCAGCCGTTGTCGAGAAAATCGACAGTTAAAAGAAACCGTTGCGGTGAAATACTCTCTACGATTAATAATGTTCTGCAGCGTCGTGGCGCAGCGGTAAGCGCTCGGGTTCGTAATCCGAAGGTTACCGGATCGAATCTCGTGCCATGCAACTTTTTTTAATTTTGTTTCTTGTACTTCAAATGTATACACACACACACACACACACACACACATATATATATATATATATATATATATATATATATATATATATATATATATATATTATTGGTGTTTTGCCCTTAAAGAGCGCATTTGGACTAAACTACATGGCCAGTTCCTTTTGCTGCCTTCCTTGCTGCCCAAACTTCCCTCATTCGCTCGCTGTGTTTCTGTTTCCGGTCCTCTGTCCATGCTTCTTGTCGGCTTCGTGTCTTCGGCTTCATCTTGATTGCCTTTTTGGTTGCCCATATTTCTTTCATCTTCTGGCTGTGATCTTGCTTTCGTTCTTCGGTCCATTTTATGCCTGTTCGTTTGTCGCATTGTATCTCATGTAGTTTACTTTTCTTAATGATGTTTCTGAACTTTATTCTGTCGTTTATTGTGTCTGCTGTTATGTTGAGCTGGTTCAGGTCGTTTTCTACCTCTGCCACCCATTTGTTGTTTCTAGTGGTTACCCAGTCAAAGATCTGTTTGGTCAGCCTGTGTGATGGCATTCTGCATAGGTGTCCATAGAATTGTAGTCTGCGTTTTCTAATCTTTTCTGTGATTGTCTCCGTATGTTTGTACAGTTCCTCTGTAGGTTTCTTGATCCATATTCCATTGTTGTTAGTTGCGCCAAATATTTTCCTAAGTATTTTCCGTTCTACTTTTTCTAATTGTCTGATACGTGTATGCCCTCGGATTAGTGTGGTCTCTGCTGCATATAGTGCCTCGGGGAGCACCACCGTGTCGTAATGGCGTAATTTGGCTTTTTGTGAGATAGACTTCTTGTTGTAATGATTCCACACTACTTTGTATGCCTTGTCCAGTTTAGTCTTTCTTTCTTCATTTGAGTCTCTGTTATGTCCACTCATTTGTAGTGTTTCACCGAGGTATTTGAAGTTTGCTGTTTTGTAAATCGTGCCATACTTTGTGTTCAGAGATATATGTATATATATATATCCATCGTTTACCACCAATTGTCTTCTCCGATTTTTGCCGATATGATACGATATGCGTGGTATGCATCAAACCTGACGAACGATAGAACAATTTTTCAGAATGTCAATCAGGTGTGTTTCCCAACAGATAATTTAAAAAAAACAATTGTTCTTGTAAAAACGCATCGTTTATCAGATGTGCTCGATGTCGTGCTGTTTTCTGCTTTCCGTGTTTCTATGATAACTATCACTCTGGTTCGTGCGATACTCCAGCTACTTCTGGTCACTAATTGTTAATTATGTGCGATTGTATACCGAACTTTTCAATAAATTGTATCCACTTGAATACTATTTGTCATATTGTGTTTTATTTCAAGTTTTATTTTTCCACGAGAAACGACTTTCAACAACTTATTATATGCATAATTGTTGCAACTGATTGCCGGGAATTATATATATATTTGAATTACAAAAAAAAAAAACAAATAATAAAAAAAATTGCATGGCGCGAGATTCGATCCAGTGACCTTCGGATTACGAACCCGAGCGCTTACCGCTGCGCCACGACGCTGCAGAAAATTATTAATTGTAGAGAGTATTTCACCGCAACGGTTTCTTTTTAACTGTCGGTTTTCTCGACAACGGCTGAGAAGTGCATCTTGGTGCTTTGCCACATTACACCTCTGGCCATGAGCTTTTATTATGCGCAGTATGAGTCGAATCTGAATTTCACAATTGGCGGCCTCCCCTTGTTAGTTCGGATCAGCCAGTGAGTTGGAAGGCGCTAGCAGTGCAGTTCGGACCTGACAGCGTTTGACTTGAGACGCGGCGGAAGTTCAGTCGGGGCGCGGCTGCAGTGGGGTCCAGACAGCCATTACTCGCTCGACGATTGCAGATACGTATCACTTAAGTGCGGAGCACACTGATTGGTCGTCGGTCGGTCGGTCTTCTCGGGCGACGTGTGTGTCGGCCGGCGATCGCTTATTGGGTTGCCTCCGTGTCCATTATAATTATCCGGGCTGTTATGCCGTGGTCGGTTGACGAATTCTGTGTCGATTCCCAACGTTTCGTCTCCGAAGGCGGGAGACATCTTCAAGGGGGTCCGTAGCTCTATGGAAGGTCCAACAAACCCGCTGGCTCGCTACTGACTGCCGCTAAATTCCGTGTCCGCGCGCTCCCGCGCCGCGGCGTGACGTCACGTGTTTTGGAAACGTCAGTGCAATTGGCCGCTGTCCGTCGCCGTTGCCATCACCCAGTAGTGGGCGGGTGGTACACATCTTCTTTAACACCGGCATCCATATGCCGTTTAATTTCACGCCCTCCTCCTTACGGTTGAAATTATTACGATGTTTAGCGATTTCGTTTGCCTCCCTGTAGAGCCTTTCGTAATATCCGCTCGTGGCCGCTAGTACTTGCGTCTCCTCGAAACGAATAATTGTGGTTCCCTGGCTGGAAAGCATGCTCCGCAACAGCTGATCGTTCCGTTTCTCCTCTTCTGCAATTTCCCTTATGCTCTTCCAAACGTTTAGAAACAGTTCTTTTAGTGGTACCCACATAAGCATCACCACAACTGCATGGGATCCTATACACTCCAGCTTTTTCCAGTGGTTTGCGAGCGTCCTTGGCAGGCTTAAGGTATTCCTGTATCTTCCTCGTGGGCTTGTAAATTACGGTAATATTCCGCTTCGTCAAGATCCTCCCTATTCTTTCCGGTACATTTTTAACAAACCTTAGATTTGGCAGTAGCCTGTACGTCAGTATGATTTCTGCGTGGCTGCCTCAACGCACGTTTTATTTCGGCGGACGAATATCCGTTCTTCATTAGTGCATTGTGGAGATGTTCCATCTCAGCGTCGAGCAACTCAGGTTCACAAATATTTCTAGCTCTGTCCGCTAACGTCTTGATAACACCCCTGCGTGTGCCGACTCGTGATTCGTCCTCGTTATTGCACAGTCGCTGCCGTTAGTAGTGTCTGGTCCTTCGTCCACGTGTTCGTCAAACTGCTTGTAGCTTGTGATGTAGACTGCTCAGTTATTTTAGTGCTGTCTCCGTGCTGATGTGTGGCAGTCGGTCGGTTGGTGTGGATCGGCCAGGAAATCTCCGCGCGGCGCAGCAGGCCGGGCCTGCTAGCGGTCTCTACGCAGTGTCGGAGTGTGTGGGAGCAGTTCCGATTGCTACGAGGTTCGTGGCTCACCGACCCAGGACATCACAGTTGAGTGGTGATTTAATTACCGAAGCCAGACGGTTCACATTGCGCCACTGGTTTTCGTGGTTGGCTGTTGGGGGCATTCCCGTGAGCAACAGCGAAGGTTTCGCCACCATCCCGTGGAGTTTGACTCTATTTTGGTTATTTGACGTCCAAGTGCACCAGCGGAATTTTATGTCTTGTGGCCGTTAGCGTTCCGGTTACGTGCCCTGGGCGCTTACGTAAAATTCAGGCAGCGTCCTTTCTGTTGTGATTTGGCAAGACAGCCAAGCCACTGTGAGGTGAAGCCGAAAGGCACGCGTTTAAGCTCACGCAGGCTGGCGTGAGGTCTGGAACAGTTAAAGGATTTGAGTCTAGCAAATAAAGTACGTAGCTGTTGGAACACTTAACTTTAATCCATAATTGGTGAACATCGGTCTGACGGTACATGCATCACAAGATTAATAGCAAATGATAATGGCGCCTTGCTAGGTCGTAGCAAATGACGTAGCTGAAGGCTATGCTAACTATCGTCTCGGCAAATGAGAGCGTAATTTGTCAGTGTAGCGTCGCTAGCAAAGTCGGTTGTACAACTGGGGCGAGTGCTAGGACGTCTCTCTAGACCTGCCGTGTGGCGGCGCTCGGTCTGCAATCACTGACAGTGGCGACACGCGGGTCCGACGTATACTAGCGGACAGCGGCCGATTTAAAGGCTACCACCCAGCAAGTGTGGTGTCTGGCGGTGACACCACACTTTCCCCACCGTGTTGTCGCTGTCCGACACGTGTGTGTAGTTTTGACAGCTTATGCCTACTTGGTTGTGGGCGGCAACGCCTTTTGCGTTTTGGCTTTGGAGTTCCTCGTGTACGGGTCGGGTGGAAAGCAAGTCGTCTTGTCGGTGGGTCCGTTGACTGTCTCTCGGTTGGGTTGCCGGTGGATCGAGTATAGTTGGGCCGACTACCTGTCTGCCCTAAGCGAACGTTAGTATTTCAAGTGCAGACCGACGACCGTAAACTTCTGAGCTCTGCTGGCTGTACTGCCTTTACCTATGATTGTGTATTTTAATGGCTCATAGCCGATGGTTTGAATTTGTATGCTTTTAGTTGGGTTTTAAATAATGGGCCTTCAGCCGCTTTAAAATTGAAAGTTCCTTACTTGTCAAGTCTTTCATTGTTTGGGCCTTCAGCCTCATTTAAAATATTTTTTTTGGATAAAGCTTTGGGCCATTGTGCCTCTTGAAAATTCATTGTAGTTGTGTTTTTCAATCATGGGCCTTCAGCCGTCTTAATATTTAAATTCCTTACTTGTCAAGTCTTAGATTGTTTGAGCCTTCAGCCTCGTCTGAAATATTGCTTAAGGATAAAACCTTGCACTTTCTGCCTTTTGAAAATATCTTGTAGTTATGTTTTAAATCATGGGCCTTCAGCCGTTTTAAAAATCATACCTTATGCATACTTGGTTGTGGGCGGCTACGCCTTTTACGTGCCAGCCGTTGTGGCCGAGCGGTTCTAGGCGCTTCAGTCTGGAACCGCGCTACCGCTACGGTCGAAGGTTCGAATCCTGCCTCGGGCATGGATGTGTGTGATGTCCTTAGGTTAGTTAGGTTTAAGTAGTTCTAAGTTCTAAGGGACTGATGACCTCAGATGTTAAGTCCCGTAGTGCTCAGAGTCATTTGAATTTTTTATTTAATTCACCAGCAATGCTTATAAAAATCTACTGAATTCCACTGCATTCGGACAGCTCGTTCATTGAGCGTTTTTTTTTTTTTTTTCTCTTTTTGTCTCAGAGCACATTTTGTACAGGAACCAGACTGCAGTTGTAAGAGTAGGAGGATAAAAAAGGGGAGCAGTAGTTGGGAAGAGTGTGAGACAGTTGTAGCCTATTCCCCATGTTATTCAATCTGTAGACTGAGCAAGCCTTACAGGAAAGCAAAGAAAAATTCAGAAAAAGAATTAAAGTCATGGGGAAGAAATAAAAACTTACAGATTTGTCGTTGACATGGTAATACTGTCACAGACGGCGAAGGATTTCGAAGAGCACTTGAACAGAATGGATAATGTGAAAAGAGTTTAAAAGACCGGTATCATCAAAAGTAACGTAAGAGTAGCGGAACGTAGTCGAATGACATCAAGCGGTGCATGACAGAATTAGGTTACAAAATCTGAAACTACTAAATGAGATTTCCTGTTTGTATATGAGAAAAAAACTGATGACGGACGAAATAGAGAGGTTATATGCAGACTGGCTACAACAAGGAAAGCATTCCTGAGAAACAGAAACTTATTAACTTCTAAAATAAATTTAAGCGTTAGGTAGCCTTTTCTGGAGGTATTTTCTGGAGTGTAGTGTTGCAGCGAAGTGAAATGTGGACCAAAAGTAATTCAGAAAATAAGAGAATAGACGCTTTTGAAATGTGGTACTGCAGAAGAACGCTGAAGATCAGATTTGTAGACATTGTAACTAATGAGGAGGTACTGAACAGAATTGGAGAGAAAAGAAATTTGTGATGATGATGATGATGATGATGATGTTTGGTTTGTGGGGCGCTCAACTGCGCGGTTATCAGCGCCCTTAGGAATTCCCAACCTTTGCTCAGCCCAGTCTCGCCACTTTCATGAATGATGATGAAATGATGAGGACAACACAAACACCCAGTCATCTCTAGGCAGGTGAAAATCCCTGACCCCGCCGGGAATCGACCCCGGAAAAGATATTTGTGGTACCACCTGACTAGAAGAAGCTATCAGTTGGTAGAACACATGCTGAGGCATCAAGGAACTGTAAAATTGATGATGATGATAGTTTGTGGAGCGCTCAACATAGTGGTCGTCAACGCCTGTACACCTCCCAGTATTTCCACTTCCAGTCTCGCCAGTTCCCGAAATGATTACGAGATGGTGAGGACAACACAAACACCCAGTCCACAGGCGGAGGAAATCCCCGACCCGGCCGGGAATCGAACCCAGGGCCCCGTGATCCAGAAGCCACAACGCTAGCCACCTGACCACGGACTTAAAAATTTGAAATTGTGGGATAGTGTGGGGGGAAGGTGGAGGGAGAAGAGGAACAGCGAGTCTTGGTTACCGCAAACTGGTCCAGAAGGATGTAGGATGCGGTAGTTATTCAGAGATGACGAGGTTTACACAGGTTAGCGTAGCCTGGAGAGCTGCAGCGAACCAGTCTTAGTAAATTTGAAATTGTGGGATAGTGTGGGGGGAAGGGGGAGAGGAAGAGGAACAGCGAGTCTTGGTTACCGCAAACTGGTCCAGAAGGATGTAGGATGCGGTAGTTATTCAGAGATGACGAGGTTTACACAGGTTAGCGTAGCCTTGAGAGCTGCAGCGAACCAGTCTTAGTAAATTTGAAATTGCGGCATAGTGTGGGGGGAAGGTGGAGGGGGAAGAGGAACAGCGAGTCTTGGCTGCCGCAAACTGGTCCAGAAGGATGTAGGATGCGGTAGTTATTCAGAGATGACGAGGTTTACACAGGTTAGCGTAGCCTGGAGAGCTGCAGCGAACCAGTCTTAGTAAATTTGAAATTGCGGCATAGTGTGGGGGGAAGGTGGAGGGGGAAGAGGAACAGCGAGTCTTGGTTACCGCAAACTGGTCCAGAAGGATGTAGGATGCGGTAGTTATTCAGAGATGACGAGGTTTACACAGGTTAGCGTAGCCTTGAGAGCTGCAGCGAACCAGTCTTAGTAAATTTGAAATTGCGGCATAGTGTGGGGGGAAGGTGGAGGGGGAAGAGGAACAGCGAGTCTTGGCTGCCGCAAACTGGTCCAGAAGGATGTAGGATGCGGTAGTTATTCAGAGATGACGAGGTTTACACAGGTTAGCGTAGCCTGGAGAGCTGCAGCGAACCAGTCTTAGTAAATTTGAAATTGTGGGATAGTGTGGGGGGAAGGGGGAGAGGAAGAGGAACAGCGAGTCTTGGTTACCGCAAACTGGTCCAGAAGGATGTAGGATGCGGTAGTTATTCAGAGATGACGAGGTTTACACAGGTTAGCGTAGCCTTGAGAGCTGCAGCGAACCAGTCTTAGTAAATTTGAAATTGCGGCATAGTGTGGGGGGAAGGTGGAGGGGGAAGAGGAACAGCGAGTCTTGGCTGCCGCAAACTGGTCCAGAAGGATGTAGGATGCGGTAGTTATTCAGAGATGACGAGGTTTACACAGGTTAGCGTAGCCTGGAGAGCTGCAGCGAACCAGTCTTAGTAAATTTGAAATTGCGGCATAGTGTGGGGGGAAGGTGGAGGGGGAAGAGGAACAGCGAGTCTTGGTTACCGCAAACTGGTCCAGAAGGATGTAGGATGCGGTAGTTATTCAGAGATGACGAGGTTTACACAGGTTAGCGTAGCCTTGAGAGCTGCAGCGAACCAGTCTTAGTAAATTTGAAATTGCGGCATAGTGTGGGGGGAAGGTGGAGGGGGAAGAGGAACAGCGAGTCTTGGCTGCCGCAAACTGGTCCAGAAGGATGTAGGATGCGGTAGTTATTCAGAGATGACGAGGTTTACACAGGTTAGCGTAGCCTGGAGAGCTGCAGCGAACCAGTCTTAGTAAATTTGAAATTGTGGGATAGTGTGGGGGGAAGGTGGAGGGAGAAGAGGAACAGCGAGTCTTGGTTACCGCAAACTGGTCCAGAAGGATGTAGGATGCGGTAGTTATTCAGAGATGACGAGGTTTACACAGGTTAGCGTAGCCTTGAGAGCTGCAGCGAACCAGTCTTAGTAAATTTGAAATTGCGGCATAGTGTGGGGGGAAGGTGGAGGGGGAAGAGGAACAGCGAGTCTTGGCTGCCGCAAACTGGTCCAGAAGGATGTAGGATGCGGTAGTTATTCAGAGATGACGAGGTTTACACAGGTTAGCGTAGCCTGGAGAGCTGCAGCGAACCAGTCTTAGTAAATTTGAAATTGTGGGATAGTGTGGGGGGAAGGTGGAGGGAGAAGAGGAACAGCGAGTCTTGGTTACCGCAAACTGGTCCAGAAGGATGTAGGATGCGGTAGTTATTCAGAGATGACGAGGTTTACACAGGTTAGCGTAGCCTTGAGAGCTGCAGCGAACCAGTCTTAGTAAATTTGAAATTGCGGCATAGTGTGGGGGGAAGGTGGAGGGGGAAGAGGAACAGCGAGTCTTGGTTACCGCAAACTAGTCCAGAAGGATGTAGGATGCGGTAGTTATTCAGAGATGACGAGGTTTACACAGGTTAGCGTAGCCTTGAGAGCTGCAGCGAACCAGTCTTAGTAAATTTGAAATTGCGGCATAGTGTGGGGGGAAGGTGAAGGGGGAAGAGGAACAGCGAGTCTTGGCTGCCGCAAACTGGTCCAGAAGGATGTAGGATGCGGTAGTTATTCAGAGATGACGAGGTTTACACAGGTTAGCGTAGCCTGGAGAGCTGCAGCGAACCAGTATTAGTAAATTTGAAATTGTGGGATAGTGTGGGGGGAAGGTGGAGGGAGAAGAGGAACAGCGAGTCTTGGTTACCGCAAACTGGTCCAGAAGGATGTAGGATGCGGTAGTTATTCAGAGATGACGAGGTTTACACAGGTTAGCGTAGCCTTGAGAGCTGCAGCGAACCAGTCTTAGTAAATTTGAAATTGCGGCATAGTGTGGGGGGAAGGTGGAGGGGGAAGAGGAACAGCGAGTCTTGGTTACCGCAAACTGGTCCAGAAGGATGTAGGATGCGGTAGTTATTCAGAGATGACGAGGTTTACACAGGTTAGCGTAGCCTTGAGAGCTGCAGCGAACCAGTCTTAGTAAATTTGAAATTGCGGCATAGTGTGGGGGGAAGGTGGAGGGGGAAGAGGAACAGCGAGTCTTGGCTGCCGCAAACTGGTCCAGAAGGATGTAGGATGCGGTAGTTATTCAGAGATGACGAGGTTTACACAGGTTAGCGTAGCCTGGAGAGCTGCAGCGAACCAGTCTTAGTAAATTTGAAATTGTGGGATAGTGTGGGGGGAAGGTGGAGGGAGAAGAGGAACAGCGAGTCTTGGTTACCGCAAACTGGTCCAGAAGGATGTAGGATGCGGTAGTTATTCAGAGATGACGAGGTTTACACAGGTTAGCGTAGCCTTGAGAGCTGCAGCGAACCAGTCTTAGTAAATTTGAAATTGCGGCATAGTGTGGGGGGAAGGTGGAGGGGGAAGAGGAACAGCGAGTCTTGGTTACCGCAAACTGGTCCAGAAGGATGTAGGATGCGGTAGTTATTCAGAGATGACGAGGTTTACACAGGTTAGCGTAGCCTTGAGAGCTGCAGCGAACCAGTCTTAGTAAATTTGAAATTGCGGCATAGTGTGGGGGGAAGGTGGAGGGGGAAGAGGAACAGCGAGTCTTGGCTGCCGCAAACTGGTCCAGAAGGATGTAGGATGCGGTAGTTATTCAGAGATGACGAGGTTTACACAGGTTAGCGTAGCCTGGAGAGCTGCAGCGAACCAGTCTTAGTAAATTTGAAATTGTGGGATAGTGTGGGGGGAAGGTGGAGGGAGAAGAGGAACAGCGAGTCTTGGTTACCGCAAACTGGTCCAGAAGGATGTAGGATGCGGTAGTTATTCAGAGATGACGAGGTTTACACAGGTTAGCGTAGCCTGGAGAGCTGCAGCGAACCAGTCTTAGTAAATTTGAAATTGCGGCATAGTGTGGGGGGAAGGTGGAGGGGGAAGAGGAACAGCGAGTCTTGGTTACCGCAAACTGGTCCAGAAGGATGTAGGATGCGGTAGTTATTCAGAGATGACGAGGTTTACACAGGTTAGCGTAGCCTTGAGAGCTGCAGCGAACCAGTCTTAGTAAATTTGAAATTGCGGCATAGTGTGGGGGGAAGGTGGAGGGGGAAGAGGAACAGCGAGTCTTGGCTGCCGCAAACTGGTCCAGAAGGATGTAGGATGCGGTAGTTATTCAGAGATGACGAGGTTTACACAGGTTAGCGTAGCCTGGAGAGCTGCAGCGAACCAGTCTTAGTAAATTTGAAATTGTGGGATAGTGTGGGGGGAAGGGGGAGAGGAAGAGGAACAGCGAGTCTTGGTTACCGCAAACTGGTCCAGAAGGATGTAGGATGCGGTAGTTATTCAGAGATGACGAGGTTTACACAGGTTAGCGTAGCCTTGAGAGCTGCAGCGAACCAGTCTTAGTAAATTTGAAATTGCGGCATAGTGTGGGGGGAAGGTGGAGGGGGAAGAGGAACAGCGAGTCTTGGCTGCCGCAAACTGGTCCAGAAGGATGTAGGATGCGGTAGTTATTCAGAGATGACGAGGTTTACACAGGTTAGCGTAGCCTGGAGAGCTGCAGCGAACCAGTCTTAGTAAATTTGAAATTGTGGGATAGTGTGGGGGGAAGGGGGAGAGGAAGAGGAACAGCGAGTCTTGGTTACCGCAAACTGGTCCAGAAGGATGTAGGATGCGGTAGTTATTCAGAGATGACGAGGTTTACACAGGTTAGCGTAGCCTTGAGAGCTGCAGCGAACCAGTCTTAGTAAATTTGAAATTGCGGCATAGTGTGGGGGGAAGGGGGAGAGGAAGAGGAACAGCGAGTCTTGGCTACCGCAAACTGGTCCAGAAGGATGTAGGATGCGGTAGTTATTCAGAGATGACGAGGTTTACACAGGTTAGCGTAGCCTTGAGAGCTGCAGCGAACCAGTCTTAGTAAATTTGAAATTGCGGCATAGTGTGGGGGGAAGGTGGAGGGGGAAGAGGAACAGCGAGTCTTGGCTACCGCAAACTGGTCCAGAAGGATGTAGGATGCGGTAGTTATTCAGAGATGACGAGGTTTACACAGGTTAGGGTAGCCTGGAGAGCTGCAGCGAACCAGTCTTAGTAAATTTGAAATTGCGGCATAGTGTGGGGGGAAGGTGGAGGGGGAAGAGGAACAGCGAGTCTTGGCTGCCGCAAACTGGTCCAGAAGGATGTAGGATGCGGTAGTTATTCAGAGATGACGAGGTTTACACAGGTTAGCGTAGCCTGGAGAGCTGCAGCGAACCAGTCTTAGTAAATTTGAAATTGTGGGATAGTGTGGGGGGAAGGGGGAGAGGAAGAGGAACAGCGAGTCTTGGTTACCGCAAACTGGTCCAGAAGGATGTAGGATGCGGTAGTTATTCAGAGATGACGAGGTTTACACAGGTTAGCGTAGCCTTGAGAGCTGCAGCGAACCAGTCTTAGTAAATTTGAAATTGCGGCATAGTGTGGGGGGAAGGGGGAGAGGAAGAGGAACAGCGAGTCTTGGCTACCGCAAACTGGTCCAGAAGGATGTAGGATGCGGTAGTTATTCAGAGATGACGAGGTTTACACAGGTTAGCGTAGCCTTGAGAGCTGCAGCGAACCAGTCTTAGTAAATTTGAAATTGCGGCATAGTGTGGGGGGAAGGGGGAGAGGAAGAGGAACAGCGAGTCTTGGCTACCGCAAACTGGTCCAGAAGGATGTAGGATGCGGTAGTTATTCAGAGATGGCGAGGTTTACACAGGTTAGCGTAGCCTTGAGAGCTGCAGCGAACCAGTCTTAGTAAATTTGAAATTGCGGCATAGTGTGGGGGGAAGGGGGAGAGGAAGAGGAACAGCGAGTCTTGGCTACCGCAAACTGGTCCAGAAGGATGTAGGATGCGGTAGTTATTCAGAGATGACGAGGTTTACACAGGTTAGCGTAGCCTTGAGAGCTGCAGCGAACCAGTCTTAGTAAATTTGAAATTGCGGCATAGTGTGGGGGGAAGGGGGAGAGGAAGAGGAACAGCGAGTCTTGGCTACCGCAAACTGGTCCAGAAGGATGTAGGATGCGGTAGTTATTCAGAGATGACGAGGTTTACACAGGTTAGCGTAGCCTTGAGAGCTGCAGCGAACCAGTCTTAGTAAATTTGAAATTGCGGCATAGTGTGGGGGGAAGGTGGAGGGGGAAGAGGAACAGCGAGTCTTGGCTGCCGCAAACTGGTCCAGAAGGATGTAGGATGCGGTAGTTATTCAGAGATGACGAGGTTTACACAGGTTAGCGTAGCCTGGAGAGCTGCAGCGAACCAGTCTTAGTAAATTTGAAATTGTGGGATAGTGTGGGGGGAAGGGGGAGAGGAAGAGGAACAGCGAGTCTTGGTTACCGCAAACTGGTCCAGAAGGATGTAGGATGCGGTAGTTATTCAGAGATGACGAGGTTTACACAGGTTAGCGTAGCCTTGAGAGCTGCAGCGAACCAGTCTTAGTAAATTTGAAATTGCGGCATAGTGTGGGGGGAAGGGGGAGAGGAAGAGGAACAGCGAGTCTTGGCTACCGCAAACTGGTCCAGAAGGATGTAGGATGCGGTAGTTATTCAGAGATGACGAGGTTTACACAGGTTAGCGTAGCCTTGAGAGCTGCAGCGAACCAGTCTTAGTAAATTTGAAATTGCGGCATAGTGTGGGGGGAAGGGGGAGAGGAAGAGGAACAGCGAGTCTTGGCTACCGCAAACTGGTCCAGAAGGATGTAGGATGCGGTAGTTATTCAGAGATGGCGAGGTTTACACAGGTTAGGGTAGCCTGGAGAGCTGCAGCGAACCAGTCTTAGTAAATTTGAAATTGTGGGATAGTGTGGGGGGAAGGGGGAGAGGGAAGAGGAACAGCGAGTCTTGGCTACCGCAAACTGGTCCAGAAGGATGTAGGATGCGGTAGTTATTCAGAGATGACGAGGTTTACACAGGTTAGCGTAGCCTGAAGAGCTGCAGCGAACCAGTCTTAGTAAATTTGAAATTGTGGGATAGTGTGGGGGGAAGGGGGAGAGGGAAGAGGAACAGCGAGTCTTGGCTACCGCAAACTGGTCCAGAAGGATGTAGGATGCGGTAGTTATTCAGAGATGACGAGGTTTACACAGGTTAGCGTAGCCTTGAGAGCTGCAGCGAACCAGTCTTAGTAAATTTTAAATTGCGGCATAGTGTGGGGGGAAGGTGGAGGGGGAAGAGGAACAGCGAGTCTTGGCTGCCGCAAACTGGTCCAGAAGGATGTAGGATGCGGTAGTTATTCAGAGATGACGAGGTTTACACAGGTTAGCGTAGCCTTGAGAGCTGCAGCGAACCAGTCTTAGTAAATTTGAAATTGTGGGATAGTGTGGGGGGAAGGGGGAGAGGAAGAGGAACAGCGAGTCTTGGCTACCGCAAACTGGTCCAGAAGGATGTAGGATGCGGTAGTTATTCAGAGATGGCGAGATTTACACAGGTGAGGGTAGCCTGGAGAGCTGCAGCGAACCAGTCTTAGTAAATTTGAAATTGTGGGATAGTGTGGGGGGAAGGGGGAGAGGGAAGAGGAACAGCGAGTCTTGGCTACCGCAAACTGGTCCAGAAGGATGTAGGATGCGGTAGTTATTCAGAGATGACGAGGTTTACACAGGTTAGCGTAGCCTGGAGAGCTGCAGCGAACCAGTCTTAGTAAATTTGAAATTGCGGCATAGTGTGGGGGGAAGGTGGAGGGGGAAGAGGAACAGCGAGTCTTGGCTGCCGCAAACTGGTCCAGAAGGATGTAGGATGCGGTAGTTATTCAGAGATGACGAGGTTTACACAGGTGAGGGTAGCCTGGAGAGCTGCAGCGAACCAGTCTTAGTAAATTTGAAATTGTGGGATAGTGTGGGGGGAAGGGGGAGAGGGAAGAGGAACAGCGAGTCTTGGCTACCGCAAACTGGTCCAGAAGGATGTAGGATGCGGTAGTTATTCAGAGATGACGAGGTTTACACAGGTTAGCGTAGCCTGGAGAGCTGCAGCGAACCAGTCTTAGTAAATTTGAAATTGCGGCATAGTGTGGGGGGAAGGTGGAGGGGGAAGAGGAACAGCGTGTCTTGGCTGCCGCAAACTGGTCCAGAAGGATGTAGGATGCGGTAGTTATTCAGAGATGGCGAGGTTTACACAGGTTAGGGTAGCCTGGAGAGCTGCAGCGAACCAGTCTTAGAAGTGAAGACCACAACATCAACAACTGACACAGCACTGTTATCCACTAGATCATTTATAAACTCATGTTCAGAAAAAAAAAAGCAGAACACCTTGAATGCCTCGAGATAGGATCAATGGACCACCCTGTATATTGTAAGCAGCAGCTGTCCTTGCGGCACTTCCCAAACTACCTTTACGGCTGTCGACTTCATACCGTTTCAAGAACGAAGTGTTTATTTCTGCTACGAGGTTCAATACTCCAGTCTCAACTGCCGAGAATTCTTCCCCGTTGTATGGCCGTGATCTATGCAACTCTTCTATCCCTGACGTTTCGCCCAAAGCTACGTTGGACTTCTTCGGAGGTGCTCTTGGTTGTGGTGAGTCTTGCCGACTGACGAGTCGGACGTCGAAGAACGGCCTAAATACCGGGAAAAGTGGGCGTGGTCTGGATTTCTCGTGATAGCAGAGATAAAGAAACTTCTCATCGATTCTGTAGCGCCACTGTCCATATATCGCTGAGTTTCGTAGCTTCTTCTTTCCCGTTAAAATTATCCCCATGTTTATACAGGGTGAGTCACCTAACATTACCGCTGGATATATTTCGTAAACCACATCAAATACTGACGAACCGATTCCACAGACAGAACGTGAGGAGAGGGGCTAGTGTAATTGGTTAATACAAACCATAAAAAAATGCACGGAAGTATGTTCTTTAACACAAACCTACGTTTTTTTAAATGGAACCCCGTTAGTTTTGTTAGCACATCTGAACATATAAACAAATACGTTATCAGTGCCGTTTGTTGCATTGTAAAATGTTAATTACATCCGGAGATATTGTAACCTAAAGTTGACGCTCGAGTACCACTCCTGTGCTGTTCGATCGTGTGTATCGGAGAGCACCGAATTACGTAGGGATCCAAAGGGAACGGTGATGGACCTTAGGTACAGAAGAGACTGGAACAGCACATTACGTCCACATGCTAACACCTTTTTATTGGTCTTTTTCACTGACGTACATGTACATTACCATGAGGGGTGAGGTACACGTTCGACGGGCGTTTCATAGGACGTGGAGGACGCATAAATTGGCCAACCCGTTCTCCTGATCTTACACCTCTGGACTTCTTTCTGTGGGGTACGTTAAAGGAGAATGTGTACCGTGATGTGCCTACAACCCCAGAGGATATGAAACAACGTATTGTGGCAGCCTGCGGCGACGTTACACCAGATGTACTGCGGCGTGTACGACATTCATTACCCCAGAGATTGCAATTGTGTGCAGCAAATGATGGCCTCCACAGTGAACATCTATTGGCCTGACATGTATGGACACACTCTATTCCACTGCGTAATTGAAAACGGAAATCACGTGTGTACGTGTACCTCACATCTCATGGTAATGTACATGTGCGTCAGTGTAAAAGACCAATAAAAAGGCGTTAGCATGTGGACGTAATGTGCTGTTCCAGTCTCTTCTGTACCTAAGGTCCATCACCGTTCCCTTTGGATCCCTACGTAATTCGGTGCTCTCCGATACACACGATCGAACAGCGGAGGAGTGGTACTCAAGCGTCAACTTTAGGTTACAATCTCTCCGGACGTAATTAACATTTTACAATGAAACAAACGGCACTGATTACGTATTTGTTTATATGTTCAGATGCGCTAACAAAACTAACGGGGTTCCATTTTAAAAAAACGTAGGTTTGTGTTAAAAAACATACTTCCGTGCATTTTTTTATGATTTGTATTAACCAATTACACTAGCCCCTCTCCTCACGTTCCGTCTGTGGAATCGGTTCGTCAGTATTTGATGTGGTTTACGAAATATATCCAGTGGTAATGTTAGGTGACTCACCCTGTATATTCCGATGGCTTCTCTATATAGCCGTGCATAATAGTTCGTCACAGTACATAAAACTTCAGTTTCCGAAAATTTCACTGCGTGATCACCCGACTGAAGGGCATGTTCTGGCACGGCTGACTTGTCTGCTTTCCCTAGTCGGCAAAGACTTTTATGTTCCTTGAACCGTGTATTCACACTTGTCTTTGTAGTTCCAGTGTACACCCTACCACATGTACACGGACAAGGCCTAAGGACAACGACAGGACACAGCGATGGAAGAACACGGTTTCTCTACCCTCTATCAAAAAAGTAACGGATCAAATCGGCAAAATTTTAAGGAAACAATGTTCGACCGATTTTCAGACCAACTAAGAAAATAGGACAAGTACTTCGTTCCGTTAAGGATAAACGTCCCCCTCTGTCTGCGAGTGGTGTATACAAGATTCCGTGTGTATGTGCTAGGGTCATACCAGTTCGTTGTTTCACCGTGTATCAGCATTATCCCTAATTTATGAGCATGAGTCTAGGACGTCATGATGCCGTCGCGTCGAAACACGCGACAAAAGGTTTGATTGATAACTTTGAAGAGACTGCATCCGCCCTCAGTAAGAAACCGACAGGACGACCAAGAAGTGTGCGTTCTCCGGCGAACATTGATGTTGTACACGAGGCTGTCTTACGGAGTCCACGGCTTTCAGTTCGTGAGTAAGCAGCAGTGGTTGGAATGTCCCGGGAGAGTGTTCACAGGATTGTTCATCTTGATTTAAAATTTCATCTGTACAAACTACAGATGGTGTAACAGTTGAAGGACAGCGATTACCGGTTACGATTAGGATTCTGTCGACAAATGACAACAAAAATAAACAATGGCGATGAATTTCTAAACAAGCTGTGGATGTCAGATGAGGCACATTTTGCCGGTCGGTGTGACCGAGCGGTTCTAGGCGCTTCAGTCTGGAACCGCGCTATCGCTACGGTCGCAGGTTCGAATCCTGCCTCGGGCATGGATGTGTGTGATGTCCTTAGGTTGGTTTGGTTTAAGTAGTTCTAAGTTCTAGGGGACTGATGACCTCAGATATTAAGTCCCATGTGCTCAGAGCCATTTGAACCATTTTTTTAGGCACATTTTCATCTCAAAGGTTATGTGAATGAACAGGACTACCGTTACCTGGGCAAATACAAATCCTAATGACGTTCATGAGCGCCCTTTATACGCTAGTAAAGTGACAGTATGGTGTCGTGTTTGATCACATGTGATTATCGGACCGTATTTTTTTGCAAATCAACAGGAAAACCCAATAACTGGCAGTGACGATCGTTACGTGGAGATGTTACGAACTTTCGTCACACCTGCACTTTCCAAACTCTCAAGAAGCCTGGTTTCAACAGGACGGAGCAACATCAGACACCACACGGCAGTCAACGGCATGTATGCGAGAATTGTTTGGCAACGTGTGATCTCACGATTCGGTAACATTACCTGGCCCCCTGATCGCCAGATTTATTCGTTTGTGATTTTTTCTTGTGGGGCTACATCAAGAGCAAAGTCTGCACGACTCGACCAAAAACCCTGGATGAGTTAAAACAGAGAATTCGGGATGTAATTCACGGTATCCCAGCTTAGATGTTGCAGCGGTCAATGAGGAAACTCAACAGCAGATTTCGCGAATGTATTCGTACAGGAACACGCCATCTAAAGGTGCCGTAATTTTTTAAGAAATGATAAATGCCATCAGTGTTTCGTCAATTGCGAAGTTGTAATGTTTCAGTTGCTGTGAATGCAATTTCTTTCTTCATCACTTCTAGTTTTATTGGATTGTGGAAATGTTCCCGTTTTTCTGTGTCATCCAGTATGTCTAGAAAGCATTACTCGAAAACATAATGAATACACATTGCCCCAAGAGCCCGTGTTTTCTTCCATATACGACTACTTTTCCCAACCGTCTAGCAGTTACACACAGTTAATTCCACAGATTTTAGAGACTGCATATTACAATCCTCGTCGATCTGGGACACTGAAACAATTCCAGAAAACTGGTATGTTGTTTTCATTCACCCAAGTCATAAAAAAGGGAGCGAAACAGATATCAGTATCTACAGAGGAACTTCATTACTACACTAAGAATACAAAAAGTTATCGAAAGCTCTTCCTCAGCTAGATAATTGAATTGCAGGGTATCAAGCTGGATTCAGGAGCAACAAACCTTACCCGGTCCACAACAAATTCTAAATCTTACATAATTAGGTGAGTGGCAGAATCAAATGAAAAGACAGTGGTAACTTTTGTTGATTTTAAAAAGGCTTATCATTTGGATAAACACAGATTCCCTTCTCAAAATGCTGAAGGAATTTGCAGTATACAGAAAAATTCAACAAGCTCGAACAAAACACGGTATCTAAAGTTAAATTTCTTGGGACAACTTCTAGTCTCTTCCAAATGGTATCAGGAGTCAGACAAGGGTTCCGCGACCCACTACCATTCAGTTGTGTACTGGAAAAATTTGTGAGATAATGGAAAACAGTAGATAAAACAAAAAGCGATAAATTGTTTGGCCTTTGCGGACGATCTCCTAATAATTGGTGGGACCTTAGAGTATGCGAACAAAAGACTAGAACTTAGGAAGGAGACAGCTGAAAAGGCAGGTCTGCCAACATCTTTTGAACAGGGGGAGGACAAGACCAACGAAAATAACTCACAGCAAATTTTAAAAACCAGGTGTGGCAACATCAAGAAAATATAACATAAAACGCGAATAAGAAGCAGTTTTTCTCAGAACTGAAGAATGAAAAGACAGACATGGAAGTGAGAAATCTGTACAATAAACACCGTTTTTCCGAAGATGTTAAATTAAGGCATTATAATGCAGTTGTGAAACCTGAAGTCGCCTATGGGTCGGAAACACCAATTCTTCCTCGTCGCTTTTCTCATTTTGTGAATACCGAACGAGCGATCTGTTTCACTTGCTAACAACATTGAACAGCCTAGATCACATAAATATTTCTTTACTGAAGACAACCGGTTTCGACAGACTTTGCTGCCGTCTTCAGGTCTTAAAAATCTTCTTGTTGTGAAACGTGTTCATTTTACGTTGGACCTCACGCAAAGTTGTCACGCGGATAAAAAAACTTTTATAATGTGCCTATTTTCATCCACGTGAGAACTTGGCGTGAGGTCCACCGTAAAATGAGCACGTTTCACAGAAAAAGGTTTTTAAGACCTGAAGATGACACCAGAGTCTGGCGAAACCGGATGTCCTAAATAAAGAAACATTTAAGTGATCTAGGCTGTTGAATATTTTTAGCAAGAATGCATTAGAAGTTTTGTAAAAGAAAGAAAGAAAAATTTTGCGAAAAATATTGCGTCCAATCAGTAACAAAGATAGCAATTGGATTTAGCGACCAAATAAAAAAACTGTACTGATTCTGCCCTAAAACAACAGATGAGAGTAGGAAAAGATGTGATGCACTCTATGGATGTCTGGAGACAATGAGGAAGACGGATTCACAAAGAAAATCGACACGTTGTTCAAAATGAAGCCGGCCGGAGTGGCCGTGCGGTTCTAGGCGCTACGGTCTGGAACCGAGAGAGCGCTACGGTCGCAGGTTCGAATCCTGCCTCGGGCATGGATGTTTGTGATGTCCTTAGGTTAGTTAGGTTTAACTAGTTCTAAGTTCTAGGGGACTAATGACCTCAGCAGTTGAGTCCCATAGTGCTCAGAGCCATTTGAGCTGCAGCACAGATGGGTCCCATGTGTGGCGGTATTTGAACACTATTACTACACACATGCAACATCGTACCCATTAAAAGAAAACTTGCGCCCCACAGTATGTCACACAAGCACAGTAGTGTCGTCCCAGTAGTAGTAAGTACTCCTTGCATCGAAAGTTTCTCATTACACTAAAGCAAAGTAACTCCCCTACAGAATGCCTAGCATATTTTGCTCCAACGTATGATGCCTGCACCCTACCCTACCGTTCTGCTGAGAGAGTTTACCTCTGAATCTGCAGCAAAGCCGTGCCGCGTTTGAGGACTCATGTCAACACTGTTTTACCACGCGGACCACTGCGTTTACGTCAAAAGACGAAGAATTGCACTCCACAGCCTGTCACGCAATGTTATCCCGGTAGCAACAAGCATTCAGAAACAGACCACTACTCCTGCCTACCCTGTGCGACTGCCAAGAAATGCTAATCATCTGCATACCCAAGCATGTGGTACACTTGATACCAGCGTTTCTTGCATGCCGACTTTAAGCGTTTGCAATTTTAATGGCCAGCTGTATATTCCATACTGAGAGATACACATATTCTTAACTGTGTGTGGTTTCTTCAGCTGAACTATGTAACCGAAGTTTATTTTACGATATTAGCTTCAATTTTTCGTAATTCGTAGTTCAAAACTGGCTCTGAGCACTATGGGACTTAACATCTATGGTCATCAGTCCCCTAGAACTTAGAACTACTTAAACCTAACTAACCTATGGACATCACACAACACCCAGTAATTCGTAGTTCTTACTCCACTTGTACAGCTTTTTTTAACGATCGTTCGTTCTTTTTCACTCCGATAAATGTTTCTTTCGTCAACGCTCGAGAGAAAATCGTTGTTCTAACATGTGTTATTTTTTTACGATGTGCGACTTTATGCGTTTGCAACTTTAATGGCCAGTTGTAAATTCCATCCTGAGAAATACACATATTCTTAACTGTGTATGGTTTCTTCACTTGAGCTACGTATCCGAAGTTAATTTTACGATATTAGCTTATATTTTTCGTAATTCGTAGTTCTTACTCCACCTGTACAGCTTTTTTTAACGATCGTTCGTTCTTTTTCAGTCTGACAAATGTTTCTTTCATCAATCCTCGACAGAAAATCGTAGATCTAACGTGTTATTTTTTTTTACGATGTGCAATTTTGGCGTAATGAGAACTGACTGTTTCGTATAGATTCGAAATATAGTCAGAGTTAAGATGTTACAGTAGCCATGTTGATTACGTCACTGGTGAAACTATACACGTGGTATGGGAATCCAGACGCTATCCCCTCTTTTTTCTTTTCTTTGTTGCTAGGAGCATTTCTTCCGTGAACCAACACGCAGGTATCTTTCCCGGAGATTTTCTGCTGTCTCCGAGGCGCAAAGGAGTCGGCAGTTCCTGGCTGAAGGAAACAGAAGGGCGAGAAAGAGGGAGGGGGGGGGAGGGGGGGGTTGGCTCCAAGACCACAGCTCGGAAGCAAAAAACTTGACAGCCTGTGAATGACGTCACGCGTCTAGGCTGCCGACGCTTCGGAGACGAGGATGGCCATCATACCGTGTTAGTCACGTCTTTCCCTGACGTCTCTGCCTTATCCCGGAAGGGTATCCTGCTGAATTTCCACTAACCCGCTCTCACTGTTTTTCGTTTGCATTCTCCGTAAATGAGAACCACATCGACCTGTTCTTTGAAGGAATACATCATTCACATTCGCTTGATTCGACGATACTAGTCTTACCGTTCCTATTATAGTTCAATTCTTTTATCTTGCGGTTCGCGCATGCCCGCCCAGACGTGGGAGATTGCTGCGTTGCCAGTCGTACGCACCAAGAGAAGCAGCGCCATAGTATAGTATAGTTCACAAACTTAGGTTTAGGGGGGAGCGCGCAGTTTATGAAGTAAAGCCACCACGGCCGCATCAACCCTTTCGCTGCTACAGAGACGTGCTCCCCGCCTTCCGCGATGTGCGCGATTTTGTCGTCACTGCACTGCTCGCCTGTGCAGACACATGGTGTTTCGACTGCTTTGACACACTTTATCATTCGATTTCACAAAAACTATTTGGCCCAAAAATTTGATTTTTACACATCTTCTTGACTGATACCTTCCCCCCATAAATGACTTAATTTTGTTTCGGTGTTCAATGCAGTTATTTTGCAGCATTAGATGTAGTAAACCATTGCACGAAATTCTGAAGAGTTTGCAGAGGTAAAAGTCCATAGCGTATACTTTCCGTATGGTCGATTTTAGTTGCCACTAGAAATTTCAAAAAATTACATTCAAACGAATAAAATTCATGAACTAAGACACTTCGATATTACTTTTAAATAAAGAAAATATTAAGCACCGAACAAGGTTTGAATTCAGAACCTTTGCTTAGCAGCCATACACTTTAACCATTACGCTAACACAGCTCGTCATTCAATACATCTCCCGGAGGACTTTGAAATGTCACGCAAAATACCAACAAACACTGTTGGTATGACTATGAATTACTCATGTTTCGTCGAAGTACAATAGGAAACAAACAATTACCGCTGCTCTTTATTGCGAAAAAGCGGTTAGTGAGAATGACACAAACACCTTTCCTTGCTATCGCCTGAATTAGGAGGCTTATTGCTTGTTTGGTTTAATTAATTAACAGTATATGAAGCAATTGGTATAAACAATGCTTTTTTCCAAACTTTCTATAAAAGAAACTCTGCTATCCAGGCATTGCTTTTCTTCAATTACTTCATTTATGACTGAACGTTTCTAAAACTGAAGACACTCGTCCGTGCTCTGCACTGCAGTCGAGCTCTGGCAACGCCGTTCTCTGTTCATTGGCTGACTGTGTTTTGTGACGTCAGATGCGCAGAACTAACCTAAACTCGGCCGCCGTCGTAAATGACGCGCACTTTAGTGTTGTATGGAACTGTTGAATGGTGTTTACGTGTCAATGGCACATCAGATGGATACGCCGTATTCGGCGAATATTTACTATTTGCACGATATAGGACAAAGAATTGTCAGAGCATGTGCTTCGATAAGTGCCGATGTGACAAGGAATACCACTCAATCCATGACAAGAAGATTGCAGCACTGCACTGATTCCAATGGTCATCACTTCGAACACCTTTGGTAAATGGACTTCCGTGCCACCTTTTCACCTTCGTTGATCTTCAAAGGCCTTACTGTTACACATCATTGGATTCGTCTCGATAGCCGCTATCATGAAATAAGTACCGTAGCATCCCATTTACAAAAACAAAGTTGCCTTCGTATCTCTGAAACGACCCCACCTAGCAACAAAAAGCAACGTATATTATGGCCCCCGTTGTCCCATGCAACTTTTGTCCCACAAACTTTTCAGCTCCTCTCATACTTTCGGAGTTCTTCTTGGTGGCAATAGTTAGTGACTCACCCTGTATAAAAAGGGTAAAAGAACTGCCCCGTAACATTGCGGTCCAATGCCCTTAATATCAGTTTACTGCAGAATTCTTGAACATACAGAGGGTTCGAAAAAATGTATCCACTGTTTAAAAGTCCATTACTGGCAAACTAATTGACGGAGTTGTCTCATCTTCGGTAGTGCAATAGTTTGTAGATCCGGCAATTGCAACACAAGCGTTCTGTTGCGTTGTTTTGTTTTGTCAGATGACAGTCGCCAGATAGTGTTTTGTTCTTAGTTGCACCTAGTTACCCGAGTAAACAAGCCTGGCGCAAGACTTACATTCGATGAAAGGAAGTGTCCAGAGCCATTTGAACCATTTTTGAAATTCTTTATCATAAAGCTGTGGCTATAGTATTTACATGTGGTCCAGTTGAAACGTATTGACAGTTCTTTAACAAGCGACGGAATCACTGTTCTTTAGTGAATAGGTTTTTTTTTTTTCACTGTGAATTCTTGCAGTTCACCGCTTCCGCAGGAGAGGAAGACAAAATAGCAATTTCGAACGCAGCATTAGTTTTCTAACGATTCCACAAGAATACGCGTAAAATGCTTTAGTAAGCTTTTGTAAGAAACGAAATTCGTTTATGTGCATAATGTCAGGTATTTACACAAAGTAAGGACATTCGTTTTCCAACTTTTGCTTAATCCAGCTGAGATACCGAAACGATATCAACATAGGAAGCATAATATATTACAAAACATCGATTATACTGGTGTAGTGAGCTAGATATTAACGATACGTCATCTCAAAATCTTACTCATTCACGAAGTTTTACGTCCAACGAGCAACATGCATCCTAACTAATGGAAATACCTCTGGAAGTATTTTACAGTAATTCACTTATACAATCGAGATTTCTGTCACTTTACCTAATCTGTAGGATACAAAAAAAAAAGACTTATCTGAGCGTATGTCAAGGTCTTTACTTCTGCATCTAGTAAAAAGCACAATAGCAGAACATTTGATCAAATAAAAAAGGTCATAAATTGTGCACTATAAATGCGTAATGACGTACTCGGATTCGTGCTCCAAGTGATGTGACTTAAATGTTGATTTCAGCCGGCCGAAGTGGCCGAGCGTTTCTAGGCGCTACAGTCTGTAACCGCTCGACCGCTACGGTCGCAGTTCGAATCCTGCCTCGGGCATGGGTGTGTGTGATGTCCTTAGGTTAGTTAGGTTTAAGTAGTTCTAAGTTCTAGGGGACTGATGTGATGACCTCAGAAGTTGAGTCCCATAGCGCTCAGAGCCATTTTTTTTTTTTTTTTTTTTTGGTGATTTCAGTTAAATGTCCTCTTGCTCAGTCTTGTTATTTTGTGTTCCACTCCTGTGGAAGCGGTGAACTATAACAATTCACTGCGAGAGAGAGAGAGATTATCTCTGACTCGTGATACAAAAACTCCGTGGTTGTAATGTACGAGGGCAGTTCAATAAGTAATGCAACACATTTTTTTTCTCGTCCAATTTTGGTTGAAAAAACCGGAAATTTCTTGTGGAATATTTTCAAACATTCCCGCTTCGTCTCGTATAGTTTCATTAACTTCCGACAGGTGGCAGCGCTGTACGGAGCTGTTAAAATGTCGTCTGTAACGGATGTGCGTTGCAAACAACGGGCAGTGATCGAGTTTCTTTTGGCGGAAAACCAGGGCATCTCAGATATTCATAGGCGCTTGCAGAATGTCTACGGTGATCTGGCAGTGGACAAAAGCACGGTGAGTCGTTGGGCAAAGCGCGTGTCATCATCGCCGCAAGGTCAAGCAAGACTGTCTGATCTCCCGCGTGCGGGCCGGCCGTGCACAGCTGTGACTCCTGCAATGGCGGAGCGTGCGAACACACTCGTTCGAGATGATCGACGGATCACCATCAAACAACTCAGTGCTCAACTTGACATCTCTGTTGGTAGTGCTGTCACAATTGTTCACCAGTTGGGATATTCAAAGGTTTGTTCCCGCTGGGTCCCTCGTTGTCTAACCGAACACCATAAAGAGCAAAGGAGAACCATCTGTGCGGAATTGCTTGCTCGTCACGTGGCTGAGGGTGACAATTTCTTGTCAAAGATTGTTACAGGCGATGAAACATGGGTTCATCACTTCGAACCTGAAACAAAACGGCAATCAATGGAGTGGCGCCACACCCACTCCCCTACCGAGAAAAAGTTTAAAGCCATACCCTCAGCCGGTAAAGTCATGGTTACAGTCTTCTGGGACGCTGAAGGGGTTATTCTGTTCGATGTCCTTCCCCATGGTCAAACGATCAACTCTGAAGTGTATTGTGCTACTCTTCAGAAATTGAAGAAACGACTTCAGCGTCGGATTTCCATATGTTTGGCCCAATGAAGGACGCAATCCGTGGGAGGCACTACGCGGATGATGAAGAAGTTATTGATGCAGTACGACGTTGGCTCCGACATCGACCAGTGGAATGGTACCGTGCAGGCATACAGGCCCTCATTTCAAGGTGGCGTAAGGCCGTAGCGTTGAATGGAGATTACGTTGAAAAATAGTGTTGTGTAGCTAAAAGATTGGGAAATAACCTGGTGTATTTCAATGCTGAATAAAAAAACCCTGTTTCAGAAAAAAAATGTGTTGCATTACTTATTGAACTGCCCTCGTACTTTACGTGTACTACGGACTTACTTACTTCTCGTTTAGCAATTGCGGAGAATGTCATCGCAGCGGAACTGTAATTACTGCCATTGTATGTAATTTGATTATTTCTGATAAGGTTTCATCTCATAGAAGAGGACGATGTACCCTGAAATGTAGCTATGAAGATCATTTATGAAAAAATATAGTTTCATGAATGGAAAAGATACATTTAATTCTCTGGTTATTTTAACCTCACCCTTGACTCGTAGGGAAACTTGTACCCTGAGAAATCAGTAAAGCCTGCGCCACGGTCGTTAACGCTCTGCTTTGAGAGATTAGTTTCTGGACTTTTATCGAAATTGATACACAAGTTGGACACTGATTCCCATGCTGCGAAGTGTGTACGTCCGTACGATTTTGCCTCTGAGTATTTTAATAATTGACGGAGTCGGCGATCGCCGGAATTCTGCAAAGCCACATAAATTTTATTCCAGGTGCTGACCTCGACAACGAGAGGCAGACAGAGTATGACTAAGAACTGTAACCGTCTATCATTTTGTTTTATACACTTGAGAATTCGAACAGGCATTAAATTAATACCGGGAAGTGTGGGAGATATTTGTGTTAAAAATTTTGGAGAAGTGACTTCTCTCGCCAAAAAGTTTCCATTCAGGTAACTGCACTATGTCATGAAAAGTATGCGGACATCTCCAGAAACACACGTTTTTCATATTAGGTGCATTGTACTGCCACCTACTGCCAGGTACTCCATATCAGCGACCTCAGTAGTCATAAGACGTCGTGAGAGAGCAGAATGGGGTGGTCCGTGGAAACATCGAACATGGTCAGGTTATTGGGTGTGACTTCTGTCACGCGCCTGTACGCGAGATTTCCACGCTCTTAAACATTCCTAGGTCTTCTGTTTCCGATGTGATAGTGAGGTGGAAACGTGAAGGGATACGTACAGCACAAAAGCGTACAGCCCGATCTCGCCGGTTGACTGACACAGACCGCCGACAGTTGAAGAGGGTCGTAATGTGTAATAGGCAGACCTCTATCCATACCATCACACAGGAATTCCAAACTGCATCAGAATCCACTTCTAGAACTATGACAGGCGGGAGGTGAGAAAACTTGGATATCATGGTCGAGCGGCTGCACATAAGCCAAACATCACGCCGGTAAATGCCAAACGACGCCTCGCTTCGTGTAAGGAGCGTAAACATTGGACGATTGAACAGTGGAAGACCGTTGTGCGAAGTGACGAATCGCGGTACACAATGCTGCGATCCGATGGCAGGGTGAGGGTATGGCCGGCCGGGGTGGCCGAGCGGTTCTAAGGGCTACAGTCTGGAACCGCGCGACCGCTTCGGTCGCAGGTTCGAATCCTGCCTCGGGCATGGATGTGTGTGATGTCCTTAGGTTAGTTACGTTTAAGTAGTTCTAAGTTCTAGCGGATTGATGACCTCAGGTGTTAAGTCCAATAGTGCTCAGAGCCTTTTTTTTTTTTTTTTTTTTTTTTTTTTTTTTTTTTTTTTTGTGTGTGGATATGGCGAATGCCCGGTGAACGTCATCTGCCAGCGTGTGTAGTGCCAACAGTAAAATTCGGAGGTGGTGGTGCAATAGTGTAGTGTTTTTCATGGAGGCGGCTTGCACCCCTCGTATTGTGTGGCTGTATCACAGCACAGGCCCACATTGATGTTTTAAGCACCTTCTTGCTCCCCACTGTTGAAGAGCATCTCGGGGATGGCGACTGCATCTTTCAGCACGATCGAGCACCTGTTCATAATGCACAGCCAAGTGGTGGAGTGCTTACATGACAATAACACCCCTGTAATGGACTGGCCTGCACAGTGTCCTGACCTGAATCCTATAGAACATCTTTGGGATGTTTTGGAACGCCGACTTCGTGCCAGGCCCCACCGACCGACATCGATACCTCTCCTCAGTGTAGCACTCCGTGAAGAATGGGCTGCCATTCCGCAAGAAACTTTCTAGCACTTCATTGAACATATGCCTGTGAGAGTGGAAGCTGCCATCAAAGCTAAGGATGGGCCAACGCCATACTGAATTCCAGCATGACCGATGGAGGGCGCCACGAACTTGTAAGTCATTTTCAGGCAGGTGTCCGGGTAGTTTTGATCACATAGTATAGATATTATTCAGTCACAAAAATGTACCTTCAGTTTATTGGGAAGAGAAGTATAAAATGGTAGGTTGGTCGGTTGGTACCTACAATAAAGCCTTTAGCCTGTATTGGTTTTAACTCTCCCAACCACACCGCCACTCGCTCAAAAATTATGTACATGCAAGTAGGTGGTTTATCTGCAACGAATTCCTTTCTTTCGCATGCCCTGGGCCTACATAACCTTTGTGTTCATCAACATCTGGTGCACGCGCTCTGAACGGTAACAGATGGTCAATGCGGAAGCTACGAGATATAAACAGTGAGTCGTTTGCGCAGTTAGGTTCAACTACGCATCCGGAACGCAGTTTCGGTGGTTGGCAAAGGAGGCCTGAGGTGCGAAGATGCGACTGAAATAGTAAAACATCGGTAGATCGCCGATTCCTTAAACAATGTGTAATACAGCTTCAAATTTCTAATATCTTACATCAACGTCTACATCTACATCTACATGGATGCTCTGCAAATCACACGTAAGTGCCTGGCGGAGGGTGCGTCGATTCGCCTTCACAATAATTCTCTATATTCTTTCACTCTCGAACAGCAAGCGGAAAAAACTAACACCTATATCTTTCCTCTGATTTCCCTTATTTTATTATGATGATCGTTTCTCCCTATGTACGTCGGCGTCAACGAAATATCTGGAGGAGAAAGTTGGTGGTTGAAATTTCGTGAGGAAGATTCCGTCGCAACAAGAAACGACTTTTTTTTTTTTAAGGCTGTCCACCCCAACTCCTGTACCATGTCCGTGACACTTCCTTCCCTATTTCGCGATAATACAAAACGTGCTGCTCATCTTTGAACTTTCTCGATGTTCTCCGTTAATCCTTTCTGGTGAGGATCCCAGACTGCGCGGCAGTACTCCAAAAGAGGACGGACAAGCGTAGTGTAGGCAGTCCCTTTAGAAGACCTGTTACATTTTCTAAGAGTTCTGACAACAAAACGCAGCCTTTGGTTTGTCTTCCTTACAACATTTTCGATGTGTTCCCTCCAACTTAAATTGTTCGTAATTGTAATTCCTAGATATGAATGAGTGGAAGTGTTAAATATATGTCGTCAGGCGCTTAAACGTGACAAAATTTAGAAAACGTTTGACATTTAAACCTTGTTTGAAGTCGCTAGTTGCTCTTATTTTGGAACACTGTATGAACATAGTCTAGGTAATTTTGCGTTCCATTTTTAAGTGAAAGCTAAGTTTTCATGCATCTCAGTGTTTCATATCTCCTACAATCATGCGTCTTAGAATCATATAATTTTGCGTCTACATTCAGTGGTAGACATGGATAGGCCTACTGCTTGCAAAGTACGTGGGGAATAGAGTTGGTAGCAAAGGAGTAATAAATTAAAACGTCACGTCTCATGCTGAACTTTTAGTAGATATACATCTACATGGTTACTCTGCAATTCACACTTAAGTGCCTGGCATAGGGTTCATCGAACCATTTTCATACTACTTCTCTGCCATTCCACTCTCGAATGGCGCGTGGGAAATAGGAACACGTAAATCTTCCCGTTCGAGCTTTCATTTCTCTTATTTTATTATGATAATCATTTTTCCCTGTGTAGGTGGGTCTCAACAAAATGTTTTCGCATTCGGAAGAGAAAGTTGCTGATTGAAATTTCGTAAATAGATCTCGCCGCTAAGAAGACTGCCTTTGTTTTAGTGACTGCCACCCTTACTGGCGTAGCATACCAGTAACAATCTCAAACGGGCTGCCCTTCTTTGCACTTTTTCGATGTCCTCCGTCACTTCTACCTGGTAAGGATCCCACACCGCGCAGCAATATTCAAGCAGAGGACGGACAAGTGTAATGTAGGCTGTCTCTTTGGTCGGCTTATCGCATCTTCTAAGTGTTCTGCCAACAAAGCGCAGTCTTTCTTTCGCCTTCCTCACAATATTATCCATGTGGTCTTTCCAATTTAAGTTGCTCGTAATAGTAATTCCTAGGTATTTAGTCGAATTGAGAGCTTTTAGATTTGTGCGATTTATCGTATACTCAACATTTATCGTCTTTCTTTTAGTACCCATGTGGATGACCTCGCAATATTCTATGTTTAGTGCTAATTGCCACTTTTCGCGCCATACAGAAATTCTCTCTAGAGCATTTTGTAATTGGAATTGATCGTCTGATGATTTTACTAGACGGTAAATTACAGCATCATCTGCAAACAATCTAAGGGGGCTGCTCAGATTATCACCTAGATCATTTATGTAAATCAGGAACAGCAGAGGGCCTATGACATTGCCTCGCGGAACGCCAGATATCACTTCTGTTCTACTTGATGATTTACCGTCTATCACTACGAATTGTGACCTCTCTGAGAGGAAATCACGAATCCAGTCACACAACTGAGACGATACTCCATATGCACGCAATTTGATTAATAGTCGCTTGCAAAGTCATTAAACAGCAAGGGTCGCAGTGCACTTCCAGAGGCGCACCCGAAGTTACTTCTCCACCCGGCGATGACTCTCCATCCTAAATAACGTGCTGTGTCCTCCTTGCCAAAAAAATCCCCAACCTAGTCACCAAATTTCGCTTAATATTCCATACAATAGTAGTTTCCATAATGAGCGTAGGTGCGGTGCCAAGTCTATTGCTTTTCTGAACCTAAGAAATGCAACGTCTACTTGAGCGCCTTGAGCCACTGTTTTCAGGGTGTCATGTGACGAAACTACGAGTTCGGTTTCGCGTGATCGATGTTATCGGAATCTATGCTGCTTAGATTGGAGGAGGTCATTCTGTTCGAGCTCAGAATGTGTCCTACAACAAATGGATGTTAAGGATATTGGAGAGTCGTTTTGTGGGCTCTTGTGGACGGGTGTGACCTGTACTTTTGTCGAACTACTGGGCACGGCTGTTTTGATTCACGGACCCGGAGTATAGGCAACTATGGTTAAAATAGGAGCTAAACCTGAAGCATATTCCGTATAGATGATGATTAACTCAAACCTTCAGCTGCCGACAGGTGTTGTTGATATACCTTGATGGGCACAGCTGAAAATGTGCGCCGCGACTGGGACTCGAACCCGGGATCTTCTGCTTACATGGCAGACGCTCTATCCGTCTGAGCCACCGAGGACGCAAATGAATAGCGCGACTGCAGGGGCTTATCCCTTGCACGCTTCACGTGACACGCACATTCCCAACTGTACACAATCTACATACCTAATGTTCCTAATAGACATTTGCCCATCCGCTCTTTACTCGCGCCCACTAAGGTGACGATTCCCAAGAGAGTTCGGGCAACCTGTGTGCATTCGCACAGCTGTCCCCATCGAGGTATATCAACAACACCTGTCGGCAGCTGATGGTTTCAATTAATTATCATTGATTCTAGAGAAGCTGCACGGTCATCAAGCGTATATGTTCTTTCGGGAACAGTTACTATCCTCATATATAATTCCGTGTGAGTTCTCATACAGGTCTCTTCCAGCTAAGAGAAATATACAGTATAACACGGTTAAAAAAAGGGGCCAATTCAGCCGCAAATTCGGTATATGATTGTTTTCCCATAGGGTCCCGTTGTCTTGTTCAGTTGTAATTAGAGATGGGTCGAACTCGTTCATTCCCGTGAACTACTTCATTCATTTCACTCTTTGCCGTGAAGCGTTCAAATGAAGTAGTTCATTCATGAAGTACGGAAGCCTGGCGAAGTTGCCCAGTTCGCCGCTCAGCCGCGGCTACGCTGGCATCGCCTCGCTCGTACAATAGAGCTTCGTAATACTTCATAAGTTTACCAACAGATGGCCGAACTATGCAGTAACGTGCACGCAACGTTTTACACATTTACAGCGTCTGAGTTAACTTGAACAGAGCATGGTCGAAGGGGACAAAGGAAAGATAAACAGAGAAGCCTGTCACATATAAAGAAGGTATTACGCTTAATGAAGCTCGACATTTTCCCACGAAGCGCCCAAAAAAGTCTTTATCTGCCAAGTGAAACCTTATTTGTTGTATTCATGGACTGAAAACTACAAAATAGAATGAGTATGTTTACCACTGTCACAAAGTCTGTATACCTACGTTAAGTAATTATTCAGAAGTTTTCTTGTAGATTTTATTTTTGTTGAGAGTAATAACCCTCAAAATTCAAAACGTAAACTGTCACCTGTAGTCATTGGTACCATTTCAGGTAAAATCCCTCTTTATTTTATTCGGAAAGCAGTTTTTGTGTTTATTCACGCTTATACAATGGCTAGCAACTCGCGATCGCGTAAAAGTAGTGAAATTTGGGGTTTCTTCGCCGATTTAGGTGATGGGAAAGCAAAGTGCAACTGTTGTTCTAAGAGTATTTCGCCGCGCGATTCGTCGACAGGCAGTAGAGGGAGGACTGAAGTGAAGGGAGAATGAGTGACGTAGCGCCGATGTAGTGGGAGAGGGAGAGGGGAAGAGAGTGAGTGAACGAACTAGAAAAAAAGTGTGGAGTGTACTATCTGTGGAGAGTTTGAAGTACCAGTTCATTGAAATTGAGTGGTTAGTTCGCACTTCACTGTAGTGAAGCGTTCATTTTGTAAGTAGGCTGTTTATGTTTTCTTTATGTAAGTAGGCTGTTTAGGTTCTTATATTGGTAACGCCGCCGCCACGTAGCGCTCTCTGTATGAAAATCACTGGCTGTGCTGTGGGCAGTCTGTGTCTGCTTTGCATTGTTGTAATACTCGCCATTGTAGCGTTAGGCAGCTGGCTGTGAACAGCGCGTAGCGTTGCGCAGTTGGAGGTGAGCCGCCAGCAGTGGTGGATGTGGGGAGAGAGATGGCGGAGTTTTGAAATTTGTCATGAACTGCTATATTTATATATGATGATATCAAGGTAAATACATTGTTTGTTCTCTATTAATATCTTTCATTTGCTAACTATCCCTATCAGTAGTTAGTGCCTTCCATAGTTTGAATCTTTTACTTAGCTGGCAGTAGTGGCGCTCGCTGTATTGCAGTAGCTTGAGCAGCGAAGATTTTTGTGGTTCAAATGGTTCAAATGGCTCTGAGCACTATGGGACTCAACTGCTGAGGTCATTAGTCCCCTAGAACTTAGAACTAGTTAAACCTAACTAACCTAAGGACATCACAAACATCCACGCCCGAGGCAGGATTCGAACCTGCGACCGTAGCGGTCTTGCGGTTCCAGACTGCAGCGCCTTTAACCGCACGGCCACTTCGGCCGGCAAGATTTTTGTGAGGTAAGTGATTTGTGAAAGGTATAGTTTAATGTTAGTCAGGGCCATTCTTTTGTAGGGAATTTTGAAAGTCAGATTGCGTTGCGCTAACAAAATATTGTGTGTCAGTTTAAGCACAGTCTTGTATAATTGTTCAAAGGGGACGTTTCAATTTGAACGACTCATTCACGAGCTCCTCATCACTAGTTGTAATGATTTCGGCTGTTCCTCAGCACTATTGCCACTATTATCTGTATCACTCATACTTGCTATCATCTAAGACTCAAACTGCGGTAGTGCTGCTTACATCTTCCTCGGAACAGCAACATTTGGGAACTGTGTTCAGTATTTCTGATCTTCCTTTGTTACCCTCAATTTCAAGTCCTGTTTCGTGCATGAGTATCTGGACACTACACTAAGCTCCGTTCGAACAGGCCATGACGGCCCAATGGTATCGACCGGCCGCCGTGTCATCCTCAGCCCATAGGCGTCACTGGATGCGGGTATGGAGGGACATGTGGTCAGCTTACCGCTCTCCCGGCTGCTGTCAGTTTCCGTGACGGGAGCCGCTACTTCTCAGTCAAGTAGCTCCTCAGTTTGCCTCACAAGGACTGAGAGCACCCCGCTTGCCGACAGCGCTGGACAGACCGGATGGTCACCCACCCAAGTGCTAGCCCAGCCCGACACCGCTTAACTTCGGTTATCTGACGGGAACCGGTGTTACCACTGCGGCAAGGCCGTTGGCTATCTGGACATTGGCTTTGTTATTTTACAAATGAACAGAGATTCCTTGGGTTTTGTCATAGAGTAAATATCTCTGGAGTGAGCATTGCGTTCTGCGCATGTTGTCAACATTAAACCAGGATTGTCACGTGATCTCGGGACTTCGCTGTGCCTGTGTGCTTTCTGTAGCGTTTGAAGTTTATAATACCAAGAGTTTTTGTTGCGTTTCACCGTTTGTTGATAGTGTAATAGCGATGGTGAATTACGTTGTTGCTACGGATGGAAAGAAAAATATGTGAAAGGAGGGATATTAACTTTTCATGGGTACATGTCATACAGCTCTAATTATAGTTTTCATTTTAGTAAGAGACACTGCATACGTTTAAAAATTTCGAGACGCATTATAATTAAGACTTGATTCTGCAGACCTATTTTTCTACGATTTTATGACTATATAATAGATATTACGGCTCGCACAACAGCTTACAATCGCTTCCTCTCGTAAATTTGCTAGTGGAACAGGAAAGGGAAAGGTTAGTTGTTTCAGTAAATACTATCCTCCATGCATTTATCAGTGACTTGTCAATTATGTATATAGATTACTCCGTCTACTGTTTATTTAATGAACTGGGAGCAAGTACTTAAAATGCGTTAAATAAATACCTCAAAGTGCCACCAGTAAGAAAAACTGTGCTTTAGGTCGCAAAAATGAGAAAATAAATACGCAGAAATACAAGAAAAAAAGGACGAATTGTTGTTGTTGTTGTGGTCTTCAGTCCTGAGACTGGTTTGATGCAGCTCTCCATGCTACTCTATCCTGTGCAAGCTTTTTCATCTCCCAGTACCTACTGCAACCTACATCCTTCTGAATCTGCTTAGTGTATTCATCTCTTGGTCTCCCTCTACGATTTTTACCCTCCACGCTGCCCTCCAATACTAAATTGGTGATCCCTTGATGCCTCAGAACATGTCCTACCAACCGATCCCTTCTTCTGGTCAAGTTGTGCCACAAACTTCTCTTCTCCCCAATCCTATTCAATACTTCCTCATTAGTTATGTGATCTACCCATCTAATCTTCAGCATTCTTCTGTAGCACCACATTTCGAAAGCTTCTATTCTCTTCTTGTCCAAACTATTTATCGTCCATGTTTCACTTCCATACATGGCTACACTCCATACGAATACTTTCAGAAATGACTTCCTGACACTTAAATCAATACTGGATGTTAACAAATTTCTCTTCTTCAGAAACGCTTTCCTTGCCATTGCCAGCCTACATTTTATATCCTCTCTACTTCGACCATTATCAGTTATTTTGCTCCCCAAATAGCAAAACTCCTTTACTACTTTAAGTGCCTCATTTCCTAATCTAATTCCCTCAGCATCACCCGACTTAATTAGGCTACATTCCATTATCCTTGTTTTGCTTTTGTTGATGTTCATCTTATATCCTCCTTTCAAGACACTGTTCATTCCATTCAACTGCTCTTCCAAGTCCTTTGCTGTCTCGGACAGAATTACAATGTCATCGGCGAACCTCAAAGTTTTTATTTCTTCTCCATGAATTTTAATACCTACTCCGAATTTTTCTTTTGTTTTCTTTACTGCTTGTTCAATATACAGATTGAACAACATCGGGGAGAGGCTACAACCCTGTCTTACTCCCTTCCCAACCACTGCTTCCCTTTCATGTCCCTCGACTCTTATAACTGCCATCTGGTTTCTGTACAAATTGTAAATAGCCTTTCGCTCCCTGTATTTTACCCCTGCCACCTTTAGAATTTGAAAGAGAGTATTCCAGTCAACATTGTCAAAAGCTTTCTCTAAGTCTACAAATGCTAGAAACGTAGGTTTGCCTTTCCTTAATCTTTCTTCTAAGATAAGTCGTAAGGTCAGTATTGCCTCACGTGTTCCAGTGTTTCTACGGAATCCACACTGATCTTCCCCGAGGTTGGCTTCTACTAGTTTTTCCATTCGTCTGTAAAGAATTCGTGTTAGTATTTTGCAGCTGTGACTTATTAAGCTGATAGTTCGGTAATTTTCACATCTGTCAACACCTGCTTTCTTTGGGATTGGAATTATTATATTCTTCTTGAAGTCTGAGGGTATTTCGCCTGTCTCATACATCTTCCTCACCAGATGGTAGAGTTTTGTCAGGACTGGCTCTCCCACGGCCATCAGTAGTTCCAATGGAATATTGTCTACTCCGGGGGCTTTGTTTCGACTCAGGTCTTTCAGTGCTCTGTCAAACTCTTCACGCAGTATCATATCTCCCATTTCATCTTCATCTACATCCTCTTCCATTTCCATAATATTGTCCTCAAGTACATCGAATTAGCAGGGATATAATCGCTAATGTGTGGTAAATTCGGTGTTTTTCGGGCACTTGCGAAAGTACTAACGTACTGTCAAGTCGTTTTGCAGGACTGTCGCTGCAAAAATGTACTTCAGGCTCTGTAATACTATAAAGTGCGGTATCATACCAAAAACTACCAAAAATCGAGTGCATCTGATGACACCTATCGCAAAGAAGCTGAATGTAATATCACTTGCCCTTAAAAGTTACGTAGCTGGTTTATTGCCGGTATCAAATGGATACTGTTAAAATGTCTTCGCAACATATATATAAATAATCCACGACACGTACGAAAAGAATCCGTCTGTACTACGGATGTAGTGACATTCTAAATATACAGGGCGCTATACGAACAAACACACGACGTCCCGAGATCACGTGACCAGGCCGGCAATGTATGTTGACAACACAAAATCTGTTCTGCGCATGTGAATGCTCACTCCAGCGATATTTACTCTATGGGTTTTGTGAGCGATCCTTCGATTATATTCTGCCACGGTACTTGTTGAGGATTTCACTCATTGCCCTCTTGATAGCCAAACGCCCTTCGTTAGTATATGTCCGCCTATAGCATTATGCTCTGTTTTGCACCTGTTATGCAGCAGTCTCTGTTTCTTTCGAAATTTCTTACCGAGCAAGGTGGCGCAGTGGTTAGCACACTGGACTCGCATTCGGGAGGACGACGGTTCAATCCCGCATCCTGATTTAGGTTTTCCGTGATTTCTCTAGATCACTTCAGGCAAATGCCGGGATGGTTCCTTTGAATGGGCACGGCCGATTTCCTTCTCCATCCTTCCCCAATCCGAGCTTGTGCTCCGTCTCTAATGATCTCATCGTCGACGGGACGTTAAACACTAGTCTCCTTCTATTCCTCAAAATTTCTTTACAGTGTATACCATGGAGGGCCTTTTCCATCATGAAATGTTCTAATACGTACATATCTATCAAGAACATGTTCAACAACCCTTTTAAACTTAAGGTACAGTTCTTCCACACGCTCCTGTCCAGAGCTAAATAGTTCGAAATAGTTATTGAGATACGTCACTACTGCCTCTTTATCTAGTTTGCCGACCGCATATATCCTTCTAGTAGTTTTAGTTACATAAATGATTTATTAGATAAGTTCAGAGAGAGACATATCATCGTAAAAAAAAAAATGAAGAAAGACTTGGACACATATCACGTTGGGGTAATGTAAAACAGCTGTCTTTAAGTGTGGATAAATCCAAAATAATGTCACCAGCAAACAGACAGAACCAAATAGTATCCGATTACAGTTATTATCTACAGCACGTCACATCGCTTTATATATATATATATATATATATATATATATATATATATATATATATATATATATATATATATATATATACTCCTGGAAATGGAAAAAAGAACACATTGACACCGGTGTGTCAGACCCACCATACTTGCTCCGGACACTGCGAGAGGGCTGTACAAGCAATGATCACACGCACGGCACAGCGGACACACCAGGAACCGCGGTGTTGGCCGTCGAATGGCGCTAGCTGCGCAGCATTTGTGCACCGCCGCCGTCAGTGTCAGCCAGTTTGCCGTGGCATACGGAGCTCCATCGCAGTCTTTAACACTGGTAGCATGCCGCGACAGCGTGGACGTGAACCGTATGTGCAGTTGACGGACTTTGAGCGAGGGCGTATAGTGGGCATGCGGGAGGCCGGGTGGACGTACCGCCGAATTGCTCAACACGTGGGGCGTGAGGTCTCCACAGTACATCGATGTTGTCGCCAGTGGTCGGCGGAATGTGCACGTGCCCGTCGACCTGGGACCGGACCGCAGCGACACACGGATGCACGCCAAGACCGTAGGATCCTACGCAGTGCCATAGGGGACCGCACCGCCATTTCCCAGCAAATTAGGGACACTGTTGCTCCTGGGGTATCGGCGAGGACCATTCGCAACCGTCTCCATGAAGCTGGGCTACGGTCCCGCACACCGTTTGGCCGTCTTCCGCTCACGCCCCAACATCGTGCAGCCCGCCTCCAGTGGTGTCGCGACAGGCGTGAATGGAGGGACGAATGGAGACGTGTCGTCTTCAGCGATGAGAGTCGCTTCTGCCTTGGTGCCAATGATGGTCGTATGCGTGTTTGGCGCCGTGCAGGTGAGCACTACAATCAGGACTGCATACGACCGAGGCACACAGGGCCAACACCCGGCATCATGGTGTGGGGAGCGATCTCCTACACTGGCCGTACACCACTGGTGATCGTCGAGGGGACACTGAATAGTGCACGGTACATCCAAACCGTCATCGAACCCATCGTTCTACCATTCCTAGACCGGCAAGGGAACTTGCTGTTCCAACAGGTCAATGCACGTCCGCATGTATCCCGTGCCACCCAACGTGCTCTAGAAGGTGTAAGTCAACTACACTGGCCAGCAAGATCTCCGGATTGTCCCCCATTGAGCATGTTTGGGACTGGATGAAGCGTCGTCTCACGCGGTCTGCACGTCCAGCACGAACGCTGGTCCAGCTGAGGCGCCAGGTGGAAATGGCATGGCAAGCCGTTCCACAGGACTACATCCAGCATCTCTACGATCGTCTCCATGGGAGAATAGCAGCCTGCATTGCTGCGAAAGGTGGATATACACTGTACTAGTGCCGACATTGTGCATGCTCTGTTGCCTGTGTCTATGTGCCTGTGGTTCTGTCAGTGTGATCATGTGATGTATCTGACCCCAGGAATGTGTCAATAAAGTTTCCCCTTCCTGGGACAATGAATTCACGGTGTTCTTATTTCAATTTCCAGGAGTGTATATATATAGTCATCCGTCTACTGACTGGATTGATGCGGCTCGCCAAGAATTTCTTTCCTCAGCGAATCTTTTCATTTCAGAGTAGCAACTGCAAGCTCCGTCCTCAATTATTTGATGGACGTGTTCCAATCTCTGTTTTTCTCCATAGTTTTTTACCGTCTACAGCTCCCTCTGGTATCACGGAGGTTATTCCCTGGTATCTCAACAGCTGTCTTAACACCTGTTGCTGTGTTTTCCACATTTTCCTTTCCTCTCCGCTTCTGCGGAGAACCTCCTCGCTCTTTATCTTATCAGTCCACACGATTTTCGTCCTCCTTTTGTAGAATCTCCGGTTTTTCCCACAGTCCATGTCTCATTGCCATACAGCGCTGTGCTCCAAATGTGCATTCTCATAAACTTCTTCATCAAGACATGGCTTACGTTTGGTACTTGTAGACTTATCTTCGCCAGGAATGCCCTTTTTGTCAGTGCTAGTCTGCTTTTGATGTCCTCCTTGCTCCGTCCGTCATAGGTTATTTTGCTGTCTAGGTAGCAGAATTCTTTTACTTCGTGATCCGCAGTACTTACGTTAAATTTCTTGCTGTTCTTATTTCTGCTAATTCTCAATACCTTTGTCTTTCTTCGATTTACTCTCAAACCATATATTGTGCTCTTGAAACCATTCCATTCATCAGATCCTCTAATTCTTCTCCACATTCGCCTTGGATTTTAATCCCACTCTTGATCCTTTCTTGTATTTCCGTCATTACTTCTTCAAAGTATAAAGTGGGCAGTAGCGGCGTACTTGGTCGTCCACTCTTATAGTACCCTCCTGATTCTTGTACATTCTGTATAGAACACGTCTTTCCCTGTAACTGCCGACCGCGGTAGTCTCGCGGTTCTAGGCGCGCTGTCCGGAACCGCTCGACCGCTACGGTCGCAGGTTCGAATCCTGCCTCGGGCACAGATGTGTGTGATGTCCTTAGGTTAGCTAGGTTTAAGTAGTTCTAAGTTCTAGGGGACTGATGACCACAGCTGTTAAGTCCCATAGTGCTCAGAGCCATTTGAACCATTTTTTTCCCCTGTAACTTACCCCTGTTTTTCTCAGAATTTTGAACATTTTACACCATTTTACTTTGTCGAACGCATTTTCCCGGTCGACAAATCCTATTAACACGTCCTTATTTTTCTTCAACCTTGGTTCAGTTATCAAGCACAACGTAAGAACTGCCCCTGTGGCGCCTTTGCCTTTACTAAAGACAGCATAACTATTTACGACTAATATTAAGAAGTGTTCGAAATGGGGTGGTCACGTAAAATCAGTATTAAAGAGGGCAACTGGATGCTTTGAATTTGTTAGAGAAGTTCTGAGAAATTGCAGAACGTATACGAAGAAAATTACATACAATAGCACTTCTAGAATATTGTCCCGTAATTTTGACTTCTTACAAGTAGCCTCGACAGCAGACGTGCACCGAATTCAGAGACGCGATTCTAGCATCGTAACAGGTCGGTATAGATCATACCAAAGTGTGAAAGCCATGCTCTGAGAATTCAGATGGGAATCCATGGAGCATGCATGGGCAGTCTTTGGTCACCCGCAGGCTTAGTTCACATGCTTACTGAAGCTCGCGGGCTGGTTCGTCACGTCACGGGACAAAAAACGCTCCTAAACCCAAAATTACAGCGCCTCTGAGTTGACGTTGATGGGGTAACGCAGCGATACGAATGGCACCCCTTTCCGCGCACACCTCACCAACAAATTTGGCGTCGAAACACGTGTTTTTGAAAGTACATTCATTCTATGTTCACCCCATCTTCAGATATTTACATTTATTTACGCGTCTTGAACATTTTTTTCTGTACTTACGATGTTTTGTAATTGCTGTTTTAAAAACTTGCGTTGCAAAAGTCTGCAATGCCATAAGTAATGTAACAATGCTCATCTCAAGTAAATAAATGTAAACATGGGATACCAGGAGAGCTGTAAAACTATTGTAGGCTACTGTAGACTATCGCAAATACGCGTTGACTGCGGCAGTTTTCCTAGCGCCTTTGGTCAGTTAAATCGCAACCGTGTTACCTGTATGTTAGGTGTGTTGCATACCCATCGGGCGTTACCTCTTTTCGATCGCCTTGTCTTACTAGATTGCCCTATAAACGTTTAGGTTAGAGCAGCTCACTGTCTGTTGAACCGTCAGTGAGAGAGCAACGCGAATTCCTGCTGCTAATAAGGCGAGTACACCGTTCGTTTATTACATATTTTTACAAGCTTCAAACACGAGCGACTTCAGTAGTGGACAGGAACTGTGATTGCTGTGTACAGATGCGAGCTGAGTTGTTGATCGCTTGCAGCTCCAGGCTGTGTTGGCTTTGGTCACACAGCTTGAGGCTGCTGCCAAGGGGGGTCACTGTGGGGGGTCAGAAGTGGGCATGCGAGGGACGTCGAGCACAACCCAGATGTTCCGAGATCAGTCCACTGCTGTGGCAGGCATCGGTACTGTCTGCACTGAGGTCGATCCCTCACGCGTGGTCGACTGGGAGATCATTCCAAAGTCTGGCAGGCAGCAAAAGGCTTTCCGAGGGGCCAATTGGAGGGCCTTCCCAGTTCGTTTGACGAATAGGTTTCGGGCGTTATCTGTGACTGATGAAGTCTCTGAGCAGGATGCAGTCGTCCTACCCGTTCCAGAGGAAGCTTCTCGGCACGCAAGGTCAGGGCATTCACAGAGGGTGGGTTTACTGGAAGCTGGGAGCTCCAACGTTAGGTGTGTAATGGGGCCCCACAGGAACATGACTGGCAAGGAGGGAAACGAAGCCAGTGTGCACTCCGTGTGCATTTCGGGAGGAGTCATTCTGGATGTGGAAAGGGTGCTTCCAGGTGCTATGAAGAGTATAGGGTGTAGCCAACTGCAGGTGGTGGCCAATGTCGGTACCAATGACGTATGCCGCTTTCGATCGGAGGAGATTCTCCCTGGTTTCAGGCGGCTAGCGGAAATGGTAAAGACAGCCAGTCTTGCTTGACAAATTAAAGCGGAACTCTCCAACTGCATCAACGTCGACAGAACCGATTATAGTCCTTTGGTGCAGAGCAGAGTGGAGGGTCTAAATCAGAGGCTCAGGTGGTTCTGTGACTGTGTAGGCTGCAGATTCCTTGACTTGCGCCACGGCTGGAGGGTTTCCCGTCAGAAAGATCACAGTTCGTAGTAATAGAAAGTCATCGAGTAAAACTGAAGTAACATCGGCCGTTCCCCAAGGAAGTGTTGTAGGCCCTCTATTGTTGCTGATCTATATTAACGACATAGGAGACAATCTGAGTAGCGGTCTTAGAGTGTTTGAGATGATGCTGTCTGTGGTGTCACCGCCAGACACCACACTTGCTAGGTGGTAGCCTTTAAATCGGCCGCGGTCCGTTAGTATACGTCGGACCCACGTGTCGCCACTGTCAGTGATTGCAGACCGAGCGCCGCCACACGGCAGGTCTAGAGAGACGTCCTGGCACTCGCCCCAGTTGTACAGCCGACTTTGCTAGCGAAGCGACACTGACCAATACGCTCTCATTTGCCGAGACGATAGTTAGCTAAGCCTTCAGCTAAGTCATTGGCTACGACCTAGCAAGGCGCCGTTACCAGTGTATAGTGAAATGGAGATTATATCTGTACAAGAGCGATGTACACCGATTATGGATTAAAGTTAAGTATTACAAGATTTTCGTACTTTATTGCAATTCTCAAGACTTTGTCCTGTTCCAGACCTCACGCCAATCTGCGTGAGCTTAACGCGTGCCTTTCGGCTACCTCCGAGTGGCGTGGCTGTCTTGCTACGCCACTACACTGTCATTTACCGTCTTGTAAAGTCATCAGATCGTGAAAACGACTTGCAAAATGATTTAGATAAGATATCTGTATGGTGCGAAAAGTGGCTATCGACCCTGAATAAAGAAAACTGAGAAGTTATTCACACGATTACTAAAAGCAATCAGCTAAATTTCGATTACGCGATAAGTCACACAAATCTGAGGGCAGTAAATTCAGCTAAATACTTAGGGATTACAATCACAAATAACCTAAACTGGAACGATCACATAGATAATATTGTGGGCACAGAAAACCAAAGACTGCGATTCATTGGCAGAACACGTAGAAGCTGCAACAGGTCCGCTAAAGAGACTGCTTACACCACGCTTGTCCGCCCTATTCTGGAGTACTGCTGTGCGGTGTGGGATCCGCATCAGGTGGGACTGACGGATGACATCGAAAAAGTTCAAAGAAGGGCAGCTCGTTTTGTATTATCGCGAAGTAGGGGAGATAGTGTCACAGACATGATACGTGAATTAGAGTGGCAGGCATTAAAACAAAGGCGTTTTTCGTTGCCATGGGATCTTCTCATGAAATTTCAGTCGCCAGTTTTCTCCTCCGTTGCGAAAACATTCTGTTGGCAGCCATCTACATAGGGAGGAATGGTCATTACGATAAAATGAGAGAAATCAGGGCTCGCAGATAAAAATTTAAGTGCTCGTTTTTCCCGCGTGCCGTTCGAGAATGGAACGGTAGAGAGACAGGTTGAAGGTGGTTCATCGAACCCTCTTACAGGCACTTAATTGTGAATAGCAGAGTAATCACGTAGATGTAGATACAAACCTGAAGTGGTAACAGCCTAGGAACTGAACATAAGTACATTAATGCCAGCGTAACCTAGGGAACATTTTATTCTACATACGAGTAGGTATATTCTTGTCTGTTAGTTAAAATAAACAGTATTAAAAGCAAAATTGAAATTTTCGTTCTTTAATTCAGGTTTTATTCGAAAATTATTGATGTGTAACGCGAAACAGAGGGATGTTCTGGCAATTTTTTTAGAATGATTTGTCATATAGCGCCAGAAAACACCGTTTTAAAAAAATGCAAAACAAAAACATATCGAACATCGCTTGAATACATCGTCGAGTTGCATAAAATAAGTTTCTGTTATTGCTGAACAACTTTCGCGCTTAACACTTATAACAGGAAACTCTACGTCCTTGATCATGATGAGGAAATTTGTACTGAGTACAAAACAACAGCAACAATTTATAATTTCTTTTGTGTTTGTGCATGTAAACTGTACTTGCATGAGCAGTAACTCTTTTGGCTGTATGTAAGCACAGAAGTTACCCAATTTGTTATTTTCTATTTACTTACAAATGCAATTTATATTTTGTAAGGATATAAAATACACAGTGGACTAACACAGACTGATGTACGGTACTAATTATGTGCAAAACAAACAAACAAAAAACAGTTCCTCTCTCACACATTTATGTTTCTTTTCCTACCTATACTACCAGTACTAACGGAAATTCTGCCATGTACCACGTCAAACTCGTATTGTACCGAAACTACCGAACCGCAGTTTTGGTAGAGCCCAAATCTAGATGCCAGATATCTTGAAATGTCACCACGGAAAAATAAACATACATAGAAGCAATTTTATGTACCTAATTCATTATAAATTACCTTCAGTTTCAAGAGCTGTAGTGTTCTAATGCGTTCACAATGGAGAACAATTATTTACTAATGTTAATGCGAGAAGGACCAGAAAAGCAAAATACGGTAATGAGAGAGGCAATCCCAGTCAATAAGCAATTTGAAACAACTTCGGGAGTTTTTGCCGCCGGTAGGTCATTAGGCTGTTTAAAGTTAGTGTGCTAATATCCGTAACACTATTAGCAAGTATTTCCTAAATGTTGACAGAAAAATACTTCCGATAACTGATCGAATAGGCATGGGTTGTTTCTGTTGTAAAACCCTGACGTATAAAGTGCTCATACGGCGTGTGTGAAAATTACCGAACTATCAGTTTAATAAGTCACGGTTGCAAAATACTAACACAGACGGATGGAAAAACAGATGGAAGCCGACCTCGGGGAAGATCAGTTTGGATTCCGTAGAAATAATGCAACAAGCGAGGCATTTCTTCTCTTAGAAGACAGGTTAAAGAAATGCAAACCTACATTTCTAGCATTTGTACACTATTGACTGGAATACTCTCCTTCAGATTCTGAAGGTGGAAGGGGTAAAATACAGGGAGCAAAAGGCTATTTACAATTTGTACAGAAACCAGATGGCAGCTATAAGAGTCGAGGGGCATGAAAGGGAAGCAGTGGTTGAGAAGGGAGAGAGACATGGTTGTAACCTCTCCCCGATGTTATTCAATCTGTATATTGTTTAAGCAGTAAAGGAAACAAAAGAAAAATTTGGAGTAGGTATTAAAATCCAGGGAGAAGAAATAAAAACTTTGAACTTCGCCGGTGACATTGTAATTCTGTCAGAGACAGCAAAGGAACTGGAAGAGCAACTGAACAGAATGGACAGTGTCTTGAAAGGAGGATATAAATGAACATCAACAAAAGCAAAACGAGGATAATGGAATGTAGTCGAACTAAATTAGGTGATGCTGAGGGAATTAGATTAAGAAATGAGAAACTTAAAGTAGTAGACGAGTATTGGTACTTGGGGAGCAAAATAACTGATGATGGTCGAAGTACAGAGGATATAGAATGTAGACTGGCAATGGCCAGGAAAGCGTGTCTGAAGAAGAGAAATTTGTTGACATCGAGTATAGATTTAAGTGTCAGGAAGTCGTTTCTGAAAGTCTTTGTATGGAGTGTAGCCATGTATGGAAGTGAAACATGGACGATAAATAGTTTGGACAAGAAGAGAATAGAAGCTTTCGAAATGTGGTGCTACAGAAGAATGCTGACGATTAGGTGGGTAGATCACATAACTAATGAGGAGGTATTGAATAGGATTGGGGAGAAGAGGAGTTTGTGGCACAACTTGACTAGAAGAAGGGATCGGTTGGTGTGCCACGTTCTGAGGCATCAAGGGATCACTAATTTAGTACTGGAGGGCAGCGAGTGGGGTAAAAATCGTAGCGAGTGACCAAGAGATGAATACACTAAACAGATTCAGAAGAATGTAGGATGCAGTAATTGCTTGGAGCTGAAGAAACTTGCACAGGATAGGGTAGCATGGAGAGCTGCATCAAACCAGTCTCAGGACTCAAGACCACAACAACGGTTTGTGTGTGAGAGCTTGTCAATGTTGTGTCGTCAAAGGAAATATATTGCCTACAAATGAATTAAAAAAAGCCTTACCTTTGATAACTTACACCTCGAGGAATACATTACATGAAGAACGTAGTCGTAATGGTAATCTACTTAATTAGGACATCGTATCTAGTTCTGATGTTATTCTAATTAATTAGGAGATCGATAATGTTGAACGGATATCCTACGAGAATGAATGCAACTAGATACTATCAAATTACTTATTTTTAAACAAACAAAAAATGAAATGAATGCATAAAATCAAAACAGAATTTTAAATTGTACTCTTAATTTAAGTTTGAGGCTGGGTGAATATCTATGCCTTTCCTTAAAATAACCGCTCGCCCATCCCCGTTTATTAGACCGGCACACTAAGTTGGTTAGTACGTGGTTAGCCCTGTGAAACAGAAGACCACAATCGTGACCGGAACAGACGGTAAAGAGCTCAGAGAACAAGCAAATAGAACGTAACACATTTTACTGAGATTGTTTCCCCATCTGCCGAGTTGTGGTGCGTGTATCATCGATTATACACTACTGGCCATTAAAACTGCTACACCACGAAGATGACGTGCTACGACGCAAAATTTAACCGACAGGAAGAAGATGCTGTGATATGCAAATGATTAGCTTTTCAGAGCATTCACACAAGGTTGGCGCCGGTGGCGACACCTACAACGTGCTGACATGAGAAAAGTTTCCAACCGATTTCTCATACACAAGCGGCAATTGACCGGCGCTGCCTGGTGAAACGTTGTTTTGATGCCTCGTGTGAGGAGGAGAAATGCGTACCATCACGTTTCCGACTTTGATAAAGGTCGGATTGTAGCCTATCGCGATTGCGATTTATCGTATCGCGACATTGATGCTCGCGTCGGTCGAGATCCAATGACTGTTGGCAGAATATGGAATCGGTGGGTTCAGGAGGGTAATACGGAACGCCGTGCTGGATCCCAACGGCCTCGTATTACTAGCAGTCGAGATGACAGGCAGCTTATCCGCACGGCTGTGACGGATCATGCAGCCACGTCTCGATCGCTGAGTCAACAGATGGGGACGTTAGCAAGACAACAACCATCTGCACGAACAGTTCGACGACGTTTGCAGCAGCACGGACTATCAGCTCGGAGACCGTGGCTGCGGTTATCCTTGACGCTGCATCACAGACAGGAGCGCCTGCGATGGTGTACTCGACGACGAACCTGGGTGCACGAATGGCAAAACGTAATTTTTTGGGTGAATCCAGGTTCTGTTTACAGCATCACGATGGTCGCATCCGTGTTTGGCGACATCGCGGTCAACGCACATTGGAAGAGTGTATTCGTCATCGCCATACTCGCGTATCACCCGGCGTGACTGTATGGGGTGCCATTGGTTACACGTCTCGGTCACCTCTTGTTCGCATTGACGGCACTTTGAACAGTGGACGTTACATTTCAGATGTGTTGCGACCCGTGGCTCTACCCTTAATAAAGAAAAATAATAATAAAAAATAAAAATAAAAAAATAAAAAAAATAAAAAAGTTCAAATGTGTGTGAAATCTTATGAGACTTAACTGCCAAGGTCATCAGTCCCTAAGCTTACAGACTACTTAACCTAAATTATCCTAAGGACAAACACACACACCCATACCCGAGGGAGGATTCGAACCTCTGCCGGGACCAGCCGCACAGTCCATGACTGCAGCGCCCCAGACCGCTCGGCTAATCCCGCGCGGCCTCTACCCTTCATTCGATCCCTGCGAAACCCGACATTTCAGCAGGATAATGCACGATCGCTTGTCGCAGGCCCTGTACGGGTCTTTCTGGATACAGAAAATGTTTGACTGCTGCCCTGGCAAGCACGTTGACCAATTAAAAACGTCTGGTCAATGGTGTCCGAGCAACTGGTTCGTCACAATACGGCAGTCACTACTCTTGATGAACTGTGGTATCGTGTTGATGCTGCATGGGCAGCTGTACCTGTAGACGCCATCCAAACTCTGTTTGACTCAATGCCCAGGCGTATCTAGGCCGTTATTACGGCCAGAGGTGGTTGTTCTGGGTACTGATTTCTCAGGATATATGCATCCAAATTGCGTGAAAATGTAATCACATGTCAGTTCTAATATAATATATTTGTACTATGAATGCCCGTTTATCATCTGCATTTCCTCTTGGTGTAGCAATTTTAATGGCCAGTTGTGTACATAAAGCGCTTGGATATGTGGTACTGCGGCTTTGACCTGTTGGGAACCGTTGGTCACCGTGCAGAGGATGGGAGTTGTGTAGTTACACCAGGTGACAGAAGTTAAGTGATACCTCCTAATATCGTGTCGGACTTCCTTTCGTTCGGAGTAGTGCGTCAATTCGACATGTCATGGACCTCTAAAGCCGTCCATAACTGCGAAAATGTTACCCGTGCAGGATGTTATGTATGAACTGATCTCTCGATTAGGTCCAAAAATTTTGGATAGGATTCATGTCGGCCGATCTGGCTGGCCAAATCATTCTCTCGAACTGTCCACAATGATAGATTAGATTAGATTAGTTTTTCGTTTCATACATCCGTGCTGAGGAGATCCTCGCGGATGTGGAATATGTCAATTTTTTTCAATAAAAAGCTGAAATAACAATACTAATAGTATGAATATATATACAATACATCATTTATTTCTATTAAAAAATTCGTCAATGGAGTAGAATAGTATGAATATATATACAATATATCATTTGTTTCTATTAAAAAATTCGTCAATAGAGTAGAAGGAGTTGGCCAGTAGTAAGTCTTTCAGGCTCCTTTTAAACTGATCTTTATTTGTAACTAAATTTTTTATGTTTGCTGGCAAATTATTGAAGATGAGTGTTCCTGAGTAGTGGACCCCTTTTTGAACTAAAGTAAGTGCTTTTAAGTCCTTGTGCAGATCATTTTTGTTCCTGGTATTGTATGTATGAACTGAGCTGTTTGTTGGAAAAAGAGATCTATTATTTAGGACAAATTTCATTAAGGAGTAAATATACTGAGAGGCAGTAGTTAGTATAACCCAGTTCTTTGAAGAGGTTTCTGCAGGACGTCCGTGAATTCACTCCACAAATAATACGTATTACACGCTTTTGGACTCTGAAAACTTTTGTTTGACTTGAAGAGTTACCCCAAAATATTATACCATGTGACATTATGGAATGAAAGTAGGCAAAGTATGCAAGCTTTTTCATTTTTATGTCGCCTATGTCTGCTAACACTCGAATTGCAAATACAGATTTGTTAAGGCGTTTCTGCAGTTCTGTGGTGTGCTCCTCCCAACTGAATTTATTATCAAGTTCTAATCCGAGGAATTTAAGACTGTCAACCTCTTCTATCTGCTCTTCTTCATACTTTATGCATATGCTGGGTGGAAACCTCTTACAGGTTCTGAATTGCATATAGTGAGTCTTTTCGAAGTTCAATGTCTGTGAATTGGCTTTAAACCATTTATTAATATCCATGAAAATATCATTAGCAGATCTTTCTAGAACTACACTCGACATACTATTTATTGCTATAAACTACTCGCGAACAACCGTGGCCCGTTGACATGTCATCGTTGTTTGGGAACTTTATGAATGGCTGCAAATGGTCTCCAAGTAGTCGAAGATAACCATTTCCAGTCAGTGATCGGTTCAGTTGCACCAGAGGACACAGTCCATTGCATGTAAACACTGTCCACTGTCCACACCATTACACAGTGCCTTGGTGACAATTCGAGTCCATGGCTTCGTGAGGTCTGCGCCACACTCGAACCCTACCATCAGCTCTTACCAACTGACATCCGGACTCACGTGACCAGGCCAAGGTTTTCCAGTCGTCTAGGGTCCAACCAATATGGTCAGGAGAGGCGCTCCGGCCGATGTCGTGCTGTTAGAAAAGGCACTCGAGTCGGTCGTCTGCTGCCACAGCCCATTAAAACAACTGTCCTACCACACACCTTCGTCGTACGTCCCACGCTGATTTCTGCGGTTATTTCAGGCAGTGTTGCTTGTCTGTCAGCACCGACAACTGTACGCAAACGCCGCTGCTCTCGGTCGTTAAGTGAAGCCATCGGCCACTTCGTTGTCCGTGGTGAGAAGCAACGCCCGAAATTTAATTTTCTCGACACACTCTTTATACTGTCGATATCGGAATGTTGAATTCCGTAACGATTTCCGAAATGGAGCGTCCCATGCGTCTATTCCGCGTTCAATGTCTGTTAGTGTGCGGCCCTAATCTCGTGCGAAATCTTTTCACATGAATCATCTGAGTGCAAATGACAGTTCTGCAAATATAATGCCTCGAGTACCCCATACTATCGCCATCTGTATCGCTATCCCGTGACATTTAACATCTCGGTGTACAAATTCTGTCTACACTCTGGACGTGATACACCGTCTGCAGACCCCTTGAGCTGAAACTACTTCAGTACGACAGAGTGTCGCAGTAAAAAACTGTCGAGTCCGTGATTTAGTAACCTACATAAGAGAATAACAATTACTTAACAAATAATGATAACAAGAACGCAAAATTTCCAAGACCGGCCAAGTTTCACGGAAGCTCGAAATTTAATGCGGAAGTCAATGGCAGATGCTTTTAATAGTTTCCACAACGAAACACTGTCTCAAAATATGGTGGAAAACTCAAAGAGATTCTGGTCGTGTGTAAAGTACACCAGTGGCAAAAAACAGTCAATACCGTCACTTAGCGATAGCGATTCAAATGTTAAGGATGATGGTGCCACTAAAGCGGAGTTACTAAACACAGCTTTCCGTAATTCCTTCACGAAAGGAGACTAAGTAAATATTCCAGAATTTGAAACCAGAACAGCTGTTAGCATGACTGACATAAAAGTAGATATCTTAGGTGTTGCGAAACAACTCAAATCACTTAAAGGCAAGTCTTCCGGTCCAGATGGTATACCAATCACGTTCCTTTCAGAGTATGCAGACACAATAGCGCCTTTCTTAGCAATCGTATACAACCGCTCACTTTACGAAAGGTCTGTTCCTAAAGACTGGAAAGTAGCACAGGTCACACCAATATTCAAGAAAGGAAATGGGAATAACCCATTGAATTACAGACCTATATCACTGATCTCAATTTGCAGTAGGATTTTGGAGCATGTACTCGAACATTATGAATCACGTTGAAGAAGATGACTTATTGATACATAACCAACACGGATTCAGAAAATAATGAGTGCTGTCGACAAGGGATCTCAGATCTATTCCATATTCCTAGATTTCCAGAAGGCTTTTGACACCGTTCCTCACAAGCGACTATTAATCAAATTGCGTGCATATGAAGTATCGTCTCAGTTGTGTGACTGGATTCGTGATTTCCTCTCGGAGAGGTCAGAGTTCGTAGTGATAGACGGTAAATCATCGAGTAGAACAGAAGTGATATCTGGCGTTCCGCAAGGTAATGTCGTAGGTCCTCTGCTGTTCCTGATTTACATAAATGATCTAGGTGATAATCTGAGCAGCCCCCTTAGATTGTTTGCAGATGACGCTCTAATTTACCGTCTAGTAAAATCATCAGACGATCAATTCCAATTACAAAATTATCTAGAGAGAATGGTGCGAAAAGCGGCAATTAGCACTGAACAAAGAAAAGGGCGAGGTCATCCACATGGGCACTAAAAGAAATCCGATAAATTTTGCGTATACGATAAATCGTACAAAGGGCTGTCAATTCGACTAAATACCTAGGAATTACAATTACGAGCAACTTAAATAGGAAAGACCACATGTATAATATTGTGGGGAAGGCGAAACAAAGACTGCGCTTTGTTGGCAGAACACTTCGAAGATGCGACAAACCCACTAAAGAGACAGCGTACATTACACTTGTCCGTCCTTTGCTGGAATATTGCTGTGCGGTATGGGATCCTTGCCAGGTAGGATTGACGGAGGATATCGAAAAAGTCCACAGAAGGGCAGCTCGTTTCGTGTTATCGCGCAATAGGGGTGAGAGTGTCACTGATATGATACGCGAGTTGGGGTGGCAGTCACTGAAACAAAGGCGGTTTTCTATGCGGCGAGATCTATTTGCGAAATTTCAATCACCAACTTTCTCTTCCGAATGCGAAAATATATTGTTGATATCAACCTACGTAGGGGGAAATGATCATCATAACATAAAATAAGAGAGCTCGAACGGAAAGATTTAGGTCCTTTTTTCCACGCGCCATTCGAGAGTGGAATGGTAGAGAAGTAGTATTAAAATGGTTCGATGAACCCTCTGCCAGGCACTTAAGTGTGAATTGCAGAGTAACCACGTAGATGTAGAACAGTAGTCGAGATCTCTATTTGCTCATGAGCCAGTTACAGGAACTCAGCTCAGCACTTCATACACCAGCACTTCAGTATACCTCAGACTCAACAGAGAGGCAAAGCATCGTCAGTCTGCTTACAGGGAAATGACTTAACTCGCTCCTAGCGGCGAAATCGACACTTTGCAAATTCTGACAGTGAGACTTTTCACTGACGCTCTCGTCAGTGAAATGAAATGAAATGCCGTGCGGTTAGGGCGTCTCGTTCGCCTCGTGCAAGGGTTTTAAGTCGACGGCACTTCGGCGACTTGCGTGTCGATGGGGATGAGATGAGGATGAAGGCAACACAGCACCCAGTACCTGAGCCGAGAAAATCTCCGGCCCAGGCGGGAATCGAACCCCGGCCCCTTGTCATGTCAGTCCGTCGCACTGCGAAGTCTTTAAGTCGCTACCGCGCGATGTATCCTCACGCGTAGCCACAAAGGGTTTATAACACTAAATTAACTAAGCCATCATTTCTTTGTACATTATAAAAAGTTTAGAAGTTTAAATCGCTTGAATTTAGTCCATACCGTTTGTATTACACAGAACTCAAATAATAATTCTGTCTCGAAATCTGGCGGAAGACCCAAAGAGATTCTGGTCATACATTAAGCACACCTGGGGCAAGACGCAATCAATACCTTCACTGCGCGATAACAACGGTGAAGTCACTGATGACAGTGCCACTAAAGCAGAGTTATCAAACACGGTTTTCTGAAACACCTTCACCAAGGATGACGCCGAAAATATTCCTGAAGTCCAATCAAGAAGAATTGCCAAGATGAGAAACATAGAAGTAAATATACTCAGTGTAGCAAAGCAGCTTAAATCACTTAAGAAAGGCAAGGCGTCCGGTCCAGGTTGTATACCAGTCAGGTTCCTCTCAGAGTGTGCTGATAAAATAGCTACTGCGAAAGCAAAGAGAGCTTCACTGCAAGTTTAAACGCAACCAAAACGTCTCAGACAAACAGAAGCTAAACGATGTCAAAGTTAGCGTAAGGAGGGCTATGCGTGAAGCGTTCAGTGAATCCGAAAGTAAAATTCTATGTACACACTTGACAGAAAATCCTAGGAAGCTCTGGTCTTACGTTAAATCAGTAAGTGGATCCAAACAGCATATCCAGACACTCCGGGATGATGATGACATTGAAACAGAGGATGACACGCGTAAAGCTGAAATAATAAACACCTTTTTCCAAAGCTGTTTCACAGAGGAAGACCGCACTGCAGTTCCTTCTCTAAATCGTCGCACGAACGAAAAAATGGCTGACTTCGAAATAACTGTCCAAGGAATAGAAAAGCAACTGAAATCACTCAACAGAGGAAAGTCCACTGGACCTGACGGGATACCAATTCGATTCTACACATACGCGAAATAACATTCCCCCCTTCTAACAGTCGTGTACCGCAAGTCTCTAGAGGAACGGAAGGTTCCAAATGATTGGAAAAGAGCACAGGTAGTCCCAGTTTTCAAGAAGTGTCGTCGAGCAGATGCGCAAAACTATAGACCTATATCTCTGACGTCGATCTGTTGTAGAATTTTAGAACATGTTTTTTGCTCGCGTATCATGTCGTTTTTGGAAACCCAGAATCTACTCTGTAGGAATCCGCATGGATTCCGGAAACAGAGATCGTGTGAGACCCAACTCACTTTATTTGTTCATGAGACCAAGAAAATATTAGATACAGGCTCCCAGGTAGATGCTATTTTCCTTGACTTCCGGAAGGCGTTCGATACAGTTCCACACTGTCGCCTGATGAACAAAGTAACAGCCTGCGGAATATCAGACCAGCTGTGTGACTGGTCTGAAGAGTTTTTAGCAAACAGAACACAACATGTTGTTCTCAATGGAGAGACGTCAACAGACGTGAAAGTAACCTCTGGCGTACCACAGGGGAGTGTTGTGGGAACATTGCTTTTCACAATATATATAAATGACCTAGTAGATAGTGTCGAAAGTTCCATGCGGCTTTTCGCGGATGATGCTGTAGTATACAGAGAAGTTGCAGCATTAGAAAACTGCAGCGAAATGCAGGAAGATCTGCAGCGGATAGGCACTTGGTGCAGGGAGTGGCAACTGACCCTTAACATAGATATATGCAATGTATTGCGAATACATAGAAAGAAGGATCCTTTATTGTATGATTATATGATAGCGGAACAAACACTGGTAGCAGTTACTTCTGTAAAACATCTGGGAGTATGCGTACGGAACGATTTGAAGTGGAATGATCATATAAAATTAATTGTTGGTAAGGTGGGTGCCAGGTTGAGATTCATTGGGAGAGTCCTTAGAAAATGTAGTCCATCAACAAAGGAGGTGGCTTACGAAACACTCGTTCGGCCTGTATTCGAGTATTGCTCATCAGTGTGGGATCCGTACCAGGTCGGGTTGACAGAGAAGATAGAGAGGATCCAAAGAAGAGCGGCGCCTTTCGTCACAGGGTTATATGGTAAGCGTGATAGCGTTGCGGAGATGTTCAGGAAACTCGAGTCGCAGACTCTGTAAGAGAGGCGCAGGTTTCGAGAGGGTGCGTTTCTGGATGAGGTATCGAATATATTGCTTCCCCCTACTTATGCCTCCCGAGAAGATCACGAATGTAAAATTAGAGAGATTCGAGCGCGCACGGAGGCTTTCCGGCAGTCGTTCTTCCCGCGAACCATACGCGAGTGGAACAGGAAAGGGAGGTAATGACAGTGGCCCGTAAAGTGCCCTCCACCACACACCGTTGGGTGGCTTGCGGAGTGTAAATGTAGATGTAGATGTATGTAGCAATTATATAGAACCACTCGCTCACAGAAAAATCCGTACCTAAAGAATGGAAAATTGCTCAAGTCACACCAATACCCAGACAGGGAAGTAGGAGTAATCCGCTGAATTACAGGCCTATATCACTAACGTCAATTTGCGGTAGGGTTTTGGAACATATACTGCATTCGAACATTATGAAGTACCTCGAAGAAAACGACTTATTGACACATAGTCAGCACGGATTCAGAAAATATCGTGCTTGTGAAACACAACTAGCTCTTTATACTCATCAAATAATATGTGCTATCGACAGGGGATATTTTTAGATTTCCAGAAGGCTTTCGACACCGTTCCTCACAAGCGTCTTCTAACCAAACTGCGTGCCTACGGAGTATCGCCTCAGTTGTGCGACTGGATTCCTGATTTCCTGTCAGAAAGATCACAGTTCGTAGTAATAGACGGAAAGTCATCGAGTACAACAGAATTAATGTCCGGCTTTCCCCAAGGAAGTTTTATAGGCCCTCTATTGTTCCTGATCTATATTAACGACATAGGAGACAATCTGAGTAGCCGTCTTAGATTGTTTGCAGATGATGCTGTCATTTACCTTCTTGTAAAGTCATCAGATGACCAAAACGACTTGCAAAATGATTTAGATAAGATATCTGTATGGTGCGAAAAGTGGCAATTGACCCTCAATAAAGAAAAGTGTTATGTTATTCACATAAGTACTAAAAGAAATCAGCTAAATTTCAATTATGCGATAGGTCACACAAATCTGAAGGCAGTAAATTCAGCTAAATACTTAGGGATTACAATTACAAATAACCTAAATTGGAACGATCAAATAGATAATATTGTGGGTAGAGCAAACCAAAGACCTCTATTCATTGGCAGAACACTTAGAAGGTGCAACAGGTCTACCAAAGAGACTGCTTACACCACGCTTGTCCGCCCTATTCTGGAGTATTGCTGTGCGGTGTGGGATCCGCATCAGGTGGGACTGACGAATGACATCGAAAAAGTACAAAGAAGGGCACCTCCTTTCTTGTGTTATCGCGAAATAGGGGAGATAGTGTCACAGACATGATACGTAATTGGAGTGGCAATCATTAAAATAAGGCGTTTTTCGTTGCGACGGGATCCTCTCACGAAATTTCAATCACCAGTTTTCTCCTCCGATTGCAAAAACATTCTGTTGGCCCGCAACTACATAGAGAGAAATGATCATCACGATAAAATAAGAGAAATCAGGGCTCGAACAGAAAAATTTAAGTGCTCGTTTTTCCCGCGTGTAGTTCGAGAGTGGAACGGTAGAGAGACAGGTTGAAGGTGGTTCATTGAACACTCTGCCAGGCACTTTATTGTGAATAGCAGAGTAATCCCGTAGATGTAGATGTAAGAATAATGTGAACAACAGAATGGCGAATAGCCGATAAAGCGTCACGGGTGGAGTACAATGTGTCGATCTGTCTGTCTCACGAATTTCTTCGGCGGGCAGAACTGAAGCCGATTTCGTGCCGGAGGAAAAGAGACTTTGCCACAATATTGTGCTTCCATCGCCGGGAAGAAGCCATTACAAAAAGATAAGGGAGACTCGTGCGTGCTTAGAGATGTACATGCTATCATTTATCAGGAATAGAACTGATCATAAAAAAAATTGTTGCGAAGTTCCCTCCTCCACGTACTTTACAGTCGAAAGCGCATTGAATACGTAGATGTATGTGCTATTATTTGTGATTTAAAATGGAATGATCATGTAAAATTGATCGTCGGTGAAACAGATGCCAGACTGAGATTCACTGGAAGAATCCTAAGGAAATGCAATCCGAAAACAAAGGAAGCAGGTCACAGTACACTTGTTCGCCCACTGCTTGAATACTGCTCACCAGTGTGGGATCCGTACCAGATAGGGTTGATAGAAGAGATAGAGAAGATCCAACGGAGAGCAGCGCGCTTCGTTACAGGATCATTTAGTAATCGCGAAAGCGTTTCGCAGATGACAGATAAACTCCAGTGGAAGACTCTGCAAGAGAGACGCTCAGTAGCTCGGTAGCTCGGTACGGGCTTTTGTTGAAATTTCGAGAACATGTCTACACCGATGAGTCAAGCACTATATTGCTCCCTCCTACGTATATCTCGCGAAGAGGCCGTGACGATAAAATCAGAGATATTAGAGCCCACACAGAGGCATACCGACAATCTTTCTTTCCACGAACAATACAAGACTGGAACAGAAGGGAGAACCGATAGAGGTACTCAAAGTACCCTCCGCCACACACCGCCAGGTGGCTTGCGGAGTATGGATGTAGATGTAGATCATTTGTCCGGAACAGGACTGAAACTATAAAAAAAAAAACTGTTGTGAACTTCCCTCGTTCAAGCACTTTACAGTCAAAAGCGCATTAAATACGTGGATGCAGAATACAGATACTGTCTAGCAATGTAACCACGTTACTGATGAAGCGAAAAAGTAAGTATCAGGAACTACAAAAACACAGAACTATCACACCATCAGCCTAATGACACAGGCGTCCAAGTTCCAGACAACAATAATGTTCAGAAGACAGGAAAAGATAACTGACGATCGGCTAAATTATGATCAGTTTGGCTTTCGGAAAATTAAGGGCACTAGGCATGCAGCTTTGTTTCGCGTCTGATATCGAAAGCAAGATTTCACAGGGAAATCAAGACTCATTCATAGGATTTTTAAAGCTAGAAAAAGCGTTAGACAGAGTAAACCGGTGTTAAGATGATCGTAATTTTGAGGAAAGTAGGGGAAAGGTGTACGGAAAGCAAGACAATACACAATGCGTACAACAAGCAAGAGGGAACATTAAGTATGTAAGATCAAGAATGAAGAGCACCGTTAAAAATGGTGTAAGACGCAGATGTAGTCTTTGTCCCTACTATTGTGTCTATACATCGAAAAAGCAATGACAGAAACAGAAGGGTTCAAGATTGGAATTAAAATTCAGGGTGAAACGATATCATTACTATCATCACTGAAAGTGAATCACCGGACGTGTTGAATGCAATAAAGTGTCTAACGTGCACAGAAAATCGAATGAGAGTAAAGCGAAGAAAGTACAAACTAATGAAGCGTGGCAGAAAGGAGACTAGCGATAAACATAACATCAAAATTGGAAACGTCGAAGTAGACGAATTGAGGGATTCTACTTCTTTAGCAGCGAAGTAACACACTGCATACGAAACAAGGAGGACACATAAAGCGGACTAGCACAGTCAACATCGGCCTTAATCTGAGGAAGATACTTCTTGTAATATAGCACATTTGGAGGACAACTGTATGGTAGTTAATCAAGGATTGTGGGAAAACCAGAAACTGGAGTAGAAGAGAACATGCGGAGTTTGACACGCGCTGCTACAGAAAGATGTCGAGAATTAGGCGTACTTGCAAGAAATCAGGAGGTTCTCCGCAAAATCGGCGAAGAAAAGCACGGTTAGAAGACATGGACAAGAAGAAGCGACATAGTGATAAGATAAAATATCGTAAGACATCAGGGAATAACTTTCATGGTAGTAGAGGGAGATGCCGAAGGTAAAAACTGGCGGAGAAGAGAGAGAGTGGAACACATCCAAAAAATAACTGAAGACGTAGGGTACCAACGCTTACTGTGGGATGAAGAGGTTGGCACAAGAGAGGAATTTGTGGCGGGTCACACCATACCAGCCAGAAAACTGACGACTCAAAACAAAAGTTTAAAAAAAATAAATACAAAATACATAATATTTTCTCTTACTTACCTTCAAATTGTCTTCTGTCTGCAGTTGCCAAATCTGAGTTCTTTGTCTTTTAGCCGCTTCCAAGGGACTTCTCGAATCTTAAAAACACGTCACCTTCCTCCAACAATGGTATTACTGCAAAAGTATTGTCCTCCGTGACCGAGCTGAAATATCTTGCTCTTAACAGGAGGTAGACAGCAAAATCAGCTACTGTTCGAGCAGTAGACGACGGATGTAGATCGTTGTTGATTTTCACAGACCAACATCAACTATCGGCGTCAATGTTCGGCCACTAAATATTCAAACTTTTTACTTGTGGTAACTGTCAAGGGTTAACACTTTAGCGTGACAATACACTACAATTATTTTTTCCTTTGACTGTCTTCTTGGCGAAGAGAAAAAACGTCGAAAACCTACGCAAAACTGGAAATCTAAAAAAGACACTTTTTTCGAACAATTAGTTGGCAGGTCCTCATTGTCCCCTCACAAAAATTCTGTTACTGTAGCGTAGCACTTGTGTCAACAGTTTAGAGCAAAATATAGGTATCTAGGTAAGTCACAGCATTCTAGAAACACAGCACCTTCTCTAGTAATCGGCACAGATGTCCTCCGTGGAAGCAAATCACGCACGTAACCCAGAAAGATCCGTTTCACTAGAGTATGCTGAAGTCCTTGCGTTTTGCTGAACTACGCGGGAAGATTCGCTCAACAGATTATAATGGAAAAAAAGGTCCAGAGAATTGTTGACCACACAGCTGATGCTCGTAGCTCTGAGGAACACACGAATATGTCAGTCTATTTACACACTGAGCAATGTTCCTTCACCCGCTAGGTGTTACGCTGCATCTTGAAGATCGCCCTGTAATAATTCTCGAAGCACCACTGTTGTCTTCGCATCACACTTTATTTGCGCTGGGGTCGCAATAGTTTGACCATTTGTTCAGTTTCAGAGACAGTCTAGAGAAGGGATCGAACACGGCATCCAGCAAAACACATCCCTGTACACAGTTACACTTGAGCTGCGCGCAAAATAAGCACTGAAGAAAATATACGCTGACAAAAAAAATTAAAAAATCGAATTGCTATGCAATCCGCGAAACGAAAAACAGCTAATCGACGAAGCAGGCAGGGTATTATGATACGAATAAAAATGAAGGTTTAATAAAGAGCAAAGGAAAATTTAAAAAAAAATAATAATAACAAATTTTTCGCGCCAAACGCGTGGTCACATTGTCGAAGCGTCGTTTTCAATTTGCCGAAGAAACTCGCGAGATTGGAAGAGTCATCGGCAGCGAAACTGGGCCGGTTTTCCCGCACTGCCTGGGCTTTCGACGGCAGTGACGTCTCGAACGCCTGCCTCCATCCCCCTACACCCTCCCCTCTGCCCCCACCCACGACAGAGCATCGGAATTGCCCCATCTCGCGCGCGTCTCGCAGCTTCCGCGCTGCCCCATTCAACGCCTGCGAGGAGAGCGGGCCCGCGACGCTCGTATGCTATTGGCTGGCCGCTGCCCCCACCACTCCCCAGCGGAGGCGCCAGACGGCCATACAGCTCGCCGCTTCCCCCACCACCGCGCTCTGCGGTGACATCGCCGCATATCGTCGCGGGAGGCAAGCGTCCGTTCGTTCTCAACCAAACAGTCGCGTAACGCTCTTTCGTTTTTTCTTAGCTCCTCCCCCTCCGCCTCGCCGGTGAGTCTCTTTCAACTCCTAGCGCTCAATTCACCAGAAGTGCGAACCGTCTTCTGTTTTTTTACTAACGGTTTCGCAGTCCAGAAATAGTCTCTGGCGTCTGTTAACCGGCGCCTGCCGACGCACCGAAGTCGGAAATTAATGCACAAATTGTATGGAATTAAACAATCTTCTTTCCGTGCTCGCAAAGAAAACCTGCATAGAATTTTCGCCTTATGCAAGACACAGTTTATTTATTTTTGTTTCACCCATAAGGAAATACGTAGAAATATCGGAACACGTGAGGCAATACTGACCCTACGACTTATCTTAGAAGCTAGATTAAGGAAAGGCAACCCTACGTTTCTAGCATTTGTTGACTTAGAGAAAGATTTTGACGATGTTGACTGGAATACTCTCTTTCAAATTCTGAAGGTGGCAGGGGTAAAATACAGGGAGCGAAAGCTATTTACAATTTGTACAGAATCCAGATGGCAGTTGTAGGAGTCTAGGAACATCAAAGGGAAGCAGTGGTTGGGAAGGGAGTGAGACAGGGTTGTAGCCTCTCCCCGATGTTATTCAATCTCTATATTGAGCAAGCAGTGAAGAAAACAAAAAAAAATTCGGAGTTGGTATTAAAATCCATGGAGCAGAAATAAAAACTTTGAGGTTCGCCAATGACATTGTAATTCTGTCAGAGACAGCAAAGGACCTGGAAGAGCAGCTGAACGGAATGGACAGTGTCTTGAAAGGTGGATATAAGATGAACATCAACAAAAGCAAAACGAGGATAATGGAATGTAGTCGAATTAAGTCGGGTGATGCTGAGGGAATTTGATTAGGAAATGAGACACTTAAAGTAGTAAAGGAGTTTTGCTGTTTGGGGAGCAAAATAACTGATGATGGTCGAAGTAGAGAGGATATAAAATGTAGACTAGCAATGGGAAGGAAAGCGTTTCTGAAGAAGAGAAATTTGTTAACATCGAGTGTAGATTTAAGTGTCAGGAAGTCGTTTCTGAAAGTATTTGTATGGAGCGTAGCCATATATGGAAGTGAAACATGGACGATAAATAGTTTGGACAAGAAGAGAATAGAAGCTTTCGAAATGTGGTGCTACAGAAGAATGCTGAAGATTAGATGGGTAGATCACATAACTAATGAGGAGGTATTGAATAGAATTGGGGAGAAGAGGAGTTTGTGGCACAACTTGACAAGAAGAAGGGACCGGTTGGTAGGACATGTTTTGAGGCATCAGGGGGTGACAAATTTAGAATTGGAGGGCAACGTTGAGGGTAAAAATCGTAGAGGGAGACGAAGAGATGAATGCACTAAGCAGATTCAGAAGGATGTAGGTTGCAGTAAGTACTGGGAGATGAAGAAACTTGCACAGGATAGATTAGCATGGAGAGCTGCACCAAACCAGTCTCAGGACTGAAGACCACAACAACGACCACAACAACATGTCTGTGAATGGAAGGAAAGATACGACAGCAATTTTAACTTGGTCTGTAGTGCGACGTGAAAGTGAACGGTTTTTGTTCCAGTTTTTTCAGTAGTGTTTTTGTAACTTTTGGTGACTTTCAACGCGGGATAAACCTTTAATTGCTAATTGTATGGGCTTAAATGACATATAATCGTATAGTGCATGTCATTCCTGTACGTTAGCTATATAGTACTTTTAAATCTGTCAGTTATATATGCTCCATAAATGTTGTTAAAAAAATATGCTCTTAGTGACGAACGGGACGGGGCAGAATGGTAGTTCTGCCCTGTCACTTTTTGTGCAAGTAAATTTCAAACAATATATATTTCTTTTTTCCCTATTTGTTACAGATGGTGTAAACACGCCTCAGAAAGACTGATAGATACAATGGGATACTAAATAAATGGAAATGGCAGTATCAACCATTTCATTTTCTGAAATGGAAATTTTAAAAGCAACTGACGAGTTAAACGCACCCGAATCAACGTTGGAATGATACGTTTACTTAGCTAAGAATAATCGTGACTACAGAGTTGACAAATAAAATGGAAAATTTCCAAATGTGTTCGTTCACTGCAGGTCAAGAGGACGAGCTGGTAGCGTACCTGTAATCAATAGAGAGCAGATTCTCTAGTCTGACGATAAAACGTCACATGGTCAGATGATTAGCCTGTCAACTAGCGGAAAGAAATAGCTTAGCTCACAGATTTGACAGAGAAAGTTGTCTGATTGGGCATGACAGGGTTGTAGGATTTATTGCTAGGCATCCTATGTTTTCTGTTCGCAATCCTGAGAATAGGTCGAATGCACGAGGGATGGGATCCAAAAAAATAGCAATAACAGTAACTTGGTATTAAGGATTAAAAAGAATTCTAAACTTTTCAAAATAATATTAAAATATTTTAGAAGTATTCTGAGTTCGAGTCTCGGTCCGAAACACAGTTTTAATCTGGCAGGAAGTTTTTGATTTGGCGTAAAGTTTGAACTGACAAACGGCTTCCCTGAAACACTTAAAGATACCGTCTATAAAATAAAATTTATGGGAGAAATTTCTGTCTTTCAAAATAAAAGCAGGCCTACGACAATGTGACGGCGTATCCCCAATTCTTTTTAATAGTCCACTGGAGAAAACAGTAAGAATTTGGAACGAAAAACTTATTGAACTCAACCTCTCGCCTATAAGCTAAGGGAGAGGAAGCAAAAAGATCGAAACCAACAGTCTTGCATTTGCAGAAGATTTTGCTATACTTTCCAAAAATGTGGCACTGCTATAGCACGAACGAATCTTCTCAAGAAATAGCCAGCAGAACTGGTTTAAGAATTTCTGCAGAAAAAAAAGCAAAATTTTTAACAAATGTTAAGGATGCTCCAAAATTCCTGGAAACAGATATTGGCCAAGTAGAAAGGATAAAAAAATTCAAATATCTACGGGAGATATTCGAAAAAAAGTTTTGAAAAATCTGCATTAGAGGAAAGGTTGCGTAAAATGGGGAGAGCGTATGGTATCGCCAAATACCTCTATAATAAGAAGTGTCTGCCAAAAACTGCAAAAATAAGACATTATAACACATTAGTGAAGCCAAAATGCCTACATGCAAGTGAATGCCTACTATTAAACTATAATTTAGATAAATTAGAAATACTAGAAAGGCGAATTATAAGGAAAATATTAGTACCACAAAAGCAGCAAAAGGTTGGAAATTACGAAGTAATGCTTAAAGGTACCAAAATATAGAAAATATTTCAAACGTAATTAGAAAAAGATGACTCATGTTTTTTGTAAATTTATTTCGAATGAAAGACAGTAGATTAACGAATAAGATTTTCAAATATTTGTGGGATAAGAAGTCCACAACAAGCTGGGTCAACGAAGTAAAAAATAATTTAGAAGTAAACAATATACGAGTAAAAACAGAAGATATAAACAACTGGAAGCCTTTCGGAAAACATGGATGTATTACAAGGTAGGGTAGCTATAAAGACTAGTATATACCGGTCTGAAGATAGAAAGAAGAAGCATAGTGAACAGATGAAAGCACACTTCAAGAAAAGAAAAGAACAAAGAAAGAGGAACTGAAATTGGAACGTGAACCTCATATGGCCTATCACAGTAAAAAAATTTAAAAAATATTTTCTTATTGTTAACGATTTTTGAAGATTCCATACTCTTTAGTCTAAACTGTTCATTAAAGAGCTTTATGTCTTAGTTTTAAGATGGTATTCCTAATGAGTACAACGTTAATGCAATAATTTCACAAAATATGCCTTATCTTATTCATCCTCATGGGTTGGGCAGAACGAGAAATATGCAAACATTTCTTTGAAAAATGAAGTTACGTAAGGTTATATTACAAGGTGATATTTTACACGTTTGAGAACTGATTCATTATGTTTCTTCATTTTGCAAAAATTTTTAAACATGAAAGAGTTCCTCTAAAAGCTTACATTTATGGTTTAAGCTGTGTGCATGTCCTTTGGTATCGTTACTCGTGGCCCCCAATTTAACACAGACTGTATTCATGCAGTGTGTGAAAATGACGCCTCTTATCGACTTACAATAAACGTTACACATGGTTTCAAACATTTTCGAAACTTTTTCTCACTGATACTACCCACAAATTAATACCCAATAGGAAAAAAATGTATCGCTTTCCCTATTTTCGCTCTCAGTGCAGTAAAAAGGAGTACCAAGCGCGACGTTTTCGATTTATTACCTCTTTACTGCCAACTTCACTCTCCATATATTTTGAACAATACATCCATATGTAGGCCCCTACCATCAAATGTACCCGCGAAATTATATCACTGCACGACACACAGCTCAGGAAATATGATGTCGTAAAAACTGAGATGTGTGAAAAACTGGCTTTTACCAAACGGAGAATAAATTACTCAAACTATACTCATCCAGCTACTGATAATGGTGGGAATGGGGGCGAATTAGAGGTTGTAATTTCCCCCCTCCTTCCTTTTTCCATTTATTGTCCACATTAAAAAATGCTCAGTCCAAGTAATTAATAAGCTAAAGTCTTTTATGAAGATTTGAGAGGAGCGAAGATAACAATAAACTTTCAAGCCATGTTGAGATGGCTCCAGTTCTTCTTGTCTAGGGGTCTGATTATTGAAACTGAAAATCTAACATCAGGTCTTCACGATTGGTTTGAACTAAATAAACATTGTTGTTGCAGATGTTTTTTTACGTAAATATATTTTCCATTGATTTTCTCACATTTTAGTATATCATACAGAAATTTGACTTTTGACATTCACAAAGCTGAAATTACGTTGTGTGCACAAAAATACGTCCTATCACATCAGAGGCAAGCTTACGACTCATACACTCTGCAGAAATAACAATATTCCAAAGACTTTACAATTTTTCTTAACAAATGAATTCCTGCTAGTTTTCGTTACATTATTAATTTCGACCAGTATTTCGTAAATGAATCCAGAAATTAATATAGTAAACAGTACAGGATTGCGTAATTAATAATAGAAATTTTAGGTGTGCAAATAATTCGTAATTTCAAATGTTTCTAAAACAATAAATGTGACTGTACATTCGGAACTAGCACTTAACGATTTTAACATCAAAACTAAAGTATTTTATACAGCAATTTCTCTTCATAAATTTTACCTTCAAATATAATATAGTATGTATAAAATTATATGAAAGTTTTCAGAAAAGCAACTGAGACAATACTGACCTGTCCAGATCTCGAAAAATAATACTGGTATCGACAGCTGCTGTTGAGGAAAAGTATTGCTAGAAGAGGATGTCCTGTTACAAGGTACAGAATAAATTTTATTTGACTGTCATAAATTGTTGATCAGTAAATGAGAAAAAAGGCTATAATTACTAGTTGATAAAAAAACCGCTTCCAGAAGCTGTGCTTTATTGTAATTTTAGCCTACTTTACATTTCCTTACTTTGAACGAAGGAAACACGATGATTATGTTACTGAAATGAACTTAAGCAGCGATTTCCTGCTCTTTCGAAAAGGTAGCCAGGTTTGGTTGCTTTCACTAATGATTGACGTGAAATAGTTATTTAACGTGTTTAATAAGAGAGAATTGTGTTCACAAGATGTTGCGGTCATTGGCATTGCCATACACGGAGGGCTTATTTCAAGTCAATTTTGGTTCATTTTGAGATACAGTGTCCTAACGTTAAATGAGCGCTGAAAAATTTGCAGTTGAGATACCAGAAATATTCAAGCACATGGCTTCTTGCTGGAGATGAACCTTTCTTTCTGTTTGTTTGGATCACTAATTTCAGAAGCAATATAGGCAGAAAAGTGGAGGTAATGGACTTGTACCACTATTGAAATAAACCCTTCACATATTCCCAATGCTATGATGTTTGGATAAGTATCTCTTAACGCATATACTGAAAATAAAACCTTCAGAATATCCAAATTAGAAGTCGTCTCAGTTTTTGGCATCAGCTGTTTCACCTGGAACAGAAAGCAATCTATTTCGTTATCTATGTAAAAAAACGTAACTCAGATGTATCAATGCCTCTGCTATTTGACACCAAAATAATCTGCACATTTTCGAGATTAGACACAGAGATTTCATTCTAGGCGTTTTCTCACACGTAATTACAAGGTGTACTCAAATGAGAACGAGACACATGGAAAAAAGTACGTAAACATTATTATACTTTATTATTTCGTAACTAATCGCCATAAGTATTATTACATGACTCCCTCTGTGGAGACAAGATGGTCAGTGGCTGCATAGAAAAAAATGTTCACTGACGGAAAAAAAATCATACCACCAAAAAATAGTTATTATAGAGTGAAGAAATTTCGAGAATAAATTTGTCTGGGTAACATACTTAAGTGACTAACATTGCATGGCAACAGGTTAATGTACGCGCCGGATAAGGCAATTCACATAGGAAATGGTGCTAAACTATTAACCGATGTAACCGCCAGAATTCGGAATGCAAGCTTACAAACGTGCACGATTTATGTTGTACAGGTGTCGGATGTCAGCTTGTGAGATGGAGTTCCGAACACGCGTCTTGCACTTGGTTGGTCAATACAGGGATGGTTAATGCTACGCTACTGGCCTTTAAAATTGCTACACCACGAAGATGACGTGCTACAGACGCGAAATTTAACCGACAGGAAGAAGTTGCTGTGATATGCAAATGATTAGCTTTTCAGAGCATTCACACAAGGTTGGCGCCGGTGGCGACACCTGCAACGTGCTGCCATGAGGAAAGTTGCCAACCGATTCCTCATACGCAAACAGCAGTTGACCGGCGATGCCTGGTGAAATGTTGTTGTGTTGCCTCGTGTAAGGAGGAGAATTGCGCACCATCACGTTTCAGACTTTGATAAAGGTCGAATTGTAGCCTATCGCGATTGCGGTTTATCGTATCGCGACATTGCTGCTCGCGTTGGTCGAGATCCAATGACTGTTAGCAGAATATGGAATCGGTGGGTTCAGGAGGGTAATACGGAACGCCGTGCTGGATCCCAACGGCCTCGTATCACTAGCAATCGAGATGACAGGCATCTTATCCGCACGGCTGTAGCGGCTCGTGCAGCCACGTCTCGATCGCTGAGTCAACAGATGGGGACGTTAGCAAGACAACAACCATCTGCACGAACACTTCGACGACGTTTGCAGCAGCATGGACTATCAGCTTGGAGACCGTGGCTGCGGTTACCCTTGACGCTGCATCACAGACAGGAGCGCCTGCGATGGTGTACTCGACGACGAACCTGGGTGCACGAATGGCAAAACGTAATTTTTTGGGTGAATCCAGGTTCTGTTTACAGCATCACGATGGTCGCATCCGTGTTTGGCGACATCGCGGTGAACGCACATTGCAAGCGTGTATTCGTCATCGCCATACTGGCGTATCACCCGGCGTGGTGGTATGGGTTGCCATTGGTTACACGTCTCGGCCACCTCTAGTTCGCATTGACGGCACTTTGAACAGTGGACGTTACATTTCAGATGTGTTACTACCCGTGGCTCTACCCTTCATTCGATCCGTGCGAAACCCTACATTTCAGCAGGATAATACAAAAGGAAAACGAGGATATTGGAATGTAGTCGAATTAAGTCGGGTGATGCTGAGGGAATTAGATTGGGAAATGTGGCACTTAAAGTAGTAAAGGAGTTTTGCTATTTGGGGAGCAAAATAATTGATGATGGTCGAAGTAGAAAGGATATAAAATGTAGACTGGCAATGGAAAGGAAAGCGTTTCTGAAGAAGAGAAATTTGTTAACATCGAGTATAGATATAAGTGTCAGGAAGTCATTTCTGAAAGTATTTGTATGAAGTGTAGCCATGTATGGAAGTGAAACATGGACGATAAATAGAGAGAGAATATAAGCTTTCGAAATGTGGTGCTACAGAAGAATGCTGAAGATTAGATAGGTAGATCACATAACTAATGAGGAGGTGTTGAATAGAATTTGGGGGGAAGAGGAGTTTGTGGCACAACTTGACTAGAAGGGATCGGTTAGTAGGACATGTTCTGAGGCATCAAGGGATCACCAATTTAGTACTGGAGGGCAGCGTGGAGGGTAAAAATCGTTGAGGGAGACCAAGAGATGAAAACACTAAGAAGATTCAGAAGGATGTAGGCTGCTGTACTTACTGGGAGATGAAGAAGCTTGCACAGGATAGAGTAGCATGGAGAGCTGCATCAAACCAGTCTCAGGACTGAAGAGCACAACAACAACAACGACAATGCACGGCCGCATGTTGCAGGTCCTGTACGGGCCTTTCTGGATACAGAAAATGTTTGACTGCTGCCCCGGGCAGCACATTCTCCAGATCTCTCACTAACTGAGAACGTGTGGTCAATGGTGGCCGCGCAACTGGCTCGTCACAATATGCCACTCACTACTCTTGATGAACTGTGGTATCGTGTTGAAGCTGCATGGGCAGCTGTACCTGTACACGCCATCCAAGCTCCGTTTGACTCAATGCCCAGGCGTATGAAGGCCGTTATTACGGCCTGAGATGGTTGTTCTGGCTACTGATCTCTCAGGATGTGCACTAGGCAGCCATAACTCGCGCATGCGCATAAGAGGGTGTGTTGATGAGCGTTTGGCGTCATTGGCCGGGAGCCCCCTTACGGGGCAGGTCCGGCCGCCTTGGTGCAGGTCTTACTACATTCGACGCCACATTGGGCCACCTGCGCGCCGGTTGGGGATGAAATGATGATGAAGACAACACATCACACAGTCTCTGAGCGGAGAAAATCTCCAACCCAGCCGGGAATCGAACCCGGTCCCCTTCGGTCGGCAGTCTGTCACGCTGACCATTCAGCTGTCGGGGCAGTGTGTTCTGCTTGTTATTTGCTTATTGTTAGGTGGCTAGTGGCTAATTTCATATTTTCATGTTGCAGATTTTCCGCATTTTCTTCAGTAAGTAGGTTTTCATAAATGCGGAAAGAAACTTTTTTTGTCAGTCGGCAATCGTTTCTTTTTTAGTAACATGCGTATATTGTTTCACGGCGATTTTCGATTTGTATCGTAATGCGTTAGCTTACGAAAGTTCATGTTTGATTTGACTGCATCTTTTGCTTTTTTTTTCAGCACGCCAGAAAAGAGAAACTGGCAGTCATGGGCGAGATACATATACAACATTTGGTGGGCTGTGCTATTCTGTGTCTTAAAGCCAGACCCGTAAAAAATTCCCCAGTCACTAGGAAACGTAATGTTACAGCCAGCCTGCATCGTAAGAGGGCATTTACCGGTATTTTATTCTTAATCTACGCTTGTAAGATCACAAAACGTGTAAACATATGATTTCATTCTTACTTTCGAGAATGTGAGACAACCTCCCTCGTGACCATGTCACACTTACTAATTCCATCTTCTATCATAGACTGTAGCTCCTCTTCAACTGTGCTACCTACTAAGCTATTCGTTATTGCTGTATCTATAGCCTTAGAGAATTTCAACATAACAAATGCTAAATATCTCGAGAAAATTTCTTCTCCAAGTTGTAGATAGTACCTACAATAGTCCAGAAACTGTTTCATTGCTCACTTTGAAAGAGATAAATGAATTATTTGACAATATGACACAGCAGTAACTACATAAGAGCTACGAAGGTGAGTCAAAAGAAAACCTTAAATATTTTTTTAAAATTTGATTTATTGTGCAGAAGTGGTACAAAGCTGTATTACTTTTCAACACAATATCCCCCACGCTCAATGCAAGTCCTCCAGCGCTTACAAAGTGCATAAATTCCTTTGGAAAAAAATTCTTTTGGTAGTCCGCGCAACTACTCATGCACCACGTGGCGTACCTCTTCATCAGAACGGAACTTCATTCCTCCCGTTGCGTCTTTGAGTGGTCCAAACATATGGAAATCACTCGTGGCAAGGTCTGGTGAGTATGGTGGATGAGGAAGACAGTCAAAGTGCAGGTCTGTGGTTGTTGCAGCTGTTGTACGGCCAGTGTGGGGGCTTGCACTGTCATGTTGTAAAAGGGCACCTGCTGACAGCAATCCACGTCGCTTTGATTTGATTGCAGGCCGCAGATGATTTTTTAGGAGATCTGTGTATGATGCACTGGTGACAGTGGTCCCTCTAGGCCCGTAATGCTCCGAAATGACGCCTATTTTGTCCCAAAAGAGGGTCAGCATAACCTTCCCTGCTGATGGTTCTGTTCGAAACTTCTTTGGTTTTGGTGATGAGGAATGGCGCCACTCTCTTCATTTCCGGTTGGTGGAAGTGAACCCAGGTTTCGTCCCCAGTAACGATTCTTGCAAGGAAGCCATTACCTTCTCGTTCAAAGCGCCGAAGAAGTTCTTAACAAACATCAGCACGTCGTTCTCTCATTTCAGGAGTCAGCTGCCGTGGCACCCATATTGCAGACACTTTGTGAAACTGGAGCACATCGTGCACAATGTGGTGTGCTGACCCGTGGCTAATCTGTAAACGTGCTGCAATGTCATTCAGTGTCACTCGGCGGTTTTCCTTCACTATGGCTTCAACTGTGGAGTCACAACTCGTTGTGCCTGACCTGGACGAGGAGCATCTTGCACTGAAGTCACACCATTTGCCAACTTCCTACTCCATTCGTAGACTTGCTGCTGTGACAAACATGCATCACCGTACTGAACCTCCATTCGTCGATGAATTTCAGTGGGTTTCACACCTTCACTACGCAAAAACCGAATAACAGAACGCTGTTCTTCCCTGGTGCAAGTCGCAAGTGGGGCGGCCATCTTTATACTGATAGTGCGATGGTATGTGTGCATCAGCACTATGCTGCCACCTACAGACCATTCTGCACGCTGTTTGTAGCACGCCTACCAATTTACAGGATAACGGCGCGAAATTTCGATTTGCTATTGCACATTTAAGGTTTTCATTTGACTCACCCTCGCATATCTAGCTTGGGCCTCTGCATTTCCCTTTTCAGATTTTCTAGCTTCCCTACCACGTTCAAGCTTCTGACATTCCACGCACTGCAGTTACCATCTTTGTACCTATGTTTTTCTTTCCAACTTCTATGACTGCCCTCTTTAGAGATGTCCGTTCCTTTTCAACCAAACTGCCTACTGAACTGTTCGCAAACATCATGAAGAGTAGTTGCTGGTCGTGACATTGGAGGCCACATGTCCTCGGTGTAGAGGCAAGGAATGGAGCAGGCCCGTACCTGGCGGCTCCTGGAGGCGAAGGCCGAGATGGACCGCGTCGTCGTCCTAGTAGTGACTTCAGAGTAAGATCCTGATTGTGAGGATGCTTTCGCAATCGACGCCTGGCCTAGGAAACTCACTCTCCGCGAACTTTCCATATATAGGCTGGCCATAGGCTTAAACACTGCCCGGACGCCAGGTTACCGCGGGTACTACACTCTGTTCATCCTAAGAATGAACTTGATGTAAACAAACACAAACGTGATGATTGGTCAGAAGCCGAAGCACACATACACTGGTGTTGTTACGCTCTTGGAAGTAGGTCCTACCTACGTATTAGATATGTTACACTAGTGGCCATTAAAATTGCTACACCAAGAAGAAATGCAGATGATAAATTTATTTATTTATTTATTTATTTAACCTGATCAGATTAGGGCCGTCAGGCCCTCTCTTACATCGGACCAGTGTTCCACACATACAGCATTTCACACATCAGAGTTACATCATGACCATAGTTTAAATGAGAAAAATTAGCTTACTCTAGTGACAATATGAATAAAGAGTAGTGACTAAGACCTAGTAAAGTAAATGCGGCAGTATTTTTACAACAGGTGCTATACATACAGACTATGATAAAAGCAACAATAATAACAGTAAAAAAAAAACAAATAATAATGATAAACATGACCAAGACCTAATAAAGTAAATGCTGGCAGTATTTTTACAACAGGTGCTATACATACAGATTATGATAAAAGCAATAATAATAACAGTAAAAAAAACAAATAATAATGATAAACATGACTAAGACCTAATAAAGTAAATGCGGCAGTATTTTTACAACAGGTGCTATACATACAGACTATGATAAAAGCAACAATAATAACAGTAAAAAAAAAAAAATAATAATGATAAACATGACCAAGACCTAATAAAGTAAATGCTGGCAGTATTTTTACAACAGGTGCTATACATACAGATTATGATAAAAGCAATAATAATAACAGTAAAAAAACAAATAATAATGATAAACATGACTAAGACCTAATAAAGTAAATGCTGGCAGTATTTTTACAACAGGTGCTATACATACAGATTATGATAAAAGCAATAATAACAGTAAAAAAAACAAATAATAATGATAAACATGACTAAGACCTAATAAAGTAAATGCTGGCAGTATTTTTACAACAGGTGCTATACATACAGATTATGATAAAAGCAACAATAATAACAGTAAAAAAAACAAATAATAATGATAAACATGACCAAGACCTAATAAAGTAAATGCTGGCAGTATTTTTACAACAGGTGCTATACATACAGATTATGATAAAAGCAATAATAATAACAGTAAAAAAAACAAATAATAATGATAAACATGACTAAGACCTAATAAAGTAAATGCTGGCAGTATTTTTACAACAGGTGCTATACATACAGATTATGATAAAAGCAATAATAATAACAGGAAAAAAAACAAATAATAATGATAAACATGACTAAGACCTAATAAAGTAAATGCTGGCAGTATTTTTACAACAGGTGCTATACATACGGATTATGATAAAAGCAATAATAATAACAGTAAAAAAATCTAATAATAATGATAAACATGAGAAAAATTGGCAATAGTAATGAAGATTTGCGCAGATGTACATTAATATCTTGGTGTAAAGTAGATGTTTACTAGTATAGCGGGTTTTGGGGGAGATATAAGGAGGGGGAAAGAGGGGAGTAATGAGGTGAAGTGCATTCGTGTACAGAGGAAGGCATTACTGTTGCTTAAGTAGATACGTCATTGACTGTTGTTTGAAGCCGGACACGTTTTTAAGTTCTCTAACATAACGAGGGAAGTTATTCCAGAGTCGGGTTTCCGCTACTGTAAAGGACTTGGACAAGGTGACTGAGCGATGCAGTGGAACAGAGAGGATTTTATTATAATGGGAACGTGTGTTTCTCTCATGTTGTTCCGACATGACCGTTAGGGACGAGGAGAGATATATTATACTAGAACGAGAGTTGGCAATACTCTCTTAGGATGTAAAGGTCGGCTACAGCGCGCATACACAAGCTCTGGAATCTAAGATATTGTCGTCGCGCTTGGCAGCGCACGGATTAACCAGTGGCGGTTTTGAGGCCAGTGTAGGAGCCCGCCTGCTGTGTGTTGGACGATGGGTCGTCGCCGAACTGCCGTACTGCCGTGTCCGCCAGCAGCGACACAGGATTTGATACTGAGTTGATATTTTTTATAATCTGCATCGCGCTTATTAATTTAAAGAAAAGGGTTTGTGTATGTGCGTAGCAGCAGAAGGTAATTTTGATAATGATAGGAGTTGAATTCTTAAGGGGAAACCATTGTTAGATTAAGTATTGATTTTTGTCATTGATTTCTTTTGTAATTGTCAGTGAACTGTTTCACTATGTATTCAAGTGAGAAGCATTTCAGTCTGTCTCAAGAGTTTGATTAATTTGTAATATTGCTTTAATGCCACTGGAGGCAGATTTACATACGAAGAGATTGTTGAAAGAGCTTCTAGCGTTTTGTTAACTGAATGAGAAAGAATCGCTTTCAGAATATAGTTTTTTTGTTTGGTTTATCATTTATCGAGTTTAGATTTGACCAGACCCTTTCTCTTGAATTATATGTAGTTGTAGTAAGCAGCAGCAGCCGCAGCAACAGCAGGAGCCGCCATACAGAACATGCATTGCACTCAGCACAGAGAATAGGTTTTTTATGTTTTTGTTAAATTATGGAATGCAGCAGATCAAGCAGTGGCAGCAGAAAGGCCAAGTATGTTATTTGTTGCGCACACGACCAATAAAAAAATGTTTGGCGATCTCTGTAATAGTAAAGTTAACAAGAGTACAAGCACTAGATTTTCAGCAGAAAACACGAGATAAGAAGGTAGAGCTCGCGCCTTCCAAACTGACATGTGATTACATTTTCACGCAATTTGGGTGCATACATCCTGAGAAATCAGTACCAAGAACAACCATCTCTGGCCGTAATAACAGCCTTGATACGCCTGGGCATTGAGTCAGAGCTTGCATGGCGTGTACAGGTACAGGTGCCCATGCAGCTTCAACACGATACCACAGTTCATCAAGCGTAGTGACTGGCGTATTGTGACGAGCCAGTTGCTCGGCCACCATTGACCACACGTTTTCAGTTGGTGAGAGATCTGGAGAATGTGCTGGCCAGGGCAGTAGTCGAACGTTTTCTGTATCCAGAAAGGCCCTTACTGACCTGCAACATGCGGTCGTGCATTATCCTGCTGAAATGTAGGGTTTCGCAGGGTTCGAATGAAGGGTAGAGCCACGGGTCGTAACACATCCGAAATGTAACGTCCACTGTTCAAAGTGCCGTCAATGCGAACAAGAGGTGACCGAGACGTGTAACCAATGGCACCCCACACCATCACGCCGGGTGATACGCCAATATGGTGATGACGAATACACGCTTCCAATGTGCGTTCACCGCGATGTCGCCAAACACGGATGCGACCATCACCATGCTGTAAACAGAACCTGGAATCATCCGAAAAAATGACGTTTTGCCATTCGTGCACCCAGGTTCGTCAAAGTACATCATCGCAGGCGCTCCTGTCTGTGATGCAGCGTCAAGGGTAACCGCAGCCACGGTCTCCGGGCTGATAGTCCGTGCTGCTGCAACCGTCGTCGAACTGTTCGTGCAGATGGTTGTTGTCTTTCAAACGTCCACCAACTGTTGACTCACGGATCGAGACGTGGCTGCACGATCCGTTACAGCGATGCAGATAAGATGCCTGTCATCTCGACTGCTAGTGATACGAGGCCGTTGGGATTTCCGTATTACCCTCCAGACCCAACCGATTCCATATTCTGCTAACAGTCATTCGGTCTCGACTAACGCGACCAGCAATGTCGCGATACGATAAACGGCAATCGCGATAGGCTACAATCCGACTTTTATCAAAGTCGGAAACGTGATGGTACGCATTTCTCCTCCATCCACAAGACATCAGAACAACGTTTCACCAGCAACGCCGGTCAACTGCTGTTTGTGTATGAGGAATCGGTTGGAAACTTCCCTCATGGCAGCACGTTGTAGGTGTCGCCACAGGCGCCAACCTTGTGTGAATGCTCTGAAAAGCTAATGATTTGCATATCCCAGCATCTTCTTCGCGTCTGTTATATTTCGCGTCTGTAGCACGTCATCTTCGCATCTTCGTGGTGTAGCAATTTTAATGGCCAGTTGTGTAAGCAAAATTTAAATGGAACTTCAAGATATTCAAATGTATTTACAGCCAACAAAGTTTTTCTGAACCACGCTTTAGCTACATAGTTTTTATTTCAAAAGTCGTGTACAGTCACAGTCTCTGTACTGTTGTGTTCTGATTGTCGCGCTGTTAACACGCAGTATGAAGATGGCTGAGTCTGTTTCCTGCTACGAAATAAAACACGCGTGTGAAACGTCGTCAAATAGGGCGAGAAACAGGTTGTTCTTAATGTTTTTCATAAATTTGCAGAAAAAATCGGCATTGAAGTTTCCCGAGGAACTGTATTTGATACAGTTGAGAAATAATTACACACTGGATGTGTAGCACAATCGGTAGCATGGCAGATTGGTAATCTGCTGCAATTTATGGATCGCCGCCATACGAAAGCAGAAAATGAAAATAGGCGTGGTAAGCTAATTTACTGAGACGTATATCGCCAAATTTTGCATTGGCCCTAATAGCATGAGTAGCTGAACTCAAACGTGTCAGCAGATTTTTCCGAGTATTATTTCATTCTCTTTAAAAATTAAATGACATTCGCAGGTATATTGTTTCTCTGTCCGTATCTTTTTACGTCTGAACTGCAACTGCCCACGTCATAGCAGGTTAGTTGGACCGCTTCCTCGGTGCTGTCCAAGTTTAATGCGCCGGTGAAGATATTGTCCCGCATTATCGCTCGGTCTGTGTGTGTGTGTGTGTGTGTGTGTGTGTGTGTGTGTGTGTGTGACAGACATCATAAAACGTGTCCTTATGATCGTACTTGACTGTAGTGGGCACAGCTTGGTTTACACTCCACGTGAAACGAAAGTCAATGAGATTCAAGCAAACCCGGAAGAATGCATGACGTAATGTTTGCATCAGTTTTATTCTTATAATGAACGGAGTATGCTTCCCATCACACTGCCCGCAAAGGACAAAGGCTCCAAGTGGTCGGCGACCTCCGGCGGCGATCGGGTTGCCGCTAGGGCTCTTGATATTGTTGAAAATATCAGGTATCCGATACATCGATTTTTAAAAGAAAACATCATTATAGACTATCGACATACCGAAAAATGCATCGATGTTTCGGCGAAAAATATCATCGTACATGCCTATAAGAATATCAGCTGCACAGTCTAAATATAATGCCAGTTTTAGAGCTGAATATTTATGTATTGATTTAGTATCAGACATTCTGTACATCAACGAGCTAGCAGCCTGCCTATACCCCTTACAAGTCAGTTGTTTTTCTTTTAACACAGTCATTTTCTTTACTATTTGCATTAGAATTGATATAATTGGAAAATACGTGTAATCGGCTGAACTTTTATTAAATATACAATGTTATTTGGCACTCTACAATTTTTTTATCACCACAAACAATATAGTATTCATAACTATCGCCTAGTAAACGACCAAACGCAGAAAGCGATACTGAAAATGTATGCTTGTCTGTGATTTGAGAAATCCCTTATACCGGGAAGGAGCCCGTAACTACTTGTTACCTCCAAGTTCTGACCGGCGCAAACGGCTTTCGAAAGATCTACAATTAATCGTCGCTTTAGACATTACAAGTTGCAGGATGGTATTTTTCTTAAAAACATGGAAAACATATAGTTAAACGGCACCAACTGCATCGAATAAATGCTGTGTTTCCGCATACGCAAGGTGTTTTGAGGTTTTCCGTGGAAAAACAAACCTCGTTAAATGGTTGAAATGGCTCTGAGCACTATGGGACTCAACTTCTGAGGTCATTAGTCCCCTAGAACTTAGAATTAATTAAACCTAAAAGGACATCACACACATCCATGCCGGAGGCAGGATTCGAACCTGCGACCGTAGCGGTCTGGCGGTTCCAGACAGCAGCGCCCTAGAACCGCACGGCCACCGCAGCCGGCAAACCTCGTTAACATTTTAAAGAACCTCTCTTTCAGCCGATGATTTGGAAGGAAACCATGCATAACGCAGCATTTCCTTAAATATCGGCGCTGGTAATTGGTCATGCAGTATTGAGTGTATTTTAATAGCGTCTTCACCAGAGGCAATTCCTCGTTCTCTTTGCATTAAATACGAACAATTTTGAAGACACGGACAAGCATACATTTTCAGTATCACTTTATGCGTTTGGTCGTTTCCTAGTCGATAGTTATGAATACTATATTATTTGTAATAATAAAAATTTGTAGACTCCCAAATAACATTGTAAATTCAATAAAATTTCAGCCGAATACACGTAGTTTCCCATCATATCAATTGTAATACAAATAGTAAAGAAAATGACTGTGTTAGAAATTTAAAAAAACTGACGAACGCGACTCGATACAGCGATTACAGGGCTTGAACGCCAACCACTTTCTTTCGATAAAGTTCGTTGCGTTTGGTTTCGGCGGACGTCACAAGACATTCGTTCAAGTTGATCGTTGATTCCTTGACTCAGTTCTTCCACTATAGAAAGCACGCAGCTCTCTGAGCGAACACGCTTTTTTTTATCTCATTTTGTTCCTTTTCGTTCTTTGTATATGCTCGGTGCGGACGTCGAAAGACACCCTTTTAGGTTCGTTGTTGATCTATTAACTCAGTTCTTTTATTACGGAGGGCAGCTAATGCTCTGACCGAACACGCTGAGCTACCGTGCCGGCACCACTTGGTTTCCGCCGCTTCATGGTAAAAAGGTCCACGCACAGGTGTATATTTTACGACTGAAATTACCTTGCGATTTTCTGAATAACTCTTGAGAAGTACGCGCTACTGCTTACACATTTTGTTGTCCTCATGGAGTGCTACGAGTGTACGAAGTTTGCAGTAAATCCGCGTTCCAAACGTCGTGGCCACCCCTTGTTAGAGCAAGAATTGAAAGGAAAACGATACATGGTCACGCTTTACGATAACCACTTTTCTAAAACCAAAACTAAACTCCTCCCGAACAGGCCACGAAGGCCCAACGATACCGACCGGCCGCCGTGTCATCCTCAGGCCACAGGTGTCACTGGATGAGGGGCACTGGGTCAGCACACCGCTCTCCCGGCCGTATATGTTTCCGAGACCGGAGCTGCTACTTGTCAGTCAAGCAGCTCCTCAGTTTGCCTCACAAGGGCTGAGTGCACCCCGCTTGCCAACAGCGCTCGGCAGACCGGGCGGTCACCCATCCAAGTGCTGGCCCAGCCCGACAGCGCTTAACGATAACCGATGTTACCACTGCGGCAAGGCCGTTGGCGACCACTTATCTAACAATGGTAAATGCATATAAGTGGCACAGTAGAAGTTGTCCGATGGGTCCGTCGTTCGGTTTCTTCACAGATCGGTTTTGTTCGGAACACTTCATGTCGATATCCCCGTTTTCTCGTTTCTGCCAGCGCCAGCGACCTAGCAGCTCTAGAGTCAAAATTGCGCGGTGAAGTTCTACATCTGCATCCATACTCCCCAAGCCATTTGACGGTGTGTGGCGTAGGGTACCTTGAGTACCTCTATCGCTTCTCCTTTCTATTCCAGTCTCGTATTGTTCGTGGAAAGAAGGATTGTCGGTATGCCTCTGTGTGAGCTCTAATCTCTCTGATTTTATCCTCATGGTCTCTTCGCGAGATATACGTAGGAGGGAGCAATATACTGCTAGACTCCTCGGTGAAGGTATGTTCTCGACACTTCGACAAAAGCCCGTACCGAGCTACTGAGCGTCTCTCCTGCAGAGTCTTCCACTGGAGTTTATCTGTCATCTCCGTAGCGCTTTCGCGATTACTAAATGATCCTGTAACGAAGCGCGCTGCTCTCCGTTGGATCTTCTCTCTCTCTTCTATCAACCGTATCTGGTACGGATCCCACACTGCTGAGCAGTATTCAAGCAGTGGGCGAACAAGCGTACTGTAACCTACTTCCTTTGTTTTCGCATTGCATTTCCTTAGGATTCTTCCAATGAATCTCAGTCTGGCATCTGCTTCACCGACGATCAACTTTATATGATCATTCCATTTTAAATCACTCCTAATGCGTACTCCCAGATAATTTATGGAATTAACTGCTTCCAGTTTCTGACCTGCTATATTGTAGCTAAATGATACGGGATCTTTATTTCTATGTATTCGCAGCACATTACACTTGTCTGCATTGAGATTTAATCGCCATTCCCTGCACCATGCGTCAATTCGCTGCAGATCCTCCTGCATTTCAGTACAATTTTCCATTGTTACAACCTCTCGATATACCACAGCATCATGCGCAAAAAGCCTCAGTGAACTTCCGATGTCATCCACAAGGTCATTTATGTACATTGTGAATAGCAACGGTCCTACGACACTTCGCTGTGGCACGCCAGAAATCACTCTTACTTCGGAGGACTTCTCTCCATTGAGAATGACATGCTGCGTTCTGTTATCTAGGAACTCTTCAACCCAATCACACAATTGGTCTGATAGTCCATATGCTCTTACTTTGTTCATCAAACGACTGTGGGGAACTGTATCGAACGCCTTGCGGAAGTCAAGAAACACGACATCTACCTGGGAACCCGTGTCTATGGCCCTCTGAGTCTCTTGGACGAATAGCGCGAGCTGGGTTTCACATGATCGTCTTTTTCGAAACCCGTGCTGATTCCAACAGAGTAGATTTCTAGTCTCCAGAAAAGTCATTATACTCGAACACAATACGTGTTCCAAAATTCTACAACTGATCGACGTTAGAGATATAGGTCTATACTTCTGCACATCTGTTCGGCGTCCCTTCTTGAAAACGGGGATGACCTGTGCCCTTTTCCAATCCTTTGGAACGCTACGCTCTTCTAGAGACCTACGGTACACCGCTGCAAGAAGGGGGGCAAGTTCCTTCGCGTACTCTGTGTAAAATCGAACTGGTATCTCATCAGGTCCAGCGGCCTTTCCTCTTTTGAGCGTTTTTAATTGTTTCTCTATCCCTCTGCCGCCTATTTCGATATCTACCATTTTGTCATCTGTGCGACAAGTTGCAGTTTTTGTTGGTAGCGCCGAGCGCCGATTACGTCATCATTTCCCCTCGTAAGTCTCCGCCCACTGCAAAGACCAGTCTTGCCATTTAGATTTTTGTTCGTCTGTTTCAGCAAGTGTTTTTGAAGAATGCCGATGTTTAGAAATAGCGCACTAGTTGCGTTAAATATATTTTTAACGCAACTCGTGTGGCATTTCTTCACATCTGAAGTCGTGTTATTGCATTCACATTGTCAGCCCTCGTGCAGTCGAACGTCTTCTTTTGTGCCACATAAATTAGCTTCGCGCAGTAAAAGTGAAAGGTTGGGCGTGATGAAAGCTCAAAATGTAGTAAGACTCCTTCACACAGTGAAAGTAAAGTTATGTTCTACTTCAGTTTCAAAAGAACTACTTCAAATATTTACCGAAAATTATGAAAAAATACAATATAAAATAAAAATATCGGTTGACTCTTACATAGAAGATTACAGGAAAAAGTGGCTGATTGCTGTAATCTTCTATGTAAGAGTCAACCTATATTTTGTAAACAGCCACTGTCGCAAAATATCAGCTTTTGACAAAATAGCATTGTAAGTAGGCTGTTTAGGTTTTTTTATTGGTAACGCCACCTCTGTATGAAAATCACTGGCTGTGCTGTGGGCAGTCTGTGTCTGCTTTGCATTGTTGTAATACTTGCCATTGTAGTGTTAGGCAGCTGGATGTGAACAGCGCGTAGCGTTGCGCAGTTGGAGGTGAGCCGCCAGCAGTGGTGGATGTGGGGAGAGAGATGGCGGAGTTTTGAAATTTGTCATGAACTGCTATATTTATATATGATGATATCAAGGTAAATACATTGTTCGTTCTCTATTAATATCTTTCATTTGCTAACTATCCCTATCAGTAGTTAGTGCCTTCCATAGTTTTAATCTTTTATTTAGCTGGCAGTAGTGGCGCTCGCTGTATTGCAGTAGCTTGAGCAGCGAAGATTTTTGTGAGGTAAGTGATTTGTGAAAGGTATAGTTTAATGTTAGTCAGGGCCATTCTTTTGTAGGGAATTTTGAAAGTCAGATTGCGTTGCGCTAACAAAATATTGTGTGTCAGTTTAAGCACACTCATGTATAATTGTTGAAAGGGGACGTTTCACCATAATAATATCGGTTCTCGATACTGCCATTTTGATATCGATTCATCGATATACCGCCGTGAAAATGCCGGTGTCATATATTTATTGCTAATTCGAAAATGATCGATATGCCGTTATATCGATAATTTTTAAACGTTCCTAGTTGACAAGAGATTCTGGTCGTATGTGAAGTATGTTAGCGGCAAGAAACAACCAATGCCTTCTCTGTACGATAGCAATGGAGATACTATCGAAGACAGTGCTGCCAAAGCATTGTCACTAGACACAGCCTTCCGATATGCCTCCACAAAAGAAGAGAAAGTAAATATTCCATAATTCGAATCGAGAGCAGCTGCCAACATGAGTAAAGTAGAAGTAAATATCCCCGGAGTAGTGAAGCAACTTAAATCACTGAATAAAAGCAAGTCTTCTGGTCCAGACTGTATACCATTTAGGTTCCTTTCTGAGTATGCTGATGCATTAGCTCCATACTTAACAATCATATACATCCGTTCGCTCGATGAAAGAGCTGTACCCAAAGACTGGAAAGTTGCACAGGTTGTAAGAGGTCCGAGCAGATGTAATTTCGATGTATTGCTCATGCGCTGCCTGCGATATGCAAGGTCTCTGACCAGAGAGCAGTGTTGACTGAGTAGGAACTGTGTAGCTGCAGCAGTAAGTTGTTGCTAGTCCGGAGTCTGCTCTGGTCTGGTCTGGTGTATCGTGTTGGCTGGCCCGGTCGCGGTGCAGCGATGCCGGAGCCAGAGTATTATTGTATAAGGTAAAAAGCAGCCTCGCGCATATGTAGTAATGTTATCTCAAGTCGCATGTAAATGTTTTAAAACTCTCGTAATAATAATCTTCCTCATAAAAAGTAACTTTTAACAACCATTCCTTTCAATTTAAAGAATTTACTAATTTCTCCCATCCATGAGTATTGCAATAGAAAAATCAGTTGCTCCATTTCATAAATGACAGATAGGTCGGCCAGCATTGCACAGAGCTGTGCCGGAAAAATTCATTGTAAGAGCAGATATATCCGGCGACTTCATTGAGGCAAGAATTTTTTCCTTTTTTATTCAGAATGATCTATCAGGGCCATGACGCAGCACTGCTGTCGTCCAAAATTTACCAGGTTAAATTCACAGTGAATTATTGAAAAGTCATAAGTGAGCGACAATTTAATTGAGAGGTTGGTTACATTGTTTTATTACCAGGTTATTGAATTTATTTTTTTATTGGGACGTTACACTGAATGTGAGCGGCATAATTATAATTTTTACTGTTGAGAGGTTTAGGAATTTTTCTGTTGTAAGGTTACGCTAAATGTGAATGAATCTTGAGCTTAGATTAAATCAGAAAGGATTTTGTGTGGGGGGTCAAACGAGAAAGAATTTTGTGTGGAGGTTAAATGTGAATGAATTTCTGTAGGGAGGTTATAAATGGGAACGAATTTTGTGTGGGAGGTCAAATGAGAGAGAATTTTGTGGGGAGGTTACACTAAATTAGAATCATATTCATATTATTTACTTTATATTTTCGTGGGGAGGTTACACTAAAATCAGAATCGTATTCATGTTATTTATTTTATATTTTTTATGGGGAGGTTACAAGGTCACACCAATATTCAAGAAAGGTAGTAGGAGTAATCCACTAAATTACAGGCCCATATCGTTAACATCGATATGCAGCAAGATTTTTGAACATGTATTGCGTTCGAACATTATGAATTATCTCGAAGAAAACGGGCTATTTACACACAGTCAACATGGGTTTAGAAAATATCGTTCTAGTGAAACACAACTAGCTCTTTATTCGCATGAAGTGTTGACTGCTACTGACAAGGGTTTTCAGATCCATTCCGTATTTCTGGATTTCCGGAAGGCTTTTGACACTGTACCACACAAGCAGCTCGTAGTGAAATTGCGTGCTTATAGAATATCGTCTCAGTTATGTCACTTGGATTCGTGATTTCCTGTCAGAGAGGCCACACTTCGTAGTAACTGACGGAAGGTCATCGAGTAAAACAGAAGTGATTTCTGGCGTTCCCCAAGGTAGCGTTATAGGCCCTCTGCTGTTCTTTATCTATATTCACGATTTTGGAGACAATCTGAGCAAATTGCAGATGACACTGTCGTTTATCGACTAATAAAGTCATCAGAAGATCAAAACAATCGACTAATAAAGTCATCATAAGATCAAAACAATCTGCAAAACGATTTAGAAAAGATATCTGAATGGTGCGAAAAGTGGCAGTTGACCCTAAATAACAAAAAGTGTGAGGTCATCCACATGAGTGCTGAAAGTAACTTGTTAAACTTCGGTTACACGATAAATCAGTCTAATCTAAAAGCCGTAAATTCAAGTAAATACCAAGGAATTACAATTACAAACAACTTAAATTGGAAGGAACACCTAGAAAATGTTGTGGGGAAGGCTAACCAAAGACAGCGTTTTATTGGCAGGACACTTAGCAAATGTAACAGGTCTACTAAGGAGACTGCCTACACTACGCTTGTCCGTATTCTCTTAGAACACTGCTGCTCGGTGTGTGATCCTTACCAGATAGGACTGACGGAGTACATCAAAAAGTTCAACTAAAGGCAGCACGTTTTGTATAGTCGCGAAATATAAGAGGGAGTGTCACAGAAATGATGCAGGATTTGGGCTGGAAATCGTTAAAAGAAAGGCGTTTTTCGTTGCGACGAAATCTTCTCACGATATTCCAATCACCAACTTTCTCCTCCGAATGTGAAAATATTTTGTTGACACCGACCTACATAGGGAGGAACGATCGCCACGATAAACTACGGGAAATCAGAGCTCGTACGGAAAGATATAGCTGTTCATTCTTTCCGCTCTCTGTGCGAGATTGGAATAATAGAAGATTGTGAAGGTGGTTCCATGAACCCTCTGCCAGGCACTTAAATGTGATTTGCAGAGTATCCATGTAGATGTAGATGTAGACATCCCATCGTCTGTCGTCCGAAAAGCTGTTCCCTGCGAGGTCCTTGTCCGCATAACACGTCTGTGTTGTTAGTAGCAGACCGAGTAGGCGCAGTCCGCGATACAGCAGTTGCCACGTGTGTGCCGCTTCTGGAGTGTCGTTTCGTCCAGGTAGCATCATAAAGAAACTATTAGAGGTGGCAAAAAAAATGAACTGAAATAAATAATCGGTTATTATTTCAATAAGTTACAAATGGCAACACCACGCATCGTCTGTTTGCCGACACTTGTATTTCTACTTAACTACTTCCTTGTCAGCCTGGCTGTGTCTTATCGCGAGTGATAAATACATTGGCCTGCGATGTTTGTATACGACGGAAATAACTTGTGAGTAACTGATAATACTGTGCGTCATCTGTTTACCGAAGAATAGACTTCTAATTGGATCTCACGCTGTCTGGCCATGGATAAATCTCAGTGACCTTATGATAGGCGTACTTCCATGGGAGTAACACGCGGCATAAACTGTTACTTTCAAAGATCTGGAAATACTAAAATACTTCAGGTTAGTGGTAACCAGAATACTCGATAAGGAGAGTCCATCCCTCTTTTGTTTATCGAAGACGCTAAAAGGACACTTTTCGCTCGCCTGGATTACCGACGATGCACCGAGATGAAGAAATCCAGCACCAACCGAATATCTAACTACTTCACCACTTTGCATAAAGAGTTCCTGAAGTGTGATTTGTATGGTAACAAATTCGTAAAAGCCAAGCAAACGAATTAAAAAAAAAACAGTGAATTTGTCCACTTTAAGAACTATGACGTCAGATTTAAGTAAGTAATGAAAAAATCACAGGTATTTTGCCAAACGGGAGAAACTTACCATGTGTAGAAGTATGAAACCGGAATGTGGTTGCAATAATTACACGTCTGTTGTTTGAAATTGACAAACAATATTTTATCCAAAATAATGTCCATTGCTATTTATACATTTCTCCCATTGCTCCTGCAGGCTATGAATGCCACACCAACAATAAGAAACAGTTCTCCTTTTGAAGCGAACCAGTCAGCGAGCCATTTTCGTACATTTTCATCGAATTGAAGCGATGTTCAGCAAGAGCGTGTCCCAGTGATGCAAACAGATGATAATCGGACGGAGCCAAGTCTGGAGAACAAGCCGCTTGCCCAAGTATTTCCCAACTGAACGCCTCGATCGTTTATGTGCCCCGTTGTGCTGTGTGTGATGCGGCGTTATCATGGAGCAATATGACTTTGTGTTGCTTTTTTCCATATTCCGGTCGTTTTCCAAGTAACGCTCGATTTAAATCGATCACTTGCTGTTGGTAGCGTTCAGTGTTAACGCTTTCACCAGGTTTTAGCACCTCATAGTAGATGACACCCTTCTGATCCCACCAAACAGAGAGCATTGTCTTCTTCCCAAAGCGATATGGTCTTGCAATGGATGTCGATGGTTTTCCCGGATACACCCATGATTTACGAAGCTTAGGACTCTCAAAGTATATCCATTTTTCATCATCTGTCACTATTCGATGGAGAAACGACTTTCTTTTGCATCTGGCGAGCGGCATTTTGCAAATGGTCTTTCGACTTGCTTGCTGTCTTTCATTCACTTCATTTTCCCATTTGCTGCAACTGTCCCATAGCTTTCAACCGAAGAGAAAAGGCTTTCTGCGTCACATTCAATTGTTCCGTGAGTTCCTGTTGAGTATCATCTTCATCCAACAACGCCTGGAATTCGTTTTTTTTGAACTTTTTCGGTGGTTTCCCGCACTCGTCGTTTCTCACGTCAAAATTACCACTTTATAATATTTTTAACCACTTAAACCACTGCGTTTTCCCAAAAGCATGTTCGGCGAAAGCCTCGACGAGCGTTCGATGTGATTCTGCACCAGTTTTCTCCAAATGATAACAGAAAACCAATGCTGTACGCAAATCGTAGTTTGTAGGCACAAAACTCCACATGTTCACGGCCTTGAAACAGATACCGATGTATGGAACTTGGTTTACTGTGTGCCGACATTCGTCGCCAGCCGGTACAGGAAGCAGATGGCGCTGCAGACGCGGTCTCACGGCCCTACACTGACGGTTAGCACCATCTGTAGGGAAATTCCGGTTTCACACTTCTACACCTGGTAGCTTCAAATTTTGCCTACCTTACCTATTAATCATACTTGAAAAAGCAATTATAAAAGAATACACTTTTAATAGCGCAATGAAATTTTTCGGGGGCTCAACTTTTGAAACTAACTTTGTGAAGGTGCTTAGATACATCTACATCTACATGACTACTCTGCAACTCACATTCAAGTGCCTGGCAGAGGTTTCGTCGAACCACAATCATACTATCTCTCTACCATTCCACTCCCGAACAGCGCGCGGGAAAAACGAACACCTAAACCTTTCTGTTCGAGCTCTAATTTCTCTTATTTTATTTTGATGATCATTCCTACCTATGTAGGTTGGGCTCAACAAAATATTTTCGCATTCGGAAGAGAAAGTTGGTGACTGAAATTTCGTAAATAGATCTCGCCGCGACGAAAAACGTCTTTGCTGTAATGACTGCCATCCCAACTCGCGTATCATATCTGCCACACTCTCTCCCCTATTACGTGATAATACAAAACGAGCTGCCCTTTTTTGCACCCTTTCGATGTCCTCCGTCAATCCCACCTCGTAAGGATCCCACACCACGCAGCAATATTCTAACAGAGGATGAACGAGTGTAGTGTAAGCCGTCTCTTCAGTTACTTGTTGCATCTTCCAAGTGTCCTGCCAATGAAACGCAACCTTTGGCTCGCCTTCACCACAATATTATCTATGTGGTCTTGCCAACTGAAGTTGTTCGTAATTTTAACACCCAGGTGCTTAGTTGAATTGACAGCCTCGAGAATTGTACTATTTATCGAGTAATCGAATTCCAACGGATTTCTTTTGGAACTCGTGTGGATCACCTCACACTTTTCGTTATTTAGCGTCAACTGCCACCTGCCACACCGTACAGCAATCTTTTCTAAATCGCTTTGCAACTGATACTGGTCTTCGGATGACCTTACTAGACGGCAAATTACAGCATCATCTGCGAACAACCTAAGAGAACTGCTCAGATTGTTACCCAGGTCTTTTATATACACTCCTGGAAATTGAAATAAGAACACCGTGAATTCATTGTCCCAGGAAGGGGAAACTTTATTGACACATTCCTGGGGTCAGATACATCACATGATCACACTGACAGAACCACAGGCACATAGACACAGGCAACAGAGCATGCACAATGTCGGCACTAGTACAGTGTATATCCACCTTTCGCAGCAATGCAGGCTGCTATTCTCCCATGGAGACGATCGTAGAGATGCTGGATGTAGTCCTGTGGAACGGCTTGCCATGCCATTTCCACCTGGCGCCTCAGTTGGACCAGCGTTCGTGCTGGACGTGCAGACCGCGTGAGACGACGCTTCATCCAGTCCCAAACATGCTCAATGGGGGACAGATCCGGAGATCTTGCTGGCCAGGGTAGTTGATTTACACCTTCTAGAGCACGTTGGGTGGCACGGGATACATGCGGACGTGCATTGTCCTGTTGGAACAGCAATTTCCCTTGCCGGTCTAGGAATGGTAGAACGATGGGTTCGATGACGGTTTGGATGTACCGTGCACTATTCAGTGTCCCCTCGACGATCACCAGTGGTGTACGGCCAGTGTAGGAGATCGCTCCCCACACCATGATGCCGGGTGTTGGCCCTGTGTGCCTCGGTCGTATGCAGTCCTGATTGTGGCGCTCACCTGCACGGCGCCAAACACGCATACGACCATCATTGGCACCAAGGCAGAAGCGACTCTCATCGCTGAAGACGACACGTCTCCATTCGTCCCTCCATTCACGCCTGTCGCGACACCACTGGAGGCGGGCTGCACGATGTTGGGGCGTGAGCGGAAGACGGCCTAACGGTGTGCGGGACCGTAGCCCAGCTTCATGGAGACGGTTGCGAATGGTCCTCGCCGATACCCCAGGAGCAACAGTGTCCCTAATTTGCTGGGAAGTGGCGGTGCGGTCCCCTACGGCACTGCGTAGGATCCTACGGTCTTGGCGTGCATCCGTGCGTCGCTGCGGTCCGGTCCCAGGTCGACGGGCCCGTGCACCTTCCGCCGACCACTGGCGACAACATCGATGTACTGTGGAGACCTCATGCCCCACGTGTTGAGCAATTCGGCGGTACGTCCACCCGGCCTCCCGCATGCCCACTATACGGCCTCGCTCAAAGTCCGTCAACTGCACATACGGTTCACGTCCACGCTGTCGCGGCATGCTACCAGCGTTAAAGACTGCGATGGAGCTCCGTATGCCACGGCAAAGTGGCTGACACTGACGGCGGCGGTGCACAAATGCTGCGCAGCTAGCGCCATTCGACGGCCAACACCGCGGTTCCTGGTGTGTCCGCTGTGCCGTGCGTGTGATCATTGCTTGTACAGCCCTCTCGCAGTGTCCGGAGGAAGTATGGTGGGTCTGACACACCGGTGTCAATGTGTTCTTTTTTCCATTTCCAGGAGTGTAGATCAGGAACAGCAGAGGTCCCAGGGCGCTTCCCTGGGGGACACCTGATATCACTTCAGTTTTACTCGATGATTTGCCGTCTATTACTACGAACTGCGACCTTCTTCACAGGAAATCACGAATCCAGTCGCACAACTGAGACGATACCCCATAGGCCCGCAGCTTGATTAGAAGTCGCTTGTGAGGAACGGTGTCAAAAGCTTTCCGGAAATCTAGAAATACGGAATCAATTTGAGATCCGCTGTCGATAGCGGCCATTACTTCGTGCGAATAAAGAGCTAGCTGCGTTGCACAAGAATGATAACTACATTTCGCATTAGCACATAACCCTCATCTTGTATGAAACGCCTATAGCCTTTCAAAAGTCATTAACTGAAAGGTTCTGGAAACGTAGACAGCTCAAGAATGCTAGCCGGTTCAGCTTGGCATTACGGCACAGACCAGCAGGTATGGCTGCCAGTTAGAGATGACCGCGCGCATCGGACTTAATTCGTGAGGCAAACGAAGTACATATTTCGAGCTGTGTAGATTCAAATTCGATAGCCAAGATACTGAACCAAGACCTGTATCGAAAGTAAATACAAAGGGTTTACTCTTCTAACGTAATGTGAGAGAACGTTAACACTTGGATTTTTATGGATATACGGTATTTCGTTTTCGCAATTGCAAGGGCGGCTTTGTAGTGTGATAAGCTACAATCTGTAGGTTGCTGATAAATAAAGGGTGTTTCCGCAAGAGTATGCAGAAATGTAACAGGACATACACTATGTGATCAAAAGTATCCGGTCACCTGCCTGAAAAAGACTTACAAGGCTGTGGCGCCCTCCATCGGTAATGCTGGAATTCAATTTGGTGTTGGTTCGCCCTTAGCATTGATGACAGCTTCCACTCTCGGAGGTATATGTTCAATCAGGTGGTGGAAGGTTTCTTGGGGAATGACTGAGGGAGTGCTGCACTGAGGAGAGGTATCGATGTCGGTCGGTGAGGCATGGAACGAAGTCGGCGTTCCAAAACATCCCAAAGGTGTTCTATAGGATTCAGGTCAGGACTCTGTGCAGGCCAGTCCAATACAGGGATGTTAATGTCGTGTAACCACTCCGCCACAGGCCGTGCATTATGAACAGGTGCTCGACTGTGTTGAAACATGCAGTCGCCATTCCCCATTGCTCTTCAACATTGGGAAGCAAGAAGGTACTTGAAACAACAATATACGCCTGCGATGTGATAGTGCCACGCAAAACAACAAGGGGTGTAGGACCCCTCTATGAAAAACACGACCACACCATAACACCACTGCCTCCGAATTCTACTGTTGGCACTACACACGCTCCCAGATGACGTTCACCGGGCATTCGCCATACCCACACCTTGCCATCTGATCGCCACATTATGTACTGTGATTCGTCACTTCACACAACGTTTTGCCACTGTACAATCGTCCAATGTTTATGTTCCTTAAGCCAAGCAAGGCGTCGTTTGGAATTTACCGGCGTGATGTCTGGCTTATGATCAGCGGTTCGTACATGAAATCTACGCGTCATAGTACTTGCAGTGGATCCTGATGCAGTTTGGAATTCCTGTGTGATGGTCTGGATAGAGGTCTGCCTATTACACATTACGGCCCTCTTCAAATGTCGGCGGTCTCTGTCAGTCAACAGACGAGGTCGGCCTGTACGCTATTGTGCTGTACGTGTCCCTTCACGTTTCCACTTCACTATCACATCGGAAACAGTGGATCTACGGATGTTTAGGAGTGTGGAAATCTCACGTACAGACGTATCATACTCCTGACACCCAATCACCTGACCTCGTTCGAATTCCGTGAATTCCGCGGAGCGCCCCATTCTGCTCCCTCACGATGCCAAATGACTACTGAGGTCACTGATATGGAGTACCTGACATTAGGTGACAGCAAAATACACCTAATACGAAAAACGTACGTTTTTGGGCGTGTCCGGATACTTTTTATTACATAGTGCAGAAAATGCTGCACTGAACAATTTGAGGAAGGGAACCTGGGGTTGGAGAAACCAGCTTAAGGAGGCGTGAAGATGAACTTGTCTACCGCTTTGTCTAGCATTACTGTTTTCCAGCTTATTTAGAACTAGCACGCGCAGAAGCTTAAACGTACTGGGCTGTTTATTTACACGCACATTCTTTATTTCCTGCAAGGAAATAGAGAGGACGAGCCTCATTACTAGGAAGACATGATGCAGATTTTGTTTATCTGTCGACAAAGTGGCACTGTTGTATCGTATTTATATTGTCCCACGACAGAACGTGCTATGAATCAAAGACAGCCGGCCGGAGTGGCCTCGCGGTTAAAGGCGCTTCAGTCTGGAACCGCATGACCGCTACGGTCGCAGGTTCGAATCCTGCCTCGGGCATGGATGTGTGTGATGTCCTTAGGTTAGTTAGGTTTAAGTAGTTCTAAGTTCTAGGGGACTTATGACCACAGCAGTTGAGTCCCATAGTGCTCAGAGCCATTTGAACCATTTTTGAATCAAAGACAGACCCATTCAGTATGACGGTGCGTCGTTCAGTGTGGATGCCGGAAACCTTCTCAATGCTGTATTTCCTGGTATCTGGATAGGAAGGGGAGGTCGTATTCCATGGCCTCTGAGGTCACCCGACCTGAATCAACTCGATTATTTCCTATGGGAATATCTGAAGTCACTTGTGAATGAAGCCTCAGAGGATACGGACACGAAATCAGTTGCCACAAATGTAGCTGCCTGTCATGTGATTCGAAACACACCAGGGATATTTGTCAGCGTGCGTCAGAATCTTGTTCGCCGGTGTCGTGCTTGCATTGAGGTTGATGGCCGTCAATTTCAGCACATTGTGTAAGATACAGTAGAAATGGTACTTTCATTGCGTCAGTGATGATATTTGCCGTTAACTGTAACTAATGTAAACAAAAAACTACATAGTAATGTGTTTTTTTATACTGTTACCTCCTTAAGCTGGTTCTCCGACCATAGGTTCACTAACTCAAATTGTCCAGTGGAGCATCCTCTATGTCCTGTTAAATTTTTGCACGTTCTTGCAGAAACACCCTGTGTACAGGGTGGTCCATTGATCGTGACCGGGCTAAATATCTCACGAAGTAAGCGTCAAACGAAAAACTACAAAGAATGAAACTTGTCTAGCTTGAAGGGGAAACCACATGGTGCTATGGTTGGCCCCTAGATGGCGTTGCCATAGGTCAAATGGATATCAACTGCGTTTTTTAAAATAGGAACCCCCATTTTTCATTACATATTCGTGTAGTACGTAAAGAAATGTGAATGTTTTAGTTGGACTACTTTTTTCGGTTTGTGATGGATGGCGCTGTAATAGTCACAAACATATGGCTCACAATTTTAGACGAACAGTTGGTAACAGGTAGGTTTTTAAAATTAAAGTACAGAACGTAGGTACGTTTGAACATTTTATTTCGGTTGTTCCAATGTGATACATCTGTCTTTGTGAGAACGCGTGCTGTTACAGCATGATTACCTGTAAATACCACATGAATGCAATAAATGCTCAAAATGATGTCCATCAACCTCAATGCATTTGGCAATACGTGTAACGACATTCCTCTCAACAGCGAGTAGTTCGCCTTCCGTAATGTTCGCACATGCATTGACAATGCGCTGACGCATGTTGTCAGGCGTTGTCGGTGGATCACGATAGCAAATATCCTTGAACTTTCCCCACAGACAGAAATCCGGGGACGTCAGATCTGGTGAACGTGCGGGCCACGGTATGGTGCTTCGACGACCAATCCACCTGTCTTGAAATATGCTTCAATCGCACGCGAGCTATGTACCGGACATCCATCATGTTGGATGTGCATCGCCATTCTGTCACACAGTGAAACATATTGTAGTAACATCGGTAGAACATTACGTAGGAAATCAGCACACATTGCACCATTTAGATTGCCATCGATAAAATGGGGGCCAATTACCTTCCTCCCATAATGCCGCAACATACATTAACCCGCCAATGTCACTGATGTTCCACTTGTCGCAGCCATCGTGGATTTTCTGTTGCCCAACAGTGCATATTATGCCGGTTTACGTTACCGCTGTTGCTGAATGACACGTCGCTAAATAGGATGCGTGCAAAAAATCTGTCATCGTCCCGTAATTTCTCTTGTGCCCAGTGGCAGAACTGTACACGACGTTCAAAGTCGTCGCCATGCAATTCCTGGTGCATAGAAATATGGTACGTGTGCAATCGATGTTGATGTAGCATTCTAAACACCGACGTTTTTGAGATTCCCGATTCTCGCGCAATTTGTCTGCTACTGATGTGCGGATTAGCCGCGACAGCAGCTAAAACACCTACTTGGGCATTTTCATTTGTTGCAGGTCAGGGTTGACGTTTCACATGTGGCTGAACACTTCCTGTTTCCTTAAATAACGTAACTATCCGGCGAACGGTCCGGACTCTTGGATGATATTGTCCAGGATACCGAGCAGCATACATAGCACACGCGCGTTGGGCATTTTGATGACAATAGCCATACATCAACACGATATCGACCTTTTCCGCAACTGGTAAGCGGTCCATTTTAACACGGGTAATGTATCACGAAGCAAATACCGTCCGCACTGGCGGAATGTTACGTGTTACCACGTACTTCTACATTTGTACTTAAACCAAAAAAAGTGGTCCAACTAAAACATTCATATTTCTTTACGTACCACACGAATATGTAATTAAAAATAGGGGTTCGTATTTAAAAAACGGAGATGATATCCGTCTGACCTATGGCAGCGCCATCTAGCGGGCCAACCATAGCGCCATCTGGTTTCCCCCTTCAAGCTAGACAAGTTTCGTTCTTTGTAGTTTTTTCGTTTGATGCTTATTTCGTGAGATATTTGTCTCGGTCACTATCAGTGGACCACCCTGTATATTTACCAGTTCTTCGAAAAAACATTCTTGCATTTATGCGTCATTCGATGGGAGGCGAGAGTTACTTTTTGTACACGAAAGGGTAAGCGAATAAGTCTAATTAAAATCACCCACCTACTACACTGCCTCGCTGCTGCAATCATACAGGAAAATATTACAACTGCTACAATGTGAATTACGCTTGTGTAATGACTTTTCAGTTCATCTGCGCTTTCTTCTGGAAACAGATAAATAATGTATCCCATATGACTCCAGCGGGGGTTCTGATCCACTGCGACTTACTAAAGTCATCGCAAAGCTCTCTTGCACTGCTTTATGTTTAAAATTAGAGAGCTGCAATTCAGGTTTTACAAGAAAAGAATCCATCCGCAATCTGATTAATAAAATGAAAGTGAATTTTATTTACATTCTATTTTATCATTCCAGTTAATTAGCATACATTCGTTATTTACATTTTCTTGTAAGTTCTTGAATGCTTAACGCTCTTTCCGTCTCCAGATTTTGCAACGAAAAGTTGTAAATAATCTCACAGGAGACAGCACATTTCATTTCTCCATCCAAGAAAACGAGAGAATTCTGAAGAATTCGCCATATCGAAGAATAATACTTTTTTAAAGAGACACCTATAATGCTGTTTTGAAAAAAGTCGCTAGCGTTCTATATTTATTCCCACAGATGTCACTCTGTTCGATTTCTCATTTCCTCCTTATTGAGTCCTCCTTGATCCCCAGAAATGACAATACTCTCGTCGATCCCAGATCGTCTCCCCCTTTCTCCACTGTCTGTGGCATGGGAAACAAAATAAAACCCGTTTTAACTACTACGTCCTCTTTTAACTAGCTAATGTAAAACATTTCATTTAAGTTATATTCCATTTGTGTGCAGCGAGAAACGACCTGCATTTAGTGAGGTACAAAAAACACTCTGCTTGCGAACGAAAAAGTGTTACCTTATTACGTGTTCTGTGACAGATACACTGATGAATAATCACACCTGCAATAACTTAAACTGTGGCATCTGGTTGGCGCCTTCCGTTGCAGCTATACACCACACATTAAAGTGCTGCAGGTTGCTGCCCTGGTAAGGCGCTTCTACGGAACCGCAGCTTGGGACAGTCACTGCAGTATATGGGGGCGCCACATCTGCCAGATACAGGGCGGCCTTACTGCTAGGGCTCTTGATTAAAAAAAAACGATGTAACGAAATATCGATGATTTTTCAAAAAGTATCGAAATGTGTCGGCGACTTCATTCCAGCGGTACATCGATATCAAAATGGCAATGTCGAGCGCAGATATTTTTATTTTGCATCATATTTTTCACAATTTTTCGTAAATATTTGAAGTTATTCTTTTGAAGTTGTAGTAGAACATCATTTACTGAAAGTTGTTAAGTGACGTTTAAAATGGGTATGAGTAGTCACAAATGAACCACAATAAAACCGTAAGTACAACTTCTTCCAAATTTCGCCTGTAACTACATATAAAAATCGATAACTAACTAAAATTGCGCGTCTTTATACGCTGCAGTAAAGTCAATAAAACAATGCAGAGCCTCACACATCGAAAACATTACGAAAAAATGGCATAGTAGAAATAAATACACACTTGAGAAGGGAATCATCTCCCAAATGCGTCGTGTAAAATATAAATAAAAGAAAATCGTGGCTGGAAGCAGAAAGCTATTTATAAACAAACCCATTGTTTATTTTCAGTGTAAGCACGACTAGCTCAGCGATGGTAACCAGCTTGTCGCTTGCTCGCTGACTTCAACACCGAGACGCAGCCCAGCTGACGCACATACGGCCGAGGTCTGTCCTTGCTGCCTACTGGGTTAGCACGGTTGTGAAGACACGTGTGCGACCAGCCCTCTTACACCTCTGGGCCATTGTGAGTTATCTTCCATCTCCACACTCACACTGACCAGGTGTGGCGTCAAAACAGACTCCTGGCTCGATGTGTACCGCTCTAGTCTTGGTCAACCCATGGTGGATGACCATGACATTTTTCGTTTGAATCATCAGTGTTCTGACTGGTTTGATGAGGCCCGCCACGAATTCCTGTCCTGTGTTAATCACTTTGTCTCAGAGCTGCCCTCGAAACCTACATCCTCAATTATTTTGTGCATGTATTCCAATCTGTCTCCTTCTACAGTTTTTACTATCTACAGCTTTCCTGATGTCTTAACATATGTCTTATCATCCTGTCACATCTTCCTGTCAGTGTTTTCCATGCATTTCTTTCCTCGCCGATTCTGCACATAGCCTCCTCGTTTCCTACCTTATCCGTCCACCTAATTGTTCAACATCCGTCTGTAGCACCACATCTCAAATGCTTCGATTCTCTTCTGTTCCGGTTTTCCCACTGTCCTCCAGACTTACATTATCAGAAATTTCTTCTTCAAATTTAGGCATATGATTGATACCAGTAGCTTTTTTTGCCAGTGCTAGTCTGTTTTTTATGTGCTTCTTGCTGCGTCCATCAATGGTTATTTTGCTGCCTAGATAGAATTCCTTAACGTCAACACGATTTTCTCATTTCTGCTAATTCTCATTACTTTTGTCTTTCTTCGATTTACATTACATCCATATCACCCATATTCTGCAGCCCTGGCTCTACGATATTTCCGAACCGGCGCAGAAACTTGATATTGGCGCCCCTCCCTCCCCCCCCTCTAGTGTTGGAGATAGGGTGCCAATTTAAAAAAAAAAAATCATGGATGCGCACATCTTTCTGAAGAGTTTGATGTATAAAACATGTATGTCCGAGGAGCTGTAAGACATGTTATTTGGTCTTAAGTGTGTCAGAGTGCAGTGTCACGCCTCTTCACACAACATTCTTCTGACACTCGTCACGTATTCCACTTTGTGGAATTCAAACGAGTATATTTTGTAACGGAAGCCATCAAAGCTGTATTCAGGACAGTAGAAATTAAATTTTCCTGTGGTGTCTCTCCTACTCGCAGTCGGCCGGTTTGACATCCTACCCCCCTTAAAAAAACCTCACACTTAATACAGTGTGGGATTCTCTATAACTGGGAGAATAACAACTCTTGAGAAAATTTGCACACTTTATTGCCTATTGGCTAATAACTTTCTCTTTCGTGTGACTTTAAATATAGGAAACATAAAACCATTAAAGTCAACAGACAAACAGGACAGTAAAGAATTCTTCAGACCTTTGGTCCCAACATCTTTTTCTCTCTAATCGTGTCTGGAACCGCGTGACCGCTACGGTCGCAGGTTCGAATGCTGCCTCGGGCATGGATGTGTGTGATGTCCTTAGGTTAGTTAGGTTTAAGTAGTTCTAAGTTCTAGGGGGCTGATGACCACAGATGTTAAGTCTCATAGTGCTCAGAGCCATTTGAACCATCTCTAATCTTGCTACAGCTTTACACGGCGTGCTTTCCTTCCTGCGAAAGAATCTATTACCTCACCAAAGCTCGTCAAACGTTTTGCTACATGAAAAATCAAAATGTCGTTGTCTAAAACTGAAAAAGCTGTCGATACCAGTAGTACCCAAGACCGGCGTGTTTCCTCGGTTTCATTTCGTCTATTTTGCCACTGTCTGCTAGAGAAAACGGTATAAGTCTTTCTAGCATCGCAGAAATTGTAACGAACACCAATTAAACGAGAATGTTTCGGCACAAAACGTCATTTTCACGTAGCTCATTTACATAAATAATACGACAGAATATAATTCACGAAGTGCCAGTATAAATTAGGTTTACTACAAGCAAAAAGTTTTATGTTAGGAAATAGTTTCACATTTCATTCAAACGCTCTAGTTTCTCAAGCATGAGATCGAAAAGGGCTAGTGCGAAATTTTTATATAAATTTGGATTCGTCATGTTCTTCCACATAATTTGTGTGAAGTCCCTCTTTCTTATCCTCCCTCCTTCTAACAAACAATCTCGTGATCACTGGTTATCTAACTATTCCTGTCATTGTCAAAACGTATCCCGCGGCCAACTTTACTAACTCTGCCAGAATAAGCGGTTCAGTTATCCCGCGTTTATTGTCCGGTTAGGCGTCATTACTCTTTCGTACGACGCGTTTCCCGCAATATGCTGAGAATAGAACTGAAGCGGCTGCTATCCGGGTCCTTTACAACTGGCGCTTAGTACTGTAGCGGTGTGGCAAAAATTTTCTGTAAACAAACCATTTTCTTGGGTACGCTGAGAAGATATTATGTAATCTTTCTTACCTCTTATTCCTGTAAGTCGTTTATTCCGACTCGGGAGTCTGAATCTATGGATTTCGCTAGTAAGTATAACAACGCTGATCATTCGCACACCCAATCAACCACACAAACAAACAGCGATTGTCATTCACCCGTTCGGGTTTATTCGGCTGAGCTCGCGTAGCCCTGTCCCCTTTTGTCTGCGGGAAAGTTTTTTTTATTTTTTGATGTGTCGCGGATTCCCCTGGCAGAGACATCATGTACACTAAGCACGCATTCAAAAATCAACTCATGATTCGTTCGGAAATCAGCTTGGAATGTGTTCAAAAATGTTCAAAAACAAACTGGAATGCGTTTCAAAACCACATGAATAATCAGAGCAACGTGCGCTGAATGCTGGACGCTATGTGAAACACTGTTTTTTCTTTCAAGAAAAATGAATTTGGCACCCCCGTGAAATTGTCATCCGGGGCAGGAGGTACCCCAGTTTGCCCCCCCCCCCCCTGGCCTGATATTCTGTAGTCATTAGACTGTAATTCTTCTTCCTTTTCATTGAGCACAGCAATATCATCAGCGAATCATATCATCAATACCCGTTCAGCCTGAATTTTAATCCCACACTTGAACCTTTCTTTTATTTTCGTCATTGATTCTTCGACGTTTAGATTGAACCCCTGTGCTACCTCATTCTTAAGCAGGGCATGTCCTACTAGGCATTCCTATCGCATTGTTCCTCCTTCGTTCTCTTAAATATTGTATATTACGAGACTTTTGCTATAGCTTACTCCTATTTTTCTCATAATTTCGCACATCTTGCGCCATTTTACATTTTCGAATGCTCTTTCTAGTCGACAAATCCTGTGGGCGTGTCTTGATTTTTCTTCAGCAATGCCACAATTGCCTCCCAGATGGCTTTACTTTCCCTAAAGCGAACCTGACCGTCATCTAAGAGATCACTCGTTTTCTTTTCCCTCCGTATGAGCTCTAATATCTCCGACTTTTCGCACCGCGGTCATTTAGCAAGACGTATGTAGGAAGAGGTAATATGTCGGTAGACCGTTTCAGGAACGCCCGCTCTCGTAATTCCATCAGTGAACTTCCGCTGTGTATGGGCGGACAAACGACTGTGTCCACTCTCATAACAAGTCCCCCCTCCACAGGTTTGTGAAGTCACCGAAGTGAACAAGCGGCGGTGTCTTAAACTATCGCGCATCCACAAAGTCTCAAGCCGGCCGGCTGCCCCCGTGTGGGTTCCCCTCACCTCTCCACACGTGTTTGCTTCCATCCCTGCGCCCTCCCGCCCTTCATTAAGGCCCTTAAAAGGGAACCGCAGGGACCTAATTAAGCCCCGGGGAGAGACCGCGAGGGCTAATGACGTCTCCCAGGACACAGCAGAGGGTCTAACTCCTTCCAAGCGGTTCTCAGCGACGCTACGGAAGCGGAAGTTTCCGAACTTCCACACCCGCTGTGCCCTGTATCTCACGGCTATTATCGGTCGCAAATGCAATAGTAGAGCTCGCTTACAGGTAAACTCAGCAAGGTTAAGAAATCCCGCATTGTCCGGGCACTAATATATTCCAACTCTCTATCGCAAACGCAAAAATAAAAATAAACTATTTTTGCAGTATAAAATTGAAAATCATTCTACATCTACATCTACGTGTTTACTCTGCTATTCACAATAAAGTGCCCGGCAGAGGGTTCAATGAACCACCTTCATGCTGTCTCTCTACCGTTCCACTCTCGAACTTCATGCGGGAAAAACGAGCACGTAAATTTTTCCGTGCGAGCTCTGATTTCTCTTATTTCATTGTGATGATCATTTCTCCCTATGTAGGTGGGTGCCAACAGGATGTTTTCGCAATCGGAGGAGAAAACTGGTGATTGAAAATTCATGAGAAGATCCCGTCGCAACGACAAACGCCTTTGTTTTAATGATTGCCACTCGAATTCACGTATCATGTCTGTGGCACTATCTCCCTTATTTCGCGATAGTACAAAACGAGCTGCCCTTCTTTGCACTTTTTCGATGTCATCCGCCAGTCCCACCTGACGCGGATCCCACGCCGCACAGCACTACTGCAGAATAGGGCGGACAAGCGTGGTGTAAGCAGTCTCTTTGGTACTCGTAGACCTGTTCTGCCAATGAGTCACAGTCTTTGGTTTGCTTTACCCACAATATTATCTATGTGATCGTTCCAATTTAGGTTATCTGTAATTATAATCGCTAAGTATTCAGTTGAATTTACAGCCCTCAGATTTGTGTGACTTATCGCGTAATCGAAATTTAGCTGATTTCTTTTAGTACTCATGTGAATAACTTCGCACTTTTCTTTATTCATGGTCAATTGCCACTTTTCGCACCATACAGATATCTAAATCATTTGGCAAGTCGTTTTGATCATCTGATGACTTTACAAGACGGTAAATGACAGTATCATCTGCAAACAATATAAGACGGATACTCAGATTGTCTCCTATGTCGTTAGTATAGATCAGGAACAATAGAGGGCCTATAACAGTTCCCTGGGGAACACCGGATATTACTTCTGTTTTACTGTATGACTTTCGGTCTATTACTAAAACTGTGACCTTTCTGACAGGAAATCACGAATCCATGTACTCGTGAAAACAGCACAGAAATTATTATGAAACAGTCAAAGAACTATGTGTATTTATGTACGAATCTGTAAGTACAGAAATCAACAGATAGTTATTCTGAAGGTGGCTCGATCAACTCTCTGCGAGGCACTTCAGTGTGATTTGAAGAGTAGCCATGTAGATGTGCAGGGTGACAATTATTGAACTATATGAAATAAAGGCGTCACAACTTCTGAACGGTTTGCTTTACGACATTCAAACTGCGCGCTTAGCCGCAGGGCAAGATGGGAATTAGTACGTGCATTGTTGTCCAGTTAAGCGACGAAGCCCACTTTCAACTGGATGGGTTCGTCAATAAGCTAAATCGGTGCATTTGGGGGGCTGAGAATCCGCATTTCGCAATCGAGAAGTCTCTTCATCCTCAACGGGTGACTGGTGTGCAGCGTCCAGTCACAGAATAATCTGTGCGATGTTCCTAGATTGGCAAGGCGAATACCGAACGGTACGTGAAGGTTTTGGAAGATCATTCCGTCCCCATCATCCAAAGAGACCCTGATTTGGACAAGATGTGGTTCATGTAAGACGGAGCTCGACCCAATCGAAGCAGGAGAGTGTTTGATGTGCTGGAGTTCAGAGAGAGCTCTGTAGCTATGGTGTACCCAGAGGCCACTGGTATGGGCTTCAATTGGCCGCCATATTCTCCGGATATGAACACATGCGACTCCTTTTTGTGGGGCTGTATTAAAGACAAGGTGTACAGCAACAACCCCAAAACCACTGCTGAGCTGAAAACAGCCATTGAGTAGGTCATCGACGGCATCGATGTTCCGACGCTTCAGAATTTCGCTATTCGTCTGCGTCAAATAATCGCCAATGATGGCAAGCATATTGCACATGTCAAACCTAAATCCAAATATCTGTTGTGACATTTACGTGTTGAATAGAGTATGTGCACGCCGTAGCTTGTAACTAAATGATGTTTTTCTTCATGTAGTTCAATAATTATCACCCCGTTGATGTAGATAGAAATTAAGATAACTGTGTGAAAGCACAGATTCACTGTAACATTTGACTCAAAACTTAATTATAAACAATATTTCTGTAGGTTTTAAATACTTATTCGAACTCTCTAAGAAAACTGCTCTGTCTCTCTCCCCTCCACCCCCTCTCTCTTTCACCCCCTCCCTCCCCCCTCCCTCGCCTCCCTCTCTCACTCTCTCTCTCTCTCTCTTGCTCGTTGTCTATCTCTCTTACCTCTCCCCCCTCTCACACTCATTCCCTCGGATGCCCTCGCTCATTCCCTCGCATCTCGATCTCTCACTCTTGCTCTCTCCCTACATCTTTCCTCCTACACTGTCCTGTCTTTCTCCACCCCACCCCACCCCATCTCTTTGATTCTCCCCTTGCCCCTCTCTGCACTTCCCTCCTCCTCTTCCTCCTCTATATCTCTCTCCCCATCTCTCTATTTCCTCTTTTCCCTTCTCGCTCTTTCTGTGTTCCCTTCCCATCGCCCTCTTTCTGTGTCTCACGTCCCCACCTTCTCTCTATGTCACCTTCCTCCTCATCCCCTTTTTTCATACCCTGCCTCTTTTCTCTATATCTCTAGCCCACCTTTTCCTTTATATCTCTCTCCCTCTTCTCTACATGTCCTGCCCATATCTCTCATTCTCTGTCTCATCCTCACCTTTCCCCATTCTCTTTTACTTTCGCAATACAGTTTTTTGTATCTTTCCACATAGTGAGTGATATGTGAACCACGCTTGGTGTTACCCACAACTTTGTGTCTGTACATATGTTGTACACATGAATGCCTGGATCTCTTCTGTTTCTTCAAAATAATCAAGGCATTTTTAAATCTATCTCCTAATCTATCTTCACCTCTTTATTCATTACACACTGTCCTATTACTACCTGCCTCCTCAAACCTGCCATCTTTCTCTTCCCTCCCCATACCACCTTCCTCATCTCGATGACTCCTCTGTCGTCACACTTTCCTCCACCTGCACTCTCTCCATTTTCCCTTAGCCCCTATTTCTATCCACCTTGGGCGCTGATGACCTCGACGTTGAGCGCCCATATAGACGGCAGCGGTGGTCTCGCGGTTCTAGGCGCGCAGTCCGGAACCACGCGACTTCTACGGTCGCAGGTTCGAATCCTGCCTCGGGCATGGATGTGTGTGATGTCCTTAGGTTGGTTAGGTTTAAGTAGTTCTAAGTTCAAGGGACTTATGACCACAGCTGTTGAGTCCCATAGTGCTCAGAGACATTTCAACCATTTTTTCGAGCGCCCATAAGCCCCAACACACACTCTATCCACCTCGTTCTCCCCCCTCCCCCCACTCTCACTATCTCCTCCACCCGCTTCACTGTCTGTCACCGTAATATTACGCTCACCCAATAGGTTCTTACATCCACAGTAATTCTTTTAAGATAGTAGTATGCATACCAAGAATGGCTAGAATTAATTCAGGGGTTTAGGAGCAACATTTAATTGCAACTTCGCATGTTTGGCTAATGGCTCTGAGCACTATGAGACTTAACATCTGTGGTCATCAGCCCCCTAGAACTTAGAACTACTTAAACCTACCTAACCTAAGGACATCACACACATACATGCCCGAGGCAGGGTTCGAACCTGCGACCGTAGCAGCAGCGCGGTTCCAGAATGAAGCGCCTAGAACCGCACGGCCACAGCGGCCGGCGATGTTGTATCTCCTGATCTACATATCTGAATACTATCTGCAAAATGTGTTACAAATATTGGTTTTAGTAAAGAAGTAATAAACTAAAACATCTTGCCTGAAGGGGCAGTTTTACTTTGTGAACAGTGACAATGTAGTAAGGAAAAAACTTTTTTCGTTTCATCATTTTGTGGAGGCTGCCAGCGAGAAAAAGTTTCGTAAAGGTTTTAAATTGTGTGTAAATTTTATTGCAAGTCATTAAACGCTCTCAGCCTCAAATACTGGATGAATAAAATTTGGGTTTTCGCGCCTCATGGGCTACATTTCTTTTTCACCCCACCCACACCTTTTGATAGGTCGCTCTTACCACAGCGATTCTTTCCAGACAGCAAGTGATATGTGTACCAAATTTGATTGAAACTGTCCAGTGGAGCAGACATATATACTTAACATTTTTGTAATACTTATGAATTTATTGTATGGCATTTTCACACATTACAAAGTAAATACATAGAGCTAATCAATATGTGTAACAAGTGTAAGTGTTATTTGTACATGTGCTCTGTAATTCTGCAAACCATTCCGACAGCATCATAGGGCTTATACAATGACCAGCCAAAAGATTGTGACCACATGTCTAATAGCTGGTATGTCCACCTTTGGTATGGATAACAGTGGCAATGCGTCATGGCATGCAAGCAGTGAGGCCTTGGTAGGTCGCTGGAGGGAGTTGGAGCTACAGCTGCACTCACAAGTCATCTAATTATGGGAATGGGGACGATGAGCTCTGCCGCTATGTTCAATCACATCCCATATTTGTTCAATCGGGTTTAGATACGGCGAGCTGCGAGGCCAGCACATCAAATGGAACTCGCCGCTGCATTCCTCAAACCACTTCTGGCCTCGTGACATGGCGCGTTATCTTGTTGAAAAATGGCACTGCTTTCAGGAGCGTCATCTTGTTGAAAAATGGCACTGCTGTCGGGAGCGTTATCTTGTTGAAAAATGACACTGCTGTCGGGAGCGTTATCTTGTTGAAAAATGACACTGCTGTCGGGAGCGTTATCTTGTTGAAAAATGGCACTGCTGTCGGGAGCGTTATCTTGTTGAAAAATGGCACTGCTGTCGGGAGCGTTATCTTGTTGAAAATGGCACTGCTGTCGCGAGCGTTATCTTGTTGAAAAATGGCACAGCTGTCGGGAGCGTTATCTTGTTGAAAAATGGCACTGTTGTCGGGAGCGTTATCTTGTTGAAAAATGACACTTTTGTCGGGAGCATTGTCTTGTTGCAAAATGGCACTGCTGTTGGGAGCGTTATCTTGTTGAAAAATGGCAATGCTGCCAGGAGCGTTATCTTGTTGAAAAATGGCACTTCTGTCGGGAGCGTTATCTTGTTGAAAAATGGCACTGCTGTCGGGAGCGTTATCTTGTTGAAAATGGCACTGCTGTCGGGAGCGTTATCTTGTTGAAAATGAGTCTGCTGTTGGGAGCGTTATCTTATTGAAAAATGGCACTGCTGTCGGGAGCGTTATCTTGTTGAAAAATAGCACTGCTGTCGGGAGCGTTATCTTGCTGAAAAATGGCACTTTTGTCGGGAGAGTTATCTTGTTGAAAAATGGCACTACTGTCGGGAGCGTTATCTTGTTGTAAAATGGCACTGCTGCCAGGAGCGTTATCTTGTTGAAAAATGGCACTGCTGCCGGGAGCGTTATCTTGTTGAAAAATGGCACTGCTGCCAGGAGCGTTATCTTGTTGAAAAATGGCATTGCTGTCGGGAGCGTTATCTTGTTGAAAAATGGCACTGCTGTGGGGCGCGTTATCTTGTTGAAAATGGCACTGCTGATGGGAGCGTTATCTTGTTGAAAATGAGTCTGCTGTCGGGAGCGTTACCTTGTTGAAAAATGGCACTGCTGTCGGGAGCGTTATCTTGCTGAAAAATGGCACTGCTGTTGGGAGCGGTATCTTGTTGAAAAATGACACTGCTGCCGGGAGCGTTATCTTGTTGAAAAATGGCACTGCTGCCAGGAGCGTTATCTTGTTGAAAAATGGCATTGCTGTCGGGAGCGTTATCTTGTTGAAAAATGGCACTGCTGTGGGGCGCGTTATCTTGTTGAAAATGGCACTGCTGACGGGAGCGTTATCTTGTTGAAAATGAGTCTGCTGTCGGGAGCGTTACCTTGTTGAAAAATGGCACTGCTGTCGGGAGCGTTATCTTGCTGAAAAATGGCACTGCTGTTGGGAGCGGTATCTTGTTGAAAAATGACACTGCTGTCGAGAGCGTTATCTTGTTGAAAAATGGCACTGCTGTCGGGAAACATGATCGTCATGAAGGCGTGTACTTTGTGTCTAACCAGTGTACGGTACTCCTTGGGCGTCATGATTACCTGAATGAGCTGCACTGGACCCATGGATGCCCACTTGAATGTCCCCGAGAGCATAATGGAGCCGCTGCTAGGTTGTCTCCATCCCACCGTACATGTGTCAAGGAAAGACAGAGTCGTGCTCTCCTCATTGGCACCATGAATAAGGTGCTCTGCCACTACGCCAGCATCCAGTGCAGATAGCTACATGCCCATTTCAGTCGTAGTTGCCGGTGTCTGGTGTTAACATTGGCACACGCATGGGTCATCAGTTGTTTAGGCCCATAGTTAGGAATGTTCGGTGCACTGTGTACTGAGACACGCCTGCACTCTACCCAGCATTACAGCCCGATGTTAGTTCCACCACAGTTCGCCGCCTGTCCTGTTTTACCAGAGTGACCAGCGTACGACGTCAGACTTCTGTGACGAGGTGTGACCGCCCAAACCCGCGACGTCTGGACGTGGTTTCGCCACGGCACTCACCACACCACTCGTTGAACACCTGATAAGTCCTACAGTTTCACGATAAACTGAGATACGAGGGTTACTCCAAAAGAAATGCAATTTTTGTAAAAATATAGTTTTCATTCTGCATGTGTGAAAGTTTTACAGTGCGTAGATATATCCTTCCCGCTTGTTTTCAAACTTTGTTCAACCTGTTCCCGTGAGAGGCGCCGTCACTGCATGTCTTCAAGACGGCTGCTACACTTGACGTTCGTCAGAAGCGACGTGCTGCCACAGAATTCCTGTGCTGTGAAAACGAGACAGTGGGAAACATCCACGAGAGGTTGAGAAAGGTGTACGGAGATGCTGCTGTCGATCGCAGTGCAGTTAGTCGGTGGGCAAGCAGGTTACGTGACGAAAGAGGGCACGGCAATATTGAGGATTGTCCTCGCAGCGGCAGGCCTCGTACTGCACACACTCCAGACAATGTGCAGAGAGCTAACGAACTGGTGACTGCTGACAGACGCATCACAGTGAACGAATTGTCACGCTACGTTGGGATAAGGGAGGGAAGTGTTTGCAGAATACTGAAAGTGTTGGCGTTAAAAAAGGTTTGTGCCAGGTGGGTTCCCAGGATGTTGACAGTGGCTCACAAAGAAACAAGAAAAACCATATGCAGCGAATTTTGGAACAGTACGAGAATGGTGTAGATGAATGTCTTGGAAGAATTGTGACAGGTGATGAAACATGGCTCCATCATTTTTCAGCAGAGACGAAGAGGTAATCAGTGGAGTGGCATCAAAACCACACCTTCTGCTGGAAAAGTTATGGTTACAGTGTTTTTCGATTCCGAAGGATTTTTTCTTGTGGACATTGTGCCAAGTGGAACCACGATAAATTCTGATGCATATGTGACGACACTGAAGAAACTTCGAGCTCGACTGAGTCGTGTCCGACCACATCGGCAAAAGCAGGACGTTTTGCTGCTGCACGACAATGCACGGCTACATGTCAGTCAAAAAACCGTGGAAGCGATCACAAAACTCGGACGGACAACACTGAAACACCCGCTTTCAGTCCTGACCTGGCTCCGTGTGACTATCATCTCTTTCGGAAACTGAAAGTCTCTCTTCGTGGAACAAGGTTTGAAGATTACGACCCCCTTGTGCACGCTGCCAAACAGTGGCTCCAACAGGTTGGTCCAGAATTTTACCGTACGGGTATACTGGCGCTGGTTCCAAGATGGCGTAAGGCAGTTGAGAGGGATGGAAATTACGTGGAGAAATGAAAATATTGTTCCTAAAGGATGTATCTACAAGCTGTAAGACTTTCCATTTGGAACAGACAGGGAAATCTACTGATCAGGTTATTTGTTTAGCGCTTGACATCTACACTCAAGCTTATTTTTATTGCGACTGTAGCCAGTTTTCTAGGTACTATATTTATACACTGAAGCGCCAAAGAAACTGGTATAGACATGCGCATTCAAATACAGAGATATGCAAACAGGCAGAATACGGCGCTGCGGTCGGCTACGCCTGTATAAGACAACAAGTGTCTGGTGCAGTTGTTAGATCGGGTACTGCTGCTACAATGGCAGGTTATCAAGATTTAGGTGAGTTTGAACGTGGTGTTATAGTCGGTGCACGAGCAATGGGACACAGCATCTCCAAGGTAGCGATGAAGTCGGGATTTTCCCGTACGACCATTTCACGTGAGTTCGTGAATATCAGGAATCCGATAAAACATCAAACCTCCGAGATCGCTGCGACCCTGCAAGAACGGGACTAACGACGACTGAACAGAATCGTTCAGCGAGACTGAAGTGCAAACCTTCCTCAAACTGCAGCAAGATTTCAATGCTGGGCCATCAAGAAGTCTCAGCGTGCGAACGATTCAATGAAAAATCGTCGGTATGGGCTTTCCGAGCCGAAGTGCAGCCGTTCCACAAATTGCTGCAGATTTCAGTGCTAGGTCATCAACAAGTGTCAGCGTCCGAATCATTCGACATCACTGATAAGGGCTTTTGGAGCTGAGGGCCCACTCGTGTACCCTTGATGACTGCACGACACAAAGCTTTACGCATCGCTTGGTGCTGTTGAAAGGTGGCTACACTGTGCCACTGCGCCAGAGATTGCGCCAAAGAGTACTATTAAGCCGCCTCCACAGTGCTTGTTGGGAGTTCGTGGCGGTCAGTGATTGTCGAGAGTTCATAGCAGTCAGTGCTAGTAGAGAGCTCGTAGAGGACAGTGCGTGTTAAGAGTCGTGCCGAGATGTGCTAGTGGGCACTGCTTGTCGTGAAGTCGGAGCGATATGTTGTGGAAAAGAGTGTTGTTCCATGTCTTATGCAGTTATTTGATGGGAGAGATAGCAGATGTTATTGTAATGAGTGCATTTCGTCAATATATATGAAGGTAAAACTTACAATGTTCTTTTATTGGTTGTGTATCTGAAATAATGTGTCACTACAGGTTCAGTCAACAAAGCATCTGGCTTGTGTTCTTGGATTAGAGTGTAATTGTGATTTTCTTGCGTAATTATAGTTTTTCTAAATTTCTTTTGTCACGTCAGTATAGTTGGTATTTAAAAATTCTTGTCTTGTTGGAAAAGAACCGTGCCAGATGTGGGCGTTGAGTCACACTCCCACATACAGAACAGTTACTCTTGTGCTTGGATTTTGTGGGTTTTGTAGTTGCTGGGGACTTAATTAATTAATTGTGTTTACGAAAATCTACTTACATTGTTTGTTGCAGTCAGATAGCGTAATAATACTAGTCAGGGCCAACCGATTACGAGACTTACGTAATCGGACATACTAAAATTAAAAATATTTTCAATCATATATTTAATTAAGCCCCCATGCACGTGGCGACCGCTGCTTCGGATCGTCCCTTGGATTCTTCTGATTGTGAAAATTGTAGACTGTAGTATTGTTGTAGTAATTTGTAGTTAGTAATTGTAGTCTATTTTGCATGTGTAGATTTGGTAATTGTCATTCTTCTAATGGTATTTTTTTTTCTCTCAGAATTAAATTTGTTGTCTTGTCAACGGTTTGACAATTTAGTGCAATTATTTCAATTGTTCGATTGATCGTGTTTGAGGGAAACATCTAGTGTGAATAGTGTTGTTGGAGATAAAGAGTCACGGTGTGTAATTTTCGTACAGTGACGAATCTTTCGTATATTTTGTAAATGATTACGCGATCGATGAAAAAGACAAAAATGATGAATAGTGAGAACCAAATTGTTGACATGGCGAACTCGCCAACACAGGACAACTGTATGATGAATAATGGAGTTGAAAATAATTTAATAAGTCGGGAAGACAGTCCGGAACCATTTCAAAATTTTTCTCAATCGGAAAATTCAGAGAATCTGAGATTAACGACAGAAGATTCTGAAATAGTATCGAACACAGATAGCCTTACAGCTGTGACGAAGGAAGTTAGTTTTGCGGGAGATGTTAGGGGCGAAAAGAATTCTGAACAATTTAATATGGAGCAGTTGATGAGTGTACTATTAAATTTTCAATCTGAATTAAAAACTGATATGGGAACAAAGTTAGACTCACTGGGATCACAGATGGGAACAATTAAAACTGAGATGGGAACTTTACGGGCTGAATTAAAAACTGATATGGGAACAATGGAAACTCGGTTAGGATCTGAATTTAAAACAGAGATGGGAACTTTGGAAACGCGGATAGATTCACGAATAGGGACATGTTTCAAAAATATGAAAGATGAATTAAAGAAAGAAATCAGGGAAGAAGTACAACCGATTCTGAATTCTCACAATAATAGATTAATTGCAGTGGAAATCAGACAAAGGGAACAGGATAGAGAACAGGAAGAAAGAGATCGCGTGATAGTACAGAATTTTTCAGAGTTAAATTTACAACGTGCAAAGGATAAGGAAGAAATATTTGAAAGAATCGAGGAATCCGTACCAAATGACAGAATAAATAATGTAACACGACAATATGAACAGTTAACTACCAAATGTGACAATACTGAAACCCGAGTCGCGACACTTACGGAAGACGTAAACAAACAGAAAGAAAAAATAGGTGACTTATCGGAAAGAGTTGAGGAAATTTCAGATAAATTGACAAATCTTAGTTTACATGGGGACAGAGATTCGGATGATACAGTTCCATTACCATTTGCAGAAACCGAAGAGTATCAGAACATAAATAAGCATGTTGAAAATCAGGGAAGATTTAATGAACGCGTGAAAAAGGAATTTGAGGCATTACGGAAGCAAGTCAAGCAGATTGAAGGCGAAATTGTAGGAAAAGATAGCAGAAGAAATTTAGAATCACAGGTAGCAGAGGGGTTTGAAGAAAATAATTTGTTTCATTTACGGGATGCAACAAGAGAGCGCCAGGCGCGCGAACTTTACAATAATCGACATTCGGACCGGGACAGACGCGGTTGGTCTTTGTCGCCACGAGGCGAAAACTTTGATTATAAACACTTTTTGACTGTCCGGAAATTTAAGATCTTCCGCAATTCTAAGAATGACATACATCCATGTGCATGGCTAGATCAATTTATGTACGCACTTCCACCAAATTGGCCACTAAGTCACAAACTAGAATTCATGTGTGGATATTTAGAAAACGAACCGGCGACGCGGATGCGCGCACTCATTAGAGATTGCAATAATTTAAATGATTTTTATCATGCATTTCTATCGGCATATTGGTCCGAAAACACGCAGGACAGAGTTAAACACAGTCTTACTATGCAGCGTAATTTCAAACAGTCTGAGTTCCGCACGCCGGCAGAGTACTTTGAAGACATGATTCGAAAGAATCAGTTCCTGTCCAACCCTTATAGCCCGACTGAATTAATTCGCATTTGTTTAACTAAGCTGCCACAATCCATAAGACAAATTGCTTTAGCTGGAAGATGTAAAGACGACATTGAGACTTTTAAGACTTTGTTGCAAGAACTTGAGTATGACAACGATGACGGGACCTCTTGTAACTTTTTCAGTAACAGTAATTACATTAGATTTTCAGAGAAAAGTGATAGTGGTCGGAACGGGCGTTATGTGAGTAACTTTGAGAACGATAGACGTAACAGACAGGACAATAGATACCAGCCCTATGACAATAACAGACGTTCTAACAGAAATTACACAGACAATAGCGGTAATTCGTACCGGAATGATCAATCATACGGAAACAGTAATCGGTATCATCAGGAGAGAAATTATTCATACAGTAATAGAAATTCTTTCTACAGAAACAATCAGGGTAGTAGATACAACAATAATTTCAGAAGTGACAGTCGAAATTACACAAGGAGTAGTTATGCAGACAGACAGGAGAACAGAAATTTTAATAACAGACACAGCCAAGAATTTGCATCCAACAGACAGGAGGGACCTAATTGGCATCCTCCACGTGACAGAACTTCACAGAGACAAGTGCAAATCGTAGAAATTGATCCGCGAAATGACGCGAATACTCAAAGACGTGACGCAAACAATCGACAATGACTTGCAGCTTCGGCTTCTGGCAGCAATATAGACGGCTCAGAAAGTAATGACACTACGACTTTACACTACGTACGCCTGGAAGACATGAGAGACATTTTATTAGATGAAAAGGAAAATAATGTAGACGCATTTTTACATCCTGTTATTGAAGTATGTGTGGGTAAGAATAAGTTCACTGCAGTATTAGATTCTGGGAGCCCATTGAATGTCATTAGTGAATCAGTTTTTCGTATATGTGAAAGAACTATTGCCTGTCCTGTGTTACCTATTTCTAAAACTACAATTCGAGGTGCTATTTCTGGAAAAAGTGTGGAAGTCAAACAACAGACCAACTTAAATTTCATTTGTCAAGGATACGAATTTTCTGCTAATTTTATTATTGTTCCATTACTCAGTACACAAATTATATTAGGTATGGAGTTTCTTAACGCACATAAGGCAATTTTGAACTTTAAAGAAGGAAGTGTAAATTTGACTGTTGCTGGAATGCCGAAATGTTTAAAATTTTTCGAGTGTTTAACAAGATCTGAACCAGATGCAAAATGTTTAAGGTTTCTTACTTCTGATGTTTTCGTTGAGCATTATGACGACAATGTGTTTATTCATGATAATGACAATAGATACAGAGACGCGATGGATGATATAATTAATAGCGAAGAATTAATTAATGAAAAGGTTAAGAAAGCTGAAGTGCCAGATGACGTTGCAAGAGAAGAGCTGCACCACATTTTGACGTCACATGCTACAGTGTTTAGTCATCATACAGGAACTATAAAAGGCTTACAATATTCATTTAAAGTAAAAGAACACACACCATTTCGCGGGAAAACGTACGCTATTCCTTTGGCTTACAGAGACAAGGTTAAGAATGAACTTCAGTACATGTTAGATCAGGGCATTATTGAGCCTGCAGTCAGTCCTTATACTAGCCCATTGCACGTTGTTCTTAAAAAGGATGGATCAATTCGTCTGGTTCTGGATTCCAGACAGATAAATAACATCATCATTCCTGAAACTGACCGCCCACAAAATTTAGATGAACTTCTTCAACATTTCCATGGAATTAAAGTTTTATCTACGATTGATATGCGCGCAAGTTTTTGGCAAATAGAACTCCACCCCGACTGTAGAAAATACACCGCCTTTTTAGCCTTTGGTAACTGTTACCAATTTCGGAAATTACCGTTTGGACTTACAGTATCTTCAGCAGCATTCATTCGTAGCTTAAATGAAATTTTACCTGTTTGTCTTCGTGACAATATTACTTCTTATGTTGACGACATTCTTATCGCTAAACGTTCTTGGAGTGAACACAACAAAATTTTGGACTCATTATTACGTATCTTTGCAAAAGTTGGCATGACAGTGAACTTGGAAAAATCTGAATTTGGTCGTTCTCAGGTGAAATTTCTCGGTCGCATTATATCTACAGAAGGTATTCTTCCTGATCCAGAGAAACTAGATGCTATTCGTAATTATGCTGTTCCTACCACAAAACGTGATGTTCGTAGTTTCCTTGGTGTCTGTAATTTTCTTAGACGCTTTGTTAGATTGGACGATTTGGCCACACCTCGTTTATGTGAACTATCCGGAAAGAAATCTAATTGGTGTTGGGATGAGGAAGCTCAGTCAGAATTTGAACAACTTCGTGATGCTTTAGTTGCTGCTCCACTTCTTTCACATCCGGATTTATCTAAAGAATTTTGTTTGGCGACGGACTCATCATACAAAGGCCTAGGTGCACATTTATTCCAAGAGATAGAAGAAAACGGCGTTGTAGTACAGAAAACTATTGCATTTGGAAGTCGTGTTCTTTCTAAATCAGAAAAGAATTATTCGATTACGGAACTTGAAGCTTTGGCTGTTGTTTGGGCTTTCACAAAATTTCGCACATTTTTGTTTGGCAGACATACTAAGGTTTACACCGATCATCGAGCTCTGGAATTTCTTATGTCAACAAAATTAACTCACGGCAGATTGTCACGATGGGCGTTGTACCTACAGGAATTTGACTTTTGTATTGTTTACATACAGGGTTCTTCTAATATTGTTGCCGATGCTTTATCACGTGCACCTATGGGTTTGAAACAAAGTGCTGAAGAGGACTGCAAGGAAAACAATTTTTGTTTGATGTATATTCAAGGTGTTGCGTTTGAGAACTTTATTTCGTCTTCGCTCCAGGATATCGCTAAGGAGCAAAATAAGGATCCAATCTGGAAGGACATTAAGGAGAAGTGGAGGAGAAAGGAAAGCGTAGCGATTAGACAGCATTATCTAGTTCGCAATGACATTCTTTTTAAACGAAAATCGGTCGACAACTCCGTTTGGTTAGTTTGTATTCCTGATGAGTGGGTCAATAAATTGATTTGGTATACGCATCTCAGTTATGCACACTTTGGTCCCCGAAAATGCTTTCACAAATTACGAGAAAATTGTTACTTCAGTAATATGGAAAAACGTATTCGATCTGTTCTTGCCAAATGCAAATTATGTCAAATGGCTAAGCCTCCAACGATTTCTCACAGAGCACCGTTGTTTCCCATCATTCCAGCGAAATTAAAGGAGATGGCTGCAGTCGATTTGTTTGGTCCAGTGGTTCGTTCTACTAATGGTTTTGCGTACATTTTCGTAGCAGTGGAATTGACATCAAAATATGTGTGTTTTACACCTTTACGCAAAGCAACAGCTCGTTCAGTATCTAACGCTTTCATCAAACATTTTCTTAAAGAAGTTGGTCATGTTGATAAGGTTATATCAGATAATGGATCACAGTTTCGTTCTAAAATTTGGCTTCGTACTCTACACCGTCGTAAAATTAAACCAATTTTCATTTCACTTTTTCACCCTCAATCTAATGCTTCAGAGAGATGGATGAAGGAAATCAATAAATTGTGCCGTCTTTATTGTCATCAGAATCACAGAACTTGGGATCAGTATCTTCATATTTTTCAAAACATTCTGAATGAACTTCCTAATGACTCAACTTCTTTACCGCCTCTATTGATATTAAAAAATAAAGCACCGACAAATCGCATTTCTGAAATAGTTCCTTTTCCGCCTTCACGGAAACTGCGGCATTCTGAAGTTGTCAACCTGGCTCTACGAAATATTGCATCTGCGGCTGCTAGAAGAGAGAAATCAGCTAAGCGTCCTGGTCGTTCAAAATTCTTGTCAGTTGGTCAGAAGGTATTAATTAAGTCCCACCGTTTGTCTCACAAAGGAAGAGGCTTGTGTCGCAAATTTTTTCTGCTTTATAACGGTCCATATAGAATTCGTAAAATTATACATGATAACACTGTCGAAGTAGAAACTCTTAAATCTCGACGCTCTAAAGGAATACATCATATATCAAACGTTAAAATTTTTGTAGAGTGACATACTTTAGAGAAACTAACAACTACATGTAAACACGCAGAGAGCACAAGGATACCGCGCTGTGTTTTGGCGGCGGCACATACTCAAAGCAACAGTCAAGTCTGCGCGCCGCACAAGGCAGTCGTTGACCGCAAACAATAGCTTCCTACGTCACGCGCCTACAGCTGATCGAGCGCTCAATGCGAATGCACTGACAGCCGTAAACAAATACACAGTCTAATTTCTCCGATTAAATTCAGTATAAAGCTATAAGGACTTGTTGAATTGTGTTATTAACATTCAGTATTTTGCAGGATACGGTGTATAAAGCATTTAAGAACTACAGGTAAATTGTGTGCGTGTCCGACGTTAAGACGACTTGCTATCGAGAAAATTTCAGAACGAATGTAATTTCCAAGAAGAAACTAATTAACTAAAAAAGGTAACTATTAATTGAGTTCATTTTCAGGTAACATATTTCCACTTAGGTACGTACTTTAGACGTAATTTGCTGCTCGCGATTACGTGATTCATACTTTGTACTAAATTTCATGTTCTATGAATATACGTGTGAAGCGACGTGCTTGCGTACGTTAACTGATTTTGACAATGATTATTAATGAACTGGGTTGTGACTTGTATATATTATGCATCGCTTGGCTGCACTGCTTTTTCACTGATGTCATATTTTTTTAATTATGTGCCTGCTGTGCTTATTTATTTAAATTATAATTGTAACCTGATTTATTGTGCTGATGTGGTTAGGGATGTAAGTTATACTTTGTGATTTATCTGCTTGCGCCTTCATGTTTACTTATTAAGATGACATATGAACATTTATTTGCTTATGCTGATATGATGCTAATGACTTGTTTATTACGTAAGATATATGTTTGCTGCTATGCGTATGTATTGCATATTTATACATTTCTGTTTGTTGTCATAACTACTCTTTAATTTGGTGTATGGAAATGCTGATATACTGTGTATGAACATAGAGTTTAGGTCACACTACTGTATTAATTATAGATTGTTCGCTTGGCAGAGCCTCGTTGTAGGAATTGTGCTGCATCCACTTTTTGACATTCTGTTCTCTACTGGTCTATTTACTCGCTATTGCTTGTTTTGCTTACGCTAAGTGCCTTATATTTTAAGATAAGAAAATGAACTGCTATAATTCGACGAACGACATTAGTACAAGAAAGTCATAGAAGTCACATGAGCTAAAGTTTTATGGAAGCTGTATAAATTTATGCTAATAGGAAGGAAGCTAACGACATGACAGACCAAAACTAGGTTTAGACCATTAACAATTATTACACTGCATTTTTCGTGAGCAATTGAAATAGGAAGTGACACTTGACACAAGAAATACTCCACATGTTTGCTTCTGTTTGCCATAATTCTTGAAGTGATGTACACACTGTGAAATATTATGATCATTCACACTCCGTAATCGTACTTAATTACTGAGAGTTATTCGAACTAAGTCTGTTAGAGGTCAGGTATGCATTTCTTTTATTTAATGATGGACAAGGAACCAAAATGTATCTTATAATTTATAATGAGTAGAAAATTTGGGTCAGATGGATTACACAGAGGTTGTGTGTGGACACTGTGTCTTCGGATTGTATGGGATGCTGAATTGAAGTTGCACTAAGATTTTATCTGTACTTGTTCGAGGAGACTGACTAGAGGAAAGAGTTGTTATGGAAGTGAAATGATATTGGTGCTGAGGTTTATATTTATCGACGTATTATTGAGGTATTGAGAGTATATGAAGTAGATGATTATTGGAGTTTTTTGTGGACAAGAGGTAAGGTAAATGATATTGATGATAAGAGTTATATGTATCGACGTATTGAAGAAGTATTAGTGACGTATTGAGATTATGTGAAGCTGATGATTATTGGAGTTTTGGTGGATAAGAGGTAAAGTAAGGGAGGAGCATATTTTTTTTGTTGGTTTTATGGAACAAGGAGGATGAAGAGAGCAGACTAGAACACTAAAATAGAAGGAAGATAGTCTATACACACACTTTGTTAAATCACTAAGCAGTATATACTTTTTTTTGAAGAGAGGAAGTATTTGCATATCTTGGCTCACTGACAGTTGTTCAACAACAGTACATTTTGATCTGGCTTGGCAAACATTGGTCTTGACATGATGACTATGACGTTGACTAACTATTATTGACTATTATACATTGCTGCCAGTACTACTTGATACACATGATGAACATCAGATTTAGACAGAATTTCATTTACACAATTAACACTATTCAGTTACACAGTAGTACTTAATGTGGATGAGAGATGAGTGAGTGTGTTCTGTGTGTTTTCCTTTACTAATCCTACCCACCTATCTCCTAAATATTATTTTATTTGTTTGTAGTGGCTTGCACTGACACTCATAAATATTATAGGTTTACTGGTATTTGTGTATTGTAATAGTTAATAGGACAATTATCTGATATCATTTGTGTGTTTGTTATGATTTATATCTTACTGTAAAAGCATTTGTATGTGTATTCAAACTATTGTTCATGCCTGAACTGTCTGATTAGTGAAGATAAATATTCTGAACTGTTACCTGCACTTTTCAATATGATGTGTGACACTAGGACATGTTTAATTTGTGCTCATAAACTCTGATGAACTGTGTGATCAGTGCTAGTGAATTTTATGGAACTGCTTCTGCTGAGAAATGTGACTTTTTGGTGTCTGCACCTGCACTCAACATTGCTGGGTGCAACTGATGGATTGTTTTTACTGAAATGTCACTTGTTGGTGTCTGCACCTGCTAAACTTTACTGGGTGCCACAGATGGAACTGCTTCTACTGAAATAATGTCACTTGTTGCTGGGTGCACCTGCTCAACATTGCTGGGTGCAACTGATGAACTGCTTCTACTGAAATGATGTCACTTGTTGGTGTCTGTACCTACTCAACTTTGCTGGGTGCAACTGATGTACTGCTTCTACTGAAATGATGTCACTTGTTGGTGTCTGCACCTGCTCAACATTGCTGGGTGCAACTGATTGACTGCTTCTACTGAAATAAAGTCACTTGTTGCTGTCTGCACCTACTCAACATTGCTGGGTGCCTCTGATGGACTGCTTCTACTGAACTAATGTGACTTGTTGCTGTGTGTACCTCTTGAACTTTACTGAGTGCCATTGTTAGAACTGTTTCTACTGAAATGATGTTACTTTTTGCTGTCTGCACCTACTCAACATTGCTGGGTGCCACAGATGGACTGTTTTTACTGAAATGGTATTACTTGTTGGTGTCTGCACCTGCTCTCAACATTGCTGGGTGCAACTGGTGAACTGCTTTTACTGAAATGAACTCACTTGTTGGCGTCTGCACCTGCTTAACATTGCTGGGTGCATCTGATGGATTGCTTCTATTGAACTAATGTGACTTGTTGCTGGGTGTACCTGCTAAACTTTACTGGGTGCAACTGATGGACTGCTTTTACTGAAAAGATGTTACCTGTTGGTGTTCTTTTTTTGTATAAACTAATCATTGAAAGCATTTTATGTGAACATTTGTATAAACTGATTTTTTTGTGTATTGTGTAAACTATTATGTAAAGTCACATGTATGAAAATAATTTGTATTGCCTTCTGTATTTCATATGTTAGGTTAGTGAAAGGTCAGTGCAAAGCCAAAAAATTTTAACTAATTATGTGATATTTAGGTATTAATATTATCTTTTATTTTTGTCTGTATTTTTGTGGACGAATTTGGTGGTATTTTCACCACCAATGCTGGCAAAAATACCATCAAATTCTGGCCTGTGGAGGAGGGGCATATGAAAGGTGGCTACACTGTGCCACTGCGCCAGAGATTGCGCCAAAGAGTACTATTAAGCCGCCTCCACAGTGCTTGTTGGGAGTTCGTGGCGGTCAGTGATTGTCGAGAGTTCATAGCAGTCAGTGCTAGTAGAGAGCTCGTAGAGGACAGTGCGTGTTAAGAGTCGTGCCGAGATGTGCTAGTGGGCACTGCTTGTCGTGAAGTCGGAGCGATATGTTGTGGAAAAGAGTGTTGTTCCATGTCTTATGCAGTTATTTGATGGGAGAGATAGCAGATGTTATTGTAATGAGTGCATTTCGTCAATATATATGAAGGTAAAACTTACAATGTTCTTTTATTGGTTGTGTATCTGAAATAATGTGTCACTACAGGTTCAGTCAACAAAGCATCTGGCTTGTGTTCTTGGATTAGAGTGTAATTGTGATTTTCTTGCGTAATTATAGTTTTTCTAAATTTCTTTTGTCACGTCAGTATAGTTGGTATTTAAAAATTCTTGTCTTGTTGGAAAAGAACCGTGCCAGATGTGGGCGTTGAGTCACACTCCCACATACAGAACAGTTACTCTTGTGCTTGGATTTTGTAGGTTTTGTAGTTGCTGCGGACTTAATTAATTAATTGTGTTTACGAAAATCTACTTACATTGTTTGTTGCAGTCAGATAGCGTAATAATACTAGTCAGGGCCAACCGATTACGAGACTTACGTAATCGGACATACTAAAATTAAAAGTATTTTCAAATTTATTTAATTAAGCCCCCATGCACTGTCAATACCGACATTGGGCTTTTGATGACTGAAAACATGATATCTGGTCTGACTAGTTTCGTTTGAAATCGTATCGAGCGGATGGACGTGTGTGGGTATGGAGACATACTCATGAATCCATGGACCCTGTATGTCAGCAGGGGACTCTTCAAGCTGGTGGAGGCTCTGTAATGGTGTGGCGCGTGTGCAGTTGGAGTGATATGGGGCCCCTGATACGTCTAGATACGACTCTGACAGGTGACACGTACGTAAGCATCCTTCCTGATTGAAACTTCCTGGCAGATTAAAACTCTCCTTTCTTTCAGGAGTGCTAGTTCTGCAAGGTTCGGAGAAGAATTTCTGTAAAGTTTGGAAGGTAGGAGACGAGGCACTGGCAGAAGTGAAACTGTAACGACGGGGCGTGAGTCGTGCTTGGGTAGCGCAGATGGTAGAGCACTTGCCCGCGAAGGTCCTGAATTCGAGTCTCGGTCCGGCACATAATTTTAATCTGCCAGGAAGTTTCATATCAGCGCACACTCCGCTGCAGAGTGAAAATCTCATTCTGGAAACATCCCCCAGGCTGTGGCTAAGCCATGTCTCCGAAGTATCCTTTCTTTCAGGAGTGCTAGTTCTGCAAGGTTCGCAGAAGAGCTTCTGTAAAGTTTGGAAGGTAGGAGACGAGGTACTGGCGGAAGTAAAGCTGTGAGGACAGGGCGTGAGTCGTGCTTGGGTAGCTCAGATGGTAGAGCACTTGCCCGCGAAATGCAAAGGTCCTGAGTTCGAGTCTCGGTCTGCCAGAAAGTTTCATACCAGCGCACACTCCGCTGCAGAGTGAAAATCTCATTCTGGATCCTTTCTGATTACCTGCATCGATTCATGTCCATTGTGCATTCCGACGGACCTGGGCAATTCCAGCAGGACAATGCGACACCCCACACGTCTAGAATTGCTACAGAGTGGCTCCAGGAACACTCTTCTGAGTTTAAACACTTCCGCTGGCCACCAAACTCCCAGAAATGAACATTACTGACCATATGTGGGGTGCCTTGCAATGTGCGTTGAGAAGAGATTTCCACCCCCTCGTACTCTTACAGATTTATGGACAGCACTGCTTCAGACATTAGTCGAGTCCATGCCACGTCGTGTTGCGGCACTTCTGCGTGCTCGCGGGGTTGTTACATGATATTAGGTAAATGTATCAGTTTCTTTGCCTCTTCGGTGTATATACCACCAACTACAACTATGTGACTACGTAGTGTGATACTTGCATGTGCAACGCAACCTGGCTTCAAACACTTGCACCCTCATCAATAGTCACAATGAAAATGCTGTGTATGTTACGACGTAATTCACTTGACGTTACAATTATCTTCTGTAAACTTTTATTGTACATTTTGTTGGATTTCTCTTGGCCTAATGCTAGTGGAAATTTTTTGAATGATATCTTGAAGCCTTCAGCTGCCATTTTCTTTATTTCCTGTACGATTGTACAATTTCGGCCTTAGGCCTTTTTCAAGTATTTCATGGATGATTTTTTGGTAACAGATTATGTCATATACGTAGTTGCTCCTATGACATCATGTTATGCTCATAAATTAGTTACCGAGCGAGGTGGCGCAGTGATTAGACACTGGACTCGCATTCGGGAGGACGACGGTTCAATCCCGCGTCCGGCCATCCTGATTTAGGTTTTCCGTGATTTCCCTAAGTCACTCCAGGCAAATACCGGGATGGTTCCTCTGAAAGGGCTCGGCCGATTTCCTTCCCCATCCTTCCCTAATCCGATGAGACCGATGACCACGCTGTCTGGTCTCCTTCCACAAAACCAACCAACCAACCATCATAAATTAGTTCGAGGTGTTCACACTATTTTAGGAGCACGTTCCGTTTTCTTTATTTTCTGTACGATTGTACAATTTCGGCCTTACGCCATTTTCAAGTATACGTAATTTCGTATAACGGCGCTGTTGGGCGCCACGGTCACTATTTTAACGCCATCTGGTATTCAGAAGTTGTGTCCTCGTATGATGTACAGTAATCTTGTATCAGTCTGTTCATATCTGTTTTCTTTACAACGTGTAACTATTATGTCCACAGGCACGCTGTCGATCCCCTAAAAATAGTAAAAGAAAAAATCGCTGACAATTTCACTGTTCTTGTAGTAAAACTTCAGCACCTGGGCCTGATGTTTTAATTTATTACTTCTTTACCACAAACGTTATTCGCAACATATTTCGCAGACAGTATGTACATACACTATGTGATCAAAAGTATCCGGACACCCGCAAAAACGTAGGTTTTTCATATTAGGTAGCCAGGTACTCCATATCAGCGACCTCGGTAGTCATCAGACATCGTGAGAGAGCAGAATGGGGCGCTCCGCAGAACTCATGGACTTCGAACGTGGTCAGGTGATTGGGTGTCACTTGTGTCATACGTCTGTACGCGAGATTTCCACACTCCTAAACATCCCTAGGTCCACTGTTTCCGATGTGGTAGTGAAGTGGAAACGTGAACGGACACGTACAGCACAAAAGCGTACAGGCCGACCTCGTCTGTTGACTGACAGCGACCGCCGACAGTGGAAGAGGGTCGTAATGTGTAATAGGCACACATCTATCCAGACCATCACACATGAATTTCAAACTGCATCAGAATCCACTGAAAGTACTATGACAGGTAGGCGGGAGGTGAGAAAACTTGGTTTTCATGGTCGAGCGGCTGCTCATAAGCCTCACATCACTCCTATAAATGTCAAACGACGCCTCGCTTGGTGTAAGAAGCGTAAACATTGGACGATTGAGCAGTGGAAAAACGTTGTGTGGAGTGACGAATCAAGGTACACAATGTGGCGATCCGATGGCGGGGTGAGTTTATGGCGAATGCCTGGTGAACGTCATATGCAAGAGTGTGCAGTGCCAACAGTAAAATTCGGAGGCGGTGTTGTTATGGTGTGGTCGTGCTTTTCATGGAGGGGGCTTGCACCCTTTGTTGTTTTGCGTGACACTATCACAGCACAGACCTACATTGTTGTTTTAAGCACCTTCTTGCCTCCCACTTTTGTAGAGGAAATCGGGGATGGCGATTTTATCTTTCAACACGATCGAACATCTGTTCATAATGCACGGCCTATGGCGCAGTGGCAGAACAATAACATCCCTGTAATGGACTGGCTTGCACAGAGTCCTGACCTGTATGCTACAGAACACCTTTGGGATGTTTTGGAACGGCGACTTCTTGCCAGGCGTCACCGACCGACATCGATACCTCTCCTCAGTGCAGCTCTCCGTGAAGAATGGGCTGCCATTCCCCAAGAGTGGAAGCTGTCATCAAGGCTAAGGGTGGGCCAACACCATATTGAACCCCAGCATTACCGATGAAGCGCGCCACGAACTTGTAACTCATTTTCAACGGGGTGTCCGGATACTTTTGATTACATAATATATATCACCGAATGCACCTGTAAAATTACATCTGTATACGACGCATAGCTCAAGTGATACGACTTCGTGAACGTTGAGATGCTTCGTAAACTTGCTACTGCTTAAAATGGAGCACAAATTATCCGGGCTCTAATCATTCAGTAATTCATAATGAGTGCTTAACGACCTCCAATAATCTTCCAACATAATTTCAACCTTTCGCTCCCTTACATATTGAACGTCAAATAATTAACACATTAATTCATTTGTAAATCTTGCAGAAGTCTGAAGCTCTTTTGTACAAGGCAGTTAGCTTTTTTAATGGAATGCTGGATCGTCCGGAAACTATGAAATGCTCAGTAAAGGCTAGAGGGACCCCTTTGATTTCAACCGCACCACACTTACACCACACAGCGGTACGTCGACGATATTCTACATCCCGTTTTGACGCCCTTTATGGCAAGCTGTGCTGGAATTACATTCCAGCAAGATAACGCCCGCCCGCACACAGCGAGAGTTTCTGCTGCCTGTCTCCGTGCTTGCCTAACCCTGGATCTCTCTCCAGTTGAGAACATTTGGAGCATTATGGGCAGGACCCTCCAACTAGGTCGGTACTTTTAAGATCCAACGCGCCAGTTGGGCAGCATTTGGCACGGTATCCCTCAGGATGACATCCAACAACTCTATCAATCAGTGCCGAGCTGAATAGCTGCTTGCATAGGGGCCAGACGTGGTCAAACACGTTATTGACTTGCTCAATTTATGAAGCAGCCGTCTTCGGTTGTTTGGAGATGACGCTGTCGTTTATCGACGAATAAAGTCATCAGAAGATCAAAACAAACTGCAAAACGATTTAGAAAGATATCTCAATGGTGCGAAAAGTGACAGTTGACCCTAAATAACGAAAAGTTTGACGTCATCCACGTGAGTGCAAAAAGGAACTCGTTAAACTTCAGTTACACGATAAATCAGTCTAAACTAAAAGCCGTAAATTCAACTAAATGCCTAGGTATTGCAATTACGAGCAACTTAAATTGGAAGGAGCACATAGAAAATGTTGTGGCGAATGCTAACCAAAGACTGCGTTTTATTGGCAGGACACTTAGAAAATGTAACAGACCTACTAAGGAGACTGCCTACACTACGCTTGTCCGTCTTCTTTTAAAATACTGCTGCGCGGTGTGGGATCCTTACCAGATAGGACTGACGCAGTACATCGAAAAAGTTCAAAGAAAGACAGCACGTTTTCAATTATCGCGAAAAATGGGAGAGAGTGTCACAGAAATCATTAAAAGAAAGGCGTTTTTCGTTGCGACGGAATCTTCTCACGAAATTCCAATCACCAACTTTCTCCTTCGAGGGGGTTGGGTTGTTTTGGGGAGGAGACCAGATAGCGAGGTCATCGGTCTCATCGGATTAGAGAAGGACGGGGAAGGAAGTCGGCCGTGCCCTATCAAAGGAACCATCCCGGCATTGGCCTGGAGCGATTTAGGGAAATCACGAAAAATCTAAATCAGGATGGCCGGACGCGGGATTGAACCGTCGTCCTCCCGAATGCGAGTCCAGTGAGCTAACCACTGCGCCACCTCGCTCGGTTTTCTCCTCCGAATGCGAAAATATTTTGTTGACACCGACCTACATAGGGAGGAACGATCACCACGATAAAATAAGGGAAATCAGAGCTCGTACGGAAAGATATAGGTGTTCATTATTTCCGCGCGCTATACGAGATTGGAATAATAGAGCATTGTGAAGATGGTTCGATGAACTCTCTGCCAGGCATTTGAATGTGATTTGCAGAGTATCCATGTAGATGTAGATGTAGACATAGATGAAGCTCTTTCTCTTGAGTAAAGCACCCATTTTTTCTGAAATTGTAATCATTTGTTTGCCTGCACGTTTACATCGTATCTACCGATTTCTGTCCCATTGGGATAATTCCTGTGTGGTGCGTTTTTTTTTCTTTAGATTGTATCAAAAACATAGTAAAATTTTGAGAAGGCACTAGAAAAATGAATGTTTTCACATTATAAAATGTAGTTGGTCAGCTGCTGAAGGTAAAAAATAAAAAGTTAATCGTTGTTTGATTAAAACATATACGAGGGCTATCCACAAAGTACATTACGTTTTGGAATTAAAAATAAATAAAGTATTGGAATTTTTTTTATTATATACAGATGAAAGGCACACTTAAATACTACTTTTCTACATAGTTGCCTTTTAAATTAAGGCACTTATCGTAGCGGTGGACGAGCTTGGAAATTCCTTCGTCGTAAAATTCGGCCGCCTGCGCCTTCAGCCACTTGGCTACCTCTTCTCGGAGCTGTGCGTCGTCATCAAAACACTGCATAGCCAGCCACTTCTTCATTGCTGGGAATAAGTGGAAGTCGCTCGGTGCCAGGTCGGGACTGTACGGCGGGTAAGGAAACAACTCCCACTTAAAAGATTCGAGAACTTGACGAGTGGCGTTTGCCGTGTGGGCCCGGGCGTTGTCGTGAATCGGCAAGATCTTTGAGCCCAACTTTCCCCTGCCCTTGTTTCGTATTGCTCTTCTGAGGTTGTGCAGAGTTTGGCAATACCTTTGAGAGTTTATTGTAGTGCCTCTCTCCAGGATATCCACAAAAATCACACCTTTTCTGTCCCAAAAGATAGTCGCCATCACCTTCCTTGCCGACATTGTCTGCATGCATTTCTTGGGTTTTTGGGGGGAATTTGTGTGCCCCCACTGCATTGACTGCAATTTTGTCTCGCAGTTCACATGCTTAACCCATGTTTCGTCACCAGTAACGATGCGATCGAGTAATGAGTCGCCATCTTTCTCGTAAGCGTCCAAAAACGTTAACGCTGCAGCCCTTCGCTGATTTTTGCGAATCTCTGTCAAGATTTTTGCTATCCATCTTGCACAAAAACTTGTGGTAACCGAGCTTTTCGGTAACGATTTCGTGCAACAAACTTGATGAAATTTGTGGAAAACTCATAGAGAGTTCCGTTATTGTGAAATTACGGTTTTCACGGACCGCGGCATCGACTTTTTCGACAAGTTCGGCAGTCACTATGCTGGGTCTTCCACTTCGCTCTTCGTCGTGAACGTTAGTTCGGCCATTTTTAAATTTTAAGGCCCATTGACGCACTCCACCTCCAGTGATTATGTTGTCCCCGTACACTTCACAAAGCTGCCGATAGATTTCTATCGGTATACAGTTTTTTGCAGTCAGAAACCTTATTACAGCACGCACTTCACACTTCGCGGCGTTTTCAATTAACGCTGACATTTCAAACTGTGACAGTAACTCAACGGAGTACAGCACGAACCTCTCACTAGCACGGCAGGATGCCGACTGAGCGGCGGAATGCCATGACACCAACATGGCCGCGCTAGCCCCGCCCCTAACGGACACAAACGAAAACGTAATGTACTTTGTGGATAGCGCTCGTACACAGATAAACGTATTGGTGAATGTATAAAGACAGCCAGAGATAGAGGAATCGGGATTATAACGTTTGAGGTAGGGCAGAGGAAGGGGTTTTGTGTGGATGGATATTTGGTGGAAGGATTTGAGAGAGTGAAGAAAGATAGAGTTCTGAAGTGGACGTGGGAAGTGGTGAGAAAAGACCACTAACAAGGGGAGGAGGGGCGGGTTCTTCTAGATCAGCAAGATGGGTATGCAGGGTGTTCAAAAAGAAGTGTCGAATACTTTGAGAGGCGGTAGTTCTCATCGAAACAAGAAAAATAAGTCTAATAAACGTGGGTGCCGAAACACATACTTTCTGAGACATGTCCAATAAACATAGGTCTGGAAATGCATACTTTCTGCGATAAACATGCGTTTACAAGAGGTGATCAACGTGGCAACTGACTGCAGCACTCCTAATGGTAGGTAGAGTAAGACATCGTAATACCGTGCCGACACATTTGACGAAGCGACAGGGCAACGACTGTGCTAGTATCCGCAATCAAGCATCGCGCTGCTCTACCTGTAGACAAGTGTCTATCTCGGAAAGTATGTGTTTCTGGACCCATGTTTATTGGACTTATTTGTCTTGTTTGGATTGGGACTACCACCTCACAAAGTATTTGACACTTTTTTTAACACACTGTATATCAGGACGATTTTCATGGTAAGGTAAGGGAAGGCAATGAAAGTTTCGATGGGAGAGGACATGGAATGTATCGAGGTGTGGTGATGGGGGAACTTGGTGGTAGAGGTGTGACAGAATGTCAGGATCAGAGAGCTGTGGGGAAACAAGTGGATGTTTACTATCGAGTTTGCAATTGTATAGGAAGTCCGAAGGTGTTTAAGATGGGAAAATAGAGTGGGGAATTTTGTAAGTTGTTAGAGGATTCGAGTCGGGGAGAGTAGGCGGGTCCAAAAGATTAGGTAGGGTGTGAGGCGTTCAAGAATATGTAGGGCATGACAGTAAGAGGGAGAAGCAGAAATCCGTGGTGCATTTGCATAGCAAAGGATGGACCACATCTGGAGTTTATAGGTGTGGAGGATTGTAGAAGGGTGATCCCATGTTTGACCGGTTAGCAGTTTTACTACACTACTGGCCATTAAAATTGCTACACCACGAACATGACGTGCTACAGACGCGAAATTTAATCGACAGGAAGAAGATGCTGTGATATGCAAATGATTAGCTTTTCAGAGCATTCACACAAGGTTGGCGCCGGTGGCGACACCTACAACGTGCTGACATGAGGAAAGTTTCCAACCGATTTCTCATACACAAACAGTAGTTGACCGGAGTTGCCTGGTGAAACATTGTTGTGATGCCTCGTGTAGCGAGGAGCAATGCGTACCATCACGTTTCCGACTTTGATAAAGGTCGGATTGTAGCCTATCGCGATTACGGTTTATCGTATCGCGGCATTGCTGCTCGCGTTGGTCGAGATCCAACGACTGTTAGCAGAATATCGAATCGGTGGGTTCAGGAGGGTAATACGGAACGCCGTGCTGGATCCCAACGGCCTCGTATCACTAGCAGTCGAGAAAACAGGCATCTTATCCGCATGGCTGTAACGGATCGTGCAGCTACGTCTCGATCTCTGAGTCAACAAATGGGAACGTTTGCGAGACAACAACCATCTGCTAGAACAGTTCAACGACTTTTGCAGCAGCACGGACTATCAGCTCGGAGACCATGGCTGCGATTACCCTTGACGCTGCATCACAGACAGGAGCGCCTGCGATGGTGTACTCGACGACGAACCAGGGTGCACGAATGGCAAAACGTCATTTTTTCGAATGAATCTAGGTTCTGTTTACAGCATCCATGTTTGGCGACATCGCGGTGAAAGCACATTGGAAGCGTGAATTCATTATCGCCATACTGGCGTGTCACCCGGCGTGATGGTATGGGGTGCCATTGGTTACATGACTCGGTCACCTCTTGTTCGCATTGACGGCACTCTGAACAGTGGACATTACCTTTCAGATGTGTTACGACCCGTGGCTCTACCCTTCATTCGATCCCTGCGAAACCCTACATTTCAGCAGGATAATGCACGACCGCATGTTGCAGGTCCTGTACGAACCTGATTGCTGCCCTGACCAGCACATTCTCCAGACCTCTCACCAATTGAAAACGTCTGGTCAATGGTGGCCGAGCAACTGGCTCGTCACAATACGCCAGTCACTACTCTTGATGAACTGTGGTATCGTGTTGAAGCTGCATGGGCAGCTGTACCCGTACACGCCATCCGAGCTCTGTTTGACTCAATGCCCAGGCGTATCAAGGCCGTTACTACGGCCAGAGGTGGTTGTTCTGGGTCCTGATTTCTCAGGATATATGCACCCAAATTGTGTGAAAATATAATCACATGTTAGTTCTAGTATAATATATTTGTCCTATGAATACCCGTTTATCATCTGCATTTCTTACTGGTGTAGCAATTTTAATGGCCAGTAGTATAATTTTAGGCTGTTGTGGTCTTTCTGTTGAATGATTAGTAGCTGGGGTTTCCATAGTGGTTGGCGATCTAATGTCAGTCCAAGGGGTATTAACGTGTTAGTTGATTGGACAGGATGGTTCTAAATGGTAAGGTAAAAGTTGTCGTAGTGGAAGCTGTGGGTGGTTTGGCCTATAATTACTGTCCAGGTTCTGGTAAGGTTGGTTTTGAGGAGCCACCGGTCGCACCAGGAGGTTAATTAGTGGAGATGGAGCTGGAGGGATCCGTGGGATTTCTGGAGAGTAGGGTGGACGGCGAGGAAGGCAGTGTCACTGGCATACTGGAGGAAATGAACAGGAGGAGGGGGCTTTGGCATATCAGAGGTGTAGAGGTGAGGGGGCAGAATCTTGGGGCCACACCTGCAGTGGGATATTGGTGTTGTTGATGGTGACGTAAGATTTGCACTTAGAGAGAAAGGAGGTGATGAGTCAGATATAATTTATGGTTCTTGAGCTGAAAGAAGAGATTGGAATGCCATGAAGGGTCATATGCTTTTTCGAGATCAAGGAAGACAAAAATGGAGAATTGGCGGTTGTTCATTTGATGGGATAGGGAAAGAGTAAGGTACAAGGGTTAGTCATTGAACCAGAAGTTGGGACAGAAGCCACACTGATGGACAGGAATGGGTAGGTGTTGGTGTTCGTGGGTGCATCAGGACAGGATGGACTAAAAATGCATGCCGAACACGAAGGTGCTAGTGCTTCTTATTGATGAAATATATTTGGTCACAGCTGGATGATAAGGTTGGTAATATTGTTGCATTCTTGAGATTCTAAGTACTTTGTGCTCAACATAGCACTGTCTGGAGCACGGGGGTCACTATGGGGGGTGGCGGGGGGGGGGGCGGGAGATAGGGGTGTGTGTCCCCCTCCCCCTCCAATATATTTTTGAAAAGGAGTTTCAATTTTTTGAGACTTAGTTGACAAAAAATAACACCGTTGAACAGATATATCCATGCTTAACTAATTGTACACACTAAAAGGTCTTGTACAGAAAGGATTAGTGGCCTGCAGAATTTACCAACGTGCCAGTAAATCAAATCCATTTATGCTCCTATTATTCACAAAAAAGACAATCTTCCAAGATTTCATGAATTGTGTTGGTATGACTATGAATAATAAATCAAGCAGAATTTACTTTGAAAAACTATTCAATTTGATAATAGTTACCACAGTTGTTTCGGTCACAATACATAATAATAATAAAGTTAACTGTTAACATTGTATAAGGAACTTCTTTAAACTCGGTAATCGCTAAATACTTTTTAATCCATTTCTAAATTGGCACGCTGTAGGAGCTTCAACTGCCACTGAAATGTATGGTCTGACACACTCACAATGCTCTAAAAAGTGGTTTTAGGTCCTAGTCTTCCTCCCCCCCCCCCCCCCCCCCCCCACCAAATAATTTAGAGTTGGTAACGGCCATGGCCTAGAGGAACGTACTTGGCTAAATATCGGAAACAAAGAGTTGCTGTCACTGCGTGCTTCACGCCAGGCGGTCGGTAAGGGAACTGCACACCATACCGGCCATAAGCAGCCGAGCGCCGATGCGAGCCACTACGCGGCAGCACCTCCGTGCCAGAGCGCCGTTCGCAAAATTCCATCATCTAAAACGTTTGCAGAATGGCCACCAGATGGTAGAGCGCCCTGGCCCAGGCAGCAAGCTGGTAATAGCGATGGTTACTATGCCGACAGACAGTAATTGAAGTTGGATCGCTGCCGCAAGAGCACAGCACCTGTCGGACGAACTTCTGGATTCAGCTCGGCGAGTACGGTAAACGGCAGAGAGATGGCGCACCAGTCTCCTGGCACTTTGGAGTGCATATAATGTGCCTTTCTGTATAATGTATATGTACTTTTCTTAAAGTTAGATTTTTCTTCTCCTATCCACCACTTTTGCCCCAAATGACAAAATAAAGTCCGTTAAAAATTTCTTCTCAATCGAACATAGCAATCTCTACCCTGTTTCCGTTAAAATTGATTGTATTATTCCTTATCTCCACTTGTCTTTTGTGAGAGTAATGTATGGGTCCCATTTAAACAAACACAACTGTTTACAATCAGTTTGACTCTTATTACCAGAAAGTTGACTCAAGGAAGACGAAAAACAATACGAAAAAATTAAAGAAATATCAAGTTTATTCTCGATAATACAAAACTTTTTTTCACGGTAATCATTTTAAAACATTTATCTCTGCAGAATCAAAAGATAATCTGATTGAACGAACACTGGACATTATTCCTAAGAGAAGTATTCTGATATGAGGGACCCGAGGTTTCTGGCGGCTCCTCCACACTAAAATAATGATGTAAATATAATTTACTCGTTTTGTTACCGCAGTCACCCTTGTTTCTTTGACAATACGAGGGCTATTCGGAACGCAAGATACAATCAGGCGCGAAATGGAACCACATTGAAAATCCGATGAAACTTTGCAGTTCTTTGCATCTATATCATTTAAATCCCGTTCTTGAAGCTTTCCTGAGATAGTTTACGTCTATCTTCGAGAGTCTTCCAGTTCAGTTCCCTCAATATTTCTGTGACACTCTCTCACGGATTAAACCTGTGACTATTCGTGCTGCGCTTCTGTGTATATGTTCAATATCCCGAGCTAGTCCTATCTGGTACTTGAGCAATATGCAAGAACCGGTCGCACGGGTGATTTGTAAGTAATCTGCTTTGTAGACTGATTGCCCTTCCCCAGTATTCTACCAATAAACCGAAGCTTACGTCCTGCTTTACCCACGACTGAACCCATGTGATCATTCCATGTCATATCCCTAGAAAGTGTTACACCCAGTTATTTGTAGAGGTTGGCCGATTCCAACAGTGACTCATTGATATTATAGACATCGGATACCACGTTTTTTTCGTTTTGTGAAGCGCAAAATATTACATTTCTGAAGGTTTAGAGCAAGTTGCCAATCTCTGTGCCATGTTGAATTCTTATCAAGATGTGACTGTATATTTATGCAACCTCTTTCATATAGTACTTCACTACAGATAACTGCATCATCTGCAAAGGGCCTGATTTTACTATAAATTTTGTCTGCAGCCCCCCCCCCCTCTCTCTCTCTCTCCCCATGAACCATTGACTTGCCGTTGGTAGGGAGGCTTGCGTGCCTCAGCGATACAGATGGCTGTGCCGTAGGTGCAACCACAACGGAGGGGTATCTGTTGAGAGGCCAGACAAACGTGTGGTTCCTGAAGAGGGGCAGCAGCCTTTTCAGTAGTTGAAGGGGCAACAGTCTGGATGATTGACTGCTCTGGCCTTGTAACACCAAAATGGCCTTGCTGTGCTGGTACTGCGAACGGCTGAAAGCAAGGGGAAACTACAGCCGTAATTTTTCCCGAGGGCATGCAGCTCCACTGTATGGATAAACGATGATGGCGTCCTCTTGGGTAAAATATTCCGGAGGTAACATAGTCCCCCATTCGGATCTCCGGGCGGGGACTACTCGAGAGGACGGTCGTTATCAGGAGAAAGAAAACTGGCGTTCTACGGATCGGAGCGTGGAATGTCAGATCCCTTACTCGGGCAGGTAGGTTAGAAAATTTAAAAAGGGAAATGGATAGGTTAAAGTTAGATATAGTGGGAATTAGTGAAGTTCGGTGGCAGGAGGAACAAGACTTCAGGTGAATACAGGGTTATAAATACAAAATCAAATAGGGGTAATGAAGGAGTAGGTTTAATAATGAATAAAAAAATAGGAGTGCGGGTAAGCTACTACAAACAGCATAGTGAACGCATTATTGTGGCCAAGATAGACACAAAGACCACTCCTACTACAGTAGTACAAGTTTATATGCCAACTAGCTCTGCAGATGATGAAGAAATTGATGAAATGTATGATGAGATAAAAGAAATTACTCAGGTAGTGAAGGGAGACGAAAATTTAATAGTCATGGGTGATTGGAATTCGGTAGTAGGAAAAGGGAGAGAAGGAAACATAGTAGGTGAATATGGATTGGGGCTAAGTAATGAAAGAGGAGGCCGTCTGGTAGAATTTTGCGCAAAGCATAACTTAATCATAGCTAACACTTGGTTCAAGAATGATGAAAGAAGGTTGTATACATGGAAGAACCCTGGAGATACTAAAAGGTATCAGATAGATTACATAATGGTAAGACAGAGTTTGGACAAGAAGTTTTCGAAATGTATTGCTACAGAAGAATGCTGAAGATTAGATGGGTAGATCACATAACAAATGAGGAGGTATTGAACAGAATTGGGGAGAAGAGAAATTTGTGGCACAACTTGACTAAAAGAAGGGATCGGTTGGTGGGACATATTCTGAGGCATCAAGGGATCACCAATTTAGTACTGGAGGGCAGCGTGGAGGGTAAAAATCGTAGAGGGAGACCAAGAGCTGAATACACTAAACAGATTAAGAAGGATGTAGGCTGCAGTAAGTACTGGGAGGTGAAGAAGCTTGCACAGGATAGAGTAGCATGGAGAGCTGCATCAAACCTGTCTCTGGAATGAAGACCACAACAACAAACAATTGTCTGCAAGGTCATTAATACACAATATGAATAGCAACACACTTCCCTGGGGCACAGTCGAAGTTCCTTCTACATATGACAATGACTCTCCATCCAAGATAACATGCTGCGTTCTGCCTAACAAGAAGTCCTCAGTCCATTCACAAATCTCTCTTGACACCCCAAATGATCGTACTTCTGACGTAAACGTAGGTGCGGTACTGAGTCAAATGGTTTTCGGAAATCAAGAAACATTGTATCCACCTGGTTGGCTCGATCATCCAAAGCTCTCAGTATGTTATGTGCATCTCTGTTCCCATGAACCACTTGCTATGAAGGCAACATTTTGACACAGACGACAAGCTGCAGATCAGGCACAGAGTTGTTGAAAAATACAGGTGGCTGCCTTCTGTGATGAGGGTGTTGGAAAGCTGATACAACGCTACAACAAATGTCTCATTGGAGCGGCGAGGTACACTATGTGATCAAAAGTATCTGGACACCTGCCTGAAAATGACTTTCAAGTTCGTGGCACCCTCCATCGATAATGTTGGAATTCAATATGGTGTTGGCCCACCCTTAGCCTTGATGACATTTGGAAAATCATTACTTGTTTTTTGAGGTTTTTTTGGCAGATAATCTGATCGGGGCATCCAGCGTTGTTGATGTCGAGCTTGGGATTATTTTCTACAGTAAAATTGCCTATATAAGAGCTGGAGGACATAGTGAAACAGCTACAGACAATGTTTTTCAACCCAAAACCTGCAGTAATTCACAATCAATTATTGAAAATGACAGTCAAAATCGCATTATTTATTTTGCCGCCAACCGGTGTCAACCCGTGATGGGGTCATCTTCAGGGCAATTTACGCTATTTGGTTGCTTGCTGGAGTCACCCTACCTGTGCACGGTTCGTAACAGGCAGGGTGACGACTCCAGCGAACAACCAAATGGTGTAAATTGCCCTGAAGATGACCCCATCACAGGTTGAAACCGGTTCGCGGCAAAATAAATAATGCGATTGTGACTGTCATTTTGATTAATTGATTATAAGTAAATTAATCGCTATTTATCTCCATACAACTATGTTGTCTAAAAAAATTAATGCAGTAATTCAGCTGTAAAACCAGTATTCAGGTTGTCAAGCATTTTTCTGAACCATTAGGTACACACCACAGAAGGAAAGCTTTGTATCACAGAATCATAAACAACAATATAGTCGTAGAAGAGACTTACCAGACTGGATGTCTCCCCTGACTGACACTTCTGGTCAACTTTTCTGAACTCAACCCCTTTCCCTAAACCTCACCAGTCCTGTTCTCCTGCCACTGCTTGGTAAGTAGACTTTTATTTTTCTAATTACTTGTACACTACTGGCCATTAAAATTGCTACACCACGAAGATGACGTGCTACAGACGTGAAATTTAACCGACAGGAAGAAGATGCAGTGATATGCAAATGATTAGCTTTCCAGAGCATTCACACAAGGTTGCCGCCAGTGGCGACACCTACAACGTGCTGACATCAGGATCGTTTCCAACCGATTTCTCATACACAAACAGCAGTTGGCTGTCGTTGCCTGGTGAAACGTTGTTGTGATGCCTCGTGTAAGGAGGAGAAATCCGTACCATCACGTTTCCAACTTTGATAAAGGTCGGATTGTAGCCTATCGCGACTGTGGTTTATCGTATCGCGACATTGCTGCTCGCGTTGGTCGAGATCCAATGACTGTTAGCAGAATATGGAATCGGTGGGTTCAGGAGGGTAATACGGAACACCGTGCTGGATCCCAACGGCCTCGTATCACTAGCAGTCGAGATGACAGGCATCTTATCCTCATGGATGTAACGGATCGTGCAGCCACGTCTCGATCCCTGAGTCAACAGATGGGGACGTTTGCAAGACAACAACCATCTGCACGAACAGTATGACGACGTTGCAGCAGCAAGGACTATCAGCTCGGAGGCCGTGGCTGCGGTTACCCTTGACGCTGCATCACAGACAGGAGCGCCTGCAATGGTGTACCCGATGATGAACCTGGGTGCACAAATGGCAAAAAGTCATTTTTTCGGATGAATCAAGGCTCTGTTTACAGCATCATGATGGTCGCATCCGTGTTTGGTGACATCGCGGTGAACGCACATTGGAAGTGCGTATTCGTCATCGCCATACTGGCGTATCGCCCGGCGTGATGGTATGGAGTACCATTAGTTACACGTCTCGGTCACGTCTTGTTCGCATTGTCGGCACTTTGAACAGTGGACGTTATATTTCAGATGTGTTACGACCCGTGGCTCTACCCTCCATTAGATCCCTGTGAAACCCTACATTTCAGCAGGATAATGCACGACCACATGTTGCAGGTCCTGTACGGGCCTTTCTGGATACAGAAAATGTTTGACTGCTGCCCTGGCCAGCACATTCTCCCGATCTCTCACCAATTGAAAATGTCTAGTGAATGGTGGCCGAGCAACTGGCTCGTCACAATACTCGAGTCACTACTCTTGATGAACTGTGGTATCGTGTTGAAGCTGCATGGGCAGCTGTACCTGTACACGCCATCCGAGCTCCGTTTGACTCAATGCCCAGGCATATCAAGGCCGTTATTACGGCCAGAGGTGGTGGTTCTGGGTACTGATTTCTCAGCATCTATGCACCCAAATTGCGTGAAAATGTAATCACACGTCAGTTCTAGTGTAATATATTTGTCCAATGAATACCCCCGTTTATCATATGCATTTCTTCTTGGTGTAGCAGTTTTAATGACCAGTAGTGTATTTTCAAAAAATGATTGTTTTCATTGATATACAGGGTGAGTCACTAACTCTAAAGTTTGTGGGACAAACGTTGCATGGGACAACGGGGACCATAATATGACGGTTTTTTGTCGCTAGGTGGGGGTCACTTCAGAGATACGAAGGTCAACTTCATTTTTTTTAATGGGATGCTACTGTTTGATACTTATTTTCTGATACCAGTTATCGAGACAAATCCAATGATGTGTAATAGTAAGGTCTTTGAAGGTCAGCGGAGGTCACAAAGGTGGCATGAACGTGCATTTACAGAAGGTGTTCGAACTGATGACCATTGGTATCATTGCAGTGCTGCAATCTTCTTATCATGGATTGACTGGTATTCCTTATAACATTGGTACTTATCGAACAACATGTTCTGACAATCCTCTCTTGCATATCTTCAAGTGTAGCTGGAACGTCTTTATAAACAATGTCTCTTAGGAATGCCCACAAGAAAAAATCCAGAGGCGTCAAGTCTGGCGAATGAGCCGGCCACATCACATCTCCTCTGGGTCCAATCCAATGATTTGAGATTGTCTCTGCAACCCGTTTCTAGTCATCAGCAAAAAATGTGCCGGACACCCATTGTGTTGATGCCACATTCTGTTTCTTGTTCCTATAGGTATTTCTTGCAGTAACAGACCTAATGTTTCTTGCAGGGATGTGGTGTACTTCCTGCTATTAAGATTTCCTTCGGTGAAAGAGGGGCCTATAATTCTGTCCTCCAGAATCCCACATCATACATTCACCGACCACAGTTTTTGGTGTATAACTTGCCACAGCCAATGTGGATTTTCAGTTGCCCAATAAGGCATGTTATGCAAATTAAGATTTCCATGGTTCGTGAATGTAGTCTCCTCAGTAAATAAAATCAAATTAATAAATGTGTCATCCCTCTGAATCTAAAGTTGAGCCCAGTAGCAGAATTCAATGCGGCACATACAATCCATACCAGTTAATCCTTGGTGAAGACTGATATGGTAAGGATGATATTTATGGCGATGCAGAACACTACTCTGGCTCATGCCAGATTCACTTGTGATTTGACATGAACTAACCCACGGATTTCGAACCACAGTGGCAAGAGTACCAATTTCCATTTCCCCGTTAGTAACTTTCCTTTGCCAGATATGTTTCCGAAGTGTTAAAGATCGAGTTGTAATCAGTTTACCATACACATATTTAAATGTATGATGTGTAGGGTGAGTACATCGAGGAAATCTTTCAGCACATAAGTCTCTAGCTCTCACTGAATTTCGTTGGGATTCTCTATAAATGAAAAGTATATCGATTTGTTCTTCCAAGGAATACATCATTCACATTCCCTTGATTCAACAATACTAGTCTTATCGTTCCTGTTAGTGTTGTATTGCGAAACCATCGAATGGTGTTTACATGTCAATGGCAAGTTAGATGGATATGCTGTTTTCGGTGAATATTTACTATCTGCACGATATACGAGAGAGAATTGTCAGAGCATGTGCTTCAATAAGAGCTGAAGTGATAAGGAATACCACTAAATCCATGATAAGAAGATTGCAGTACTGCATTGATACCAATGGTCATCACTTCGAACACCTTCTGTAAATGGATGTTCATGTCACATATGTGACCTTCATTGACCTTGCATTTACACATCATTGGATTCGTCTCAATATCCAATATCTGAAAATAAGTACCAAGCTATAGCACCCCATTTAAAAAAACAAAGTTGACCTTCTTGTCTCTGATGCGACCCCACCTAGCAACAAAAAACCAACATCATATTATAGCCCCCGTTGTCCCATGCAACATTTGTCCCACAAACTTTGCAGCTACTATCATACTTTCGGAGTTATTCTAGGTGGCAATAGTTAGTGACTCACGCTGTATTTTCCCTATATTGTTGACATTCCAACAAGGAGTTTCCACTATTTGTAGGTAGTAAAGTTGACTCAGCTGTTAATTTCAGTAAAAAGATGCTGCCATTTTGAAAACCAGTCAGAAAGTACGTAATAAATAGATTCATAGGTGAGGATCACGAATATACCCTGAAGCAGCATAGAAAACATATCTGCGAAAGAAATTTACCCCCATCAAAACTGGAGTGACAGTTAATATTAAATATCATTTTCTGAAAGAAAGTGCTGTGTTCAAAATGACCCCTGTTTAAGGTACTCTTGTGGGAAGATATTCAATATGCTCCCATCCACCAGGAAGCAAAAACTTGGAATCCCAACCAGTTAAAAGGAAATTGAAAATAATACTTAATTAGTTACACAGCAAATATCAATGTCTTCAGTAAAGCTGCTTGACAAGTAGTAATGTACCGTACATAGGAACATGTACTGGACACGTTAAGGTAGCTGTTTTATTTGTAAAGTGTCAATGTAATCAAGTACATATTAAGCTACCTGTAGTATATGCAGAGCTTCACCCCTGTGTATTCAGCCCCCTTACTGACACATATGCTTTGTGAGACAGCTACCACCACACTCACGTACACTACTGGCCATTAAAATTGCTACACCAATAAGAAATGCAGATGATAAACGGGTATTCATTGGACAAATATATTATACTAGAACTGACACGTAATTACATTTTCACGCAATTTGAGTGCATAGATCCTGAGAAATCAGTACCCAGAACAACCACCTCTGGCCTTAATAACGGCCTTGATACGCCTGGGCATTGAGTCAAACAGAGCTCGGATGGTGTCCACAGGTACAGCTGCCCATGCAGCTTCAACGCGATACCACAGTTCATCAAGAGTAGTGACTGGCGTATTGTGACGAGCCAGCTGCTCGGCCACCATTGACCAGACGTTTTCAATTGGTCAGAGATCTGGCTGCCCTACCCTTGGCACTACGATGGTGTACTCGACGACGAACCTGGGTGCACAAATGGCAAAATGTCATTTTTTCGGATGAATCCATGTTCTGTTTACAGCATCATGATGGTCGCATCTGTTTTTGGAAACATCACATTGTACGCACATTGGAAGCGTGTATTCGTCATCACCGTACTGGCGTTATCACCCAGCGTGATGGTATGGGGTGCCATTGATTACACGTCTCGGTCATCTCTTTTTCACACTGTCGGCACTTTGAACAGTGGGCGTTACATTTCAGATGTGTTACGACCCCTGGCTCTACCCTTCATTCCATTCCTGAGAAACCCTACATTTCAGCAGGATAATGCACGACTGCATGTTGCAGGTCCTGTACGGGCCTTTCTGTATACGCACGTTTGCAGCAGCATGGACTATCAGCTCAGAGACCGTGGATAAGATGCCTGTCATTTTGACTGCTAGTGATACGAGGCCGTTAGGATACAGAAAATATTCGACTGCTGCCCTGGCCAGCACATTCTCCAGATACCCGTTTATCATCTGCATTTCTTATTGGTGTAGCAATTTTAATGGCCAGTAGTGCACGTGAGTGTGGTGGTAGCCGTTAGGATCCAGCACGGCATTCCATATGATACTCCTGAACCCACCGATTTCATATTCTGCTAACAGTCATTGGATCTCGACCAATGCGAGCAGCAATGTTGCGATACGATAAACCGCAATCGTGATAGGCTACAATCTGACCTTTATCAAAGTTGGAAACATGATGGAATGCATTTCTCCTCCTTACACGAGGCATCACAACAACGTTTCACCAGGCAATACCTACCAACTGCTGTTTGTGTATGAGAAATCGGTTGGAAACTTTCCTCGTGTCAGGTCGTTGTGGGTGTCGCCACCGGCGCCAACCTTGTGTGAATGCTCTGAAAAGCTAATCATTTGCATATCACAGCATCTTTTTCCTGTCGGTTAAATTTCGCGGTTGTGGCATGTCATCTTCATGGTGTAGCAATTTTGATGTCCAGTAGTGTATATGCTTCCTGGGCCGGCTATGGCTCCTGACTTACCGCGGCAGGTTGTTTATCGACAGAAGAGTTTCTGAGCTGTTTACTGCCAAGCCTCCTGCACCCACCACAGCATCTGGTTGTGGAGGTCACATCGATACGTGGCGTGCAGGTCACAGCAAGCAGCACCACATTCACAGGCAACTATTTGTATCTGTGCGGCCACACGTGACATCACGCCTGTATTCCTCTGCTGAAGGTTACTTAGGTCACTGCTCAGTCCCTCAAAAGCCAGTTCAACTCCAGACAGACTGCCAGTCACCCTCGAGCCTACACTACATAACACGATGCCTGCTTCTACCCGTCTGACAGTTCCATCTTACACCTTCGTCAGAATCACAGCCACTCCAAAAGGTCCGCTTCCTCAGCTCACCACGACTACCGACAATTGTGAACTTTGTCATAATGACCACCATTACGTATTGTTACAGAAGGATATTTCAGATATACTCAAGTATCGACCTTCATCCTCAAAAGCTGCACCGAGTTTATTCCTGATCCATAAACAAACAGTGGTTAATACAAAATGTGCACATCAATAACTAATCTTCAAAAAAGGGGTGTGAGAATAATCTGTGGAGCAAAATATAGGGAATCTTGTCGCAACTTGTTTCCAAAAACAGATGTGTTAACTGTTACATTCTAAAAGCCATATTGCTTGTGAAAAGATTGCACCCAAACACTTATTCAGATTTCCACCAGTACAATACTAGAACAGCACTTTACAAAAAAGGGGCCTCAGTACGCAGGTATAAAATTAGCTAATGCACTGCCTAGTGCAGTCATGGCTCTTCCTGCAATTAAACTGAAACATCAGCTTAAGAAATTTTTAGTAAATCAACCTTTCTACACATTAGAAGAGTACCATACTTTTATGAAGAACAACAAATGCTCTTTGAAATTATGTGAATAGAAATCAGTAAACATCTTAGTGTAATTTGTTGTAAATTAAAGTCGTATTCAGAAGAATGTGTCTTGTGTATTGTACAAATAACTTTAATCATTACTGTTTCTTTGTACATGTGCAGTGTACCATTCGATGTTGAATAAAGCTATTATTATTATCTTTCCTTTCTCAGACGTTATGTCTGGTAAAATTGCGCGGACCTTGATCAAGCATGACTTCCTTTTAACTGTACGGTATATGTTACATTGCATTTAGGAACTTTCGGGCAATTTAACATGTATCAATAATTACAGATTTCTGTAGTTGTATATATACGTTTGGATGTAGCCGTATTGCATTGATGTACTGGTGGATATTGTGTGGCATGACTTCTGTAGTTGATAGTATAATTGGTATAATGTCAACTTTATCCTGATGCCACATGTCCTTGACTTCCTCAGCCAGTTGGATGTATTTTTCAATTTTTTCTCCTGTTTTCTTCTGTATATTTGTTGTATTGGGTATGGATATTTTGATCAGTTGTGTTAATTTCTTCTTTTTATTGGTGAGCATGATGTCAGGTTTGTTATGTGGTGTTGTTTTATCTGTTATAATGGTTCTGTTCCAGTATAATTTGTATTCATCATCTTCCAGTACATTTTGTGGTGCATACTTGTATGTGGGTACGTGATGTTTTATTAGTTTATGTTGTATGGCAAGTTGTTGATGTATTATTTTTGCTACATTGTCATGTCTTCTGGTGTATTCTGTATTTGCTAGTATTGTACATCCGCTGCAATCATGAATCCTCCCGTCTCACTGTATATATTACCTTTTCTTAGTCATGTGTCGGATGCATCTTGATCGATGTGCGGCTGTGTCAGATGATACGGGTGCTTGCCATGTAGTGTTTTCTTTTTCCAATTTACTTTCTTCGTATCTGTTGATGTTATGTGATCTAAAGGGTTGTAGAAGTGGTTATGAAATTGCAATGGCGTAGCCGATGTATTTATATGAGTGATTGCTTTGTGTATTTTGTTAGTTTCTGCTCGTTTTAGAAAGAATTTTCTTAAACTGTCTACCTGTCCATAATGTAGGTTTTTTATGTCGATAAATCCCCTTCCTCCTTCCTTTCTGCTTAATGTGAATCTCTCTGTTGCTGAATGTATGTGATGTATTCTATATTTGTGGCATTGTGATCGTGTAAGTGTATTGAGTGCTTCTAGGTCTGTGTTACTCCATTTCACTACTCCAAATGAGTAGGTCAATATTGGTATAGCATAAGTATTTATAGCTTTTGTCTTGTTTCTTGCTGTCAATTCTGTTTTCAGTATTTTTGTTAGTCTTTGTCTAAATTTTTCTTTTAGTTCTTCTTTAATATTTGTATTATATATTCCTATTTTTTGTCTGTATCCTAGATATTTATAGGCATCTGTTTTTTCCATCGCTTCTATGCAGTTGCTGTGGTTATCCAATATGTAATTATTATTATTATTATTACTTTGGCAGCACCACTCAGCCAAAGATACTTCACCACCACTACGAGATAAATAACTGAATACATAGCAGCCTTTTTTTTCTGAATAGCAGTGTCCTCTCTAATGTAGTCGATTAAATTTACAAACCATAAACATGAATGGCATCAAGCAGTACAATGATGGTTTATAGCCAATACAGTAAAAGATAATGTTTCTCAATGTTTACCTAGACTCGTACCACATCCTCACAGATCTTTCTTGATGGGATCTACGGAACACTATGAATGAATTGTTATGCCACAGAGCCAAAAAGCGAAAGAATTAAATTTTTCTCAAGTTCACACAGGCACAGGCACTAGTCAGGGAATGGTGAAATAGTTATGCAGCATAAGAAACAATTAACAATGCAATCAGTCACGTACATGACCACATGTTGCTAATGTTGCTACATAGATGCCAACCACCAAGCACAAGTTGCACATTCAGAACCAATTGTCCAGATGCAAATTACAAAATGTTTCAAGCAAATGTTTTTGAGTCATCAAGGGGACACCAATCAGTATGATTGCCTCATTGTAGCTTTGCTTTTTACAAAGATATGAACAGCGGTATGACTTTTTTAAATGGCACACTGTATTTTTATTTGGTAATTCATTTCCTCTCCTAAAGACCTATTCAAAAATGTATCACAGTGTACCATTCGCTGAAACACAATGTTCTTAATTACATAACACAACATTGACTTTGAGCCTGGGGTCACAAATTCGTCCACTTGCTGGAGTTGTCAGAAAACAAATGAAAACCAAGTAAAAAGATAACACAAAAATTGACTTTGACTCTCCTGTACCATTGTCCAGGAGTAGAACATTCTAAGCTGCTCAAAGTGGTGACCCTGGACACCGATACACTGGTGCATTCATTAAATGAAAGAATTATTTACTGCTTCCAGTGTTCCCTGCTGAAGAGAATTACAAGCAAGCACGATACTTTCCTGCATGTCTTGTGGAGTTGTTGGAATATCATGATAGATAACGTCTTTAATGCAACCCCAAAGAAAAAAGTCCAGCGGATTTAAATCGGGAGACCTAGCAGGCCAAGTAACTGTTCCTTCCCGACCAATCCATCTGGCAGGATACCTTCGATTCAGAACACGATGTGCACACAAGGCATTATGTGCTGAACACCCATTATGTTGATACAACATAAGCATTCTGGTTCTTACAAGGGTTGTTTTTTAAGTAAGGGCCGTTTTTATTTTTAAAAAAAGATACAAATACTTTTGTGAAAAAACTTTTATTTTCTGATTCTACACACTTTTACCTATTTTTCTACATAGTTGCCTTGTTTATTTAAGCACTTGTCATACCGTACAACTAAGTTTTTAATTCCCTCTTCAAAGAATTCGGCCGCCTGGTCCGACAGCCAAGAGTTCACGGCCGCTTTGACTTCATCGTCGTCTTTGAAGCGCTGCCCGCCAAGATGGTGGTTCAGGTACCGGAAAAGGTGAAAATCGCTAGGAGCAAGGTCAGGGCCGTATGGTGCAAGGTCCAAAACTTCCCAGCCAAAAGAATCAATCAAGTCCCGAGCCTTTTGAGAGGTGTGAGGCCTGGCATTATCGTGCAGGAGCAAAACTCCTTTTGTCAGCATGCCGCGCCTTTTGCTTTGAATTGCTCTGCGGAGCTTCTTTAGAGTTGCACAGTAGGCATCTCAGTCGATTGTCGTTCCTCATGGCATAAAGTCCACCAGCAAAACACCGCGCTGGTCCCAGAACACAGTTGCCATAATCTTGCGCTTTGACAGCATCTGTTTGGCTTTGACCTTGACGGGTGAGGTTGTGTGTCGCCATTCCATCGATTGTCGCTTGCTTTTGGGAGTGATATGGGATACCCACGTTTCATCTCCAGTGACAATTTGACTCGACACGTCATCCCCTTCTTCCTCGTAATGAATCAAAAAGTCCAATGAAGTGGCAAATCTCTTCCCTTTGTGGTCCTCTGTGAGGAGTCTGGGTACCCACAGAGAACACAGTTTCTTAAAGTTTAGGTTTTCAGACACAATTTTGTACAAAACCGATCTTGAAACTTGTGGAAATTCCAAAGAAAGAGTGGAAATTGTGAATCTTCTGTCCTCACGAATCTTTGTTTCGACTGCAGCCACCAAATCATCAGTGATCACAGAGGGCCGGCCTGAGCGTTCTTCGTCACGGACATTTTGACGGCCATTTTTAAACTCTCTAACCCATTGACGCACTTTACCTTCACTCATTGCATTCGAGCCATAAACTTCTGTTAACTGACGACGAATTTCTGCAGCTGATAGGCTTCTCGCGGTCAAAAAACGTATCACTGACCGTATCTCACACGCGGCGGGCGATTCAATAATCGTAAACATTATAAAGGAGCACAGTGATGTGTACACGTCAGCTACAGAGCTGCAACTTGCGTCAGTGTGAACGGGAAGGATGCCAGCAAGTGGTGTGGTGGCTTGTTGCGGCGTCCGTGCGAACTACGGGACTATACGCGTGAACGGCCCTTACTTAAAAAACAACCCTCGTAGCAGCACTTCATCCAGAAGAGAAGGAAGAATTTGTCTGAGGAAGTTGGCATACGCTGTGCCGTTTAGACTTTCATTGATAAAATAAGGGCCAATAATCCTGCTACCAAGCATCCCACACCAGATGTTAACTCTACATTGATGCTGATGTTCCATCTGTCTAAGCCATCACGGGATGTTGCTGAACCAATAATGCATGTTCCTTGTATTTACCTGTCCATTTTTTAAGAAGGAACATTCATCAGTACATAGAACATTGGAGAAGAAGTTCGGGTTGGCAGGATTTGCTGCTGTGCCCACTGACAGAACCGTACAAATTCTTGAAATCATTCCCATGCAATTCTTGATGTAGGTGTACATGGTGAGGATGGAACCGATGACATGTAAGAATACAATGTACACTGATTTTAGGAATGCCAGTCTCGTGATCAAGCTGTCGTGTGCTCACTTGTGGATTCATAGCAACGGAAGCGAGAACAGTAACTTGGGCAGCTTCGTCTGTGCGAGTGCTACGACGCTTGCGTTGTCGTGGGTTGAAACTTCCCGTTTCCTGAAGCATCACAACAAGACGAGGAAACATCTGTCAGGAAGGTGGATTCTTGTCAGGATATCACTCTCTGTACAGTTCCGCTGCCTGCGTGGTATTTCCTCTACCTTCAACAACAATAAAAATGTAAATGTCATGTGACCACGGCCTCCCATCAGGTAGAGCTTTCGCCGGGTGCAAGTTGATCGATTTGACACCGCTTCGGCGACTTGCATGTCAATGAGGATGAAATGATGATGATTAGGACAACACAACACCCAGTGCCTGAGCAGAGAAAATCTCCGACCCAGCCGGGAATCAAACCCGGGCCCATAGGACTGACATTCTGCCGCGCTGACCACTCAGCTACCAATGGCGGACAACAACAACAATAAAAGAAACGTTATGTTGATGCAGTTTGTAGGAAAGACAGCCTTTACTGTATGCCTATTCTACACAATAGTAATTAAAAGGACTAAACTACTGTACTAAATGTACCTGTACTTAAGAAAACAGTATTGCAATTACTGTGCTGTTAACCTACATTCCCCATACATGAATAGCATTTCTACCTTCTCTTCATTGTTGTACATTCTACTCACACAACTCTTCAACTGACGATGGTTGACGGAATGACGGGTGTGCATTCTACTTTACATTTGGCCTCCGTCAACGTCAGCACGTGGATGTGTTCCATTACCCAGAGTACCTGCACTAAGCACTGGGAGCATCAACATCAATGTTGTATTATACAGGGTTATTACAAATGATTGAAGCGATTTCACAGCTCTACAATAACTTTATTATTTGAGATATTTTCACAATGCTTTGCACACACATACAAAAACTCAAAAAGTTTTTTTAGGCATTCACAAATGTTCGATATGTGCCCCTTTAGTGATTCGGCAGACATCAAGCCGATAATCAAGTTCCTCCCACACTCGGCGCAGCATGTCCCCATCAATGAGTTCGAAAGCATCGTTGATGCGAGCTCGCAGTTCTGGCCTGTTTCTTGGTATAGGAGGTTTAAACACTGAATCTTTCACATAACCCCACAAAAGAAATCGCATGGGGTTAAGTCAGGAGAGCGTGGAGGCCATGACATGCATTGCTGATCATGATCTCCACCACGACCGATCCATCGGTTTTCCAATCTCCTGTTTAAGAAATGCCGAACATTGTGATGGAAGTGCGGTGGAGCACCATCCTGTTGAAAGATGAAGTCGGCGCTGTCGGTCTCCAGTTGTGGCATGAGCCAATTTTCCGGCATGTCCAGATACACGTGTCCTGTAACGTTTTTTTTCGCATAAGAAAAAGGGGCCGTAAACTTTAAACCATGAGATTGCACAAAACACGTTAACTTTTGGTGAATTGCGAATTTGCTGCACGAATGCGTGAGGATTCTATACCGACCAGATATGCACATTGTGTCTGTTCACTTCACCATTAAGAAAAAATGTTGCTTCATCACTGAAAACAAGTTTCACACTGAACTCGTCCTCTTCCATGAGCTGTTGCAACCGCGCTGGAAATTCAAAGCGTTTGACTTTGTCATCGGGTGTCAGGGCTTGTAGCAATTGTAAATGGTAAGGCTTCTGCTTTAGCCTTTTCCGTAAGATTTTGCAAACTGCTTGCTTTATTCGTCGACTTCTGCGGGCTACGCGTGAAACTTCCCCGCACGCGTTCAACTGTTTCTTCGCTCACTGCAGGCCGACCCGTTGATTTCCCCTTACACAGGCATCCAGATGCTTTAAACTGCGCATACAATCGCCGAATGGAGTTAGCTGTTGGTGGATCTTTGTTGAACTTCATCCTGAAGTGTCGTTGCACTGTTATGACTGACTGATGTGAGTGCATTTCAAGCACAACATACGCTTTCTCCGCTCCTGTCGCCATTTTGTCTCACTGCGCTCTCGAGCGCTCTGGCGGCAGAAATCTGAAGTGCGACTTCAGCCGAACAAAACTTTATGAGTTTTTCTACGTATCTGTAGTGTATCGTGACCATACGTCAATGAATGGAGCTTCAGTGAATTTATGAAATCGCTTCAATCATTTGTAATAGCCCTCTATAATTGATAACGTTGTGTTTCAGTGAATGGTACACTGTGATACATTTTTGAATAGGTCTTTAGGAGAGAATATGAATTACCGGATAAAAAATACAGGGTGCCATTTAAAAATGTCATAACGCTGTTCATATCTTTGTAAAAAACAAAGCTACAATGATGGCAATCATGCTGATTGATGAAACTTCCTGGCAGATTAAAACTGTGTGCCGACTGAGACTCCAACTAGGGACCTTTGCCTTTCGCGGGCAAGTGCTCTACCAACTGAGCTACCCATGAACGACTCACACCCCGTCCTCACAGCTTCACTTCTGCCAGTACCTTGTCTCCTCCTACTGATTGATGTCCCCCTGACAGCTAAAGAACATTTGCTTGAAACATTTTGTACTTTGCATCTGGACAAACAGTTATTTATGGTGGTCAAGATAAATGGGATGCCCTGTGTGTGTGTGTGTGTGTGTGTGTGTGTGTTTGTGTGTGTGTGTGTGTATGTGTGTGGGGCTGTAGCTCTTGTTATGTGAAGGAACAAGGATTACCTTGGGAGTAATAACACATTTCAGCAACTTGACAGTATAGCTAAGACCTGCAACAAATTGTTAAACAAACACAGGGAAAGAGGACTGATGACAACTAGTAAAGAAGCGAGCCACATTCAGCCACAATAAATGGAGCCTCAAGTTGTTACCTCCTGTCAATCTCCAGAAATACCACTGGTTCCGAATGCAGTCGGTCACGCACGACCGCTACGGTCGCAGGTTCGAATCCCGCCTCGGGCATGGATGTGTGTGATGTCCTTAGGTTAGTTAGGTTTAAGTAATTCTAAGTTCTAGGGGACTGATGACCTCAGATGTTGAGTCCCATAGTGCTCAGAGCCATTTGAACCATTTTTGAGCAGTCGGTCAGCAGGATCAGTGGTATCAGTACTGAAGCCCTCGGTTCAGTGACCATTACAGTGTGGTGACAATCACGTGTTACATGTTCCATCATTTCTTGTGAACACATTGCTTGCTGTTACTGAGATGGCAACATCCGAATCAGCTTGACCTGCCACTCGTGGAACTTTGCATCAGTTGCAGACTTTGCATTAGTTACCACCTACCACATCACTGATGGGTGGTCTTTCGGCACCAGTACATCTCGTGGTACTTATCACTACACAGCGGATTATTAGGACATAAAAAGGGAATTTTAGGCATCCCTCTCTCATTTAGGCTACATAAAATCTAAAGTAGGCCCTAAGAAGTATTAGGCTGAAAACCTACATATAATGTAAAATACACAGAGTCGATGTTTGGATATGTTATTTACAGAGAAAAACTATGGAATCAGTCAGTATTAATTTATACACTGGAAAAGAACGTTGTACATCAACAGATGTGACAGGGATGTACTTCACTTTTGGCGCATGCTGGACAGGAATGCTACAATCAGAGGAGCTGGATTTTCTGCTAAGTATGTATTCAGCTGCACACAATACTTCAGGCCAGTGTTCTTCTGCGTTTTTGGCCTTACTTTTTCCCTAACTTCACCGGGCACTTCATTAATTTCCTTTTTAACTTCCTCCAGTAAAGAAATGTTCTTGTAGACAGACCTCCCTGAGCCTTCTAATTCAGAAATAAATCTTGCCACAACTGTGTAGTTTGCTCTAATGTAAGCCAAGTCACATTGGATTGAGTCATTATTTTGCTGAAGTTACAAGGTGGCATCCTCTGTTAAATTTTCAGTTATCTTTTGCACCGCTGGAAGACGCTTAACGTAATACTCTGCTGTTGCTAACTATGAGCCAAATCGGGTAACAGGTGGCAAGGGGACATCTGGAACATGTTCTTTGAATGCCTGTATTATTGAGAGTACCTTAAGAAAAACTTTCTTTGTTGTGGAGAATAATTTATTTACCTTGGGGGATGCAAGCATTACTTAGTCTGCTATACTGTTGATACAATGTGCTGCACAAATGACATGCAGCATGAAAAGGTAGAATACTTGAAGCAATTGAAACGCCACAACCATACATGCAGCAGCATCTGTGGAGGCCAGAAACACATGGTTTTCATCCATTTGGATATAGCACCTTCAGCCCATCGCTGACAAAGTGTACTAGTGTTAGCTGATTAGTCTTTGGGGGATGTTTTGAACAAATCAAATAAACTGTGGATGGCACATCATAGTCCAACTTGTCAACAATCAAATTTGCAATGTACCAGCCAAGACTTTCAAAAGTTCATCAACAGAAATCCATATGCAAGACTCAACTAAATTTTCTCAGGTTCTGTGCAGTATGTGAATGTAAATAGGATTCCATATACAAGAGATTTTTTTATCACCTTCAGTCCTCTAACCTTTGATTCTTGTAAGCAATTCTAATATTTTGAAAATATAATAACTATATGTTACATTAAAGAACTAGGTACCTTTTACAATTTTGAAACTAAAATGGGCAAATATAGGCTCTAACGTTGAAATAGGCTGTTTTAGATACGATAAAATGAACATTTTAAGTTTAATTAGTCACGAAATGCATAAGTACAAGTTTATTTGCAGCTATGAACTCAGGAAAAGAGTGGGTTTTAACCCAAAGGTCAACAGTACACTTATCATACTTATGTCATTGTCACTACTGGGCGAAAGGGCCATCCAGTGCCTCTGCTCATGATCATCACTATTCCCACTTCCGGGTGCCAGGGGCCTACCTGTTTCACGGAGTCAGGCTCAGCTGACAGCACAACTTCCAACAGTGCGGTACATCCCATCGAGTCACCGTCAGCTTCTGGAGCTGGATCAAAGAGATCTAATGGCATAAAAATGTCGTGTGACTAGGGTCTCCCGTCGGGTGGACCGTTCGCCGGGTGCAAGTCTTTCGATTTGACGCCACTTTGGTGACTTGCGCGGCAATGGGGATGAAATGATGATGATTAGGACAACACAACAGCCAGCCCCTGAGTGGAGAAAATCTCCGACCCAACCGGGAATCGAACCTGGGCCCTCAGGATTGACATTCTGTCGCACTGACCATTCAGCTACCGGGGATGGACTCTAATGGCATTGTAGGTACACTCTCACACTGCAGCTTCACCTGTACACTGTAGCCCACAAGATTTCAGCCAAATTGCTGGAGTAGTTGCCTCGGCAACTGCCTGGGTCGAGCCGACAGCGGGAGTCAGTGCAATACTACTGCGCCACTGGTATGAAGCACCCACCGAGGCTGATGAGAAGACACTGAACTGTAAATCAGAATCAGTAAATGTTAACTTGCAAATTGTGTTTTATTAGTGCTGAAAGACACACTACAGGTCTGTACCACTGTCCTACCAATGTAGGGGTGTCTCCACTCAGCACCCCTACAGAGTGAATGAGTGCACAAATGAATGACGGAAATATTGTGTAACCTGGACTACCAGCCAATGCACATGAGTCTACCTTTTACACTGTTCCCTAATGCAGGATGTGCTTACATTGGAAAACACCAGTGGAAAAATGAAATTGAGACTTTTAACTGTCCTTGATCAGTTAATCATGCAAGCATTGTTCTCAAGAGACTGCATTTTTCTCAAGAGACTGCATCTTCCAAAGATACGACACACTATATCCAGCTGGAAATAATGAAGGTTTGTTAGATCTGCACCAGTAAATCCTAATTCTTTAAAGCTTCAAATGTCAGATTACTTTCGAAATGAGTTAGTGTGTCTAATACTGGTATCTGACTTCCAGCATGTAAGTGATAACATGTTTAGGTTCAAATATGGCTCTGAGCACTATGGGACTTAACATCTGAGGTCATCAGTCCCCTAGAACTTAGAACTACTTAAGCCTGACTAACCGAAGGACATCACACACATCCATGCCCGAGGCAGGATTCGAACCTGCGACCATAGCAGCAGCACGGTTCCGGCCTGAAGCGCCTAAGAACCGCTCGGCCACCGCGACCAGCTAAAAGATTAGGAAATGTTCGAAATTACATTTAAAGTTTGTCAGAAGTTGTTAAGTGCTTCTGTTATGAAACACTGTATGAATATAGTCTGGATAATATGTGCTCCATTTTAACCAAAAGCTAGTTTTCCATGCATCTCAATGTTTATGACAATATGACATCTGTTCAAAAATTTGCAGACCTTTAAAAAATTTTTCTATGCTTACCTTTTACTTACTGTACATGGCCTCCCTCCAAATAATCTCCTCCACAATTGATACACCGCTCTCAATGCCATTTCAACTTCTAGAAGCAATCTTGGTAGGCCTTTTGCTGGATACCACAAAGTGCTGTCTCTGGATTTTCTTTTATCTTGAATGAGATTTTCACTCTGCAGCGGAGTGTGCACTGATACGAAACTTCCTGGCAGATCAAAACTGTATGCTGGACCGGGAGGTCGCAGGAGAGCTTCTGTGAAGCTTGGAAGGTAGGAGACGAGATACTGGCAGAAGTAATGTTGTGAGGATGGGGTATGAGTTGTGCTTGGTTAGCTCAGATGGTAGAGCACTTGTCTGCAAAAGGCAAAGGTCCTGAGTTCGAGTCTCGATCCGGCACACAGTTTTAATCTGCCAGGAAATTTATTTTATTTTGTCTATCATTGCAAATCTTCATCCTTTCAATGTCTCAACATCGTAACCATAGACCCATATCTCATCACCAGTTATGATTCTCTTAAGGAACATCTCCTTTTCATTTCCACAATCAAAAAGCTCTTCACAGATTGTGGGGTGAAGTCTTTCTGGGCTTGACTCATGAGCTGTGGAACCAACTTTGCAACAACACGACGGATTCCAAGATGCTGTGTCAGGATATGATGACATGATCCAACTGCAATGTTACATTCTTCTGCGATTTCTCAGACACTCAGTCTTCGACTGAGATGCACAATTTCATTGACATTCCTGACACGAGCGTCGTCAGTAGATATTGAAAGGCATCCTGAACAAGGGTCATCTTTAACTTCTATCAGGCCTTTTGTAAACTGTGTGAAACATTCATAACTCATCACCGTAGGCTTCCTGCATCATTTGGTATTTCTCTGTAAAGATTTTCTTGAGTTTCACACAAAATTTAATGCAGACACGTTGCTCCTCTAACTCTGCCATCTCGAAATTCACAGATTAGATTAGATTAGTACTTGTTCCATAGATCATGAATACGACACTTCGTAATGATGTGGAACGTGTCAGGTTAATGAAAGATGTCTGTACAAGATATTACATTACAACATTACACAAAATATTGCATGACACTAATGTTTAAGTTGTTCCCCCCTCCCTTAAATTATATCTAAAAATTCAGCCAATGAGTAGAAAGAGTTGTCATCTATAAATTCTTTTAATTTATTTTTAAATGTTCGTTGACTATCTGTCAGGCTTTTGATGCTGTTTGGTGGGTGACCAAAGACTTTTGTGGCATCATAATTTACCCCTTTCTGTGCCAAAGTCAGATTTAACCCTGCATAGTGAAGATCATCCTTTCTCCTGGTGTTATAGCTATGCACACTGCTATTATTTTTGAACTGGGTTGGATTATTAACAACAAACTGTGTTACTCAATATTCTATTCAATACTAACAGACAAACAACAGTGAAACTTCTCGTAGTTACACATTAATTACAGGCATCTGCAGGGATGCCAACCACATTTTACTCCAACACATTGCTGGCAAGAAATTATGAATGTTCCAGAATTTTTTGAACAGACCTCGTACATCTCCTGAGCTATATGTTGTAAAGTAATTTAACTTTGCAGGTACATTTCAGTGATATATGTAGATACTATCTGCACAATGGATTGCAAATAGTATAAGTAGCAAGGAAGAACTAAATTAAAATCTCATGACTGATGCTGATTTCTTCATGATTCCAAAATAGTTTATAACATCATATCTGCAGGACTAAGTGTCATACAATGATATAATTTTGCAGGTACATTCAGTGGTACACGTGGATACGGTATGCAAACAGTGTTACAAAAGGAGTTGGCAATAAAGAAGTAATAAATTAAAATATCATGCGCAATGGTGAAGTTTGACTGCACAAACAGCAAAATTGTAATAACCAATAAACTGTCTTGGGGGGGGGGGGGGGGGGGGGTGTCCATGAGAAAAAGTTTTGAGAAAGTTTGAAATTATATGTAAAGTTCATTGCCAGTCACTAAATACTCTCATTCTCAAATACCGTATCAATATAGTGTGGGTATCTGCGTACCATCCATTATGCTGCCTCAAAAGAAACACACAGTTTCCAACTGTGATATTTGTCTTATTGTGTTAAAAGTTTAACATAAGATTATACTTCTGAATGACAACATTTTAAATTTTTAAATGCAGTTGATAATTTCTGAAATACTGAAAACCAAATTTTTGTTTCATCTGGAAGCCTCTTTGTAGACAACATGCAACTCGTACCAGGCTCTAAGATAACAATTAAGTAATACAGACGAGGACAAAACAACATGTCTTCATATCAATGATGAGTTTGCAACAACAGTATATTGGCATGTACACGTCACATGGAATGCAGAGACTGACATCATTACATAAACAATATATGTTTTTGTTTTTCATTTATTTTCAATTTTTGCATGTAGTCATCAAGCTGATGACTTTTGCAAACATCATACGCAGCTGTACAATGATCTTACAGTACTAAATTGGAGCATAATATTGATAAAAATACATTATGTAGGTTTAAGAAAGATATAGTGTTGGTATATTGAACAGAATATTGCAAGCAATAAAACATTGACAGTCCACATTTGTTACGAGAAAGGATCTTAATACCTGTAGAACTGATTATGGCAAACACACTGAGCTTTTGCAACAAAAACTGTTAAGAATTTCTCTGTACAAATGTTGATCCTCCCAGTCCATACTAAAATTACAAATACAAAAGTAATTCTGTCTGTTATGCTTTCACTACTAAACAACTGAAACAATTTTCATTAAATCTGGTATGGAGATAGCTTGAATGTGGAGGAAGAACATAGTACAAGATATGTACTGGTTTGAAGAACTTAACATGAAATATGGAACAATAATTACTCTTTCAAACAGCTACTTCCACTTTGAATGTGAACTTTATCATACTTAGTAAAATGCTCTTATTGTTTGATATGTTTGACACAGTACATACTATGTCATACATGCATACATGTCATACATACTATGACATAGTAGTAGTACATAGTACATCATTCAGTGTAATGAAACAATGCATATACAATTCTCAATGTGTTTAATCCATATTGCCATACTAATAGCAGTCACAAGCTGATTGTCCTGTGTCTGTTATGGCTTCTGAGATGCTTGAAGACTCATGATGATGGCATCATTTAAATGCTGTACAACAAACAGAAATAGATGCCATACCTTTACATGTAGAACATGGGAGGCTTTTTGTGCGGTTGCATTTCATTATGATACACAAGTACAGCCATGAGTAACAGACAAACACGTTTGGGCAGCTGACAATATCACACATAAAAATATTATTAAATTTGGGCTGAACTGAACAACTAATTATTTATTTTCTTTCTTAATCAGTTGAACAGTATATAATAATGTTAGAAAGTTCACATTTTATTTTAGTACTGTCGTCATCATTCAAAATAACAAAATTACTGGTGTATCAGCAGCTTGTCATCTTGCGGTTAGCTTTGCTGACCCTAGGTGCTGAGGTCTCGTGATCGATTCCCAGCCGGGCTGCTCCAGACTGGGTGTGCATGTCGCCCTCACCATCATTTTATCATAATCAGTGTGCAAGTTGCAGAAGAGGTGTCAAATTAAAAGGTATCCACCAAGTAGCTGAACGTCCCAAACAGGGTCTCCTGGCCAATAGAGCCATATGCAAATTTCATTTTACTGATACGCGAGCACAGCTGGGAGTTAACAGAATACAGTGCTTATAAACTTCTCAAGATGTTTAGTCCATACTTCCATATCAATATTATTAAATGCAAAATTAACTCTGTGTGTTACATTTTCACAACTAAACCACTGAACCAATTTCAATGAACTTTGGTATGGAGATAGCTTCCATACTAATATTATTAAATGCAAAATTAACTCTGTGTGTTACATTTTCACAACTAAACCACTGAACCGATTTCGATGATATGGATATGGATGGTATGGAGATAGCTTGAATGCTGAGAAAGAAAACAGGCCACTTCAGAAGGGTAAGGGGAGAGGGGAGGGGGCGTGTGTGTGTGTGTGTGTGTGTGTGTGTGAGAGAGAGAGAGAGAGAGAGAGAGAGAGAGAGAGAGAGAGAGAGAGGGAGTGAGAGAGAGAGAGAGGGAGGGGGGGTGAGAGAAGGGTTGACCCCACAAGAGGGTGATGGAACATCTTTTCTACATCAGCGAACATAAATCATTTTAAAAAATTATTAAATTTGTTGCATAATGACAAACTTCACACAATGTGAAGATCCCCACAGCCCTCCAAATGCATCATTCAGCAGTTGCACTGCGTGTGCAGCATCGTCACGGTTTGGGACAGTTTGGGGCCACATTTCACAATCTATGCTTCCCTGAACAGGCAGACACATGATTTCAGCTGATGTTATAGTGCATACAACAACTTACTTACCATCACTCATCGTAACAAAACTACTGGTATGTGAATGCAGCTGCAGGTAACAGCAAGTACTACATAAAAAAACTCACAGTTACAGTGCACTGGTGAAATGCTAAAATAAAATGTAATAAACCTGTAGATGTGCCCTAAGTTAGCTGCATAAAAAGACTCTGTGGAATTACTGGAATAGCATTACCAATTCTAACAGAATTCTGTTGCATAGTTTTACCTGACTCAAGAGCTAAAATTAAAACTTTGTTCACATTATTCAAGCTTATATTCTTTTCACAGTGAAGTAAATGTAATACATATCATATTATTACTTTAGTTTCACACATCAAAATATTTTATGGGGTCTGAAAGGACTACAACAGAATTTCTGTAGGAGTTCGTAATCACCCAAAATCAATGCTTTGCAATGAAAGCATACTTGGGTATATTCAGCAAGACATAATTCACTTCTTCAATTAAGCAGTTGTTGCTGTTGTGCTAAAAATTCTTTTATTTCTTTGAGATCTTTTTGAGATGCAAATGTTGTCAGGTGACATGCAGAATTATCTGCAAAACCAATGCTTCACTGCACTGAAATGTTGACTTCAGCATCCATCAAGCTACGGTTAAGTTGTAACTTCCATTGTAGCTCCATTTGACTTTGTTTTCAATTATGAAATATTTGAAATGTTTCACCCGAAAAGTTGCTTGTTCATAAATTGTGAAAAGTGTTGTGTGAATTCTAAAATACCACAGAAACAACCTAAATGAACAGTTAAACTAAAATCCAAAAGGTGAACAAATCAATTTTCATTTAGGAAAAACAAAATTTTTAAACATGCACATTCAAAAGGGCCACACACTCTTGGACCGATGGCCTTTGCAGTCTGGTCCCTTCAACCCCCACAAACCAACCAGCCACACATTCTTGATTCGTAATAGCAGTCAAACCATGATTTTGAATTTTTTTATTATCTTTGATTTGGTTTGTCCCAAAAACTAAACAAACCTTTCCTGCCAAACCAAAAGTAGCTCTTTTCAACTGTGCAAGGAAACTCAAACCTGAGAGGACCCTTTTGAGATACAGCCTTTTGAAAATCAGACAAAACTGATGAATTTTTTAAATCAATTTTAATCTTGGATACCTCAGTAATTATTTGAGTAATGAAGACACCCCTTGCAAAGCCTTATGACATATGGGCTTGCTGCATATCAGGAGAAATTCAGCATAAGAAAGTCGTTCAGGCATAAGATACAAGCCGTCAAAGGTGATTCAAATTTGATGTCACAAGATTTATGAGCTATTTTGACAGCAAACTGTGATACATTTGTCCTGTACACTGAGCAGATTTTCACCAGCTAGGTTGTTGTACCTAAAATGGTCAGCAGAATCACCAAGCTTCAGAGTAGGTAGCAACAGTAGAGCAAAAGTGATGATTTATTCATATCTGTCTCAATAAGGAAAAACTGGCCTTTAGGAAAGCACAGCTAGTGGCCTCATCGTGCTAGTTATCAAAGTTGTAATTTGGTATGGCTGCATGTAAGACGCATACATACACTGTGTACAAACTTCATCAAAATTTGAGAGGGTCAAGTGGGGACGTTGTTTAAATTTAGGCCGTTTGACACGGAATGATCCTTATTTGACCACGAGCGGAGACTGTGGGAGTTGTCATAACAAAGCAGCAGGATGCATTGTGGGAGGTCTGGCAAATGGTTTATCTGGAGGTAATTTACTGAGGAGAGCTCCTGGTAGGTCACTGAAGTCGTCTCTTGGAACAGCAAAATATGCAGGAGGAACAGATTTAGAGGAGCTGGAAAGGGAGATTCATGTCCTCCAGGCACATTTAGACCAGCTAGGAGAGAGCTAATGAGGATGAAAGAACGCAGTAGGGGTGGGGGTGGGGGACTGTTTGGGAATTGACAGTTGGTAATAAAGCTAGCAGGAGGCAGACATGGTCTGACAGTTTTGATGTCTCTACTAGAGAACAGAACCAAGCTCTGCTTGCTCACTTTAAAATAGACTGCTGGTCGAATGGTGTTATTTCTGAACTCGCCATCTCTGTACACTCAGAGACTCAACTCGAAGGTCACTGCTACTGACCATTTGAGTAAAAACTTGTCACTCGAATCTGCTGTCGGGAACTTGTGGACTGTACCAGCATAGAAAGGAGAGTGACTACATGAGTTCAAAAACATAACAGAGGCCTCACACCATTGTTGCTACATATCTAACCATTGGACATGACAGTTATTATACACCAAACCAATGACTGATCATACAGTAGTGAATATTGTTCATCTACATCTACTACATCTGTGTTTTATATTTTTGTACATACAGTTACACTCTCTCTCTCTCTCTCTCTCTCTCTCTCTCTCTCTCTCTGCCCCCCCCCCTTTTCTCTCTCTCTCTCTCTCAGTGATCAGCCATCACATTAAGACCACTGACTTACTATCAATATAAATCCATCCAGGCGATAGCAGTGTCACCTGGCTAGTCAGACTTTTGCAAAGGATGGGGCCCCTCCACGCCCACACCAACGTGGTGACCAAACCAAAAGTTCTACTGTCACCTCCGTAAACATGTTAGTTTTTGAATCAGGCGTCACAGGATGCGGGCTGTGATGTTGTCCATGCGTCTGGGTAAGACTACTCATTAACATGGTCCATCAGGAGATAGAAGTGGTCGAAAACGATTGAAGGGTAGCGGTTGTAAGGGCAGAGGAAAAAAAGTGCCAAGGCAAGAGCCAAGGGAAAAAAACCTCTGCGACAGTAGGACGGGTAGTGAGGGCAGTAGCGGCTTGCTATCTGCGACAGTGCATGCAAGGTGTGGTTGTGTTAGTTCGAGGTATCGTGCATCGTTACCTTTGTCGTTGTTGGAGCTTGTTGCGGCGCTTGCTGCAGTTGCTGCGTCCCTGCAACAGTTCAAGGTCGTTGTGGATTAGTGGGCGATCGGTCATAGATCGGCTCACGGACTGTGTAGGGGGGTGTGTGTGGCTGGTTTGCGTGCTGTGTACAGTACGGTTTCCCTGCGGTTGCCTGTTTTTCAGCTAGTCGCACATCTGGGTTTCCAGTAATAACTGTGTTGCAGGGGCTCGCCAGTACTGTCGTGTTAGCGTTCTATAGACCATAGATGTTCAGTTCCTAGCCAGTAATGTCTTTGGTCTGTTATGCTTCCATCTATGGTTGTGGTCGTAGTTACCCAGAGAAAGGATAAACGGGTTGCGCGAGTGTCTCGTGTTATTGTACAGTCGTGTGGAGAGTTTTTGGAATACCTGCAAGATAGTATCTAGCCGGTATTCCCGGTGAAGGTCCGCGATGCGTGTGTAGCGCGGAGCGTTGCTTATGATTTTGAGTACTTTGTTCTGTATGAGCTGCAGACGGCGCAGGCGAGTTGGCGCAGCGTATCCCCAGACAGGGGCTGCGTACGTCATCAGGGGTCTAATAAGTGTCATGTACATGGACCTAGACACCCTCCTGTTTAGTGTGCTACGCCTGTTAAGCATAGGGTAGAGTTGTTTGAGCCTCGCGTTAGCTTTGTTGGTCACGTGTTGAATGTGGTCCCCCCAGAGTAGTTTCCTGTCCAGCCAGACACCGACGTATTTGACCTTCTCGCGGAAACGTATTGGGCGTGTGTGTAGTGTTATTGGGTTGCAGTGCTGATGTTTGCGCAGTTGCTTCGGTCTTCTAGTGAACAGAACGGCCTCGCACTTGTCGACGTTTACTCTAACACGCCATTTCACCAGCCAAGGCTCCGCCGTTCTGAGTGCGGTCTGTAGTCGTGAGTTAATGTTAGACGGCTTCCAATCTTGCGCAAGGATGGCAGTGTCATCCGCGTAGATTGCTACTGTCGTGTTATGTGTAGCTGGGAGGTCGTTGATGTAGAGGTTAAACAGTAAGGGCCCTAGGATACTTCCTTGGGGTACTCCTGCCTGTATACCATGTCGTGTCGATTGTTTGGCCTGCACGTCAGTGTTGAAACTCCTGTCCGTGAGATATGAGTGTATGAGACGTACGAGTCCGTCGGGGAACCCTGCGTCACTGAGTTTGCGTATTAGGCCGTTGTGCCATAGACGATCGAAAGCCTTTTCGATGTCCAGGAACACCGCCCCAGTTGCCTTGCTTGTGTTGTATCTGTGTGTTATGTATTCAACGACTCGGAGGAGTTGTTGTGTTGTTGAGTGGTGATTCCTGAAACCGAATTGCTCCGGTCTCAGGGTGTCGTTTGTGATGCAGTGCCTGGTGAGTCGTTTTAATATTACCTTCTCAACGATCTTGCTGAGCGCGCTCAGCAGACTGATGGGTCGGTAATTTTGTGGGAGGGAGTGGTCTTTCCCCGGCTTCCTGAACATCAGGACCTTGGCCGTCTTCCAAAAGGCGGGGAAGTGTTGGTGTTTGAGTATGGCATTCGTAATGTGTGCTAGGTAGTCTACAGCTTTGTCCGTGAACTCCTGGAGGACACGGTTTTGAATGCCATCGTGACCAGGGGCCTTCCTAGCGGTGGTATGCATGATGGCCCATTTGACTTCTGCTGTACTAGCTTGTTGGGTGTTGTTGCGCGCTGGTTGGGCCAAGATGCGTGTGACCTCCTGGTCCGTATGAAGTGTGAATGCTGGGTCTGAGGGATCCAGGTTCGGTGTGAATGACGCTGCGAGTGTGAGGGCCATCAGTTCCGCTTTTTCTTCCGCAGAATATGCTGGTCCGTCTGGCCCTTGTAACGTGGGGGTGTACAGTTTCTCCCTGGTGAAGTGTCGGGCTAGCTGCCACACGCCAGGCCGCGTGGTGTCTAGCCCTTCGAGTTTCTGGTCCCACTGGTGTGTCTTGAATGTTTGTATTTTTTCCCGGATTATACCCTGGAGCCTGTTAATGTGCCGTTTGAAGTGCTGGCGCCTGGTACGCTGCCAGTGTCTCCTGAGGCGGTTCCTCATTGAGATTAGGCCCAGTATTTCCTGGGGCAGGGCAGCACTGTGTTGTTGTGGCGTGCGGATTGGTATGGTGTTGGCTATTGCGTCCTGGACGGCGCCGGTGAGGGTTTCGACTGCCTCGTCAATTTGGGCTGTCTCGTTAATCGCGTGGGTTGGTGGGATGTGACTGTCAAGCGTTTCCTTGAACTGGGTCCAATTCGCGCGCCTGTAGTCTAACATCCTGCGTTGTTCCATGTTCTGCAGTGTTTCTTCAATGTACAGTATAACGGGTTGGTGATTTGAGGGCAGATCGTTTTCAACGGCAACGTTGAGTGTCGTTGTTATGCCCTTGATGAGGGCCATGTCTAACACGTCTGGCCTGTGTCCCCTCCGGTAGGGAATGTGCGTCGGTTCGGTCGGCGCTAGTGTGATGTAGTTTCGTCCTAGTGCATGTTCGTATAGTTTCTTGCCGTTGGAGTTTCGTATTCGTGAGTTCCAGTCCGGGTGTTTTGCGTTAAGATCTCCAGCGGCTATCATGCGCGGTGATATGTTGAGTATTGTGCTGATGTCGCGTGTTTTGATGTTTTTAGGGCTGTTGTATACTGACACCAGTGTAGTGTAGGCTCCGTTGAACACGACCCTGACGGCGGTTGCCTCTAGTTTTTCGAGTTCAGGGAGCACTATGTTTGTGTGTTCTATGTCTTTGTGTATGATGATGGCTGTTCCGCCGTGACCGGAGCCGTCCGGTCGGTCGGTACGATAGACGCAGTAGCCGGTGAAGTTTAGTTGGTTGCGTGGTTTGAGCTTAGTTTCGCTCAGCAGTGCGATAAGGATACCCTTACGCTCCATGAACGTGGCGAATTCCGCCCTTTTGTTATTGATCCCGTCTGCATTCCAGAACAGGATCTGTGTCAGTGTCTGGTTGTTTGCGATGGGGGCGGGGTGTGGTGTGTTATCCATGTATGTGTGTAAACAGTGTGGTGAACGCTGTTTGTATGGCAGCCCAGTACTGCCCGGGTTGGGCAGTCGTGAGCTGTGTGAAGAGTGTGGCGACGGCCGCCCAGATCTTGTGAAGGATCTGGGTGGTCGTGTGACGGGGGAATAGTGTTTCCAATAAACCCCCAGATGTTGTGTTGGCGTTGTGTGTGTTGGCCTGTGGCTCAGTTGTGGTGTTAGCGGCCGCTGGTGCGGGTGTTGACGTTATGGATGGGCTGGCGCTTGTGTTGTTGTTATGTGGAACATTTTGAGGTGCCTGTGTATTAGATGTGGTGGGGGGAGGAGTAGTGTGTGTGCTGGTGTTGCTGGCTTGCTGACTGTGTGTCTGTGTGGCATTGTTTTGTTGTCGCTGGGTATTCTGTTGTGGTGCGCGTGTGTTCCCACTCCTGTTTCCACGTGTTCGCCTGCGCCTTCTCTGGGTTTTTGGTTCTGGGGTTCCCTGTGTTAGTGTGTTTTCTTGTGTGTCATGTGTAGGTTCGCAGGCAGTGGCTACAGGGGGTGGGGTCGTGTTGTTTCTGGGGGCTGGTGTTGGTACCGGTGTGGGTGCAGTGTCATGTGTTGGCTGTGACGATTGTGTTGCTGTCGCAGCGGTTGTGATAGGTGTGTGTGCTGGGCGCAGAGGTTCCGCGGCCTGCACTGCTCCTCCAGGGCGTGTAGCCATGGCGAATGACACACCGTTCCTGACAGGGTTTGGTGCGGGCCTTGGTCGTGTTATGACGTTGGGTGGCTTCGACTGTTGGTTTTTGCGCCTCTGCGCCTCTCTGTATACGTTGCAGCCCCTGTAGTTGGCCGCATGGGCTTGGCCACAGTTGGCGCAACGGCGTATGTTTTCGTGTATTAGTGTGCATGCGTTGGACACACACATGGTGCATTTAGTACCAGTGAGCATGCTGTCCATGCGTAGAACGGCGAAGGCACACGATCTATCTGAGTTTGACCGAGGGCAGGTCATGATGCCCTCGTTGCGGGGGTGTCGACGGTCAAACCCGGGACTCCAGTTGGCAGAGCTGAAGCCAGGACCCTCTACACCGTATTTCGTCAGGAGGCCGAACAAGTTCAATAGTGTCAAGGGGCAGTGTAGAGTGATACAGCAGTATTCGGAAGTATTGCTTTATTCGCATAATTTACAGTACTTTGATGGGTGCGGCACAGTGTCGGCATGCCGCTTGCAGCGTTGTCCCGCAAGTCCAGCCGGCTTGGCAACTCCCAGTATGCTGACGCCGCTGCTCCGTCATCGAGGCCGCTCAACTAGAAGCTTGCCGCACTCTCCCCAGTCGCCGCCCATCGAGGCATTGCGTCTCGCATCGCGTAGCTGTCCGCGATTCCGCCCCGTTTGGCCTGCTCGGTCTGACTGTGGGACGAAGGTGGTCATATTGGTCACCTGTGACCCTCAGCCACTGCTGCTCCCAGGACAGGACCGGACTCGAACCCGCGACCTCTCGGGTGTGGTGCCGCAACTTGCCGCCAGTGGTGCTAGCCGGATGGCAACACCCGCCGCTGTCCCCGGTGCTGCACAGCACTGCTGCACTTCCCGCAGTGTATGCCTCGCCCGGACCCCGGTACGGCAGGTGGGAAGCAAATGTGGCCCGTCCCTGACCCGCTGCAGACCGCTGTCACTGTCCTCGTTCAGGCAGACCGTGCAATCTCCAAGTACCCGGCTGCCATTCTGTCCCACCCCGGTGTTGTGTCCCCGGAGGTGGAATACAGCCCGAACAAGTACATAGAACAAAGTACAGGTTTACATAGAATATTTACAACATCGCTGCCAGACTGGCCCCTATAAGCGTAAACAAGCGCAGGTCTGACCTGACTCTCGACTGACCTGGCACAGCCGGCCACGGTGGCCGTGCGGTTCTGGCGCTGCAGTCCGGAACCGCGGGACTGCTACGGTCGCAGGTTCGAATCCTGCCTCGGGCATGGATGTGTGTGATGTCCTTAGGTTAGTTAGGTTTAAGTAGTTCTAAGTTCTAGGGGACTGATGACCTGAGATGTTAAGTCCCATAGTGCTCAGAGCCATTTGAACCATTTGACCTGGCACACGCCTCCAGCTAAAAGTGCCCGACTATTTATATTCATTTTCCCCTCGCTTCTGACGTAGTGTCAGAGAGAGACCGAAACTACGGCAGGGGTAAATTCTCATTCATCAGACACTTACACGTTGCCACTCCCAGCTCTGGCCTACTTCCTCGCAATAACTTAAAGCGACACTGCAGTTCCCTGCCTCGCTGTTGCTTCACTCCAAACAAATCGTACGTGCAATATCCTGCTGCAGCTCTGTGCCACGTTTACTCTGCCTGACCTGCTGGCTGCCAACCATTACCACACACTGCCAGCGGCCTCAGACTTTATCACCCAACCACGCCTTTACTGAATTTTAACAAAATTCCCCTTTCCTACGACTAAGATTAATACTAGCATGGCAGCCTAGAGGCTCGCCGTGAGCATTTCGGAAACTGCACAACTTGTGGAGTGTTTGAGGAGTGCTGTGGTGAGCATCTTCAACACATGGCAAAACTGCTGTTGATCACAGGTGTCAGACCTCAGAGGCTGGGCAGGCTGGTAAAACAGGACAGGCAGCAAAATGTGGTGGCAATAACATCAGACTTTAATGCTACACAGAGTACAGGTGTATCGGAACACACAGTGCACCGAACGCTCCTAACAGAGAGCTCTGCAGTCAACACCCCTCGCATATGCCAATGTTAACACCGCGACATCGGCAACTACGACTGAAATGGGCACGTGACCGTCGGCACTGGAAATTTGCACAGTGGCAGAGCTTTGCACAGTCTGATGAATCCTGATACCCTATTGATTGTGCTCATACGATGGCACGACTCCCTGGTCTTCCAGGGGAGCTGCTCCTTGACACTTGTGCTGCAGACGGGGACAAGCTGGTAGTGGCTCCATTAGGCTCTGGGGACCATTCATGTGGGCATCCACGGATCCAGAGCAGCTCGTGCAAGACACTATGATGGGCAAGAACTATCATACATTAGTTGCAGACCGTGCACACCCCTGCATGACGATCACATTTCCTGGCAGCAGTGGCATTTTTCAACAAAATAGTGTCCTGTGTCGCAAGGCCAGGGGTGTAATGGAGTGGTTCTAGGAACACAGTGGCGAGTTGCAGCTCACCAGACCTGAACCTGATTGAACACGTCTCGGATGTGACCGAACGTAGTGTCAGAGCTCATCACACCCCACCCCAGATAGGTGACTTGTGAGGATAATGGAATGTAGTCGAATTAAGTCAGGTGATGCTGAGGGAATTAGATTAGGAAATGAGACACTTAAAGTAGTAAAGGAGTTTTGCTACTTGGGGAGCAAAATAACTGATGATGGTCGAAGTAGAGAGGATATCAAATGTAGACTGACAATGGTAAGGAAAGTGTTTCTGAAGAAAAGTAATTTGTTAACATCGAGTGTAGATTTAAGTGTAAGGAAGTCATTTCTGAAAGTATTTGTATGGAGTGTAGCCATGTATAGAAGTGAAATGTGGACGATAAATAGTTTGGACAAGAAGAGAATAGAAGCTTTTGAAATGTGGTGCTACAGAAGAATGCCGAAGATTAGATGGGTAGATCACATAACTAATGAGGAGGTATTGAATTGGGGAGAAGAGGAGTTTGTGGCACAACTTGACTATAAGAAGGGATCGGCTGGTAGGGTATGTTCTGAGACATCAAGGGATCACCAATTTAGTATTGGAGGGCAGCGTGGAGGGCAAAAATCGTAGAGGGAGACCAAGGGATGAATACACTAAGCAGATTCAGGAGGATGTAGGTTGCAGTAGGCACTGGGAGATGAAGAAGCTTGCACAGGATAGAGTAGCATGGAGAGCTGCATCAGACCAGTCTCAGGACTGAAGACCACAACAACAACAGGTGACTTGTGTGTGCAGATGTGATGCCAACTCCCTCCAGCCACCTAGCAACACCTTACTGCTTCCACGCCTCGGTGCGTTGCCACTGTTATCTGTGCCAAGTGTGGACGTACCGGTTATTAGTTAGGTGGTCATAATGTTCTGGCTGACCAGTGTACGTATCAGAGTATATGTATACATGTAGTTGCATATACAGGTATTTGTATTTAAGTATATGTATATATGTTTGTATGTATATGTATAAAATGGTTTCAAAGAGTGCTGTAAATTTATTTTAGTATATAAACTCTATTCAGAGAGTGTCTAACTATTATGTTGAGATACACACACTTTTGACAGATTACTGGGTTTGTGATGACAGTACAAGAAAACAGGACACACACAAAAAAGGGTATTCTCTTAAAGGTGATTAATTATCAAAACAAATTTACAGGGTCATCATTTTTTTCCATTTTCTGTCATTCCTTAGATGCTTAAAAATTCGTGGACGTATGTTCCAGTTTTTTGCAATTAAATGAAAGGCAGTTTGTTTTTCGCCATATGCGTTTCACTTCTTTTATTTATGAAGCATCTTTATTGGCCTATAAAACATATATAATTATGTAGCAGTTACAAATATTTTACTATGTTACTTTTTCTCATGTTCTTCAGATTAGAAACAACTTTCATAGCACAAGTTTCATAAGTTTAAATTATAATTTGGTGTTACAATTTCCAAGGTCGAGATCATCTCCAGGGCACACACATGGACTAGCAACATTGGAAATTGTAAGTAACACCAAACAATAATTTACTGGACCCCTCGTCCGCTGGGTAGTCAGTGTGGTTGACTGCCATGAGGGTTGGTTCAAATGGCTCTGAGCACTATGGGACTTAACTACTGAGGTCATCAGTCCCCTAGAACTTAGAACTACTTAAACCTAACTAACCTAAGGACATCACACACATCCGTGCCCGAGGCAGGATTCGAACCTGCGACCGTAGCGGTCACACGGTTCCAAACTGACGCGCTTAGAACCGCACGGCCACACCGGCCGGCCTGCCATGAGGGGAACCCGGGTTCATTTCCTGGTACTGCTAGGGATTTCTCCAGGGTAGGAGGTCTGGGCATTAAAATAACAAATGAAGGATGGAACAGACTAGCACTGGCACTCATAGCCAAGATAAGTCTACTAGTATCAAACTTAGGCCTTAATTTGAGGAAGAAATTTCTGAAAATGTACGTTTGGAGCACAGCATTGTATGGTAGTGAAATATGGACTGTGGGAAAAACCAGAAAAGACGAGAATCAAAGCATTAAAATGTTGTGCTACAGACAAATGTTGAAAATTAGGTGAACTGATAAGGTAAGGAACGAGAAGGTTCTGCGCAGAATCGGAGAGGAAAGCAATACGAGGGAAACACTGACAGAGAGAAGGGACAGTATGATAGGGCATCTGTTAAGACATCAGGGAATCACTTCCTTGTTACTAGAACGAGCTGTAGAGGGTAAAAGCTGTAGAGAAAGACAGAGGCTGGAATACATTCAGTAAATAATTCAGGACGTAGCTTGCAAGTGCTACTCTGAGACGAAGATATTGGTACAGGAGGGGAATTCATGGTGGGCCACATCAAACCAGTGAGAAGACAGGTGACTCAGAAAAGAAGAAGAAGAGTTGAGGGGAGAGGAAGTTCAAGATGGTGTAGGAGTCAGAAATGTGCAGCAGACTCTGCCCACGAGTAGGAACGATAGCAATAGAACAAACTTCAGGCAGAAGAAGATACTGCTGCTAGATAGTAGTTATTGTGGAGGTGTAAGCCCTCAATTACAGGAGATATTAGAGGAAGAATATCAGGCCTTTTTGAGGTTAAGTCCAGGGATAAATTAGATGACTGAGAGTTTATGGCTGCTTTGTAAGGATTTCACAAAAAACGAGTAGGGAGTGATAATGGGTGTGGCAGATAACAGCTTGGATGGGGACAGGATGTACAACACAGGTGGGGACCTGAGGAAGATAGCTTCCCCAACTCGTGGCACCAATATGAGCACGGTCGAGCTGCTCCGTCGTCACGATCGGCGTCATCTCGGCAGTGCCGTGTGTCGAGTCAGTGCAGAGTTGGACATACACTGCACTGGTGCTGGTGCAGCTATTAGGAGATGGAGCTACACTAGGCACGGTCTGCACTTCAGCAGGACTTGGCAAGGGAAGTTGGTGCAGTTAGCGTACAGATGGTGGTTGTGAAGCCACTGGTAAAATATCTGTGGTCATGGGTAGGAAGACGTGGCATCTTTTAAGATAAGCCCTGACAACAGGCTCCCCTCCATTAAAAGCATCCCATCCAGTTTAGGGATTTCTTCATTGTGTAGGGTTGAAGCACCACTTATGGCAATCTTGAATTCTCCTTAAGATATAAAATAGAATAGAAGTTTATTGTCTTGTAACATACAATTTAAAGTCACTGACTTATTGTGTGGGAGACTCATAAAACATAAATAATGGTTTGCAATTTTTCTTATAATATCATTAATATAACATAATGTACCAAATAATAAATTAAATAAGCAATTAATAATTTTTCTTAGGAAGTAACAAACTTTTAAAAATTAACGGTCCTAAGGACTTGCTCTCTCCTATTGAAATTTTCAGGTTGTCATTCATGAATTCTTCTACTGAATAGTAACATTTCCACACTAGTTTCTCATACAAGGTTTTTTTAGTGTTTCTAAATTTAGGCTGAGCAATTCTCTTCCTTTCACTTTGTTATACATTTTCATACCCATATATCGTGGAGTTTGAGCATAAAGGTATTTTTATTTCTGATGTTATAATCACGTTGAAAATGATTTGCTAAAAATAAATCAGGGTTACTATGCACAAAGATAATCAGCTCATAGATGTATAGTGAGGGAACGCTTAATATACTTAAGATTTTTTAGGAGTAGGCGACATTATTTTTTTCACCATACATTGTGCCTATTTGTAATGATGGTTTCCTGAAGTTTTAATATTTGACACATATGCCTTGAATTACACCAAAATATAATTCCGTATCTTATTACTGACTTGAAGTAGCTGTGATACACTACTTTTCTCATGTCCGTACCGGCAGCATTGTACAATATCCTCATTGCAAATGCTAGGCTATTTAATGTTATAGGCTATATCATTGTTATAGGAAAAAAGTTTACAAATTACTTAATAAATCTTATCTATTGTTTCACAGTCTTTACATTACAGCTATGTAGGAACAAATATTTAAGTTTTGTAACAAACAAAAAAGAAAGTACTGAACATGATATTTCCCCAGTTTTGGTAGCAATGACTCTAGCTGTGGCCACTGCATATTATAATAAAACTGGGGCTTTAAATAGTTGTAGAATCAGTTTGCTAGAAAGTAATTTGTTCTTTACTCAAGCACATAAGAAAACAAACATGCATTAAGTAAATAAAAGTTACAGCAGTTGAATGGAACAGAAAACAGATTCACAAAATGTACTGTAATGACTGGCGTAGAAACAATCTGCAATTAATTCCCCTTTAGGAGCTAAAAAAAAAAAAAAATCGCTTAGAGTTTCAGGTACTTCCTGGAACCAGTTTCTTATTTTTCTCTCCTCTAATGGAACCTCTAGCCCCATTAACATTCAGCATCTTTTTGCCTCTCTCACAGCCATAGCAACACTTTCCTCCAGGTTGACTGTTTGCAGCGGATCCTTAGAACTTCATAAATTTGCCTTTTTAATAAGTTTATGCATAGAAAGAAGTTTTCTGTGGTGACTGGAAACCATGTGTTGGAACAGTCCAGAGCCAAGTCCATTAATGTTTTTTTTTCGCCATGACAGAATTTGGGCTACAGTGTCCAGTAGATTCTTCTGGAGATAGACCAGAAATTTCACATCTCAATGTTCTAGGAGCTTAGTAGAACTTGCTTGCGGTAGAAAACTTCATTCCTTCAACAATAGCATCCAGTATTTTTAACTTTGCTGAGAGAATACTGAAATTGCTTTGGTTGTCTCAAAACCTTGAGTTGAAAAATGTTACATTTTTGCAGTTCGTATTGCAAATTTTGCTATGTTACAAGGATACATAAATTATCCTAACTATTAGTTAGGTCCATCTTGATATAAAAATACCAGAAATATTTTAAATAGGCCTGCTTCAATAAAATTAGCTTCATTGGAGTACAGACCAAATATGTATTACAGGTGTTTTATATAAATCCTTAAAAGTGGCGAAAACAGGACACCAGGATTTCTTTCAGTTTTGTGAAATGTCATTTGACAATATTCTGCAACGGTAGTCATTGAAGGCATCACACATTGTTCTCTTGACAGTCAAGCACATTTCATTCAGTATCTCTATATCTATAGCCCTGCACTTTGTTTTACACCTATTGTGCAGTAATCTCTGTTTCTTTAGAAGTTTCTTTTCAGTGACTGTATATCACAGAGGTTCCCTCTCATTGTGGTCTGTTCTACTGGGTACATATCTACCAAGTGGGGGTCAACTATTTTTTTAAACTTGAGCCAGAGTTCTTCTACATACTCCCGACCTGTGCTGAAAGTTTCAAGTTCCTCATTGAGATATGAAGCTACTGATATATTTTTATCTAGTTTACTGAACATATATATATCTTTCTGCTTTTTTTAGTTGTCCTTTGTACTTTGGTAGTCGTTGTTGCATCATGGTCACTGATATCAGTTTTGATGTGGACATCCTCAAAGAGGCCAGGTCTATTTGTTGCCATTAGATCCAATATATTTCCACCACGAGTGGGGTTCCTAACTATCAGTTCTACGTAGTTTTCAGAGAAGGCATTTAGTAAAGTTTCACACAATGTCTTATCATGTCCATTACTATCAAAATTGTAATTTTCCCAATTAATTGTTGGTTGATTAAAGTCTCTGTCAATGATTATAGTACGAGGTGCATTCAAGTTCTAAGGCCTCCGATTTTTTTTCTCCGGACTGGAAAGAGATAGAAACATGCGCATTGTTTTAAAATGAGGCTGCGTTCATTGTCAATACGTCCCAGAGATGGCAGCACCGTATGGCAGATGGAATTTTACCGCCAGCGGCGAGAATGAGAACTGTTTTAAATACTTAAAATGGCAACGTTTTCCTTACTCGAACAGCGTGCAATCATTCGTTTTCTGAATTTGCGTGGTGTGAAACCAATTGAAATTCATTGACAGTTGAAGGAGACGTGTGGTGATGGAGTTATGGATGTGTCGAAAGTGCGTTCGTGGGTGCGACAGTTTAATGAAGGCAGAACATCATGTGACAACAAACCGAAACAACCTCGGGCTCGCACGAGCCAGTCTGATGACACGATTGAGAAAGTGGAGATAATTGTTTTGGGGGATCGCCGAATGACTGTTGAACAGATCGCCTCCAGAGTTGGCATTTCTGTGGGTTCTGTGCACATAATCCTGCATGACGACCTGAAAATGCGAAAAGTGTCATCCAGGTGGGTGCCACGAATGCTGACAGACGACCACACGGCTGGCCGTGTGGCACGTTGCCGAGCAATGTTGATGCACAACGACAGGACGAATGGGACTTTCTTTTCGTCGGTTGTGACAATGGATGAGACGTGGATGCCATTTTTCAATCCAGAAACAAAGTGCCAGTCAGCTCAATGGAAGCACACAGATTCACCACCAGTGCTGAAAAAATGATGGTGTCCATGTTCTGGGACAGCGAGGGCGTAATCCTTAGCCATTGCATTCCAAAGGGCACTACAGTAACAGGTGCTTCCTACGAAAATGTTTTGAAGAACAAATTCCTTCCTGCACTGCAACAAAAACGTCCGGGAAGGGCTGCGCGTGTGCTGTTTCACCGAGACAACATACCCGCACATCGAGCTAACGTTACGCAACAGTTTCTTCATGATAACAACTTTGAAGTGAATCCTCATGCTCCCTACTCACCTGACCTGGCTCCTAGTGACTTTTGGCTTTTTCCAACAATGAAAGACACTCTCCGTGGCCGCACATTCACCAGCCATGCTGCTATTGCCTCAGCGATTTTCCAGTTGTCAAAACAGGCTCCTAAAGAAGCCTCTGCCGCTGCCATGGAATCATGGCGTCAGCGTTGTGAAAAATGTGTACGTCTGCAGGGCGATTATGTCGAGAAGTAACGCCAGTTTCATCGATTTCGGGTGAGTAGTTAATTAGAAAAAAAATCGGAGGCCTTAGAACTTGAATGCACCTCGTATAACTGGGGAACTTACACATAAATGGATTGAGGTTTCCTCTGAAATTTTCAGCTACATCAGGAGCTGAGTCTGGTGGGCAACTGAAGGATCCAGTTATCATTTTATGCCCACCCCTGATACTGAGTCCTGCCCAAACAATCTCACATGCAGCTTCAATTTCTACCTTGGTGGATTTGAGTAGGGTTTGTATGACATTTTATACAAGAGGTTACATATCACAAGCAAATAGCAGCTGTAGACATAATGACAATGGACTGACTTATTTGTAATGATGACTACTAGATGAATTATGAATTTGTTGATATTCCATAACTTCATGCTTACCACAGAAGTATGGTAGGACAAATTTTAGGGGTGGATACGAGTGAAGCTGAGACAAATCCAATCTGTAGGCTACCTGACCAGACTTCATCCTCTGGCATCTTGGTGAAGAACTCATTATGAGGAAGGGGGTCCTGGGGTGGGGGACACGGGATTCTGTCTTTGGGCCTCTATCTTCATTCTTTCCTTGATCCTAGCAAACCTATTCTTAATTTTCAATTTCTTACTTCTCTGACAGGAGTATCTATTCTCTCGCCCCTCCTTCCACAATCATTCCTATTGCTGAAATCCTTCTTTTCCATAGACCACATTGTAGTAATTACAACCTACTATTCTAGGATAGCATGGGGCAGTAATACACATACACGTAATACGATAAAACAAATATGCAGTTAATTGAAGCAGACAATATGTTTGGTGGAACTACAAATATTGGCCATGTCACAAAAACAAGGGGAATTTGATGCAAATACAAACCATCCCCTAACTGAAGGCAAGTGCAATGTGCTAACATACAAGTAAAGAAACAGAAATAGTTTGGCTAGCAAATAATCTGACTGTCATAGCTGAGCATGTTATTATCTCTGGATAGAGAGCACTAATGAAACATTTAACAGATGTGGAGCAAATATAATATAGAATATCTCTGAAGAAGGAGTGCTAATGAATAAATGTCTTGAAAACACAATAAAAAGGCTACAGTTATTAATAGATTAGAACTCTTAATGTAAGATCTGAAAATGAGTCATTAAGTACATGTGTCTTGTCTTATAAGAAATGGAATGATTACATAGAGATTAAGATCAAATATAGAAGTATTCTCAACAATACTCAAGAAGCTACCTGCTAATATATATTCTGAGTATTGTTTAAAAAAAAAAGTTATTACTCACCATATAGTGGAGATGCTCCCTGAAACCAACAAAAATGTAATTAAGGAATAATAGGTATGAGAAGATGAAGACCACCTGGGGAGATGTGCACGAAAATTGTTGGTAACAAATAATGCAACAAACAAAAATACTGTGAGAGCAGGCTTTTTACTAGCAGTAAAAGAAGCATAGGTGGAAGCTATAAAAGAAGGAGTCAGGAAACATATGTTAGATTGACCTGGTAGAGGCAATATGTCACGGGGAAACTTTGTCATTGGGAGGTGTAAAGAAAAGGGTCAGACGCTGTCTGTGGGGCGTACAAAATTTTGTGTATGTATTGAAGAGATACAGGGTAGGTGAATCCCTGAAGAGAATGTTTATGCCTAGGGCAGATGAATCCACAGAAGAAATGGGGTGAATAGAGGGACACTCACATACAAGAGATAAAAAGATATTTTCACAGTATCTTCCCACAGATGTACACAGAGGTAGGGAACTGTACAGTGACCATTAGTCACTGTCAAAGTACTGCACAAAATAGTCAAATACTAATGGACTTACACGGACATTGGTGATTCTTTGTGTTCACATTACTGTTCTTGTCTCATTGAGAACAAATCTGAGATTTGAGATTGTACAGAATGGTGTAAATTAAAATGTCGGTATGTAACTCCTTATGGTAAAGATAAACTTAAACTTTTTTTAATAAATTGGAGTCACTTATGTTCTTGTGATCAATAATTTCAGAGTGAAAAGGAAAAGCAATTTCATTTAAGTAATCATGATTCAAACCTGATAAAACAGTTCAACTGTTTCTTTATGGAAAGGAGACAATGTACATGGAAATCCCATACAAAGGGAGCAATAACATGCAAAATGGCAAAATCACTTACTATAGTATAGAATATAATGAACGAAGGAATGATCGGTTGGACACACAAATATTTTTAAAAAAATATGTTAAATATAATTCTATTGTCTGTCTAAGCTGAATCACTTCATGGAGAGTTACATTTCTTTTCTTTTTTTTCAAATTATGTTTTACCTTAATGGACTTTACATACTGGAAAAAGAAAGATAATTGAGATGAAGTGTTTGTTATTTAAAGTACAATTTTTTTAATGTTATGCAATTAGTTAAGTATGTTTGGTTACATCTTTTATATGAGTTGGAGAATCTGTGGTGCAACCCAAGTTTCTACAGACTACACGTTCCACTTTTATCCTCTTATGCTGATCAATGATATTTGTGGAAAACTGAAAACATAGTTTGTAGTTAAGTGTGGAACATCCCGCAGTACACACGCTTGTTTGATGTATGTGCATATAGATGCAAGAGGAAGTCATGATGGCGAATGCACTTCTCCACCTGTTGTGGAAGCCCACTTATGCTTTGGTGTCACAGATTGGCAGTGTCTTGAAAGTCAAGGAGAAAAGAGGTGCTGGCAAGAACATAAGAGATTCTGGTCATACACAAAGGACACCAGTGGCAAGACGCAATCAATACCTTCACTGCGTGATAACAATGTTGAAATCATCGATGACAGTGCCACTAAAGCAGAGTTATTAACCACCGTTTTCCAAAACTTCTTCACCAAAGATGACGAAGTAAATATTTCTGAACTCCAGTTAAGAAGAACAGCCAAGATGAGAAACATAGAAGTAGATATCCTTGGTGTAGCAAAGCAGCTTAAATCACTTAATAAAGGCAAGGCCTCTGGTCCAGATTGTATATCAGTCAGGTTTCTTTCAGAGCACTGATAGAATAGCTCCATATTTCCCAATTATATACAACTGCTCGCTCATAGAAAGATCCGTACCTAAAGACTGGAGAATTGATCAAGTCACACCAACTCCCAAAAAGGGAAATAGGAGTCATCCACTGAATTATAGGCCCTTATCACTAACGTTGATTTGCAGTAGAATTTTGGAACATATACTGTGTTCAAACATTATGAAATACTTCAAAGAAAACGATTTATTGACACACAGTCAGTACGGATTCAGAAAATATCATTCTTGTGAAATACAAACAGCTCTTTATACAAATGAAGTAACGAGTACTATCGACAGGGGATGTCAAATTGATTCCATATTTTTAGATTTCCAGAAGGCATTCGAGACCGTTCCTCACAAGCATCTTCTAAACAAACTGCGTGCCTACGGAGTATCGCCTCAGTTGTGCGACTGGATTCGTGATTTCCTGTCAGGAAGGTCACAGTTCATAGTAATAGATGGAAAGTCATCAAGCAAAACAGAAGTAACATCCGACGTTCTCTAAGGAAATGTTATAGGCCCTCAATTGTTCCTGATCTATATTAATGACATAGGAAACAATCTGCGTAACCATATTAAATTGTTATAGATGATGCTATCATTTACCATCTTGTAAAGTCTTCAGATGACCATAATGAACTGCAAACTGATTTAGATAAGATATCTATATGGTGCGAAAAGTGGCAATTGACCCTGAATAAAGAAAAGTGTGAAGTTATTCACATGAGTACTAAAAGAAATCAGCTAAATTTCTATTGCGCAACAAGTCACACAAATCTGAAGACTGAAAATTAAACTAAATACTTAGGGATTACAAATACAAATAACCTAAATTGGAACCATCACATACATAATGTTGTGGGTAGAGCAAACCAAAGACAGCGATTCATTGGCAGAACACTAAGAAGGTGCAACAGGTCTACTAAAGAGACTGCTTACACCACACTTGTCCACCCTATTCTTTAGTACTGGTGTGAGGTGTGGGAGTTCCTTCAGGTGGGACTGACAGATGACGTTGAAAAAGTTCAAGAAGGGCAGCTTGTTTTGTATTACTGCGAAATAGGGGAGATAGTGCCACAGACATGATATGTGAATTGGAGTGGCAATAATTAAAACAAAGGTATTTTTCATTGTGACGGGATCTTCTTGTGAAATTTCAATAACCAGTTTTCTCCTCTAATTGCGAAAACATTCTGTTGGCACCTACCTACATGATAAAATAAGAGAAATCAGTGCTCACACAGTAAAATTCAAGTGCTCTTTTTCCCCTGCGCCATTCAAGAGTGGAATGGTGGAGAGACAGCTTGAAGGTGGTTCATTGAACCCTCTGCCAGGCACTTTATTGTGAATAGCAGAGCAATCACATAGATGTAGAAATGATGGAATAACTGAAGAATTGTGATAAGAACTCTCATTCAGTCTCTAATGTAAAAACATTACACATACATGTTACGATCGATTGTGAGCTGCAAGTTATGAGTGATCTGCATCACTCACAATTGTAAAAGTATTTGTACAGTGGAAACGTTGCCATTATAGTACGGAAGAGTTATCTCAAATCTGATTAAGTGATTTCAGTACCTTAAATAGGTCAGAAATCTCTTTCAGCACCAACCTCAACTGTAAAAGGAGAAGTCACATGGCATGTTTAGTGGCATTGCATAGGAGGGTCACTCAAGCAAATTACTTCCAGAACAACGACTGCATAAGGTGAAGTTGGCACATACATGTGGCTGGGTGACAAATCATACATGGACTGCAACCCCAACAATGTTACACCCCACTAAAGAAAATAGATGGATAATTGCAGGTATTACAAAGCCCTCGCAGACACTTAAAATCATCAGTTCTTTGCAAAAACACTACACTGATCCACAGTTCCTAGATTACTACCACAGGTATAAAAAATTTCTTAGGAGGGTACTGCTTGCTACAAAAAATTATTCTATGACAAAACAATATATAATGCAGAAAATAAAAACATTTTACTGTGGGATGTCATAAAAGGAGAAACTGAAGACTGTACAATAACATACAAATCAAGGATAGGCATAAAATAATAGAAAATTCCCAGTAATTGGAAAATTTTGTAAATGGCTATCTCTCTGGTATTGTCTAAAAGTAGCAACAAAATCTTCCTAAAACACATGTAGCACAAACAATAACATACACAGCAAGCATAATGTTGTTGTTTCCGATGACAGTGCTGAAAGACATGAAGGCAATACAGAAATTTAAAAAATAAGAAGGCAGCACATATACATGAGGTTCCAGTCTCTGTTCTGAAGGTGTGTAGTGACAGCATACAGACACCATTAATGAACACAATAAATGAATTACCTAGTTGAGGTATTTTTCCAGAGTACCTAAAGAATGCATGAATTGTGCCCTTACTAAAGGAAGATATTGAAGAGAGTACTGAAAACTACAGCCCAGTGTCACTATTGTCTGCATTCTCAAAAATTGCATTCTCGAATATTTGACCATTCATGAAAGATAGACTAATGAGTTATCTGAATAAACAAAACCTTTTTACTGAAGCACACTCTGGTTTCCAAAGTAGGAGAAGAGCAATATCGACTAAAAGAACTAAGTATAAGAGGAATAGCAAACGAGTGCATCCAGTCTTACCTGAAAAATAGGGCTCAATGATTCACAGAGTACACACATCTGCTGATGGTAAATTTTTCATAAAACAAATTGTCAGACAAGAACATATAGACATCGGTGTTTCTCAGGGTTGTATTGGGTCCAATTCTGTTCTTAATATATATCAATAAGTTTTCAGACAGTATAATACATGACGAGAAAGCTCTCTTTGATGGTCACAGCAACATCATAATCACTGGTAAAACACCAGAATGCCTATTGAAGAAAGGAAATGAAACTCTCAAGGTGGTCTATGATTGGCCAGTATGTGATAAACTGAGACTGAATATAAAGAAAACAAACAGTATGCAATTCAGCATAAAGAAGGAACAAAATTCTGTTGCACTAAGCACAGATGATAGGCTGTGTAGCAAATAGCCAGTTTTTAGGGATGGATGTTGATTGTCAGTTAACATGGAATGAATCAGGGTTGAGAAAAAAAGTGTGTGTGTGTGTGTGTGTGTGTGTGTGTGTGTGTGTGTGTGGGTGTGTGTGTGTGCACGCGTGTGCGCACGCCAATGTTAAACACCACGACATCGGCAATTACAACTGAAATATGCACATGGCCATCAGCATTGGATGCTGATGCAGTGGCAGAGCATTGCATGGTCTGAAGAATCTTGATACCTTCTTCACTGTGTTGACAGGAGGGTGCAAGTCCGTTGTCTTCCAGGGGAAGAGTCCCTCAACACCTGTATGGCAGAATGGAGACAAGCTGGTGGCGGCTCGATTATGCTCTGATGACCATTCACGTGGTCATCCGTGGGCCCAATGAAGCTCATGCACAGCGCCGTGACAGCCAATGAGTATCATACACTGGTTGCAGACCACGTACACGCCTTCACGATGATCACGTTTCCTGACAGCTGCGGCATTTTTCAACAGGATAATGCACAATGTCACAAATCCAGGAGTGTGATGGAATGGTTCGAGGAACACAGTGGCGAGTTCCAATGGACGTGCTGATCTCCATCTCAACAGATTTCAACCTGATTGAACACATCTAGAATGTGGCTGAATGTGGCATCAGAGCTCTTCAGACCCCCTCCCTGGAGTTTACAGGAATTGGGTGACTTTTGGCTGCAGATTTGGTGCCAGCTACCTACAGCAACCTACTGAGGCCTCATTGCTTCCACGTGATGACGCGTCACTGTTGCTATCCATCCCAAAGGTGGACATACAGATTATTAGGTAAGTGGTCATAATATAAAGCCCACTGTGTGAAATTTTTTGTTCATACTGACAATTAATTAGTTCAATTTAAATTCTTATGCTTAAGTTACTCAAAACACTAACCCATTCTTACAACTACTTCATTAGTGAAAAAACTGATACAGGCAAACATTGGTAAATTACATTTTCTCACGTTGGCAGCCAGAGCCTTGCATCATCAACCACATGTTTGGTTGAGGAAAGGAATGGTCTTAGGTTGCAGCTCCAAAATTTTACTAGACGGAATTCTCAGCACAGTTACCTATGCATGCACCTTTGTTGATAATCATTCCAAATATGTTGAAATCATAACAGAGCACTCTGAAGAATTCCCTGCTAACATCAGCAAACTCTTGAATAATGTCGTAATTTATAAAGGTGCCACTTATCCTCTCTGACAACCGGCAGAATTTTGCAGAGTCCTGGGCCTCTTCAAGCAGACATTACAAGCACAGCACAAGCTATCTTCTTTCACAAAGTCCTAATACAGAACCCTATAAGAATTTTATTGTTTTTCCTTATTTACAACATGCTCCATTACATTAATTGTCATACCACATGTATGTAGAGAGAGAGTGTGTGTGTGTGTGTGTGTGTGTGTGTGTGTGTGTGTGTGTGTGTGTGTGTGTGTGTGTGCACGCTGTGGCCAACCTAGGTGGTATTGCCGGAGGCTTTAATCAGTCATTAATTTTTGTTTTGGTTTTATTCTATAGTAGCTGCAATGTTTTGTCTGTTGTATATTTACAGTAGGTCGGTTGTGTTTTAATTCATGTAGTTAATGTGGGGGATTCGGATTTTTTAGTTGTTTGGGTTTTGGTTCCACATTTTAGAATTGTAGCTATTGGTTTTTTGGTATCGATAGTTGCAGTTGAACTATATAGGTCAAGGGAAATGTCCGATTCCTGTCGTCTTGTTGGTGTAGCAGATTGTTATAATTTAATTTTTTTTAGATGTTATTTGTTTTGGATGGTGCGGTGTTTTTTTGTAGATGTATGTATGGCTTGTTCCTAAACCCCCAGTTTTCCGACTTTGTCCGTTAGTTTCATTTTATTTCTGGGATGAGACATTACTGTATAATTTTTATTTTTGTTCCCATTTGTTGGCGTACGGTATGTATGTAGTGACGTTATTGACACCCTGCCGGTATTATATTCGCTGCAACTACCTGTTTCCGCTTTACTGATGACATTAATGGGTCAAATCAGACGGGTGGAATCGGGCACTTCTGTAATGTCACATTACTTCACTGAAATGCTTTTGCAAGGAAATCATGGGCCAAAATCTATGTTGCACAGTAGCAATGACTTGTCATTCTCTGATGAAACGGTGCATGCCTTGGTACAATCATGGTTCCGTAAGTACTGCAAACATTTTTCCATGAAGGCATTGACCATCTTCTCTCGTAGTGGTATAATTATATCAACAGTTATGTCGATTACTTTTGAAATAATAAAGTTTCCTTAGTTGTTTCCATGTGCCTCGTCTTCATTTGACTGCCTCTTATTTATTCTGTGTGTTCGGTTGTACTTTTTGGGCTATTTGTCATCACAGAACTAAAGTTGTAACGCTATTTCCAAAACGCTTGCGTGGGTACCTACACCCCTAAGTAAGAAGTTGTTGTTTGCTTTATTTGTAGCATCTGTATAATTATTATTAGAATCGTATTACGATTTATGCGTAATGACCCGTCAAATGTATTACCACCCTATTTAAATAGCGTTTATGATCAATGGTCTATTGTTGGCGAACATGAGCAATGGCCACCCTAATGCACATGGTCGTCTGCTCAAATTTGCAACCACGATGCTCATGCCTGAGAAGGGTGGGATTCAAGGCACTCTATTGTACTTTATTGTATTGCATACCCACCTTCTTGCATGAGCAATGGACCGCACATCCTATCCCGCCCTTCCTTTCAAAGGACTGACGTAAACAGAAACAGTAATCGGGAACGCCCCCCGTTATTCTACTTTTCAGCGACGTGGCCCGTCCGTGCAGTAATTTTTCCTATGACAATATTATCACCCAGCTTTTTCCAACGTTTCAAATAGATTGAATTGAACGGTGATATATGTATTCAGTGCATCCCGATAACAAGGGCAATAAACACCAGAAGAGTAATACAAGTAAAAAAAATGTTGCTTGAATTATTTCATTTTTTAAATCCGTCATGGTGGTAGCACCTACTCGTACGAAGATGGCGGCGTGAGGTTGCTTATTTTGGTGTCTGGCGTTGATAGTTTACATTCAGGTCCGAGTCTGTGTTGGCTATTGTGGCTTGAAGAGTTGCTGTTGTGCAGATAACTAGTGTTTCCATTAAGGACAATGAGGGTGACGGTCACAACTCTTGCTGACGAAATATTTGTCCTCGACGTGAGCGAGGACTTGGAGCTGGAGAACTTCAAAGCGCTATGTGAAATGGAGTCGGGGTTTCCTTCGAGGGAAATTCTGATTGTATACAGCGGTCGGCCACTGACAGATGACAGAAAATCACTGAAAGAGCACGGCGTTGCTGATGGGGATGTTGTGATACTTCAGCGTATGCAGGGTTCGTCTACGAGTCTCAGCGCCGCAGGTATGTTTGAGTAATTTCACATCAATGAGAGCTTGTGCGCCCTAAGATTTTACTGTAAGTGTATACTACGTTCATACGCTTTCAAGATCAGCCAATTCCATATGGTGAAGGCGTCTACCGAGAACTTCAAAATATGTTTTACTAGGACAAATAATACATGAGACAACAAGGGTACTCTGTTGAAATGATGAAATCTCTCATTTCAGAACAGTAATATTTTCACTCATTCAACGAATTATCGTTAGCTGCTTATCGCATTTTTCATGCAACATTTTAAGCAGAACGGAACATATTGTTTGGAAATTAAACTCTAATACGTACTGGGACTTGGCACATTAAAATATTTGGCATTAGAAGTCAAAAGATGCTGTGTCATTCTGCAACATGACTTTATATGCATTTGTATTGTGCTATGTAATTATGACGTTGAAGAATTTGAAATAGTAGAAATAACTGGCGGTACAGATTTTATTAATAGCATTTACGTAATAGTGTTTTTGCCCTATCATAAACAAGAAGTGGAATATTTTGCGTAATTAACGTTTCAACAACAGACAGATTTTCTCTCACTATTGTTATCATTTTTTTTATTCTGAGCAATACTTCTAATTCAGACTCTACACAGACAGCAATTGGAGGAAGATGGTTTGCCCAAGTCAGATTCATAGGTTTTCTTATTAACTTCTATTGGTTGCTGTAATCCATTTGTTGAGATTTCCTCGATTGTTTATGCCAACCTGGCATTGTTGGAGAATCCAGATTTCTTGTTCATTTCAGTGCCCCAATTTTAATACCTACATTCATATCTGAATTAACTGATCCTGGAACAAACTTTACCACCTCTCCATTCAGTTTTGTTGCGAATGGCTTTTGTCCAATTTTACTATAGGTCAACCCCTTTGATTCACGCTGTTTTCCTCCCTTTGACCATTTAAATGTATATTAGAAACATACTACCTGTTCAAAGGGTACCATCATGCTCCGAGATAAATCTTTAAACGAGCTTTACACCATGAGACCAATTCTCTAGCTCATAACAGGCAATAATGTTTGCTTTGTATGGTTATATGTACTTTTCATTCAAAAGTAACTTTGAAGGTAAAAAAGATTAATATAGGGTACTTCAAGAAAACAGTACTTTGTTAAATCATTCTGTAAGTTGTAGGCAGACAGTTTGAGTACAAAACTCTCTTATAATGATTTTCTGTGTTTGTTTGTTGCCATCTCCCTTGTTTTAAGGATTTTTGTAATCACACCATGAATACTTTACATTTTCTATTTTTGTTGTGTTGAAATCACACTGAGTTCTGAACTTCTAGAGGTCCAACACCAGAGAGAAGCATAACTTGTGATGAGGAAATGATAAATAGGCTGCAGACTTAAAAATACTTATGTTTCCATATCGATGAAAATTTAAACCATACAGAAACACATTTTGGAACTCACAGAACATCTTAGTTCAGCCTCATTTGCATTTAGAATAATTGCAAATCTAGCGAAAAGAAATTTCATTAAGTGGACATTTTGAATATTTTCGTTGTGTTGAAGTCAGATTCAGTTCTGTGGAAACTAATCATTGCTCGAAAACATGCTGTAGGAATAATCTAGGCTGTAGTGAACAACCAGGGTCACCTTGTAGACATCTGTTAAAGGAGTTGGGCATTCGTACTGCTGCTTCTCAGCGTATTCATCTCCTCGTAAAGTTTGTTGTAAATAATCCAGGACTGTTCAGAAGGAACAGTGACGCATATAATTACAGTACCAGTAGGAAAAATGACATTCATTACTCCACATTAAAGTTATCTTTAGCACAAACTAATATACAACATACGTTCACTTAAAAAGTATTATTGAGTAAAGTTTTGTTTCTGCTGCACATGTGTAATTATTATGGTAATAATGCAGTTATATGGGCAAGTAGAAATGATATTTGTATGAGACCTGTTGTGCCCGTTGCCATTTAGAAAGTCTGGGTCAACTGAAAATATTGATAATGGATGTTGACTTTGTGTAATGGCATAATAATAGGTTGGTGTATGACATCATATATGTGCAGACAGGAAGAGAACAGGACATTGCTAATATTTTTCTGCATCTGTTATTTTTTGGAACATTGGTTGCAGTGACAGTGATCTCTAGTGTAGACAGAGGTGTAGAAAAAGTTGAAAAGTGACACTGTGGTTGCAAATTGGCGAAGCAGTACTGAAAGCACCAGTTAATCCAGATACAGCTGTTGCCACCACTACTACTAGATGGTGTTACTGCTGCTCTGAACATTATTGGTTTCTTTATTATATTATTATATAAACTTGTTTAGGGCAATTCAATTGAAAATTGTGGCAAAGGACATGTCACCAAATAGTAAAACCACTGTCAAGACCAAGTAGACACTTCAGTTGTAAATGTCATGTGACTAAATTGAGTATGAAGGTCTTTGAGAATAGTTGAACTGAATGTTACTGTGCAGAAATATCCTCTCTTTTTTCCATTTGTTTGAAAAATATTTCATATTTTATATACAATGATTATTATAAAACGTTAAGGTCATGAAACATTTCCCGTTATGCAAAATACATATCACCAAACACTATAATATACAGATGTAATTACAGTTGGTAATTAAATTTCTGTGACAACGCTCTCCGGAAATTGTGCCTTTTCATCAAGAAAGAATTTTCTTCTTTTTCTTTAGTGGATCACTGGAGATTCTTGTTGATGCCTGGAAACTCAGAAGCTTTTGATCAGTTTGAAATTTGTTTTACTTTATCAGCAAAGTTTGCAACATATGAGAGAGGTTCAGCAGTAAACTAACATTTGAAAGAACAGAGTTATATATTGGTGTCTGTTCGTGCAGTGTTGTTGTTAATCCTGGCAATAAACTGCAGCCGTGAAAATTGTAAATAATGTACTAATTAAGTCAGAAACTGGTTATTGAGTAAACTTTGTATATACACAATCCTCAGTTTCATGCAGTGAGTGGCATATGTTTGGAAATAATGATATGTTTTGGTGCCACATTTCACAAAAATACAAATTTATTTATGGCCACTTATTGATGTTTAGCATCTGCCTCAGCTTTCGTTGTTGTTCTGAAAATATAAACATGTACTGAAAACTATAGCATGATTTGTTTTTATGTTCTTGTTTCTTGTGATGATACTGTTCTGTGGTGTAATCTGAGGTCTAGGTTAGGAATAAAAGTGGTAATTTCGTTGTGAGTTGGAAAAGGCAATGAATGTGTCATGATGATCTGTTCCCCCCCCCCTACATTGTGCACTCTGTAGTATTATTTACACTCCACTGAAATTGCAATCTAAAAAATGTCATCCTAAGGAGGTCACAATACTTCCATAGTTAAAATTATGCACAACAATGTTATAGCTGTCATAGCAGTTGAGTAGTGCTGGTGAAAAGTTGCCTTGTTGACAGGATTACTTTGCGCATATCATATTATTCACTACTTTTACCACTCTGTCATGTCTGTACACTTAGCCATGTTTATGTACATTATCTGCCTGATACATAAATGTCTCAGTTATCACTACTGCCTTGTGCTCATATAGAGGCTGTGTGCACATAGTTGAGGATGTGACTCGATTCCTGCCTTTTCTGGAAATGCTTCACAATTCGTATTAAAGTGCACAGGGGTGACTAATTTTTGTCCTGTGAACTTGCGAGCAGCTAACAACTTACTTTTGAATGAAACATTGCCAACTGCCTTCCTCATAAACAGCTGGTGAAGAAGTCACTAATGTTGTTCCTGTACAACACTAGGATGATAAATCAGGACTATACTAATTAACCATTATATTTCCAAACTCGTCTTTCAGGGGAAAAAAGACCTCTTTGCAGTATGGCATAGATATACTTTTAGAGTCTACTCGAGCATTCGATACCACTCATCTTATTTGACTCATAATATAACTGTATTGTGTTATGTGACATCATGGTGGTGCAGTGTCTTTGAAATAGATCATGTTTGCAGATGGTGTGATGAAGAATGTGGTGGTGCCCTCTAGTATGGAATCTTTATGTTTATAAATTGTTTTTGAATGTTGTTAGTGATATTAGACGCCTTGAGTGCTGTTTGTGACAATAATGTTGAAAGTGTTTGTCGTGGTTTGGTATGAGATATTTTAATGTTGGCAGTTATGGGCCGTAGACTTTTTTCGAGTTTGGAATTATTAGTGCAGTGTGTTATTTTACAGGTTGCAATTTAATTTTCTATTTTGTTTTTTGTTAATTGTGGATGTGGCAACAAAGTTCACGAGTAGGTCCCTGCATGCTGCAGTGGGAGAGGACATGTTGAGTACCATTAAATTTCTACAGTTACTTCGTTTAACTGCTGAGTTTGTGGAGAAGATATGAGATTGAACAAGTTGCTGCATCTTGCATTAGGGACCAGTGTATGTGGTGCTGATGGGACAATATATGTCATTCTATCTGGAGTGATTATTGGTTTGATAAGTCTAGGCTTGCTATTTGAAAGACTGTATTGATGACATTGTTTTTGCTATTGCTAGACTTGTGTGTCACCTGACTGTGGTTGGTAAGTATGTCTTTTGGTTCTATCTGTTTGTTGTAGTATGTATGGTATGTGTGTTCATGTACATAATTTTGTGTCTTGCAGACTGAAATTGCTAGTAATGCAAGTATTTTTTAGGGATTTTGGATTGTATCATTAGTTGTTGGTAATTATGTTGGATCTTGGTTTGTGGAATGTGTTTTACCTATGTTGATAAAGTTAGATTTACAATGTTAGTTATATGAGCAATGTTTGTTTTTTTTGGTATTGTGGACATGTCAGCTGATGTAGTCAGTACTGAATATTTTTAGTGTTCATGAGTTTTTGCTATGTGTTGGTCGTGCTTTTAGATATTTGTAGTGCCATCTGTTTTAATATTTTGGTAGCAGTATTGGTTTTTAAGTTGAGCTCTATACCGTAACTGGTCTGGTCTTTTTGATGCCAGTTAGTTTGTTTGCACTCCCTGCCAGCCCCCACCTCCTGCCCTGGCCTTTTTAACTAAGCAGGTACTGACAGATGTGAATATTACTGAACTTTCAGTTTAATAATTTACAGTTGCAAAATGCTAAAACGAATTATTTAGAGAAGAATGGACGTACTGGGAGATGCCAACTTCAGGGAAGATCAGTTTGGATCCCAGAGAAATTTACTGATGCTACTGCTGCTCTCAGAAGATAGGTTAAGGAAAGGCAAATTTCTGTTTTATAGCATTTGCAGACGTAGAGAAAGCTTTGATGATGTTGACTGAAATAACACTCTTTGAAATTCTGAAGGTAGCAGAGGTAAAACAGAGGAAGCAAAAAGCTATATACAACTTGTGTAGAAACGAGATGACAGTTATAAGAGTTGAGGGCTGTAAAGGGGAAGGAGCAGTTGAGAAGGGAGTGAGACCATGATTGTATTGTAGTCTACTCCTGATGTTATTCAGTCTGTACACTGAGTAGACAATAAAAGAAACAGAGGGATAATTTGGTGAAGGGTGTCAAATTCAGGAAGAAGAAATAAAACCTTTTAGGTCTGGCAGTGACACTGTAACTCAGTCAGACAGGAAAGGATGCGGAAGAGCATTCAAACAGAACGGACAGTGTCTTGAAAGGGGGTTGTAAGATGAACATCAACAAAAGCAAAACGAGGATAATGGAACATAAACGAGTTACACCAGTGATGCTGAGGAAATTAATGTACAAGACACTGACATAATTGATGGCACCCAAAGCAGAGAGGATATGACATGTAGACTGGCAATGGCAAGAAAAGTATTTCTGGACAAGAGAAATTTGCTAACATCAAATATAGATTTGAGTGTTAAGAAATATTTTCTGGAGGCCATTACCTGGAGTGTAGCCATGTATGGAAATGAAACCTGGATGAGAAACAGTTTAGACAAAAAGAGAAAATAAACTTTTAAAATGTGATACTACAACAGAAGAATGCTGGAATTAGGTGGGTAGCTAATCTAAGTAGTGAAAAGGTACTAAGTAGAACTGGGACAAAAAGAAATATGTTGCACAACTTGACTAAAAGAAGGGATCTGTTGATAGGACACATTCTGAGACATAAAGGAAACATCAATTTACTTTTTTTTTGGGGGGGGGGGGGGGAGTGTAGAAAAAGGACAAGAAGCGAATACAGTAAGCAGCTTCAAAAGGAAGTAGTTGTTCAGAGGTGAGAAAGGATGTGCAGGATAGAGTAGCACAGAGAGCTGCATCAAACCAGTCATTGGACTGAGATTTGCAACAAGAACAATGTTGTTTTGTGTTTCATAGAGGACCTGCACTGGACACTGGATTTTATGTGTTTTGGTATTGTGGGGCACGGCAACCCCCCCCCCCCCCCCCCCCCCTCCCAAATAATGTTCCTTTTTCATTTCATAATTGGTTCAACGAGAACATATGGTGTAGTTTTCCTTCGTGTAAAATTCTGTATTATCAAAAAATACAGTGTAAGACATCTATGTCATTTCAAGACAAAGGAACTAATTATATGCCTAACTTTTTTGATGGGTGTATTTTCCATTTATTAAATGAGTACTTATTTACAGTTGTTTGTGAGCTTTTATGTAACATACATTCCTATAAACAAAAGATAAGTGTTTAATTTGCAAGTGTGATGTTGTCGGTAACCTGTGCAGTGTCGGTGGGAAAGGAACTGGATTGATAAATGTGGGACCTGTCTGCTGTCATTGACAGCACATTGTAAATCTGTGTAATCATGCTGCATTTGCTTGGTGGTGAATTAATGAATGACACAGAAAACTGCTGTGTTTCTCTGACCATTAATTGTGTTACTGGTAGACTGCATGACTATCCTCCATTCAGGAATTGCTGACACTTGCAGAGTGGGCTGCACTGAGTCAAGCCACTTACCACACATCCACAGTATATTCTTGCAAAAAGGGCATTGATATGTCTGGTGGAAGAAGAATAATCATGTTTAAATGTAGGACAGTAATCTGCCACAATGCATTGCTTGGCTTGTGTTGAAATGTGTGAAGTTCCGTAACATATAGATGACCTACTTCTGCTGCAGAGGGAGCCAATTTAAGCTTCTTCAGATGCTGGAAGAGCTGAGACTGGGATGATGCATGTGACATCTTCAAGCTGTAAAAAGATGACCTATGTTCCTCCATGCTTCTAACATCTATCTCCACCTTTCCATCAAGTTATACCCCAGAGCTCAAGTTGTAATGCTTCATATGTGATATAAACATTTAATGTTCATTCTTCACCCTCTTTATTTAACAATATACATTAATTTTATACCATTAAAATACTATTTTTAGTAACCAGAGATTTTTTAGTCCCTTGCAGTGTGGGAGTTAGAAGTCTTAGAGAAAAAATGGATAGGTCCTTAATGTAGTTTAATTTTGTACTGCAGTCATTTTAGCTAGATGCCACAGTTTTTGAGAAAGTCAAGAAAAACCTACAAAACAGATCTTTAAATGCCCCCCACACCCCACCCTCACTCTCACACCCTATGGTCAGGATTTTTAGTATGTTATTCATTACAGCCCCCCCCCCCCCCCCTTTTACGAGTTAAAAAAAATTTGTGACTATGCTGATTTTGTCCCTAATTTTCCTTTGCTGATTGGACTAAAGTTCTTCATGGTTGTTAAGTTAAATATTGATGGAATAAAATTAACCCTAGAGTGGGTTATAAAGTGCACCAACCACAAATAATAATTGTCTTGTACCATTGCATTGTTGTTTTACAATTGTGAACCTGTAACTCTTCCTTCACTATTGCTTTAGCTAACACTGTGATAAGTGGTGCTCTCATACATCCAAGTGAACAACAGTAATGTGAAATAAACAGCGAGCTAGGTGAGGAAAAATTTGAAGTTCTTGCAAATAAATGATCTAGGTTTTGAAGTAGCGGCATAGTCCTCCAATGAAGCAGTTTTCTACAAGATAATTAGCAATCAGATAAATGGTTGGCTGGGATCTGATGCAACTGTGGTTTTTAATGCCTCAAGTGGGTCATTACTGTGGTGTAACACTTGTATGTGGCAACAGAATGATATAATTGTTTATTTTAATGCTGTTTATGAAACGACAATTTAGCTCATGTAAGTTTATTTTATCATTGTTTAACCAAACTAAGATTAAACTGTGATTTTGCTCATACATGTTTATCTTGGTAACAAAAGACAGCCATTCTTTACATGTGTACAAAGTAAGCCACGTGCCCGCTCGTGTTATAAAAAAGGGGCCTTCCCACTCAGGTGTTAAATGGGAGTGCAGATAATATATTAGTTCTAAACACTTGTCAGTATTTCCATAGCAAAACTTTAAAGTGGTTTATCATTGCAGTGGAGTTACAGAATTTGGTGAGGAACCATAAACAAACATGCACTGTGCATAAGATGGATCACAATTCATTCATTTGTTCATTCATATGTAGTGCATGAATTCCTAATTGTATGGGGATTCCTAAGGGACCAAACTGCTGAGGTAATCGGTCCCTAGACTTACACACTGCTTAAACTAACTTATGCTGAGAACAACACACACCCCCATGCCCGAGGGACGATTCGAACCTCCGGCTGGAGGGGCCGCGCAATCCGCCTCAAACTGCGCGGCCACTCCACTCGACTCATATGTATTCCCCGAGTTCTAATATTCTGACAAATTATTGAAGGAGTGAGTGAAAATGTATCCTTCAGTTTCATGTCTGAATACATAGTGCTTCACTTTTCAGCTTTGTGTACCGGCAATTCATAAGCCTTTTGCATTGGAGTATAATGGTCCATCTGCACACTAGACAGCATTGTATACTGGGCATGGAAATTATTTTCAGCACTGGTACTGTGGTTGGGGGATTGAAAGGAAATGATCGTATGGCATTTTTATGTGGGAGACCTGATCTGGAGTTGTTCAGCCACCTAGTGGTTGTCTTTTTATTTGAAGCCACTTCAGCAGATTGTGTCTCTACAATGATGAAATGGCAATGAATACAGCACAACACACAGGCCCTGAGCAGATAAAACCTCCAACCGAGCCGGGAATAGAATAAAGGCCCTTTGCATGGCAGTCAGCCACACCGACCACTGAGCAACGGAGGTGTACGTGAAATTCGCAACTGTAGAGTCAGTAGACTTGCTGGATGGCTGTAGTCTATCATGCCATTGTCATCATGGCTATTCATTACAAGTCGGTGATCTACATATGCATGCATACTCCACAATCTACTGTGAAGTGGTACTTAGCACAGTAGCACACGTCAGGACACCTCATTGTTCTGATTGTATATGGTATGTGAGAATGACTGCCTAAATGTTTTGCGCAAGCTTAAATTAATTTTGTCTTCTTCATCCCTGTGGGAGTGTTAGGGGGCTGAAGAATAGAAGCTTGACATAACTTGAATAAATTTCTACACGAAAGGGAAAAAAATTCAAAAATGATATTTTTGTGTATATAAAGTCAGATCGAAGATATGTTATACCTTCATCTTCAGCAATACAGCCCTTGATGGGCCTTGGCCTCCTCAATAATCTTCCTCCAAACATCTGTTCTCTCCTTTTCTCTTCCGTCCTTGGATCTCCATCTTCTTAAGGTCAGCTAATACATTGTCCAGCTACTTAGTTCGTTGTCAGCTTTCCTTCTGCCGGTATATAATCTATCTTTTATTATTCGTTTGGGCAACCTGACAGCTGTCACCTTCTCTGTATGTCCTAAACAGCATATTCTTTGAGATTTAATAAATTTCATTGTATTATTCCCAGGTGTGTGCTCTTGTTTTTGATGGTTGTAGCTTACTCTCCAACTCGCTGCCCCTCTCATAGACCCACAAATTTTTTGCAGAATTTTTCTTTCAAATGTCCTTTGGTTGTTCGATTTTGCTTCTGTTGTTGTCCACATCTCTGACTCATATGTAACAAATGGTCGCACAAGGGAATAGTATACTCTTGACTTATAGGAAATTTTGTTGTAGAATGTATATACTTTTGGCTTGAAGGAAACCACTAACTGAAAAGCAAAAGCGTGGAGTTTTCGAAAGGCACGCACAAAAGAAAAGAAAAAGCTATCCTTTGACAAGTGGTAACCTAAGGGGGAAAAAAAGGCGCGTGCGTGCACGGGAGCGCGCGCGCGCGCGCCCACACACACACACACACACACACACACACACACACACACACACACACCACTTAACTTGGTTGTTCTTATGATTAGACAAGATGTATATGTCCCTTTCATTCAGCACCGGAGAAAATATCTTGGCTGCTATATTCGATAAAGCTATGCCTCCATAATATTCACTAGCTAACTTTTCTCTTTTCTGATATGCAGGAAATACTCCTGTTTTTCAATTGTCAGACATGCTTTCATTTTTCCATCTTGTTTATTAGTGCATGTATTTCACACTTTAGAGGTTACAGCAAAATTTTGTAAGTTGTGACACTATCACATCTTCACCTCATGCACAGTTAATTTTCAATTTATATATCACAGACTCGACCTAGTGCATTGCTGGTCATTTTGCTTGTTTCCTTTCCTCTTTTATTGTCCCTATATTCTCCTTCTCTTCATGTGGATCTCTTGATATCTGGCCTGAGTTGTTACTGACCATGTCTTCCAAATATTCTGCCCGTTTCTACGATGTTTTTTGTCTGTTCTAGTTATCTTACCATTTATATTTTTACATGGTTTTTGTGTACCTTTTGCATGATATATTTTGTTCTGGTCCTTTAATTCTTCTCTCTATTGAAAGTTTCCTATCAGCCAATCCTTTTCTTTTTCTTACATGTGCTATAAGCATTAGACCTTAATTCTTTATACACCTCCACATTTATTCTCTCTCTCTCTCTCTATCTCTCTATCTCTCTATATCTCTCTCTCTCTCTCTCTCTATCTCTCTATCTCTCTCTCTCTGTTTAGCATTCTCATTCTTACTGAATTGTTATGTACTATTGTGAGTCTACATTTGTCATCAAACCATACATGTCTTGCCATTCTTACTCCAATTATTTCTTCTGATGCCTTTTCCCCTCTTTTGTTTTGTTGCCAACCTTTAGGACACCTTTAGTTTTCATTTGGTAAGTTTTTAAAATTTCAGGATGATTCCGTTTTTCTATAGTCCAGTTATCTTGTTTTCCCATTCCACTTTTATGTATTACAGCTGACTTCTCTCTCACTATGACTTTTACAACATAGTGGTATGAATCACAGTTTGGATCCCTGCAGCTCTGTACATCCACGACTGACATGGATCATCATGCTTTTTCTAACTCGTGGTCTATTTGATCAACTATTTCACTTACACTTATATGTTCAGTTTCCAAAAGACTTCTCCTAATCTCTTATTATAAGCCCTGGTGCAGATAGACCTGTCCTTCTTTCTGGTCAACTATACAGTGGAGAATGCGGAGGCATATCTGTCTACCCTTGTCCTTGCCATCTCGCTTTTTGTAGTGTCACAGTATTACACTTAAACTTCGTGTCTTCTTGAGCTGGTTCTTTCATTTTTTCAGGTTTTGATGCTGTTCATGTGTTCCAAGTTACTATTGCCAAATCTTTTGTCATTTTCCTGTGATGAAGTCATGTTCTGAATGTCCCTTCCATTACTTATTTTTTATTTATTTCTTGTGACTTTTAGCCAGAAGGACATACACCCATCTGTAAGTGTTTCAGAGTTTTGCATGAACAAGGCTTGGTATAGTAGATGTTCATGGTTGATGATGTGTTAGTTGTATGAAATCAGTTTGCTCGTTTGCATACAGTTTACACTAAAAAACACATTATTGATACCTGTACTGTTATGAAACTTCCTGGCAGATTACAACTGTGTGCCGGACCGAGACTCGAACTTGGGACCTTTGCCTTTCGCGGGCAAGTGCTCTACAAACTGAGCTACCCAAGCACGACTCAAGCCCCGTCCTCATAGCTTTAATTCCGCCATTACCTCGTCTCCTACCTTCCAAACTTCACGGAAGCTCTCCTGCGAACCTGGAAGGTAGGAGACGAGGTACTGGGCGGAATTAAAGCTGCGAGGACAGGGCGTGAGTCGTGCTTGGCTAGCTCAGATGGTAGAGCACTTTCCCGCAAAAGGCAAAGATCCTGAGTTCGAGTCTCAGTCCGGCACATAGTTTTAATCTGCCAGGAAGTTTCATATCAGCGCACACTCCACTGTAGAGTGAAAATTTAATTCTAGACCCCTACTGTTGTTCCATCAGATTCGCGCTGCAGGTTACCTTGAATGTGTATTCAGTGAAGATGGCAAGGGAATGATACATGATTAAATCTAAACTAAACTCAACTCCACTCCATCTGAACAAGCCTTGAAGCCTGACGGTACCAACCGATCACCATGTCATCCTCAGTCATGCGTATTGTGGAAATTATAAACTTTTTATTTGCCTTAAATGTGCGGAACGACAGCTTCGAGAGAATGTTTGGCTGTATTTGACCATAACATTAGTAGTAGATTAGCTTGCTTCAGAATGTCTGCATATCTTGGAGTAAGCTTCTGCAATCGATAAAAACTGGAATGTTTCCAATTGGGAGGTGTCCCATGCATTATCCGAGGTTCTGATTGTGTAATGTGACAGTTTTGCGGTGAGTGGTTATTCGCCCCACACCCAACCTACATCATGAAGCACGTGGAATTTTTTTTTAAGTGTTTACTCCTCAAGGAAGCCCTCCCTGTCCTGTGTTATGGGACACATATTGTCTGTTTCCTCTGCCCAGGCCTGGCTCGGGATGCCGTGCTTTTAGCTAAGCTGCTGCCAACATAGCCCTTGGCTTCTTTGTCTTAGACATGCTAGACCTATCTGGTATAATGAGGTACGTTACATTTTTGCAACGACAGGTGCTTTGCGACACTTGCAAATTTCATTTACTGAGATTTTCATTTTACAGTTTGATGATACACTGATAGGATTTGTGAGAATAAAAAAATGAAAAATACACGGTGACATACATTTTAATTAATTATATTTAATAAAATATACCTTTGAAATTCTTGTAAACAGTTAACTCTCTTGTTTTGGCACATATGACCATTTACTCATCACACCATCTGTCCTTTACTATTTCCTCTTTTACCTCTTTTCCTTGTGCCTGTAATCTGAAGCCAGTGATCTAATGCACCAGTTTGGGTAACCTCATCTGGTACCGGTTTTGTTGGATAGTGATGCTTTGTGCATTGTAGTTCTGTTTCTGTGCTGCCTGAAGGCCTACCTCTCTGTTCTTTTCGTCATGCATGCAGAGTGCTTCTGCTCATCTGGATTTGAATTCTAGTTGATCTTTTTGTTGATCATTGTGAATTTTGAAATGCTCCCTGTCCCAGTAGTAACAAACAATTGATAGCAACCATATCCATTGTGGAGAATTAGCAGCTCATTAGAATTTCCACATGAAAATAAAAATGAAATATAATCAGGCCAAACATTGTTGAAGTTGGATGAATTATTTGAAATATATTATAAATTAAAGTAGGTATACATAAATAATGAATATAATTGGTCAAAAATGTATTCTGGTGCTACAAATCAATGAAAATATTCACTATCACTACACTTTATTTAATCTCTCATGTGCACTCACAAAGGCACGCAAATGCCTACTGATGCGTATTTTACACAAAAAGTATTTTTGAATTCACTTGCATGTCCAACTAGTTTATTACATCAAAATGTGATTTTTGTCACATCACTGGTACTGTGGAAGAAATAAATAATTTTCAGAACTGAATGTACCAGCTTTAATTCTTCGATCTGAGTGAGATTTGAAAATTCTAATAGAAAAATGTAAAGAATTTAATCTAGAAACACATATTGCTATCATTGACTTCAAATAAGGTCTTTGGAAAAGTCATTAATTGGTTTTCTGCAAATGGGCTTTCTCTAAACTTTGAAAAAACACAGTACATCCAATTTTCTGCTGCAAAAAGTACAGTTGCTTCAATAAATATAACATGTCAACAGAAATCAGTAGACAGGGTAGAGCATACGAAGTTTTTGGGTGTACATATAGATGAGAATCTTAATTGGAAAATTCATATTTTGGATCTTCTAATGCGACTAGGTTCAGCAACTTTTGCAATCAGAATAATTGCCAATTTTGAGGATATAGGAATTAGTAAGCTAACATACTTTGCATACTTTCACTCTCTGATGTCATATGGAATAATATTTTGGGGTAACTCAACATTTAGACAAAAAGTATTCACTGCTCAAAAGAAAGTGGTTAGAATAATGTGTAGGATTCATAGTCGCACATCTTGTAGGCATCTTTTTAAAAGATTGGGAATTCTTACAACAGCCTCACATTTACTCACTAATGAAATTTGATCTCAACAACATGGACCAGTTTAAAAACAACAGTGACAGTCCTCATTATAATAACAGAAAAAAGAAAGACTTACACTACTCTTTACTCAACCTATCCTTGGCACAGAAAGGGGTAAAATATGCTGCTATAAAAATTTTCGACAAATTGCCAGATGAAATACAATGTCTGACAGACAGCAGTAATAGCTTCAAGAATATATTGAAATCTTATCTCCTTGAGAAATCCTTCTGTACCATAGATGAATTCTTGAATAGGAATAAATAAATCTATAAATATAGTATATGAATTTTGTGCCATTTGAGGGATGGGGTAAATAATAGAAATATTAATCTTTAACTCTGTATTGTAATACACATATATTAAAAAAATCTTGTTTCATATGTGCATTACTTGTGCACTTGACACATTCCACATCATAACTGCTACCGTACTGTGTGATTGATCAATGGAACACGCAACCAACTAACTAACTAAGAAAACGGAGCCAACTTTTAGGCGTAAATTGTGCGGTGGTATGTCAGGCACATCCTAAGAGTTTAAAAATTCAATTGGATAGTTGGTGGCTTCATCTTCATTTGTTACACAGTCAATAGATTTGAATGAATGCATTTTACCAATGATCTCATTCTGAATTATGTAGTTTAGGTCATCTACATTTTTATTCTTAGCCGCTAAAATTGCTCGCTCACTCAACCATTCATTACTTTTGTAGTTAGTAATGATGTTTGGGAATACTTTGTTGATAAGTTCATCTTTCGATGAGACAAAGTTACAGAAATTATGAGGAAATGAAATCAATCCGCTCGATTCTTCGACAGGTACTCGACCATTACCGATAGTCAGCAATTGCTCAAAGAAATCTTCAGCAGATGTATCATTAAGCAATGCAACTCTCATGTTTGTTGTCAGTTAAAGTTTCTTCACAAAGCGCCATAGATTCGATGATTTGAGGCAAGCATTTATTTCATCTGCAGCCATTGATCTTGGAACTACTGGCAGTGTTTGGCGGAATTTGCCAGACAGTAAAATCATTGCTCCTCCAAAACATCTCGAGTCATTGCGTAGATCTTTCAATGTTCGGTTAAGTGCCTCTAATGCACGTTTATGAGCCGTTATGCATTCGTCCCAGATCTTGGATGCTGATAAAACTTCGGCCACTACTGATTTTTTTGTAATATTACATGTCGGTTATTCAATAGCTTGAAGATTTAACGGTAATTTTAATGCTGACTGAGCCGTACGGCATCTTTCTAACAATGTGTCTGCTATTCCGGAAGAACCAACTGCAACCGCAATGTTGGATCTTGCACGAACAGTGGCTGAAACTACTGACATGAGGAATGTCTTGCCAGTTCCACCAGGGGCATCCAGGAAATATAAACCACTATTTCCATCATCAATTGCCTTCATTAATGTATCATAAACTTCCTTTTGTTGGGGGTTCAACAGGGGTACATTCGTTTGAACTACTAAATCTAATTTGCGTTTTGTTATTCCACCCCAGATGCGTTTCTGTTATACTACGTTTTATAGCGGTCGAACGGGATAAAAAGTATCCTATGCCTGTCTCCTGGTTTTAAGCTACCTCTCCACCAATTTTCAGCCAAATCGGTCCAGCCGTTCTTCAGTTATAAATAGTGTAACTAACATGACTTTCTTTTATATATATAGATTAAGTATTCATTACACATTTCTGAACGCACGCGTAATATTTTTCAATCTTTTTTTTAAAAAAAAAAACACATAATAGTTTATTCATCCATTTTAAATAGTTTATGAACGCATGCATAAATGTCAATCATTACTTACAGATTTTGACAAAAAAATTGACAGCTCCGAAACTAAAGAACTTTTAGGGAAAATAACGCATTTTTCAAGTATTCGTCAATTTTTCATTATTTTTAAGATTAAGATGTATTCTGCTGTTCGGGGCGGAGACAAATCCAACAAATCAAAAACCATGAAAATTTTTATTTGTCAATTTTTCATTATTTTTAAGATGTATTCTGCTATTCGGGGCAGAGACAAATCCAACAAATCAAAAACCATGAAATTTGGTCCAGCAGATCTTGAGTTATAACCCGACTTTGTTTTATATATATAGATATGAATAAAATCATCAGCATGGTGTTTTCCATTGCAGCAAGATGTTTTCACAAAATTTCAGTCACCATTTTTTTCAAAATGTGAAAATATTTTGTTGGCTTCCATCTACACAAGGATAAACGGCTAACGTAATAAAATAAGAGAAATTCAGGCTTGCCAGGAAAGATTCTGGAAAAATTCGGGTGTTTATTTTTCCCTCGGTTTTCTTGAGAATGGGATGGTTGAGCGGTGGCCTGAAAATGATTCGGTGAACTCTCTGTGCTAAGCAAGTAACTGTGAGCTCTAGAGCAGTGGTCTACATCGGTCATCTGAAATATATAGCGCACCTGGCCTAATAGGAGGAAGAGATCAATAGGACACAGGCTTAGAAATTGAGGAATCATTAATTTGCCCGTGGAGGAAAGTGTTTGGGGGGGGGGGGGGTGTAGAAATTCAACACAATCACCAGTTTGACTACAATAAGGAGCTCCAAAGAAATGGAGAGTCCTGTACAGGCTAGAGCAGTTAGGAAAGCTATATCGAACCAGTATTTGGAATGTAAACAGCAGCAACGATGACAACATATAATAGGTTTCTTAATATTTATTTTCTACCTTGCGAACAGAAAGTGTGGTTCTACAGTTGGATCTCTAGGACTCCACGAGGCTGATGAGCACAAACAGAATTCCCCAGTCCACAAATAAAAGCCTGAAGCTATTAATAGCGTGACCCCATCCCATACATTTTGTTTATTCCGGGTGACTGTTTTGTGGCTGTTACATCTGTCAGCTGTCCAGTGTGGAAACTGCACCGGGCTCGATGTCACAACAGTGCCCTGGCTTGGAGATGTAGTGGCTGGCAGGTTGCCACTCCAGACAGTGTTGTCACCACACACACACACACACACACACACACACACACAGAGAGCTTGATAATAATGTTAGTTGTGTGCTGCTCACTGCTCTATGTGCCCCCCCCCCACCCCCCCCCCACCACACACACCACACACACACACACACACACACACACACACACACACAGAGAGAGAGAGAGAGAGAGAGAGAGAGAGAGGGAGGGGGGGCAGAGGGCAGGCATCGTGTTAATGTTATTCCATACTTTGCCTTTTACAGCTTTTCTACCAGATTAACCCTGTCATGATCAAGGGGGGATATTTTTGATTTGTTGTGGCTGGGATTCATAGCCGTACAATTTTTTTTTTTGAGACAGTCACCTTTGACCTTTAAAAATCAGTTATTCATGAAATCCATTATTCATCAGAGATAGGAGGTATCGAGTCTGTAACACACCACTTTAATGACTTGCCCACTGAACGGACTTCCATAATTATTCAGAAAGAAGCGTCATTGAAGGGCTTGTTCACTTCACAAAGATATAATGTTTTACTCTGCTAACTGTCCTTAAGCTGGTCACACAGTCTCTTGTATTTTCAACTCTTCAAATATCAGATTTACAAAATTTAACATCCATTTGCTCCCTTGAGTCACAAATTCCATCTAAATGTATCTGCTTTCTACGGAACCACGAACGTAAGACTCCATTACACACAACCTCCTGCCGAATGTGAGCTAGAAGACCAAATATTCTATGATATATGTAACTCAACAAATTCAGTGATTGTCACGAATATTCAGTGGAAATGTTTAAATTTTTTGATATTTAAATATTATTAAAGTTTGCTTAAATATTTATGCAAATGGCTTCACAAAATTTGTATATTTATGCTTTAGTTAATTTAATCACAAAAATGTCAAATCCATATTAAATGAAAATGTAGTGCAAATGTTATACGAATTAAATACTTCATAAGTCACAGACAGATGCAACAATAAAGAATGCTAGAAATATTTCAGTGTTTTGGGTGAACTCCTACGTCAGAAGTAGAAAACTCAAACACATTCACTTGACAATAACTCTCACACACAGGTCCACTGTCTCCAGCTGCTAAGGCTGTTCCAACCTGGACTTTCAGTTGTTTAAAATCCACTATTGTTGTTGTGGCTGTTCAGCCATTTTCAGGTGGAATCCAGCAAAACATTTGTGTCAGCATGTACCAAAGTGTTCAAAATATGTGACATGTTGTGTATCAATATAACACCCATTGGATGAGTATTTACCTAAAGGAATGCATCCACATTAAGTGTGAACAAGATAATGTTCTTCATAAAATAAATAATATAAAAATGATAGAAAAGAATACACATTGTATTGTTGGGCATCTTTGTTATGTGGGCATTAGGCACATAAACATGTACTGAACCACACCTGTCATCTGTAACAACAAAACTCACCAAAGATACAAAAAAATGACTGTCGTAGTCTGTGTAATATACCTGCCGTTACTGTTGTTAGCATCAGCTGAATAAATAACTGCAACAATGTTGATAGTGCACACCTCGAGAATCTTTCTTCTGTGCTCCCAACACTTCATCTTCTATAGTTCGATTTATGAACAAAGGTGGTCTGTGGGGATTGCAGCATTGCCAGTTCCAAATGACAGTTGCGGTACATACATAGAAGTGCTTTACACTTAAAGTAAGCACGTATCCTGCAGGTTATGTCTCTCTATTGTTTATGTAGTTTTTGTTGTTTATCGACACCAGCCGTGACAACTCACGACAGATTAAGTACAAATTCACTAATAACTTGCGTCACTCATGTTTAATGCTCGCTCTGGCGACATTCACAGCAGAGCACTCCGAACACTAATGAACGCTCATTGGCTGTCGGAGTATGTGTGACGTCAGGACCACAAAATGAGCTGCAGCTTGACCTCATTCATTAGTTTCTCCATCTATAATGGTGTTTCAGCATAATAAAGTATTGATGAGTATTAACATTAAGATATGTACAAATCAAATGAAATTAGTGACCTGTGTGAGGATTTTGTGGTGGGTAGGGCGCAGTGTGTTATCTTGCTTAGAGCTTCATAGAAAGGTGTAAAAGTAAGTTCAGGTGTGCCCCAGAGAAGTGTATTAGGCCCCTTGCTGTTCATGTTGTACATTAATGACTTGGCAGACAGCATTAGTAGTAATCTCAGAATTTTCGCAGATGATACAGTTATCTGTAAGGAAGAACTGTTGGGGAAAAAGCTACACAAATATTCACTCCGATCTCGTTAAGATTTCAGTGTGATGCAGAAATTGAGAACTTGACTTAAATGTTCAGAAATTTAAAGTTGTATTGTGTGGTTAAAACATTGGAATTGGCCAACTTGTCCAAAGAGCTATGGGAAACAGTTTGTGGAAATACAACCTCCACAGTCTTCTAGGCTCAGTTATAAGAGAAACATAATGGACTACTACAAAAAATTGCAATTTGGTACACACGCATGCGCATCTTGCTGGTTTGATGCGACCTGCCACAAATTCCTCATCTGTGCCAAATACTACGTCTCGGAATAGCACTATCATCCTCAATTGTTTGGGTGATGTATTTCAATATGACTGCCCATACAGTTTTTATCCTCTACATCTCCCTGCAGTACCATCTTAATGCATATCCTGTCGTGCTGTCCTTTCTTCTTGTGAGTGTTTTCCACATGTTTCTAGTCTTGCCAGTTCTGCAGAGAACCTCATCATTTCTTATCTTAACCCTCGATCGGGCGTGTATGTATATAGTGTGCCAACCACAAGTAACTTTGTCTTGTACCAGTCCATTGTTGTTTGACAGTTATGAACCTGTACCTATTCCTTCATTATTATTTCAGCTAACACTGTGACAATTTGTGTTGCCAAAAGCCCAAGAGAACAGCAGTAATATAAAATAAACAGCGAATAGATGAGAGAAATTTGTGATCCGTGGAAGAAAAAAAACCCAGATTCGGAGCTAGCAGCACAATCCCACAGTGAGGCAGTTGTCTATGAAGTACCATAATTAGCAATCAAATAACCAGTTGGCTGGGATCTGATGCAGCTGCACTGTTTAATATTTCGAGTGGTTCATTACTATGGGATAACATTTTCATGTGGCAACAGATTGGTATAACGAATAATTATTTTATTATAGTTTTGATTAAACAGCAATTTAGCTCATGTAATGTGAGTGTGTTTTATCATTATTGAATTAAACTAAGATTGCTCATACATCTTTATCTTGATAACACAAAGACAGTTATTCTTTACATGTGCACAAAGTATACCATGCACTTGCTTGTGCTATAAAAAATGGCGTGCCCACTCGAGGGTTAAGACTCCACCTAATTTTCAGCATCCATCTATAGCACTGGAGCTGAAATGCTTAGATTTTCTTCTTCTCAGCTTCCCACACAGTCCATGCTTGAATTCTATACAGTGCAGTGCTCCAAATGAAAATTCTCAGAAATTTCTTCCTCAATTAAGGCCAATGTTTGACAATAGTAGATGTGTCTTGGTCAGTACTACCCTCTTTGTATGTTCTAGTCTGCTATTTATGTCCTCCTTGCTTCATCCATTACACATTATTTTGCTCCCAAAGTAGCAGAATTAATTCACCCTGTCTGCTTCAACAATCCCCAGCGTCAATGTTAATTTTATCACTAATCTCATTTTTGCTACTCTTTATCCCTTTAGTGTTCTTCTGGTTTGCTCTTAGCCAATGTTCTGTGCTCAATAGACCGTTAATTTCGTTCAGTATGTCCTTTATGTCTTTCCTGTTTCCATTGAGGATACCAATATCAGCAAATGTTATTCTTTCACCCAGAATTTTGATCCCACTCCTGAACCTGCCTCTTTGTATCTATCACTGTTTCTTCAGTGTACAGATTGAGCAATAGGTGAGAAAGGTCACATCCTCGGGTTAGACCCTTATTAACGTGAACATTTCATTCTTTATGCTCCGTGCTTATTGTTTCGTCTTGGTTTTTGTACACTGTCCAGTCGTACTAACGTGAACACATATCAACAGCCTGAAAAGCCATCTTTTGCAGTGCAGTTCAGTGTGAGACCTGCAGTAAGAATGTCGGTGAGATTCTGGATGGTAGAGACAGGGATATAGAGTCGTGTCGACTTCACTGCTGTGGCCAGTTGTACTAGGCTTCTCTGTGGAGATCTGTGCCACGAACAGCCTGATCGAGGTGGTCCCACAGATTCTTGACTGCGTTTAAATCAGGGGAGTAAAGTGGTCAGGGGAACAGGAAAACTCATTCTGGTGCTCTTTGAACCCTGCACATACGCTGCGAGCTGTGTGACATGTTGCGTTGTCCCACTGGGAGATCCCATCCCATCGTGCAAGGGGGGGGGGGGGGGGAAGATGAGAGGGAGGGAGGGAGGTAGGTGCATACTTGGGTTCATCCTGCCTTCCAGAATGGTAAGACCACCCAGACCTCTGATCTGGACCCTATCGACAATTGTTGCAGAACTTTTGCTTTCAGACGTTTCACACTGTGCAATCCAATGGCTACCTTTCCGATGGAGCACAAAAAGCGATTCGTCTGAAAAGGCCACATGTCGTCAGTCAGTCGGGATGTTCAGTTGCAGCACCAGTGGGCAAATTTGAGCCATCATCGCTGATGAACAGCAGTCGGCATTGGTGCCTGAACTATGTGTCTGCTGTGGAGGCACATACAGAGTGCGTTCCATAAGTAATGCGACCAATTTTTTTTCTGACGCAACGGTGCACGGTAGCGTGTTGCAACCAGCTGGGGTAAGTGGAGGGGGGAGTTAACTTCAAAACGTTCTTTGTCTCATTCAGCTACCAGCTGCCGGAGAGTCATGACGTGCGTTTCCATCAACCCTGTTTTACGTAACATGGCAAATTGGATCATTCTGTAGAGCAACGGTACGCTATCAGATTTTGCGTTAAACTTGAGAAGTCCGCCACTGAAACGTTTCCATTACTTCAGCATGCCTTTGGGAATGATTGCTTTTCCAAATCACAAGTTTTCCGATGGCAAAAGTCTTTCGTGGAGAGCCGAGAGGAGATCACTGACGAATCTCACAGTGGATGGCCATTGACTGCACAAGTCGACGAAAATGTGACACGTGTGCGTGATTCTTTGAACTCTTGACAGATGGCTGAGCCTTAAATTGATAGCAAAAACTCTTAAACGTTTCAAAAACAACCGTATTCTGCATTGTGATTGAAGATTTGAACATGAGAAAGGTGTGTGCCAAACTCGTCCCAAAAGTGTTGACTGACAAACACAAGCACATGGGAGTGCATCGGTACCGAGAAATGTTGGAAATGAGTGAAAGTGATCCTCATTTTTTAAACTAAGTTATCACTGGTGATGAGTTCAGAGTGGCTCACCCCATTGTCACCCCATCCCAAGAAGGTATGCATGAGCAGGTCCAGGATCAAAACCGTGCTCACTGTCTTCTTTGACGTCAGAGGAGCGACGAATTCGTACCTACCGGGACTACACTGAACTCAGCTTTCTACTTGGAAGTGCTCAAAAAACTGAAAAGGATGGTCTTGCGCTGCCAAAGCGGCATCAAGGACACTGGGAAAGTTCACCAAGACAATGTGCCGAGTCACAGCCCCTTCATTGTCAACGACTTCCTGGCCAGGATCGAGACCCCATTGGTTCCCCATCCTCCCTACAGTCCTGACATGGCTCCCACTGACTTTTGTTTCCTCGGTTAAAAAGAGTCATGAAAAGAAAACATTGGGACACGATTGAAAGAATCCAGGCACATGTTACATCATCTCTAAAGGACATTTCGGAAAAGGCATTGCAGGATGCCTCCCAGGCATGTCAACACTCCCCCAGAAATGTATCGATGCAAGAGGGTGCTATTTTGAAAGTTTTTGATTGTTTGTACGTATATATTCAATAAAAGATGTTTTTATGAATTTGACCGCATTACTTATGGAACACACCTTGTACACAGCAATGTTTGCTGAGGGTCGTTGAAGACACACTGTTGGTAGCCCCTCAGTTCACACGGGCGATTTGTTGCTCAACAGTTGCACATCTGAAACTTCCTGGCAGATTAAAACTGTGTGCCGGACCGAGACTCGAACTCGGGACCTTTGCCTTTCTCGGGCAAGTGCTGTGAGGACAGGGTGCGAGTCGTGCTTGGGTAGCTCAGTTGGTAGAGCACTTGCCTGCGAAAGGCAAAGGTCCCGAGTTTGAGTCTCGGTCCGGCATACAGTTTTAATCTGCCAGGAAGTTTCATATCGGTGCACACTCCGCTGCAGAGTGAAAATCTCATTCTAGTTTCACATCTGTTTTTTGTACGTATCTCTGCAGCCTTGGTGCGCTAACAGCTGTTCGGTGCTGGTTTTGGATGGCGCCATTTTGCCATGCGCGGTTTACTTTAACCACGACCACACACGAATGGTTCACAAACTTGAGCATTTTGGAAATGTTCTCACTCTGGCCTGTAAAACTAATAATTACACCCTTTTGGATATCAGATAAATCACTCGTTTTCCACATAACGAGGACGACTGCACTGTTTCCCGCATTCCCCTCACACACTATATATGCCCTCCACTGCCAGTGCTGCCTCATGCCATCTGTGAGTGGTTATTGAACATTGCTATTGAACATGGCTGTGGCCACATCAGTGTGAGTGGCCCATATCGGTAGCTCTTATGTGATGCCGTCATCGGCGGGTGGCTTAAGCTGGATATGGCATGTCTGAAGAAACTTGTGAGAGTGAATAATTTTTTGTATTGTGTGTGTGTGTGTGTGTGTGTGTGTGTGTGTGTGTGTGTGTGGTGAGTAGTGAGTAGTAGTAGTAGTAGTAGTAGTAATAGTAGTAGTAGTAATAATAATAATGTGAGAATGTCTCGGTGTGCCTCCAGCGGCAGGTCTGCACCTGCTCGACTTCAGCAGCATCCAGGTGCCTCCAGAGGCTCTGGCTGCCACAGACAGCAATTCAGATGACACCAGCATGGATGACGTGGCGGGACCGGGCCCCACATATGCGGCCGAGGAGGACCCGCGCATCATCCGTGACATGTTCCTTGCCAACCCGGACCAGCTGGCACTGCTGAAGCAGAACAACCCGCGGCTGGCCGAAGCACTGCTCTCCGGGAACCTGGGTAAGACCGCGGGCGGGAGCTGATGCGGGGTAGCGCATTGTTCGAAAAACCTCGAAAAAGGTCACACACTTAGATTACTGTGGTGATGGTCTCAGTCCTTTTCTCACAACAAACTGAAAAATTTAAAATCTCCCGTATTGCGTTGGGCTATGGAAATTTCTGCATGTTAATTAAAAACACTCGCACTCGCTATTTATGAGCAGTTTATTTCCAGAACATACATAAAATTAATGGTGCCAGATAAGATTCACAAATAGTCCAAAATACGTACCCATGAATAGTTGTTCACTGCTTGGTTACACAAACGTACACTGACGTGACTGACAAAAGTCATCAGATTCCTCCCACTATCATGTTGGACCCTCTCGCTTAGTGCAGCTTCTCGGTATGGCAGAGACTCAACAAGTTGTTGAAAGTCCCCTGCAGAAATATAGAGCTATGCTGCCTCTATAGCTATCCATAATTGTGAAAGTGTTGTCAGTGCAGGATTGTATGCACAAACTGACCTCACAGTTATGTTCCATAAATGTTGGATATGATTCATATCGGGTAATCTGGGTGGCCATATCATTTGCTGGAATTTTCTAGAACCTTCTTAAAACCAGTCGCAAACAGTTGTGGCACGATGACACGGTGCGTTGTCATCGATAAAAATTCCATCGTTGGTTACAAACACGAAATCCGTGAATGGTCTCCAGCTAGCCGTACATAACCATTTCCAGTCGATGAGTGGTTCACTTGGGCCAGTGGACGCAGTCTATTCCGTGCAAACACAGCTTACATCATTATGGAGCCACCATCAGCTTGCACAGTGCCTTCTTGACAATGTCGGTCCATGGCTTTGTAGGGTCTGCCCCACACTCGAACCGTACCATCAGATCTTACCAGCTGAAATCGGGACTCGTCTGACGAGGCCACTGTTTTCCAGTCGTCTCGTGTCCAATTGACGGGACCACGAGCCCAGGAGGGGTGTTGGAGGCGATGTCGTACTGTTAGCAAAGGCGCTCGCATCAGTCGTCTGCTGACAAAGTCCGTTAACACCAAATTTTGCTGCTCTATTCTAACGGGAATGTTCATCGTGCACCCCACATTGACTTCTGTAGTTGTTTCATGCAGTGTTGCTTGTCTGTTGGCACTGACGAGCGTATGCAAGTGCTGCTGCTCTTGGCCATTAAGTGAAGGCCATCAGCCACTGTGCTGTCCATGTTGAGAAGTAATGCCTGAAATTTGGTATTCTTGGCACAGTCTTACACTGCACTCTGAATATTGAATTCCCTAATGATTTCCAAACCTGGTGTACACAATACTACTACCATTTGTATATGTGCATGTCACTATCCCATGAATTCTGTCACCTCATTGTACATTGGTGATGGTTTAGGACTTACCCAGTAAACCTACGACTATGTAAAGAATCGAACTCCTATGTATAAAAACACTGCAAACTTCTGATTCCTTTGCAAAGGAGTTAATTTGTTAATTCTTCGTGCATCCCCCTCAATGTTTATGACATATCTCCTGAACTGTGGGTCATACAATGATACAGTGTTGCAGATACATTCAGTTGTTTATGTGGAAACCGTCTGCAAAATATGTTGTGAATGGAGTTGGCACTAAACAAGTAATAAAATAAAACAGCATGCCTAATGCAGCAGTTCTACTGCACAAACAGTGAAAATTTAGTGAGTGATATTTTTTTTCCTTTCATCTTTCTGTAGGAGTTGTTGAGAAAGTTTCATAAAGGTTTGAAATTAAGTGTATAGTTTGTTTCAAGTGACAACGTCCATAAATATTCAAATATTGGATGAATATAGCCTGGGTATTTGTGTGCCGTGAGTTAGGTCTCATCAAGACATATATAAAGTTTCTAACTGTGATACTTGTCTTAATGTGTTAAACCATTAACGTAAAAGACTATACCTCATTGTGAGTAGAGTATGACAACATTTCAAATTTTTAAATTTGGCCAATACTACATGAAATATTGAAAATCAAATTTTTGTTGTCCCTGGAAGCCATTAGATAGGTTACCTGCAACTGGGACCCTGCACCGCGAACTAGATTAGGTGTTTAGCAGTATACAGGGTTATTCTAAATGATGGACCCATTTTCAAAACATTGTCTTCATTCAAGTACAAATCCAAAATGAACAAGCTTTATACCAATGAAAAGATGAAGTTTCAAAGTTTTTTTTCATAATGTTGGATATAAATTTGGTAAATTTAATAATTTAGAATTAATTGGTTTTTAATAATTATTAAATAATTAGAAATGTTACAAATGTTCAATGTGGTCACTGTGGGTTGCACGGCAAACATCGATGCGGTAGCCGAACTCGTCCCCCGAGCGTGAAAGCGGTATCTGCTGTTACCGATCACGGCAGCAGTGATCTGGTTCCGCAGATTGTTCAGAGTGGTTGGTAGAGGTGGGACGCAATCAGCTTCCTTGACATTACCCCATAAGAAATATTTGCAGGGTGTGAGTGGCCAGAAATACAGGGACAGGTCCTCCAGTCCCGTGCAACCGGTCCAGCACTGAAGAAGGGAGTCATTCAAAAAGCCTCGTACATCGCAGTGCCAATTGGGCAGAGCTCCATCCTGTTGGAAAATGAAGTAATCTTCTATAACTTGAGGGAACAGCCACTGTTCCAACGTGTCCAGGTATGTGATTCCCGTTACAGTTCTTTCCACAAAGGAAGATGGTCCATAAACCTTTTTATGGGATACGGCACAGAACATGTTGATCTTCGGTGAGTCTCTTTTGTGTTGCAGTGGTGAATGTGGATTTTCCAAACCCCATACGCGAACACTGTCTTCGCTGACTTTTCCACTAATGTGGAATGTCACTTCATCGCTAAAAATTACACGCTTTAGAAATGCATCATCCTCCATCTTTGCTAATGCCGTCTCAGAACTTTCCGTACAGCTGGTTGCAGTATTCAAAGTTCTCGACTGACTCTGTTGGTAGACTTACTGGGACTGCGCACAAAACGGACTGCGCACAAAACTTTCTCCAATCTGTCGGACATCATCCTCTGACACACATGGTCAACCTGTGCTTTTTCCTTTGCACACATTCCCAGTCTATTTAAATTGCATAAACCAACCACCAGTTAATACTTTTGCGAGTTGGTGGTTGAATACTGAATTTGGTACAAAATACCCGCAGCAGTGCAATTTGTGACCAACTTTTCGAGAACTCAAGAACACAGGAAACCTTGTGCTCCACAGTCACCATCTCACTCACAACTGACAGAGAAATGGAATGATGGCACTATTACCGCGTGAACTCTACCGGTTGCTTCTGAAACCGTCATCACTCACCTGCAGCTGCCAGCCAAAAACAGTGAAACTTCCTCTTTTCATTGGTATAAAGCTTGTTCATTTTGGATTTGTACTTGAATACATAGGAATTTTTGAAAGTGGATCCCTCAATTAGAATAACCCTGTAGATTGCCCACCCACCATTGTGTTTACATTAATGCAGTTCTTGAAAACTGTACACTTTACACTGTCTACATACGATTTGACCCCTATAGTTGGTGCACTCAGTGCTTTCGTGAATACACTGCCTGACTGGTTTGTCTACACTTGATTCCGACTATTTATAACCACGTCCTTTGGCTACAACCTCTAATTTTGTGTTTTTTTATCAGTCACAAGGAAATGATACATTAATTAATAGTACAAAAGAGAGAATATTATGAAGGTAAGTGGGCTGGCTTTTAGGTCTAATTATGTTGTGTTCCAAATGATTTATGCTCTGTGCTTTGCCAATACACAAGGCATTTCTTCTTTTAATTTCATAACTTCTTGCGCAACAACACTTCCACAGCTTCTCATGGAGTGATCATTTATAATTTAATAAAAGTTTAAATTTTGACCATTTCCCTCAAGATCCAAAATGTGGGAAACTTGAAAACATCAACATATTTAGAAAATTTTAGGCTTCAGAATTATCTGTATTGCTAAACAATTATCCCAGAACCCAGGGCACAGTACCCAAACGCATCTGCAGGTTGCCTATCTGACAGTTTGCAGGAGGCAACAAAAATTTGGTTTTCAATGTTTCGCACAATTGTTGACTGAATTTAGAAATTCAAAATGCTGATGTAAACTATGCGTTAAAAGGTATAACCTTGTGATAAAAGTTTAACACAATAAAGCAAGTATTAAGAAACTATGTGTTCGTCTCATAGCAACACAACTAATGGTATATGAATGCCTGGACTTGGTTCATCCAATATTTGGGAATGAAAGCACTAAAGACTTCCAACAAACGTTATACACAGTTTTAAACCTTTTTGAAATTCTTCTCTTTCCCAGAAAAGCAGTGAAAGGAAAACAGTGTTTAGTTTACATTTTCGCTATTTGTGCAGTAAAACTACAGCATTAGGCATGATGTTTTAATTTATTACTTTGTTATCACTGACTCTACTTGCAACACAGTTTGCATACATTATCCACAGATAGCAACAAACGTAGCTGCAAAATTATATCGTTGTACAACATACAGTTCAGGAGGTATGATGTTGTAAACATGTTCATGTGTAAATAAATAATTTTGCTTAATATGAAGCACTTAGTGGCTTCCAACAAACTTCAAGCATAATTTCAAACATTTTCTTGCTTACATTCTTAACGGCAAATGTATTGTAAAATAATCAGATGTTTGAAGCAGTTTTTACATTGGACTTCGGTTCTTTCAAGAATCGTGGGTTTACTAATCAAGAATGATTTTAAAAACATGACATGGCTAAAAATGGGCAGTGTTTTTAGATTGCATCTTAATTAATTATTAATAAACTTTTTAACTGTGGAAATTTAAGGTAAATAATTACATTCTCTGTACCAGGAACAATCGGTCTACAAAACGTACAAGGTTGTTGGCCTTAGGCTTTATTTGTGGCCCACACATTTTCGCTTAGTAGTGAATTTATATCTCTTCAAATCATGATAATTCTTGAACTAGTATACCTTAAGTGAAAACAGTTGCCCCCACAATGTTGTGAGTTGGAGAAATTATTTTTGTAATTGTAACAATACAAAAACTGTTACCAGATATGAAAGTTGCTAAATTTGTGCAGCCTCTTTAGTAGGTCTGTTGCATTTTCTAAGCGTTCTGCCAAGATAATGCAGTCTTTGCTTCACTTTCCCCACAATATTGTCTTTGTCGTCATTCCAGTGTAAGTTGTTTGTGAATGTAATTTCTAGGTATTTAGTTGAATTGAGAGCCTTTAGATTCTTATGATGTGTGGTATAACTGAAATTTAATGGCTTTCTTTTAGTACTTATGTGGATGACCTCTCACTTTTTCTTCCTTACAGTCAGTTGGCACTGTCCGCACCTTACAGATCTCTTGTCCAAGCCATTTTGTTATTGATTTTTATCTTCCGATGACTTCAGAAGATGGTAAATAATTGTCATCTCCAAATAATCTGAGAGGACTGCTCAGATTGTCTCCTAAATGATTTATGTAAATTAGGAACAGCAGAGGACCTATAACACTCTCTTGCAGAATACCGGATATCACTTCCGTTTTCCTGGATGACTTCCCATCAGCTACTATGAATTGTGACCTTACTGAAAGGAAATCACAAATCCAGTTGTACAACTGAGACAATAGTCCACAGTCAAGCAAATTGATTAGAAGTCTCTCATGGGGAACAGTATCAGAACTGTTCTGAAAATCAGGAAATATGAATCGTTAGGAGGTCCCCTGTAATGGCACTCGTTACTGCATGCAAATAAACAGCTAGCTGTGCTCGACAAGAACAGTATTTTCTGATTCTGTACCAACTATGTACCAATAAACCATTTTCGGTGTCAGTGATGTGGGTCCATAATTCACCATATTACAGTTGTTTCCTTTCTTGATTATTGGTGTGACATGTACAACTTTCCAATCATTAGGTATGGATCTTTCATCCCACATTGGGTTTCACGTGATCTATGTTTTTGGTGTCAATGCCTTTTTTATCATGGAAGAGATTATTCTGTTAGAGATACCTCATTATGTTTGAGCTCAGAATATGTTTGAAGCTTCTATAACAATTGATGTCAAGGGTATTTGAAAGTAGTTTGTGGATCACTTCTACTACCATTCTTGTAAACAGGCGTGACCCGTATACCTTCTTTTGAATACTAGGCACAGTTTTTTGTTTGATGAATCTATGGTAGATTATGGCTAGAAGAGGCTAATAGGGATTCTGTCAAGTGCCCTGGAGCTTTGTTCTGTTTTAACTGTTTCAGCAGCGCCTTTATGGCATTCTTCTGTCAAAATCAGTGGATGCATCCTGGCTTATCGTACTGATAAGTTCCCTGGGAAGTTCTCTTTGAATGTGACTCAGTTTTGCAAGCACTGAAATAACATCACGTACCCCCTCAACCCATGAAGTTTCATTTTGTTTTCTCCTTGCTTTCTGAGTGAATCACTATGTTTTGTCAGGTAGTGCATAAATAAATGTGGGTCCACATTTGAAGCAGCATATATTGTAGTCAGTATTGAATATTCAGGCTTGTGTCCTGTCTTAAAAATTTTGGTGTAGATTCACTTTTGTTGACTTTCTCTCTGGCCCGTACTTGAAGTCAGCAATGAACATAGTATAAAGAGCGTTTGATTTGGAATGTGATGCACTGTTGCTATCAAAGTCTTCCTGCATTCGGGAGGACGACAGTTCAGACCTGCATCTGGCCATCCTGATTGAGGTTTTCCGTGATTTCCCCAAATCACTTCATGCAAATGCCGGGATGGTTCCTCTGAAAGGGCACGTCTGACTTCCTTCCCCATCCTTCCATAACCTGCTGGGACCGATGACCTCGCTGTTTGGTCCTCTCCCCCAAATCAACCAACCAACCAGTCAACCAACCAAAGTGTACTGATATTACAGCCAATGACAAGTTCTAAGTGTGTTCCTGCAAAGATTTTCCATGTCATACATGAGGTTAATGGACAATAACATGGCTTAGAATGGTAAAGAATGACAGTGACAATGGAACTTTCAGGGGTGGCAAGAGGTTAGTAGTTAAAGAATTGTCGATATAGTTCTGTATCGTAGCTGAGCTCGGAAAATCACTAGTAGCTTATGTAGATGCTAATTAAAAAATTCATTTGTGGAAATGATAAACTAGGGAGGAAAAACTTGCTTTCCCTTGCAGCTAAGTTGATTCAGGAAAATTTGGAATTTAAAGCTGAAAGGAGCATTTTTCAATGAAGCAAAGTCACCACCCTGGATGGTGACAAGTTTACATTGTATTCTGTTTGTGAGTAGAAATACTGTAATTATACAAAAAGTATAATAACCAGTAAACACCCGGTTCGATAAAGAATTGTACCTTCTGGTATAAAACAGCTTCAGGCATCAGATTACTGTACAAATGAGTTAATGTTTCAAATATGTGATGTTAAGCATTAAGCGATAAAAAGTTTAGAAAAGTTTGAAATTATGTTTTAAAGTTTGTTGAATGTCACTAAGTGTTCTTATTCCCAAATAGAGGATTAATAAAGTTCGGGTATTTGTGCATCATCAGTTACACTGCCTTAAGACAAACACACAGTTTCTAACTATAATACTCATCTTATTGTGTTAAACTTTTATTGTAAGATTATTCCTGTTAATGAGTATATTATGAAAGCATTTTAAATTTTTATATTCGGTCAATAATTACACAAAACATTAAAATCATTTTTTGTCTTAGAGAGGCAATATGTAACAGATTCTTGGTTCCGTGACATTCTCTAAGTGATATAGGCCACTACAAGAGTTCAGACACATTACGAAATAGATTGGAAATCATTACAAACATATGTTTAATTCAGAAGTGCGTATTACAAGGATCCATCTGTATAAATTACCCAACAGTCAAGATAGTTTGGTTAAATAAAATATTTTTTCACCTATCTGATGAATAGTTTAACTCTGCACTGGAAAATGTTTACTTTTAGTCATTTGAATACTTGAAAGGCAATATTTCTGACCCGTGCTACCCAATTTTTGAATGCTCGCACTCCTCTTGCCAACTTTATTCAATTTCACCATATTTCTGTACTTCACAAACACTACCATTGGTTAAGACATGTAGTTTGTGTGAAACCACTGTTTGCAGTGTTGTGTGTCTAATATTTTTGCTTAGAGGCAACAGTAGTTCTGTGTGTGTCCTTTGTTTAGTCATATATGCTGCTGAATAAAGAAGATAAAGAAGTATCAAAAACATATAAGCAAGTATGATGTGAGGGCCATTTACATAGTTGTTCTGTAAATTATTCAGTTTAAAAAGATGGAATGGAAGTTAAAGGCATTTTCAGAGTTTTCCAAAGGTCTGAGGCATTGTGCATCTACATCTACATAAAGAATCTGCAAGTAGTGTGTTTCTTGCGGCACTACTAGTTCTTGCCTTTCTTGTCCCTCTTCAAATAGAGTGAGGAAAAAGACTGTCTATATGCTCCCGTACCAGCCCCCATTTCTGTTGTTTTGTCTCTGCTGTCCTTAGATGAGATGTGTGTTAGTGGCAGTACAGTCATTCTGCAGTCTGTTTCAAATACCAGTTCTGTAAGCCTTCTCAGTAGCAAAAAGAATGTCATCTACCTGCCAGGGATTCTCATTCGAGTTCACGGACCACGTGTGTAATGCTCGCTCATTGATCAAATCTACTTGTTACAAATCTGGCAGTGCATCTCTGAATTAGCTCGACCTGGAGGGGATCCCAAAACTTAAGTAGTGTTCAAGAAAGGGTCAAACAAATGTTCTGTATGCGGTCTCAATTCACGAGTTACACCTTCCTAGTTTTCTTCCAATAAACTGGTGTCAACCATTTGCTTGCCTGTTACTGCCCTTATGTGCTCGTCCCATTTCAGATCATTTTGAAACTTTGTACTTAGATATTTAATTGATGTTATGTGTCACAATTCATGTTGTGTGTCGAGCAACACGCCACTAATACAGTATTTGAATATTATAGGAATGTTTTTCTTACTTGTCTGCATTAACTTACAAGGGATTTACAAAATGGAAACACCAAAAACAAGGCACAACACAACACATTACCCTGCCTAGTAAATTGTTCGAAATCACTGGTATTCAAAAATCATTCCAGTCATCTGTGAATGAACAGATACAAGTATTGTATGATTTTCAAAGTTCTGTTATATCATTCATGCTGTAAAATAGTAGAGAGTTCAGGGAACGATAATGGAGGTGTATAGCGATCTCGCAGCCTTCTCTCCAAAGCAGATCACAAAGGCTCGATAGTGTTGTGGTCTGGTGATGACGACAGCCAGGGGAGATGAGGCAGATCATCCCCATTCTTACAGAAACCGATCCTGGATGACGCAAGCATTGTGAACAGCGGTCTTGTCACCTTGGAACACATCACCACCATTGGGGACAAACGTAGTACCCGTACCATGGAATGGACCTGATCAGCCAAAATGATCACATAATCTTTGGCTGTATCTGTCCACCTCACTTCACGTTTGTCCATTTCTTTCTTCAGATTTTCCAGTTTTCCTGCTCTTTGAAGTGTTCTCATGTTCCATGTCCCAATCCTGAAATTAAAATGTTCATCTCTTTTGATGACACCATCTGAAATACTCACCACCCGGAGATACGAACGGTGGAGTAGTTTATCTCCGGAATATTTTGCTCCAGGAAATGCCATCATTATCCTCCATCTTCCAGCGTTCAGGAAATATAATAATGTGGTAGTCTTTCCATTTCCATTCCACATTGCAGTATCATGGCCGAAGAACCAGACTGTGGTTGGTTGCGCCCGTGAGTCTTCGATCTTGATCCATCTGAAGCATAATTTGCTCTGCGCATCAATTTGATACTGGTGCCCACTGCTCCCCGGTACCAGAGGAAGTATAGGATTGGGAAAAGAAAGACCCCTAGCCCTCGAAACCTAATAGCGTCAGGGTCGGAAAAAACAAGAGTTGGCCGAGGATGGCCAGACAGGAAAGATAAAAGTGAGGCGCCTGGCATAAGTAAGTGGAAGCAATGCCAGGACTCAGCTCAGGGCCCCGTGGTTGCCAGTGACATACTCACTAGGTGCGAGTCCCCTGGAGGAATTATTTCCTTACAGTGTTGTATGAAAATAGCTGAGTTAACTTACTACACAATTACAACAAATGTTTTCCTTCATATGTGTTCTACCATCTACACGGCTAACAAACAAGAAATAGTTAAAAGATGTTTCGTCTAATATTAAAAGTCACTGATTTTCTGTACAAAGATTACTTAATTGTCAATTGACGGTATTGATGGTACTTTCCGTGACTTTTATCCATTTTTAAACCTCGCAGCTGTAACCTGTCTGTCACCTATCTGACATCAGAAAAGGTAGTTCCTCTGCTGTCATCTGCTTGCATAAATTCTCATACGTGAAATCAGAAGAAAAACAAGATAGCATCAGTATATGCTATTAGCAGCCTATTCCCTACTTCAACAGTTGTTATCCTAGCTCCGGTAACAAACCTCTGCTGTGCATTTTTTTTACAATCAAGCAACACATGTATAGATCAATAAGAAACTGCTAAAAAAACAAAATAGATACAACAAAGGTGAAATGAATGGTCATGTCCATTATAATTATCCGGACTGCTATGCCGTGGTCGGTTGATGAATTCTGTGTCAGTTCCCAACGTTTCGTCTCCGACTGCGGGAGACATCTTCAAGGGGGTCCGTAGCTCGATGGAAGGTCCAACACACCCACTGGCTCGCTACTGACTGCCGCTAAATTCCGTGTCCACGCGCTCCCGCACCGCAGCGTGACATCACGTGTTTTGAAAACGTCAGTGCAATTGCCTGCTGTCCGTCGCCGTCGATCGCCGTTGCCATCACCCAGTAGTGGACGGGTGGTACACGTCTTCTTTAACACCGGCAATCATATACCGTTTAATTTCACGCCCTCCTCCTTTCGATTGAAATTATTAGGGTGTTTAGCGATTTCGATTGCCTCCCTGTAGAGCCTTTTGTAATATCCGCTTGTGGCCGCTAGTACTTGCGTCTCCTCGAAACGAATATTGTGGTTCCCTGGCTGGAAAGCATGCTCCGCAACAGCTAATCGTTCCGTTTCTCCTCTTCTACAATTTCCCTTGTGCTCTCCCAAACGTTTGGAAACAGTTCTTTTAGTGGTACCCACATACACATCTCCACAGCTGCATGAGATCCTATACACTTCAGCTTTTTCCAATGGTTTGCGAGCGTCCTTGGCAGGCTTAAGGTATTCCTGTATCTTCCTGGTGGGCTTCTAAATTATGGTAATATTTCGCTTCGTCAAGATACTCCCTATTCTTTCCGTTACATTTTTAACAAACGGCAGGAAAACCTTAGATTTTGCAGTAGCCTGTACGTCACTATGATTTCTGCGTGGCTTCCTCAACGCACGTTTTATTTCGGGGGGACGAATATCCGTTCTTCATCAGTGCATTGTGGAGATGTTCCATCTCAGCGTCGAGCAACTCAGGTTCACAAATATTTCTAGCTCTGTGCGCTAACGTCTTGATAATACCCCGCTTCTGTTGTGGGTGGTGGTTCGAATCCCGGTGCAAATAATGGTCCGTGTGCGTGGGTTTGCGGTATACTGAGTGGCCCAAACTACCACCTTCGTTTCTAAAAACAAGCACATAGAGGAAATGTAATTTGCCGTCGACCTCCTCCTCAATTGTAAACTGAATTCTTGAGTTTATACTATTCAGATGTTCGTGGAACCGGCTTAGCTCCTCCCTGCCATGTCTCCACAGCACAGACGTCTCATCCACGTATTGGAACCATACATTTGGTTTTTTGCTGGCAGTACCTAAGGCCCGTTCTTCGAATTTCTCCATAAAGAAGTTTGCAATTACGGGACTTAGGGGGCTTCCCATAGCCACGCCATCCGTTTTGTCGGAGACGAAACGTTAGGAATTGACACAGAATTCATCAACCGACCACGGCATAACAGCCTGGATAATTATAATGGACACGATATTTCCGGCCGTGAAAGTCTATATTTTAGAAACGTATGGTGCTATACCGCTGAGTGCATGTGTGAGCTTGTACGAATGTGCGCGTGCATGCACATGAGCACTATTTATTTTTATTGTATGGTGATGATGGATTCTGTACCATTGTGAAATTGTCCCTGGATGAATAAATAAATGACTGCCTTTTCTGTTGCTGGCAGACAGGTTTGCGGGCGTGCTACGGGAGCAGGTGGAGATACGTGCAGAGCGTGAGCGGCAGCGCATCCGTATGATGAATGCGCACCCCTTCGACTTGGAGGCACAGCGCCTCATTGCTGAGGAGATCCGCCGGAAGAACATAGAGGCCAACCTGGAGGCAGCCATCGAGTACAACCCAGAGATCTTCGGCACCGTCACCATGCTTTATATCAACTGCCGGGTCAACGGCTACCCTGTGAAAGCTTTCATCGACTCAGGTGCGGTATGGGGTCACTCCGTGTGAACTTGCATTGTGGGGAAAGTGAGTACTGCAGGTGGCTGCACCAAAATGTAGCGTGAAAAATTTTATCAGGATAATTCAACCTACATTTTATGAATAGAAATCCATCAGCTGTCTATATATTTCAGTGTTTAGGGTTCCATATCTCAATTTTTAAAAATGGATCTCTCATAATATCACTGTATTGTCTGTTAGGACATCTTTTTCTCAGAAATGGGTAGAGGTATCAAGTTTAAATTTGTCAGGTATTTGTCTACGGTACCTCACCAGTGTAAAAATTTAAGCTTTTAAATCAAGGATATAAAGAAGATATGGCCATATGTCACATATTACAATACTTGCACACTCTCATCAATACCTATAGATTATTTGCCTTTATAGGTGTTGCCCCTGGTGGCCTAGTGGTAAAGCACGTGCCTGAAAACAGAGAGGTTACGGAATTGAATCTAGGACCACGCAATTTTAGGTCTTCAGTGTAACCTTGCCTTCATCTTTCAACATTGTTGGGAGTACCCAGAAACAACATGTCGTTGGGATTCCACATTAAACTTTCCCCAGGTGGATGATAGCATAGGCACACGAGTCGATAAAATGGCATCCAATAGAAAGACTTGGACTGGGGCATTGCACCACATGGAGTTGTTGTTTTAGTATTATTATCATCATCATCATCATCATCATCATCATCATCATCATCTATATAGCATGAAACAGGAGGAAATGTTCATGCTTTGAGGAATGATAGTATTTTATATGGACATATGACCTATTCCAAGTGGTTTCTGACAAAGGACACATTTAACATATGTTGTTATTTATTTTCTGTATTTTTCAGTACTTTGTCATTGTTTACAACATACCACAGTTGTGTAGAGGGATTTGAGATGAACAATTTGATACAGGATGCTTGTGGTCCATAAAGTCAAAACTACCAAAGATACAGTGCATGCATGTCATGTGGTATATTTAGTATTCTCTCATTCTTTTCGTGCAAACTATTAGCCCTAGAGAAAGAATGAATAGGGCCTTTTGTGTAGGAAATTTAATGTAGTTTTATTTTGTACTGCGACACAGTTTCGCTTAAGGGCCTAGTGTTAGAGTTATTCTAGAAAAACGTACAAAACTGACATTGAAGGTGTTCTATCTCGGAAACCATTCGGATTAGGGCCATAAGTCCATTTAAAGCTCAATACTATCATCCTCATAATATGTACCTTTCCTCCTGACCCACCCCGTATACATCATTAAGTTTGTACGTAACCCTCATATACACTGTATCTGGTCAATTCTCATGTTCACTCATACCATAGACAAGTGCTGTTTAGTAAGGCAGCTTACCTCATATGACAGTCCATTGTTGTTAGGTGGCATAAATACAAATAGACTTGCCACATAAAAATTAAAATTAATTTCTACAAATTTTCTAGTAATAAGCATACAGGGTCATTTTATGCCAAAGTTCCCACATGACCATCACGGATTTTAGTGCAGTTTTATCTGAGTAGTCACACATGTTCCCAGTGAACATTGGTGTAGTATACTCTTTCCATTTTAATACTAGCAGATATAGTCATTTGGTTGACCCCACAGCACAACTATCAACTGTGCACCCATGAGCTTTTGTCAGCTTTGAGACATTACACTTCTGGCAATATTTTCTTGAAAGAAACAATACTAGGCCATCTTGTACAACTTTTTGCACTGACTAAGGCAAAATTAAAAAAAAAAAAAAAATTCCTGAATGGTTTGGGTATGGATAAGTTTCAGTGAAATTGAAAAAAAAAGAAAAGAAAAAAAAAACCCTTGAAAAATGTGAAGTTGAGCTTCTTATGCCTGTGGAAGTAATTGCTGGATACACTTGAAGTCTTGCACATAATGAAATACCAATAAAGGGTCTTGGAATACAAAATTTCATTGTCTTACTGCTTTCCAATAGTTTTGAGAGCAAAGTTGATGATTTTTCTAAAAATGCCAAAACAGGCTATTTTTTCGCCACTTTTATAAAAAAAAGTTTTCTGCACATTCTTTTAAACCTTTTTCACTGGAAATACTGTGTTCTAAACCACCTAAAAAACTATATTTAGTTTTGCATTGTGAGCATATAAGACACTAATAAGCAGTGAGAAGGTGGAGGTGCATTGAATATGGTCCTATATTCTGCCGGTACTCAAATCTGACATCTTTATTATGTTCTACAATTTTTTAGTACTCTATGTTGAAGCTAATTTCAAAAGTCCTGTTGGCTAGGAAATGAGGTTGATTCAGAAAAATTGCAAGTCAGTAGATTGGAGTTCTTTTTAGCCCTACAAATTTTCTTATAAAAAATGAAATAGTGTAAGGAATCCAGTAAAAAGAATAGTTCTCATTTTTTGTGGCTCTAATGTTTGGAGCTGAGGTAATCACATTTGAAAAGTGTAATTTATTTTTCTTTCCGTTTTTGTTCCTGTCAGTGATGTCATCCGGTCAGCAGATAGTTTTCCTAATGACATGTTACAACAAATGAATGAACTCTGTAAAAAAAATTCAAGTAGCTTGAAGTAAACATAAGCTTAGAATCCTGAAAGAGAACTCTTCTGGCTTTGGCATCTGACACTTAATAGAAATGTGTTACCAGCTTAGAGTCCTGTGTAAAGAAACACTTACTAGGTTTGGGTACCACTGTTGAAGCCCGTGGCTGCTGTTGCACAGTTATTGTGTATGGCCCCTGTGGCTTTAAAAGGAACCAGCAGTGGTTAAGCCACCATGGAACATACTGACACATTTATGCAGTTCTTCATATGTACACTAATATTCCACATTAATCACAGAGTATGCTATACCTTAAACCAGAATTAAGCTAGTGCATCAGTAGCATTAGGCAATAAAAAGACATACTAATAATTCTCTGTAACATGAATCCATTCCAAAAAATATCAGGAAGGCTTGCAGTGAACTTCACCTCTTATGCAACAATTTTACTTCCATGATCTCCACTGCATTGGTAATGCACAGTTAATTTGTGAATTTTATAACCAATTGATTCTGTAGTTATAGCAGGAAAACAGACTGAAAAGTGTCACAACGAGTAGTGACAAAAGAAACCTCTCCTTATGTAGTTCTTAGAGTTATTCATACTTGATTTCGTTTTCTAGTCATCAAGAAGGTGACTATATTGCCTTCCCGAGAGAGTACTGAACAATTGTAGAACATAATAAAAGATGTCAGATTTTAGTACCACCAGAATATGGGCTCATTTTAAATGCACCTACACCTTCTCATTGTTTTTTAGGGTATTTTATGCTCTCATTGCAAATCAAGCATAGTTTTTAAGTAGATTAGAGCATGATATTTCTAATAAAAATGTTTGAAAAGAGTTTGCAGAAGACTTTTTTGTAAAGGTGGGCAAAAATAGCCATCTTTGGCTTATTTAGAAAAATCATTGACTTTGCCCCCAATTTGCACCCATTGAAAAGCAATGGGAGAATGTTTGTTTTGGTAAATTATTATGTGCAAGGTTTCAGGTGTATTCAGCAATTACTTCTGAGATATAAAAAGCTAAACTTCACATTTTTTCAAGCGTCTATTTTTTTTGGCTGACTTTGCTTCAAATTATCCAAATGCAAATCACTCGGGAATTTTTTTTGTTCAATTATTTTGCTTTAAAGGGTGCAAAAAGTTGTACTAGATGATGTAGTTTCTTTTTCTTTCAGGAAAATATTACCAGAGATATTACATTTCAAAGATGCTGAAAACTCGTGTGCTCTGTTAATAGTTTTTTCTATGGGTCAAACAGATGACTAAATCACAGCTAGTATTAAATTGGCAAAAGTAGAACTTTACCAATGTTCACTGGGAGCGTGTGTGAATGTTCACACAAAATGTCAGCAAAATCTGTGATGGTCATATGGAAACCTGTAGACTACTTTGGCACAGAATAACCCTGTAGTAAGTACATAAAAGTCATCTATAAAAACAGTGAAGTGGACAATTTTGCAGTTGAAAACAATGTCACATATGGCTTAAAATTACACCAAACACAGCTTAACATAACTTTCCTTCTACTCTGAAGTATGTTACATCTATATTGCAACAACGCTTTTTCCCTTTTTAAATTGAGGATATAAAAAAGACAACATTGTTAATAAATACTTTTTGCTGTGGATCGCATCAGTGCCACATGTTTTGGCTTCATCACCATTGCATTTGTCTCTGTGTTAGAATCTGAAAATCTTCCAAATGACTTCAACTTTCTACAAACTAAGGCAATGTATTTCCGCTTTTAACAAATGCCTGTGTTGCATCTCAATGGGTAATTTTACGATAGTTAGTGACAGGAAGCATTGCTTGTCTGTTCAGTTTGATATTAGACTTCAGACTAATCAGAGTTTTGACAGGTATCTGTGTTCTGCTGTGGTATCATTCAGAATTGTGACAGCACTTGCATTTTCTCGGTGGTGCACTGCGTTACTCAATACCAGAATGGCATCTCACAGAATTTACACAGAGCCTCGCCCCTCCCCCCCCCCTCCCCCCCCTCCCCCCTTCCCTGCTAGTAGCAGGACTCACAGAAATACTACGATCGCCGTCATACTGTTTTGAAGAGGTGGGGCATATGTCCATATAACAATATTATGAAAAGGAAAGTTGCTACTCACCATATAGCGGTGACGCTGAGTCGCAGATAGGCACAACAAAGAGACTGATACAAATATAGCTTTCGGTCAGTAACACCTTCATTAGAATTAAGACGGCAAACACACACACATACACATTCACACGAACGCAACTCACACACGCGACTGCAGTCTCAGGTATGTATGTCCATATAAGCGTTACTTGCAAAACAGATGACAAAACAACCCACAAGCAGCTTTCTATTCTTAATTGCTAAACTAGTGTACATTTTAATGATAGTGATCATCATTCATCTTCTAAGTAGATTTAGGATTACAAATCACTCTGCCGGAGTGAAATGTGAGATCACACTATGTACTACTACTATTAGTTTACAACTGTAAGAAGAGCATTGCGCTGCTCATTACTGAATATAACGAATAACGTGGAATGCTACAGTATTTCTTTGCTTAATTGTTGTATCAAATTTTGTGGCTAATGTTTGGTCACCCTAGCTCAGTGCGGTTTGTGTTTGATAAATAACTCATGAGCACTGTGCTGTTCTTGTTGGTAGCAGGCATAGACTGTGGACTGGCTGAAATTTGTGGTGTTTTGGACATTACAACTCATATGTACAAATATTTGGTTGGAATAGCAAGACATTTTCAGGGTTATTGGACTTATATGAATGTTTTGTTATTGCTAGTGTCAAATCTGAAGATGCAGATGAAACATCAGCTTAATAGTAATTGTCACAGAAAAAAATTGAAAAGGTGTTTAAATTTTTAAAGCACATATGCAAGCACGTGAACTTTCTATTTAAATTTCTTTCATAGCAAAGTTCAATCTAAAGAAACACACAACATTCAGGAGCAAACAAAATTTAGTGTTCGTAGTGGAATGCAGTGTGATAAAATTGAAACCTGGAGAGATATGTAGTCACACATTACACTCACTGGAGTCGTATGATCAGATTCGTGTTCTGATTTACCTGCAGGAGAATCCTTCATAACAATGCAATCTGCAAAACTGATATGGTAAATATTTGCATCAACTTGTCTCCAAAAAAACATAGAATTACTACTATTTTCATACGGGTTGTAATCTGAATTGTTATCAGTATTTCATTTTCATCCCCTGTAGGCTTGTCAAGGACTTAACAGAGTATTTTCTCTGAATGTTTCTCCTCTTCACTGTGTACTCTCAACACAAAATTACACAAAAGTGTGCAGAGCACATAAACAGACTCAGTTAGTGCCTACGAAGGAAGAAATGTAACAAAGATTTCAAAAATGACTAATTTTTATCACTTCTACTCTTCGGCGATCGCAGCAAAAACTAAGCAGCCTGCAGACCTGACATGTTTTCAGAAGGCTTAAATATGCATTTGACACTGTGGAAAATCAGCATAATTGGTGTGACGTAATGTAATGTGCAACACAGATACTCATTTACCGCAAGTGCCGTAATATTCAGTCAGCTGCAGACTGGGTGTTAATGGATTGTACATAAATATGCCTCAGTGCTCAGTGGATTAATCCACAAAGAAACGATGACAAACAGATGGATATAACAACGAAAAAAAGGGGGAGTTTTAAGCTCTAAACCACAAAGCTAAAAGTTTTGTGTTCAGCTTTTCGCTGGTCCTACAGTTTTTTTCTGTTTGTTATCACTTCTTTCATCTCTAACAAAGACAAAAATACAAAGTTAAGTTGCACCTTATTTCAGAGTAAATGTTGATCTGTGGGATCCCTTCTAACTGGATGTACAGGTTAGTTCGGAGGTGGGAGAAAGTGAAGGGCACACGGGGGTTCAAACCAACTTTCAGGCTGAACACAGCTTTACTTGCTTTACAGTGTAACAAATCCCACTAAAAAATACTTCTTAGGCAGATAGGTCAGCCTTAGCAGTTACGCTTCTGACACAGCACAATATGGCTGACTCTGCACTTGTCAGTTCTTTCCTCCCTCTCTCTACTTAGATGCAGAAGTGCTCTACCTAAATAGCCAGAAATGAGAATGTAGCCAGTAGAAACTGTTAATCAGCAACATGTGTCATGTGGATATAAGTAAAGTGTAGCTGCTCACGGAGGTCCAGGGTGGACTGTAATTATTGTATGGCAGCGAAGCTTACTAGATATTTTAATACGTTTATGCACAACCAATTTGCCCTTGTAAAAATAATTAATATTTTCTTTGTCACCAGGTGCAAATCTGGAGCTGTGAGTGCAAGAGAGACGGATGGAAATGTTTCCATATGTAATATATGAAGAAGGGGTTGTAGGTAGAACACGTCAAACAAGTGATAAACGTGTAATGTTGATTTTATTATTAACAACCACTTACACAATTTATTCAGTATGATCACCGGAAACATTGAAGAGATGCTGCATCTGTATGATGACGTGATCAACAGATGCTTGCAACTGTTTCGTTGGAATCTGGACAGCATATTCCTGTACACTGACCTTCATGTCAGGTAGAAATTGAATGTGTCGCTGGCATTCTGTTAGGTAACCCCAGAACCAGATGTCACGGATTCAGATCAGGTGATGTTACACGCCATGCCACTGGGAACCTCTGGATATAATATGTTAATTGAAGATTGCATTAAACAGATCTTTCACTGGGCTAGCAACATTGAGTATTGCCCCATCTTGCATGAAAATAGTGGCTTCCGCACAGTTGCACTCTTCCAAAGCAAGAGGCCCCCCCCCCCCCCCCTCCCCAATAGAGCTAACTGCTCTGGCAGATTCATGCTTGGATACTACGAGGACCCAGCCTTTGCAGCATATTTTCCCTTCTGTGTTGCATGTCTATGCCCTAGCTGTTCTTTTTCCCCACCCTTGGGGAACACGTCTGGGATGTTTCTGGAAATGTGTTCTGCATTTCCTGTAGTCATTATCATGTGATATAAGTGCAGTAGTTCAGTGATCTGAGCATTCTTTAGAAATTCTCTTCCTTGGGAGACAGATTGAATGCAGCACTTTCACTGCATCCTTTCCAGCGGCTTTGAACAATTCTGCTGGAATTCCATCATGTCCACTAGTTTTGTTTTTAGCCATATTTTCAAGAGCCCATTTGACTTCACTCTTCAAAATATTGGCTCTGTTTCTAAAATAACACTGACTTCATCATCGTCAGCAGTGTCAGTAATTTATACATCACATGTGGGCAATTCAAACTTTTCTTTCATTTTTAAGTAAACTGTGATTCACATGACTGTGTGGTAAAGCATCTGCATTATTAGACAGCTAACCCAGTGCATGGTACAGGGTCCCAGTCACAGGTTGCCTATTTAGTAGCTTTCATCAACAATAATTATTTGATTTTCAATCTTTTGTGTAATTATTGACAAAATTTAAAAATATAAAATGTTTTTAGCTCCTCATTAGTAGGTAATATTTTATGATAAAGTTTAGTCATTAAACTGCGTGTTTGTCTTAAGGCAGCATAACTGAAGGCACACAAATACCCAGACTATATTTATTCATCCTGTATTTTAGGATGAGAGCACTTAGCAACTACAGACAAACTTCATATATAATTTCAAAACTTCATGAAATGTTTTCTTGCTGACCCCCTCATCCCCCCTCCCCTACCCCTCCACACACACACACACACACACACACACACACACACACACACACACACACACACACACAAACATGAAAGGAAGTAAGTTTATCGCGTACTACACTATCACTTTTTCTGCAGTAAAATTGCCTCACCATGCATAACTTCATTCTCAACACATTTTGCAGATAGTGTTCATTTACCATCTAGTCTAGGTCATGCGACTAGGGCCTCCCGTCGGGCAGACCGTTCGCCTGGTGCAAGTCTTTTGATTTGACGCCACTTTGGTGACTTGCGCGTGATGGGAATGAAATGATGATGCTTAGGACAACACGACACCCAGTCCCTGAGCGGAGAAAATCTCCGACCCAGCCGGGAATCGAACCCGGGCCCTTAGGATTGACAGTCTGTCACGCTGACCACTCAGCTACCGGGGGCGGACATTTACCATCTTAGTTATACCTTTATCTGACACCTAGTTCAGATCAGATGACATCATAAAACATTCTCATGTGTGAAAAACTAGCTTTTACTTAAAACGGGGCACAAATTACACAGATTATATTCACCCAGTGTTTGATAATTATAGCAGTTTTGAACTTTATCAAAATGTGGAAATGGAATAATGACAATATTATGAGAAGGGTGGATTGCTACTCACCATATGGTGAGTAAACTTCTGTAAACTTATCTAAACTTTTTCCCTTTTACATGCTTAACATCAAATACTTAATGCCGTAATTCATTTCTAAAGTAATCAGACATTTGAAATTGCTTTGTACATCAAAGTCAGATTATTTTAATAATGGTGTTTGACTGGTGTTGATGTAATGACCGTACATTGTTTGTCAGACATTAAAAATGTATGGTATATGTAGAAAATACACTGCAGTGACAAATGTCATTGGATGGTGATACGTACATCTACAGATTCCAGTAGTATCGCATACACGATATAAAATGACAGTGCAATGACAGAGCTGCCAATTATACTCAGATGGGAGTGTGGCGCAGACACCACTAAGCCGTGCATCCAGGTTGGCAACAAGGCACTGTGCAGTCTGGTGGTGGATCGGTCCGGCACACAGTTTTAATCTGCCAGGAAGTTTCATATCAGCGCACACTCTGCTGCAGAGCGAAAATCTCATTCTGGAAACCTCCCCCAGGCATTGGCTAAGCCATGTGTCCGCAATATCCTTTCTTTCAGCAGTGCTAGGTTCATAGGAGAGCTTCTGTGAGGATTGGAAGGTAGGAGACGAGGTACTGGCGGAATTAAAGCTGTTAGGACGGGGCATGAGTCGTGTTTAGGTAGCTCAGTTGGTAGAGCACTTGCCCGCGAAAGGCAAAGGTCCCGAGTTCGAGTCTCGGTCCGGGACACAGTTTTAATCTGCCAGGAAGTTTAATATCAGTGCACACTCCGGTGCAGAGTGAAAATCTCATTCTGGAAACTTCCCTAGGCATTGGCTAAGCCATGTCTTCGCAATATCCTTTCTTTCAGGAGTGCTAGTTCTGAAAGGTTCGCAGGAGAGTTTCTGTTAAGTTTGGAAGGTAGGAGGCGAGGTACTGGCAGAAGTAAGGCCGTGAGGACGGGGCGTGAGTCGTGCTTGGGTAGCTCAGTTGGTAGAGCACTTGTCCGTGAAAGGCAAAGGACCCAAGTTTGAGTCTCGGACTGGCACACAGTTTTAATCTGCCAGGAAGTTTCAAGAAATTTTACTTCTACCTGACTGCTTTGATCCAAAGAAAACTGTTATTTGTGTTTCGCATGAGCAATGTTTTCGGGATCCATGCTGGTTGTCATAGAGGATGTCGTTATTAGCCAGCCGGTGTGGCCGTGCGGTTCTAGGCGCTTCAGTCTGGAACCGCGTGACCGCTACGGTCACAGGTTCGAATTCTGCCACATGCATGGATATGTGTGAAGTCCTTAGGTTAGTTAGGTTTAAGTAATGACTGATGACCACAGATGTCCCATAGTGCTCAGAGCCATTTGAACCATTTCTTGTCATTATTATGTTTGAGCTCAAAATATGTATGTAGGTGTAGTCAGCTTGAACTTCTGTTTCTAATGCCTGTAATCCTCACTGTGTTTCTTCCCCACATGAAAATTGTTTGTGCAGTGGGACAGTTACCTCATATGTCATGAGAGAGTGGAAGAAAGCATAGTATGAAAATAGAATGTAACTGATACGTGCTGATACGTGTTCTAATCTGTGTAGTGACTGAATCATCCATGATAATTTAGTGCTCAAGATCTGTGTGAGTGCCTCGTACTTCAGTTTTGAATCCAGAAGTATAATGGGTCACTGAATATCCTACTTTCTCTGTATTTTTATTGGAAAGAAGTTGGAAGACGTATTTTAATAGATTTATAATCAGCAGTTTAGCCAGAGAATGTTTGGCATTAGTCCATTATTTTATATTTCAATTGTACGTTGTCATTCTGTTATTGTCTTTGACATTGCTCTTTCACTCTCTCAAATTTCGAAGAAAAAATCGTTTATGGCCCTTCTGACAGTGATTTCTTGCTGCCGTGCCAACAGGTGCACAGACGACGATAATGTCAGCCGCGTGCGCAGAGCGTTGCAACATAATGCGGCTGGTGGACACGCGCTGGGCTGGCGTCGCCAAGGGTGTAGGAGTGCAGCGGATAATCGGCCGCATCCACATGGTGAGTCCGGGTCTGCCAGGCAGTGGGGAAGTCGTCAGACACTGTGCGCTCTAGGTAAAGAGCAAAAAATTCTCTTTTAAAAAATGTAGTTACCTTTTTAGGTCGAGGTACTTTGCGTGGCCCTTTTTAATGGTAGACCTCTCCCCTGAGCTGCGGATCAGGAAGATCTGCTAAAAACCGAAATAAATATTCCCTTTGTCAGAAAAGTTCCAGGACAAGTCTTATTATTTCTGAATTTACAATACTAAAAAGGAAGACGACGGCCTTGCCGCAGTGGATACACCGGTTCCCGTGAGATCACCGAAGTTAAGCACTGTCGGGCTTGACCAGTACTTGGATGGGTGAGCATCCAGCCGCCATGCACTGTTGCCATTTTTCGGGGTGCACTCAGCCTCGTGATGCCAATTGAGAAGCTACTCGAACGATTAGTAGCGGCTTCGGTCAAGAATACCGTCATAACGACCGGGAGAGCGGTGTGCTGACCCCACGCCCCTCCTACCCGCATCCTCCTACGAGGATGACACAGCGGTCGGATTGTCCCAGTAGGCCACTCGTGGCCTGAAGGAGTGCTAAATACTAAAAAGGAACAATGAATTTTTATGTTATCTGGTACCTGCGCGTCCTCTAAATGACCTTAGTCGTGTTTCTGTTCAAACTCACTTGGTGGCAGGGCTGTGCTTAGCAAAACACTCTTTGGGTTCTTGGCACAATAGTCACAGTGACACAGTGGATGCTGATTGTGAGCAAAGAATGAACATTTAAGTTCTGCATCGGGCTCGGGAAAACCCTTAGTGAAATGTGGGCAATGATTCAGCAAGCATATGAGGGTGAGGCACTTTCAAGAAGTTGTATTTTTGAGTGGCACAAAAGATCTTGTGAAGGCAGAGATTCAGTGCGAGGCGATCCCAGAACTGGTCACCTGTCTCCAATGCAAATGTGGAGCATGGAAGGCAGTTATTCCAAGAAGACTGTCATGTAACTGTGCGTGCAGTATCAAAAGAACTTAATTTGAATTGTGATGTGTGTCACAACATTTTATGCTAAGATTTAGGGAAGTGGAAACTTAATGCAAAACTTGTCCCTCACACACTAATAGACAAACAGAAAGAGAAAAGACGAAGACTTTCCGCTGAACTGCTGGAGAGAGCCAGATGCGATCCCACATTTCTGTCAAAGACTATTGCTGGGGATGAAAGTTCATGCTACCAATATGACCCTCACGCGAAGTGGTGGATTTCTGGATCACCAGCCTTTAAAAAAGTCATATGACAACCATTGAGAACAAAGACAATCTTGATCACATTCTTTGATAGTAAAGGATGGGTTCACCATGAGTATGCTCCTCCAGGTCAAGAAATAAACCAAACTTCTTACATATAATTCTTGAAACTTTTGCAACGGGCAATACGACATTGCCGCCCTGATATGTGGCTTTCTCAGGACCGTTTCTTACTGTGTGACAATGCAAGGCCCCATATTGCTTTGTGTCTTACCAAGTACCTGGCCAGACATTCTGTTACTACCATGCCACACCCAACGTATTTGCCCGACCTCTCGCCTTGCGATTTTTTTCTTGTTTTTGGGGGTGAAAAGGTGACCGAAAGGAAAGCTAAATCAAGATATCACAGATATCCGTCAGGCTATGACAAATGAGCTCACAAGCATCACAGCTAAAAATTTCTCTGCTTGCTTCTGAGATGTCCAAAAACATTGGCATCTGTATGTAAATAGCCTTGGGGGCTATTTTGGTGGGATCTACAATCATTACTTGGTACGTGCGGTTTTCGGTTTTCTATTAAAAAATAAATAAATTAATTAATTAAAAAAAAAAAAAAAAAAAACCTTGCCAGCCGGGGTGGCTGAGCGGTTCTGGAACCGCGCGACCGCCACGGTCGCAGGTTTGAATCCTGCCTCGGGCATGGATGTGTGTGATGTCCTTAGGTTAGTTAGGTTTAAGTAGTTTAAGTTCTAGGGGACTGATGGCCTCAGAAGTTAAGTCCCATAGTACACAGAGCTATTAAAAAACTTGTCCTGGAACTTTTCTGACAAAGGGAGTAATTCCAGCCAGAAATTTGATTAATCATGGAAATAATAATGCAAAATTGTTCATCCCCAGGAGAAATCACACACATACTGTGTTGACAGTGACGCCAGTTCGATAAGTGAGAGAGTTGACAAGTTTCTTCAAGTACACCATACCAGTCAGAATTGGTAGCAAGAGCTTGTGAGTTACAGACTTGTTGATAAAACTATAAATCCTGGTGGTACTTGGAATAGTCACTAATTAGCGACACAGAAGCTCAGAAAAATGTCTTCTGTGGCCATAAAAACAATTAAAGCAAATCTTGCTTTCACATACCACAAAATTTGATTCAGGAAAACTTGCAATCTCAACTTTGAGATATCAGGGAAAATCTTCTGATGAAACAGGTGTGAGCTTGGTACAGTGGTCACCTCCATGCAAACAGAACCTATCTTGTCACAGAAGACTTTTTTGTTATCCAGTTGCACCTTCTGCGAGAATAGAAAATGTGACACTGCTGTGTTCCAGGAGATGGATTGGCTTCTTTGTCGTCCTTACTCCTAGTGTGTGATCTTCCTTGTCAAGGCGTGTGGACATGGCAGGTAACACATACAGGATGATCCAACTGTTTATGGTCCTAATGACATAAACCATAAAGAATTGAAACTAGGTACCACGAAATGAGAAACTGATGGTCTGAAATGAATATTTCAGGCTGTAAGTGGTCTTGAATTGGCATTGCGTGGGAGGTACACATTTGTAAACTGCTTATATTTGATAACAAACAACTGTCCCGGTGGAACTGCATTGTTTAGGGTTAGTGACTGGTTGTTGAAAATGGAGCATTACTAGAGACCTGTAAATTAGCATCTAGTTTTGGGAAAATTAGCACCTATTTATGGCAAAATTAGCGTATATACTGGGCAATATTAGCATCTACTTTTGTAAATAATTAGACATATAAATTTAAAAGTTTATCACACTCCATACATGATTGAAATTGTTCACAAAAAGAAAATACATTAAAATTAAAAATAACAAATTAAAAAAGCACTGATTGTAGAAAAAAGTATTAGCAGTAGTAGTAGTAGTAGCAGTAAAGTGAAATAATAAAATAATACAGTGACACCCCTATTTTATATTTTCATGTGGTCCAGACTTAACCGATGGAAAGTTGAGGAAAATGTTAAAACCCCCAAAATGTCAGCAAAAGCACATGTTATTGACAGATATGATTAAAAATTGCAATCCTCTCCAATACTTTGTATAAAATCTGTTTAAGAGAAGGAAATTAAATGTACAGTACAATTTTTATCCAATAATTTGTGGTAATGAATATCATCAGTTCTTAAAACACCACAATTGTGATACAGCAAGTATTGTTGTTGTTGTTGTGGTCTTCAGTCCAGGGACTGGTTTGATGCAGCTCACCATGCTACTCTATCCTGTGCAAGCTTCTTCATCTCCCAGTAACTACTGCAGCCTACATCCTTCTGAATCTGCTTAGTGTATTCATCTCTTGGTCTCCCTCTATGATTTTTACCCTCCACACTGCCCTCCAATACTAAATTGGTGATCCCTTGATGCCTCAGAACATGTCCTACCAACCGATCCCTTCTTCTAGTCACGTTGTGACTACCTCCTCATTAGTTATGTGATCTACCCATTTAATCTTCAGCATTCTTCTGTAGCACCACATTTCAAAAGCTTCTATTCTCTTCTTGTCCAAACTATTTATCGTCCATGTTTCACTTCCATACATGGCTACACTCCATACAAATACTTTCAGAAACAACTTCCTGACACTTAAATCTATACTTGATGTTAACAAATTTCTCTTCTTCAGAAACGCTTTCCTTGCCATTGCTAGTCTACATTTTATATCTTCTCTACTTCGACCATCATCAGTTATTTTGCTCCCCAAATAGCAAAACTCCTTTACTACTTTAAGTGTCTCATTTCCTAATCTAATTCCCGCAGCATCACCCTATTTGATTCGACTACATTCCATTATCCTCGTTTTGCTTTTGTTGATGTTAATCTTATATCCTCCTTTCAAGAAACTCAGCACTACAGCAAGTAAAAACTCATCAAAAAATTGGAAGTGGTATGTGGGTACAAGGTAATAGAGCTGTTTTCCTACGTGCTGTGACTACAAATTATTCATTCAAAACATGTTTTTGAGAGACCATCCTTTGTGTTCACCCAGAAAAAAAAGCAAAAATTGATGGACATGTTGAATTGAACCTAAAACATCGCAGCAGCTAAGTGGTTAAATCGGGAGCATATTTTGACATACTTTGTCACCATTGCTGTTATTGTTTAATGCTTTCCCTATGAGCTGCACTTCATATGCTCACCACTGTTAAAGTGTTATTTTAGGCTTGATGAGAGAAATGGAGATTTGATAAAATGAGTTTGCTTCCCCAATTGATGTTACATGCTTATTAGAAGTAGGCTCAGTGAATTTCTGTGTATTGTGTAAAATGTAAATTTGACAGAAATCTCAGGTGCTACAGTTTCGATACATGCCCTCTATCACTGCTGCCAGTGTTTACGAACTACAATGTGTCGGGTAGTGTATGTAGTTGTTGCAACTGTATCATGTCTGATTTGAACACAAAAATCTTTAAAATGTGCTATTGCAAAACCCTTTCTCTGCTTCCATGTAATGTCTCTGTCATAGGTCATCGTCTGCACAAGAAAATACTTTCACCCCTACCTGCACTCCTGTCGCTGAAAGGCCGCTCACCCTATCCATACATCCTGTACGTGTGCTCATTTTATGTGACTTGGTGTGGTCGCTCCGCTGGCTATTGGGTGACTTAGCAAGTCACCAGCCAATAAGTGTTCACTAGGTGGAAATGGGCAACCTTTCCTCAGCTATGCCCGAGCATATTCTTTGAGACTCAGTGTTTGAATTTAAAAGTTTGATGACTGATATTGTTGCGGAATACAGGACATAAGAAATATCTGAAAAAGATGAGACTGAGATATAGGTGGCACAAGAAAAGGTTGTGGCTGGACCCCTTTGTCACATATCGGGTTGGTCTGGAACAATTCGTGTCAAGTGTCTTGTTTTCCCATTTCTGCTGCAACCTAGCAGGAGTTGTATCATAATTGTACAGTGAAGTTAAAGGTTGCAAGTCACGATGACAACATCGATTGTGGATTACGTCAGCATTTCCTCTCTCACATCTCCCCTCTCCACAACAGCCTTAAACATTCCCTTAATTCTGCCACTACCTGTGATGCGAACTGTCTGCCTTTTGGACAACTTATAACTTGTTCAGTTGCATCAAATTACAATAGGAAGAAAATGGGACAAAGTCAAGCGAGACGATGAGCAAGAACTTAGAATCGAGGTAAACCTTATACCTGTCCTTTTTTTCCCCCTAAGGTAAGTCTTTCCGCTTCTGGGATTGGAGTGACTCCTTACCCTCTCCCTTAAAACCAACATCCTTTTGTCTTTCCCTCTTTCCTGATGAAGCAACCTTGCGTTGCGAAAGCTTGAAATTTTTGTGTGTGTGTGTGTGTGTGTGTGTGTGTGTGTGTGTGTGTGTGTATTTTTGTATTTTTTGTTGTGTCTATCAACCAGCGCTTTCTTGTTTGGTAAGTTACAGCATCTTTGTTTTTTATATATATTTTTCCCACGTGGAATGTTTCCCTCTATTATATTTATTCATATGTAATCAGACAATGTACTCTGTGTTGAGTCAGTTCCCCTAACTTTTACTCAAGCTGAGAATATTCTCTGGTGAAGTATTTCTCTGACTCGCTTTATTCATTTGAACCTGAGAATGTTCTCCAAAGTTCTGAGAATAAAATACATTCTCCATTTTATTCATATGACCCATGATCACTGATCCCTGCTGGTGCTGTGGGACTAGTACTCAAACCCTGTGTGGATCAGGATTAGTCTCTTCACTCATTTAAAATTAAGGAAAGAAAATAACAAACTATGCTCAATGGAAAACATAGCTGAGGGCACAAAAACAGCTACTGCGCAGTTGCTTGCTGAGCATGGTATTGTCATAAATAAGGTAGTTCAGGCCCAATCTGTACAAGTATCTTAATGCAACCGTAGTTCAGAACCCCCGACCTAAAACTGTTGCATTAAAGTACCCCCAATTTTGCAAAATTCCAGCTTTAGTTAGAAGAAAAGTGTACGCATTTCTTTGTTCTGATATGCTATGTCCATGGGCGAGTCGTAGACTGCCGTACATGGCATTTATCTTATATAGACAGCTCAACTGCCCATTTTTTGACGGCACCAGAGTGTAACTTAAGAGTGCACTAATACGTCACTGCATACATGCATTGGTGAGCTCTTTATTTTGCAAAAACATTCATACACACATTCTCTTTCCAAATTGGGCTTCCCCAGACCTTTTATGATACCAATAACTGACTATTTGAAAAGTGGAAATGAGAAACTTTCTAAGCGCCAAATCAGACAGTTGCCAGGAGAATTAAAAAATAATTTATCTCTGTTTGTTCCTAACTGATTTGTATCAAAAAAACTGAGAAGGTAGTCTGATGCCACAGAATTATGCTGGTGAAATGAAATGATCGTTTGGCATTGTTGACCGGAAGACCCTATGTGGGGAAGTTCGGTCGCCATATTGCAAGTCCTTCTTAGTTGACGCCACTTCGGCGACTTGCGAGTCAATGATGATGAAATGATGATGAACACACAACACCCAGTCATCACGAGGCAGAGAAAATCTCTGACCCCGCCGGGAATCGAACCCAGGACGCCATGTGCGGGAAGCGAGATCGCTACCGCAAGACCACGAGCTGCAGACTATGCTGGTGACCACATCACCACAAAAAATAGTGAGACAAATTAGAAAGTAAACACTTCATTAAGAAAGTTCAAAGTGCCATGCCAGGAAACTGACTGGTTCTCATCAATGAGAGAGTTTATACAAGTTAGAAAGAAGAAAATAGCAACAAGCCACTGTCAATAATGCTATTTATTTGTACAGACGGTGCTGTTGCTAATTTCTAGCTGACAGGTTCATTTTCAGATTGCTGTTCATGTTTATATAACATTTGTTGTGGTGTACATTAGATGCTATTGCTGTTTACAATCATAGTTGTTGTTTCGATTAGTTGTTGGCTGTTATTTTTCTGCAACAACTAATTTAAACAACAATAGATGTAAAATAAACTTGAACCTGTCAGTTTGAATATCTATGTAAATGAACAGCATTATTAGCAGCAGCTAGTTGCCGTTTTCTTCTTTGTGAGAATCAATGCTTATTTTGTATGCAGCTATGATCTCAAAAATGTCAGTTTTCCACAACATAGCAGGAAGATACTTATTGTTTAAAGTTCCATTAATTCTGAGGCACTAGGTTTTTTTTTAAACACAAGAACAGAAATGCAACATTAGGTTTTTCACTAGTAGAACGATAGTGCACAGAAAACTTGTGTGATATCTTTTAAATTTTGGAGCTCCAGAGTGTAATGCAGCTTGGCACAAACGGCATACACCATCTACTAACACACTTTTGAGATAGTTTATCCATTGTTTGGATCTGGATCAAGCATAGGGATGTGCAACAGCGCTGAGAACACAATAGTACTGAAAACTTGTTTTGTGAAAAAATGACACAGCTCCCTCTCTTCTCTTGGTTGGAAAAGAAAACTGAAATAAAGTAATTTGGATGCAATTTCCTCTGAAAAGCATTTATTTTGTAAATTCACATTTCTGAATCTTGAGGAAGAATTCATATCTGTATTCGCATTTATCACAAATTTCAATTTTTTTGAGTCCCTAAGCATTACTCTGTACAGGAACCTGAGGACAAGTTTAATATACAGTATACTATAGTGCGGTGCCAAAAACTCCAAATGACTGCATATGGAGAAAAGTTTTGCAAAAGTTGTGCTAACTTCAGGATACTTATATTGTCAATAGAAACTTATGAGGAACTTGGTCGTTCAGGGAACAGAGAATTGGCCACTGATCTTGACAAAAAATTCTTTGCACAGCAGAATTTGAGTACATAGGGTTTGACAGCGTGGAAGGAAAATATTTCAGTAAGCCACAATCTCCTTGCCCATGGGATACTGCCTTGGAAGAATACAGTATATATGCATATTTCAACATATACAAGACCGTACTGAACCTATAACTGTCAGAACATAGCTCGAAAGAAAGAAAAACCAACATTTATAGCATCTGAATATAAAGGTTGTGAAACCCCATAATTGGTTTCGAGCAGTCCTCCAGAAGAAAGAGCAAAGTGCTCACATTGTAGTCTGCTCAGGATGCATTTTCTGCTCTGTCACGGATTTGAACTGTTTTGGCCATTTTGTGCAATGCTCTTGACATATGAGTCGTGCCTGTCATCTGCAATGGTAGAAATGTCACACAAATGTTAATGGGTCCCTCGTATGCTTATTATTATAATCAATGTGTCAACATAATGAATGCCTGATAGTGAATATTATCATATTGTCGATACTTGAAATATTTATGTCATCCAAAATATTCTCTGTATCACCAGTGCATATTGAGCACTTGAGGGTGGTGTTCGCATTTTTCCAGTCGACTTTTGTATAATACTGCCAATATATGCTAAGTTCAAGCAATTTAGACTTTTAAATTTTGTAAAATGAATAGTGAAATTATGGCTTAATTTATTTAGTGTTATGGAAACAATCCATTCCTGTACAGTCAGTTATCAAAAGTATTTTTGGCCAAATATTCAAAAAAATGCTTGATAATGATATTTGTGGACATAAACACACACAATTTCAAACAATCAGATGACCTGCTCATCATAATTTACTCGCAATTACTAGTCAACTGGAACTGCCTGCGGTGTGGCATGTTTAGTGGGGCGTTTGATCACTGTCTCTCGTCGTACTGTGCACTACACAAGTTCTACCTACCTTAGTACAGCGTCTGATCACCAGCCTGTTTCTCTGCATACGTAGATACTGTCCAGATGATGTTAAAAGCAACATTGAAGAAAAACACCATCAATACTTACGTTTGTGAAGACCGCGTAAACTCTGGTAGCAAGCTATCCTGTAATACCTTATAACAGATTTCGGGTTGAGGGCAGTTGCTTCATCTCTTTAGAAAAATGTCAACATTCTGCATAGGAGTTCTTTTCTTATTATTATTTTTTAAGTTCAAAATAAACACTTTCCAGCTCGTATGTAATTAGTGAACATCACTGTCCCCAGTTCACAATTCATGCAACCCTGTACACAAGAAAGGCAGCCAGAAATGTACTTAAGTCCAGTCCGAAGAATTACACGATTTTATAGTCAATACTCCACTACTGTATCTGAGTTTCACATTCAGGCCTTTTCAGTGGATTTCTATTAAAGAAATTGCTCGCCAAATATTCCAGATATGAATACAAAACATACCACGCGGAATTCTACAAAGGCAGAAAGTTCACACGCGTCCAACATGACCTGCACGTTCAATAGCTAGATGACGACTCCTCCAATGCTGCTCCTTCCACAGCCTATAACTACTTGCAATGCGCGGGAAATGCTTAACTCTGATTGGTTGTTCAAAATGACCAGCCAGTCAAAACAATCCTTAGAGTTCCTTCTCGCACTAAAACCGTCTTATGCCAATCAACATTCACAGATGCATTTACATCACTTCATCATGCAAATATTAATAAAATGTTTAACAAAACCAAATGAAAAGAAAACTAATCTTGAAATAACTTTAGAAAAAAAACTAAACTTTCAACTGTTGTTCTGGCTGCCCCCTTACAAAAGCAAGTACACTTAGACATACGTCATCAGCGAAGTGGGCACAAACATCTTTCGCGTGCTATGATTATGTAAAGTATTACATAAATTTAATCTTGAAATTTAACGTATGTTCCACATACACACTCTCACTCACTCTCATTTACTTCCATAACAATATTAAACACAACTAATAATTTTGTCTGCTTTTTATATTATGAAAATGTTAAGTAGTTAAAGTTTTTAAATTAAATCTTAATTAAATAATTCTGCCCATTGAGAGTTCTGGTTATGTTTTCAGATTATAACAAAAGGTAAACTGTCATCGTTCCTAGCTGAATTTAATTCTCTAAGCGTCGGTTTAGGGTGTTTTAGGTAATTTTCTCTAACTCTGAAGGTATGCCAGCTAGAAAGCTGAGATTTTTACACAATCTTCTTTTTAATAACAAAGGGCAGTATATTGACTTTTAACTAAATTGAATAAAATTTAATACAGTTTATTTAGATTCTTAGGAGCTCACTTCCCACGGCTAGGCTAGTGACAGGTGCGAATGAGTCATGCCAAGATAAAAGTGGCTGTTTTGCCACCTCCAACGGCTCCAAAGCTACGAGCTGTACCGCAAAGTAGTGCAATAAATGCTATTGTGTATTGACTCATGACGTTACAAACTTAATTGTCTCATTGTCATATTTTTTGTTTTTCTGTACTTTCTCGAATTAGCATTAGTAAATAACTCTTGTTCATTGTGGAAGTATTAGAGCACTGCAAAACCATTTAAATTGATGGTAATTTGTAATGAATTAGCTGCAACAAATTTCTTTTATAGACAGTTATTTTTACATAAAGACATTTCAAAATACCTATCTCCCACTTCCAGATGTTTACACTTGTGTATGTATCATGGATATTTTTTCTTTACTAACAATTCTACACATTTTTGCAATGGAAGTTTAAGATAGTTATTGTAAAATGTAGGAAGTAAATAAACATTGCTCATGATGTGTCAATAAATGTAATTATTAGATGGTGGAATGAACATAAATCAATGTACTCCCAAAAACACTTGTTTTGGGGACTTGATGTGGTGTGTTCGGAAAGCGTGCTGTTCATATCCCTGCGTCACCTCAGAAACATTAATAACACAGATGCTGCAGTTCGTATGTTTTGCGATAGAAGTGCTGCTGTCACTCCACGTGATGCGGTTCCGTGTGGCCTTGTGTAAGTATGTGAATCGGGCCTACATGTAACTAAAGTTTGTCCATGATTGCTTTAGACAGTGCTGATTGGAATACAACACAGATACAGACACTGGTGATAACATAACACTCCAGAGGAGTGATACATATCCTTATGTCTTCTTGCCGATGAATGATACTCGCAACCAAAAGTTGTTTGTATAGTAATTAATGACGTAAAATAATGTGTCCACTATAAATCTACAGATGTTGTCCATTGGTTTTGTTTATACTCTGCTTGCTCAAAAAAAGTGAATCGCTTGCAAGGTGATGAGGAAAAGAACTGAATCCCCACAAATCGGGAGGGTGTGAAGTGTTATTTCAGTGTTTACAAAATTGAATTAAATTTACAAAGAACTTGGCAGTATTAGCCCACTTACCAGTATGAGGTTGCACCCTTTCTGACCTGGATGCACACACTGATACTGGCATAAGGCCGGTATTACACTATCATATTTCTTTGTCAAACTTGATATGTCAAATATTTGCATCAGAGAAATTTGATAGCGTAATAGGGAATGTTGTCAAATTGCCTTTCGTCAAAGAAATATGATCAAATCTAGAGCCTTGCCCTAGATTTGACCATAAAACTCGTTCATCTTCTGTTCACTGCAGTGTGACATACAACCGCTCAGAGTGCTGGCATCGCTACAACTATTTCACGTCTGTAGTGTGTTTGTAAATGTGACTGCAAAGTTCAGTTGGTGTCTTCCATTGACTCTTTTTTAATAACCTTACTTTGTCTTGGGGGGGGGGGGGGGTGAGCAAGGGGCCCAACAAGTGCTGTTAATAATGTGCTAATGGGCAGGTAGGATATGCTTCAAATCCACAATCACAGCTACAGCCATCCACCTCTACATCTGCAAACAGCCAGGCAGCTATTCAGCAAACAGTAGAGGAGCTGGCCACACTCCAAAATAATAATAAAAAAACTTAGCTCTCCATTCTACTTTCTTAATTTTTAAACTCTGGATGCCACAAGTTAACAAGTGCTTCATCTGTTTTATGATTTTTATTAAATTGTAGTTGTTGGAACACTAATTCTATAATTAAATTATTTAAAAATAAAAATAGCTGTTATTGCCCGTATTGTGTGTACGGAACATTTATTTACCTTAAGCCTCTTTTATTGCTTTATAAACCGCTTCACACATTTCTTGAATTATTTTAGTTAATGTGCTCTGCGGTATTGGAGTGCTTTGTTGTAGGCTAGAATAGCTCTCTCCTGTAGCAAGGAATGACAGTGTTACAGTGAACGAGTCTTGTGCACCTGCAGCATTTCTGAACTGAGTTTTCTGATTTGTAATACAAAGAGCCACTGTACTGAGCAAATACTGAAACACACTTTCATCCTTTCATAAGTAATGTATATAAGACTTGATGTCCTCCACTTCCAGCTCTCATAAAAAATTTTGCCGAATGCTTTTACTATCTCAGTGTAAAACTCATGGCTTCACCGGAGTATGTTTCCTTTTTTTTTCTGTCACTTCTTTTCCAAATGCACAGACAATGGAATTGTGATACAAGCAACTGCAGCACATAGTAACAAGTTGTTGTTGTTCATCATCTTATGATGACAATGTAATACCCCTTTTTAGTGCCATGTCAAATACCTTTGTCAAACAAAATTGATGAGTGTTTGATCATATTTCTTTCTCAACGAAATATGATAGTTTAATACCAGCCTAAGAGACATAACACATAAGGATACAGGTTTCCGCAATGTACAGAGGTGCCATCAGAGTTCCACCACTCACTACCACAGGTAACCTGCAGTCATACCTGATGGCTCACCACACCGTGACATCAGAAGTTACACTGCTGTGCTTCTCCAAAATCTTGAAAGATATTGGGACCTACCCCGAGATCAGCACTGTAATCACTGGAGGTGGTCACGTAGGGTAACGAGGAGCATTGCGGAACACGAGGCGGCACTGTTTGTCAGCTCTGTGCTTCCCGGTTGCAGCACGACTCCCAAATGTGACCATTTGTATCGTGGTGTTAACAACCACCTACGTGTGGAATGTAATTCTGCAGTCGGCTGCTGCTGGTCCTGACCGATAGTATAGGATGATGCAGAAAGTCTGTTCGTTTTTCGTCGATACCAGGTGTAGATGTGAAGGCGTCAGAGTGTGCTCGGGGCACAATGTGGCGATCTTTCCTCGAGGTGGTCAGACTGCAACCTTGACGACAAGTATGCCCGACCTCAAGTTCCCGTGCAGTCCGACATCTGGCCACTATCACATGAGAATGTCCCACAAATCTGGATATTTCACGATTCGGTGAATCGAATAGATGGAGGACCGTAATGAGCTTCCTCCCAAATTCTTATCAGGTGCAAATAATGCGGTCTCGTGTGAGTACTCAGCATTTCAAAGTACTTGAGTGATCACTCAACATCTGACACACTGTTCACATACTTTGTATACTTTGCCAGACCTAGTAACAACATATACACAAACAATTCCAATGCATTCTGGGTGCCCCCCCTCCTGCCGCAAGGGATCACTCTTCGGTGAATTTCTGCTTGGCTATCGCAGGGCCACAGCCTTTGCAACACCTCTTCCCTTTCCAAGCTGCACATCTATCCTACTGTTGTTCTTTTTCCCGTCCCTAGGGGAACTTTTGATAGGCCAGCATCGGAACAGTCCCTTGTCTGTTTTTCTTTCTTTCTTCATTCTCCATCTCCACCTGACCTGTGCTTCAGCATTTCAGGTTTCTGTTTGTTTCTTCTTCCCCCCCTGTGTGCTTCTGAATGCTGGCCCACATGTTTTGATGCATAACGGGTGACTGTGTAACGTGTAATTCCCAATCCCTGGTCGACAGGTACGACTCGCACGTACCCCCTGTATGGGCTGCACTGAAGAGGGGTGATTGCATGAGCTATTATCTTCACAATTGCTAATTGGTCCCTCTGTCCAGAGCTCATGCGCCACGAACAATCACGAAATGCAGGTGAGATCCTCTCGGCGGTGGCCCCCAGTTGGAAGTCGCACGCCATTGGAGACACTGGAAGTTGTGGGTTTTTGTTTTTGGCAGTGAGCCATTCATTCTCATCTCAGTCCGCCACACACCTTTGGGTGGCTTGCGGAGTATAAATGTAGATGTAAATGTAGTCTGTCTACTAAATGCAAATGGAATGAGGCTGAAGATTCAGCAACTCTCCCTGCTGCACCTTGGTTCCTCGTGGTTTCACATACTGAAGAACACCAGTCTTTTGCTACAGTTAATCCATTTATTATTTAGAAAGTTGTTGATATAACTGTATCCCTGTGAAGTCCTGTTCTTGCTTACATAATGGGAATTGTAGAGACCAACTGTGATTTTCAAGCCCACCAACTGCTTACAGCTTCACTACTCCACGGCTCTCCTATTCGTGTCAAGGTCTACCGTATGCTGAATTCTTCATGTGGCATTATTTACACTCGGCTGCTTGGTGGTCTGACCAAGGAGGAAATCCAACATTACCTCTGATCAGGGCGTCACTGCGGTCCGTTGAGTAATGGAAAAAGGTTCATGAAAACTTGGGGCCTACACACACTTTTTTTTTTTTTCTCACATTTGACTGAATACTGCTTCCATCGAAATTCAGGGCAGGCTATGAAGTCACCAAGCTCTGATTGGACTTTCCGAACACAATCCATTGCTAGCAGCACCAACATTATAACCACACTTGTGTATCCTGTCAAAACATGGCCAAGTGTGTTACGTGTGGTGGAGATGCTCATGAGGCCAGTTACCCACCTCCTTCTCCCCACTGTATCAATTGTAATGGCAACGGTGCCACCTCATCCCGTGAGAGTCCCATATATCTCGGTGAGTGGGCTGTCCAGGGGATTTGGGTGAAGGTAAAAGTACCTTACTCTGTCGCTCGAAGGTTGTTGGCCAGTCGAAAACTCTGCATTTTACCATCTGGCACTGGTAGTATCATTCTTGCTCCATAAAGGACATGACCGTGCAGACTTGGCAACACCCAATTGCCCAGTATCCCTGTCTTCTTCTCCTATGGCTGCTAAGCAAGCCACCAAATCTTGCGCACCCCTCACTCCACCTCCCCATGGCGAAATCACCTGCTACACAACCGCCAGGCCAAAAAGGAAGACCTTTTACATCCTTCCAGCCAACAAACATCTGAGTCTCTGTCTGCTGACTGTAAAGGCTCTAATAAATTGAACAGAGTCAAATGGTCTTCTCCTCCCTCGACTTGGAGATCCTCTTGAACAGTGTCACTGTGTAGTACCCTCACCTGAGGAAGAATGCCAATGCCTCTGTAGATTTCGTGGAACAGGATCCTCCAGCCTCTGTGTGCCTGTAGCGCGAGCCTTCGAAGGTTGGCACTTGGGGAACTGCCGAGGTGGCTGCCCTACATTTGTTCCATTGTTTCCATGTCGCATTGTGACTCTCCTCAATGGAATGCTCACGGCTTTCGATCCAACAAGGAATTACAGCTGCTCTTGGAATCAATTGCAGTATCCAGCTCTTTTCCACTTTTGTGTTTTCTTCTGGTCTGCTTTGACCTACAAACACACCTCCCACCCTTGCCGCCACTGCCCCCCCCCCCCCCTCCTGTGGACAGCATTCCATCTGGTGGAGAATCATACTGTTCATTTGGGATGATGTCTATAGACAAACCGTGTAATTTCACGGCAGACTGCAAGCTGTTGCAGCCCGTGTTTCCCTTCCTCCTTTCACCTTTCCTTTTTGTAGTGACTACATGATTTCATTATTCACTGTTACCAGGGCTTATTGGTCATCCCCCTCACCCTTTCTGCTGCTCAGTAACTTAAGCAGCCACCATCCCCATTGGAACTCTTCGAGAACATGTCTGAGAGGTTCCCTCAGGGCTGACCTTCTCAATCAACGCCACCACGCTATGTCCCCGTACCGTGGTGGACTGAGGTGTACCGCGACATTGCTCGCATGCAGAAGTGTGTTCATTGAACACAGTTGCATGCCCAGTGATGTTGCATTCTTTGGTGTAGCAAAGAAGCTTGCTTAATTTCATTTGCTAGATCTTTCAGCAGTTTCGCAACCTCTTCTGTCGTCTGGAACAACCTCTGTCAGTTCTCTGGGACCGAGTTTTATTACCTGATTTCTGGCGTGACTGTAGCATTGATGTCATTGTGAACCCTAATGCTATCTCAAACACCTTTGGCCTTATTTTGCAGAGATTTCAAGCTCCATCCACTATCATCTTGCCTTCCTCCGTTGGAAACGAGTAGAGAAGGCTGAGGTGATACCCATCTCTTCTCAGAATCGTGAATTCTACAGTGTCACCTTTACTATGAGGGAGCTTGACCATGCTGTCACCTCATCCTAGTCCTTTTACCTACCACCGCATTTCTCTCTCCTTCTGTGCTTGCAAGGTGATGGAACATATGATTCGTGGCTGGCTGGTATCGTGGCTCAAGTCTCACAATCTACTAATCGATGCAGAGTGTAGATGTAGTGTGTGCCACTCTGCAGGTGACCATCTTGCCAACTCGTGTCATGAATAGTTTCCTGCAGAAACACCTGAGTGTACCCGTGTTCTTTTGATTTGGAGGAAGCTTATGACACATGCTGAAGGACTGGTATCCTCTGTGCGTCTTTGAGGCTGCCTGCCCCATTTTGTTAAGGAATTTTTAAAAGACAGGGTGTTCAAGGTATGTGTTGGTTCTGCTTTGTCGGACACGTTTATCCAGGAGAATGCGGTGCCTCAGGGATCCGTCATGAGCGTCATCCTCTGTGCTGCAGCCATCGACCCTGTTATGGACTGTCTACCGAGAGGCATCTCTGGCTCCCTTTTTGTCAGCAGCTTTGTGATCTATTGCAGTTTTCCATTGACTTGTCTCCTTGAACAGCATTTTCAGCGATGTCCCAATTGTTTTCACTCGTGGAGCATCGATAATGACTTTCACTTTTGTACTGACAAAATCATTTGTTTCTGGCAGTGCAATGGGTTTCATCCACTGTCTTTATATCTTGGACCTGTTGCTTTTCCCTATGCTGATACTATGAAATTCCTGGTGCTCATGCTTGATAGGAAACTTTCATGGTCTCCCCACATGCCTTACCTGACTGCACACTGTACCTAGTCCCTCAATGTCCTACGTGGTGCTTCCTGGGGAGCAGATTGAACCACCCTCCTCCTTTTATACTGATCCTTTCTCTATTCAAAACTAGAGTATGAGTGTTTTGTTTATTCTTGTGGACTACCGTCCATCTTATGCAGTCTTAATACAATGTACCAACATGGAATCCATTTGGCAACTGGTGTCTTTTACAGTAGCCCGATTGAGAGTCTCTACGCACAAACTTCCAAATTGCTACTGTCAAACCATGTGATACCCTTCTCAGCGGATGAGTATGCCGTTTGTCTTACATGCCTCGCCACCCATCCTGTGCCCCCCTTTTTCGATGACGCTCTTGACTGCAAGTACGGGGCACATCGTTCTTCTCTGTTACTTCTCAGAGTTCACTTTCAGCTATTGCTCCGGCAGTTTAACTTTGTGCTACTGCCATTTTTTTTGATGGGTGTGAACTCTTCACCACCGTGGCTTCGGGCAGCAGCCCCTGTTCATCTTGGACTTCATTCACTTCCTAAGGAAAGTACTCCAGATTCGATCTATTGCTCTAAGTTTTTCAACCTTCACGTGCAACTTAGCGATAGCACCTTCTTGTACGCTGATGGCTTTAAGACTGACCGACTGGTGTTGGATGTGCCTTCACCTGTAACACTTTCATTTTTGGTGTTGGGTTACAGAACACTGTTCAATAATTATAGCAGAGCTCTTCGTCCTCTATCAGGTGTATGGTCAGATTCTCTCAGTGCCCGTCAGAGTCTCTTTGTCACGAGGAGATCATTTTAGCTAGATTGCGTGTAGGACACTGTCTTTTTAGCCATCGCCATTTATTCATTTATTATGTGGTGAAACCCCAACACTTTGTGTTCATTGTCATTAACCTTTGACGGTTCGCCATTTCCTGACATGCCCACGTGCCCCCCCCCCCCCCCCCCCCCCCCCTTTTTTTTTTTTCCTCCCCACCCGCTTGTGTTTGTTGTCTGAGTTATCAGCCACTTTAGTGAACGATGTGCATGCTGTCAATTAGGTTTTACTTTTTATCCTTTGCAGCAATACGGTGAACGATATTTAATCTTTGGTTAGGGACCTCCGCGGTCTCTATGGAGTATTTTGTGCACCTTTCTCCAAGGGGAAGCCCTTGTTTTTAGCTCTCTCTTCTTCCGTTGATTGAGCGTAGCATACAGTCACTTATTTTACATATTGGTGTTCTAAGGTTATGACATTGGTGTGTATCACCTCGGTTGTTTGTGAAGGAAAAAAAAAAAAACTGTGGCAGTCAGTAAGGTTATGATATTGGCGTGTATGACCTCAGTTGTGTATGAAGAAGAAGAAGAAGAAGAAGAAGAAGGAGAAAACTGTGGCCATCATTTGCTGTGCATGTTAAGTTATTGCTGTATGATGCTAAGTTACTTGTGTCGGTAAGAAAGCAAACATTCATTTGTGACTGTTGACTGCTTGTCACAAAGCACTCACTTCAGGATTCCTTACCATCTCTCAAGAGCTTCCTGTAAGTTTCTAGATTTCTTCCTCTGATGTTGTCTGTGTAGCCATGTAGCCACCACTGTCTGTGAGATATGTCGGTCTGGTTTTATGAGACGTGACCATAAAGTGAGCTTCCCCCCTCACCCACAGCTAGCTAACTGTATATTGGACTACATGTACAGGATAGAATAGTGACACACGACGGTACATGTGCTAATGGAACTTCCCGAAGTTTCCGTAGCTTTGTGGCAGTGGTTGAAAATGGAGGCTTGTATTTCAGCTCCCACCGTGTGCGAAATGTTGTTGATGATGAAGGTTTTGAATGGTCGGAACATAGTGCTTTTTGAAATTCTCAGCCGTGTCCATATCTATTGATTTGTCATCACAACCAAGCAGGTAGTGCATTGCTGGTGCAGAGACTTTGCGGCAGGTTGCCACAATGTTCACAAAGGATAACGCAGTAGGAGGCTGTCAGTAATTACACATGACCTCTTTTTAGCTTGTGTGGGAACACATAATGGAGAATTGTCACTTCACAAACATGGAACTTGCCACTCGGTTCCCACGGATGTGCTGCTCCCTGTTCCACGAAATTGTCATGGTGCATTGTCACGTAGCACCTGTTATTCTAGAAATTGTGCACCAGGTAGGTATGAACGCAAGTGACTGTTCAAAACAAGCACTGCATGAGGCAAAGTGCCAGTTTTGTCTTGCTGCATGATAACGCTGAGCCGCATGCGGCTCAACTGATAACAGAGCTGCTGCAAACATTCTGTTGGGGAAGGGGGGAGAATGTTAGATCGTCCATCCTACAGCACGTACCTCACTCCCAATGACTTTCATCCGTTCCCGAACCTCAAGAAATTCCTGTCTGGCTGGAGTCAGCATTTTCAGGTTGACAGATCGACAGAGATGGTTGTCATACAGCGGTCCCAATCCCAGGTGGTAGACTTTTGTGACACAGAGATACAAAAATTTGCCACACGGTCTGAGGAATGTCTGAATACTGGTGGTGAGTAAGTTGAAAAATAGCTCAGTACTTCCTGTACCTGTTCCAATAAATCTTTCAATTAAATGGCACCGAGTTATCTGGTGCACCAGTTAGCACACTGGACTTGCATTCGGAAGGATGACGGTTCAAACCTGCGTCCAGTCATCCTGATTTAGGTTTTACGTGATGTGCCGAAATCATATCAGGCAAATCCTGGGATGGTTCCTTTGAAAGGGCATGGCCGACTCCCTTCCCTATCGTTCCCTAGTCCGACAGGACAATCAACAAATTAAATGGTGTTTTGTTTCTGTTTACAATCCTAGGGAAAATACGAATCACACATCTGAACTATGTGACAGTCAAGAAAACAGTTTAAGTGGTGAAATATTCCCACAGAACTCTCTGAAAGTAATCAGAATCGCTGTCTGGCACTGCAGTTTCTTTGACAGCAACAAAGTTGAATCCTTACCCGTTTTATGCAGTTCATGGTATACATCAGTCTCTCTAACGACACTTGCAGGATTTAATGTTCCTGCTGAGTGGCGTTAAGCCGTTGGAACATGGACGGCGCATCCGAACATTGAGCGTGCCAAGTATCTGACATCACATTGTAGAATAGCACGTTTGAGACTCTTTTTGAAGGTGCAGAGCAATATCTAAGATGTCAGATATTCTGAGTGTTGACCAATCAGGTGGCACAGTGCCACCTCCATCACATGCATGCCATCTCCCTTCAGCACGGAGTTGTGAGGTGCCATATTGGCATTCATTTCAAGCCTATATGTATATATGCCATTTCTGAGCACCAGCAAATTGAGAATAACTCGAAAACCCATTGTTTACTGTGCGATTTGTTGCAATAAAAAATGAGAAACATCATATTCGTGGCAAAAGAATTATTGTAACTTGCATATTATGAGAGTATGGCATTTGAAGGCAACGACACATTGAGGATCCACAAAAAATGCATTGTTCTGGTTACAATTTGTTATAATTACATTTCGATTAAACGTAGCTATGATTAAAGCTTTTAGCAAGTGGCAACATGTTAGAATTGGGTAACAAACATTTGTCAGCGGTTTAGTGGTGGCTAAGTGTGTTCGGTCGGATGGTTATGCCCTCTGCAATAAAAAAACTGAGTAAATGGATCATTGATAAACTTGAACGGGTGGCTTGGATGTCTGCCCCAAACAAGTGCAACGAACAATGTCGAACAAAATGAGATGAAACATTAAAAAAAGCGTAGTGAGTAGCGTTACTGATTCTGTACGGGATGCTTGTTATGACGATGGTTCGCGTCTCACCACATCAAAACTTTTTTCCTAACATTCGTGTTTTTAATAGGTTCTTATGCTGTTCTATTAGTTTAATATAAGTTTATACTATAATATTTGATGTTATGTAAATATAAGTTCGCCTTTTTTTTAATAGTGAGTTTGTTCGATTGGCTTTATCTACAGGACAGCTTGTGCTACTTGTGAAAGAAAAAGGAGCAAAATATCTTTATAGGTTTGTAATTCACATGTTGCAAAGATTCTGCTACTGGGTAGGAACAGTGGTCAAGTAAGAATGATCTTTGGGTTGTACTAAAATGGGGGAATGATGAAATAATGTTTATATTATGTGGAGAACTACTGCAAATTTGCATCGCACTGTTAGTAATGGAAATTTTATAACCCTGTGTCCTTACTGATTGGACGTGGTACTTTCCTTTTCATCTTAAAACATGTACATGGATATTGAAGCCTCTATTTGTGTATATTACATGTAGAACAACGTGACTAGGATATGGACAATGGAGGAAATTTGTGCTTAAATATACAGCTAACGTGGAAATTTTATGCACGCCTCTTTAGTAAACAGTGTTATTTATGAACTAGAAACATCCCGCAACTGCTACTGGAGCGCGTTGTGATCGCGTATACCACATTGGAGCCCATGTACCGTATGCACAAGTTGCATCGTTTATGAGCGTTCAGCAGCACATTGAACTCAACATGCTCAACGTTGACCTTCGACAGCATGGTCCATGTGCCGATGGCTTTAGATCCCTTCTCTATATGCAAGAGGTATTTTTTAAATAAAGTGCATTTTTAATAAGAAGGAACATATTGTAAATACTATTAAAAATGTTTTTTTTTTTTTTTTCCATATCCTACACACTTTCTTCTACTTACCTGCATAATTTCCATTGTTTTTTTAAATCTGATGTCAAAGAAATACTAGATTGAGCATGGAGTAGTTATCGTGGATGGAGAGTCAGTGGAAGATGTAGAAGTAACTTCAAGACAGTCCCCACGAAGTGCGTCGGGACTTGTGCTGTCCATAATGTACATTAATGAACTTGCTGGCAGTGTTAATATTAACTTCAGGCATTTTGCAAATGACATAGTTATCCATAATGAAGTATGTCAGAGAAATGCTGCACAAATATTCTTTCAGAACTTGATAAGATTTCAAAATGACTCCGAGATCAGCAACTTGCTATCAGTGTTCAGAAACGTAAACTTGTGCACATCACAAAACGAAAAGACAGAGCATCCTATCACTATAATATCAGTGAGTCACAGCTGGAATAGGTCCACTCGTACAAATGCCTGGCCATAACAATTTTTAGAGTTATGAGAGCTAGAGTCATTGATTCAGTTGTAAGTGAAACAAGTGGCAGACTTCGGTTCATGGGTGGAATACTAGAGAAGTGCAATCCGTCTACAAAGGAGACTGCATACAAAACACTCATGTGGCCCATCCTAAAATATTGCTCAGGTGTGTGGGACCCATACCAAGTAAAACTGACAGCAGATATTGAAAGGATACAAAGAAGGGCAGCACAAGTGGTCACTGGTGTGTTCAACATATGTGAGAGTGTGCTGAAAGAGATGAACTGGCAGGCACTTTAAGAAACACACAGATTACTCTGTTAAGACCTTCTTAGAAAATTTCCAGAACAAAATTTAAGTGATGTACACTCATGCTCATAAATTGAGGATAATTGCAGAATGTGGTGCCACACAATGTGGCACTACACAAAACTTGTGCTAATAGCGTAGGCACATAGGGAACACACACGACACAGATCTGTAAGTTCACGGTATTGGTGATAAGTTGAGAAAACCGTCCCAAAACACATGTGCTACAAAACGCCACTGTACCCTGCGCATATACCCCGACATCAACATGGGATATGATCACCATGCACACGTACACAGGCCGCACAACGGGTCGGCGTACCTTGGATCAGGTGGTCGAGCAGCTGCTGGGGTATAGCCTCCCATTCTTGCACCAGTGCCTGTTGGAGCTCCTGAAGTGTGGTAGGGGTTTGTAGACGTGCAGCGATACGTCGACCGAGAGCATCCCACACGTGCTCGATGGGGTTTAGGTCTGGAGAACAGGCAGGCCACTCCATTCGCCTGATATCTTCTGTTTCAAGCTACTCCTCCACGATGGGAGCTCGGTGGGGCCGTGCGTTATCATCCATCAGGAGGAAGGTGGGACCCACTGCACCCCTGAAAAGGCGGACACACTGGTGCAAAATGACGTCCCGATACACCTGACCTGTTACAGTTTCTGTGTCAAAGACATGCAGTGGTGTATGTGCACCAATCATAATCCCACCCCACACCATAAAACCACGACCTCCATACAGGCCCCTTTCAAGGACATTAAGGCGTTGGCATCTGGTTCCTGGTTCACACCACATGAAAACTTGGTGAGAATCACTGTCCAGACTATACCTGGACTCGTCCGTGAACATAACCTGGGACCACTGTTCCAATGACCATGTACTGTGTTCTTGACACCAGGCTTTACGGGCTATCTTGTGACCAGGGGTCAGTGGAATGCACCTTGCAGGTCTCCGGGCAAATAAACCGTGTCTATTCAGTCGTCTGTAGACTGTGTGTCTGGACACAACTGTTCCAGTGGCTGCGGTAAGGTCCCGAGCGAGGCTACCTGCAGTACTCCGTGGCCGTCTGCGGGCACTGATGGTGCGATATCGGTCTTCTTGTGGTGTTGTACACTGTGGACGTCCCGTACTGTAACGCCTGGACACGTTTCCTGTCTGCTGGAGTCGTTGCCATAATCTCGAGATCACACTTTGTGGCACACGGAGGCCCCGTGCTACGACCTGCTGTGTTTGACCAGCCTCCAGTTGCCCTAGTATTCTACCCCTATAACATCATCAATATGTGTTCTTTGAGCCATTTTCAACACACAGTCACCATTAGCACGTCTGAAAACGTCTGTACACCTACTCGCTGCACCGTACTCTGACATGCACCAACACAACTCTGCGTATGTGGACTGCTGCCAGCGCCACCGTGCGACAACCGCAGATCAAATGCACGGCATGGTCACACCCTGAGGTGATTTAAACCTGCAAACCGCCCACCAGAGCGTTGTTTCACCATGTATCAGCATTATTCTTCATTTATGAGCATGAGTGTATGTAGGAGCATACAGGATGTCGTAGAATGAATGCTCGGTATTCTGGATATGGCAGGAATGATATTGAAGGAAAAAAGTAAATATGTGCTTTAAAATGCATACTGTTTGAACTGTGAGCACTTCGTCATCTTTGCTACCGTGCAACATATTCCTTCTACTGAACAAGTGCTCACGGCACTTAAGGTATGCACTTTAGAGCCCATGTTTTCTAGCTTTTACTTTGAATGATTGTCCATGTCATATCTCTGAATGCTGAGACTTTCAATCCTGTGCAAGCCTCTACCCCACCCCCCCCTCTCTCTCTCTCTCTCTCTCTCTCTCTCTCTCTCTCTCTCTCTCTCTCTCTCTGTCACACACACACACACACACACACACACACACACACACACCACAGTCACCAAACTGTCTGTTTCCCAGGACCTCAGAATGTGTCCTTTCAACAGATTCCTTCATTTAGTCAAGTGGTACCATAAATACCATTTCTTTGCAATTTAAGTAACTAATGAAAAGGTACTCCATCTAATCATTCTCTTTTCGTTCCACATTTGAAAAGCTTCTCATTTATACAGAAGCTGAAGAGAGAGACAGAGAGAGATGCAATTTCAAGTACTGTCCAATTGAACTCTCACATAAATGTAGTATTTGAGATGTAAGTTTTACTATGATATTGTGTCAAAAATTTAGGTATGGCCTATATTTGTTCAAGAATGGCATATAAACGATGTGCACAGCATCTCTGTGGAGGATGTGGAGATGCCGCATTATCAGCACCTGACAAAGTTTGAAAGGGGCTGCATTGTGGGCCGCCATTTGGCCAGCTGATCAAATTGTGCAACCTGGCACCAACAACACAACACCACCAGTTATGTTTGCAGTGGTGCACGACTGGGAAGTGCGGACTGCCAATGGATGGTGTCACATTGTTTTCAGCGACAAATCGTAGTTCTGCACCTCCCTAGATGATCGTTCTTGATGAGTGAAATTGCAATAAAATCCAGACCTGCTTATAGGCATTGTTAAATATCCACTGGGACAGTTGAAAATGTAAACATATAAAGGTCTAGATTTCATTGTAGTTTCAGTCCTCGAGAACTGTAAGATCACCAATGGTATCTGTTCTTTCAGACATGTTCGAAAGAACAGATACCGTCTTCATATAGATAAGGCTTACTGGTCAATGATCTTCTGTGCAGATGCACTCACATTGCCCGAACTCTTACTAGAATCGGAGATTGACTGCTGTGAGTAATGAGTATGGTGTTCAGGGGCAGTACAAATGAAGTGTGTGGACAGTAAGTTGAAAATGTGGGTCTCACGGGGAGCCTGCCAGAGGTAAGTCCCTGCAGTCGCACTATCCTCTGTGTCCTCGGTGGCTCAGACGGATAGAGCGTATGCCATGTAAGCAGGAGATCCTGGGCTTGAGTCCCAGTCAGGGCACACATTTTCAACTGTCTCTATTGATTCTTATCAATGCCTGTAAGCAGCTAAATGTCTGGATTTTATCGTAATTTCATTCTTCAAGTGCTGCAAAATCAGCAATCTTGAAGGGACTGGAAAAAAACAACAAAAAAAGAAAAAAATACATCAATTAATCTATGTTCTACACTCATTGAAATTATGACCCAGTGTCTGTGCTCCTCGACATGTTCATGTAAACTCAGGAAGAAGCAAAAAAATCAGATCAAGGTACCAACCCAGAATCTCATTTTTTCATTTCTACCTCCCTTGCCTGATACTGGAGTCTTATTGGACCTGTCTCCAACCATAGAGACCTGATAAACCTCAGCTAAACCTTTTTGCCAACTTATTCCCATGCACAAAGCCTGAAAAATCCCACACCACTTCCTATACGACTGCGGGATTCATGTAAGTATGTTGCAAACCCCCCCCCCCCCCCTCCCCCCTCCGTGGACTTATGACACACTTCCCAAAAGAATCAGGGTGTGCATCCAGATGCGTGGGAGTGCAGCATCATATTGTCTATTAGGATCGTAATGTAAAGTTATTTCTAAATTTGACTCAATTTTGTGATCACTGAAATAGCATCACATGCTCTCTCAGCCCATGAAGTTTCATTTCGTTTCCTCCTTCCCTTCTGGTCATTGCAAATTTATTTATTTATATATTTATTTATTTTCTATCCAGACAGTGTACAAGGAGCATTTCACTAAAGCAGTAGATAAAGTTTTTAGAAGATGTTCTCTCTGTGTGTTCACAGGTTCAGGTGCAGATAGAAACGGACCACCTGACAACTTCCTTCAGTGTGCTACAGGAACAGCCCATGGACATGCTCTTGGGCCTGGATATGCTTCGCGGGCACCAGGTGAGGACTAGCATAAACACACAGCGGGAGGCTTGTGTTTCTATTATATAGCCAATAGCACCACGATCATGCCCAACCATCAGATCCCCCCACACTTCCAGTCTCCAGCTATGCGTGTCATCCTGCACATTTCTGATTGATGTCATTCTCCCCCCTTCTCCTCCACCCCCACCACCACCCACCCCCCTAAATCTGGTGGCGCATCGACATTAACTGCCAGTCAGCAAACTGTCATCTAATTGCATTATCATTATATTTGAGTTTTGAACTCCCAGGCACCATAAATATAAATAAATGTGTAAAAATCCAACTATCATGTAGTCACTTGTGGAGGTACAATTTAATTCTACTCCTGGTAAGTTTGATTCATAAATTAATAAGTTTCTTTGGTTCATCTCAATTATAGGCTACAGTATACCATGCCTCGAGCCTGTCTCAACACATCGAAATGTGCTGCCATCGTAATGCGGTACATTTATAAAACCCCGGTAACCTCTAGAAAACAGGACGTGAGCCACAGTCAAATTTAACTGCAGTCAACTCCTCCGTTTAACTTTGATCGAGGTCAGTGCACCAGAATTTTGCGTTGAATTGGGTCGAGTGCCAACTTGACTGCGGTTAACTTATAACCGACGTTGGTGCACTTGGCCATCAGTCTTCTGACACCTCTCTGCAGTGAGTATAGTGGAGAACTCTGTCTCCCCACCTGCCACTCGTTTTCCTGCTACATGTCCCGCCCACCTCCACATTATTCCTAGTATGTCTCCTCCCAGTCCAGTCTGTTCCCTGACCCATTTGTCTGTTTCCTCGTCTCTCTACTCGTTAGAGCACTGCGTAAAGAGTATGTGCACAGACAAGAGTACAGGTGCCGACTAACATAAAACTACAAAATATCAGAAGTGTAAGTCACATGTTACGACGCAATAGCAGAGAGTGACAGCTGCGCTCGAAGTGGCCTGGCAGTGAACAAGAAAATATGGCACGAAAATCTGGACTTTTAATTTGAAATACACATGATATTGATGACAGTATTTTTAGTATATTCTGTATGTGTGGGCCTCGTATTAAAGTGCAAGCCAGAAACTGAATGGTTTTTTGTAACTGTGAAAGGTAATATATTCGAGAAATCTTAGTCAAAAACTAAGATTAACTTATCGTAGCTGGTGTTCACTGTCGTGTAAAATTTTATGATATCCTGGGTTGCCTTTTGACTATAAAATTATTTATTTGCAAAACCCAATATTGTGTTTTCAACTGTGTGCCAATTACCAAGTGCAAATAATTATGCTTTAGCACATCTCAAAACGTAAAAATCTTCTGACAGGACATGACGTGATGCAGAAGCTACTTTCGTCACGTTGTATTCCCGATTATGACGTTATTGTGTGTCTTGCACTATCTGAATTGCATTGTAAATATGTTGCTTGTTTTGAGCTTAATTTTTGCTCACATCCACAGTATTGGGTGGGGTAAATGATTCCATTTTTCTTTTTGTTTTGTATAAAACAGAAGCTGTTTTCGTTGATGGTATCCTGTGGACGCGTCTGTTTATTTGTTACAGATCCGTATGTGAAGTGCTTAATTTAAATGCATAGTAGGATATTGCTCATATTCTTCCTTTTTTTCACTTGTTTTTCAACTTTCTTCCATTTAATAGAAATGTTGTTGACCACCAACTGTTGCTTCACAGATGATCCTTTTGTGACATAGTGCATTTTCATGCTTATACAACCAGTCATCGTCTCCCCAATCTGTTCCCCTACAGCACACGTTACACATTGCTGTAAAATGTGTTCATATCATTCCACATTTAGTGTTTTCTTAAGTGCAGTAGCGGGACCACTCCCTAACCTTGAAAAACAGTGTCTTACTGTACCAGTACCTCATATGCACTTTACTGTTGTCATTACACATACGGAAGGTAATGTTCCCTCTGGGTATAGCATTATTCGTCGCTCCTCTCCTATTGTCTGCTGTCTAGTGCCATTGCTGCCTACAGCATCCCAAGTGTCGCTTAGTGCTGACTAGAGAAATATATGGTTTATGAGGAGTTGCTCAACCAGTGTACTTCACAGTGTTTAACTCCCCATATGCTGTCATTATTCTAGCGGGCTGGTAGCACTCTGGAACTCACAGGGTATCTCACCCGCTGATTTCATGAAGTTTGTTTATAATCACCCTCTGCACTGCTTGATTGTCCCATTCTTTCAGTACAGGGCGTGTGCCTGATCTTGGTTTACCTGTCGTTGTCCCTTCCCATTTGCACTTGACCATCACACTGCCAACGACTGACTGGATTTGTTACTGAGGTGACATCTAATGACTAGTCCATGTCCAAAGTTACAGAGCTCTCCTGGCCAACCCATTTTGCTGCTGCTGCTGCTGCTGCTCTGCTAACAGCCTGACTTTTTCCATACTGACAGGTCTGCCTCGCGTGACACATGGTGGTGGTTAATTCTGCATTATGTATGGGTGTGTGAATACTTCAGATCAGATAGTGTAAATTGTTGATTTTAAGTATATCTGTTCCATAATTAGTTTTAAATTTTAAAGTGTTTAAATCTGAAACTTTGTTAAAAATCTAAAAAATCAAATTCTATGAATAGTACAGCTTAATCTTCTGAAAACAATGCTTGTCTTAGTCACTAGGTGGCAGTTCCTCTTTAAATGGCAGCATATAAAACAAAAAGACTGGGACAATCAAGCATTACAGAGGGTGGTTATAAAAGAACTGCATGAAATCAGCAGAAGAGATCCTATGTGAGTTCCAAAGTGCTACCAGCTGGGTATAATAATGACAGCATGTAGGGTGTTAAACACCATGAAGTATGATGGTTGAGCAGCTCCTCATAAACCAAGTAATTCCCAGCATACCTCTCCTACTGCTTACTCTGCAATCATCACTTTGCGAATGGTTTTCCCATTAAAAGTCTGTCCGTAGCTCGTGGTCTAGTGGCTAGCGTTGCTGCCTCTGGATCACAGGATCCCGGGTTCGATTCCTAACCGGGTTGGACTTCTGTATCTGGAGACTGGGTGTTTGTGTTGTCCTCATCATTTCATCATCATTCGTGACTGTGGTGAGATTGGGCTGTGGAAAGATTGGAACTTCGTACAGGCACTGATAACCACACAAACCAATCACCACCACCACCACCACCACCACCACCATTAAAAGTCTGTGTTTTTGTGTCGTAAGTCTAGTATGCTAATACTTTTTTTGATAATCTATATAGTTACAAAAAAAAAATAGAGTCCAGGCCGTTTTTCTTCTCATGTTCGTTTTTAGTCTCATTGTATCAGGTCTACTTTCAAACTTGTTATGAAATTATTCTTCCATACTTTGTCAAAGCTTTTCTTCTCAAAACAGCCCAGTGTTATCACCAAACAAAGGAGTGTCATATATATGTGAATCACAAACATGAATTCCTCCTCTATTTCCAAATTAAAGGATCACAGGACTTCTTATGAGTGTGGACCATAATTCGATGACTTGTAACCTCATTTCCAGACTCCTCTACCAATGTGAATTTCTCACCAGCACTATGCTAACGCAGGTTGAATCGATGCTGTTTTTCTCGAGGCCTGGCAGTACAGATTTCACAAAAAACTTTCTCAAAAGTGTGTGAACACCAGTCGTAGAGAGAGTTCATACTCGTTGCTCTGTCTGCAGTTTTGATTACCAGCTGGCAGTTGACTGAGCACAATGTAGAGAGACAGGTGTGTGTGTGTGTGTGTGTGTGTGTGTGTGTGTGTGTGTGTGTGTGTGTGTGCGTGTGTGCGCGCGTGCGCGCGCCCATTTTTTTCCTATAGCCAGAAAAATAATGTGTAATTCATGTCTTTCGATACAAACATTTAAAGAGGTTTTGCATCTTTTGTGCTATTTTTTTCTCTTGTCAGTTTGCCATTTGCCAGTCCATATGTGTGTCTACAAATGTTCTTGGGTGTGTCTCGAATGTAGAGAAATGCCATGTTTAATTTGGAATATAAGTGAACATTTTAGACCTGATACACTTTAACCAAATTGGGTAAATAGCTCGACAGGAGAAGTTTGAAGGAAAAAGAAGGCAGGTTGTCAAATTGATGTTATTGCTTGTACTGTACTAGAGTTGGGTAACATTTTTGTAGCAGAATATACAGATACTGCAGTTCATTAATTTGGAGAAGCAGGCTGCAGAAGATTGGGAAAAGAATTTTGTGGGAGACAAGTTTGCTTGGTTGGATTCGTTGCTGATTTGATGGCTGATTGAGATGTTTGACCATTAGAGAAGGCAAGTGTGGTCGAGCGGTGTTCTCTTATTAAGTGAATTATCACACACGGTATCTGAGCAGTTGACACTGATATAGGATGTATAAATGCCTTTTAGGCACACAGGCACAGCAGCCGTATTGGAATGTGACATCACCAGAAGTGGACCATATGTTATACGAAGTTTCAGTTCGTAAGGATGTTGTTAGAAATTCCAGTTTTTTATAAGGGAAATTTGAAAACAGTACATGAAAACAGTGCATCTCCAGAATTTGAAGATAAAAACAGCACATATTAGAGATAATGAACAGTATTTCATATATGCTTATTGAAGACTGGTGAAGAAGGCTTTTTTCAGGTTGTAAAGCCTGAAATATATGTTGTGAGTTGGAGGCATGACCCAAGATACAAACCAGAGGACTTGCTATTTTCCTCTCTTGTGAAATTATTTCTCCAGCTGCCTAAGCTTCATGATGGAATCTGAAAATTTTCTACTCCCCTACCCAAGCACATTTCCTTTTCATCTGCCTCTTCCAGTAATGCTGTTACAGAACTGAGCGCTGTGTATGAATTATGAGCTCCTTCAATGAATCTATCATTGCTTTTCTTCTTGGTTTCCTCTACACCCATTCTAAAAATTCTTTTTGCATGTAAATATTTGCTGCCAAATATTTCATTTGATCTGGTACCACTTGTACTTTCGAGTGATTATTTAACAGCCATTCAGTGCATTCTAATTTTTTCAGTTCACTAATATACCACACTTTGCCTGTATATGATATACTTGCAGGACATTTTGTATTCTTTTGTGGTTAGATGTAGTCAAATGTGGTTTTAACGGTCTGGGAGAGCCTTTGGCTTTAATCAGTTGCTGCCGTTTTCTGTAACTGAGTCTGCGATTCTGTTGCAGATAATGCTGTTTGAAAAGCATAGAATGTTTCCTTATTTATGACCCTTTTTGTGAATACATTATTAAAATGCCAGAAAATTAATTCTTTTTATATGAAGTTTCTTAACTAGAGTTAAGTGAGTGAACTGCAGCTGCTATAAAACTTGCTGTGTTGAGAACAGATTGGGGGAGGAATGATTGATTTCCCTGATTGGTTTTCTTGTGTTGCTGTGTGTTAAGAAATATTTATTTTCTGTGTATATTTTGCTATATTTAGTTCTTCATTCTTTTGTTCATGTTGCATAAATCTCATTCTGCTGAACAAGTCAAGATACGCATTAACAGCCAGAAGGTGGCACTGTGTCTTATTCATGTGAAGTATACAAATAATAAATCGGGGCAGGAGGAAAGTATTTGGTTTGAAAAAAAAGTCATTGCATTCTTTTTGTAATATCCAGCTGTGGTTTTATTTGTGACTTTGTACCAAGCATTTATGTTACGTTACTCATTTTAGGGATCGTCGTCGTCATTGGTGTACACTCTGGAATAAAAAATTAGTTAATATCAGTAATGGTGTGAAATGGTAGTCACACTCCTGAGTCCAAAGATTCTGATAAAATATTGGAGTGGCTAGTAAGATATTCTTTTAGTTTCTTTTGAACATCTTGGGATTTCAAATTTTCTTCCTGATGTCTTCCAGTACCAAGTTAGATTTTTTTAGTGCAATTATGCTTGCAACTTTTTCTCTGTTTCCATTACAGTTATGTCTGGATTAAAGGAAAAGTGAGTTTATTGCATTGTAAGAATATTTTTTTGAAGAGACATTTTTCATCTCCTGTGTGTCCTTAGTAGACTTTCGCGTAGTAAATTCTCTCTAAATGGTGGAGGTGAATCAGCGTTTATGATTCAGGGTAACTGTACTCTCTCTCTCTTCTTCAGCTAAACATGACTGATGAGCATGGTTTATTGCTGCCATGTTACCAACATAGTGAGATAAACCATTTATTATGGAGTTCACACCTGTTTCATGAAAAACAGCTGGAATTAGTGCAATAGTGGTTGATGACTTATTGTATGGCCTTTTTTTTGTTGGGAATATTACTACAGGAAGGAAACCAAAGTTGGACAACAATGTCCTCAACCAGTACATTCAGTACAATCAGTTTTTTCCAAGATGAAATTAATATTGAAATAGGCACATACAATGACTTCCTAGACAGGAATTAATATTGAAATAGGCACATACAGTGACTTCCTAGATATTTCTATTAAGCATTATTAGCACGCTGATTACCTGGTGAAGTTTTAAAAAAGTTGTACTGCGGTCCTTTAGACTGACAGAACTAAAATAACTTGACTGCAGCACTCATTTATGACTTTGGCCTAGAATTTTATTCCACTTTCTATGCATATAGCCAATTCTTCTTTCCTTATACTATGCCTACAGTAATTTGATACTGACAATTATCATATAGGTGTATCTGTTCAATTTCTGTGACGTCCAAATGATGTTTTGTTGCATATAACACAGCTGTAGAACTACCTTTCGATTTTTCAGTTGCCTTTAGTTATGAGAGAAGCTCATCTTTCTTATGTATCATGCTTGTTATGTTTTCATGAAGAAGTCCAAATTTATTTCAATAAGGTGTGCCACAAAGTTAAGAGTGAGAACAGTTTTACTCCAGTAAAATCTGCATTGTAGTTTGTGCACAGCTTCTTTCAGGTAAGACAAAAAATAGCTTTGTTTCTACAGTGAGACAAATATTTCAGTATCTTGTACTGTGTTGCTCTGTGTGTGTGTTATGTAACAGTTTACTGATTCATATTGTCATACAAATCTTCTGTGCTGAAGAATAAATTTTCATTGACTCTGTGGCTCGAAAGTATTTAGTGTTCATTATGATTCTTATCAGATTTTTGAGTTTTCAGGATTTTTATTTCAAAGAGCTACAGGATCATTTTGGACAATTATACAAATATCTACAGAATCATTTTTTAAATACCCTCCAAAACTTGTTTTAATGAATTCAGTGTTTCACAGATTAAACCACGTAGGAAGAAAAATTATGAGGTAAGTGCCTTGTGATCAAATTAATACCACACACTGAAGTGTATAAAAGTCACATAAATTTTTTGTGCTTAAGGTTCCTTTAGGTCTGAAAAATCAGAGAAATAAGAGCTTCGACCCTTTTTTCTTTTTTTAATGAAGAATATCTGAGATGCTCCATTCCGTCAAACGATGAAATGTACTAAAATAACCTGGAAAATAAATTTTTACATTTTGTGAGAGCCCTCTTGATTGATTTCGAAAGGGAAAGGTCTGTGTATTGTTGCATATGAATGATTTTTTCACTGCTAGAAAAGGTAATCTCAAACAGAGAGAGAGAGAGAGAGAGAGAGAGAACTTAACGATTACAGTTTTCTTTCGGGACTACAGATGCATATTTGGAGTACTTTGAGAAAGCAATAATATATGCTCGCGAATCGCAGAGCAGTTTGGTTCCATTTACATAATGGTATAATTTTTCTTAATTTAATTATAAGGCTATATAGGAGAAGAAAAGATGGAAAAACCATTGCCGTTTTGTATATGGAACTTTTTTAAGTCCATATACTGTAGCTGCAGCATGCATCATACTGCAGTTCTGACAGAGACCTGGCCATCTGTGTATGATGTCATCAAGCTGCATACAGGGCTGTACTCCAGGTGCTGTTTGATGTGTCCACCATCCACCTTTATAACAGCTTGAACTCTACTGGGGACAATTCAGTGAGGTTTCTGATTGTCTGTACAGGAATGACAGTTAATTCTTCCTCAAGAGCCGAAACCAGAGAACATAGTGATTTAGGATGCCAGAATCTGGAGCGTTTTCCAGTGGGCTCAGTTTGAAAATCTGGGAGGCCAGTCTATTTCAGGAATGTTATTGTCCACAAACCATTGTCTCTCTGATGTTGCGTGTGACAGGGTGCATTGTCATGCTGTCTCAGACCTGTTCTTCTACTGCATGCAGTATGCAGTGCTGTAAAATGTGTTCAAATCTACATTGACATCTACGTAGTTACTCTCCATGCTGCCCCCCAATACTAAATTGGTGATCCCTTGATGCCTCAGAACATGTCCTATCAACCGATCCCTTCTTCTAGTCAAGTTGCGCCACAAACTCCTCTTCTCCTCAATTCTGTTCAATACCTCCTCATTAGTTACGTTATCTACCGATCTAATCTTCAGCATTCTTCTGTAACACCACATTTCGAAAGCTTCTATTCTCGTCTTGTCCAAACTATTTATCGTCCGCGTTTCACTTCCGTACATGGCTACACTCCATACAAATACTTTCAGAAACGGCTTCCTGACACTTAACTCTATACTCGATGTTAACAAGTTTCTCTTCTTCAGAAACGCTTTCCTTGCCATTGCCAGTCTACATTTTATACCCTCTCTACTTCGACCATCATCAGTTATTTTGCTCCCCAAATAGCAAATCGCCTTTACTACTTTAAGTGCCTCATTTCCTAATCTAATTCCCTCAGCATAACCCGACTTAATTCGGCTACATTCCATTATTCTCGTTTTGCTTTTGTTGATGTTCAACTTATATCCTCCTTTCAAGACACTGTCCATTGCGTTCAACTGCTCTTCCAAGTCCTTTGCTGCCTCTGATAGAATTACATGCCCCTTTCATGTCCCTCGACTCTTATAACTGCCATCTGGTTTCTGTACAAATTGTAAATAGCCTTTCGCTCTCTGTATTTTACCCCTGCCACTTTAAGAATTTGAAAGAGAGTATTCCAGTCAACATTGTCAAAAGCTTTCTCTAAATCTACAAATGCTAGAAACGTAGGTTTGCCTTTCCTTAATCTATCTTCTAAGATAAGTCGTAGGGTCAGTATTGCCTCACGTGTTCCAATATTTCTTCAGAATCCAAACTGATCTTCCCCGAGGTCAGCTTCTACCAGTTTTTCCATTCGTCTCTAAAGAATTTGCGTTAGTATTTTGCAGCCATGACTCATTAAACTGATAGATCGGTAATTTTCACATCTGTCAACACCTGCTTTCTTCGGGACTGGAATTATTATATTCTTCTTGAAGTCTGAGGGTATTTCGCCTGTCTCATACATCTTGCTCACCAGATGGTAGAGTTTTGTCAGGACTGGCTCTCCCAAGGCTGTCAGTAGTTCTAATGGAATGTTGTCTACTCCTGGGGTCTTGTTTCGACTCAGGTCTTTCAGTGCTCTGTCAAACTCTTCATGTAGTATAATATCTCCCATTTCATCTTCTTCTACATCCTCTTCCATTTCCATAATATTGTCCTCAAGAACATCGCCCTTGTATAGACCCTCTATATACTCCTTCCACCTTTCTGCTTTCCCTTCTTTGCTTAGAACTGGGTTACCATCTGAGCTCTTTATATTCATACAAGTGGTTCTCTTTTTTCCAAAGGTCTCTTTAATTTTCCTGTAGGCAGTATCTATCTTAACCCTTGTGAGATAAGCCTCTACACCCTTACATTTGCCCTCTAGCCATCCCTGCTTAGCCATTTTGCACTTCCTGTTAATCTCATTTTTGAGACGTTTGTATTCCTTTTTGCCTGCTTCATTTACTGCATTTTTATATTTTCTCTTTCATCAATTAAATTCAATATTTCTTCTATTGCCCAAGGATTGCTACTAGCCCTTGTCTTTTTACCTGCTTGGTCCTCTACTGCCTTCACTACTTCATCCCTCAAAGCTACCCATTTTACCTACTGTGTTTCTCTCCCCCATTCCTGTCAATTGTACCCTTATGCTCTCCCTGAAACTCTGTACAATCTCTAGTTTAGTCAGTTTATCCAGGTCCCATCTCCTTAAATTTCCACCTTTAAGCAGTTTCTTCAGTTTTAATATACAGTTCATAACCAATAGATTGTGGTCAGAGTCCACATCTGCCCCTGGATATGTCTTACAATTTAAAATGTAGTTCCTGAATCTCTGTCTTACCATTATATAATCTATGTGACACCTTCTAGTATCTCCAGGCTTCTTCCTAAGTTACGCTCTGTGCAAAATTCTACCAGACGGCTTCCTTTTTCATTCCTAACGCCCAATCCATCCATGTTCACCTACTACATTTCCTTCTCTCCTTTTTCCTACTATCGAATTCCAGTCACCCATGACTATTAAATTTTCGTCTCCCTTCACTATCTGAATAATTTCTTTTATGTCATCATACAGTTCATCGATTTCTTTGTCATCTGCAGAGCTAGTTGGCATATAAACTTGTACTGCTGTAGTAGGTGTGGGCTTCGTGTCTATCTTGGCCACAATAATACATTCACTATGTTGTTTGGAGTAGCTTACCCGCACTCCTATTTTTTTATTCATTATTAAACCTACTCCTGCATTACCCCTATTTGATTTTGTATTTATAACTCTGTATTCACCTGACCAAAAGTCTTGTTCCTCCTGCCACCAAACTTCACTAATTCCCGCTGTATCTAAATTTAACCTATCCATTTCCCGTTTTAAATTTTCTAACCTACCTGCCCGATTAAGGAATCTGACATTCCATGCTCCAATCCGTAGAATGCCAGTTTTCTTTCTCCTGATGATAACGTCCTCCTGAGTAGTCCTCGCCCGGAGGTCTGAATGCAGGAATATTTTACCCCCGGAATATTTTACCCAAGAGGACGCCATCATCATTACACCATACAGTAAAGCTGCATGCCTTCGGGAAAAATGATGGCTGTAGTTTCCCCTTGCTTTCAGCCGTTCGCAGTACCAGCACAGCAAGGCCATTTTGGTTAGTGTTACAAGGCCAGATCAGTCAGTCATCCAGACTGTTGCCCCTGCAACTACTGAAAAGGATGCTGCCCCTCTTCAGGAACCACACGTTTGTCTGGTCTCTCAACAGATACCCCTCCATTGTGGTTGCAACTACGGTACAGCTATCTGTATCACTGAGGCACGCAAGCCTCCCCACCAACGGCAAGGTCCATGGTTCATGGGTGGTCTTTAAATTATATAAATCGGAAAACTGTGCAATGTAAACAAGTGGATAGCCAATCAGAAAAGTGTTTATAAAGAATATTAATTACAGAACAAGACATAAAAATAGATGATAAATGAAAATACATTGCTAGCTTCTAATCTTCAAGTCACTTTACAAGATAATGAGGTGCTCTGTGCTAACTCGTCACTTGATTCTAATTATGGTTATTAGAGGCGCCAATCACCTATGCCAACACTTGCACAGCAATTTATTATCTGTTGCTTTTTATTTACTCCTTCAATTTGTCAATCATTTAATTTAGCATTTGTACCTAATTTTGTTAATGACAACAATCTCTTGATAATGATTACAATATACGTTTTTCCAAAACCTTCTGTTTGCTTTCACAATGAATATCAAGTATTATTAGTAAATTGGACAATGATATGCATATAGACACACATTTTACAAGTCTTCACAAAATATTCAGATTTCTAGCAAATTGAGTCAAATGACACTTGTATGTGTATCTCTTATAACGTCCTAGGAAGCACCAAATTGTCCGATAATTATCCGGATGCATAAAAAGAAAAAAAAAAAGTAGGTGGTATCAGACATCTCCTATGACTTCTGAGGAAGGCATTATCGTTATAAGATGTAGTAACTGAGCTTCTCTGCCCCACAGTGCTGCATTGACCTTCAGAAGAACGTGCTCCGCATCGGTACGACGGGAACGGAGACGCCGTTCCTGCCCGAGTCTGAGCTGCCAGAGTGTGCCCGGCTCTCCGGGCCCGGGGAGAACATGTCAGCAGAGTCATTGGGGCGGTCCATTTGTGAGGCAGAGGATCGTGAGCTGGCGCGCGCCCTACAGGATTCGGAGGCCTCTGCCATGGCGCACCGTAGTGAGTCTGAATCTACTCTGCTCTGTATTCTGTTTACCTGGCTTTATGTTACCTAGTGCCACAGTTGTTTTTTTTTTTTTTTGCATGGAGCATAACTTTGTCTCTTACTATGTTGTTGGTATTTTACAAGGTTGTCTGAAGCTACCCTTTTCCCGTACAGTAAAATGTACTTGAAAAGTGTTCAACTCTGTCTCTCTCTCTCTCTCTCTCTCTCTCTCTCTCTCTCTCTCTCTCTCTCTCTCTCTCTCTCTCACACACACACACACACACACACACACACACACCAATGTTCAGAAATTCTTTTAAGGCTTAGAAGGTCTCGTCAAGCAGATGAAATATTATTTGATGCTTGAAGTTTATTTTTCTTTTCTATTAAATTGTTTACATCACTGGGTTTGTGGTCAAAGATTTTTATAGCTGAGCACATCACTCTTTCTCTACCACACTAAGTCTGTGTGGTGAATAGTGCAAAACATTTCTTTTTCTAGTGCTATGTTTATGAATGTTACTATTGTTTTCAAACTGTGAGTAATTGTTGACAAGTAACTTCATAAGGTTGTAAATGCACTACGAGGGTTTTATCATCATGCCAAACTGTCTACAAACAACTGTCTACAAGAGAGTCTTGGAGGGTGAGAGGGGGGGGGGGGGGGGGGAGGATGCCACACATTATCCTTATTATACACTCTTGTGTACAACAAACTCATATCTTCCACAGTGAAAAGTGACCCCAGAATATCATGCCAAAAGACCCTGGTGAATGAAAATACAAAGAATAAGACACAGGGTGTATACGACCCGGGAGATCCGGGAAAACCCCGGGAATTTTTTCATCCGGGAGAAAACCGGGAAAAACCCGGGAATTGTTTAGAATTCCGGGAATTTTTCATTGTTTTGGTTTTCAGTTAAATTTTTGTGATTTTTGACTGGTAAGAACCAATACTCTAACAAAGGATATTACTGTATCCCGCTACTGCAGAATAATACTGCAGCAACAAAACATGAACGAGATAAAAAAAACAACAAAAATAAAACTTTAGTTGCAAAGGAAATACGCCGTATACAACAACAAAACACAGTACTCTTACAAGCGTCTGCTAACAGCACAGTGTGTCGAAGGCTTAGGAAGACTGTGCAATGCTTCATAACAACAAATTGCCTCCGATGAGATTGACTTGACAACTGTTTAGAGTCGTTTGAGCAGTTGCGGGCGGGTTTTTTGCGCATGCACAGTTTAATTGCGTTTGCGTAGTACCTTCTCCCGCTTCGGGTTACCGAAGTGTGGCTGGGCGCCACTACCTAACATTGCCCCGGTTCGGGAATATAGTAAATCTGGGGCTGATGCAGAGAGCAGTCAGAGTTGAGGTGGGTCGTCTCCACGTGACCCATCTTTAATATGTTCAGTGATTTTGTTGTTTCATCTTCGTTTATTGCTCTCATGTTAAATGATGATGAAACGGATTTTTGTGGACGGGAGGTATCAAATGAATTAAAATGCGTTCGCTTAGTAACGGAAGGCAAAAATATGTTATTACTTTTAGATTTTATTTCCACTTTCCTGACAGTCAAGCATTAATCGCCTTGCAGAACAATGAAGTTATTTTTGTCGGTTTGTTAAAGAGATTTGACTTTTATTAATCTTTTCTGCTGAGGCAGTCAATTTATTTGAAACGAAGTGTTTAATTTCACATTCTTGGCTGGTTTCAACTGTTCGCTGCATTTCAAGTACATGTATGGCATTATACCATAATAAAGAACCAAACATGAGATAATACAGCACTGGTACTCCAAGAAAATTTACATCCGAATATGGACATACGAATGTGCACTTTAAGCCGAAATATGCATTTTAGTGTGGTTCACGAAATTCCGAAGCTCTTGAAGTATCCTCTGATGTCTTGTTTCTTTTATGACATAATATAAGATCTTTTAATGTTTTACACGTACGAACATGTGGGCTACCTGCGTCATCGTAGCTGCGCAAGTGTGGTGACGCCTGTTAACTGGCGCTCTCTTGCAACTGCTGAAACGAACCTATTTCTAACAGGTCGCGGGAAAATATTGCGAATGGTGGTTTGAAAAGCGTTACATTCAAAGCAAATTTCCTTTTGTGCAAAATGAACTGTGTGCGAGAATGTACGATGAATTTCTTAAATCACAAAGCATTTGACTCATTTAAAAATCAACTTAAAATATCTTCAACATTTCGCGGCCCTGTCAGCAACTGTATAAATATTAATTTTAATTTTAATAATGAACAACCTCAGTTCACTGTTTACCTAGAATTTACTGTATTAGTATTTAGATTCTGAAGAAGGTTGGGTTATCCCGACTGAAACCTAGGTAAATTCTAAGTAAACGGTGCAACTGAGGCGGTTCATTATTAAAATTAATAAAAATCAACTCATTGAGGACGACCATTTAGAAGAATTTTGAGCCCAGATCAGACATTTACGTCGTTATTAAAAATTTTACTGGCACATTTGTGTGATGTATCTTAATTTAAACCACGAACTTTTCTTATTTGTGTGTTCGCGCTACTTAAGAGTGATTTTGCTAGCGCATCGCAATCTCAATTTCAATGCTTTGGAAAGTGACATGCGGTGTTTGGTGGAATTCAAATTTATACCTTCGTAATATGAAAATATGCAGTGTACATGCCCCCCCCCCCCCCCCCTCCCCTTCGGGAAATTCTATGTCGCTATATAAAACAATAAACATTCAAAGCATTGATGAGTTTTACAGTGCTGAGGAAGAGTATCTGTCACTTAACACGGAAAAAGTGTATTTTCACCCGGGAGAACGTGTATTTTTTACTGGAAAATCCGGGAAAAATTGGGGAATTTTTTTTCTTTGTCCACGTATACACCCCGAAGACAGCTTTTCCAAGATCTGCTGTTGCCTGTTACACAAAACATGCAGAGCTTACAAGGGGAGGTCCCCACATCTGAAATCAACTTTTTGAAACAGTCTATGCAGTGGTGTAAGTTCGGTCCCAGGTATCATACCCTGCAGCCATTCATTGAAGTGAGCCCTCATTTGCAAATAATCATCAAAAAATAATTTCACGTAATGCTCTATAGCTTTATAAATAAAAGTGTCATGTAGAGTGGTGGTGCAGTGTAGTGTTCAAGATACATTCCTGATGTGCAGAAGGTTGTGGGTTTGGACCCTATTAGGTGCTTTGATTTTTTTGTTAAATTTTTATAAAAATGACTTGTGATCATTGTTTTTATTCAGTTAACTGCTTTATGTATTATAGTATTTAAAAATTTGAAAATGTTGCTCAATTGATTAAAAAAAATACAAAATAGTCTAGGTATATTGGCTGTGTGATGATGTCAGAAATATATTTCTTGTTACAAGATTATTTTTATTCAGTTAACTGCTTTATGTATCACAGTATTTAAAAATTTGAAAATGTTGAGCAATTGATTAAAAAAAACAAAATACAAAATAGTCTAGGTATATTGGCTGTGTGATGATGTCGGAAATATATTTTTTGTTACAAGATGTACATTTTGTGTTGTGGTAACTGTAATACAAACATTTAAAATGTAAATTTTTGTTACATTATGGAGAAAGAACACAGGTGAAGATTTAGATAAAAGAAGGGATTATAAATGAAAAGAGATTCAAACAAACTGAGGAATAGCATAATGACTGTAGTGACGTGGATGAAGAGAAGAAATGTTATAATTGAAGAAATAAAATAAAATACAAAAAAATCAGGAAAATCACATGGGCAGAGATACTAAATTAGAAAAGAGTGACAAGAAGAAATAAATGAGAGCAAAGGAAAAGGTCAATAAAATGATTAAAATGATGCAACAAATAATTAGAAATTAAAAAATTGCATTTAAAGCAGTTATTTCAATAAAAATAATGATCAAAGTCATTTTTATAAAAATTTAGAACTCCACATTAAACTCATTTTTTCCAGTGATTACTCACTAACGAGGGCCTACTGTGATGAAGGAATGGCTGCAGGGTTTGATACCAGGGAACCTAACCTACACCAACATTTAGATGATTTAAAAAGCCAATCCCACCTTTGGGTACCGCCCCTTGTTAGCAGTTCTGGTTCTTATCTTACCTAAGAATTTAGAATTTTCTGCTTCACTTATTGATTTACCCTCATTTATTATTTCTGATGGTGTGGTCAGACCTTGTTCAGTAATGAATAACATGTATTGTGTTTTATTGAAATTCAGTTACAGTCCATTTGCAGGGAACCAGTTTTTAATTCTCAAGAAAATATTGTTTACATTTTCAACTGTTGAAGTTACTTCTATAGGCTTGATTATAGTGCTTGCATCATCAGCAAAGACAACTATTTCTACTTCTTGGACATATGATGGCAGGTCATTTACACTTTATAAAAACAAAAGCAGCACCATGGTATATCTGTAACAATTATTCTCCATTCTGAAGATTACCATGTCCACTGATCTGAGAAGTGATTCTCAAGGAAACCTTGAACTTCCATGGGGAAATGAGGTACTGAGGCACAACATGAATTAAACTTGAGGTTGTTTGCTACAAAATGACTTATCTACTAATTCTGTAAGTTATTTCAATAATTTTTTATATCATTCCAAAATTGTAAACTATGTTTTGACTCACCCTGTGTATTCTCCTTCACTATCTCCGACAATCTGCTAATGTTGGGGTAACTTTTGATTCCGTGACTGTAGAAGTCACGTAGTTTTGGCACGAAGAACTTGTTAAGCTGTGTTCGGAGCACATTTTCATCCAGAAAGGAAGTTTCTCTAAGGTTACTTGATAGAGAGTGGGAAAGGTGACAATCGGAGGGACCAAGACCAGATGAATAAATTGGGTGCAGAATGACTTCCCAATCCAATTCCTATACACTGTTTTTTGTCGGTTTAGCAGAATGTGGGCAGGTGTTATCATGGAGTAACATCGCTTCAAATAATCTTCTTGGTTGGTGTTCTTGGATTGCATCTGCAAGACGACTTAGTTGTTGACAGTGAAAGTCAGCAGTGATGGTAACACCTCAGGGAAGTAATTTGCAGTACACCATGCCATCACAGCTGTACCAGATTCGTAACATTGTCTTTTGTGGATGTGCGTAGGTCTTTGTATGGGAAGTTGCTGCTTTGTTTGGGCTCAACCATTCCTTTCTGTTCCTTATGTTAGCATAAAGACAGCGTTTCTCATCATCAGTAACAATACAGGATAGGAATACTCAGTCTTGTTTATGAGCCGGTTGATGATGAGCAAGCAGAGATGCACTTGTGGCCATCTGCTGATTTTTGAGAGTTTGACTTAGAGCAGGTGGTACCCGTACACACAATTTTTGAACTTTCCCCACTGTGGAGAGTCACTAATATGAGAACGATCTTCCTTAAAACTAGAAAACTATTTTCTTGCCATGCTCTGTCCAATGGCGTTATCCCCGTACACGGCACAACTGTTTATGGCTGCCTCCGCTGCCGTCACCCATCTGTTGAACTCTAAAGAGAAAAATATGTCGTAAATGTTCAGATTTCTCTACTTGGATCTTCATTTTCTAGCACCCACAGCCCCACTCATTATCTTCATATGACAAAATGCCAATTTATTAGCTCAAATACCAACAGTACACTACAAATAAAAAATGACAATCAATAAATGAAACCAAACAAAAACACTGCGAACTAATGTACCAACCCAATAGTTGTAAAAATTGGTTAGTGTTGTAAAAAAATTAATGATAGGAATTTAGACTGAGCTATTTAATCATTAGCATGCAAAAAAAGGACCAATATAACCTATAAAAACTCAGTTTCACCCACTAGGTTGGGTGAAAAAAAAAGTTTTTTTTCAACCATGCTTTTTGAACAAATGTATTTTTGCCATCTGTTTCATTTCCTTTGCCAGTTTACAATACAATTTTATTCCCTGATAGAAAATGTTTTGAGTTTCTGGTGTATTTACTTCTTGGTAGATGTAAACCAAAACTTGCTCTTGTTCCACAATTATGTACAGAACTATTAGTGACATACTTAGTACTACTTAGTACTGTTGTCTTTGATATGCACCACAGATTGGTAGGTGTTGCAGAGAAGATGCCCAGTTATTTTTAAATAGTTCTTTACAGTGAGTCTGATTATTATTGCTAGTTGCCATTCTTATTGTCCTTTCCTGCAATTGTGTCCATATATTGTGCCCTCAGAAAAGAATCTTGTAGCTATGAGCTCAGTGTACATAGGAATAGGGTATTGCCACAAGATATTGGCTGTTACAAACTCATGATAGAGCCCTAAAAGCATAATACGGTGACGACATTCTTTTTTCCAGTATCTTTGTGTGTTAATTCCATGTTAACTCGCAATCGGTGCTCACCCCTGAAACTTTGGGTTTGTTACAAAGTCTGTTGATATTATCTATGCTTGAGGATCCAGTCTCCACAGTCACCCTATAAAATAAGCATTTTTAATGATTTGTTTGTGGAAAATCTAATGAACCGATCAATGTAAATCATTTTCCACATCATTCATTGATCCCAGAAGAACATTTTCTGATCTTTTTAAGAAATTCAGTCTTCATAAGCTCCCCACCTGAGGAGTTAGAGTTACTCCATCTAAACTAAGGTGTGTCCGTGACAGAAGTCCTGCAGTCTTCAAATCTTATCTGAAATAAAAAAGCGCAGTTTTCTTAATCTATAGGATATTGCACACGACATATTCCGACCTGGAGCTTCTATTGGATATTACACACAGAATATTAGCACACTTTTTAGGAATTTTGTGAAATAACAAAATGGCAGAGGTTTGAAACAAAGGTATAGTTTTGTAAACTTTTTTGATCACATTATTTGCAATAACTAATGAATAAATTAAAATAAAAAATAGCGTATTACCTCTTGTGGACAGGCCGAAGGAGTAATTCAGTCAAATTTTGGAAAGGCACCTCTATTAGTGTGCCCGCAATCCACTCCATCAGCTTGAAATAGACTGTACACTGAATTTCTTTGAAAAAATCAGAAAATGTTGTCCGAAATTGGGTAAATAATGTGCAAAAAGGTTTATGTTGAATTTGTCACTTATATTATAGTCTGACTGAAGAGGATGGACCTTTAATGTGACATAGTGTTGTTTCCCCTCTTTAATTACTGCTGAACACTAAACATCCTTCAGGATTTTGTCAGTTTTAAATTACTTTTAACTTTTGTTACAGATATAAGTACAAATCTGACTTAAGCACAGACTAGGCTTCAACTGAAACTAAACCTTGTACATAATTTCATCTTTTAGTTATTGTTTGACATTGTTATCTTCAATGTCCATGCCATGGAGGACTCTGAGGTCTTCCATGGCACTCCGTAGGGCCTCTGTAACTCTGTGTGGTATTAGCTGTGACATAGTGATATCTAGTGACGAATTCCATTGGCTGCGCACTAAGATCATCAATGAGCTCCATATCCTCAATTTAAATTCACCAATGGGTCCTATGATGATATCCGTGAACTCTCTGTCCCCATTCGCTCTGAGATTTAGCTCACCAGGCTCTGTCGCTGCCCATTTACTTGGAACGTCATCACCCGAGTCTGTTGTCAGGTGCAGGTGGACTATACCCGTGTAGGAAGGAGAGCAAGTACATCATTTCACAAGTTTAACTGAGGACTCTCATCGTTGCTGCTATGTACACAACTATTGGGCGTGATTATTATTACAAGCCTATGAAATGACTGATCAGCAGTGAATGTGTGTACGTGTGTGTGTGTGTGTGTGTGTGTGTGTGTGTGTGTGTTCGAGAGAGAGAGGGGGGGGGGGAGAAAGGGAGGGGGGGGGGGGAGAAAGAGAGAGAAATTTTTTCCAAAAGTGATAAATATATACTCGAATCTAAGCCGTACTTTTTTTTCCAGTTTTTGTAATCCAAAAAACCGCCTGCGACTTAGAATTGAGTACAGAGCAAGCGGAAGTTCTGAAAAATGTTGGTAGGTGCCGCCACAACTAACTTCTGCTGTCGAATATATGTACCGCTACACAGGCATGCTTTGTACGCACAAAGTCAAATACTGGTGCCAAAACCTCTGCGTCAGTACATAAATTAAAAAAAAAAGGTGGAAGCCGAGCTTTTTTTCTCCGCCCCGATTTTCGACCACTGCATTTTCGTACATTATCCAACAAAGTAAACACAAATTCTGTATTGTTCATCTTCGAATGTAGCAGAATTTCAATGTACTACGAAAATCCGACTGGCAAGACTGTTTGGGATGTTTGTCAATGTGGCCAAATCTACATTCTGAATTTTACTACCTGTGAGAAGAGATGGTTGCTAATAGGAACCTGATGAAATGTGAATCACATGCAGTATTCTCTTCACCATAAGAATAATACGAATATAAACATTTGGCATGTATTCTTTCATGTTTGCTGCTATCTCGTTTAAATCCTGTCTGCCTAATAAACTACGAAACTAGAGTGAACCAACAGCAAACGCGGAAGAATATATGTATCATGTCATGTTTATATTTGTATTATTCTTATGCCTAATAGTGATACAGTCAGCAATGATGCACGGCAACTGACTAGATTTTTAAATCTAAGATGACTCTAGTTTCTGTGAAGAATTTGATGTACTAAAGAAGCGGCCGCAAAGATTTTGAAACGGAGAAAATTTTTCGCCTAACTCTCGTTCAGAACATGTTCTAACATACGCAGTCTATTATTTGATTCTTGTTCATCACTATCAAAGAAAGCAGCAGTGTAGCAGCGTGGTAGCACCCACAAAAGCAAGCCATGCCGCGAGCGGTGACAGGCCGTAAACATGCACTATCAGAATGCAACAAACAATGCATGACACAGTACAGTAATGCATTTTCAGCTTAGAGTGACGTAAACACCTATAACAAAGAAAACGGCACTTATCAGATCAAAGCAAAATAAGCAATCGATTCAAACTAGACGAAGCACGTGAATTAGGAATGGTACCCGTATAAGTACGGATGGAGTGCCTGACGCATAGCAATGGCTACCTGGTAAAGCTTAACTGCTAAGCTTACGACTCGAACCAAACTACTGTAGCTGTATCGTCATTCATTCGACCTAAATTGTGTCTCATATTACAATGGACCAACTTTGTTTCCATTTGGAGGTGCGGTCTAAAACTTTTCTCTCCCCTTGAATTTAAAGTCTCAAATTTCAGGTGCGGCTTAGATTCAGGAAATTTTTTTTCCCTTGATTTCGAGTCTCATTTTTCAGGTGCGGCTTAGATTCGAGTGCGGCTTAGATTCGAGCAATTTATAACAATTAGTTGATATACACAGTTCCTACAAGTTACCAAGTCTGTAAGGACAGTGCAAGTAAACAGGACACAAAGACAAAGTGTGTTCTCTAAATGACAATTGATTATAATGGTAAAAAAAGTGCAGAGATGATTACAAATACAGATTCCTATGACTAAAAGGAAATACAAGTAGCAGACTTTGTGAACAAAGTGACGCTGCTATCTGTCCTGTTTTTGTTTGATGGAGCGCACACATTCTCTCAGGATGTGGGTGCAATAAACAAGAAGACAACCATTTTGTTTGCATTGGGTAAACTTTGTATGTTTTTGTGTGAAGTGTGGATTATAGCATAAACTGTTTCCAGGTATCACTCTTCCTCTTATGGAGCACGTTTATAATTGTATACGCTGCATCACTTGCACTCTCCACAGCCTCACAAAACACAGATTTGTTAGAGGTCATCTTATCCTGACAATCAGTAATTTTTGCCAAGTCATTGCTACTCTACAGCAGCAAGGTCACGCACCCAGACTCCGTACTAAGTCACGACCACCTTTACCCTACTGCACACCTCAGTAAGAGAGAATTAGTCGACTAGTAGGAAGCAACCAGAGCGCCACTATTCTCAGGGTTGTCATACTCACGAAATTACAGCAAGAAGGGGGGAAGCTAGTATAACAGTGACGTAACAGCAGTGCCTTGATTTCTAGTGTATGCAATCTGCAAGAGTAGGCTCTTATTTGTTCCATTTCTGATCTCTACTGTATGCTGCCTGAGGAGCATTTCAGACAAATAGCAAAATGCAAAACAAATATTTCAACATTTTCAGTATATTATCTGCATATAAATAATGTCTTTCTGTACTATTTAAGTATCATAAAAATTATAATAAAATTAGTTGTAGACACGCATGCTCATTTATAGACAGTGAGAGTACAGAAAATTTAACATCTCTAATATTTATGAGAAAACTCCCTAATTTAATCTGGCCAGATTCTGTACCCTCACCACTGTTGTCACTAACACTGCATTGTGTGCAATGTTTTTTGCAGGGCACAAGTAACAAACAACTTAACACGAGAAAGATTCTTGTTAACCGAGATCGTATTAACTCGACTCGTGTGTGGAGACCTTCAGCAACAACTTTTCAAGCCACAATGCGAACAGAAAAATTTGCTGTGTGGAATTTGTCACAAAGATTGTTATTTTGTAACTCTTAGTTTTGGTGTTTCTCGAGTTAATAAAAGTGGAGTTACTTTTTTCTTCAGACTTTTGCTTGTCTTTATGTAGTTAATTGTTTTATAAAAATAAATTAAAGCATACAGATTAATACAATGGGTGTTCAATAAGTAATTCAAAACATTTTATTTTCTCAGCCAATTTCCGTTCAAAAAATGTGGATTTTTTTGTGGAACATCATGTTGTAATACTCCCACTTCATCCCCTATAGTTTCACGAAGTTCCGATAGGTGGCAGCATTATATATAGTCTTCAAAATGGATCTGTAACAGAGCTGCGTTCCAAGCAGAAAGCTGTTATTAGTTTCTTTTGGTGGAGAACAAGAC